>NC_136059.1:414429865-415730936 GCF_964261635.1 Lissotriton helveticus | reverse complement strand
CTTGCCCTTTTAAAATTCACTATAGGCATCCATGCACTTCTCTCTGCGTCACCTTTCTTGCCTGGAGCCTTCTCATGCACACTTTATCCATCTGCCCCAGTCACCCTGCCCTTGCACTTACCTCTGTTCCACAGCTGCGCGCTATGTTTTTTCTGCTTCACCTCCACTGCCCATTTGATTAGCGGCTGGGTTATTCTATATTCTTCTTCCACCACATAAGGCGGAGGGTAGAGAGCAGAACCAGGTACAGCTCAGTGCTGTTCGGTGCCCAATACTGGGAGCACTGGGGGCTGTCGGCCGCCACCAGGCTCACTCAGTGTGCTCAGGCCAGACCCAACCCAGTGCTCTTCCCCCGGCATCCCGAGGCCCCCTCCCGGCATCTCTGGTGCACTTCTGTGCCCTTCTCCCAGCGCTTTCGGCGTTCCCACTACCGCTGCACCCTCCGCTTTGTCAGCAACAGTGAAATCCGTGTCACATGATGCTGATGCGTACGTCGCGTTGTTGCGTAGCGCGGCTCGGAACAGAGGCACTAATGCAGAATAGAACCGCTGACAGCAGAGCCAGGCCACCTGGATCCTAACCATACCCAGGTGCTAAGTGTATTAGTATTTGTCCTACTCTGCCTAGAAGTCCACGGGGCCACAGACCTAACAAAACACCAATCATAATTAACAGAAGGCGCCCGAGCTATAGAAGGGAGGGTCCTCATATTAGAGGTGACCGTCAATACGCGGGTTGGTTCAGCTAAGGAAGGAACAAAGAGTGGTGTTTAAGGTTGGTGAGTAGGTTGATGACTATAAACTACATTGTCCCATTTTGATGTTATGAGCTGATTTAAAGATGTGGCCAAGGATAGTATCAGTGATTAACTCCCCCACCTCGGCCTTCACATCCATTATATGTGAAGTATATTAGGCCTGATGGAAGGTAAGAGAGACAAACAAGATGGATGCAGAAGAGGTATGCAAGGGAGTGTCAAGAAAGTTTGGCTCCTCTTACAGATCACACAGGGAGATAAAATGGTTGTTACATGGGAGAACACCGTCAAAAGAGACCGAAGGTAGAAGACCACAGTCAGATGACTCAGACAAGCATACAAGCGGTGGATGTGTCCTGTCTGAGGTAACAGTTAAATGCCCCTGTTTTACTGGTCTCTTGAACATCTCAGGAATTCTCTTTTGTTTGCTCAGGGATTATTAGTAGGGGGGCTGGAGGTACATACTGTGGGATCACTCGATGCAGGAGCAAGTATCTCCTCACATTCAACCAGCAAATTGTCTATCCTGTTGATAATTAAATTGTCCCCAGTTTATTTAGATTTCCTTGTTCTAAGGAGACCAGTCCTCACTCCGTAGCCTTCCTTTTCCCCATAGTCAAGCACAATTGACCCAGAAACAAAGCTTCAATTTTTACAGTAATGTAACAAATCACCAATCTTAAAACAAACATGGCGACTTGTGTATTAAAGGGTCAAAGACATATAATCAAATTTGAAACAGCTTGGTTTGTAGGTAAACTGCAAGTGCATTAATATAGTTTTCTGGACAACAGTCAACAGTGCCTTCACCTAAACAAGGAGAACGTTAGAGGGGCATGGATGGGCTCACCCGTGTCTCAGGCACAGCACAGGTATGTCCCATGCAGCTGTACCGTTGCGTGCTTTTGTAGCGCTGTCAAATGATGGTGTTACAGCAAGGGTTTATGAGACGTATGGACCCCAGTGGCCCAGGAGTCGGGGCATTACCCACTGCGTGCAGGCTCCCTCAGTAATGCAGTGCGCTTGTTACAGTGCTCCAAGTCCAGATGGTAGCAGGAACAAAAACATACACCCAGGACAGCCGGACCATGGTGTGCTTTTGTAGTGCTGATAAATGATGGTATTGCAGCAAGGATTGATGGGACATGTCCTCAGTGTACCAGGTGTCCGCGGCTTTATTTAGTGCAGGTAGGCTCCCTCCATGGCAGCTCTCCAAGTCCAGATAGTAGCATGAACAAAAACAGGCCCCCAGGACAATGAAACCAAAACAGGCTTCTGCCATGCTGGCGAATGACGGTGTTGCAGCAAGGATTGATGGGATGTGTGGTCCCCAGCGGTCCAGGCATCAGCGGTTTTATCCAGTGCAGACAGGCTCCCTCAGTATTATATAGTATGCTTTGGCACTGTTCTAAGTCCGGATGGTAGCATGAATAAAAACAGGCCCGTAGGAAAGCGAGACCATGGTGCACTGCACTGGCAAATGATGGTGTTACAGCTAGTGTTTGATCGGATGTGTGGTTCCCAGCGGCCTAGGCATTGACAGCTTTACCAAGTGCAGGCAGACAGGCGACCTCAGTGATATGACGTGCTTTGGCAGAGCTCCAAGTCCAGATGGTAGCATGAAGAATAAAAGGACTGTTAAGACTACTTTATTTCTATAAATAATTGTTTTGTGAAGCGCTGCTCTTCACCCCTGAGGGTATCTGGACACTGAAGTGTCAATGGTCTCCGTTGAAAAGCCAGGTCTTGAGTCCCCTTCTAAATTCTGCCATAGAGAGAGTGTTGATGCTCACAAGTGGAGGCGCAAGTCTTTCCAGGCTTTGGCAGCGAGATATGAGAAGGAACAACCTCCACAATGGTTACGGCAAAAGCGGGGGATATGTTCGAGGGCCATGGAGGCAGAGTTCAGGTGTCTGGTGGGTTGGTAGAAGTTCAGGCGCTGGTCGATATATAGTGGTCCTTGGTCATGTAGGGTCTTTAAGGAATGCATCAGGATCATGAACTGGCATCTCTTCTTGATGGGGAGCCAATGGAGGTTTCTGAGGTGTGGGGTGATGTGGGTCCATTTGGAGATGTTGAAGATGAGATGGGATGCGGAAGTCTTTATGGTTTGAAGTCTCATGAGCAGTTGGGTGGTCATGCTTGTGCAGAGTGTGTTTTCGTAGTTGAGCCAGCTGGTGACAAGGGCCTGGGTGATGGTCATTCTGGTGTTGACAGTGATCCATTTGAAGATTTTTTGGGAGCATGCGGATGCTGTAGAAGCAGGATGAGGCGACTGTGTTGATTTGGCGCTTCATGGTGAGTTCCTTGTCAAGAATGATGTCGAGGTTGCTGGTGTGGCCTATTGGTGTGGTTCCGATCTTGTGGGGCCAGCAGATGTTGTCCCATGGGGAGACGTCCTTCCTGAAGATCAGGCCTTTCATCTTGTCTATGTTGAGCTTCAGGCAGCTGGTCCTCACACAGTTGGTGACACTGGTCATTGTGCTGTGAAAGTTAGTTCAGGTGGTGGAGGGGTCTTCAGTAAGCGAGAGAATGAGTTGAGTGACGTCGTGGCAGGATATGATGTTGAGTCTGTGGGTTTTGACAATGTTGGCGAGGAGTGTACTGTAAGTGTTGAAAAGGGAGGGGCTGAGGGACGATCCTTGGGTTATGCCGCAGATGAAGCACTTGAGTTCTGAGATGAAGGGTGGTAGGTGAATTCCCTGAATTTATCCTGTGAGGAAGGATGCAATCCACTTGAGGCGTTCCCTGGACGTTGATGCAGTTGAGTCTGTTGATGAGGGTGTGGTGGGATATGGTGTCAAATGCTGCTGAAATGTCAGGGAGGCGTCAAACAGGTTTTTTTTTCTAGGAGTTCAGTGAGCTGGTAGTTGATGGCCTTCTTGAGCACTTTAGCAGGGAATGGAATCAGTGAGATGAGGTGGTAGTTTTGAATTCGCTGGAGTCAGCGGAGGGTTTTTTCAGAAGGGGTCTGACCTTGGTGTGTTTGCATTTGTAGGGGAATGCAGCAGTGGTGATTGAGTTGTTTAGGGGTTCGTAAGTTCTATGCTGATTTCTTTGGTCCTGAGGTTGAAGAAGTGGTGGGGGCAGGGATCTGTGTGTGCTCCAGAGAAGATGAAAGGAATTATTGCTGCATTGGTCTGTGTGGTGAGCTGGGCCCAAGCGGTGATCGGATAGCCAGTATCCGTAGGTGGGCAGAGGTTGTTGAGGTTGAACTCAGTTGGGTGGGGGGGGGGGCAAAGTGATTGTTGATGGTGGCAATCTTGCTGTGGAAGTAGTCCGAAAGGGTGTCACAGAGTTATTGTTAAGAGTGAACTGTGTTCTCAGTGGCTGATGGGCAGGAGAACTCCATGTCGATTTTAAAGAAATCCTTGGTGTTAGGTTGGCATTTGTTTCAATGCGGTTTGAGAGGGAGTTTTGTTTAGTGTCTTTCATGTGTTGGTGGTACTTTTTGATGGCTGATATGAATATGGCATGGTCAGGGGGTCTTTGGTGGTGCACCATTGTTTTTCCAGTAGTTTGCATTTGCACTTGATGGGCCTGTGTTCTGGTGTACACCAGCTGGTTTGTGTTGCTGTTCTGTTAGATTTGGCAGGCTTTATGGGGGATACTCGGTAGATGCATTTGGTGATCCATTCAGAGAAATTCTGGAAGGCCTGTTCCAGGTTTGATGCAGTGTTGGGCTGGCTGGTGTTTCGGGCTGTTGACCTCTGGGTCTCAGTCACTTTGGTCCAGCTGCAGTAGGAGGCACTCGGGCTTGGTGGAGGTGTACAGGAAACCCACAATAGTGAATCAATTAAATCATATAATTATTCTTTGGATATAATACATTCATGGATCTATCACTAAGAGAGCACACTATTGTTAGGTCACAGCATGTGTCATTATAGTTATGTTCCCTATCATGCATAAATACTTTACACCATTTTGATGCTGGCTATAAACATGGCTGTATAAAGTTAATGTACCTACTACACATGTCAGTGGTTTCAGGTTGAACCCATGACAATCTTTTCCCTATATCCACAAGTGTCAGATGTCTAAAATTCATGGGAAAGAGGATTGATGCAAATGGTGTGCACAAGCAGCATACTCATTTATATTAGACTTTTTGTTCACCCAAGATGGCGGACCATGCGTAGTGGTCTATTTTTGCAGAGACAGCAGAGTAGATATTCCAGCAGCTTCTGCTGTGTTTTCCCTCTGTCTCTCCACACTTCAATGATGTTAAGTGGAGTGTGATTAGTTCCACCATGTTCTTGTTGAAGGTAAGGTATGGGTCATTAAATATTTTTACATTGGGCCCATTTGTATGAGCTACTCCAATATTGTCTTGTTTATCCTAGAATAAATTGAAATGAGTGAGGCTATTTGCAATTAGCATATAAGAGAAGGAGTTTCACTGTGTATTGAAGGTAAGGTATGGGTCATTAAATATTTTTTACCTTGGGCCCATTAGCCTAGCGCGAATATCTCCATAAGTTGGTAATAGGAGATTGCGATGTTAGCGACTGTTTCCAGTCGCTAACATCTTGGCACGCCCACTTTGCATGTCATTATGATAAATATCACTGACATGCAAAGTGGGGCCCAAGATGGTCGCTATCTCCTACTAGCTGTCACTAACTGGTGTTAGCGACAGCTAGGTAATAGGGAGATACTTTTATCTCTGCTTTCTTGGCTTTTAAAGCCAAAAAAGCGGAGATAAACCCCTTGATAATATGCCCCATTGTTCTTTAAAAATGCTTTTTCTTTTTGCATAATGTGTACAAATGGAGAACTCTCCTATATTTCAGTACAGCTCACAAGACCACATACAACAAATGTGTAAGAAATAAAAATGAGTGCCATTCTTTTTCCATTTGCTAGCCTGATAATTTTAGCAACTTCAACTAGCACAAAAATACAGCATCATCTGTCCAGTATCCCCTTCTGGAACACTTATATTGCTTGCCTGCATCTAAAATCCTCCCTAAAACACTGACCAGGCATCATCCATAGAAACAATTTATTTTAGTTTTGGTTTAGGTTTTATGTTTTATCCTTTCATGATCTAATGAAATGTCTAAACTTTATTTTGAGAAATTTTCTTGCAACACCTGTTAGTTCTTTAGCGTGGCTTAGTAGAGGATTTTTTCGCAGCTAAAGGCTTACTCGAATATTAATACTTCGTTCAGCAGCTACATGCAAGATAATTCAGGTTGAAGAGTCAGTTTGCAATGCAATTTTCTTATGCTCGTTTACAGTAATGTTTCTCTAGGCTACCTACAGCAATTCCAATAGTTGTATTAATTTCTGAAGGCAACAAAGTTTTCATTCCCATGTTGACTTCACTAAGGCCCAGATGTACGAAGCCATTTAGCATTTCTATATGGGCTGAGTTGCTATTTCGGCCGGGTACCGGGTAAGAAATGCTTAATGGCTTTTTCAGATGTACAAAGGACCAAAACCAGTCACAATTTGCGGTTTCTACACAGAAATCACAAATTGCAACCACGATTTAGGAATTGCAAATAGAGAGTCCCTATTTACGATTCCTAAAGCATATGTGCAAGCATTTCTTAAATGCAAATTGGGCAGTTAGGAAATGCAATTATCATCGACTTCAAGTCGATGGTAAGTACCCATGTGCAAAAGAAAGAATTTTTTTTTATTGTGACATGAAGCGCACATATGGGTATAGGTGCCCTTACATGTGCACTAGGAAATTCGGGGTGTCTACAGGAAGGCCTTAAGCCCAGAGGCACCCTTGGCTTTGCATTTCTTAAATTGCGATTTCCTATTAGGAAATCGCAATTTAAGAATTGCAAACCATTTCCTATTTCGTCCATGGGCAGGAATGCAATGGAATTTCCTATTTGCGATTCCCTAATAGTTATTCCTAATCTGCAAGAATCGCTATTAGGGGATCTCACATTTTGTACATATCTTTTTGCATTTCTTAAATAGCAATTCCTATGTAGCTACTTAAGTAATGTAAATGGGAACCTTAGGACATCTGGCCCTAAGGGCTCTTCAACTTAATGCCCTGGCACTGAATCAGAGTGTGCGTGCCTGTAATGGGAGAACTTGCACAGAAAGGAAAGGGAGACACACCTATAAGAGATTCCCAAGTACAAGATTAATAGACTTTATATTAGATGTTGTTAGAATATGGCCCTTTGTTATGGACATGGCATTAATAGACATAATAGTGACCGCAATGTACTAGCACTTGATCTGGATCTTCCTACTACTAGACCCACAACCGTACAAGTGCAATCTCTGAATTTCAAACACCAACTCACTACCAATAGGTACAGTATACACTGGTGCTTAGTGGCGCTCTCTCAGGACTCAGAGAAGGCCATTTATAACTAATGACAAAGAGTCTTGGGGACCTCTGAAGCCTAGACTTTAACCTGGGCCAGGAACCTCCCTCGCAAAAATTGGGGAAGTCCATAATAAACTATATAAATATAAATCTTTTTTTAAATGTTGAAGCTAGGCACCTGGGAGCGAGGAGGACCTCGCCCTCGTGGTTTAACCGTCACTGCACGACTGCCAAACCTGCCATTATTAGCTCATCAAGACACAGAATAGATGCACAAACCAACCTATGAGAGCAGCTTTTAAAAGTGCTATCAACAAAGCCAAAGGGGAATGGCACCAAGGGAGGCACTGCTTGTCACCCTAAGGGACAACGTTCAAACCTCCTTTTGGAATTTAGTAGCCACTTGGGAACACTGAGGGGATTGTTAGCATTGAAAGTAACATTGCTGCCAAAGCCTGGAAAGCACATTTCTCTAATCGGTAGTCATCATCTGAGAGAGACTGCTCTTACTGTCCTGGCAAGGAGCTCCCGACTGCCAACCATAGAGAGGCCTTTTGACAACAGTGTGCACTCCATTATCACTTGTAAGGAGGTGGAGCATGCCGTTATAAAGATCGGCCTCCATTAAGCCCCTGGCATATATAAAATTCAAGGTGACCTGTCCTGGCCGAGATTGATATCTGGGGCCCCCACTTTGCGACAGTGTTTAAAGCCTTTATGAGTGGGTTACCAATGCCTCTATCGTGGATGGGACGTACATTTTTCCCATCTGTAAAATGAGTTCCCCACTGGTGCCAGCTAATTATAGAACCATACGCCATATAGATAACATGCAGAAACTCTTTAGCAGAGTCAGCTTATCAAGACTACAAGATTGGCCAGAGGATCATTCTGTCATTTGTCCTATGCAAGCAAGCTTTCGTAATTGCACATCTACGATCAATCAAGTATTTAATTAGGCTACACCTAATATATTGGAAATCTATTGTGCTTAAATGGGGCTGACATTACGTGGAGTTTGTAGATCTAAGATCTGCATTTGATCTGGTCCCCAGAAATATGTTGTGGCATGTACTGACAGAGATGGGTGTCCCAGCATAATTATGTCGAATTATTGAGAGACTGCATGAACAGAACTTTGCCCAGGTCCACTGTGGATGGTTGGGTGAAGTGATAGAACCCTTCCCAGTTAACAGGGGCATTAGATAGGGCTGTGTATTTACCCCGACACTTGTAACCCTGTATATTAATGATTTGGTTGCCTGTCTAAATTCTTGTGATAATGATGCACCCAGGCTAGCTAACATGAGGTTCCCGGCAATTTCTGTGGATGAGACACTCCTTTTATCTAAGTCGCCTATGGGGATCTAGAAGATTTTGGACGAATTCAGTAGCTTTTGCGTTCAGAGAGGGTTGGAAATAAATAACAACACATTTAAATACATACTGAGGTTTCAACCCGTGTGACACGACATGCACCAAACCTACTCTGAATGGCTCCATGTTAGAACAGGTCCATTTATTGAATATCTCGGTATTACTCAAAATGAGAACCTTGCCTGGGCCCAACATATCTCTAAACGAAGGCTCAAATTGGAGCAACATGTTGTTGAGCTATTGAAGGTTCACCGGGGGTCCTTCTATAAAGCGTGTGCTTGTTTGTTCCCTGACTGTGCTGATTTACACTTACCAAGCACTAGGTGTTGCCCTTTACAGCGCCAAGCAGTGAGGGCATAAAGTTACAAAACACTTAGAAATAGTTGATAGGTTTTCTGAGGCAAGTGCTGTCCCTCATATTTAGCACCGCTCTGATCCCACTAAGTTTACATTTTGGGGCTCAGGCCAATCTCAGAAAGAATTGCAGCCAGGTCATTAATTTACTGGTAAAAACTCTGGGTCACTTCTGAATTGCAACACTACCACAATGGGTTAGAGATGACACTTAGTTATTCAGGGGCTGGTAACCTTCCTTGGTTCAAATATGTTGAGTAGGCCAGGGTGGAGTTCTGCATAGCGGAACTCTGCGAAGTGACCAAAAACTCCGCCAATATACGCAGAGTACCACGAGTGGCAGAGTGCATTACCTCGCGCTGTTTTTGCTGATTTTTAGCACAGGGTATTTGTCCAGCAGTGTAAAATCAGCGCAAATGGCATCACACACAATACAAGAGGGCACTGCTTCTTTTTGCTGCTCGAGTAGAAGTTCTACTTGAGCTGCAGCTTCCTCTATGCAAATGGAAGGTATCTCAACCCGAGTGGTACCTGCCATCCACAACCACCCGAATTGAGAAATCTTGCTGGGAAGTGGTCTAGCGTTGGATTTTCCTCACTCACACTCGCCAACTTACCGTTAGCAAGCATGAGTAAGGAAAAAACTCAGCTTCATGGAGCAGAGTTTTTTGGATCTCCGCTTGCTCCACTGAGCAGGGAGTGAATAACACTCCACAAACTCTGCGAACCAAGCAGAGTTCACCGCCCGGGCCTACTGTTGAGTATGGGGCTGGCTAACCTTTGGGAAGACCCTGGGGGGAGTGGCCTACTTGCCAACAAACTGGAGCTCAAAAGGCAGTTTAAGAACTGTAAGTTATGGGGGGCGTGGCTTGGATGCCGCGCAAGATGGCCGGCTAGGTACAGAGCTCCGCCGCATCGATTCCTCAAGGCGTGATTTCCCGATGTAACCGGGACTGCTTCTGAACCCAGTCGCTGAATTTCTCTTGCGGAACGTTAGCGGAGTCAGCGGAGCGGCTTTCCAACGCTTCTGGTGCCGTTTTCGCTCTTCTCTGCGATGTTCTCCCAGCCCCTCACGGAGCCGCCATTTTGAGACTCTCCCGAGTCTCGGAGCCTCAGCTGTCAGGCTTTACCGCCACACGAAGTGTCACCAGACACCAACGACCTTCGCGACGCTGTTTCCATCTCAGGGGTGAGCAGTATCTATTATTTAAAAGACTCTTTTGCTGCGTTTTTTCTCTCCTCTTATTCTACCTTGGAGCACACGGCAAATACGCACTTTTCACGATGCTTCACCCCTGACGACTGCTTTTTCATGAGCTGACATGGTCAAAGTTCTACAATACTTTTTCTCCTACATGTCCTCCCTCATGGCGCTATACTGACAATTCTCTGAGAACTTTCTGTTCATATTTCCTGCGCCTCAGCTCTTTCAGGATCCCCTTCCGCATGCTACCATTTTAGTCACCCTCTCTTTTGTGCTCACTGAATATTTCGCTCTATTTCCCGGAAGCTCTTTCACATAAATCAGCTTGGTGCTTCACCCTTTCTTCGGAGATATTTCCGGAACATTCCAGCACACCTTTGGTTGCCTCTCTGGGAATTGAGCCTATTTAGCGGTACTACCATTCATTTCTATGGTCAACTTACGTACACCGCAATTTGTCTTTATACCATCGGTGAGCACATCGGGGGCTTCTTCTTCATCTGGTACACGTAAAGCCAATTCTACTACAAAAATGACCTCTCACAAATCATCTTTGGCTCATACCAATACCAGTAAATCTTCCCCACCTGCTCCAGCGGGCAAACGCCTCAAGCAACATTCTCCTACACCAGAAGACAATCCTTCAACTTCTCCTACTGATCAAATTCTGGAGGAGCTGCGAGCACTGCGTCCATTTATTGAAAAAACAAGTACAGACATGCAGCTTTTAAAGGATAAGTGGGAAAACATGGATGCCCGACTTTCTACTGTTGAACAGCAATTCCCTGACATTCAGTCCAACACCCAACGTATAGACACCTTAGAAAAAACTGTCCTCTCACTTCAAAAACACACAGAAGATTTGGAAAATCGAAATAGGAGGAACAACCTCCGTATTTACAATTTGCCGGAAAATCTTGAGGGGGACAATCCGGTGTCTTTCTTCACCACTCTCCTGCCAAAACTTCTGGACCTCCCACCTTCTACCTCCATTAGTATTCAAAGAGCTCATAGACTAGGTGCCAGAACGGATTCTTCCTCAAAACCTCGTGGAGTTATCATCCTCTTTTTGAAATACACGGATCTCCTCTTGATTCTCTCAGCTGCGAGGAATAAGAAACAAGTCAATTGGCAAGGTCAACGAGTGTATTTATCTCAGGATCTTTCTAACGCCACTGCATCCAGACGTAAAGAATTTCTAGCTATGCGTCCTTCTCTGCGCTCCTTGGGAGCAAGATATGGCTTGTTTCACCCTTGTACTTTCAGAGTTACCTATCGGAACAAGACTTGGTCATTTCAGGAACCTGGAGAATTAAGAAACTTTCTTCTTCTTCAGAGTGAAGACGGGATGGATGCCTCCTCTTCTGCTTCAAACAGTGGCTGAAATAGAACTTTTACTGTTTTTCTGATTGTTCTTCTACTAGTTTGTCTTTGACTTCATGTACTTCTCCATTTTTCTTCTCTCCATTTCCCACATTCTCACTTTGCATAGCTTTTCTCTGATATCTTTCTCTTGCGTCCTCTATATATCTCTCCTTTCTTTTTCTCACCTTTGACCCTATACCTTTATGTCACATGTTCTATATGTTAACAATTTTTCCTTTTTTCCCCAGACGGATATGTTTCGGATACTCCTTTCACCATTTTGTCCCATCCCATGTTCCTTTTGTGCGGTTTCGATGTGGTCCTGCTCCTGATCCTGGTCCGTCCGTCTTGTAACGCATCACCACCTCCCCAACTTCCCTTTGTGTACATTTCCCCTTCCAGGTATGTTCAATACAGTCATCCTTTTGGATTTGTACTGTCTCCTATGCTTTCTCTCTTTTCTTCCTTCTTCCTTCCCTGCTGATCATCTTTCCCTGTTCCTTCCCCTTTCCCTCTCCCTTTTTTCTTTTCTCCTTCATTCTCTACCTGCTCTTCCTTCTACCTTTTTGACGAACTTTATGGTTATTATCTCTTTACAGTTCGAATTACTATATATACAGTATGTTTTTGCATATTTCGCTTTTGATCAGTTTACTAAGTTTTCACTTTCAAAGTTGTTTCATGGAATGTGAAAGGATTTAATCACCCTATCAAAAGGCAAAGAGTACTCTCCCACCTCTCCTCATACAACCCTGATATTGTTCTTATTCAAGAAACTCATCTCTCAGATATTGAATCTTTGAAATTGAAGCGACTATGGGTTGGAACTGTTTTATTTTCTCCCGCTTCTCACAAAAAGAATGGGGTAGCCATTTTGATTCATAAACGCCTTCAATGTAAAGTAATTCTAGAAGAAAAGGATGATGAGGGGCGATGGGTTTTAGCTAAACTACGAATTAACAATATCCCAATTACCGTATTCAATGTTTATGGCCCTACATGTTTTGACTCCTCTTTTTGGCCCTCCATTACAGCAAAATGTATCCAATATAAACATGACTCTTTCCTATTAGGTGGAGACTGTAATCAGATCGTTGACCCATTTTTAGACCGTAGATCCTCAGTTCGTTTTTCCCCTCACAAACCACATAAACAATTCCTTGACACTATCACTCAAACTCATCTTGTGGACTCATGGAGACTCACACACCCAGATGTTATGGATTTCTCCTTTTTCTCTCCTCCTCATGCCTCTTTCTCTCGTTTGGACTACATTTTTCTCTCTTCATCTCTCTCTCAACACCTTATTTCCTCCTCAATTGAACCTATAGTTATTTCTGATCATGCCCCTATTGTTACTGTTTTTGATCTCCTTCCTCCTACTCCTAAATCTTCTCGCTGGCGTTTTAACCCTTCTCTTCTTACTGATCCTCTTTTTTCTTCCTCTTTTCGTTCTTTTGCCTCTGAATTTTTTCATCTCAACTATACTCCTGATATCCCCCCTCATGTTCTTTGGGACTCTTTCAAGGCCACGGCCCGAGGTTTCATTATTGATTTTGTCTCTAGGAAAAAGAAAAAAATCCTTCAAAAACGTAAAATTACCCTTGCACATATTAAATCTCTGGAACATCAATTCTATACTTCTTCTACTAAGATTATGTCTCCTGAATTACTTAAGGCTAAGATTGCTTTTAATAAGCTCACTACAGACTCTGCTTCCTCTTTTCTCCTTCGGAGCAGTGCCCGTTACTACGGAGGTCGCAATAAATCAGGCAAATTATTAGCCAACTATTTAAAGTCCCGTAAAGAACGAACTAACATTGACTCAATTTATTCTCCCTCTAATACTCTTCTTCATACCGACGCGGAAATTTTAGACCAATTTCATTCCTTTTATAAGACTTTATACACTCCGGAAAATCCTCCCACTCCAGAACTAATTCAATCTTATTTTGATAATTTACCTCAACCAGATACCTCTCACCTTAATTTTTCAAAGGTCGATTCTGATCTCACTCTTTCGGAGCTTTCTTCTGCCCTATCCTCCCTTACTAAAGGCAAGACTCCAGGACCCGACGGCTTTCCAGTTGAATTTTATTTACACTTTTCAGACCTCCTCTTACCTAAACTTCTATCTCTCTTTCAGTCTTTTTGTTCTACTGGATCAGCCCAAGGTTCATTCCAAGATGCTACCATATGCCTTATCCCTAAAGATGGTAGAGACCCTAAGTTCTGTAAAAACTATCGACCTATATCCCTAGTCAATGTGGACTATAAAATTTTTGCAAAATTACTAGCGCTTCGCCTTGACCCACTCCTCCCACATCTCATAGGGAAAGAACAATGTGGCTTCGTTAAGGGCCGCTTAACATCGGATAACTCTAGGCTCTTCCTTAATGTCTTAAGTAAAGCCCCTTCCCTATCAATCCCCCTTGCGGCCATTTCAGTAGACGCTGAGAAAGCCTTTGATCGGGTTGACTGGTCCTTTCTCATGGCTTCCCTAAAATGGCATGGCTTTAATCCTAAATTTATATCTTTTGTTTCCTTGATTTATTCTATGCCCAAAGCCTCTGTTCTTGTTAATGGTCAACTCACTCCCCCATTCATACTCCAACGTGGAGTCCGTCAGGGCTGTCCTTTATCACCTCTTTTATTTATTTTGGCACTTGAACCCTTCCTTACTTCCATACGTAATAATCCATCCATCTCGGGTTTCCCATATGGTACACAACATCTTAAACTGTCTGCATATGCAGATGATATTCTTTTATTTATTTCAGATCCGACCACCTCTGTCCCTTCTTTATTAAATGAATTTGAGAACTTCTCTTTGGTCTCGGGTTACAAAATAAATTCTGACAAAACAGAGATCCTTCCCTTAACTAAATTTTGCCTTCCCCACTTCTTCACAGCCACTGGCTTTGCTTGGAATTCTACAAAAATTAAATATCTGGGTGTTCTTTTCTCTACCTCTATTTCTTCCTCTGTTCAACTCAATATGAATGCAGTTATATCCAGAATTGACTCCTTACTCACTTCATGGAACCCACTATTTCTCTCCTGGTGGGGCCGTCTTGACTCCATCAGGATGATGATTGCCCCCATTTTAATCTACTTATTATCCATGCTTCCCATTCGCATCCCATTCTCTTATTTCCATCGCATTGACTCTGTGTTGTCCAAATTTCTTTGGAAACAGAAAAAAGCCCGCATATCTCTTTTACACCTACGTAAATCTAAACTTAATGGTGGAACCAACTTTCCAGACTTTCGCCTTTACCATACATCCTTCTCACTTCGACAGGCCTCCCGCTGGTTATCTCAGGAACCCTCCCCTTTTTCTCCCCTCTGGCTTTCTGTGGAACAGGAGTTATTGCTTCCATATTCTTTACAAGAAGTAATTCACTTTACTTCCAAAGCCCCATGCCTTAACCCTCTTCTATTCAAACATACTTCCTCTCTTCTCCGACCTTTAGTCTCCCCTGCCTCGATGACACAGGAATCCTTCCTTCTATCGCCTATATGGTACAACTCACTTATATTAATAAATAACAGACCTATTGCTTGGCCCTCATGGAGAGCAAAAGGTATCATTTGGGTATATCATCTTTTTGATGGTTCATCCCCTTGCTCCTTTCCTAAACTTCGCTCTCAATTCCACTGCCCTCCTACTTTTGCAAAGAAATTCCTTATCCTCATGGAAACTATTCTGGATCGATATTATTCTCTTCCTTCTGACGGACTCGCAGCTTCATCTTCATCTTTACTCGCCGTCCTTTCTACTATTCCTAAAGCTTCCCTCATTTACCGGTACTTCTCAGCCCCCAATCCAGATCGTCCCAAATCGAAATTGGAATTGTCCTGGGAAACAGACTTACACTCTTCATGGTCGACTTCTCTCTGGGACAAAATCTGGGCCAGATCCTTGAAGGTTTCCCGTACTGCCTCTCTTACTCAATCCCTCTTTTTCTTTTACCACAGACTATACCTTTCTCCTCTTTCTATTTCTCGCTTTCAATCTACTGCTGCATCTAATTGTTGGACCTGTAATGCCCCTTCTGCAGATCTCTTACACCTCTTCTTTTTCTGTCCTTCAACTCGTAATTTTTGGTCTCAGATATTCTCTCGCCTTTCTCGTATTTTCAACATTTCTATTCACTTTTCTGCCTCCTTTGTATTTCTTGGTAGCCTTTCAGAAGATTTAGATCTCCCAACACATTCCCACGGTCTTTTTGATCTTATGCTCGCTCTTGCATTACAACATATTGTCTCTAATTGGAAATCCTTGAACAAATTGTCCCTAAATTGCTGGTGGAATTTTGTATGTCAATCACACAGACTTGATGTTGCCTTTGCTTCCTCTTGCAAACCCTCCCGCAATGTTGAACTTTACTGGCTACCTCTTACTCTATACTTAGATCATTCTGCCAAAAAGACTTACTCTCCACTTTCTTCGGATAATTTCAAACCCCCCTGAACGCATATACTCTTGCCTATGGTTTTTATGATGTTTTTTATGATATTTTCACTTTTACTATTGTGATTTAGCTTTATATTGGTTTCCAATATTACTTGTTCTTCATTCCAGTAATTGCTAAATATGATGTTTTCTACTGTACTTTTTTATTGATATCCATTGTATTTTTATCGTTTTTCTTTATCCATCCTCAATGATAATAACATGTTTCCTCTCCCTCCCCCCCTCCCCTCCCCCCTCCCCCCCACATAACTCAAAATGCTTTGTTTTTATTGTGATATTGGCTGCTTCTGTTTAAATTTATCCCATCATATGCTCCTTTTCTCCTATTTTGCTGATGTCACCTTCTTGTAATACTTGTTTTTTCTTTAATAAAGCTTTCAAACTGAAAAAAAAAGAACTGTAAGTTATATATGCTCTAGTCAACCCAGGCCTTGGGCACTCTGACCAGCTTTCGTAGGGTAAAGGATGATTACAAAGCCAAACAATTTTTAGATGAAGTCGATCTAAGACTGGCTAGAAAACTGTATGTACAGTTTAGGTCCGTACCAGTCTGTACTAACATTTCAAAATGGGTGGGCTTTGCCAGTTTGGCAGAGACGACATGTCTATCCTATGACCATGTCAAAGAGACAGTGGCTCGTGTGCTGTTTTTTGTCCAGAGTACAGAAGGGTAAAGTCCAACTGGCGAATTCCTATCTGCATGAATCTTGGTACCTCATAGCTGGTGGTGGCTTGCAGAATTTTACAATTGGACACCAGCAAACATATTGTTGTTGCAGTCTCAAGGTACTAATTTGCCATGTGGCGAGTAAGAAGAAAAAACATTTTACTACCATTGAATAATGTTGCTGAGTGTCCCTTAGATTAATTGAACAATGTGTGAATGGTAGCTGGGATGATGTCCTAACATGTATTCAAAATGTATTAGTGTGTGGAGACCACTGGAAGTTCTTTTACATAAAGAAGATTGACTTATGAGTCAGCTTCTGAGAGACAATACTTATTTTTTTTCCATCCGTAGTTTTATTTTTATTGTATTTATGAGAAGATGGATTGCATTTTATTGATCTCATTAATTATTTTCTATTGTATTTATGTGATGCCTTGTATGCCTATTCTCATTTTCTTTGGCATTTTTCTACAGCCACATTGATCTCTACTTTTTAATGTATTTATTTGTGTGTTTCTTTTATAGCATGAGGCCGAAATAAAGAGTATTGAACCTGAACTATTGCCATTATATATCAGCTCATGATATCTTCCACACTAAATCTGCTGTGACATTCCAAATGCCAGGATCTTTTCTGCTCTTTCTACCTTAGGGAGCTTATATAACATCTGGGGACTAAGGGACAGTTGGACCAGGCCCTTTCTGCAGGATCAGCCCAGATTTGTGCCTTCCTTTGGTTGTACACGTTTATGTTAGCTTTTATGGCTCTGTGCACTTTACTTGTGCTGTTCAGTAGTTAAGTGCTTGGTCCTTTCCTCGAAAACGTGGTAATATTGGCCTACACCTGAGTGGTAGATTTGATGTACTTATTCACCCCTAGTATAAGGCACCACATGAACCCAGGGCCTGTAAATGAAACGCTACAAGTGGTCGCAGCACTCATTGTACCACTCACTAAAGTAGATTCTAAACATATCTCAGACCTGTCACTGCAGCCTAAAGTGCAGCTTTAAATTGCCATTTAAACACTTTGCTAGTTGTGAGAAAGTCATCCTTTTTGCCCTGATCACCCCTATGTTTTGACTGATACTGGTGGTAACTGACTCTGATTGTGCCCTAGGCTCTGCTAAGCAGACCCAGGGCAAGTGCTCTGTGTAAAAGGTATATGGTAATTAGGTGTAATTACAATTGGTATGACAACCTGCCTGTAAGCCCCTAGTATGTGTTAAGGCATGTAGGTTTAGAGGCCCAGCATGTTTAATGTACTTGAGTGTGACCTGCTGTGTTGCCTGCTGTCATTTTAAAGGCAGCCCGGCAAATTCAATGTTGGAATTAAAGGTACTTCCAAAGTTGTAAACTACGTTACTTTCACATAAAAGCCACCCATAAGGTCTCCTCTAAGTGTCCCTGGGATAGGGTGCCTTGTAACTATAAACAGGGGCATTCTAAAAGATGTGTTATATTCCCCATTGTAGCACATTGGCTCCATAGACTATCTTGGGAATACATTAATAAAGTATAACTATTGACAGGAGTGAGGGGAAAATATAATTCAAAGACCGTAAAATAATAGTGATGATAAATCCTACAACCTGCCAATGTTTGATTTATTATATCTATTACAGAAAATAAGTTATAGAACTTGCTTTTCTGATTGCCTAAATTCCGGCCTTCCAGCTACCTCTCCTGATTGGCCAGCCTTTGACAGGCTGAGCCAAACTGCTCTGATGAGGTTTGAAGTGGCCTGCACAGAAACAAAGAACACCTGGTGCGAGAAAATCTGCAGAGCATAAGGCGAGATTGGGTGGAGTAGCGAAAATGGTCATGAAAGAGGGAATGATTGCTTGTACAGGACACAGGCTAACCCCCGTATAATACGCCCCCAGCCAGACCAGAGCCCCAGTAATTGAATTAGCAGAGGAGCTGGAAGGGGAGTGTTAAGGAAAGTTAGCCACACCAGTAGGTTTGCACACTGTTTAATTAGCGCCAAGATTCTCCTTTCGGAGCGATTATTCGCGCTTTAGAAATATACAAAAATATACAAATATACAAATAAATATGCTTAGCCAGATAGTAACCTCCAGGAGAGAGTTTCTCCATTTTGGATTTTAAAAGAACAGTGCTCTCTGGGACAAGAATATGTCACACTTTGGAAAAAGCAGTTATACTTCTAGGTGGCACCCTGTACCCCATTGATCAGGTTTGCCCCCCCACCCCGCTTGTAACCCAAGAACACTGCAAAAATATGCTAGAACTGCCCAGACACTACAAGACGAAGAAGAAGGACTGCCCTGCTGGAACCCTAGCCTGCACCAAGAAGATTGCAATCTGAATGATTACACCTGCTGCACACTTTGGGAGTACAGCCCTAAAGGACTTTGCCTTGCTTTGAAAAGTAAAGGAGTGCAGTCTCTGAAAGCAACAGGTTAATGGAGCTTCACCTGCATCTTCTCTCACAAGAGAAACCAGTAGCTTAGCTGAGTTTAATCCTTGAACTTTTGAGCTTTTGAAGGCGTGGAGGAGCGTAAGGGAGCTAGGCTGGCTTCTTCTGTAATATCGTGATTTCCCTACACCCCAACATTTGTATCGAGGGGAGGTGGTCATTGACTTATTGCTGAGGAAAATCCTCCTGTTCCAAATTCTCAGAGCAAATTCCAGTATGCCTTAAAAAACCCACGTTTGCGAACTACGAATTCTCATGGCGGCAAGAGCGAGGGGCAAACAGCCCAAGCCAGAGCTGGGAAAGGAGGTGAAACTCCCTATTCCGATCAGCTCTCCATCAACTATAAGGGGAGAGAGAAAAAACAGAAGGAAAAATCAACAAAAAGAAGCCCTAAAACAGAAAGCAATGGAACTTAGGGCCCGATGTAGGTAGCCCTTTACCGATCGGAATCGGCCGAAAATACAGATTTTCGTCCGTTTCCGATCGGTAAAGGGCTATCGAGATGTAGGGGCACATTTTCGGTAACTTTACCGAATCGTTATCATTTCCGAATCGGTAAAGTTACCTAATCGGTAATATTTACCGATTCTGTAATGATAACGATTCGGTAGAACTACCGAAAATGCAATGTAGGTAGCCAATGCTCCATCAGCAAATGGCCTACAGAATCGGTATTTTACCATGGAATACAAATCCATGGTAAAAAAACGATTCCTGTGTACATGCACATCTGTGCATGTACACATGTGCCATGTGACAGACAGACGTGCCCTTAGGGCATGTCTGTGTGCCACATTGCACACATGCCCGTGTTGTGGGTGCTAGAGGGTGTCAAAGTGACACCCCCTGCACCCTTGTGAATTCTTAAATTACCGATTCGGTAAATACCGAATCGGTAATGCCTAATCATTCCTATGGGCTTCAAAGCCCATAGCAATGAATGGGCATTACCGATTCGGTATTTACCGAATCTGTAATTTAAGAATTGTTAAGGATTCGGTAACGAATCCAGATGTTGGGACCTACATCCCATTTACCGATTTTGGAATACCGAATCGGTAGGATTCGGTATTTCAAAATCGGTAAATGGGATTTACCTACATCGGGCCCCTAATGATCAAATTAGAAAAAATAAGTATAATGTACTAAGGAAACAGATGGAGGAAGATAATGATATCAACGAGGACAATGAACAAGAAGAGGGCGAAGAGGATGAAGAGGCAGAGAACCTGACTTTGTCGGAACTGTCAGCAGAGGTGAGCTTGCTTGCTGTTGGCGACAGGAGTGAGGGGGACCGGGGGGGGGGAACGCTGTCAATGGGGACAAACCGGTTATGGCTGCTAATATGTCCCCTTCTTCGCGTCCTGAGAGTCGATCCACCCCCAAACAATACCCTCTCTTTTCAAAACCCCTTTTGCAACAGGGACAACTTTCGAGTACTCCTACACAAGGGGAGAGAAAACAAGGGGGCACAAGTGTCACTCCAGAACGGGTGGTCTCCAATACGGCAGGGAAAGCAAGCAGTCCCACAACGCAAAAGTCATCACAGAAGACTCCGGCGCCAAACATCGCTGGGGCAATAAGGCTAGAATGTAAATGTAGTAAATGTAGTATACTTGTAAAGCGCACAGCTGCCCCAGCAACGGGGCGTCCCGGCGCTGTATAACTCTGGGGAACCCGTCCTGGCTTTCCCTGTGGGATGGTCCCTTGCTGGGAGTCCCCAAGGTGGAGCCAGGCATCCCCGGAATTGGTGGGGCCGTTGTGGAGATTAGGCAAGCTAATGCCCAGAGTTGCCGAGTGGAACCCCTGATTATAGTAAGCACCGAAGCGAGAATTATCGAGTCCGCTGACCAAGGTCCACGACCCTGCCGCGTCGGGAATTGAACCCTGGTCCCGGGCTGACTTCTGCTCTCAGGCCTGCCGCCTCTAACCAGTGAGCCACACTACTCCACTACTCCACAGAAGGAGCAGCAGCAGCAGCAGCATTACTCACACCAACGGTTCCCGCCATCGTTTCGGATGCAGCCCCTCCCCTGCACCCCCTGATGTCGCCAACCACAAGCGCAAGCTCTAGTTATGCCCCAGGCAATAAGCAAACTATGTCAGCTCCAAGTCAAGCCCTAAGTTTAGAGGCCTTCTTGACCTCCCAGGATGACGTCTTGCTTGCTCTCCCGAGTGCTGCAAAAGCAAATACGATGGAAGATATCTTAGTTACGATTCTCCAGGAACTAAGAGATTTCAAATTATCTCAGGCTCAGGAAATCTCACTTTTGCACAGTAGGCTCACGAAGATGGAGGAGTGCCTTGGGAACATTCCTCTGAGGGTCTCTGAAGCCGAAGTTCGGATATCATCTCTAGAGGACTCACTGATTACAATTCAGAAAAATCTTGCGAAGGCTAATAGAGAGAAATCCCATCTAGAGGAAAAGGTCCAGGACCTTGAGAATTACAGTAGGAGATCGAATCTACGGTTAGTAGGCATACCAGAGGGCCTTGAAGACAAGAATGTAGTCAGCTGGTCAGATTCTTTATTGAAAAAAGCTATCCCTGAGCTACAAGGTGACTTAAATATAACAAGGGCGCACAGAGTCCCTGCTCATAAACCTAATAATTCGAAATACCCCCGCACAATCCTCCTCAACTTTTCAGACTTTAGGGTAAAAGAAAAAATCCTAAACATCGCATTTTCTAAAAGAACTTTTAATGTAGAGGGGGCGAATAATTTCAGGATTTTTGGTGACATGTCTGCTGCATCTGCTCACAGACGCAGAGACTTTGTGAAGCTCATAGACTCCTTTAAGAGCAAGGGAGCCCATGCCATGATAGTGCAGCAATCAAAACTTAATGTCTTGGCTAAAGGAAAATTCTTTATATTCACAGCCCTACATGAAGCCCAGTCTCTTCTTGACGGCCTCGGGGGATAACAAATCAAGTTGACGGATTCTCCTGAATCTACCACTAATGCACGTCGGATACTTGTTGGAAACAGGAAGCACACAAGGATGCAATGAGATGGCATCCAAAAAGAAGAGACAACAGAGAAGGACGGAAGTGGGACACTGGGGTCTCCGTCCACTCAAGGGGGGAGGGGAGGGGGGTGAAGGGGGTGTCGCATGGGGGAAAAAAAGAGAGCTCAAATGCAATATGTCTTTTCATACTTTCATGATTACGGTATAAGCAAGGTTATTCATTGACTTCTCGCACATGTTACTTTTGCTCATTTTTGCACAAGGAGGTGCTCTGAACTTTCAAGTTTGAATTGCTAATTTTGTATTATTTGGCTGTTTTGCATATTTGCACAGACAAGTATATTCTATTTGTATCACTTGCACTTTAACTGGGGGCTACGTCCAATATCTCGAACATCTAAACTTTCAAGTACGAGCTGCTATTTTTGCACTACTTGGCTGCTTATTTGCATATTTGCACAGACAATGGTACTCTATTTTCCTATTTGATGATATTATGTATCTACACGGTCTATTTTATAATGTGTCATCTATCTCCATGTCTTGTGCAATGAACGATAGGTCTCCTCAAATAGCACTTTACACTTTTTGCTGCTCGCTTGCATATTTGCACATTGAAAAATTTAAATTTTTCATGATAATTTCCTTGAATATCTGCTACTTTTGTTTTTCATTGCCATATATTTGAATTATTTACCAGTTATTTATGTTATTGCTGCTGTTTGCATATTTGCTCATTCTGCACACTTGCACTTTAATTGAGGGCTACGTCCAATATCTTGAACATCAAATGACATGGTGAAATTTATTTCGCTAAATGTTAATGGCCTTAATAACGTTCGCAAAAGGAACGCTATTGAGAGCTGGTTAAAAAATTTGATACCTGATGTCATATATTTGCAAGAAACCCACCATAAAGATCAGGCAGAGTCAGCTAAACTATTTAAAAACTGGGCAGGCTATAATATATCTGCTCCTGCCGGGATGGCCCAGAGAGGGGTTTCTATTCTAATAGGAAAACATGTAGGTTTTAACCTTGAAGGGACGTGCATAGATCCTAGAGGCAGATGGGCAGTCGTACACGGTAAATTAAATAATGTCACGTTATCCTTGCCACAATTTACGCACCTATCTTGGACGACCCACTAGCTATCTTACAGGTTAAGCAAGCATTAACCGGTCTTTCTGGTCCAATAATTTGGGGGGGTGATTTTAACCTACTACAAAACCCTCGATTGGACTCTTCCAAGAAAGACCGTCGACAGAATAAACCCTAAGTCTCCTTAGCTGTTCAAAGCTGCAAGTTAGATCTTGATGTTACTGACCACTGGCGTAATTCGAATCCCACCAAGCGTGAGTACACATGTCATTCGGCAAAATATAATTCTGCGTCAAGGCTGGATTTTTTTTTATCCTCCCATGACCTAGAATTATACAACTACGCTTACCTACCCAATGCCTTTTCGGATCACGCGGCCCTTTGCATGGAGGTCAAATTGGGGAATTATGAAGTAAGATCTACAAGTAGATGGTTTTTTAACAAACTTAACCTCCTCGACCAAAAATGGTGCACTGATATTAATGAAAAGATCGAGCAATTTTTTACACAGAATAGAGGTACAGATCCATTAAACATAATCTGGGATGCATTTAAAGCCACTCTACGTGGAATAATTACATCTAAAGAGATCCCCAAGCTTAAGGCAAGACGGGAGGAGAAAATCAAACTTCAAACCGAACTGTCACAGGCTACCCAAGAACATTATAGGGTCAGATCCAAGATCTCCGGCCACAAACTTTATGAGGCGAAGCACAAGATGAAGGAATTTTATTACGATCTAGGCGAGATAAATAGTAATTTTCAGGCACAAAAAATTTATGAGGAGAATGAGTATACAGGAAAGCTTCTGGCCTGGCAATCTAAAGAAAAGCAGGTCCGTAATAGAATAGATCAGTTAACTGACCCCATCACTAAAATTCAAGTTAAGACCACCACTGCCATTGGCGAGTTGTTTTTAAAACACTATGAGGGGATATACCAAGCAACTACGGAGACCACATCTGACTCTATCACGGATTTTCTTCAGCCATTGGAAATACCTAAAATAGCTGCTGAGGGTAAGAACTACCTCACACAGGATTTCACATTATCAGAATTAGATGAAGTGATCGAGTCTCTCCCCAATGGCAAAGCCAATGGTGAGGATGGCCTACCCATCAAATTTTTTAAAAAGTTTGTGGGAACATTGCGTAAGGAACTCTTGGAATTAATTAATAATTTAATTCAAGGCGGTCCCCCACCGGACTCCTTTCACATAGCGGTGGTGGTCAGCATTTTAAAAAAGGGAAAGGATAAGGAAAATATAAATTCATACCGACCGATTAGCCTTTTGAATACAGACTACAAAATTTTTACAAAAACCGATTAAATAAAATAGTAGGATCTCTGGTAGCTCACGATCAGTGCGGTTTTATTGCAGGCAGGCATCTCCATTCCAATACTACATTTTTACTGGAGGCGCTAGATTATTTTAAAACTAACAAGGTGAAGGCTCAAATTTGGTTTTTAGATGCGGAGCAAGCCTTCGATCTAGTGTCCTGGGATTGTCTGTTTGCAGTTTTACGTAGTTTTAATTTTCCGAATGTTTTTATCTCTCTTTTACGACACTTGTATATGAATTCTAGGGCACAAATTATCATTAACAATACTAACATTGGGTCCTGCGAGGTCACTAGAGGCACGCGACAAGGATGCCCCTTGTCCCCAATTTTATTTGCGTTATTTATTGAACCTCTAGCGATCGCCATTAAGAATATCAAAGCTGACACTGCCCCAATTTTAGGAATGACAAATATAAAACTATATGCGGACGATATTGCCCTTTTTTTAGACTCTAAACCCTCAAGTCAATTGAAGATTCTAAAAATCTTCTCTGACTTTCAAAAGCTAGGGGGTTATAAAATCAATGTAAACAAAACGGAAATTTTAGCTCCTGAATTCAGGCAGATATACAACACGGAGCCAAAGAGATATCTTGGTATATTTATATCGGATAGCCTAGACGACCTTTACTTATTAAATTTTCTACCTTTATTAAAAAAAGTGGGCTCACTTTTAGATCGTTGGAATCTACTACCCCTGTCCCTTATAGGGCGGGCATCGCTAATTCGAATGTCGGTATTACGGTTGTCGGTGGAGAAGTGTGGCTCAGTGGTTAGAGGCGGCAGACCCGGAATCTGAGATCAACCGTGGACCAGGGTTCGATTCCCCGCCTCGGCGGGTCTCGGGCTCATAAATTCCACGGTCTCGACAATTCTCGCTCCGGTGCCTACTCGACTCACGGGGTCACACTCTGCGACTCTGGGCAATAGCTTGCTTAATCTCCACATCGGCCCCTCGCAGCGGGATGCCTGGCTTTCACCTTGTGGACACCCTGCCGGGGTTTCTCACAGGGGAATACCAGGACGGGTTCCCTAAGCAAGCGCGGAGATGCCCCAGGGTAAGTCCTGCGCTATATAAGTTTCATACATTTACATTTACATTTACATTTACCCCTTTTTAATTTTCTTTTCAGTGCGATTCCCTGCGCAATCCAGGCTTCTTATTTTAAAAAAATAGAAGCTCTGATCTCCTCTTTCTTATGGGCAAAAAAATCCCCTAGACTTGCACTGAGCACCTTATATTTATCTTCCACACAAGGAGGGTTGTCCCTCCCAAATATCAAAGAATATTACTTTGCGTCTTTTGCACATTATAGCCACAGGTTTTTTTTTTCTAGATTCTCATGAGACAGATAATTTTTTTATGAAAAGGATGTTGTTGGAATTGAAAATTTATGAACCGGTTAGAACTACGAAAGACCCGAAAAAGTGCAATATAAAACTCTGCAGTGGATTTTTAAGGTGAAAACTCAGTTTTTTAAATTTTATGACTTACCCATTTTAAGCAATAAGACGAATTTAACTAATTTAGCTTGGGAGAAACTGGTTGTATGGACAAAAATATAATAACTCTTTGGAAGGAAAAGGTTTATGAGAAAATTGAAGACTTCCTGCTGGGAAACAGGTGGAAATCCTGGGATGAAATTCACAGCCAGTTAATCCACTCGCACTTAACGCTGAACTGGTCCTTTATTAGGATAAATCTAAAATTTAGAGAACTTAATATAGGAAACTTATCCCACAAAGAAAATATTTCCACTATCCTTAATAACAAAATACAAAAGAAAATGAGCATCTGGATTAAAATATTAAAATAAAGTAAGGACCAGGACTTCTACAGCAAGATAATTGAAAGATGGAAAAAAAGGGAAGGTATTATAATTAATCAACAGGTATGGGACAAAATAAATAAAGACCATCTTTCGAGGAGCAAACTTTAAACGTATTCAATTTTACAATAAATGGTTAATATATAGAACCCCGTCCTTTTTACATAATATCTTCCCCCAAGTAGCCGACAAATGCTTTCGATGTGATGAAAAAGGCACTTGGAAACACATTGTTTGGGAGTGTCCAAAAATCCAGGTATTATGGAAGGAAATAGAAAAATATCTTTCAATCGTCCTTAAAACAAATATTATATTTAACGACCTAATTCCCCTCCTAGGCTGCTCTTCTACCCACACCCAATATGATGAGCCCCTTTTTATAGCTTCTCTAATAGCTAAATCCCTTATATTACAGTCCTGGAGAACAGATTCCGTTCCATCCTTTCAGGCATGGAAGGCAAAATTACTGCGCATCCAGGCTAGGGAGAGAAAATATGCCCTTAGATCAGGGGCTCTCAAAAAATATGATAAATATTGGAGTGTATTCGACGTTTAGATTCGTCTTGCTATTGCTTAACCTGATTTATATTTTATTGAAAATATTTATTAGTCTATTATGATGGTTTTGTCTCCGCACGCTGCACTTTAGAATTCAGCTTTGTAACATTAACTGTGAAGACGCTTATTACATTTGTATGCTGCGTACTCTTCCAATTCTAACAAAATCTTTTGGTTACCTGCATCAGTCTATTAATTGCTTGCTTTTACATAACCTTGCACTTTATAATTTAAATAATGTAATTGTTAAAATGACAAACTGTATGAATGTTTTTCAGTACTCTCCTTCCTCGTACTGTATTAATTGGATTTCAATTGTATTATATTGCTATATTTGAACTCTCAATAAAAAAAAAAAAGAACAAGAGAAACCAGTAGACCACCTTCAGCTGGACTTTAAAGATTTGGCTAGGTAAATTGGGGGAGACATAGTCCTAACATCCCATGGAACAAATCAGAGATTCTAGAACCTTGGATTGGTGTTGTGGACACTTTAGAACCCCAAAAGTACCTTCTGGAAGAAGATCTGTAAGTTTGAGAAGATTTGAAGAATTGTTGTCAAAAAGCTCCATAAATTGACTATCCCGCGGTAGAAAGTCAAGCGGCGATGTCGGATCGCGACTTGGCCTGAGAGTCAGGATTGCCCCACTGGAGAACCTGAGCTTTTCATTGTTAAAGAGAGTTCCAGGAGCTGACAAAGCCATTGTGCTGAGCCAAGCCACCATTGTCGAACCCAAAGCCAGCCTCTGAGGACCCTCGTTTGGCGTAAAGAGAATAGGCTCCCAAAAAATGGACTAAGTCAGAATGGTAAACACTTTACCTAACGCTAAGTGTATCCAACCCTTGCTCCATCGCATTCAGCCTGAAACGTTGATTTTGTCCCAGTCAAGTGTGACCAGATGTCCCAAAATGGTGCTTTTGGCTTTTACGCACTATAAAGGGTTAAACATTTCATATTTCTGGTTCCCTACATTGGATTTTTGTCATTTTGGTGTATTTTATTTTTCATTTAATTGGGGCCTTCTATAAATTGTATCAAAGCTCTATTGATCTTCTGAGTGTTTCTATACTAAGCCTAAACGGTTGTCAATAACACAGAAAAAAGATTCCATTATTGGTTGTCTACTTATAATGTTAAGCAAATAAAATCACAATTTATCGATACAAACAATTATAATATATCATAAAATGACAAAATATATACCACTTAAACTGTTGACAGTTATTTATAATTTGTCATTCAAAAGATCAACTGAGCTTTTAAACAATTATAAAGGGCGTGTTTAAAGGTGTTGCAATGATATACAGATGATGATTAATGTTTAAAATATTTGTAATGAGATTTTGGATTCCTTTGGATCATTGTCTTAGATATATTTTCATGTAATTGAGGATTTATTTAAGTTAATAATAAAAAAGGGACATTTTTGCAACAATTAGGACTCAGTATGTAGTAAGTGTTGTAGGTGGTTGATGGTTGAGTGTTCCCCAATAGAGGAGAAGCGTGATGATGGACTAACACGTGTTGTTTCACCGGAGTGATCCAGAATTTTTTACGTATATTGAACCCTGTCCTTTTTTAGGTCTCACCTACGCAACGGGCATGCACTGCTTGGAGGGGACCTCTTGGAATCGATCAGCTTTTTTGGCTAAAAACGTGCACGCTTTGCTTTGCTTTCTATTGCAACGCGTGCATGTTTGGCGTTTTCCTTGAGGGAGCCAGCTTAGGTGACATCTGTTTGTAATTATCCTGCAAACATGTGGTGCCCCTGCTCGCTCTGCTAGGGAAACGCTGTGTGTGTCTGTATTTCCGCCTACCCAGCCTGTACAGTATTTTTGCTGCCATCCTGAATGTTAGCTTCTGAAGCAGTAACAGATAATTTTAATCAAATTCAATGCTGTGATGGAAACGTAATTGTGAAGAGTTGCAAGAACACTTTATCCTGGTGCTACACTATGTAAAGTATTAGGAGTGTAGCATGTGCCTAACACACAAGGTCCAGCTTTGAAAGGGCGCATTGAAAGCCTTGTTGCTTTCACGAGGTGAAGCTTTTCGAACTGCTCTCTGCTGGTGCCGCAAATACCTTTCTTCTCATGTCCATATATCATTGAAGAGCGGGCTTACCTTCACTGTCTGTGCAGCTGCCATTGTGATACAGTGTGTCTGGGCAGCAAGTCTCGGCTGCTTGGAGAGCTGCTTGGTTAACATGATCGAAGGAGGAGACGCTTTCCCAGCAGTGTACCCGCTACAGATGAAAGACCCAGTATTCAACGTCCTCTCTTGTTTTTTATTGACTTTTGAAGTCATGTTTGTGGGCACCATGTTAACAAAGCAAAGGCGTGCAGGCGCTTTATTTGCTGTGTTCCAACTTGGATTGTTTAAGACTTTTTTTTTCTCGCTTGTTTTTGTTAGTACCCCCATCACGGAAGAGAGAAATACACAACTGCGCACCTATCTCTGTGCATCAGCAATGCTTCCACCCAAGATCAGGCAAGTGTCACAGTCTTGTACTAATGGGCTCATGAAGTCTACCTGAAAATTAAAGGTTCACTCTGAACAAAAAATGGTGACTGACTGGGACTGTGCTCCACCTACTTGCGCAGGCTCACGGTTGGAAGTGTGCACATGCACGCTGATGCAGCCTCTGGGTTGCCAGTAAACATCCTGGCGAAATTTGAACACAGAGTTTGTGCGACAGGAAGAGGTGCGACCGCCATCTGCTTTTAATTAGTTTGAAGAGGCACAGGTTTGAAATCACCATGTGCAGCTGTGAAATGCTTGAGGGTCCCATCACACAGCTGCATATGTGCCTGTGCAGATGGGATACCCTGATACAGTAGGTTTTTGGCCACTGACCGTTTGCGAATACCTGGCACCAGTCAAGAGCAGCCTGCGCATGTTACGAGCCCTCTCGCCTCTCTCGCCTCTCTCCAGTACACCTCCCTCCCAGGGACGCGAGCTGAAGGCAACAAGATAATTGCCTTATATAAAAAACTGGACAAGGACCCTTGCTTTTGTCTTACTTTTTCATAGCTTCCGTTAAAATCCTTGACATGGGCTAAAATGTCTTATCAGCTATCAAGCATCAAGTCCAACAAGCATTGGCATACCCAATAGGTCTTGCTTTTGGGAACTTATGAGCATTTTGTTATATAGTACAATATCCTTGGTGCAACAACATCAACTGTTGCATGGCTAAACACTTATAAGGTCCCAAAGGCGAGACCTATTGGCTATGCCGATGCTTGTTGTTAGATGGGTATGTCTCACATAATGATTGACTTTATGTTTTTTGGCACTATTTTTGCATACACTTTTAAAGATTCATAACTCCAGTTATACTTGTTGGATTTTTGTCATGTTGGTGTCAAATTATTTATTATATTATATTCTATTTTTCTAATTGTTTAGTATTTTTCTTGTGTTCTCTTTTCACTTTTTTATTGCTTGGGTGCTGCCTCAATATTTACACATTGCCTCTAAGTTAAACCTGATTGCCTTTGTACCAGGCTGCCAGAGGGTTCTACACAGGTTTATTTAGTGACTTCTGTGGTTTACCCCTACCAGGATTGTATTTACTATTAGAGTGGGACTTCTCTCCCTCTCAAATCATAAACACTTTTCTTACAAGAACTCAGAAAACAATGCTTCTATTAGTTTATTGGGAAGAAGCCAGTACTTATATCTTTTGAATTCCACCATCACACAACTCCTACATGGACAGTCCAGGAGCAGAAGAGAAAAATCTTCTTTCCGTTAATACAATGTAGGCAAGAACATTTTCTGACAATTTAGCACATACATCACTTTATTAGCTCATGAAGTAGAACACTTTGTACTCTGTGCGTTCGGTATAATCTGTCAAAATATTTATCAGAAATACAAGTGATAAAGGCAGTGCTGGATTAAACCCTGTGGAGGCCCCTAGGCAGTCGAAATTTCTGGCCCGCCCTCGCAAATTATCTCCTAATACCCAATGCACCTGATTTTTTTACAAACTGAGAACTGTCAGAAGAAGATGCTTTTAAGAGAAAACTGTTATGTAAATCGGATGCCTTTGGTTTATGTACTTCAGTTTTTAATAGCACCATGGCATTACATAGCTCCAAATCTCATTCCACATTTTCGTCCAAGCGGACCTTCAGGAGTCGGCACTCTTCTGCCACTGCCCACTCCAGTGAATCGTTCTGCCAATTAATCCACGTCAGAGGGGCCGGTCTGGCCCAGTGGATGGTAACACAACATCTGGCTAATAGTAGTTCAGGCTGGGCACATCTATGCTACAATTTTCTGCCTTTGTTTGGGAGAAGTAGCAGATCCAACAGGCATTGTCATATTGTCACCTCAGCCTTCGCTGTTGTCATTCTCCCTGCCTCCCGTATTATCTTATTCCAAAACAGGTTTATCATCCTGCAGTCAATTGTTTTATGGCCAAATGTGACCGGGAATACGCCACAGCATGTACACTCAGCAGAGCATGTTGGATAAACCCTATGCAGGCATTCCTGTGTCAAATATGCGCTATGCAGGTACTAAAACTGTGACAATTTAAACCTGGCATTGCTTCCATTACCTGCACTTGTGCCCGAGCTCCCTTCCACTCCTGATCAGTAAGTGGGGACTCCAGATCACAACCACAACATCCAATTGCAGACAATACATTTGTCTGTCATTCTTGAGGGCAGCATATAACCAGGATCCAATATCATCTGTAGGACATGGGATACTCTAGGCTCTTCCGGGAAGAACGTCAATATCTCCCAGGCTGTATGTGACACGTTTGCATACTCCAGAAATTGCTACCAAATTTTGAGGAGGTTAGAGTAGGGCACTCATCGTAGAACCTGCGTGACTGCCCTCTTTCATGCCTGGGCAACCTGATTGATGATGAAGTGGTGCCTTCCGGGAGCCTAATTTTTTTTCCCCAATTGTTCTTTTTCCCCAGTTGGCACTGTCTTCGCACCACAGGGCAGTATATTGGAAAAGGCCTGCCAAATAGTATAATTGAAGCTCCAGCCTTCCTTCAGCAATGTTCAGTTTTAAGATCTCAAAGCGTACCCTGCACCTCTTTTCCGCCCATATCAGGGACACTAGCAACCAATCAAGTCGGCAAAACAATGATGGCGGAAACCCGTAGAATGAATTCTGCATTGTGTAAAGGCAGCGGGGCAACAGGACCATCCTGCTCAGAGCCACTCTGCTCATGACCGACAACGGCAGCCTAGTCCAAAACCAGATGGAGACCATGAGGCCATTAATCACTCTACCCATTTTCAATTCATACTGTGTGGTCGTGTGTCATCTGCATCCCCAAATAGCAAAACTGCAGAGTCTCCCATGGCAGGTCCACCATAGGGAGGTCGAATGCATCAATCCCAGCCAGGGATGCCAAGGGGAATGTCAATTGATGTGAAGGTCCGACACTCTTCTGAAACCTGCAATAAGCTGCATGAGGAGGGGCACTAAGCTCTCTGGGTTAGTCACATACACCAGGGCGTCATCAGCATACATTGAAACATTGGGGCCCATTAGAATGTCGGGCGGATCGCCACCGCCATGCTATCCGCCCGGATCCTGGTCCTGGTCCGCCCACCACCCATTTTCCGCGCCATATTACCATGGCGGGGGCGAGGACCGCGGCGGACGGAAAGACCGTCCGCCACTTTTCCGTGCCGGTCGCCTTGCGACTGGGGCGGAAAAGGTATAATATGGTCGCGGTGTCTATCAGACACCGCCAGCCATATTAGCAGGGGCAGCAACAGATGCCTTTCCGTGTCGGCGATGCCGCCACAGAAAGGCATGCAGTCTTCACTTCGGGGGCCCCCGGCGGGGCCCTGAAGTAAAGGCGAGGTGGGGGTGCACATGGGGGCTACCTGTGGTACCCCCCAGCATTTGCAAACACAATGCGGCAGGCACTGCGCGGTGCCTGCCGCTTTGTGTATGCAAATGCATACATGCATTTTTAGCTTTGTGGCGGGCGGACTAAGTCCGTCCGTCATCCTAATGACCCCCAATGTGTCATAGTGCCCAACGGCACCCTCCAGTTCCAAAATTAGGTCTTCATATGTATCACCAATGGCTCCATGGAGAGTGCGAACAGGAGCGGTGACAGTGGGTAGCCCTGTCGTGTACCCCATTTAATGCAGAGCATATCGGAAACCACCTGTTCAGTTCACACCCTCATGCTTGGGGCTGTGCATTAAAGGCACATCCGTAACAGGAATCCTGGACCCAGGGCCATCCGCCGCACAACCTCCCATAGATCTCAAGAGAGGGTATCAAATGCCTTTTCAATAACCAAGGCAATCACCTCCGCCGGTACTCCTCGTGTTTTGGGTTTCATTAAATACATGGGGGACCCTCCGTAGATTAATATGGGTAACTCTCCCTAGGCTAACACCACACTGGTCTTCTTGGACCAGATGGGTCATCATCCAGCCCAACTATAGTGCTAGAACGTTTGCAAGCAATTTTACTTCTACATTGAGCATAGACATCAATAGGTAGGAACCAAGGTCAGCAGGGTCTCTACCCCCTTCTGTAGCATGATTAAATAGGCTTCACATATGTGTACTGGCAGTTGACCATATTATGCACCTTACAGAAGGTTTCTAACAACCCTGGGAGCAGGAAAGCAGAGTATGCTTGAAAATACTCAACTAGGAGACCATCTGGTCCCGGACATTTCCCAAGCAGTTCTTCCAGTATTATTTCTTCATCGAGTCACTCTGCTGGTGCCTCGCTTAATCTGGGGACTATGATCTAATTCAGGAAATCTCCCCCTCCTGAGCTTCAGTGCATGCCGGGACTGCATACATCTCTACCGAGTGGTCTTGCAATAGTAAATTGCTCACCACTTGTCCTATGGCCATCCTGCCATCTGGTCTATGAAGGGTGAGAATCAGTGGCGGGGTTCTCTCGCATATGAAACTAGGATAAAATACACCCTGACTGGTCTCCCTCTCGATGGAGCCTCTGTCTGTACTTTTTCTAAACTTGACAGTCCAGTCTGTCCCTGGTGGCCGTCATCTGTCTGTATGCCTCCATCAGCACTGTTTCTCCCACCACCTATCACAGCAGTTGGGCAATGAGTTCCTCTCCTTTCAATTCCTGCTCCAACCTCTTTCTAGTTCTATAGAACTCACTAAGGCTCTTGCCACTGATGGCCACCTTGAAGGCCCCCCACTCCATGCTGCGTGAATAACCAGTGTTCCAGTTAGTGTCAAAATAACCCTGCAGTACCCTTAGCATATCTACTTCATATTCAGGATCTCCTAACGACTTGGGTCGCAAACTCCATAGGAGGATAACTGGCCTATGATCCCATAGCCCACACTCCAGCCACAGAGGGGTATGATCTGACAAAAAGAGCACCTGATAGCTCGCCCTCTGGACTTTTAAGGCTCATCGCTTGTCAAGAGGAAGCAGTACAGTTGTACAGGTGACTATGTACCCTATGTGTGTGGGTATAACAAGAACATTCCTTGGACGTGGGGTGGAGGTCCCTACGTTTATCAACAAACTGCAAGCTGGGCATGGTATCTCGTAATCTTGCCACCATGTGGGGTTGCAAGCCCAGTTTAGGGGGGTGCTTGTCTGTCTAGCATGCAGTTAAAATCCCCTGCCTAGATAATGGGGATTCCAACATAAGGCTGAAGCTCAGTCTCCTGGTCCCCGAAGTACCCATCCTCATCAGTATTTTGTACATACATGTTAAGTAGGTATATCTCCTGACCGTCTAGTATGCCATGAAGGAGCACATAGCGCCCAGAGGCATCCGCGACCTGACCATGCAGCTGAAACGGGACCCCGGAGATCACCCACACAGATAACCCTCTGGCATAGTATGACTATGTGGATGAATACATTTGCACTCTCCATTGTTTTAGTGGTTTCTCGACTTCAGCATCCAATAAGTGTTGTCTCCAGTAGGAGAGTAATGTGCACTGCCACCCATCTAGGATAAATGTGTGTTCTATAACATTTAACAACCTAATTCAATCCTCTCACATGCCATGTGAGTGAAAGTACCGGTTCACACTTCATAGCTAATCATACATCACAGTTCACCATGCCCTCCCACCTAGTCTACCATTCCAACTCCTGACCAACTTTCCATAAGAATAGGATGCACCATCTGCTGCCCAAACAAAAACACCCATCCGTATTTCACCCCACAACCCGCCTCCCCAGGTAAACACCTCCGAGCTCAACAAGTGTCTCCACAGCCGTTATTCAGCACCCACCCAGGCAACGTCAGCTAGTAGAACATCAGTGTGGGTTAGAACCTACCCACTCTATCTTCCTAGCAGGAATTTGAATCTAGGGGCAAAATGTGACAGGGCCAAAAACCCTGGTGAGGAGTCCCTTCTACAGTTCTATTCCTGTGATTCCCTACTAGTCCACACACCTTGGGCCCCCTCGCCATGGACGGGATTATATGGATATTGGGGAGTTCTTTCATGAAGCAGGCCCAGGACAGGGAGCGGCCCTGCGTTTTTGAACAAATGTAGTGTAATGATGTTATCTTCAAGATTTTGTTGAAATTTTGGGGAACATGCGGTGGAAAGAACTATGCTTTTATTGTAAGCACACTGCGATAAAGGGGAAGAGAAGAGGGAAAAGGGAGATTGAGGATGGGGAGAGGAAAGAAAAGAGAGCGGGGTGAGCAATTAACCAAGGCCCCAGAGTCCCGAAGTACCTCATGTCGTAAAAATTGTCGGCAGCTTAGTGTCAATAGTGGTGAGACAGAATGCAGATTTGGTTCCACAGTGAGGCAGAAAACCGTGGTAATAGAATGAAGTACCTTATCTGCTGCTTACCCGCAGTAGGTGTCCTCTCAACCCAGCCAGGGCCCAACACCTTCAGCATTGCAGGTCGAGGATAGTATACAGCATTACCTGCTAGAGCAAGAAGGTTTCTGTGCCTGAGTTCTGAGTATTGTCTACCATATCTGAAGCCCTCTGGCCTCCTCATGCTCCTGCTGTTCCAAGTTGAGGGTGCCATCTCGGTGCACACAACCCTCACACCAGAATGTGAGCATCACCTATGTCTGCTTCTTCTCGATGCAGGTGCAGTCCTTCCTCCTTGGTGAACACCATTGTGGGACCCATGAAGGTATTGACAGAATCTGATCGCCCTCCCCGGATCTTCAACTAGTCCCATGCATCTTGCGGTGTCATAAAGAAGTGCAAGTTGTCATCCTGTATCACCTTCAACTTGACTGGATAAAGCAACATATATGTGAGTCCCATCACCTTTAGTTTTTGCTTGACAAAGCTAACGGACTGTCTCTGTAGCTGAACAGTCCTAGTGTAGTCCAGAAAGAAACATATGGTATTGTTTTTGAAGGATGGATCTCTTCATTTGTGGACCTCTCGCAGTATAGTGTTGCGGTCCCTGCAGTTATTAACCTTTGCTATCACAGTCCTAGGATCGCCTCCTGGCAACGTCGATGGGGCCAATGACCTGTGCACCACAAAGAACCGTAACAAGTTCATATCCGGGAATGCCGTCTAGATCCATCCCTCCAGGTTTTTGTTTGCTGCATGCCTCTCCTCAACTTATGTTCATTCTTACCCATGAAGAGTGAGCATCCAATCAAGCTGAGTGGGCACTATGTTGGCATCTGACGGGTGTAGTAGGCAGAGCTGGTCTCTCAGTAGGATCAACAGACTTCTTAGCCACCGTCATAGGTGTTGTCACTCAGTTGGGCCTCCTCCAGCGTGAATGATGTCTCCTCTCCCTCAGGGCTCTGGCAGTACTGAGTCCATAGTCTGTGGCTCACTGTGTAAAGTTCCATTCAATCCCACCCCATTCAGATGAGTAGTAGCACGGGAGAGGGGGGAGAGCAGGCAGCACCCACCTACCAAGTCACACCCCAGTCAGGTACCCATTGACATCCAGTAAGTAAAGAGGTGATCACCTCAGGCATCTGTACCCTCCATTTGTGCAAAGCTCAGTTTAGAAGGCGCGGGCCTTTAGAACCAGTGGAGTAAGGGTTGGGTGTCACCTACTGCATGTGTCTCCTCATGCATTTCTCTGCGGCATCTCTCCATGTCGAGACTTAAGGCTGCAGCCCCCTCCGGGATACTCTAGACTTTTGATCTCTCCATGAGTCCATGCTGAGAGGAAGCAGCATCAGCCTAAGCTGGACCTCAGCACCAGCAGTCTCCGGTATTTCCCCACTTGGATGCTGGACCAGGCAGTCTCAGGCAAGAATCTGATTAGTTCACCTCAGAGTGGGAGGATCAGGGCATTCCAAGCACAGCTTAGCGTACTGCACTCACCTGAGGGTTGAGAAGCTGGTGTGAAGTCTGCTCCGGTTGGGCCTCAGTGCAAGTGAGTCTGTCACTGCTGTGCGCTAGGGGTGCGGGAGGGGGTCTAATCTTGCCTCAGCTCTTTACACCCTGGGGGTGAGGATGAGACATGAGGATTCTTGGGATTTCAAACACTATGGTGTTTCAGCACAACACACCTCCGCAGGCGCATGGATGGTACACTTTGCTTGTATTGGTGCTGGGCCCTCATGCCTTTTCGTATGATCGCTGCTTCCCTGTAGTCTGCATCGGCACCTTGCCATCCATCATGGGGAGGGGACAATTCCCATCTTGAGCTGTACGTCTCACAGTGTAGATACCATGCCCAGGTGTGCTCTTCCAGTGGTCCACTTCTCACCGGACCCAACTCAGAGAGACGTGATCAGCTGGGCCTTCAGCTGCTGAGGGGTGTAGGCATGGGCTCCTTTTCAGCCAATGATCTTATCGGCCAGGAACCATTGTGGGGACCATCAAAGCCACCCCTGCATTCATCCTGCAACACGGATGGGGTCAAGGTCACTACAGGGCCTCCAAGGTAGCAGGATGAGCTAGCATTATTTAGTTGGGCTTGGATCTCACACTTAGCACTGTCTATTGATCATCTTGCTGGCCATGCCCCCTTCTGAAATCATTTCTAAGCTAAGTAGTCACCTAAATTATCACTGAATGTGTTTTTGATTGATTGATTGATATTGCTTATCAGAGAAATTCATGATATATTTAAAGAATAAAAGCACTTGCCAGAAACGTGCATCTGGTGAAATAGCAATTTGTCACTTGTCACATGTTCAATAAGGACACATCATCAAAATGAAATGCAAAAGGGGTCTCCGCGCTAAAAGACATGATCCTTACAACAGGGTAATACTCATGCCAGTGTATTCTAAAGTGTCTATCATCAGATCCCTTATAAGATACTGAATATATTGCTACGTGTAGTGCCTTACGTGAGGGTGGAGTATCTGTTGGTGATCACTAGAGGATTATTGAGTGTTGCCTGATGAGGGATAGACATAGACACATACAAACAAAGAAGGGTGGCTATGTCTAGATGACATATACATTCTTAGTAGTGAACTGTCATTGCAGGGTTTAACCTGAAATGAAATAACTGCACTCTAGATAAGCTGCCAAGTTAAAATGGAGTGTAAATATTTACATCTAAGGACCAAGAAGGGCTCATATGAACGTGCTTCCAATTCAAACTGATCAGTATATTATAAATGGTATGTCAATGCAACTAAACTGTAATAATAACAGTATTAAACACTTATACCAACAAATGAAAGCAATGGAAGCTAAACTGGACCAAAGGCTGAAATCCAGTCTTAGGGATTAGAAATTAAGCATAAAAGGCTTATAATAAACATTCTAAAGAAGTTGTAGGAACATAATGATGTGTCTTTTAATGCTTCAGTGTGACAACGTTCTTGGTCTGAGCTTTGCTGGCCAGGGCTAGCTTACTAGGGAGGCTACCACTGAGGATTGTTACCTATTGACTTCTTGTAAAAGTGTTGAAAAGACTCTAAGTGGTGGCTGCTTGTGCTGAATGCTGTTATCCACGGTTGACTGCTTTGCTCAAATTATGGAGCAGATTGTATTTTTCCCACAAATCCTTTCATGCCTAAAGATTTTGTTTGCAATTCTTTTTCTGCCAATAACATAGGTGCACTCATAAAATGCAGTCATATTTCCCCCAAAGTTGCCCATTACCATCTCAAGGATTTCCAGGACAAGGCTACCACCATTTACTTAGCTTTTTGGTTTAAAATTCTGCTATTACAACAGTGCTGAGTCCCACTCAGAAGACGCCTGAACTGGCCTCATGTCTTATATTTCAACGGCCTTGTTTTGGCTCCAACATCTCCAGCAGGGCAATGTAGGAGGCTCAAGTTGACGACGACAATAGGGAGCCAGATAAATTTTGAACTTCACTGGAAAAATTCCCAAGTGGAACACGCTAACAATTTACAGATGGTCAGGTCCTTCTGTCTTCAAGAAGCTTGATGCCTTATCCTGGACTCCCAGAGGCCACAATATTGAAAAAGACTCACTTTTTGAAGATGCTGGAAAAGTCACTCCTGGTCTCTCCCACAGCTCACAGCATACAAGGGAACTCTCATATGGTTGAACTCTCTTTCCAGCTAGGGCTCCCATAGAGTTTAGTGCAGTCCATTCCTAATTGAACAGCTTGTTCTTCCACAAACGCGCAATGCCCTATTCAGCACTTTGAGTCCTTGTAGCAGAAAGTGCTACCAACCAACTAACCCTTGTGAAGCACTTCTAGCCATTGGTTTTAAGTTGAGAGCAAGAGACAGCTCACCTAATTTTTCTTCACATGAAGGTCAGACAGGATTCTCACTTATGCTGTTTCTTTGAAGTTCTGGGGTGTTTCAGTGAGCTGTTAGATGTATATCATTTTTATCTAGCACAGTGAGCCATTATTAGTAACTTCCCTGAGCTCAATCAATGCTATTTTCTCACACCTAATGCTTTTCAAGCATTTTGTGCTATCGCCTGTAAACTTTCCTATGAGCCCTTAAGATGCCAAAGTAAGACTTCTGTTTCTAGAGCTCATAGGCGTCCCAGACTCAGCCCTGTAAAAATGAGTACCTGCACTTTCTTCCTGTGGCAATTGTTTTGCCGTTAATAAGTGTAGAGAAGAATGTCTGAAAGGAATCTCCTTTTGAAAGAGTTTGTCCATACAAAACCCTCGCTGGCATGGCATTTTCATGTCAAGATTGCCTGACAATCTGTGCTTGTGTACTCCTAATGGCATATTTCAGCGAAGCTTGCAGTGAGTGTCCCTCTACTTGTTTCCTGTCTTTAGAAGTTGGTCTATTTCCTGGCAGAACATCTTTTTGCACCTCATCAGGATGCTAATTACTGCCATTGGAGGGAGCAGGAAGCCAGAAGAACTGACTTATTACTGCCAGACTGCATGGACGCCTATAGTAGGATTCTTAAAAGTTGCCATTCCTCTGTGCTTATCAAAAATCCACCTACCATACTGAGCTGGATTCTTGATAAATAGTCAAAAGAACTTATAAGTGAGTGGAATAAAGTGGGTTCTAACCTGATACGACACACCGTTGTGTAGCTTATTGAGCTCTACTTTTTGAACCTCTTCTCTGAGTTTCTCTCCCCAATGGAATCTCACTCTCTGTAATCTCTGTGGTAAAATGATTTGAGCAGTAACTTCATTACCTACCTTTTAAAATGATGTTTACTGCTGTGCAGGTTTTATGTGAACACGTGTTTACATGCATGTGAACACAAGGGTAGACTATTGCTTGGCATCTGTGCACATGTAGCACTGTTGCAGATGGCACCCAGATTAAACTGACTGTGGCCTGCTAATGTCTCACAATTCAATTTGGCATACAAGAAGAAATGTCCCCTTTCTTTTTGGCAAAAGTATATATCTGTAGCTTTAACTTGGTTTACACTTTTAATCTACTATGTCTAAAATATAACGTTGTTTTACATTACAGTGCATGTGTATGTGTTGTGTGTTGTTTGTTTCTGCTAAATGGATAGGTGGACATGAAGTAGACCCTGGGACACTTTACTTGTCCTGATGAAAGCCCTGGACGTAAGAGGCCCTTACATTAGATTGAGGGCTGAAATATGTCAACAGACTAGCAGGGTATCAGGGTTATTATATCCCCAGCTTGCATAGGTTTTCAGTTATGCCTAAGCAACCACGGTTAAAGGGATACCATACCATGGTTTAAGTTATTTTTCTTCTTCTGCAAGACCCCGACCTATAAATATATTTAAAGTGCTCTCTCAAATATGGTCGAGCCCATCCTGGTTTTTAGGAACAATGATGAGACGCGATGATGAAGCATGTCGCTAATAGTGTGGGTGAGGGTCTAATAAAAAAAACCATTTGGGTTCCAAAACGCTGTATGTAACCCAGAATACACCAGTCCTCGACGATATTCTTGGGTGTGCGATACCATCTAGTGTTCCAGACTTCTATACTCAGAATATGCTCTCTCAAGTTCAGCAGGCCATACATCTTGAGGAGACGGCCTCTGACCATAGCCTTCTGGTGACAGAGTGGTGGTGGGGAAGGTAGCTTGACGTTAAACTGTTAGAGAAGGAAATAAGAATGATGATTTCTCTCTTCTCAAATGGGTAGACTCCAAGCGTGGACAAATTGCCAGCTGAATTCTCTACAGCTTGTAAAGACCTGTTAACATCAAAATTCACATCAGATGTACAACTTGGCTATAGAAAAAAGGGTGCCTACACAGTGGTGGCTGGTGACATTTGAAAGTAGTGACATATACAAGTTTGTTATGACTTTTATGTAGTGAGCGAAGCGAGCAAGCTTAAAGGACAAGTGTGGGGTCCAGACTGGGTCTTCCTCCACATTTCTCTCTGAGATGTATTTGCATTGAGATATGTAACACAACAACTGGCCTACACCTAAAATCTGCCAGTACGATTGGCTTTGTCAATGGTTGTTAGCTGTTTAAGATAAATGATTAATAACAAGGATTTATTATGAATAATTAACCTTGAACATTTTTCAATTCTGAAATTTCAGTAGTATTGAAGCCTGTAAAAGGGGTCTTGGCCTTCAGTTATTTGCGCTTTATTTTAAGATATGTATGCCCTTTTTCTCTGCATATCTGGTCCATCTGCACATCTTCAATCATCTCTCTTTCCTCTTTAGCACCCTCTTTTTACTCTTCCCCAGAAGCACTTTGCATCTCCCTCACGTCACCACCTCCAAACATACACTGCACTACTGCAATATTTATTTCCTTGCAAATATCGTGGCATCCGTGTCCCTCCCACACATTTTCCACAGAATTGCAAATACAACTCATAAACATTCTCATTGCTCTGTATGCTCTGTAGAGAGGCCAGTCCACTGACAGGCAATTTGCTTTGGCATCAGCATCAGAGTTCTCAATCAAAGCCCCTCATAAACACCTGGCACGGCTCAAAGTATGAGCAGAAAAAATACAGAAACACAACATGATTGAATAGCGAACTCTTGGAAAAGGTATGACTCAGTGACACATGAAATAAGGGAGGAACTAAATCGCTTACATGCATTGCCTCAATGTTTTTAACACTCGTTGATTGTAAACTATTCATGTTTTTGGCATTAATGTTGTTAAGGCATAAAGATAGGACCAGTTTTAATATCATACAGCAGATAACTGTCTTCTGTAAGCACAAATCTCTCGCTTTGCCCTTGACTAGTATATTTGGATCAACTTCACAAGGGAACAAGAACCCTGGCCTGTACGTCTTTTAGATCAATTTTGCCCTTGAACAAATACAGCAGCTCCACTTCGAACAGAGCCAGTGGACGTGCAGCCAGGGCCTGGGGTATCACAGTGGAGGAGGTTAGCGTGGCAAGGGGTCTCAGTACAATATACATAAAAGAAGATTAGCATTTTAACACTTACCATTACCGAAAATAAGGCACTAAAACATGGTGAACACCCTAGATATTGAATCCAAAATATAGACTGCACAAAATATTGAATCAAAAATATAGACAGCCAAGAATATAAAATTACTAAAATATAGACAGCCCAGAATATCGAATTTAGGGTATGAAATATCGAATTCAATAATATCTCTTTAAAATATTGATTTCCATAATATCGATTTTTTTTTGTGTTATGCATGGTAGTATATGTATTAAAATTATGTATTAATTTTGGAATGTATGTTTAATTTTTTTTAAGTAATGAATGTTATGTAATTTAATTTTTGCGTAGTTTAATTCCGTAGCGTGTTGTGGGTTTATAGGGGAACAGGGTGGGAAGTAATTTAGTTATAGTAAATTAAAAATTATTTTGTATTTATATGTATTGATAATTAATTGATTGATAATTGATTTTTAATTGGTAATTAATTATTTATTAATTGGTAATTCATTTTTATTAATTGGTAAATATTTTGTAATAATTGTTTATTATGGTAATTGTATTTATTTGGAGCGGGTTGTGGGTTTATAGGGGAATAGGGTGGGAAGTGATTTAATTGTAATAAAGTTAAACATTATTTTTATTTATATGTAGTGATAATTATTTGCCTGATAATTAATTATTAATTGGTAATTAATTTTTATTAATTGGTAAATCATTTTTAATAAATGATGAATTGATAATTATGTTAATTGTATTATTTATTATTTGGAGCGGGTTGTGGGTTTATAGGGGAATAGGGTGGGAAGTAGTTTAATTGTAATAAAGTAAATATTTATATATATGTATTGATAATTAATTGATAATTACTTATTAATTTGTAATTATTTTTTATTAATTGGTAATTATTTTTAATTCATTTTTCTATTGGTATTGATAAGTAATTTAATTTTATTTTAATATTAAATCATTACTTTCCCTACTGTTGCACTCTCTGGAGTGGGAATAGTAATTTTACCCCTCCACTATCCAACGCTTTCCCTACTGTTGCACTCTTTGGAGTCGTAATTTTTGCCCCAACGCTATCCAACATTTTCCCTACTGTTGCACTCACTGGAGTGGGAATAGTAATTTATACCCTCCCGCTATACAACGCTTTCCCTTATGTTGCACTCTCTGGAGTGGGAATAGTAATTTTTACCCCCAGCTATCCCATGCTTTCCCTACTGTTGCACTCTTTGGAGTGGGAATAGTAATTTTTACCCCTACGCTATCCAACGTTTTCCTTACTGTTGCACTCTTTGGAATGGGAATAGTAATTTTTACCCCTACGCTACCCAACTCTTTTCCTACTGTTGCACTCTCTGGAGTGGGAATAGTAATTTTTACCCCTCCGCTATCCAATGCTTTCCCTACTGTTGCACTCTCTGGAGTGGGAATAGTAATTTTTACCCCTACGCTATCCAACGCTTTCCCTACTATTGCACTCACTGGAGTGGGAATAGTTGTTTTTACCTTCTCACTATCCAACAAATTCTCTACTTTTTTTACATTACGTTTATTATTTTTATATTTTAAGATTGTTTACATTATTTTAAGTATGTTTTATTTAATTGTTTTTAATATTTAATTAATTTTATATTATTTACAATATATTTAAAAAAAATCGATATTTTAGTTAACTATATTTTTAACAATCTATATTTTGGATTCCATATTTTAGTACTTACCTGTTTGTAGATAGGAATTCTACATTTTGTCCTTCGATATTTTAGATTCTATATTATGTCGCTTGATACTAAGTCACTGAACCCTAAAACACATGCTTGCATCCACTCCTACGTGTGATGAATAGGAAAAGGTGAGATCCATGCTTATAAATGACGGACGGCTGCTCTCATGCAGGGACGGAGACTTCAACACCTGAATCCATGATGGTGAAAGCGTCACTGGCCTATAATGGATACTGCCATAGACTACTATGGCCAGGAAGGGCTTTAGAACAGTATGCCATGCTTTGTGGATCATAAATCGGAAAGTTGATTTGCTGCCTGGCTTCCGTCTCCTGCTTCAGGAGCGAGGCTGGACAGGCAGCCTGGGACAGACATGCCAGACTTAAATAAATTGATCTGTTTAGAGATACATCGTATCGCAAAATAAATCGATCTATTTAATCTTTCTACAGGAATGTGTAGGAAGGCGGGTGCAGCCCCAGAGCCCTAGTCGAGAAACTGACCATGTGCCTAAATGCCTTGAACAAGGAGTCTTGATTGTTTCACTGCCTAATAGAGACGCATCTAACATGTTTGCATATTACCCACTCTTCATGCTAAATGCTCATTATAAGATCCTGAGCCTTAAGCATTTGTACTATCCCATTCCTACCAACATTGGTCTACCCAGGTCAGATTGGGTTTGTACTGATGCAAAGTACTTCACCCAACATTCAAAGGTTCTTACAAGCTCTGGAGGCTTTCGCACCCTCAAGCCCCTAACTAATAATGGTTTCCATGAACCTGGAAAACACCTTCAATACTATTGATTGTACATATTTGTTTGCAATACTTAGGCATATGGGCCATGGAAGTAGGCTAGGATAAGGATTGCTTTGCTATACGCAAAGCCAAGATCAAGAGCCAAATCTAAGCAAATAGTCTAAGGCCCAGATGCATGAAGCTAAAAACCGCTCACGAAGGGGCAGATTCTCAGAATCTGCCCCTTTGCGACCGGTATTTTTGCATTTGGGATGCATCATCCCAAATGCAAAAATCGCAAATTGAGAATTCGCTAAATTGCGAATACTTGCATTTAAGGAATCTCACATTGAGATTCCTTAAATGCAATGCATGCAAATTAGCATGAAGTACAACTTTATGGTAATTTGCAAAAACATCATGTTGCGCACACACATGCCCTAAGGGCATGTGTGCGCAACATATGTGCACAGATCAATTTCAGGGGGGCAACAGGGTGTCCTTTGGACACCCCTGCACCCTTGAATTCGCATTCTCATTTTGCGACTCACTAATTGCGATTCGCAAATTGAAAATTCTTCCCATTCATTCCTATGGGCCTCTTGGCCCATAGGAATGAATGGGGAGGTATTCCTTAATTGCGACTCGCAATTTGTGAATCGCAATTAAGGAATTTTAAGAAAATGCTATTTTTAAAGCGATTTCTTCTTGCATACCATTTTGTTATTCCTTATTAGCGATTCCTTATTTTTCGCTAATAAGGAATCGCAAAATGGATGCTTGATGCATCTGGGGTAAGACGGGAATGATGCGAACTGCTATAAATATATCAATATACAACATACACTGCAAGGAGCTCATTTATGATCAAGTGACGCAGCATAGCAAGTCACCTTGATGGCTATACTGGTGAACAGGGAAAGGGCAAGAATGTGCCATATTTAAGTCAATACAGCACATTCTTGTCCTTTTCCTTGCGCTGGTGAACTATTGTAGCCCAGCCTCAATGCAGGCACCCTTGCACCATGGTGCAAAGGTGCCTGTGTTGCATGCAGGATTGCTGTTGTGCAGGAAGGAGCACCTGTGTATATATAGATATATATATATATATTTTATTTTTATTTTTTAAACAAAAGACGCCGCACTCAGCAACTCCAGTTTGTATATTTTATTCAGTGCCCAGTCTAACACCAACGCGTTTCAGCCTAGCTGCCTTGCTCCCAAAAATTATTTTTGGGCCACTGGTCTGGCCCAACACCGGCACCCGCTGAAGTGCGATCCTGTAGGAAGACCACATTGCATTAAAATAAAAAATAAACAAATAAATAAATATATATATATATATATATATATATATATATTCACTGAAAAAATCATAGGTTATAGACCATATATAGTTAGGAATTAGCATTTACAAAACCTTGAAAATTCACTGAAAAAACCATAGGTTATAGACCATATATAGTTAGGAATTAGCATTTAAAAAACCTTATTTTACTCACACAAAACCAATGAAATTCCATATATAGTTAGTTGCACTAACTATATATCGCGCACCCGCAATCCACTGCTGATGATGTCACATATTACATCATTCATGACATGGTCAGTGACATCACTGATGACATCACTGATGACATCTCAAATGACATCACTGATGACATCACTGATGACATCTCATTTGACATCAATGACCACATCACTGATGATATAATTCATGTGACAATACAATGCATCTCCTCACATTTTAATATAACCTCTGTTACACCCAGTGTTAAATACAGAGTATAATTTTTGAAACCATTGACACACCAATACTAGTTACTACATACACACTCACTGATTCCTACGTCTACACACACATTCACTCATTCACCCATACAATCATTCATACATACAATCACTCTTCTTTACAACACTATCAAATGCAGTCATACAGCTATACAGACACTCACACTCTGCCACTCATCCATGGAGTTACTTACACACCTAGTCAGTCCTGTAAAGAATCAATCACATTTCCATTTTCTAATCTATAAAGTTAAACATAGAGCACCTTACATTTTCAAACATATACTAACACATACTTACTCTCTTATACAATCATTGATACAAGTACACATTGATCTGCACAGAGTCACACACCTCCCAGCCAGCCACACACAAACTCAGTCTCCCATACAAATACTTGGGCAATCAATCAATAACCCATATAGTTACTCATATAGCTAATGATCAACACATGCAGCAGTTTACAGAACAACAGACATAATGATGCACAAATTAAGACAGTTTAGTCACTAACCCATGCACTCAGTGAGACACATTTAATCACTCACTCATACAGTCAGTCACGCACCTACTAAATCCTTCGTCCAGACACTTATACATCCACTCATTCTTCAATATGTAAAACATATTTAAACTTTACAGAAACACACAGTCACTTGATGATGTCATCAGTGATGTCATCAGTGATGTCATTTGAGATGTCATCAGTGATGTCATCAGTGATGTCACTGACCATGTCATGAATGATGTAATATGTGACATCATCAGCAGTGGATTGCGGGTGCGCGATATATAGTTAGTGCAACTAACTATATATGGAATATCATTGGTTTTGTGTGAGTAAAATAAGGTTTTTTAAATGCTAATTCCTAACTATATATGGTCTATAACCTATGGTTTTTTCAGTGAATTTTCAAGGTTTTGTAAATGCTAATTCCTAACTATATATGGTCTATAACCTATGGTTTTTTCACTGAATTTCAATGGTTTTTTAATAGCAAATATCAAAAGCTTTAAAATGTATTCTTCTTTAAATCGAAAAATAAATTTTATATGTTTTGAATACAATTTTTCTATGTATTTTTTTTTTATAATTTTTTTTGATTCGCTCCCGGTCCGCGAACCGGACAGATCGCCCGTTAGCTCAGTTTGGTGCCGCGACCCGGTCCGCGAACCGGTAAACGTTCCGTTAGCGCAACTGCCGCGTTAGAAAACAACATCGTGACGCGTCGCGTCAGCGTGACGTATCGCGTTGTCGCGTGATACGTCATATGACGCGCCGCGTTAGCGTACCCGGAAGTGAACCGGTACGCGAAGCGAGGCGCGAAGCGCAGCTTCCCGGAAGCGATCCAGGGCGCGGCGCGGAGCGCGTAACGTAAACACAACAGGTCATGTGACTTGTTAATAACACTTTTCATTGGTTCATTTCACTTTTGGTTTCCTAATGATGTAAGACTAGGTCATGTGACCTAAAAGTAACACTTTTCATTGGTTTAGAACTTTTGTTTTTCCCAAATGATGAAAACCCCTCCTTGTTTCCTCACTCTGACTTTCATCTTTGTGAGAGGAAGACCTTTTGTCATCACTGAGCAATGGCTTCATTAGTAGCTTCAGCTGGTGCATCCCCACCACCACCACCACCTCCTAGGAAGAGAGGACCACCTGCTGAAGTTATCATTCAGCAAGAGGAGGAAGAAGAGGAAGAGCAGCAACACAGGGAGTTTTTGCCTGAGGAGCCCAGGAGGTCTCATGTCAAAGAAAACTTTATTTGGCAATTTTTTAAATATCCCCGGGGCCAAAAAAAAGTCAATGCCCGGTACGTAACTTGCCTTATATGTAAAGATAATCTGTCCAGAGGGACAGATAAAAAATATAGTTATGGCATTTATACAATGCATCGCCATATGGAGAGGTGGCACCCTATCAACTACAGTGCTGCACAGTTACGTGACCAGCAAGATAATCCTCCTTCTGTGGCCAGAAGATCAGTTGTAGAGGAAGTGACGGGACCAGAGGCGAGGGAGACGGTCCCAAATATACAGATGAGGTTCGGGGAAGTCAAACAAGTGTGCGTGCGTTGCAATGAGTTGATTTGCTACAGAGAAAGTAGCATCACTCTAATCAACAGAGCTATCGACAATCATGTTTGTCGAAAACGCCCCAGAAAATAAATTATCTTTTTTTTTTGTTGCTCCTGTTGAGCCCTTTACAATGAATCGTTTTCGTTTCCCCCCCAAAAAAACCCCCAAAAAATATAAAACCGTTCAAAAAATACAAAAAAAGTAAAAATATGTTCAGAAAAATAATAAAAAAAATATAAAACAACAAAAATAACTTACAAAAAAGTTATTTTCAGAACTACCTCCCCTTTATAAAAAAAATTCTAGAATGTTTAGCACTCTGGCAACCTCTATTTCTTTTGGTTCGCTTCCCGGTTCGCTCGCCGGTACGCGAACCGGGAGCGAACCAAAAAAAAATAAAAATTAAAAAAAAGAAGAGTAAGTATAAGGGAAGGAAACAGAGAGTAATGTTAAAAGAAAGACATCTATAGGGAGTAACACAGAGATAATGTTTAATAGATCTATTTACCGAAGAAAAGATGGAAGAGGGTATAATTGTGAAAAACAAAATAGATAAGGAAGTGGAAGAAAAAAAGGAGAGTAGAAGAATAATAAACAAGAGTTTCTTAGAGAATGTGAGTGAATGTTCAAAATAAGATTAAAACATGTGGAATAACAGAGAGAAAAAACAGAAAGCAGAAAAGAAGAAGTAACAGAAAAGGAATGATTGAAACAGCAAAGAAATGTAAATAACATAGGGGCATATTATCAACCTAGGTGATAAAATTATCGCTGCTTTTATCGGCAGAAATCTGCCACTAAAGCCACTTTTGCGGCAGTTTTCTACCGATAATGACTGCTTTTATCGGCAGAAAACTGCCGCTAAAGCCGCTTTTGCGGAAGAAAACTGCCGCTAAAGCCACTTTTGCGGCAGTTTTCTGCCGATAAAAGCAGCGATAATTTTATTGCCTGTGTTGATAATATGCCCCTTAGTGTGCTTGAACTACAGAGAGAAAGCATAATGAACAAGTAGTGAAAGAGTGATCAGTCAGAGACAGTGAGAGTAATAGAGACGGAGTGAGTGAACAAGAGTGAGGAAATATGAGAAGAGAGGGACTGAGAAAAAGAATGGAAGGAGTAGAGTAAGTAAGTAATAGAGAAAGGAATGAGGGAAGTAGCAAAGGCAGGAAAGTGAGGGTTAAAGAAATGAAGTAGTGAAACTAATAGAAGTTAAATGTGATAGAAATATAACGAAAAGAGTACAAAACATTTACCTTATAATTGTCGTTAACTTAGTCACTTGTTATTTTTATACTTTCAATCTGTGAAAGAGAGAACAAACATTTGAAAAATATGAAAACATGTATTTAAAAATTAGAAAAGACAAGGGAAAAGATTGAAGGACAAACAGTTTTTCAACAACTTTGACACTTACAGAAGCCTCTGCTTCTCCATGCCCCTACACAGTCCTAAAAATATACATTTTAAACTAACAGTATCTTGATGCAGATGAAGTGAGGCCTATCTTGCAACATGGTGCATCTTTTGCACTGCTGCTGTCTCACAAAAGTGACGCAACGGTAGCGCAAAAGAGGTGCACAGCCATCATAAATCTGCCCCTAACATTTTAAATGATTGTTTCAGGATGCCAATAAGGTGTGTCCTATCCAGAGGTTTGTTTGAGGTGAGACCTACTCAGGGTTGCAGATGAAATTTAGAGTTGTTGAAGAGTACAGAGGAGATAATACATGTCCATGCCTACCAATGAAGTGAGTCATGTCCACTTTACTCTTGAACAAAGGCCAGACCTCCTCTGTTTCCCTGGACAGGCCTAAACTTGATCTGCACAATGTGATTCATAATATTAGGAAACACAGGTGATGTAATTGAAAAACGTGCAATTTCTTTTGCTCATTTCACAATCACATCACTTGTGTTTCCTTTGCTTAGGTATCTCATTGTGCAGATGTAGTCCAGCATATGAAAGAGTACGCAGAAGTGCAGCACTGCATGCAACAACTTTGACATTTACTGAAGCCTCAGCTTCTGAATGCCCCCTACACAGTCCTAATTATATACATTTTAAACTGACGGTATCTTGCTGGAGATGAACTTAGGCCTATCTTGCAACATGGTGCATCTTTTACACTGCTTCTGCGTCACAAAAGTGACGGAACAGCGGCGCAAAAGAGGCGCACGGCCATCATAAATATGTCCTTAATATTTTAAATGATTGTTTCTAGATGCTGATAAGGTGTGGCCTATCCACAGATTTGTTTCAGATAAGTCCTACTCAGGGTTGCAGATGAAATTTAGGCTTGTTGAAGAGTACAGAGTAGATAATACATGTGCAGGCCTACCAACAAAGTGAGTCATGTCCACTGCACTCTTGAACAAATGTCAGACCTCCTCTGTCTCCTGGAACAGGCCTAAACCTCATCTACACAATGTGATGCGTAATGTTAGGAAACACATGTAATGTAATTGAAAAACGTGCAATCTTTTTTGCTCATTCCACAATCACATCACCTGTGTTTCCTTTGCTTAGGTATCTCATTGTGCAGATGTAGTCTATCATATGAAAGACTACGTAGAATGTGAGCACTGTATGCAACAACTTTGACACTTACAGAAGCCTCAGCTTCTCCATGCCTCCTACACAGTTCTAAATGTATATCATAAATACAAAAAGTACAGAATTAATTATACATGTTAAATGGTTTATTTTTGCTGTTCTCAGAATTTATCAAATTTCACTAAAAACAGTGACTTGAAGGTATTCATCATATAACAGCGGGGAAAAAAAACCACAATCAAAATGATTGTGTTTAAAAAACCCATATAACATAACCAATCAGAAATCAGAACTCCTGAAAAGTAACTTACTTTCCATGACGTTGTAGGATATCCTATGAACAGCTTACACTCTGTTGTGCTGTTATTATTTTCAGCCCGCCACTTTCTGAAAGAAAAGCTCCATCGTTTTGACAAATATGTTACATACAATAAATGACTTCTTGCTCTCTACCGCACTTTTCCACAAGGCCAAATCGTGTAAGAGCCATTTATAACTCTTGGAATTCTTCTAAGCAAATCCCGTCATTTTGTATTTCCGCAACTTTCAGAAAGAAAACGTTCAAGATCACTTTCACAATCCTGTACTAGTAATATCTCACACTTCTTGCTCACTCATGTTCCACATTTCCTATGACACTGATACTGCTTACTATGAAGCAGACTTACACTACCTCTATGACTACTACAATTATGTAATTCTCTACATCACTTTTAATCACAAAGCAATTTAAAACAGTAGATAAAATTATATCAACCCCTATAATCATTATAGGCCAGTTACCTACCCTAAATTCTCTTTTCTGAAAACAGAAAGTAAGAATATTTTTAAGTAAAAAGGCAACATTGTATCGTAGTCAAATAGGAATCATTTACGAAACAGCAGCTTTTTTTACATTTTCAATAAGCTGTGTAATAAGCGGATCTTGTCAAAGGACCATCATGTCATATAATAGCTGCAGTTAAAAATGTTCTTCCTAAAATAAACGACTGTGTAGCCACAACATTTGTAATTAAAGTTGAAGATTTACTTTCATCAGGTTTATATAGTTGGAATTTTAAAATGACATTATAACCAAAAGTTAGGTCAAATAATCTAGACAGCATTGCAGACTTACATTACCTCTACTCCATGTTTTGATTGGCTGCTTGAATTAGCTTATAAAAAGAAACAGTTTTCTGAACTCATTCAAAGTGCAGTTATTTTTCCATGACGTTAAGTGTTATGGTAAGAACACCGTTTGCTTTGGGAAATACTCTGTTGTCCTTTAACTAATCCGTGCCCACCACTTTCTGTAAGAAAACCTTCTTTTTTTCCAGGAACTATTTAAAACTTAAAAATTAACTTTTGACTCTGTACTACACTTATCCTCAAGGCCAAATAGTGTAGGAGCCATTAGAACCTCTTGAAATTCCTCAGAGCAAATCCCGAGATTCCTTCCCTAAAATGTTGGTTTTAAAAACACCAGGTAAGAATTTTTAAGGTCAAAAGGCAATTTTTTTTTTAAAGTTAAAACAGAATCATTGCAGAATGACCAGCCGTTTCTAGGCTTTAAATAAGCTGTGTAATGTCCTGATGTTGTTGAAGGACCGTCATGATATATAATTGCTGCAGTTACAAAAGTCCTTCCTGATATTGACAACTGCGAAGCCACAACATTTTTAATTAAAGTTGTCAATTTTGTTCCATCAGGCCTACATCGTTGGAACATTAAAATGACATACTGGCCATATGTTCGTATAAATAATGTTGACAACATTTCAGACTTACATTGGCTACACTCCATGTTGTGATCAGCTGCTTTTACTAGCTTATTAAAGGACACTGATTTACTGTCTGGCAAAGTTAGATATATAAATTTTTCAGAGTCTACACTAGTAGTACTTGATACCCTATAGTTCTCGCAGTCATGCTGCCATTGATAAGAAAGCCCAAACAGGTGATCTACATCTACACCTTCATCATGCAATACATCAAGCATATACATTAAAAACTCCTGACAATCTTGCTGAATATTTTGAGAGAATTGTGTTTGACCTGAACATCTGTCTAACAGATTTCGAATTTCAGACACACTTTCTATTTTTGTTCTATCAGTGCTACATTTCTCTAACACAGAATTCAACAAACTGCAAAATCTTTGATCCGAATTGACCACAATCTCTTGTTTTACATTTTCTACAGAAAACAAAACATTAACCACTACATTAGCATAGCAGTTGACACCAGAATTGTATTCAAATTGAAAACCAACAACATCTTCAACAAAATCCTTTTTCTTTCTGCTTATAATTTCTGGTTCATCGACTTTTCGTCTTTTTGCTACAACCTCCCTACTATTGGTCACATTTCTTCGTTTCCGGCCTACCACACGTTTCTCAAACAAAGGATATTGAGGCAAATGTGGCGCATACTCTCTTCTTAACCTATTGTATTCCTTAACACAATCTAGATCCGCACAAATGTTTGTGACATCACACTCAATCAAGTACAATCCCGATAAAGTTCTAACTCGTGACAATGCCAAATATGCCATACCCTCCTTGAACACAGAACTGCCAATATTCACCAATGCACTGTCTACACTTAAACCTTGCGATTTATGGATTGTCACCGCATATGCCAAGCAAACAGGAAACTGCTTACGGCGAACATATAAGTCTTTTACAAGCAAAAACCTAGCAGAGCAACGACCAATTAGCTGTACTTCCTCAATGCCATCAAATTTAATTTTTAAAAATTAAATTCCATCTCTATTTCTGTATTTCACAAACTCAACAACATTACCCATTGATCCATTTACCAGACCTCTTTCAACATGTAAATTCCTTCTTAAAATTATACGGCAATTTAAGCACACATTCAGAGTCTTTTCAAAACCTGCAGTTTTAGATATAGTCTTCTCTAATGAATCCAATTTTGATTTCAAATTCTCAGACAAAATAATTGTTGATCCCATATGCTCTACTCTGTCAATAGCTTCCAGTTTCACAATCTCTTGGTTTTCTAAATACAACATTTTGTTGTTGAAGATGGCACATTCTGCAAGAGTTGGCATCAAACATATTCCAGATTTCTTCTCAGTAATTTTCTGAAAAATATTCTCAGGCACAACGTCTTGTTCTGGATACAAATTTGACAGTAATCATGCATGTAAAGCTTCTTTCCCATGCTCGGTCACTTTTCCGATTCTAACATCTTGTAGAATATTCTTGTAATCTTCATCCTTCGCCTGACGCATATTTTCACGCAGTTCAGCATAATTGAAGTTTAACCATATATTAACGTTGCCAATGCTCCCTAGGCACTTCCTGGTATCTTCATGCGTGAGTATTTTGAACACAGGTTGTCCTTTCACTGGTGTCAGCTGCAGAAGATCACCGAAAACAATGATGTGTTTGCCACCAAATAACACATCATACTCTGTTTTGAGAACTTCTTGCATTCTCAAATGCACAAAGGCAAGCATGACATTGGAAACCATGCTTACTTCGTCAATGATAAGAAGTTTCATTTTCTTCAAGACTCTTGAAACTTCACAACAAGCATCTCCAGATAACTTGTGGTATTGTAATTTGTTATCATGCTCCACTGGCAGCATCAGTAGACGATGCAAAGTAATACCTTTAATGTTATGTGCTGCCAGTCCAGTTGGAGCGGTGACAACACAAGACAGCGATGACTCAGTCCTTTTCTGCAAATAACATGAAATTGCTTTAATGAGGAAACTTTTTCCAGTTCCCGCTTCTCCACTCACGTACAGTCGGACAGGCTTCAACGACGTACATGAGCACTCTTTCTTCTCATGACTTAATCCATGATCAATTTGGTTGGTAACTTCGTCATATATTTTCCTCTGCTCAACGTTGAGTTGTCTTTCCAAGTCTTCTAAGTTAACCGCATCCTCCTGAGCATGTGCCATGGCTGTTTCCACTTCAATCATGGCAGTGGCAGCTTCATTTTCGATAACTGGTCCTCCTAGTGGATCCTGACTCAATGAAACAGAACTCTGACTGTCCTGAGAACTGTCTCTAGCAATCTCGGCTGCAATCATTGCTTCCTGCTCGATTTCCGCATTCAACATTTCTAGATATTTGGGAAAAACAAGACATTCTATGGTCTCCTTGGCGGCATTGAAAGAGTCTTCATAACAGAGGAAATCTCCAAGCAGTTCCTCTTCTGCACGCCAAGGCTTGAAAAGTTGCAAAAGTGCTAAATAGAAAAACTCTTTTTTTTCAGGAGATTCGCCACTCAATTTTCGATGGTTTACCAAGTGGCATTTTCTTTGCTTGACGAGACATCCCTCACTTCCAATTACAGCATACACTCCTTTATCAATATCTTCTTTGATGTTCCTCTTGAATATGTAATTTTGTAGAACCTCATACAGACAAACATTCTCGAGGTGACTGCTTCTATTTGGATAATATGTATCCAACATGTTGGTCTTCAAAATATCAGTACTGTTTGGCTCCTTTTCCGCCAAATACTCAATTTCCCGCACAGGTTTCAGAACTCGATTACGCGTTGCAGCAAGACCAAGACTCGCCCAAACGATACTCCTGGATTTGGCATAGAGACTTGCTGAAGATAACCGGTCAGAACATTCGTAAGCTCCGATTTCTCGATGTGACAACATCTTCAGACTGAAACTGTACAACTTCTTACTGAGGCTCTTTTCATGGGAAATGTCCTCCCACATATCCTTCAATTCTGTCTTTTCTTTTTTGGTGATGTAAGATGTCACATACCGAGCCACAGCCATACAGTTATCAGCCACAAACTGTATATCCATGTTAGCATTCCACATGGACAAAATCACTGGGTTGTAGTCATTGATGTACTTGGACTCTTCGTTCCTTTTCAAATTGTATGTGTTTTTAGGTGATTTCTTCATCACATTATGTCGCAGCGAAGACATCAAACTGTTCACTCTTCCTTTAGAAATCACCGGTCGTGGAAAGGCGAAACGACATTTGGTGTAGAACTTGTCCTTGTTTCTGAATTTACGACGACAGTACTTTCCACAACGATGGCTTTGGAAGCGTAAAACTTGTTCTCTTAGGCTTTTCTCTTCCTTTGCGTTTGGAACAGCACATGTAGAATACTGTTCTATGAAACTCATCACTAAGTCTTCTGGATCTGTTCCAAATTTAGGTGCATCCTTGATCCACAGCAGCATATGTATATGAGGAGCACCTCTTGCTTGGTACTCCTTTCTCCAGAAGAAATCCAACACCTCTCCAAGAGGTGGATTTTTCTTGTTCATGATGAAAGACATCATAGCTTCAAATCTATGATTGAAGTACCTGCATACATTCACTGGATCCAAAGAGCACAGTTCTCTGGGTGTCTTGAATTCAATATTTTCAATGTTTCCATTTGCCTCTCGTAGAAATTCAAGTAAGTCTTCCCAGCCATACTCGGCACAGCTGAGGTTGAGGAACCATGTGGGAGTTCCTAAGTTCCTCAGCATACATTTTAAATCACCATGACGACGGTACCAGTACTCATTAGTACCACGCTGACACGCCATGAGATTAATCAGGTGAGAATCCAAAATGCTGTCTTGCACATTGACTTTATCCATAAAGTCACTTGCCGAGATGTTTTGCATCTGTATACCACTTTTCAAGATGTGGTTCACTGCATATGACAGTCCAGACAGATAGCTTTCAAACAGGAGATGAAACAAATACGGAATGCATTGTCGAAACCTATGATCTTCTGCATACAATCGTAAAGTCCGGTATTCAGAAGCAGGAATTTGATGAGGTCGCTCATCATATCTTCCTCCTTGACCTGTTGGAAATAGCTGTGGGAAACACCGAGCTTCCAAACTTTCCTCCCAAACACTAATTGGACTCCCTTTGGCTTGTTTCATTTGAAACAACTCAATAGCATTCCCCATGACTTCCTTGGAATGCAAAGGATGAACACTATAATGTTCATATATTTCTTCACTTTTAGAGGGTTCTACTTTCTCAATTTGACCACCACACAAATCACTATCCTCTTCTTCACTTACTTCCTCTTCTGCAACATAGACATTCTTATAGTACTTATTGCTTTTTTTCAAATACAATGGTGCCTTTTGTGACTTTCCTAACATCCACTAAATCTTGCCATCTTTTCTTACTCTTTGTCGGAACCCCATTAACTAAGATAACCAGAGATTCCTCTTCCACTTTTTCTACTCCAATTGTATTAATGTTTTTCTTCAAATCTAGAGGCAAATAAACAACTCTTCCCTTTAATCCTCTCTGTAAATCTGATGGAGGCAATTTCCCTGTCTTTGGCTCCATTCTTACAATAGCCTGAAAGGGATGGATACTTTGAATCAAAATAGATTCATAAGTATTTAAATCCTTCAATTCAGAAGGAATCTCAACCAATTCCAGATTATTATGAACCGCTCTAGCAGGAATCCGGTTTTGATTTAATTTGTTACAACAATAAGGACATACACGTTGATCCAATCCCAAATCAAAACAATTTTCTACCATCAAGTATGTTGCGAAATCCTTCCATTCACAATTATTTTCCCTTTCACTTTTCGCATATAAATCCACTAACTTAGTCTGATTCTTATAATAAGTGCGTCGACAACACACACAAGTGAAATTAGGCCTCTCACTTGATTTCACCTGAAACGTGGCAATTTCCTTCTGAAAATTATCTGTACTGGAAACCTGTACACTATCTTCCACATTACCCTCTTCTTCTGGGTTAATTTCAACATTCTCCTCTTTACTTCCAAAGTAACAAAACTCAATTTCTTCACAAATATTCTTCACATCTATTTCAGAACCATGCAAAAGAGCAGTGCATAATTGTTTAAGCATAATTGCTGGACTCTTAGCATAATACAACATTCTAACTAATTTCCTCACTTTATTATGATGCACTGCTAGCATCCTGAAATGATGAAAAACACTCTGGCATACTCTCCTGGAAAGACAAGCCAGTGAATGACCATGCAAACCTGTCACTTCTCTCACTCTGCAAGGATCTAATTCTTGCAACAACATCATTTTCTGCTTCAAACTTTTCTTATTAAATGTCCGTACAAAATCACAAAGCAAATTGATGGAATCCTGTCGCACACTGCAAATACTACTACACTTCCAGGTGTACACAGGTCCCTTAGGACGTCTTCCTAAAACCTCATTACCTAACACCTCTTCTGCCTCTGTTGTCACAAGTTTTTCTTTTTCAACTGGACAACCATCTTTCACCTCATAAGCTCGACCACTGGTGTCAACTGCATGCACCAAATCATTATCCTGGAAATAACTCTCCTCATTAAAAAATGCCTCACAACTTGAACTATGCATCCATTCTCCTGAAAAAACCTCACAAAAATTACTACGATTAACTGTTCTCTTCCATCTACTATTTCTTTTGAAATCATAAATTGCCTTGTTTAGCTTCCTAATTCTATTGATTATCAAAATAAATAACTTTCGCTTAATTTCAAATGCCTGATCAATAACTTTCTCAACTTTTTTTTCTCTTATAAAAAACCACTTTCTGTTGACCTTTCTTAATATTTTTTAACAAATTGCCAATTATCCTGGTGCGGAACATTCGTCTACGAATGTCCCTAAACTGTTGTTTCCTTCTACTATCATGCACAGAGTTATCTCCTGCTCTAGCAGTAACATTTTTGATTGGCCTTTCCTTTCCGTTTAAATTGCTTCTCTTTTTCTGGACTAAAACATTTTCTGTAGTACTACTTTTTTTTCTACAAATGTTTCTTATGAATGATTTCGTTGTCTTACCCGGAGCTTTCTTGGTGACTTGACGAGTTTTTATTGTAGAGGACTGCTGCAACAATTTTTTAAGCTGCTGTCTTTGACGTTTTGTAGCCTTTCGGTTTCTACCCTTAGACGGCATTCTCTAATTTCGAAATGATCTCCAGTTGAATCTGTGGTAAAATATAATAAAAAATGTTATTAACCACTATTACCAAACAGTAAATCAATAACAGTCGTCAAAAATTTAACACACTACTTTTCATTTTTACATAGAATAATTTTTAGTGCATTGGCAAATTTAGTAGTTACAAATAGTAGCAAAGAAATGGAATGCTTCTACATTTTACCTGTGCTGTTTTATATGTGAATCTGAACTAATTTTATGAGCATATTTCACTATTTTATTAAAGACACTACACACAAGCTGTTTTTGAAGTTGTGTTTAATTTTAAATGAAACGGTTTACATGTTTACTTTTCATTTCCAGTAACTTTTAAAAATAAATGTTTATAGTTCCATAGGCTCAAGCAGGTCAGCTTCCCAGCCTATGTCATACAATTCTGACAAATCGGCATCCTCATCATGTTCTTCATCATCCTCAGGATTTAAAACATCCAAGGGATCTACTTCCACTGATGTTTCAATCACAATTTCAATGATAATATCGAGATCAACGGATTGCTCATTATCACTCATGGTTGATGTTGTCGTTATCTTTAAAGAAAGAGAACAACAATGAGATGTTGCAGAGTAAGAGACAAATCTCAGAGACTATAATAGTAAAATTGTTTAACAAGAGTAACATTTTGCAGCTAATATTTAGCCATGTCCAGCGATGCTGAGGAGGTGAGGCCTATGTCCAAGTTTTCAGTGAACAGGACTCATCTCTTCTTAACCTTGGATAAGCCTTACCGACTCTGTTTCCCCTGCTCATACTTAAATGTAAAGGGGCAGATTTATGTTAACTGGCGCATCCCCACGGATGCACCAGTTAATGTGCACCGCTGCTCTGCCACCCATGGTGTGCCGCATTTACAATGTGGAGCACCATTGAGTAAAAACAGCACTGATGCGTCACGCATCTGTGCCGCAAAAGCAGCACATTGCAGGAATCACGTCGTAAGCGCGACATGTCTACTGCAATGCACAGGAGCAAGCCACACATTGCATGGTGCATCACTCCTTATGCCTGTTTCAAACAGGCGTAAGGATTTGATTCAGCAATGCTATAAAGCTGACTCAGTGAAATCTTCTAAATTTCACTGTGTTAGTTTTACAGGGCTTTCATGCAAATTAATGCCCACCCTGCAACAAAACGCCTATATGAAACCCATGTGGCACAGGACTTTACAGCATGACACATCTGCCTAGATACATCAAGTTGTGAATATGTCGCAATATAGCGCATCTTTTGCGCCGCCGCTACGTCACAAAAGTGACGCACAGCGGCGCAAAAGAGGCACACACCTATCATAAATCTGTCCCTAACATTTTAAATGATTGATTCAGGATGACGATAAGGTGTGCCCTATCCAGAGGTTTGTTTGAGGTGAGGCCTACTCAGGGTTGCAGATGAAATTTACGCTTGTTGAAGAGTACAGAGGAGATAATACATGTGCAGGCCTACCAATGAAGTGAGTCATGTCCACTTCACTCTTGAACAAAGGCCAGACCTCTTCTGTGTCCGTGGACAGGCCTAAACCTCATCTGCACAATGTCATTCGTAAAGTTAGGAAACACAGGTGATGTAATTGAAAAATGTGGAATTTCTTTTCCTCATTTCACAATCACATCACCTGTCTTTCCTTTGCTTAGGTATCTCATAGTGCAGATGGAGTCTAGCATATCAAAGAGTACACAGAAGTTGAGCACTGTATACAACAATTTTGACATTTACAGAAGATTCAGCTTCTTATCTTGTTGGAGATGAAGTGAGGCCTGTCTTGCAACATGGTGCATCTTTTGCTTCACTGCTGCATCAGTTTCATGTGGCACGGGACTTTACAGCATGACACATCTGCCTAGATGCATCAAGTTGTAAATATGTTGCCACATAGCAAATCTTTTGCACCGCCGCTGCGTCACAAAAGTGACGCACAGTGGCGCAAAAGATGCACACACCTATCATAAATCTGTCCCTAACATTTTAAATGATTGATTCAGGATGACGATAAGGTGTGCCCTATCCAGAGGTTTGTTTGAGGTGAGGCCTACTCAGGGTTGCAGATGAAATTTACGCTTGTTGAAGAGTACAGAGGAGATAATACATGTGCAGGCCTACCAATGAAGTGAGTCATGTCCACTTCACTCTTGAACAAAGGCCAGACCTCTTCTGTGTCCGTGGACAGGCCTAAACCTCATCTGCACAATGTCATTCGTAAAGTTAGGAAACACAGGTGATGTAATTGAAAAATGTGGAATTTCTTTTCCTCATTTCACAATCACATCACCTGTCTTTCCTTTGCTTAGGTATCTCATAGTGCAGATGGAGTCTAGCATATCAAAGAGTACACAGAAGTTGAGCACTGTATACAACAATTTTGACATTTAAAGAAGATTCAGCTTCTTATCTTGTTGGAGATGAAGTGAGGCCTGTCTTGCAACATGGTGCTTCTTTTGCATCACTGCTGCATCAGTTTCATGTGGCACGGGACTTTACAGCATGACACATCTGCCTAGATGCATCAAGTTGTAAATATGTTGCCACATAGCAAATCTTTTGCACCGCCGCTGCGTCACAAAAGTGACGCACAGTGGCGCAAAAGAGGCACGCACCTATCATAAATCTGTCCCTAACATTTTAAATGATTGATTCAGGATGACGATAAGGTGTGCCCTATCCAGAGGTTTGTTTGAGGTGAGGCCTACTCAGGGTTGCAGATGAAATTTACGCTTGTTGAAGAGTACAGAGGAGATAATACATGTGCAGGCCTACCAATGAAGTGAGTCATGTCCACTTCACTCTTGAACAAAGGCCAGACCTCTTCTGTGTCCGTGGACAGGCCTAAACCTCATCTGCACAATGTCATTCGTAAAGTTAGGAAACACAGGTGATGTAATTGAAAAATGTGGAATTTCTTTTCCTCATTTCAGAATCACAAAACCTGTGTTTCCTCAGCTTAGTTATCTCATTGAGCAGATTTAGTCTAGCATATCCAAGAGTACGCAGAGGATGAGGACTGTATCCAACAGAGCAATGTACATTACTCACCTCCTTTGACACTTACAGAAGCCTCAGTTTAATATTTCTCAGTTCAATATTTATTTACAGAAGCACACAAAATATGACCTTCTCATAAATGTGAAAAGCGTTTAAAAAAAAAAGATTTTCTGGTCATAATTTGAAAACACAACACAGGTCCTATGTAGAAGCACATCCTATCAGTACTTAAATTAGCCAAGCACACATGGGGGCGTATTTACAAGAACCTTACACCACAGGGAAAGGTCTTAAATTAAAATGGGAAAAATAACATCAGAGAGACTCAAAGGCCTTATAAATATGCCCCAAGCAACCTATGAAACTCTAGCACTACATATCAAGAAACCTAATTGATTTCAAAAATCGTTTTTAAACACATCATCTAAATCAATTATATACCTACATTCAAGGGGAAATGACTTAAAATGCCCTAAGACACATGAAAGCGTTTTTTAAAGGCCCTTGCACCATTTTTGGGTCACTTTTAACATGGCTATGTGACTCAAAGAATCAAAATCTAAATTTGCCAAGCACACATGGGGACGTATTTACAAGGACCTTGCACCACAAGGAAATGTCTTAAAATAAAATGGGAAAAATTACATCAAATGAACTCAAAAGCCTTGTAAAAAATAACATCAGAGAGACTCAAAGGCCTTATAAATATGCCCCAAGCAACCTATAAAACTCTAGCACTACATATCAAGAAACCTAATTGATTTCAAAAATCGTTTTTAAACACATCATCTAAATCAATTATATACCTACATTCAAGGGGAAATGACTTAAAATGCCCTAAGACACATGAAAGCGTTTTTTTAAGGCCCTTGCACCTTTTTTGGGTCACTTTTAACATGGCTATGTGACTCAAAGAATCAAAATCTAAATTTGCCAAGCACACATGGGGGCGTATTTACAAGGACCTTGCACCACAAGGAAATGTCTTAAAATAAAATGGGAAAAATTACATCAAATGAACTCAAAAGCCTTGTAAATATGCCCCAATTAACCTATGAAACTCTACCAGTACATATCAAGAAACCTAATTGATTTCAAAAAACGTTTTTAAACACATATTGTAAAGCAATTATATTCCTGCATTCATGGAGAAGTGAGTTAAAATGCCCTAAGACACATGAAAGCATTTTTGTAAGACCCTTGCACTATTTTTGCGCCACATTTAACATGGCTATGTAACTCAAAGAAACAAAATCTATTTCTAAAACACTTGACACAAAGCAACATTTTAAATACACAACTTTCTTCATAATTTTCTCCTTAAAGCATACTATTCTCTATTTAAATTAAATTAATCTTTTCTCACCTTAGCAAATACTTTATGAGTTTCAAAACAGTCTCAGACACACACCAATTTGTCTTTAGCAGAGCAAAAGGTATGCACTCCAGAGTCTGCAAGCAACAATGCCACAGAAATGCTGTAATTCATCACACATATCTCTCATGTCACCCAATCAAAACTCTTCCCTCACTTTTTTCAAATCAACACCCTTCCCCCCTCTGCCCTTTCTGCCTTTTTTGCATAGCAACCACCTCCTGAAAGACCTCTCATGTTTGCAAGTTCACACAACAATGTTTCAATTGAACTCTGAACTCTCAGTACACCTGCGTATCCAGTGCAATCTTTCATAAAATGATTTTTTCTTGACCATTCAAATTACATCTTTCAAAGAACTCATCCATGCACCCTAACTTTCTGTTTTCAGCAATCAAAATCCACCAATCACTGCTACTGATTAATTACCACAGAAACTCCACAGTTTTTTTCATTATACACTCTTATTTTTTCAACTGCCATTTCATTGCCACACTTCATCTGACTGCAGCAGAACCTTCTCTCACCATGTTTTCTGTCTGGATTGTTGGACATAGTTATATCCACTGGGCTCAAAGGTTTGCTGATAACAGAAATTTACACAACCTCAATTTACAAAATGTGGAAATCAAGTGGATTGGCCAAAGAGGATTAAAATGTCACCAATTGATACCATTGGTGAAAACCTTTTTGCATTTGCCAAATCCTGACCTGTTAATTGTGCACTGTGGAGGAAATGACTTGGGCACTTTGACTGGGGTAGGTCTGGAAATGCTTTTAAAGGACACCTTTGAGCAATTGATGGCACTATTTCCTCAAACTGCCTTGGTATATTCAAATATATGCCAAAGACAGAAATGGAAGTGGTCCAACCAATTTTGTCCACAAATTGAGAAATCGAGGAAGCATGTAAATAAGTCTGTTTCAGCTTACATGAGAGATCATGGAATGGGCTCCATCTACAACAATAACTTGCGTTACTACATGCAAGATATCTACAGAGCAGATGGAGTTCACTTCTCAGATGAGGGGAACAGAATTTTCATCCTCAATTTAAGACTGTGTATTGGTACCTACTTGTAGGTACCTACATCAGCCACAGGACCCAAAAGCTCTTTTCAGAGCTACCCTACATCTGATGACTCACAATTATTATTTTACTCTAACTTTTTTCACTAATTTTCACCAAAATACGCTCCCCGGAGCGCTACCCGGTACGCGCACCGGACGCTAACTGCGCGAAAATTTGAAAAAAATGGGTTTTTTTTCGCACATATGGTCCTCCTCAGCCACCCTCAGAAAACCTAGGGGGTCAGGATACGTCTACCATGCCCCCTTCTACCCATTATGAACATTATTTGCCCTCCATCTTGTATCTCAATTCTACCGAAACACAAAATGGAGGACTCCCGTAACGCTGCCGGTTCGCGTACCGGGGCGCGCACCGGGAAGTGCTCGCTCAAAAAAAGGTGGGAAAGTAATTCACAGAAAAACCACTGGAGACACTTTCACCAAATATAGATTAGCTCATACTACATACCAATCCCTACCATTTTCACAAATTTGATTGGAATTCCATTTAGCCATTTAGCCTGTAGACCTCTCTAAATACCCTGAGGTAAATTACTTCACAAAACACATCTGAAGTGTTGGAATTGACAACCAATTAAAATGTTACTTTCATTTTCTACTTTTTTTACCTGACATTTGATTGGTTATGTACCTGAATATATATAAAGAAAGAGAGAGAAACACAGCCATTTTGACTACCACCTCCTGAAGTAGATTTCAAGAAAATTTTCACTGAGAACTTAAACTGCTTTTTGAAAGGTAAGTTGTTATTTTGAAAACTGAAGTATATTGTGCACTTAAAGTTAATTTGGAAAACTTTTTCTGATAGTTTTATACTATCACTCTGTAATAGTTATAGATTTAGATAGACTTCTCTGTTATAGTTATAGATGGATTTAGGCTTCTCTTGTATAATTATGAATTTACTTAGGCTTCATCACATACACTTTTTTATATTTCTACTTCCAGTCTGATACCATACACTACCCAAAGATAAATTCACTGTTAAAAAATCCAAACTACCTGTCTGAACTTAAACCCAACAGTGCCCTAACTCTTCTGATATAGTTATTTTTTATGCAATTTACAGCAAAAAAATGGAAGGGGAGCAAGAAAACATCAATGTTTCCTTTGAGATTACATATGAGGAGATTCTTAATGAAGATTTTGTTGAACAAGATTTTATGGATCAGTCTTTGGATGAACAATTTATTGAATGCTTACAAGACATAGAAACATACATGTTTGAGGAGATTCCAGATGATGTAATGCTGGAAGTTTTATTGAACTATGAAAATTCTGACCAATAAATTTTTATTTAATAATTAAAAAAATTTGAGACAATATTCATTTTTATATCTAATTCATGAAGTACAACCAAAATAAATAAATAAATTAAAAAAACAAAAAAAAAACACAACAAAAAGAACAATCAATAAACATACAATATTTCAAAATATCATTCTTTTTTCCTTATAGTACGCTCCCCAGACCGTTTCCCGGTGCGCGTATCGAGCGCTCCCCCAAAAAAAAAAAATTTTTTTTTATTTTTTTTGCCCCGCGGGGCCCTTTTAAAGCCTCCACATCAAACCTAGAGGGTCAGGGAGGATCTTCTATGCCCCCTTATGGTAATTTCCCCCTTTGTTTTGGCCTCCTCTTGTCTCTCGATCCTACCGAGAGACAAGATGGCGGCCGCTCCAGACTGTTTAGAATGTTGACAGACACCGGAGAGCCAATCAGCTTCGCTTCGCGAAGTTCCGGTACGCGTCAGGTACGCGAACCGGGGCGCTGCCCGGAGCGCGCTTACAGATATATATATTTTTTTGAACGTTAATTTCTCAAAATCCACTGGAGCACATATATTGAGACCTAGCAAAGGCACATCGGGCTACCAGTCCCTACAATTTTGCCAAGTTTCGTGAAAATCCATTTAGCCGTTCGAGCTAAAAGTGAGGCCAACCGCCCTATGGAAAATTGCATGGGAAAAACACATTTTGGGACCCCCCTTTTCTCTCGGCCCCCCCTTGACGAAACCCCCCCAAATTTTCAGGGGCTGCTCAGAAACAAAATGTGCCATTTTCCTGAAAATTTCAGCCAATTCCATCCACAAACGCCAAAGTTATTAGACATAGAATTTTCAAAAATCCCATAGAGAAAAAATCCTAACTATATATACCTACTGGCGACCGCCAGTAGGTAATATATATATATATATATATATATATATATATATTACCTACTGGCGGTTGCCAGTAGGTATATATAGTTAGGATTTTTTCTCTATGCCTACGCCAGTAGGTAATATATATATATATATATATATATATATATTACCTACTGGCGGTCGCCAGTAGGTATATATAGTTAGGATTTTTTCTCTATGGGATTTTTGAAAATTCTATGTCTAATAACTTTGGCGTTTTTGGACGGAATTGGCTGCAATTTTCAGGAAAATGGAACATTTTGTTTCTGAGCAGCCACTGAAAATTTGGGGGGGGTTTGTCAAGGGGGGGCTGAGAAAAAAGGGGGGTCCCAAAACGTGTTTTTAACATTGAGTTTTCCATAGGGCGGTTGGCCTCACTTTTAGCCCGAACGGCTGAATGGATTTGCACGAAACCTGGCAAAATTGTAGGGACTGGTAGCCCGATGTGCCTTTGCTAGGTCTCAATATATGTGCTGCAGTGGATTTTGAGAAATTAACGTTCAAAAAAAGATATATATCTGTAACAGCGGACCGGGCAGCGCTCCAGTTCGCGTACTTTTCGCGTTACGGAGCTTTGTGAAGCGAAGCTGATTGGTTCTCCGGCGTCTGTAAACATTCCAAACAGTCCGTAGCGGCCGCCATCCTGTCTCTCGGTAGGATCGAGAGACAAGAGGAGGCCAAAGCGAAGGGTCAAATGACCATAAGGGGGCATAGTAGATCCTCCCTGACCCCCTAGGTTTGATGTGGAGGTTTTAAAAGGGCCCCGCGGGGCAAAAAAAAAATAATAATAATAATCGAACGGCTGAATGGATTTGCACGAAACTTGGCAAAATATTAGGGACTGGTAGCCCGATGTGCCTTTGCTAGGTCTCAATATATGTGCTCCAGTGGATTTTGAGAAATTAACGTTCAAAAAAAGATATATATCTGTAACAGCGCTCCGCTACGCGTACTTTTCGCGTTACGGAGCTTTGCGAAGCTGATTGGTTCTCCGGCGTCTGTAAACATTCCAAACAGTCCGTAGCGGCCGCCATCTTGTCTCTCGGTAGGATCGAGAGACAAGAGGAGGCCAAAGCGAAGGGGCAAATGACCATAAGGGGGCATAGTAGATCCTCCCTGACCTCTTAGGTTTGATGTACCATTTTGCCAAGTTTGGTGTAATTCCGTTCAGCCATTCAGGCTGTAGACGTATCTAAATGTCCTATGGAAAATTGCATGGGGAAAACACATTTGAAAGTGTTGAAATTTAGAACCAATTAAAATGTTACTTTGGTTTTGTATTTGTGTGTGATGAAAGTTAATTGGTTATGTATATATCTAAAATGAGAGGAAACCACAGCCATTTTGTGATACTACTGTCTGAGGTATATTTGTGAGGAATTTTTGGTGCTCAATTTCTGGTGTTTGATTTACACAGTACTAACACTTCTCCTACTTTTAAAAAGGTGAGTTGTTAATTTGTAAGGGGAACTATGTTGTACACTTTAAGATAATTTGAAAAATGTTTTCTGTTATTTATTTACAGTCCTTCTGTTATACTAAATACTTGATAAAGTTAGTTTTATATTATGTATTACTAAAAACGATAAATGAAAGTGATTATTTTTTTCTGCAATTTACAGCAAGCAATTTCAAAATAAAATGGCTCACAATGAAGAGACCGTGGCAATTTCTTTTGAATTATCCACTACATTTATTGAAATTGACAGCACCAATAATGAAATATTCTCACAAGGAGGAGATGACTTGATTGATTTTTTTGATCAATCTCTTGATGGCGAATTTATCGAATGTTTGGAGACCATAGAGTTACAAGAATCATCATTGCAGACTTTTCATGAGGAGATTCCTGATGAGATGATTGAAGAGGAAATTCCTGATGAGGACATGTTACTAGTTCTTTCAAATTTTGAAAATTCAGAAGAATAAATTTATATTTAGAAATCAAAAATTGTTTGAGACATTATTCATTTTTATTTTTAATTTATGAGGTTGTAGCGAAGTGATTGTAGTATAAAATGAGACTTATAGTATAGAGTGCAACATTTTTATGTTACATGGTAAGTTTACTCATATTTACTTTCCTTCTCCCACTATATTATCTCCAATGTGTATTTGACATCTCTTCTTCATCTCCGGCCTCCTTTCTCTCACTGTCTGTGTCTGATGCATCTTATCGCTGCCATTTTGTGTAATTACAGAAGAGAGTAAAATAAAATAGTTCGGAACGTGAAAAGGGGGCAAAGTAGAGTACCCCTCACCCCCTAGGCCTTCTCAGGCGGTCCCAAAAGGATCAGTTTCTGTTTTCCTGAGAGATTATGGTATGAGTTCCATATACCACAATAACTTGCATTACAACATGCAAGATATCTATCTCCTATTACCAACTTTTGGAGATATTCGCACTAAGCGCGAATATCTCCAAATACTAACACCTGCCCTGAGCAGTTCTTAGCCATGTTATCCAATGGGAGGTGGATAACATGGCTAAGAGCATTAGCTCGGTAATGCATGAATATCGCTGACTTTTTAGCGATATTCATGCATTGCGGCCGTTTTTTATCGCATTTGCGATAAACCTTGATAATAGCAAGGTTTATCTGCGATAATTTCTGACGATGCTTAGCGGTAAAAAATTCGTTGCTAAGCATCGTTAGCGATAAATATCGCTTAACTTTGGTAATATGCACCAACGTCTGTTAACGTTCGATTCGAAGGAAATGCGGAAGTGTTGAAAAACATTGTCTGCGCCATCTTGCCTTTTTTGAAATGCCACACTTTTGTCGTGCACGGCAGCCATTTTAGATGCCTTGACCAGACCCACTCTCTGCACGCTGTTGATCCGTAGCATGGCTCCCCACCCTCGCAAGCATCTTCCCCAGGCACTGGTCACCCCCGCTCTCTGTCTTATGCATCGGCAATAAACCTCCCCCCATCTGCGCTGCTCTTCCCTGAGAATCACACTCTGTGCCCGCTCGACACCTCCCTTTCGCCCTATTCACTACCGCACCCTCTGACACTCCTCTTCCTCTGTGTCCGATTGTCCAGGCTATCAGCTAGCCCTGCAGATGTAGTTTATGGCCCCAGCTGTAAAGAATCACCCCTCTTCAAAGGAGTTATAGTAGATCAAGGCCCACACCCGATGAGATCCGTCAAACCACACGCGTTCCTACTATCTGAAAACCATCCTGTATTGTGATTGGGGAGGGGACCGAGCCTGAAGCGGAAGATTCCAGGGATGACTCTTTGTACATCAAAGTTTTTACAATTATGTGTCACATTAAAAATATATAGCACTCCAACAAAGTAGTAGGAATATAAAACTTTAATAACTTATAAATATATACAACAAAACAAAAACAGTAAAAACAATTAAACAATGAAGAGACCGTGGCAATTTCTTTTGAATTATCCACTACATTTAATGAAATTGACAGCACCAATAATGAAATATTCTCACAAGGAGGAGATGACTTGAATGATTTTTTTGATCAATCTCTTGATGGCGAATTTATCGAATGTTTGGAGACCATAGAGTTACAAGAATCATCATTGCAGACTTTTCATGAGGAGATTCCTGATGAGATGATTGAAGAGGAAATTCCTGATGAGGACATGTTACTAGTTCTTTCAAATTATGAAAATTCAGAAGATGTTGCCTGGGTGCCGCACTGATTTGGGTATCCGGCGTGGGGTGTCCCGGGGGGTGGGTTGTCAGTAGCGGTCTGTTGTGCGAATAGTTCCAAGGCAGCAGAACGCGCTGAAATCTGGATGGCACGAAGGTGATGTCTAGTAAGTTGCCGCCCAGCAAATAATGGCGTGGGGCGCCGTGGGGGTGGGGGGGGGGAGGCAGTCCAAAGTTCCGTTAAAAGGGCAAAGGAAAGGATCGGTGGTTTGAACCATCAGTCAAAAAGGGGAGGGGGTGCAACAATTTTTCCTACCGGGTCACACTGTGCTTTCACCGGAACTGAGGTCTGCAGGTTTCTAGTCATTCAAACTGAGGCTGGCGCCAGCATGGGAGCGCCGACGTCCCGCGGCTACAGTTTCGTCACTCCACGGGCGATCATGGCAGTCATTCCCCATCGGGGGTGTCTGCGGGGGTCGGGGACTCCCGCGGCTCCTCTAGAATCTTCAAGGTCGTGGAGGACTACGGTGGTGGAGTCAACCAGTGACCGGGCCATTTCTTCATGCTGGGCCCGCTCTTGCCAGGTCGACCGCCATTTTGAGAGTTCGGTAGCTACTGGCGATCGCGGGGTCAAATGAGCGGACGGGCTCCACCCTGCCGGGCGAGACGTTGCAGCATCGCCACAGTGGAAGAACCCTTTTCCGGGCGCCTGGAGCGCTGAGGGTGCAGCTGGGAAGCCTCCCCCTGGGCAGGCGGGAGAGGCCTGTTCGCACCGTCTCTCCCACCCAGTGCACCCCACGGCGTCTCGCTTGACATTTGTTATGGCCGGACCAGGCGATGAGGATGAGGGGGGGGGGGTCGGAGGCATGTGCAAGACATCCCCCCCAGTGTTGTCGCAGCCATTATAAAAGAAAGAAGAAATGTCCCGTCCGTCTTTGGGCCGGACCTCCGGTGGATGGCGGCCGGACGCCCTTTGCTCTGGCCCCATGAACGGGTTCCTTGGCTCATCCGGTGGGGCAGGCCTTGGCGTGTGGTGCCTCTCCTGGGCCTTTCGTGCAGTGGCCTCTCCACTCCCAGGCCCTCCATGGATGCTGGCCCAGACTGGGAGAGAGAGGGTCTAACCTGCAATTTTCCAGGGTTACCGCCACCGCGGCCGGATCCCGTCGGCCTCGGCCTCTGGTTGATGGTGGCCGGACTGGGAGAGAGAGGGGAGGGTCGAGGACACGGACATTCCCCCCCCTGCAACTCTCCAGGGTGGTCGTAGCAATCCCCCTGGCCGGGTCCCGCTGGCCTCGGCCTCTCCTCCGGCTACACCCTACGTGATGATCTCCTGGCCGACGGTTGGCAGCAGGACCCGCCTTATATGTGTTGCTTCCGGCTGGGCGTAGCCGGAAACCTGTTTCTCAAACAAAGGATATTGAGGCAAATGTGGCGCATACTCTCTTCTTAACCTATTGTATTCCTTAACACAATCTAGATCCGCACAAATGTTTGTGACATCACACTCAATCAAGTACAATCCCGATAAAGTTTCCAGAATGGGGCGGATGTCTGCTGACTTGTATCTTTCCCAGTTTGCCGTTATTTGGGCGTGGCAGGCGGTGGGACAGACACGTTTTGGGGCAGTGAGGGGCGATGAAGCCTCGTTGCCTTGTGGCCGTTGCAATGTCACACTTGGTTTCTCTTACTGTTTTCAGGTTTCTTATTACGGGCTTACTTCTAACGTTTCTTGTTTCTAGGACAATAATAGGTTTTATCATTACGTATTGTTATCGTTTCTTTGTTTGTTATTTAATAAAAAGTTCATCAGTGGCCTACTGATTTTCGTTTTCCTATTCCTTTCTTTCCAGGTTGTTTCATGCTAAAGTTTCTGTTAACAGGATACAGTGATCACTTCGTTATTATTGCATATGTCCTTTTCACTAGTGGTGCTCTCTGGTCGGGCCAGATGACCTATCTCTAGTAAATGGTCCGGGTGAAACAGGTGCATCAATCAGTGGGGAGTAGATAGGCATGACAGATTACAACGGGGGACAAAGGTCCGCATTACCTACCCTTTCACTACTTGCAAAGATTTTCCTACGTTTATTTGCAAACAGGGAATACCTCCAAAAAGAACCAATTCCCAAACAGTCAATGTTCGGGCAAACAATCAATCAATGAGGAACGAAATAGGCACGACGTGTTAAAGGTTTGCGTTACCTACCTTTCACTATCTGCAAAGGGAGAGAGAATATTCCTATTCTTCCTCGTTTGCAGGCAGAGAAGATCCTTAAGAGAACCAACTTCGAACAATTCAATGCTCGATTCAAACAATCAACAAGGGGTACTGTGAACACAAATGAACGCCGCTTATGTACATACACATTGCTATTTTCAACAGGTTGTTCCTAATGTTTCTATTTTAGCCAGGTCAAAAAGAGATCCCATTAGTGGCCTACTGATTTTGCTCGATTCCTTTTGTTTTTTTACACGATTTTTCGCTATCTGCAAAGACTAAACAGAGTATTGCGACTCTGTGCTTGTTTGTAAATAGAGAATGAACCAAAGAGAACAATCAATGAAATGGAGAGAGAAGCAGGCACGACGGATTACAACGGGGGCAAAGGCCTGCGTTAACTACCCTTCACTATCTGCAAAGAGAGAGTACTCCTAATAGAAATGAGGGGGGGGCAGCATTCAAAGCAGATCAGTGTGCATAAACACGATTTTTTTTTTACTTACCACGTACTTGACATTCGACAGCTTATGATATTTGCTATTAAAAAAACATTGAAATTCACTGAAAAAACCATAGGTTATAGACCATATATAGTTAGGAATTAGCATTTACCAAACCTTGAAAATTCACTGAAAAAACCATAGGTTATAGACCATATATAGTTAGGAATTAGCATTTAAAAAAACTTATTTTACTCACACAAAACCATTGAAATTCCATATATAGTTAGTTGTACTAACTATATATCGCGCGCCCGCAATCCACTGCTGATCATGTCACATATTACATCATTCATGACATGGTCAGTGACATCACTGATGACATCACTGATGACATCTCAAATGACATCACTGATGACATCACTGATGACATCTCAAATGACATCACTGATGACATCACTGATGACATCTCAAATGACACCACTGATGACATCACTGATGACATCTCATTTGACATTACTGATCACATCACTGATGACATCATTCATGTGATAATACGATGAACCTCTTCAGACTCTAATATAACCTTAGATACATTCAGTGTAAACACAGACTCACAGATTGTCATTCATCCATGAAGTTACACACACACCTAGTCAGTCATGCAAACAATCAATCACACCTCCATTTTCCCAACTATACAGTTATACACACCTTACTTATTCAAACATATACTAAAACATATTTACTCTCTTATACAATCCTGGATACAAGTTCACAATGATGCATACAGCCACTCACACATTCACTGGCTCTTATGCACAGTTATTTATATATGTCAAGTCTCACATGTACTGTGTTTTACATATGTACTTACTTTGACATGTAGCACTGAGATATCCATTCACTCACCAATACACTGATGCACACAGTCAACCGCCCATACAGCTGTTTCCACATGCACTTTTGAACCCATACATCTAGTGAATCAACTGCTCACACATCTATGCACAGAGTCATACACCTCCCAGCCACCCACACACACACTCAGTCTCCCATACAAATACTTGGGCAACCAATCAATAACCCATATAGTTACTCATATAGCTACTGAACAACACATGCAGCAGTTTTCAGAACAACAGACATAATGATGCACAAATTAAGACAGTTTAGTCACTAACCCATGCACTCAGTGAGACACATGTAATCACTCACTCATACAGTCAGTCATGCACCTACTAAATCCTTCATCCAGACACTTATACATCCACTCAAGACATATTTTAACTTTACAGAAAAATACAGTCACTGGATGTTGTCATCAGTGATGTCATCAGTGATGTCATTTGAGATGTCATCAGTGATGTCATCAGTGATGTCACTGACCATGTCATGAATGAGGTAATATGTGACATGATCAGCAGTGGATTGCGGGTGCGCGATATATAGTTAGTACAACTAACTATATATGGAATTTCAATGGTTTTGTGTGAGTAAAATAAGGTTTTTTAAATGCTAATTCCTAACTATATATGGTCTATAACCTATGGTTTTTTCAGTGAATTTTCAAGGTTTTGTAAATGCTAATTCCTAACTATATATGGTCTATAACCTATGGTTTTTTCAGTGGATATATATATATATATATATATATATATATATATATATATATATATATATATATATATATATATATATATATATATATATATATATATATATATATATATATATATATATATACACAGTAAATAGTTTGTTTTTCAATAAAAAAGACCTGCAATATGCTAACTTGCCATGATACAGGGGAATGATTGATTAGATGAGTGTATGGGAAGTGCCTGGGTGACTGGATACGTGCATGGGTAGTACTTGAGAGAATGCAGGAGTGTACTCATAGTGCCTGTTTGAATGGCTGAGTGCAAGGATAGTGCCTGAGTGATTGGATGAGTGCCTGGGTAGTGAATGCATGAGTGTTAGGATACTGACTGAGTGATTGAATGAGTGAATCAGTAATGCCTGGGTGGTTGGATGAGTGCAAGGGTAGTGCCTGGGTCATTGGATGAGTGCATGGGTACTGCCTGGGCGATAGGATGAATGCATGGGTAATGCCTGAGTGTATAGTTGAGTATAATAGTCGAGCCTGGGTGATTGGATGAGTGCTTGCATGACTGCATTCGTAGTGTATGGTTGATTGGGTGAGTGCATGGGTAGTACCTGAGAGAATGGAAGAGTGTATGTATCATTTCTGTACAAGAAGGTGTCTGTATTCCTTTCTGTTTATAATAAGGGCAGTGGGTATTTAAAAGTCTATTTGAGGGGATCCGTGACACATACATCTGTAAGACATGTCTCTCTCTGTGACTGAATGATGGAGCGGAACTGAGAAGATTTGTGCACCTGTATGAGAAGCTACAAGGTTTTTAAGCTAGGATCTTCAGATGCCCAGCACGTGTCAGAATACATGTACAAGTAGACACATACCGGAGTCACGAGAACACACAGTCTTTTAAACTTGATAGAGTGCACTTCACATTGCAAGCATACACCTATATTTATAAGGCCTACTTCAAGTGTACCTTTCCAGAGACTCATACGAGGTAGCCTTATCCCTAATCGCTCTGCCAACTTTTCTCTGGCAGCTTCACTATTCAATGACTGCTCAGAATGTTGGGCCTAGCCAAATACAAAACAGCAACCCTTCCCATGTCACTGTTGTAAATCTCACCATGTTTCTGAAGACGTACCCACTCACACCACTGTAGGATCTTTTATACACCCATTGCTGCTCCCACACAATCATTTCCAAACCTATTCACAACGCCATATAAGTACATACATACCCACTTAATGATTCATTGATCTATACATACATCTACTCTCTCACACATACTGCCACTCATAGACCCAATCACTCACCACTACAGCCATTGACATATTCACTCATACAGCCATACAGGCGCTGACACACTGAATGAGTCACCAATAAAACTACTCACACACCTAGACACTCACTCATACAGTCTATCCTACATTCTCTTACTCACACAAACAGTTACACACACACCCACTACTTACTCATAGAAATAGAAACCTATACTCACTTAGCTATACAGTCACTGACAGAAGCAGGCACTAATCTATGTAGCCACTCTCACATTCACTAACTCATGCATACAGTCACTCATATACCCGATCACTCATGTATAATGCCTTCAACATACTCAGGTACTCACCCATACTGACACATGTACTCAATCACCGACATAGCCATACAGACGCTCAATCCCTCATACAACTTTTCACACATGCAACAGTACCCCATACAGCCAGCGACTTACCCACTCACTGATCAAAACAGGCAGTCACACCTCCTACCCACACACACAGACACCCAGACAACCATTAATGTGGACAAACAACAAATCAATCACCCATATAGCCATTCACATACCCACTAATACACTCATACACCCACTTAGACATTAACTGTTAGACAGATACACACGTTCATACAACCAGTCACTCACCCATACATTCACTGAGACACCTAGGGGCAGATTTACAAGACCCTTGCGTCACTTTTGCGTTACATTTAACATGGGAAAAGTGACGCAAAAGTGGCGCAAGGGACTTGTAAATCTGCCCCCTAATTACTCACTTATACAGTCAGTCATGCACACACTAACTCATCCATACAGTCACTCATAAACCCATTGTTTCACCAATACACCTTGGTATATCTATTTAAAACTCACAAACCTCTAAAATCACAGTCACTGGAACAAGCACTCAGGAATTCAGCTGTTTAGGACTTCTAGGAGGTACCAGGAGGGCTTCTTGGCCCCCAAGGTCACTCAGGAGTAAAGTGGACTTCATCACCCAACCAGTAGTGTGCCATGAGGTGCCTTTGCAGAGTAGTGGAGAAAGGGGTGCATGGCCTCTGAAAACCTCTTAGCAATCCCACTGCTGATTGCTGAGTTCTGATACCAGGCCATGCCCCCTTTGTCCACCACTCTACAAACACGCCTTCTGGTGCGCTCTTGGTTGGGGAATGAAGTCCCCTTCACTGCTGGGGGTGCTTAGGGGCCAACTAGCCTACCTGTTACCACCAGTAAGCCCCACACAGTGGGATTGCTGAGAGGTGGTCTCAGGTAGGCATGTCCAGAGAACTCCGCTCCGCAGGCAGAACTTGTGGATTTTTGCATACTCCTTATTTCACTGAGAATACAAAGTTTATACAAAACTCCGACTCCGCAGTGGAGCGGAGTTCAGCCCCAGACCCTCCCTGCCTCCATCCCCCCATAATAAATATTTTTAAAATGAAAATAAAAATGAAGGTAAAAAACTCACTTACCTTGATCGTGGTGTCTCCGGGCTGCCCGCCTCCTACTCGCAGTGGTCTCTCCTGCAAAACCCCCTACGTCAGACGTACATCATGGTAGGACTGCACATGCACGCGCAGTCCTACCTGTGACGTACATCTAGCGTAGGTGTTTCAGTTTGCAGAAGAGACCACAGTGAGGAGAGCAGCCCAGGCAGTGGAGCGCCTTTTTGCCCCACTCCGTGGAGCTCCGCGTAGAGCAACTATGCCAGCTCCACCCGGGCCTGGTCTCTGGCCATGCCCCTTTCTCCACCACTCTGCAAACACGCATCTTGATGCACTCTTGGTTGGGTGATGAAGTCCCCTTGCCTCTTGATTGTCCCTGGGCGCCAATTAGCCCTCCTGGTACCTCCAGTAAGCCTCACACAGCTGCATTGCTGATGGTAGTCAGAGGCCACACCCACTTTCTACCCCACTCTGCAAACGTGACTCCTAGCATATTTCTGCTTGGGAGATGAAGTCCACTTTAGTCCTGAGATCCTCAAGCCACAAGTGGACCACTTTGCCCCATCAGCAGTGCACCAAGAGGTGCGTTTGCAGGTGGTGTAAAAAGGGATGTGGCCTCCAATCCCTTCTCAGCAGTCCTACTGCAGAGGGCTTACTGGAGGTACCTGGTGGGCTAGTCGGCCCCTAAGGACCATTAGCAGTGATGGGGACTTCATCCTCCAACCAAGAGCTTGCCAGGAGGCACGTTTGCAGAGTATTGAAGAAAGGGGGCGGGGTCTCCGGTGAGTTGCTGGCTCCAATATTTTTTTTTCTTTTAGGAAAGGGGGCTCTGTGTTCCTCCCTTCCTTTGGCACTTTTGGGCCCCGGGTAGCCCATCCCCCGGGTCTGACCCTTTTTTATTTTTTAATAAATAAAAAGGGAGGTAGCTGCGTGGCCCCCCTTCCAAGGCCAATATATGCCCCGAGGACCCTATCCTGTGGGGCTGGGCCTTTCAATTTACAATGTTGTCAAGGTGAGGGGTGCTCCACAGGCCAATTCTGGCCCAGGGACCCCATTGCCTGGGGTCCAACCATTAAAAAAGATAAAAATAAAGGGAGGGGACCCCCGTCCAGGGCCATTTTCGGCCTCTGGGACCCCATTCCCCAGGCATGACCACTTTGTTGGGGACCGTGGGGAAGCCCCAAGGCCACCACAGTCCCTGCCGGCTCTCCGCCTCAGCATTGCTTTTGGGTAGAGGGAACTGCTAACATGCAGCTTCCTCTGCCCTAAAGCAATTCTGGAAGCAAGAGCATCTTTTCAGCACTCGCTTCCATGAAGCGAAGCAGTGTTTGCTATGTCATGGCGGGAGCACTACTCCTGCCATGCCATAGAAAACTGCAATGTCCCGGGGGTGGGCACCACAGGACATTGCTGGAGGCGGCCTGGGGGGGTGGTGGTCCCCAGGTCCATGGAGGGCTCCTGGAGGGGGCCACACAGCCCCCTTCTAACATCTGTGTAGCCCCGGGAGCGTGGTGGTCCACGGGGCCGGAGGTCTGCAATGGACCCCCACATTTAAGTAATTGTTGCCCCAGGCAGGTGGTGGTCCCCGGGGCTGCTTGTGCGGTAGAAGCCCCTCACTCCTTTGTTTTAAAAATAAAGCCCCGGGGTGGTGGATGTCCAAACTTTTAGTACCTATAGCCCTGGGGAGGTGGTGGGGGGGCAGGAGCCCTCATGCATATATTTATTTTAAAAGCCCCTGGATTAAGGAGAGTTTGCCCAGTGAAGAAAGAATTAGATAACAAATCCATATGCGACACGTGACTTACTGGCATTGCAGGGCCCGGACCTTGGCTATAATCCAGGCGTTGGAGGTGGCATTTGTGGTGGGGGTCTCGTCTGGAGTGCTAGCTGCTCGCCACATATTGCTTCTCATTCCAGCGTATACTACGGTCCTCAGAGGAGGAGGGGCTGGCAGGATCAGCTGACTCGCGTCTAGAGCCTGCAATAACAGTGAGACTGCTCAGTGCGAGTGATGAATTCTGACATCAGTGTCACTGTCATGGGAGCACTAGCATAGGCTCAGGGACATACCACAACTCAGCGGCGCTCTAAGACTAGGAAATTAGGAGCTAACATCACCAACATCAACAATGAAGCACATGTGAAAGGAAATCAAAGCCTGAAATTTACTAAATAGGGGGATGGAAACATAGAAAGTGTGAATGCCAAAATAGTACAAGGAGAAAGCATAGACCCCAGAGTAGTCAGCTGCAGCATCAGCAGTATTTGCTTCAACAAAAGCAGAGCTTCACAGAATTTGTATCCAGCTATCATGCATACTGCTGGAGCTCCTGCAATGGGAATATTGGGAGGCTGCAGCTTGAAAGACCTGCAGGGTAATGGAGGCATCTTGCAGAGGACCAAGCTTGGAGTGGAGTGCCCTGGTAGTAATTTGGAAATAACGGTTGAAGGACAAGTAGGACCGGCGAGGCTGCTGGTGAGCTCTATTGCTGAATCTGCTCTGGGGGTTGGTAGATACTGACAATCAAAAACATGCAGTTCCCCCAGCAAATAGCACCGTTAGATACTACTAGGCATCGCTGTCTTGAAGCTGATTTACCTCCCAGCCATCACAAATATTGGCATGAAGCAACATGGACATCAGTGTTTTAGTTGAGGGGCTGACGGGTCTTAAGGGGCTCGGATATTCTCAGGAGCTAGGGGATACATTCTTCTCACTTACAGATAGGTTATGGCCCGCATGGTGGTGGGGTCCCGAGCACAGGTCTCATCACATAGACCTTTTGGTCTAATTGTCTCGTGGAGTAGATGCGTGGAGGGCGTGGTGGGATGCAAGGGTGTGAAGGAGGGGGATGGGTTTTGGAGGGGGTGGTTCACACAGGGGGTAAACAATGGGCAAAAATACCGGTGTATGAGGAAATCAATGAAGCTGGGGGAGAGAGGGAGGATATGTTAGAACTGAGTAAAATACCACAATTGAAATTCGAATTGCGACAGTAAATATATGTGGGTTGAATGATCATGGGAAGAGACGGAGAGTTAAAGAAGATTTAAGAATGCTGCATGCAGGTATAGTGTGCTTGCAGCAGATGCACATTCAGGGAGGGAGAAAAAAATCTATTAGAACAGCTTGGATATCAGCTTGTTGCATATACCACACAAGGAACCAGAGCCAGAGGGGTGGCCATTTGGCTCGTAAGGGGGGTATGACATTTAAAAAGAGTGTTACTGATAAATTTGGTCGCCGAGCGATCATGGAATGCCATTACTCTGAGCTTAAATTTTCTATTTGCTCTCTTTATGGATACACAGGGTATGATCCCAACGTCTTTGAATTTCTTAATACAGAATTCACTGGGTGGCCAATACCAATTATACTTTGTGGTGATCTGTATATTAATGTTTTGGGTGGGTTATTGAATAGGAGACTCAGCAAGTATGCTGGTCGGAAAAGCAAGGTTTATAGAGCTCTTACACCTGACACAAGATAATGGGCTTAGAGATGTTTGGCCATATTTAAAGCCTCACGATGGGGGCAGTATAAGACAGTAACACATAAACCAGTAACGCGCCGAGACTATTTCTTTGTCTCACAACAATTGTTAACTGCATACACCATAGAAAAGTACTCCTGGGTTATGTCAGACCACAACCCTCGTACAGAGGATGAAATGCCAGAACGAACCTGAACATTTGAGAGGGACGTGTTGCAGGATCCTGACTACATTAATCACATGAATAAATGGATTGGAGAATTGCTGAAGTTCAATAGGGGAAGCAGTGGGGGTTTAGTGGCATGGGATGCATTTAAGGCTAGGGTAAGGGGGAAACACAGAGGTATTCTTTGAACTGGAATAATAAGCAATCACAACGCCTAAGTGAGATATACAATTCATTGGTAGTCATTGAGGAGGAACTTGCAGGGCAATTGCTAACAGGATATGTTTACAGGAAATTTTATACAAACTTGCCCTGACTAAAGCAGCTGTTGCAAGAGCAGTGGAAAAGTACATGGCCTGGCGGCAAAACTGTTATGAATATAGTGAGCAGTGGGTCATTTGCTGGCCATACGGACAAGACAGAAGACTGTTAGTGGGGAGATCTTGGAGAATAAAAATCACAAGGGCAAATTAGTGTCCGGCCCTACAGATACACAAGAGGAATTCCGCAGATTCTATGAGCAACTATGTGGAAAGGAGGGGTGTTTTGAGAAGAGTTATATAAAGTGGTACTTAGACTCTATTTGAACCAGCAGTTTACCCAGGAAGATGCGGCATCCCTTGATACTCCATTCTCAGGGGAAGAAATACAAAGAGCGTTAAAAGACCTTCCCTCCCGAAAGGCTGTGGGTCCCAACCAAATCCCACTAGAGTTTTACAAAACTTTTTTTTAACCTTGTTAGCGGATTTTATCTATTTAATGTGTCCGGTTCAGAAGGGGGCGACTCCCCCAGAATTGTGAGCTTGTGCTAACAGTATTATTTTTCTGAAGAAAGGAAAGCCTTCAAATGAGACAGGGTCCTAAAGACTCATAACTCTCATTAATAGTGACACTAAGATTTTTTCAAGGTGTTAGCTAGTTGACTGAGTTATATTATAGGGAAGGTGATATCCCCTAGACAGTATGGCTTTCTCCCAGGTAGAGGAACTGCTGACCACTTTCACGGAGTGGGTACACTATTCGACGCTGCCTTAATGTCTGGAGACCCTATGGGGCAAATTCTGCTTGATGCAGAGAAGGCATTTGATAGTGTCTCCCGCGAATATTTGTGGCCCTCTATTGTGCGGTTGGGGATTGGTAAAGGTTTTATTAAGGCCATACGGGTACTCTATAGAGCCCCTCAGGCCCATCTTTGTGAATGGGAGGTCAAACAGAGCCTATCCATATCACACGGGGACTAGACAGGGGTGCCCTTGCTCTCCTCTTTTATTTACATTTTATACAGGTCTCCTGATTCGAAAAAAAATCGATGCAAATCTGAGAGTTTAGCCTATTTGCTTTCAAGGGGACTTGATACCAAATGATGGGGTATGCCGATGATCTCACCGTAGTGACACCATACCCTAATATAGCTCTGATAATGGAAATTGAAAAAGAGGCAACAAACTTTGGGAGGGCATCAGGTTACTTGCTCAATCAGGACAAAACCCAAATTGTAATAAATAGCAGGGCCCCTCTGCCTGATCCTCAGGTGGTGAAATTGGCTGTCTACTTATGGGTCACCACAAAATCATAAGAGATGGGACAAATGGTGGAGGTGAGCCTGACCCCAGTAATTCAGAATACGAAGAAGGATCTCGACAGATTGAGTAATTCGGACATCTCAGTTGTGGGTCGGTGCAATATTATTAAAATGATTTTCTTTCCAAGAATTCTATACGTCTTTAGAATAATACCTCTGGAGAACGAAAGTCATTGGTTTAAGGGGATGGAAAAGATGGTAAATAATTTTATATTGACACATGGGAAGACCAGGAGGGCTCTTAGATTTATGACCCTTCCCAGGGAGAGAAGGAGAGGGGCTGTCCCAGATCTAAGAATGAATAATTGGGCAGCAACACTTGGGCAGGGTCTGCTCAGGCAGAAGGTTGTGGACCAGTGGAGAAGTGACGGCCCCCAGACATATACGAATTGCTATTAGGAAAAGAGGCTCATAATTGACTGTTGAAGTATAATGAACCCAACTACCACAAAAAAAGTTGCATTTAAGACCCATGGGGTGGCATTTTGCGCATTGACGGCTGTAAGGAAGAAACTAGGGTTAGTGAGAATGACATTTTATACTCCGCTCCTTAGGAACCCATCATTTCCAGAAATATTCAACCATGGGGCAATGTCACTCTGGGCCAGCCTTGGAGTGGGGAAGATTGGGGTTCTCTTTGGCGTAAGTGGAATATTGAAAAACCAAAGGAAATGATTGGATGGAGAGTTGACAATACAAGCACTCACCCCCAGTCAACTGATCTGGGTTTAATCCATCACCGTTCTTTAGCCCACTCTGCCACCCCAGTTCAGACATGGCCATATGCAAATCAGTCTGACCCTGTGCCTCATGGGAACAGTCCAGCCCGAACTGCTAAGCCATGCCTTCCCTGGACCGGAAACAAGCTACCGAGGACCGGTTTCTGGCATTTCAGCCTTCTTCAGCCCGGCTTGCTTGAATCCAGTGGCAAAGTGAGCAAGGGACTCACGTCTGAGCATACCCTGCCAACTTATGGCGAACAAAGAAAAACCAAAGGAAATGATGGACGGAGTGTTGACAATACAAGCACTCACCTCCAGTAAGTGGAATATTGCCATTTGAGAAAGTTCAGGTATCTCTTAAGGTCGACTGGAAAGACTTTTTAAAAATATTTGCAGGTGTGCTGCTATTTAGCCAAAAAGAAACGGTGGGAAAGAGCTTCCAGCAAAGACCCTATTATGGAGGTGATTAGGGATCATGAGGGGTGCAACACCATAGTCAAATATATTTATTTATTTATTTAGTGTGTTTTATATAGCGCGCAGCTACCCCAACGGGCTGTCCCGGCGCTTCTTGCATTTTTGCTGAATCTTAGATATATGGGTTTAGCAGAAGAGGAATGTTTTTAGCGCTTTGCGGAAAGGTAACTCCTCCTGAATCATTCGAATAGAGATGGGGAGTTTGTTCCATTGAGAAGTTGCACATACCTGGAAAGTTTTTCCCCCAGATCGAACTTTTTTTTAATCTAGGGGTAGACAGCAGTCCTTTTGAGTTGGATCGGAGGTGTCTGGTATTGCTGTAAGGGTGAAGGCTGGAAGAGAGATGCACAGAGCCCTTTCCTTTGGTTGCACGGTGAGCTAAGGTGAGGGCTTTGAATTCTACTCTTTTTTGGACTGGCAACCAATGTAGCCTATGTCGATAAGGCGTGATGTGCTCCCGTAAAGAGAGGCCACAGACCAGTCGAACTGCAGCGTTTTGTACTATCTGAAGCCGAAGACAGAGGCCAGAAGCGAGTCCAAGATACAGGCCAATGGCATAGTCCAGATGGGATGTTATTAAGGCCTGGACGATGATTTTCCTGGAGTTACTAGGGAGAAAGTTGATAAAAAAATGTATCATCCTGATTTTTGAAAAACAGGCAGCTGATACCGTCTGGACTTGGTTATGGAAGGAAAGGTTAGTGTCCCATCTGATCCCCAGGTTTTTTACTCTTTCCTTGGGGGAGGGGGCCACACTTAGATTCAGTGGCCACCAGAGGTTCGAGTCCAGGGGGGAAGATTGATGGAAAAAGAGAACCTCCGTTTTACCTGCATTCAGCCGAAGGAATTGTTATCCATCCAGCATGCGATGTTTCGAAGACAATCTTTCAGTGGGTCATAAGTGGTCTGGGTGGGGGTATCATAGGAAAACAGAAGCTGAATGTCATCAGCATACGAAGTTGCGTTAATTCCTGACTGAGCAATAAGCTCAGCCAAGGGGGAAAAATAAACGTTAAACAAAAGGGGACTCAGTGAGGAGCCCTGAGGGACTCCCCACTTTAACGGACGGCTATTGGAGGAGTAGGGGGGGGGTAAACACCGCCTGTGTCCGGTTAGATAGAAAGGAAGATAGCCAGTCCAAGGCCTTACCTTGGATGCCTATAGATCGAAGGCGGTCAAGCAGGACGGGAATGAGAGACGGTGTCGAATGCTGCCGAAAGATCAAGCAGCACCAACACCGCTCTCGAACCCCCGTCCAGCTTCCATCGTACGGTATCTGCCATCTCTATTAAGGCAGACTCGGTACTATAGCCTGGTCTGAAACCATGTTGTGAATCATAGAAAAGGCCATTGGTTTCAATATAGCCTACTAATTGTTGATGGACCAGCTTTTCGAGGACCTTGGCTGGGTCCGGCAACAGGGAAATGGGTCTGTAATTGGCTGGTTCATCTGTGTCTGCGTTGTTTTTTTTTAGGATAGGAACCAGTTGAGCGTGTTTCCAGGAGTCAGGAAATATGCCTGTCCTCAGTGAGTCATTCCAGATACCATTCAATAAGGGATTAAGGAGGGGGGCCAGTGCTTTATACTGTTTGGCCGGCCACGGGTCAAGTGGAGAACCTGACTTGCATTTTAAAAGTTCTGCCATAGAGCGATCTAGAGTGATCTCCTCAAATTCTGAGAAAACAGGGATAGATACTGGATACTCTGTGGGTTGTCCTTCAGAATCTGGATTAGTTCCGCAGGGGAAGGTGTCATAGATGGTTGCAATTTTTTCCTCAAAGTAATCAGAGAGGCGGGTGCAGAGGGACTGGGACACCGGAGTTTGCCTTTTGAGGGCCAGAGGGTCAGAAAAAGTTCTAACTGTATTAAAGATTTCCCTGGTAGAGCCTTGTGCTAGGTTGATTTTCTCTTCCAAGTGCTTTCTTTTATGAACAATTATCTTCTTCCGATATTCTTTAAGGGCTGTTTTGTATTTCTGTTTCCCATCTGGAGAGTACGAATGTCTCCAATGTCGTTCCAGAAGTTTGCAAGCAGATTTGCACTTGCGTAGTTCATCAGAATACCAGGGAGCAGAGGGGGCGTCTCGAAAGGTTTTAATAGGCCTCATAGGGGCTATAGAATCAATGGCAGAGGAAATCCAGTTGTTAAGATTAATCAGACGAGTGTCCAGGTCAGGTGCATCTTTGGGGGCGGCGGTTGGGAGATATTTGACTAAACTTTCTGGAGTGATCTTACTCCAGTTACGGCCAACTGTCTTGGCCGGTACCCTCGGTCTGACTTGGTGGGACAGGCCGATGGAAAATGGGATCAGAAAGTGATTAGACCACCTTTCCCTGGGGAACCTCGCCGCCTGTGCGTGTGGCAGAACTCTTGCTGCAGGGAGGAGAGGAGGAACAGCGCAGGACGTGGGAAAGTGGTTTCAGCAGGGCTGCGAGCGTTGCGGGGACTCCATTGTCCAGGAGTCCCTGCGTGACCATCTGAGAGCTTCCGGTCCGCTTTCCCTGCTGGCCCGCCCAACGCCCTCTACGGTCACTATATATTGGATCAGTACTCCCGCAGCGCGGGACGCAGCCCGGGGCAAAGACCGGGCTAAGAGCGGGCCGTTTGAGGTCGTTAGAGTACGGCAGAGTCCGGTCCGGGCCCACCCCCCCTGGCCGTTTTGACATACCTAAGGTAGGTGGTCTACCTTATTCAACTATCGTTTGATATTGGATCTAGTGGGGACGGACATAAGTAACATCTACTGATAGTGTGGTTTTGCCTTTAACCCACATCTTACCATGCCTTTAAGGTCAGGCAAAGACCGCACAGTCCAAATTCAAACTACAAAGGGAGTTGTATCAGGCCCACTGGACGCCTTCATCACCCGGGCCACGGGGATATTGGAGAAGGAAATCTTGATGGTGGAAAAAAGACTATCGCTTGACCTCATTAGCGGAAAGCGCTCATCGCTGGGCGGACTAGCTACCGCCACCAGCCCCGTAGCACATGCTGCTTTTAATTGTGTTCAATCTACTTCTATGGATGCTATTGTTCACTTAGATAGTGTGGGTGAGAGCCCTACTGTTCGCATACTGGAGGACGATGCGTATAGTTTAGATGACTCACAAGCTAGCCAGGGGGATGACTCACATGCTAGTGCGAGCCCCAAACCTAGCCAGATATCTGGTTATTTACCCCTTAATGTTTCTAACAATGGTGTTGCCACAGACCCCATAAGTACAGAAATTATTTCCAGAAAGAGGAAACCAGATGCTAGACTTTCGGGGGTAGAGAACGTAAGATTTTAAAAACAATAGACACAACAGACAATGGGAGCCAGGATTCTGGGCACCTTATAGACACCCAAATTCCGTCTGTATTTCCTAATGTGTTGGGCCCTTCCCTTACCACCTTGGGCTCCTCGAACCCCTGCCCAATGTGCCTTAACAGTGATGAAATCTTGTTAGCAAAAATGGAGGCCATGCTCAAATCCCTACTACTACCCGTCTTGGAACGGACCAGGTTAATGACCTCGAAAATAGACAGCATGGAGGCTGTAGTGAACTTAAACCAGGCCATGTTACAAAATTTGTCTGGCACCAGTCCTATAGGAGTCATCAAAACACAAATAGCCCCGAAGACCTCAAGTGTAAATAACATTCCTACTGGTAATATTGTCTCTAACAAAATACCAGGGGTAGATACCAATATGATCATAGGGGGGGGATGCCAAAAGCTACAAAAACCACATCCTCTAAACTACCTGCGAGTACCCTAGTACAAGTATCTACGCTGAAGGGCCCCGAAAAACAAAAACAAAATTCTCGTAGACCCCAAAATATCAGGCCACCCCCACAAGTACAACCCAACCCTGCCCCTCCTCGTCTCCTACCATACGGAGATATAGCTGGCCAGTGTACTAATACCAACCAAAGGGTGGACAGGCCTAGAAGGTTTACCACCCCACGTGCTGATCTACCTGTGGAGGCAACACGCCACACAATAGTATTAACAGGTGTTGCCCCATTAAAACCTGGTAGTAAGGAGTCATATGGGGACCTCCGTAACAAAGTGACCTTTTGGTTAAACAAAAATCGACCTTTACCCCCCTCCTCACCCACTGAAATATTATTTGTTAGGAGAGTGGACTGGGTGGGCCATAGCACTAAGGACTTGGAGGGAGATTGCATTTTAATCTCGTTTAGGGACCCATGGGTGGTAGACACCATTCGAAGAAAAGCTAGGTTTGCTAGACAGGGGGATGTCCAAACATTGGGCCTATCGTACTTCTATCCCCATAGGCAATCTCCTATTCAATCTCAATCACATCCAAATTTTGGTCAACTTCCCGCTAGAAGATATCCCTTGGAAATAACACCTCTTGCCCAGCAACGCCCATTTCTCTTCAATTACTTTGGTCCCCTTTCCGACCATGAGGCCATAGATCGACTCCATACAACACCTTGTTTGACCCCCCTTGTTGAAGTAGTTGGCTATGAGCCGACGAGGTGGAATAGGGAGACCTCACACTTAATTGATAATCTAGAAGTAGTTATGGGAGGTTCGGCCACAAGGGAGACTACTCCACCAGCTTCCAATGACGATTTAGAGGCCAAGATGAGTGGAGGCAATATGGACAACCATAGGTTGATGGAGAATAGGAGGGCTAGTGGGTGCATCCAGGTACTTCCTGCAGTTTCAGCCCTGCCACCCCCCCTTGCGGCATCTGACCTAGAAAACCTGAAAATATTATCCTGGAACATCACAGGGATTAAGGCCCGTATGCTTTCTGAAGATTGGTTGGAGTTTGTGGATAAATTTGACATCATCCTACTCCAAGAAACATGGGCACCCGAACCAGTCTTCAGGTTGGGCTATGTTAATTTCTTTAAACCTGCGATTAGAGGGGGCAAAGGGCGTGCCTCAGGTGGCTTGTTGATATGGGTAAAGCAGACTTTGGGACTTCATCCGACAGTGTTATCTGTTCAGAACCCGGATCTCCTTATAATTAAGCTGAGCAAGGCCAAGCACCGGGATCTGATCATTTTTAACATATACTCCCGAGGTATGCCTGGTGGCCGTAGTCCTCCGTTGTTGAATGTTTTAGACCATGAGCTTGTTGAAATGGGTAGTGGGAATGTTACCATCTTAGCAGGAGATTTAAACTGTACCATCGAGCCATTGTATGACATAGGGGACAGCTGGGGCTCGGCTGAGGATGCCGCTTGGGATATTCCTGATTTGATGGTCGAAAAAACTGTCAAAGCAACTGAGGCAGCAGTGAATTGGATGGCTCTTTGCCTAAACAGGGGCTTCAGGGCTTGCAATGGCCGCACAAGATCGGATAAAGGAGCCAACTGTACCTTTGACAATGGCCTAAGGCGGAGCCGTATTGATTACGTTCTGTTAAAATTGGAATACTGGCCCCTGGTAGTGGACATGGAAATAATAACGCGCCCAGAAAGTGACCATAATCCCTTGTCGCTTGTTCTGAAATTGCCAGGCATAAAGAGTCCGGTGGAGCCTACTACTTCACAGACAGGGGATGTCTTTATAACTAATGACAGGAGGAGGCTGAAATGGTCCAGGGTTATGGAGGACGAAACTTTATGGGTCAATGTTAATACTGTGGTCAAAAATTTGTGTAACGAAAGGTTAAAAATTGATCTGTTGGGGGGTAGCCCGGAATTGGCAGATATTGTTATTAATCTTCATATTAGTTGCTTTGAACATTTAAAGTCCCTACTCTCTCTCCCCTGTCGGAGTGCTCTCCCCAAAGCCAACTCTCACAACCAGAAATGGTATAATAAAAAATTTAGGGAGGCCCATACAGATCTTATTAAAACTATAAAATCTTGTGATATGGGCGCAGTTAAAGCAGCCAGGTTACGTTATAGAAAAACCCAGTGGGAAGCAAAACGGGAGTGGGAGGATAGGTTCTGGTCGGATCTCTTGGATGCCTCCACCTCGAACAATCCGAAAAAGTTCTGGGATCTAGTCAAATGGGGGAAGGATCCCGATACGTGTACTCCGGCAAATCACCTGCCTCCAGAAGAGTGGGTAACCTTTTATTCTGCCCAATTCAGTGTTGAAAATCCCAAATTGCAACCAATCTTGGGAAAGCCATCCCCGTTACACACATATGGGGAGAATCTTACTTTCTCAGAATCAGAGGTTGAACTTGCTCTAGGTTTGACCCTGCGAGGGAAAGCTCCCGGTATGGACCTCATTCCAGCGGATTTGTTTAAATCAAATCTCGCCTTGTGGCTTCCCTAAATAACAATGATTGCTAACTCACTAGCCAAAGGAGCTAGTATACCAAAATCATGGAAGGGAGCCGAGATAATACCGATTTTTAAAAAAGGCGACAGGTCCAACCCAGGGAACTACCGCCCGATCAGTCTCATTGACTCCATACAAAAAATCATCGCACGTATGGTCTTGGGACGGGTTCAGGGCTGGATGGAATCTGAGGATATTTTATCTCCCATGCAGGCGGGCTTCAGATCAGGTATAAGTACCATTGACCAGGTGTTCAGACTCTGTTTGATCTACTGGAAAGTGGTCTTACTTGGTGGCGGTACCATCTTCGCAGCATTCATTGATCTGAAGTCCGCCTTCGATCTTGTGCCAAGGGACAAACTGTGGGGAGTCATGAGAAATTTGGGTTTACCTTCTGAACTACTTGACCTCATAATTAAACTCCATGAGGATAATTATGCGAGGGTAAGGTGGGGAGGCCAGGGACAAGTGACGGAAACATTTCCCGTAACTAGAGGTGTCCGTCAGGGGTGTGTCCTGGCACCAACACTCTTCCTCCTGTTCATTGATCAAGTGGTGAAATTTTTTTCAGATACCCCCACTGATGCCCCAATGTTAGCCGGGACAAGATTCCCATTGCTCATCTTCGCCGATGACACCCTACTCCTCTCTAGAACACGTAGGGGTCTACAGCGGGCGCTGGACCGCTTTGAGGAGTTTTGTGCCATTAACAATCTTACGGTGAACGTGGGGAAAACAAAGTTCATGGTTTTCTCGAGAAACCGTCCTGTCCGGAGCTCCGTGAGCTTGAGTGGAGTCAACCTTGAGCAAGTTGAGACCATGACCTACTTGGGGGTTACCCTAGACAGCCGCCTGAGATGGAAGGATCAAGTTGGAGTACAACATCTTAAGCTAGCACGGCTAACTGGCTGCCTAATAAAGGAGCAAAAGAGTTCCATTACTAAGCGGGTTACCCCAGCTCTCAAGATCTATGACGCCAAAATTAGTACTGCAATCTTATATGGCGCAGATCTCTGGGGTCTCATGGACCTCTCAAAACTCTTTAAAACCCAATGCAAGTTCCTACGGAACTTGGTAGGTCTACCTCAGTCGTCTCCATCTATTCCCCTCTGTTTGGATCTGGGGTGCCTTCCGATCAACGAGATGGCCAGATTCAGACTGGTGGCCCTGTGGAGGCGAATATGGACCTCCCCTGACCTGTCTTTATTTGCGAAAGAACTAGCAGAAGTGAGGTCAATTGGTGGTTCTGGGAAAATTCCATGGCTCCAAGCTGTAAAAAATATTCTGGTTGATATGGGTCTAGAACAACTCTGGGCAGCTCCCTCCACAAATGCTTTTCCCTCCAAACAAGAGTTTAAAGCACTGTATTGGGCGTCTCTTCGCCAAAATCGAGTTTCGATCTCCAGCCTTACTAGCCTCACGGGCAGGTTCCTTTCTTTTAAGTTAGATCTGTCTCGTGAGCTTTACTGGGATGTTATTAATAAACCGCTGGACAAAAAACTCTACCACCAGTTCAGGGTAGGTGCTCTGCCATTGAACACCTTTGTAAATAAATGGTCCACTGGTACCTCAGATCTTTGTAAGGGCTGTACGGGGCAGAAGGAATCTGAGGGCCACTTTCTTTTTGCCTGCCCTAGCTACTTGGCGCCGCGAAACAAATGGTTAAAACCACTGTTTCAGCGTTTACCATTTAGAAAATCAGCAAAGGCCATTTGGGCGCTAAGGACTACCACTTCTGAGGTCTTCGTAGTGAGCCTCGCAAAATACCTGGGGTGGGCCTGGATTATCAGGTCAAAACTTGTGTTACAGTTGTTAGAGCCCTCCAATACTGCTTCATAAGGGGGCAAACCCAGTCTACTGCATAAATGTACGATTGCACTGATAGCACTTTCTGGCATTTTATGAATGAAATGGTGTCCCATTGATTGATTGTTATGGTTTGTTATGTAATTCCTAATTTTTATGTTCTTATCAGGTTTCCTATTTAAGATGTTTAATACTTTTTTTTTATCCCTTTATAATTAATTCATCCAAGGTTATTAGTGTATGGTTCATTTGGCTTACTTTATTTGTATGAAGTTCTTTTTTATTTATGTATTAGCTTTTATACTTTAAACCTAGTAGTTGTGTAGTGAAATTTTAACTTAATAAGAAACACATCTGTACATGTTTCTCTCCTGCAAATAGTTTTCTATGTTATAGTTTTTTTTATAAATGTATTACAATGTGTCTTTTATGATTTATCAAATCGAAATAAAGACTTGAAACCTGAACCTGATTAGACCAGATCACAGGGTAGGGCTCACTAACAGAAATGTCTGCCAAGTTTGAGCAGATAAGATCGAGTGTTTGTCCAGCCTTATGGGTAGGGTGGGAGACCAGTTGGTTTAAGCCACCATCCATTAAGGTCGAGAGAAAATTAAAACTGGGAAGATCAGAAGTGATCTCTGCATGGAGATTAAAATCGCCAAGCAAGGTGAAATTCGCATAGCGAGAAGTAGCCTGGAACACAAAGTCTAGGAGAGCAGGAAGAAAAGATACCTTGGACTTAGGAGGACGATGTACTAAGAGGCCTGAGCATGTGATATTTGGTGCCAATTTAATACAGAATGGTAAAGCTTCTATAGATTCAATTTGGGCATAAGAAAAAGAAGAAATAGTCCATTGTGATCTATAGATCATGGCTACGCCTCCTCCAGGATTGTGACTTTGCCTGTTAGCGGCCAGGATGTTATAGTTAGGGGGAATAGCCAGAAACAAGGCAGGGTTGGATTCATCACCCAACCAGGTTTCCGTCAGAAAAAGAAGGTCCCACTTGTCGTCTGTCAAGGTCTGAGCTATATATCGAGGGAGTGTTTCCCCAAGGAGCGGCAATTAATTAAGCCCGCCTTAAGAGTAACATTTTTCTTTACTGGGTTGGGCCGGACTGATTCCTGTGAAAGTGAACATAGAGTTACGGGATTACCTGGATCCTGTTCACAATTACAGGGCATACACGGGTAGGAGGGGATAATAAGGTCTGGTGGTCTTGAGTGCAGGTAAGCGCAAAGTTTGGGTCTTAGCATGAGTTAAGTGTCCCTACCGTAACAAATTATTTGGGAGCTAGATCCTACAGGGTTTCTGGCCCCTGGCGCTTCCATGGCGCTGACGGGTGCAGACGGGCAGGACTCTGGCACGACTCCGGCACAGGTCCGGCACGTCCGCTGATCGCGTCCGCTGCGCGGAGGCATGCCGGTCTATTTTTATGCTCCTAGCTCGACTGCCCGAATGTCTTCCTCCCAACCCAAGATGGCCGCTCAAAATCGGTCCCCCCGACCAGCCGCCTCAGTACCTAAATCGTCTGAGGGCTGTCCCAAGATGCGGGGAATGCAGGAGTGCAAGCTCAAGTCCTGAGGGCTCAGAGGTGCAGGTGCACAAAACAATTTAAAATACTAAGTAAGTTTTATTTTTTTAAATCGTAGCGAAACAGTAACTAAACCATTTTTAAGAAGTCGTGGCACAGCAGGGAAGGGTACACAGAGAAAGGCAGTGAGAGTAACAGAGCAACCTCCCGGCTTCCGCCTCAGGAGGGGAGAAAAGCAAATAGCAAATATATGGAGGGCTGAGTTGGATGATGTCTGATGACTTAGAGAAACATTTTGAGAAATGGAAGCAAAGACTAGGTATAGACTGTGCTGAGTTTTTTGACTCGCTAAAACTTGACCACTATTTTCAGCTTGGCTGGGTTGCAACTGCAACATTATAAAACAATTTTTTCTATATTTCATATACCAGCCAAGATTGCTCAATAGGGGGGCTCAGTAGGAGTCCTCTAACCCCGATGCCGTAGTGCCGAAGCTGACATTATTCATATGTTATCTACCTCTCCGATGTAAGAAACCTGAAGAAAGATATAGAAACCTTTTTGGCGCAGTCTTTGAGGATTAAAACAGCACTCGCACCTCAGTTAATGTTATTGGGGGTCACGAAGGACGGAGCGCTTGGGGCACAACAATGCTTAGATTTTCTGGCAACAGCACTAGTAAGAATATGTATCTCCTCTGCGTGGTTGCATCTCCCCCCACCCTCGTTTCAACAATGGCTTGTGCGTCTCTTATCTATTTATAATCTTGAAAAGGGAATATATTGAAAGAAAGGAACGGAGGGTGAAAAAAAATAGAAAAAACGTATTTGGCCTCCAATCCACAAATGGAAAAATAATAGCAAGGCTGGCTGAGTGACAGTATGAATGATCGGCAGCCCATTGGATTTTGAAAGGTGGTAATCAACGCAATTTTATTATGAGATATGAAATGTGGAGAAAAAATGTATTCTTCCCTTATAACTTATTTATTCTCGGCTGTATTTCCTCGTGTATTTATGTATTTATTCATCTATATGTATTTCATTGATGGTGGGAAAAAATATATAGAAACAGCTTGAGTGCTAGAATAAAGGCCACTAAGCAATCCAAGCTTAGTTAAAGTAAAAAAAAAAAAAAGACATTATGCTTTCTTTGACACCTAACAACAACTCAAGTAGCATGACATGATCTTTGATAACTTTTTATCAAAATAATTGAAATATTAATGTAGTAAAAATATATAAATGTCTTTGATAATTGGAATAAAAGACCTCCTTCTGTACAGGTAAGGATATTGCAAGTCACCAAGGAGTTTAGTGATCATACCGAGACATGAAGCGGTAGACCAAGTGTCTTCATTGGGCACAGAACTACGAGGTGACTTGCAAGATCCTTATAATCCACAGTAAGGAAGAAATTCATCCCTAGTAATAAGTGGGCTTTGCTTCCGCTTCTAAAAGCACATTAATGACCAACAAGTGGCTATGTATACTTCGAAATTGGTCCCCACAATGTTTATTTTTCACATTTGTCACCTCGAGTGGGACGTGGGTCCTGTGCTCTTCCTGCCACTGGAGTCAAGCTAGCCTGGCTGAGGAAGGATGAAGGATGCTTGTTTTCGGTCCAGGGAGGACCTGGCCTGGCAGTTCGGGCTGGGCTGCTTTGCACATGGCTGAGTTTAATTGAAATGGCATGGGGAGGAGCAACAAAACGATTGATTTAGGCCAGATCTCTGTACTTGGGTGAATGTTTGACATTGTTCAGCATTCAGTCCATTAATTGTTCTTTTTGCATGTTGGGATTTTGTTTTACTTTTGAAACAAAACTACCTTTCTTAGATTCTGCAGTAGGCTACAAAGGCAAGCACTACTGATGGTGTGGCACATGACATGGGGCCCCCTAGTAGCTATGCTTAGCTGGCTTCCAGGAATTGTCAGCTCTGAGCCATCCAAAACAAACCCTAGTACTTTAACAGGTGAAAGGCAAAGGAGCAAAGCAAACACGTTGCCAAGCCTTTTCCTATGAAGGAAATCATTTCTGTTTCTTAGGTGGAACGGTTCTGCGCATTCCTGTAGACTGCCTTAGACAGCCTGCATCCTCCCAGAGACAATGAAGGGAAGAGGAAGTGTAACCAACCCCAAATACTGTCTCTCTGAAGTGATAGTTCACTATAAAAACTGCTGCTGCTCACACAGTGCTTGGGCTCACGTGCATCAACCTCCTTCAAGCTGAGTGAAGGTCGCTGTACCTCTTGGGCACTTGATGTCATGAGTCGCTTGTAATAATTTATTAAGAGTGACTAGGTGTGTCATTGTTTTATTGTAGTTGGGTTCTGACATCAGAACGCGCCTATAATAAGAAAATAATATACTGTACATTATAGGGAGGTATGAGCTCATATGTATAACATATAGAAATAGAGATGAATAGTCGTGAATTACAGGGATGGTTTTCCCTGTGGAGTTCTGATTGACATCAAATACACAACCAGAGCAATGCTCAAGTTGGTTATGATATCATTGAGACCCCTCAGATGAAAAACATCTCTGTAATTCACTTTGTATCCACCTATAATTTCATTCGATGTAACATCTGCCCCTCCTTTCAACTGCTACGCAGGGACAGAGGAATAATAAGACCTCTGTCCCAGCTCACAAAAAACCCCCAAATTCAATCATAGCTCCTCCCACCCACCCTCGCCACTTTCAGTGCATTCCCTTCTCTCTCCTCCAGAACAGTGCTATCTGCTTTCCAGGTCTGCTCTGTTAGGCTCTCAGAGTGCTAGGCGGTAGCAGGCTCGAATTTATTTATGACATACCAATATTGGGTAACAGCTTTTATTAACTGTTGCTAAGTCATAGCAGTGAATTACTGGATTTAGAATCCAGTCATTCACACCAGAGACTTTATAAGAGAGCCATATATAACAAAATATAATAAGTTAGCAAAGTAAATCAAATTAATATTATTTATCACTGATCTGCTACTCACAATGTATTACATACTGTATATTCATTCTAGTTTGTACAAGCAGAGGCTCAAAAGCCAACTGAAGCATTAAATGCCCAGGCTTAGACAATATATACATTGATTCATTGCTACTGAATGCCCTGACATAGCTTCAAATGTCCAATCGTAGCTTCAGATATATGCTCCTTGTCTATTAAAGCATAGATTCTGAACCTTTGGAAGTATAGATAAAAATATTCGACCAGCAGTCTCAGCTTGAAATGCCTATGAGTAAATGCTGAAGGGCCAGGCCTGGCTGCAAATGCCAAGAACAGCTACCATATGTCCGAAACATATCATGTAGCGCTCAGCCACAACACCCAATGTTCACTCACACCCTCAAATGGCTGGTTTTGAGGGTTACATGCCCTTGCACAACCGTCAGATGTCCATGTACAGGCTCATGTGTTTGGTTGTAGCCACGTATGGCAGGCCTGAATCATAGCTGCATGCATAGCCTACATGCACACTATACCTCCCTCTAAATAAAAATAACTTAATAGAGTCACCGCAGTCTTCTTAAGAAAGAAATATGTAAGGAGTCTAGTACCCTGGGGTGAGCCTTCATGGCTACCTCTCAGATCGCTGTGGTACACATCAGAAGACCACACCCATGCTCACAAGAGCTGACAAACAGGCTCATGTCAGTGGGCTGTGCTTCGGTGGTGAGGATTTACCATATGAGATAAGTACTTCTGGTTTACATTCGGCTTACCTTTGGTTGGTAGGGGGCAGGGAGGATGGACGTGAGGACGTGCTTTGATGCTGCACACCATGATATTTCCAGAGACAAATGAATGATTGTTCAATAGTAAAAGCTCTTTCTGTGTTGGTTTGATGCAGCTGAGGGCCAGTTTAAGAAATTCACACTGGAATGAATGACTTCAAAATACCACACAAGCACCAAGAGGTGGACCAGTCTTGTAAGTGTAATTGTCTATTTCTATTTATTTCCCTGAGGGTACCGGTGGAAAGAGAAAAAGTGGCAAAAATAGATGAAATGGGATTGAATCAATTTAACCATGGTATTTCAGTGTGCTCCGTTAGGAAATACGATCTCGTGTGTGACTTTTGACTTGGAAGACAGCTGTGCTTAGTGCTGTTGACTGTAAAACTGACTAACAGGCGCCCTCATGACTTTCGGTGAGAGACAAAGATGAAGGGCCAAATCATCAAAGGAATGAGCCCCAAGCCTACACTCCCTGGTCATCTAAACAAATAAAAGACCCCGATACAGAACAGGGAAATTAATTTCATTTGTCAGCAAGTTAGGGTCTGTAAGGTGCAGTACGGGAAAAATATCGAGAAGGGCCACACTTACCAATAGCCCAATAACATTACCAAATAACCAGTCAGTTAGCAGTGAAGAAATAGCAATCATTTATTTATAAAAGACTCTGCGCAGAGGAGCCCCCTCCTCCACACTAAAATCAGTGCGCTGAGAAGACTGACTATTTACACATGAGACAAGTCATTTATACCTTTGTTACATTACATGAAATAACCATATTTGACAACCTCCCAATAGGTACAGGATCTTATGAAGAACCATATATGGCACACAAAGCCTGCTCAGAAGTCTGTTTCTGCTACTATGGAGAAGTTCAGAGAGACTAACTCCCTTTCGTCTCGGTACATGGGAGTAACAGCCTGGCGCCGGCAATAGTGTGCTTATCACCTCTAAAGCCAGATGCGACCTTGGGTCTTAGAGTAGAGAAAAACATCATGAATTCAGCTGTCTTGTAGCTCAACTAATTGGGACTCGCTCGGTAACAGGAAAAACAACACGTGACCACTACCCAGGCCAGAGTCGACAAATGCAAAATGGCGTTAGTGTGGTTTCTCTAACTAATGAGCAACTTAACCTATAAGAAGAAACAAAAGCCCCTCTTCGTTATTAACACTAAATGGTACTTTACTATGAATATACGTGTATGCAGCTACATCAGGCTAACAATGTTATACTAGTAATGACAGAAAACGAAATTCTGTACCACAGAACCGCCCTTTTAGCGTGATGTAGCTAAATTAATCCTCAAAGATACCCTCATCTATCTGCATTAAATCTCGAATTTCCTGTTGCACCATTTGAGATTTTTCCTTCTTCGAGGGGGACGGTACTCGGGTAGAGGACACTTTCCTGGCACAATAGGAACAACAGGCAGGCCCACAATGTATGCATAAGCAACATGTGAACAGGACACTCACTATACCTACAAATACCATTAAACTCTTCCATCCCCAGGCTGACAGTATGCCCCAAAACCTGCCGGAGAGGTACCAACTCCCTGTATCAGTATGTATTTCTGCTGCTAAACGGTGTAATTTCTGAATGGCTAAATGGACAGAGGGGCGGAGTCAGGGATGTATACACAACAGGAGCTGCCGATGACCCGACAGGCTCCTTCTCGATCTGCTAAGATAACGTCTAGCACCATCCGATTCTGAAGAGAAACAAGTCTTGTAGCCTAAAGCTCTACGGTCAAATTTGTTAATATACAAGCAGTGGTGTTAATGACTCTTTCAACTGCCCTAGATAACCGCCTCACCTCCTTGCTTGTCATTATAGGTCCCCAAATGGGAAACACTCCCCTTACTATATGAACAAAATGCTGCTCTGGGGTATCGGTTTGATCTACTTCTGACATATCGAATTCTTTTTTATCGCGTCTTATTAGTGACTCTTGTCCATCTAACCGATGATCCTTATGATAATTCGAGGGAGCTATATATACAGGGGGATACAGGAAGGATAAATAACAACGGCCCATCCACCCCCGGGGAAGCCAAGTAGAAGCGTTCTCTCCACAGACAAATTAAACATTTGGGGGTGTTATCAATGGTGGACTACTAAAAGTACGCAATCTATAGGTGTAAATGCACCGACTATCTCCTACCGGGATATGTCCTGTTCCTTGTACACAAAAGGCTGAGGTGCTATTCAGTATGGGCACAGGGATTGGCTTGTCATCGGTAACATTTCGATCCTAGAAGTGTTGAAAATACTGAGTGAAATTAAATCCGGAAAAATCCAATATCTCTGATTTCAACCACGTAACATTCTCATATTCGGTATACATATTCATGCAAGCCTTGGGGTCCAAAGACCCCTCCTCATTATTTCCCTGTGGGTCAAAGCCTTGGTGTACCGTTGTGTGTATATGGTGTACATATATAAGTCAGAATCATCTCGTAATCCTTTTCGGTATATCGAGAGATATCTACAGTATAATGCAAGTACATCATACTCAACAATTTAAACCAGGCTTCACAACTTCCTAGATAGGATAATGGCAATGAGATAAAGAGATCGTGTCGATGCATTACAGAGGGTAGCAGACCGCAAACCCAACAATTTGTCATATTTGTAGCACTGTGAGTCTGGTGCAGAATTTCCTCAAATACATTTTTAACATAGGTCTGACGATGTCTTTCTTTATGAGGGGCTAACGTAAAGAAATGGTGCTCTATTGGCGGGGTAGGGGTCCCTATCACTGTATGAATGGGGTGATAAAATTCTAGATATAGAAACACACTCATTAATATAATAAACAACATTGCAACGGTTATTACGAAAGCCACCTTCACTCTGGTGGTCCATGATGAAAACATAGGTACATAAATGGGCATATATCGAGGAGCGAGGGGACGCTCCTCCTCAGGAATAAATCGACCAAAAGGGTACATTCTAACTAGAGTCCGAACTATTCTAAAAAATGCAGTCTGTCCTGCCAGAGGGTGCTTCTTTCCTGTGTCCGTCTAGAGCCTCACAGGCAGGCTCCTATCGTTCATCAAAAAGGAACAAACGCGTGTTGATTATTTTCTCGCACTACAACCTGGGCCCCTTTTTCCTGGCTTCTCAGTCTTTCTTTCTGAACAGAGCAACACAAAGTTCCAGCTCTCAACGGGTTCAGTCCAGTGTCTCGCTCAGTACCCCCAAGATTCTCTAGCAAGTCCCTACCACTAAAAGTCTTTCTCTATCTCCTGCAATTATTGGGGGTACAATGTCGGTTTCTGGGCCGCAGGTTGTATCGAGCCTGATCTGGCAATTCTTGATCACTAAACAAAACAGGTGAGGAAGCATCCATGGTGCCAGATTTTCCATAAATTTTTCGTGCAACGACTGGAGCAACAGATTCAGAGGCCAATTCAGCACTTGTTGACGCGGCCTCTCTCGTGCCCTCGGCTCCCCTTTCTTGCCATTCAATTTCCTAGGCGTCAGAAAAAGGAACCACGCAAGGAACATTTTCACCTTCCTGGGTCAATATTCCTTCTGGATTCAGACGATCAAAAGGAAGGGGAAGTGGCACCTTTTTAACATGAGCAACATGGATCTAGTGCTTCAGTCCGGTCACCTTCACCGCTGTTCGGGTGGCCAGCAAAACTTGCACCGGTTCCATCCACCTAGGCTCAAGGCTCAATTTCCGCTGATAATTTTTCACCATTATCCACTGGCCGGGCTCCAAACGATGTCCCGAACCCTCCAGCAGGGGCTGCAATACGTCAGATACCTGTTGGTGGATAGAACGGAGGTCTTTAGTCAAGGCATTCAAATAATCTGACATCATTGGATAATCTTTTTCTCTAAAACTTCTCGGACGAGGAACACCCCAGACATTAGCTGGTCGTCCAAAAATAACCTCGTACGGGGACAGACCTGAACGGGAATGGGGGGTCATGCGTAAAGACATCAAAGCCAAGGGCAACGTGTCTGGCCACCGCAACCCGGTACTTTCCTGAATTTTAGCCATTTTCAACTTCATGATCCCCTTATATTTCTCGACTGACCCAGCGGACTGAGGATGTCGAGCAGCATGAAATTTCTGTTTTATGTATAATCCATTACAGATATGTCTGATAAGATTAGCATTAAAATGGGTCCCGTTGTCCGACCATATGACCCGAGGGACCCCATATCTTGGGAAATATTCCTTTATTCGGACTTTAGCAGTAGCTAGTGCAGTATTTTGCTTGGTAGGGTAAGCTTCTACCCATTTACTGAATGCACAAACCACTACCAGGACATACTTCAGATTATTCACTCTCTCCAATTGGATGTAATCCATTTGGAGCACCTTAAAAGGTAAAGAGGGTGGTGCAAAATTCCCACTAAGAACAGGTTCTCCTCCCCCAGGATTGTATCGTAAACAAACCATACAATGTTGGACCAGGTGGGTGGCAATTTTCAAGATATTGGGATTGTTCCAAACTGGGTCCAATAAATGCCAAATTCCCTTTGCTCCTATATGTGCATTCCCATGGGCCATAGTTACTACCGCATTGACAAAGCATTGGGCAGCATCCATCTTTGCTTTTCACTTAAATCAACACAGCAGCCATTATCATTCAATCTCCCTAATTCATTCTCCCATCGGGCCAATTCAGCAGGGGTAGCTTCCTTCTGTATCTCTCGGACACTCTCCATGGTGTTATCGAACATATCGGACTCCTCCACCCACCTGGCTGAATTTACATACATTGGGGACATTTTAGATTTAGCAGTGTCTTTTGCAATTTGGTCAGCGAAAGCATTTCCTTCTCCCACAGTATCTACTATGGCTTTATGAGCACTACATTTAACAATTGCTACCTTCCGGGGCAAGGTCAACGCAGTTAACAACCTTAATATCAAAGGGACATGTTGTATTCGTTGGTCATGAGAAGTAAAGAATCCCCTTTCCGCCCACAGCTTCCCAGAACTATGAGCCACGCCAAAGACGTACTGGCTGTCTGTATAGATGTGTACCTCCAGTCCCTCACTTAGCTCACATGCTCGTAACAGGACTATTAGCTCAGCTGCCTGTGCAGAATGGTAGGGAACTTGAGACGGTTCAACTACAGTACGCAGAGTGGTGATTGCGTATGCCCTTGGGGGTCGGATAGGGGCGTGTCTGTAAGGTCCACCTGTCCCTTCGTTTCTTTTTCTGTCCGAAATATACAATCATGTATGTCATTGTTTGGGTCATCCGAAGGGAGGGGTAGTAACGTGGCTGGATTCAGAGTGGCACACTTTTTCATAGTAATATGAGGGGCAAACAAAGTCAATTCATATCCAGTAAGACGTGCACTCGTAAGGTGCTGTGTCTTCGTTTTATTCAAAAGTGTGTCCACAGCGTGCGGTACCATCACTGTGAGGTCAGAATTTAGCATGAGTCCTTCTAACTGTCTAATGGCCACCGCCACCGTGGCAGTAGCCCTCAGACAGCTAGGAAGTGCTCTAGCGACATGGTCCAATACTGCTGAAAAATAAGCACAAGGTCTTTGCTTACCACCGAAGCCTTGCGTTAACACTGAAAATGAACAACCGTCCACCTCATGCACGTAAAGTACAAAAGGTTTTCGGTAATCAGGAGTACCTAAAACAGGTGCAGAACAAAGAGCAGTTTTCAAAGAATCAAAAGCTTTCTGACACTCATCCGTCCAGGGTAAGGGTTCATGCACTTCTTTTGTAATCAAATATAACAGTGGTTTAGTAAGAAGAGAAAAATTAGGGATCCATTGGCAACAGTAAGAGGTTATGACGGAAGTCCTCATCCTAGGATCATCCTCCTCCGCATGGGACGACTCATGGTGGCCACCGGCCCTAGGCAGCGCGCCCAAACCAACGGACCATGCTCGCAACCTGGGATTCATTCTAGACTCCTCCCTCTCGATGACCAGACAAGTCAACGCCATATCATCATCATGCTTTAACATCTTACGTATGCTCAAAAAGATCTTCCGATGGATCCCCACCGAAACTAGAAAAAAGGTCACCCAAGCACTCGTCACAAGCCGACTGGACTACGGAAACACCCTCTACGCCGGAACCACAGCCAAATTACAGAAAAACCTCCAACGCATTCAGAACTCCTCCGCCAGACTCATCCTAGACATACCCCGCCACAATCACATATCCGGTCACCTGAAAGACCTTCATTGGCTCCCCATCAACAAGAGAATAACGTTCCGTCTCCTCACCCACGCACACAAAGCCCTCTACGACCTAGGACCCAAATACCTCAACACGCGCCTGACCTTTTACACCCCCACCCGCCAACTACGATAGTCCAATCAAGCCCTCGCCGCAATTCCACGCATCCGAAGAACCACCATGGGAGGAAGATCTTTCTCTTACTTAGCGGCCAAAACCTGGAACTCTCTCCCCACCCACCTCCGCCTTACACAGAACCACCTCTCCTTCAGAAAACAACTCAAAACTTGGCTATTTGATAATTTGCGAACCCCCCCCCCCCCCCTCAAGTGCCTTGAGACCCTCTGGGTGAGTAGTGCGCTATACAAATTCTGACTTGACTTGACTATGCCAAGAAATGCACAAACTTCTCGTTGAGTACGAGGAACAGGCATGTTAAAAATAGTAGACACACGTTCAGGACTCAACTTCCTCCTCTCTTTCGACAGTAAATGACCAAGATAGGTCACCTTCTGTCGACAATATTGACATTTAAAAAGAGATACTTTATTTTCATGGGCTGCTAGATGGGACAATAGTTTAACCGTAGCTTCTTTGCAGCCCTCCTCCGTATCAGACGCCACCAACAGGTCATCGACATACTGGAGAAAGACATTTCCTGAGGGTAGGGTCAATTCATCCAAAATTACCTTCAAAGCCTGACTATAAATACTAGGGCTTTCTGTATAACCCTTAGGAGTACGGCACAATCTTAAGCTATGACCTGATAACGAGAAGCCGGAAATATGTCTACTCTCATTGTGTATAGGAATGCTGAAAAAAGTATTCTTTAAATCAATAACTGAGAAAAATTTAGCAGGAGGGGGAATCATAGTAAGTATAGTAATATCCGAGACCACTGGATATTGTGGTACTCCCGGAGGTCAATTATAAAGCGGTACGTACCATCATAATCAGGACTGCTCCCTATAGGAGCCTTCTTCAAAATCGGTAATATGGGGCTGTTACATGTGTTAGAAACTGTCTCTTCCACCACGCCCTTGTCTATCAAATCTTGTATTATCGACATTAATGCTTTTTCTCCTGCTGAGGAGATTTTATACTGTGGAATACGAGGCAACCGAGCATTGGATTGTAACGTAATGGAAACTTGTGGAATATTCAATAAGCCTACATCAGTATCACCAGTTGCCCACAGCGTAGGAGGATTTGGCTGCCAGTTCGGGAGGGAGCTGGTCGTTTTTCATGACATTCTGTTTGGTGCATTGTTCTGGTGACTGGACTGTCAAATATACTCCATCCGGAGAACAATAAATCTTAGCATGCATCTTCTTTAACAAATCTAACCCCAACAAATTTTCCCCACATTGCGATGTCAACAGAAATGGAGAATCTACTGTAACTGGGCCTATCGTAAATGAGAGTGGCTTTGAAATGGGGCTTACTACTGGAATACCAGAAAATCCAACTGAAACATTATTATGCCCGGACAGAGCAGCCCCTGGGACCAATGAATGAGCAATCGAACTATTCATTGCACCCGTGTCCACTAAAAAGTTTTCTGACATTCCCATTATTTGTCCTTTATTGTAAGGCCCTTCTTGTCCACGGGTACTGACACTTGGCCCCTTCTCTGTCCGTGGCTATCCTATGCATAAAAATATCCATCTGATTCGTCCATTCCATAATCTACATTGTAATACTGCTTCCCATTGGTATTATCAAAATAGTTCCCTCTGGACTCACCTCGCATCACTTCCTCTCTTTTCAAGTCGCCTCGATCAACACCACCCCGTCCTCTTCCTCTACCTCTGCCTCTCACAGCTCCAGTCTGTGCTAGAAGGAAAGGACACTGAGCTCGCCAGTGCCCTTCCTGCTTGCAATAAGCACACTGATTCTGACCCAAAGCAACAGCCGGACCTCCTCATCGTCCTGTCCCTGCCCCTCTTGGAACAAACCCCCTTCCTCCTCCTTCATTCCTGCCACGTCCCCGGGCCACCTGTTGTAATAATACACAGGTTTTAAGATCCTTAATCTTGTTATCTGACTTGTCTTTACTCTCATTTTCTCTATGCTCATAATATTGAGCCATACTTAATATAACTGAGGGGGTAGAGGTGGTCCAAGTACTTGCAGCAGCCTGGAGCCATGCTGATATTTCCGGCGATAAATTAGTTACAAATGGATTAAGAACAATCATACTCCCCCTTCTACCGATAAATCCTGACCGCTGAAATCAATAAACACACCTTCAAATCGAGTAAAGAAATCTGATACACTTTCATCCTTTTCTGTTTACAAGCAGTCAGTTTATCCCAGTCCACTTTTCGGGGTGGAATTAGAGTGTGCTTATATGTAATAATTCGACCTGGCACGACCAAAATTTCAGCACTAGGTTTATCTCGAGGTTTCCGTTCCCCATCCCAAGCCTTAAATTGCTCCCACGTTCCCCCTAACTGATTAGCATGAGGTTGGTCATGTACCTGACGCCACACATCAACTGGTACCAATAATCCAAAAAATAATTCTATGTCAGCCAAAGTCATCACAGCTGAAGAAGCTGCTTCAGTAAGCTCTTTATAATAGGCAGTGGGATTTTTACGTGGAACAGGTAAATGGTATTTTAGAGATAGGAATTCGCTTCGTTTCCATGGAGTATATACCCACTGTTCTTGAAACCGTGCTTCAACTCAGGCCTGAATGACCTGATTGACATTATCCTTAAGTTCCGGAATTTCAGGATGGTAAATGGGATGAACTTCTCGCATGGGATGCTGAGAATCCCATGTGGGACATTTTGTAAATAATCTTTGCCGATATCGCATAATGGTAACCAAATTTCCATATACATGCTCCGGTCCTAGTTCAAACTTATGGGCCGGCCCACAATGTCATATAAGACCTGCGGGGCTCACCCATCCTCAAAACATTGTTCCCATAGTGAAATCAACAGATTAGCCATAGTTTCTAAAGTATATTGCTGCATAACCGGTTTGTAATCCTTTATAGTTCCCCAAATATCTTCAATAGTGTAAATAGCATTCCGCACCCACTGGGACGCCTGATCTATCACCATCTGTTTTTCCTTGCATCCTACAACAGCACGTGTATATAATCGTTGAACCCCCCCCATTCTGGGAGCATGGGAGGGGGTCGTATCCACCCTGGCAGGGGTTGAAGTGGCTGACTGGGAAGGCTAAGCGATGGAAGACGAAGGTGAGATCAATGTCAATGGGGACATGACAGGAGTCAATGAATCGCCGGTCAATAAAGTCGCCATAGCAGGTGTCCTAGGGTAAGGAGTAGAAATAGTTCCTGTTGATACAGTCGTGACAGGAGTCAAAGGGGCAGTAGCTAACACGACAGGTGCACCGGGGGCACTTGCCAGGGGTATTGCAGGATACACTCGTTGCGGAGAATGAGGGGGAGGAGGGCGCGTATCTAATAAGTCCTCTATTTCATCCTCCATCTCAGGTCGAGCTGTGTAACTTTTATCTGCCTGCAGTCGGAACTGCCTGTCTAAACATTCTATCTTTTTCTCAGTTTGTTCTTTATCCTATGCCATAGCTTTTTGAGTTATGGTCTGACCATTCTGGTTTTTTAACAACTTCTCTTCTCTGATTCAACAACGTTTTGCCTCTTTTTGCCATAATCGTAAAGAATCAAACATTCCCTGTCGACTTCTTCTAGAGAACAAACGATCCTGTAAATACTGTATTTTCTTCTCATCAAAAGTCCCAGTTACAGGCCACTGTAATTCTTTGTTATCCTTGGTGTATTTATGCCACAGATTACTGAACAACATGGGCGTAAGACCATGTTTTACATACATATCAAAATTTGGACTGCCTTCTGGTGGGGCAGGCTGACTTTCATCTGATTGTCTATTTTTTCGCCGACAACAGCATCCAAAACATATTTTACTAAAACACGACATTTTTTTTAGGTGATCACCCTTCACACTTCGTCACACACAATCAAAACATGGCCATGTTTGATTCACTATCCATTTTCGTCGATTCCACACCAGCCATACACACAGATTTAAACATACAGCTTTTCACATTAAAAGGCGAACATTTTTCCTTTTCAATTTTTGATCAATATAAAACCGCCAAACAACGGAGCCCGTCGACTTTCGTTCATAGAGAAGTTGTGGATCTCCAGCCACCGGACCAGACACAAATAAAAAAAAAACAGGCAGTCCGGAGACTACCAAGAGGTCATCAGACAGGAATTAACCACAAACCGGCCTACAGACCATAACGCAATCCTCCCGGTTCACCTTCAGTACTATTCTGACTGAGCCCGCTACCTTAGCGCCGCTTCAGATGTGTCCAGAAGTCACCCAGCTAGAACCACGGGCCTTTCCGAGGGCAGACCGGCCGAGTGTGAACTCAAAAATGCCACTGCGAGGCGTCTGATTGCAGCCTCTGTTATTCACTAAACAAGGTCGCGGAGCATCTGCCCGTGCATCCTTAATGCTGCCCCGTCAGATCTCCACAACTCCTCGTGGTACGCCGACCACCAAACCATCCAAATCAGTTAACTGTTTTCCAAAACAATTCTCAATAGCAAAATCCATAAACAACAAACTAATACACTCACCTGGTGCACTCAAGTAGGATTGCAAGTTCTCCACTGCCCACTCCTGGAGATCAACTCGGATCGGTTCCTGGGTTACACAAGTGGGACTCCGGCGAGGGGTCACTAGCAGCTGGGGCACTCTGATCGTGATGGGGGAGTTCGACCAAAATCACATATCCGTCCACCCCCTCGACCAGAGCAATCCCCCTAATGTCCTTATTTCACCCCGTATTACGGGAGGATGACCCCAAACGCAGAGTCCCGGCGGAGTCACCAACTGTAGAAATAGAAAAATATTGAGAATGGCCACACTTACCAATAGCCCAATAACATTACCAAATAGTCAGTTGGCAGTGAAGAAATAGCAATTGTTTATTTATAAAAGACTCTGCGCAGAGGAGCCCCCTCGTCCACACCAAAATCAGTGCGCCGGGAAGACTGACGATTTACACATGAGACAAGTCATTTATACCTTTGTTACATTACATGAAATACCCCACTTTTGGCAACCTCCCAATAGGTACAGGATCTTAAGGAAGAACCATATATGGCACACAAAGCCTGCTCAGAATTCCCGTTTCTGCTACTATGGAGAAGGTCAGAAAGGGTAACTCCCTTTCATCTCAGTACATGGGAGTAACAGCCTGGCGCCGGCAAGAATGTGCTTATCACCTCTAAAGGCAGATGCAATCTGGGGTCTTAGAGCAGAGAAAAACATCATGAATTCAGCTGTCTTGTAGCTCAACTAATTGGGACTCGCTCGGTAACAGGAAAAACAACACGTGACCACTACCCAGGCCAGAGTCGACAAATGCAAAATCGCGTTAGTGTGGTTTCTCTAGCTAATGTGCAACTTAACCTATAAGAAGAAACAAAAGCCACTCTTCATTATTAACACTAAATGGTACTTTACTATGAATATACGTGTATGCAGCTACATCAGGCTAACAATGTTATACTAGTAATGACAGAAAATGAAATTCTGTACTACAAAGGTTTTTGAGGGAAAGTAGCAGACAGAAGGGGGAAGGCCCGAGCCAGGAAGGGAGACTATACACCATGCATTTTTCTGCTAAAATGGCAGTTCTACAACCATGTTAGTTAGGATTGAAATGACAGCAGGGCCTAGATAATTATTAAGGGAGCTTGTAAAGCGCCTGGTTACACCCACCGGCGTGTCCCCACGCTGTAGTAAGTGGGAGATCCTAGAGCCCCGTACCCAGACCAACGCCCACACCCATTAGTGAAGGAACAAGTATGTTTTAAGCTCTCTTCTGAACCTGGCATCAGAAGGTTCTAACTGAAGCTCAAGAAGGAGTTTATTCCAGCTCCTGGCCGCCAAGAGCCGGAATGATCTGCCACCCATTCGGGCTCTCTTGACTTTTGGAATCACTATCAGGCCAGTCCCAGTGGATGTAAGGGACCGGACGGGCCTGTAGACAGTGATGAGATTCTGCAGGTACCTAGGCCCAATGCCTTGAGTGATGCGGTGACGCGTACAGAGGGCCTTAAACACAATTCTCTTCCTGACAGGAAGCCAGTGAAGAGCGTCCAAGGCCCTTTTGGAAGAGGCCCTTCTTGGAAGCCTAAGGACCAACTGAGCCGCCGCATTTTGCAACACCTGAAGCCGGTCAAGACTCTTGACCGTGGCACCTAGATACAGTATATTGTCATAATCTAATCATGAAGTGACAAGAGCATGCATCGGCACCTCCTAGCTTCTATAGGAAGAAGGTCCATGGTTTTACGCAGACCTTTGAGGACGCCAAAACAAGTCCCCACCACACGTCTGATTTGATGTTCGAATGTAAGATCCAAATCTACCCATACACCCAGGTTCTTAGCCCCCATGCCGATGACCACACAGACGGGCACCCCCCCCACCCACCACGAGCACCTCTGTCTTGCTACCATTCAACTTCAGGCAGTTGTTAGCCATCCAGGAGGCAAGTTCCTGCTTGCATGCTCTGAAGTTGGAGGCAGCCCGATCTGGTGCCTGTGATAGCGAGATAACCAGCAGTGTGTCATCAGCATATGACACGATCTGGATTCCAAAACCCTACACAATACTCGCCACTGGGGATACATATAAATTAAATAAGGTGGGGCTCAGGGCAGAGCCCTGCGGCACACCCTGATCCAGTTTCACAGCTCTAGAGTAGTGGGCGCCCTGTCTGACCTGGAAACTACGTTTCATTAGAAATTAGTCTATCCATTTTAGCGCCGTGCCTGAGACACCGCCCTTATTCAGACACTGCAGCAAGTTGTAATGTGCTACAGTGTCAAAGGTGGCTCTCAGGTCCAGAAGGATGAGAGCCATTGTCTGCCCCATATCAGCTCCCTGCCTAATGGCCTCAGTGGCCATAAGTAGAGCTGACTCCGTAGAGTGGAGTGATAAGGGATGGGGATTGCAGAAGCCTGGGGATCAAACCATCTTTTAGTCCAGACTTTTTCTCCCCAGGAAAACACTCAGGATAACTAGAAGTGGAACCACTGAATAAGGGGAAAAAGAGCCAAAAGACTGTAATGCAGCCATACTTACCTCCATATTGCTAGTAAGAGACCACCAGGAAATCAAAACACAAACATTGTCTGAAGCGTATGAACATTAGTGGCTGAAAAAATGTATCTCTCATCCCATTTGTGCATCTTAAATTGGCATACAGTATTGCCAGAAGCTGAAATTGTCTGGCATGACTAAGCATCAACAACCTTGCTGAATCAACAGGCATTCCAGCAGCTATTATAAGAACAGGTAGCCCTGCAGATAGTAGCCCAAAAAACTATGGGAAATACCCTTGTGATTAAATCAATGAGTCAAGAATAGAAAGCGTGTCAATTGGTGAAAAAACTGACAGGTTACCAGATACAAGTCCAGCCATTTGAAGGAACTGAACAAAGAGATGAAAACACCTCACAGACAGATTGCTCCACACCTCAATAACTGATCTTTTTTCACAAGATAAGATCTCCATGGAGCAGTTCTAAGCTGCAGTGCCTAGCTCAATGCAACACCTGGTTTGTCAAAGTATTGCCCAATTTGGCAAGCAGGGGACATTCCAACACCTTACCAGCACTGAAGAAGCGAGAAACAGTTAACAGGAATGTTGTCTAGCAGGACTTCTTTGATATTACAAATACAGGTCAAGGAAGATAAGTCTGAAATATCTGTGGATTCGACTTAGGAAGGGTCTATTTGAAAAAAGCGAGATCGTGAAGTCACTCCTCACATTGGTCACCTTTGGAAGTGACCATCTTTTTCGTGATGGACCCCAGATTTTTGGCTTGCCTGTTTTTGCTGGCTGAAGAATGCTATGAATTTTACACCTGTTGATCGGCGGTAAAGTGCCTATGGTCTTCCTTTCAACATGATGAATGCGGCATACCCCTAACTTGAATATTTAGCTCACCTATAAATCCCTGTATATGGTACCCAAAGTTTGCCTAGAGGCTGTAAGTTACATGTAACCCTGGGCAGAGCTGGTGGAGTTGGATTACGTGGAGGTCAACTCTGCTTCACCTCCACCCCCCTATTTAAAATGAATTAGACTTTACTTAAAATAAAAATAAAAAAACACGTACCTGTACTGTGACATCCCCGGGCTGCCCTCCTCTCTCTCGAAACTTGAGTGATCATTGCGAAAACTGCGCCTTTCCGGCAAGAAGTGTTTATGGGGGGGTTTAAGTAATGTCTAATTAATTTTTAATAGGGGAGGTGGAGGCGGGGGCTGGCCAACTCTGCTCCAGAGTGTGCGGAGATTTGCCTCCTTCGCGTTCAGCGGAGAGCGGGAAGTAGGCAAATCTCCGTTGGCCGAGCGGAATTCACTGCCCGCGCTTAGTTAAATGTCACCAGTGGAATGCAGCACTTATAGTGCCACCTACTGCAGTAATAGGCAAACATAACTCCAGGCCTGCCCTGTGTCACACAGCCGTGCAAGTTTCACTGCAAATCAGACCTGTCAAACAAACCCCTTTCGACAGGCTAAACTCTCCCTTTTTTAAATATTTATGAGTTACCCCTAAGTAGGCATACTTGCCCACGAGGCAGGGTGTGGGATATTTAAAGGTAGAACAACTTAAAGTTTAATGTTAAAACGTCCTAACATTGAAAATTCCCAAAAGGCTATTTTCTCAGTAGCGGATTGGTTGTTCCATTAGAAAGCATTCAGATACAATATTAAATTTAGAAAGCAAATTTAATATTGTTATCACCATCTGTGAACCAGCTACAAAGTTAATTCTTGAACTTTTTACAATATTTATTAAAAACCCAATTCATTGGTAAAGTCCGATATGTAATACATATTTTGGAGCAGGTGATTTTAGAAAGTGGCCTGTTACCTGTCTAAAGCCTCCAGAACCCTTTGTGTATGAGCTTCCAACTGTCACACAGGAGAAGAATAGTCCCTTTGATGTGATATGAACTTGCTCTCAGAGCTGAGACAAAGGCTTTGGATGTAGGGAGGTGTTCTGTTTCTCAGGCCGACTGATTATCTGGGTTCCCAGAAACCTAAATAACTTTAAAATGGCCTACTCTGTCACAGGGACATGTATCTAATACTTGGGTACCTGCCCCGTTTCTTTGCCCCTCTAGCCAGCCAGGCTCCATGCCTGTTCGGAGAGGAGCTGCTACCAGGCCTGGTTCTGAGTGATCACAGACAAGGGGCTGTTCATTTCCCTGGCCACACCTCTAGGGTGGGCAAAGGAGTTCTGCTCAGGGGAAGAAAGGTTGTGCCATCTTGGTTTTGGACAGACGTGGCCACAGTGAGATTGTTTTCAGTAGGGCACACATGAAGTGCTGCAAAGATGAGTAGAGTTACCTCTGGGAACTTTAACCCCTTTGGTTAGGAAGTGGCAAGGAGTTGTCCACCCACAGGCTGTTGCCAGTCAAAAACAAGCCACAGTTCCCCCCTCAGTTTACTTCTGGACCAGTTGAAGAACAGCAGAGGACTGGATATGCTTTCTGAGACTTGCAAAAAGCCATGAAGATTCAACCTAATCTCCGTCTTGTACACAGGCGAATGAAGTAGACTACAGTGGTCATAGTCTGGCCTGTTTGAGCTACAGAGAAACACCAAGCTTCAGGAGAATTTTTCTTGCATTTCCAGCAAAGCTTCGCCGAACTAAGCTGCCGTCTGAATGTATTCGATGTCAATGGCTGTTTGAACATAATACCTGAACGTTACCTGCTCTGAGCTTTCCAGCCTTGTTGAGTGCTTCACTGAGACCTTGGACTTCAATTCCCGGTCTTCTGAGAGCCCAGGTTCGGCCACAGACTGTAGTTTTTGTTGCTGAAGACTTTTTGTTCCATAAAAGCTTCTAAGTGCAATGGTAACTTTTTGACTGGAATGAGTCTGATCCATGTATTCAAACCACGCTGCACCACCTTGTCCCAGGCAAGCACTACCAGATGGCCACGGTTGATTCTAAATGATTTTTCGGTGCTATGTTTAAATTCAAAATGTAAAAATTCTTAACTCTGGTTCTAATAATTTCTCTTTTTTTCTAAATTGTTTTTGGATTTTTCTTGAATTGCGTTTTGACTTTATTACTGGCAGTGTACTGTATAAATACTTTACAAATTGCCTCTCAGTTAAGCCAGTCTGCTATGTGCCACAGCTACCAGGGGGATGAGCCTGGGTTAATTTAGAGGCTTTGAGGGATCTTCCTCAGAAGGATTGTGGTTATTATTTGAGGTGGGTACATCCTTCCTCATCTGATAGCAGAGTCTTTTAGTCACAAATTTACAACTAGTTGCTCAGGGAAATAATTAAATATTTCATTACATTCAATAAACATTATTCAGAGGCATTGAGAGTCCATAAAAGCATCACAGAGTGCAAAAAAAGCATTAAAAACAATTCATGCCATAAGACAGTAGTGTAGCTAGCCATTTGGCCACCCGCGGCAGTACCTGTGTTTGCAGCCCCGCTGCAGCTGCATCAAAGGGCGGGGGGCATTGGGTGCCTGTGAAATTTTTTCCATTTGCCATCCTCGGCGGTTGACTGAAGAGCAAGGGGGGCAATTGCTGCCCTGAGATGGCAGGTAGGAGCAGGGGGAGGTTGCCGTCCCCAAAACTTGTGCCGCCTGGTGCACACCACCCACTACCCCCACCCCACCCCACCCCTTCCCTTGCTACTCCACTGACATAAGAATACAATATATGCATAGAAACACAATAAAAAAACAGAGTGAGATTACAAAATAGCAATATGATTTAAGACAGCATAGACCTACGTGCACATACAGCCGATTGTAAGAAGGACCCAATGTGCAAAACAGTTCCCTTATTAGTTAATAACGATAAAAATTTAAAAGTAGGTCTGCATTGGCCAATAGTTGGCCTAATAGTTTTTTTTATTGGAGTTAAAAAGTGTCTGGTGTACCTAGCATAAACGTAAAAGAAAGGCCTGCTGAAGACCTGCTGAAAGTCTTCTTGGTTATAAAACAATGCATCAGCTACAGTTTCCTTTTTCACGCTAGCACATGATTGTGGACCTGAAAAAATGGAATGCATCCAATTATCTGACATTCGGCCTTTACATACACTATCCATGGAATTGAAAGTCCTTCATCGAAAGACAGACAGTCACATATAATGTGTCTTGATATAGCAGCCTCAAGTCAGTACCATAGGGGAGCCCAAGTTCTTAATGGCAGATGAAGTGAGAGACTGATATGCGAACAAATAAAAGCTTCCTACACAAACTGTTCTCTTCATTCTGAATGGCCAAACAACTGGAGATACCCCACACAAGGCAATCGGCAAGCAAATGTACCTGTAACAAGGCGGCGGGAGATCCACCCCTCTTCATTGTGAGAGACTACCTGGTGAGCCACTGGCCATCGAAAGTTTCTTAGAACAGTGCACAATATTGGGAGACCAAGACACATGAGCATACAAAAATGCCACAGAGATATGAAAAATTGTTGTTGTTGCTCAATGAGTACCAATTTTGATGTTCCAAAGGCTCCTGCATTGAAGGCCACAGGACATAATGTGGGAACTTAGCAAAATGTGTCTGTAAATTGAGAGAGGCCATAAAATCAGCAAAAGCATGAACAAGCTGGAACAGTGCCCTGTGAGTACATGCTGTGCACACTGCGTCAGCCACGTAGAGGAGTGTGGGGAGTCGCTTCCTTTAATAATGGGTACATCAGGAGTAGCACGTACTATGAAGGAATAAAAATCATTAATATAAAGCTTTGTCTCCTAATACCACCCCTGTGAGTTAATGCATACCCAGGCCCTCATGCCACTCACCAGGAAGCCAGGAAACTGGACTAGTGTTAAATCCAGCAATAAGCAGGTGCCACAGTTTAGCCCGGTTTACACAGTCAAACGCAGATGATAGGTCCATGAATGCTAAGTAAAGGAGGGAATGTTTGGCCACTCTGTATTTTCCTAAGAACACATTTAAGTTGAGGCACTGCTCGATAGTTCCTACTTCATGCCTAAACTTAGTTGGCATGGATATAACACTGACTTTTCTTGAACCCAATCCTTGATCCTGTTATAAATTCTACCCAAAATATTTGCTGTGGTATCGATAAGTGAGATTGGATGATGAAAGCCTAGCAATGAACGATCCCCTTTTTTAAAGATCATCACTATGATAGATGTGCCCCATGCATCGGGAAAAGCAGAGTAGGCAAGATTTTTATAGACGTTTGTGAGAAGAGGTGCCCAAAAGATAACATTATTTTTTATTAGATCAATGGGTCGCCACCCGGACCTGGTGGCTTGCCACCAACACTTTGGCAAATGGCAGCCTCAACTTCCATTAAGTTCATCAAGAAGGTGCAACCAAGCAGGGATCTATATTAAAGGGGTCAGAGGATGAAGGTGCTGCATAGATTTAGCTAAAATGTTCCTTCCAGACATCACTACTAGTATGGCATGAGATAGAACTAGAGGGCCTGACAATACACTTTAAATCAGATTCAGGGGTCAAAACAGCTTGCTATTTCCCAAATGTGATGCCTGAGCTAGCATTTCCCATTGTGTTACAAGTACCCCTTGCAAGCGTTTAGCAGTGATTGTTTAATATTGCCTACGTAAGGAAGCCACTATTACGGAGTCCCTTGGTTTGGAGATCAGGGCTAGGTGTAGAGCCCTATTAGCTGCTGAGTTCTCAGAGATGAACCATCCTGAGGTGTTTAATGAAGGCTGTGAGGGTTTCAGGAGAGCCTTCCGGATCCGAGAACAGAGAGCAGTGAAGGCCTCCACCACTTGACTATCTAAGTCCTTCTCAGACAGGCATAAAGTAATCAGCTAGACATTGTCCCTTATCATCATATAGAAGAATTGTGTAAGATCCTGTGATTTCCACACCAGCCTCAAATTATCAGTGGTAGGTTTCAGGTAACAAGCACCAATATCTCGTCTAAACTTCCCGTTGGGGAAAAGTAGTAATGTAACTTGGATGGGATTATGGTCACTAAAACTGGGTGAAATTACAGTTCCATGTAGGATTAGGTCCTCCAAGTTACGAGTGACAAAAACGCGATCTATTATCGACAGGCTACCTCTACCCCTATAAGTAGGAACATTTCAGCTAGGCAAATCCATGAATACCAAAGCATTAACTAAGTTGAGTGGGGCGAGGAATGATAATAGTTCCACACTATGTTTATTGTTAGTGTTACTGAGGGGGCAAGCAGCTATATTGTTTATTTATTTATTTGAAAAGTTTTATATAACTTTGGCTAGACCCGGGGGTATCAGAGCGCTTTACATGAGGATCCACAGGTTACAGGTTACGAAAGTTACATCAGTTACAGTTGCAGTTACAAGTATAGGCTGAGGAGAAAAAACATGAGATTACATGATAAAGGAAGTTATTAGCGCGTAGTCTAAACCAAGACTTGCGTCATATGGGGAAAGGACGGAAGGGAGGAGGAAGGAAAAACAGGGAAGAGGAATGCAGATAGTGTCAGGAAGGCTGGAGGGGGGGTAGTACTTCAGGGAGAGTAAAACATTGAAATCAAATCAAGAGGCAGGCTGATTAAAAAAACATGAAGAACCGTGAAAAACAATGTCCGATGTCTGGCTGGGTAGGTGATGGCAGAGGGGGTGAACCATAGACAGACTCCTCTATAGCTGCTTGGGACAGCTCCACCGGGCAACGGCCAAGGGTACTCAATGGGGAGCCTACCGTGTTGTAGCTGTAAAGGAGAAAGGCGGCTGCCATTTTAAGATCAGGCGGGGCGCCTCCGGCTTACTTCTCCACTCATTCATTAAACTTCTGGTGGGACTCCCGCAACGTCTCTCTGTGGAGTCAGGGACCCTGCGGGGAGTAGGCCAAGGTGTCGTCCGCTGCATCCTGCTGGCGCCCTTCAGGCTCCCAGTCAATAACACGCAGCGCAGCCCAGGGCTCTCGTCCGCCTGCCTCCTACTTGCCCTGCTGTCAACTGTCTCCTTGATTGACAGACTGCCAGCGATACCTCCCTGCGGCTTGGTTCGACCTCCATGCCCTATTTTTGCAGATCGGTCCGGCCACCCGAACTCCTCATGCTGACATGTTGGGGTCAGGCAGCGTGTTCTCGATCCCACCCTAAGTGGGTCCCAGGCCGTTATTGCTGCTGCCGAGACCGCCAAGCTCCGGGATGCATCTGACAGCTGATACCAGCGACCCAGAGCGGGCAGGCCCCCTCGGTCCACTAATGAGAAATCAGCGCAGTGGAGCCTCGCAAGTTAGCTACCGCCCGGACGCCATCTTGGGATGCAGATCGGATATTGGGTTCCCCAAGATCAGGGCAGAGCCTCACATTAGTGTCTCAAGTCCAGAAGATTCCAGGTTATCAGCTAATTAGGGATACATTTAAATAAAGTGGAAATGTGGTGTTAGGTATACAACTAAAATCAATAATGTACAAATGAACAATATGTAGACTTAGTACGGTCTTAACTACTATGCACTGAAAACTGCTGTCATGGGTTTCTATGCTTTTAACAATCTATCCTAAAGAAGTACTCACCCAAATGGCCAACTCCCCTGAAGCGCGACCACTACGTGAAGGGGAGGCAGGGACACTAAAACATTGATATCCATCAACAAATACTGGCAGTGTGTCTCGGTTTTCCTGAAATAGGAAAATGTCATAACCTTTAATAAAGTTGAGCCATTTTGGTAGGGTGATCTTGGACCTGAGACCAGCCACATTCAAACTTAACATGTTAAGTGAGGCATTACTTCAATCCCCTGCATTTCTTCTATCCCCATTCAATCACCTTTGTTGACACTAATTGAGTACCTAATCGGGCGCATATTTTGGGTGAGTTGTTGGTATGATTCTGGAACCCTGCTTGCACACTCTGGATCACAGGTAAAGGTTTGAGACTCAGGCATGTCGTTATGGATGGTTACCTCCTTGGTCATTAAAAGACTTCCCCTGAGTCAGTCAATATTTTCTAAATCATTGAACAGAGAACATATTCATAAGGGATACTGCTGCAAATGCTTGAATACTAAGCAAAGGTATCGTGTGGAAGTTCCGTACACAAACATGTCTGCAAAAATGTATCATAATGCAAACCCCCATGATATTTGTATTGTAATGACCAAGCCATCCCACTCTCCTCCTCACTGGTGGCCTGTGGGCTGTACTATGAGTACCCGTGATCTAGAGGGTTCTATTAGAGTAGCAGCTGACGCCTATACTCAACAGATCAACTCTTATAATTTCCAGCAGGCAATGCTTTAGCACCAGATCCAGGATTCCAAGCAGAGTGTAGTAGCAGTTTAAGGTTAAGGAAGTCCCTGTTACCACACCTGAGCCTTGACATTTCACACTAGGAAGATAGGCACTGAAAGCTTCATCTGGGCTTGAGCGTGAAGCCTGGTTCTGGCTCACCTTGAGGTCCTGTTGGAAATTCGAGCCCATAATGAGCCGAACTATTATATACCTCTTGGGTGCCATCCTCAATCTCATCAGGATGTGGCATTACAGCGAGAGCTTCCAACTTTGGAATTGATCAAGCCAGGTTTGAGTTATGGTGTTGGCCAGGGCCGGACTGGGAACCGAAACTGGCCCTGGAAAACTGCTCGCCCGGCCCCCCTGGGAGTGAGGAGGAGGGTGCAGTCGAGCTGTTTGCTATGGCCGATTTAGGTCGATTTTTAACAGGGGGCCAATATTGCCGGTCCCCTTTAACAAAAATGCCCCCATGGCATAAAACTGCCCCCCACCCTGGTGGCCTGCCGGGGAAACGCCCAGTGCCTGCTATGGCCAGTCAGGCACTGGTTTGGCTCAACATCCTGTAATTCTGGGCATATCTCAAGTGCCTAAAAGAAATGAATGTAACCTTGCGTTTATGTAAGGTGCTTCAATATCTCCAGGTAGAGTTAACACTATATAAAAATCACAGAGAACCTGGGAGGTAAAAACAAAGCATTAACATAAGAAGGAGAGACAAATAGCCATTTAGCGGCTAATTTGTACAAAGTGAAAACATCAAACCTGGATAAATTGCAGCATCTCCACTTAAAGTGTGTGAGCTTGGACACATATTTTATTACACCAAAACTCGATTTTCTTCATATTTGCGCAGAAAAGCACATTGAAATACATGAATCAGAAAAACAACTATACAAAACCTATTGGGGCACATACATCAAGTATTTTACTGGTCCCAAACAGACCGTTTTGCAGATTCGACCCGTTTTCGACTGGAAAAATGCTTTTCCAATGCATGTACCTTTTTGCATTTGCAAAATAGGTAATCGCAAAATTGTGCAATTACCTAAATTGCGAATGCATTTAGGAAGTAGCAATTTACGATTCCCTAATTGAGATGCTTGTAGCATTTCCTAAATGCGACTGTGCATTTAGGGAACTCTATTTACTATAAACTTGAAGTTGATTGTAATTTGTTTCAATGCGTTATGTAGCGCACACATGCCCTTAGGGCAGCATGCCCTTGGGGGATGTGTGTGGTACACATTTGCATACTTACCTTTTTTGGGGGTTGCCTCAGGGGGGGCATTGGCCCCCAGGCACCTTTGGATTTGCAAATTGCGATTACTAATTTGGTAATCGCAAATTGCAAATGCATTCCTATGGGCCTCTAGGCTCATAGAAATTAATGGGAATACATTCCCTAATAAAGATTCACAATTTGCCAATCGCTATTAGGGAATGTTAATCATTCCCAAGAGTAATAACGAATTCTTCATGCAGAGCCATTTGCGATTACACCCACCTCTAACCTAAAAACCCAATTTCAATTTTAAGGACAGTGAAAACAAAATTTAGAGGTTCTGGCGTTGAGATTGATGAAGCACTTAACAGGTGCCTTCTCCGTGGCCTCTCGTGGCCTCTTCTGTCGTAATTGGGTGGGCCGAAGGTCATGTATGGGTGGGCCTGGCCCACCCGGCCCCCCTGCTAGAACCGGGCCTGGATGCAGGTGAGGGGGATTGAGGGGCCCGCTTCTTGGGGCCCTGGAGCAGCCTGAAGAATGTAGTCTCTCTCCCCCATGTGACAGCCGAGCTTCTGCACAGCGGCCTCACACTTGAGATTGTCCACGTTTTATATGACATTTAAATCCCATTGGAACTCAGAAGTCCGAGCACTAAGAGGTATTGCAGTAAGAGACTGAATTAAACGTGGAGCCAACAACTAATAAAGCCACAGTGAAACAGCTGAAAGTAAATTTTAGAAAGTCAGCTAAAGGAAGACCGAGCACTGCCTGAGCACAAGGCCAGGGCTAGGCAGTAAAATCATTCAGCTTACTGAAAGTCTAAAGTCAAACTCCAGCAAACCTGCAGAATGGCTACTATCTTTAGCCTGAGCCCTATGAAAAAATAACACATTTGGGGCCATATGTATCAACACATTTTCCCATAGACACAGAATGGGTAAAACCCTTTGATACATCTGGCCCTTGGTTTGGGATTTTTCTTGAATAGTGTTTTGACTTTATTACTGTTTGTGTACTGCATAAATACTTTACACATTGCATCTAAGTTAAGCCTGTTTGTTCTGTGCCACAGCTACCACGGGGTGGAGCTCAGATTCATTTTTTGGGCTTTGAGGGATCAATCTGAGTAGGCTAAAGGGTATTATTTTAGGTGGGTACACCCCCTCCTCATTTTGTGCCATAGTTTCTTATGTTAGCATCTTTCCCAGAAGTACTTAATCGCAGCTTCGGAACAATGCGGCCCGTGTCCAGCGTGTACTCCCATTACTACAGAGGAGTTCATCGTCTCCATATCATAGTGACTATTTTGTGCCCGTATCGTCTTGATCTACTCATTAACGCAAAGGGGGAAGTTCCGGACAGAAACATCCTTGTTTTTCTTTATTGTGTTGAGGCGGCCTGCTTTAGCGGGCGCCTTTGTTGTTTATGCTTTGCTCCTGCCCTGCCTGCTGTGCCGGTAATATTTGCGGTTTGCTTTAGTGGCCGCCTCTGCCTGGCGCCCTCACCTGTTGGGACACGTCCTGCTTCAGCTGCCATTTCTCATGTTTCCCGGTCCCGTGGTGCCCTGCTGTAGCAGGCGGGGGTTGCAGAGGTGTTCTATGCAGCGCGTATGTTCCTTTCTGGCTCATGGGGGCCAAATTCAGGCGGCCGGCTGTGTTTTTGAACCGATCCCTTTTTTCTGGATCCACGGGAGCTCGGGTCCTCGGGACTTCATTGCTTCTTAAAAGGGGTCCTTGAATACCTGCATCTGTCCTCTGTGAGTGCCTGTTTTGGTTCTTGGGACTTGGTTTGTGTGCAGTCATGGCTTCTGATGCCTCTTCCTCTGCTGCTCCTCTTGATGCCCTGCGCCTGTTAATTAATGAGGCGGTGGCTGCTGCATTCCTGGCTAGGGACGTGGCTGTACTTCCTCCCAAGGTGCCTCGTGGTTCTGTGAATCCGCAGGCTGCTCCTGATGATGAGATGGGTCCTGAGGAGGATGAGGGTGTCCGTGGGCGCTTTTTTCAGGGTGCTGAGCTCTCTGGCATGTTCGCCCATGTGCGGGATAATTTGAGTTTTTCGCCTCCTGTTGCTGATGTTCTGGAGGATGACTTTGTAGTGTAGTTCCTATATTCCCAATAGGCTCTGCGCATTGGAATAATATAAACAGTAGTGTAGACGTAGGACTGAGGTCGACTAGGTCTCTACTGACTATTTTAGACTTAATTAGTTTTGCCAGCTAGCTCAGAGGTCACTAGAAACTTTCTCGGGAAAACAAGGAGGAGTTTAACTTCCCTGGATAGACAAGAAGGGATTAGCTTCTGACAACCATATAACATGACAACTTTGCTCCCTCAGAATAATGAGTGTATCTCTAGAGTCGTGTGAAAACAATAGACAACTATTTCACTCAGTCAATCGTGCAGACTTAGTTTCACCAGAGTGCAGAGAAATAGAGAGACGGGTGTTTTCAATAAAAGGTGTTATTTATTGAGCAGCCTTCTTTCTCATGCAAGAGAAATGAATTGCCACAATTGCAATACTTATTATAAAGTAAAGTGCGTACAGTAAAAGGAGTATTATGAAATAATACTGTAAAAGCATTGATATGGTTTCTTAGCCATATGATACTTTAAAATGGATAAAATATATACAGACATAAAAACATTGACTTACGTACTCAACTGGTGCTTCTAATCTACGCCTACCCAGGTGTACCTGACCTAAGCCTACTACGTGGGAAGGAGTAAGTAAGTTGCAGTTTAAGTTAAGTTGTTTTTTTTTGCCAAGGTTCTGAATCAAGAATTCTCTAAAGGGTTTAGTCAGCTCAGTACCTTGGTTCTTAGAATGAAGGAGGTCTTGTATCTCTCTCTCAGGACTCGATATCCCAGCAACCCGCAAGGGTGACTGGAAGCTGGGTTTTCTCAGCTGGAGAAAAAAGACAGCGTCTCTCTCAGTGTATCAAAAGGGAGGGGCGGCTTCCTTCGGCTCTCGCATCAGCTGGGCTTCCGGGCAAGTAGATGGCCGCTCTGCTCCAAACCACCGTGTGTTTGCTTAAGGCAACGTTGGTATATTTATACCTGAAAGGTGCCGGGTTTGACGTAAGGTTGGACATAAGACATCACCAAGAACTAACAGTTCTTTCTGACTCTAGGAGTTCTTGTGCAAATCAAAACAAGAGCAGGGGGATTTCCCGGGCTGCTGGAGGCTTGGTTTGTTTAAAGAACGCGTTGTACTTTCTAGGAGTCTAGAGGAGTATCCTTGCCTTATTTGGACTGCATGGGCTATTACTAAATATGGATATGATTCTTATGCTTCTATATGGGTATTATTTATTATAGCCACATAAGGGCATAAATCGGGAATATCGAATTAGGGTCCTAGATAGAAACACAACAACTTCTTCATGCAATATATCCAGCCAGCTGCTGACTCTTTTCCATTGCACGGGGCTATGCGCAAGGTGCTGGCTCACGAGTGGAAGGAGGTGGATAAGTCTGCCTTCCCTTACTTCTTGTCCAAGCGTTACCCTGTGGAGGGTTTTGCTGCTGAGTTACCTCAGGCTGTGAAGATCAATAATTTGATGGCTGGTTTTCCTCTCAGGGTTTGGTCCTCTCGGATGACACCCTTCCTGCAGACGCTGTGGATAGGCGTGTTGAGGGGGCGGTGAGTCGTTCTTATGCTGCCTCGAATTTTTATGTCCGTTCGACTGCCTATTCTAACTACATGGTCCAGTCCCTCCTCAAGGATTTTCAGTCCCTGTCCTTTCTGTTGCAGGACGGTGAGGATGCCACCCCTCTTTTGTCTATGATGGAGTTGCAGGTGCGGTACTTGTCGGATCTTTCCTTTGACAATTTGGGTGCGGCGGCGTCTGCTTCTGGTGCTTCCATCGCTGCACGACAACATATCTGGATGCGTTCCTGGTCCTCCTTAAGTTACCCTTTGAGGGTTCCAAGGTGTTCGGTCCTCAGCTTGAGGAAATAGTCAAGCAATCGGCGGAGAACCGCAAGCTTGTGGCTCCGGTCCGCCCCCTTCTTGGGGGTGTGGTTTTTGCTACCGTCGTGCTTTTGGGCCTCCTGCTCGGGGCGCTTCACAGCCCTTTCGTGGCAGTGGTTGTGGCCGGGGGGCCCCTGGAGGTGCCAAGTCCCGGGCCCCTGCTGGTGTTGCTGCCACCTCTTCCTCCTCTTCCCAATGACTATCTGCCTTTGCCAGTTGGTGGTCGCCTCCAGTCCTTCCTGTCCCAGTGGTTGTCGGTTCCAGATGCCTGGACTATGCCGGATAGAGTTTTCCTCTCCTCCTCCTCCGGTCTTCCTTCTGACTCCCCTGCCCCGTCTTCCTCTGCGGAGGGAGGCGTTGCTGGCGGGTGTGCGGCTTCTGTTGGAGGTTCCTCCTCTGGAAAGAGACAAGGGTTGCTATTCGATCATCTTTCTGGTCTCCAAGAAGGATACTTCGGATCTGCGTCCTGTTTTGGATCTGAAGCGGGTCAATCGCTTTGTTCTCCATCGTCTGTTCAAAATGGTGACTCTGCAGTCCATCATGCCTCTGGTACTTCAGAGAGGCTTCCTGGCGTCCCTGGATCTGATGGATGCGTATCTGCACGTTCCTGTCCATCCGGCGGACCATAAGTTTCTCCGATTTGCTGTGGGTTCCCATCACTACCAGTTCCGGGTGCTCCCATTTGGCCTTTCGTCTGCGCCCAGGATTTTCACCAAGCTCTTGGCCCCTCTGGTGGGTATTCTTCATTCCAGGGGGCTACAGGTGTTTCCCTATCTGGATGACTGGTTGATTGTTTCTCCTTCTTTTTCTCAGGCTCTGTCAGATGTGGACCAGGTGTGTCTTCTCCTGGGTTGTTTTGGGTTCATCATCAATCACCGGAAGTCCTCCTTGGTGCCCTCCCAGTCCCTGATGTTCCTGAGGGCTCTCTTCCGCATGGATCTGGGCCTGGTGTTCTTCTCCCTGGAGCACAAGTTGACTTTGTTTCATGACCTTTCTTAACTTCTGTCCCAGTCCCAGGTATCCACCCGTCTCTTGTTGCGGAGTCAGGGGGAGATGGCATCCACTTTGCATCTCAGACTGCATCTGTATCCCCTGTTGCATCATGTCCTGTCGCACTGAGATCCTGCCTCCCTGGACTACGAGACTCTGATACCTGTCTCTCCGGGGTTTCGGGTGGATCTCTAGTGGTGGTTGTCCCCTCAGTCTCTTTCCCGGGGGTTCGATCTACTTCCTCCTCGGTCTGTGGTTGTGTTGTCCAAGGACGCCAGTGCCTTGGGTTGGGGTGCCATGCTGGGTGCCTCCAAGGCTCAGGGTCGGTGGTTGTACCGTTTCGAGTCCCTCCAGTCCTCGAACTGGAAAGAGTTGAGGGCGGTTTGGTTGGCTTTTCGGTGGTTCACTCCTCTCCTTCGGGGTCAGGCGGTCTTGGTGTAGACCGACAACCAGGTGGTTCGTGCTTATATCAATCGCCAAGGGGGCATGTATCACTCTCTATTTCTCCTCTCCAGGAAGATCGGGCTTTGGGCCGAGTTGAATCTCTTGTCTCTGAAGGTGGTCTATCTTGCGGGGAAGGAGAATGGGCCTGTGTACTCTTTGAGCAGGGTGTTCCCCTCCTCGGTGTCTCTGTGTCTGTCCCCAGATCTGTTCGATCTGATTGTCCTCAGGTTCCGCCGTCCTTGGCCAGATCTCTTTGCCTCGGAGGATTCTGCCCTTCTTCCTCGGTTTTGCAGCCTCGTTCCCTCCAGGTTGGCGTGGGCGACCGATGCTTTTTCAGTTCCGTGGTCGCCGTGGCTGCTGTTTGCCTTCCCTCCTTTTGCCTTGATTCCACGGGTCCTCCGGAAGATTCGGTTGGACCGGGCGGAGAGTCTCCTGGTTGTGCTGGAGTGGTCTCATGAGTCTTGGTTTCCCCTGCTGCTGACCTTGTTTGTTTGCCCCCATTGGAGGTTTCCCCTGTGTCCTTCCCCTCTGCGAACTCCTCTTCTCGGGATTGCCTCCCTGCGCCGCCTCTGGCTGGGGGTCTGGCACTTGAGAGGTTTAGTTTGCTGAGTCAGGGTTGCTCGGTGGACGTTGCCCGGTGTCTCCAGTTGTCTCGGCGCCCTTCCACCTTGAAGTCCTATGCCCGTCATTGGAAAAATTTCTCCTCCTGGTGTCTTGGGAGGGGTCTCTCTTCTGCCTCCTGTGAGGCTGTGAGGGTGTTGCACTTCTTGCGGGATGGTTTCGTCGTGGGGCTTGCGGTTTCTTTCCTGCGTGCGCAGTGGGCTGCCATTCTTGCCTTTTGGGGTTCCTCTGTGTCCTCCGTCTCCCCATTGGTGACTCGCCTTCTGCGGAGTTTTTTGCTTCAAAGTCCTGTTTCTCACTCTCCTGTGCCTCCTTGGGATCTTCCCTTGGTTCTCCAGGCCTTGACGGGCCCCCCTTTCGAGCCCTTGGACTCCGTGGCCCTGTAGTACCTCTCTGCTAAAGTTCTTTTCCTGGTGGCCATTACTTCTGGGCGGAGGATTGGTGAGATTGGGGCTTTGATGGCTTCTCTCCCCTTTTTGCACTTTTGCGCTGACAAGGTCATTCTCCGTCCCAGTCAGTTTTTCTGCCTAAGGTGTTGTCTTCTGTTCACTGTCAGGAGGATATTGTTCTCCCGGTCTTTTTTCCGGATCCTGACTCTCCTCAGGAGGTGGTCCTCTATTCGTTGGAGGTGCTGAGCGCTCTCCGCATTCTCTTCGGAGCGTACCTCTGGTTTCCGTAAGGTTGATTCCTTGTTTGTCACCTATGGCCTCTCTGGGCTGGGTCTTCGTCCTTCTTTATCCACCTTGTCTCGTTGGGTTAACGGTGCTGTGGTTTCTGCTTACGATTCTGCCCACTGTCTTCTCCCTTCTTCTGTTCAGGGTAGCTCAACCAGGGGCGTTTCCTCCTCCTGGGCCATGTTCAAAGGGGCCTCCTTGAGGGACATTTGTAATGCTGCCACTTGGGCTGCCCCCTATACGTTTTGTTTCGCATTAACGTTTACAGTTGGGGATGGCAGCCTCTGCTGCTTTTGGCGCTCATGTCCTGTCTGCGGTACATGGTTTGTAATATGTACTGTTTTCTGTTGATTAAATGAACCTGTTTCTCTTGCACTCTTGGTCTGTTTTTTCTTACAATCACCGTGTGCTTGGGTATGGGCTCACAGTTCAGGAATGGGACGGGGAGACAGGACGAGGAGGTAATGCCCGGTTACTCACCGGTAATATTCATTACTCCAAGTCCTGGTCTCCCCGTCCCATTCCTGAGCCCTTCCCTCCCTCCCTGGGTTGCATTGTTTCTTTGGGGTGATTGTTTCACTTTCCGGCATTGTTTTCTTTGGTATTCTCAGGATGTTTCTGTCCGGCACTTCCCCCTTTATTGTCACGTGATAGTGACGCCATGTTGGGGGAAGTGCAAAAGCTCAGCTAGGTAATAGGTTTCTGTGGAGCAGACTAACTGCTCACTGTTCAGGAATGGGGCAGGGAAACCAGGACTCGGAGTAATGAATATTACCGGTGAGTAACCGGGCATTTGTCTGAATTCTTGGTCTCGAGCTTGGATTAGTCAAAGGAATTCTTTGCATATCATCTTCCCTCTATTTTAATACGCCGGTTCCTTCTTGCATCGGGCTCTAGTGCTAACATCAGTCCATTTACAAGATTGTATCTCATCACGATATGAGAGTGAATTACTTCATCTTTCGAGATTGCAGAAAATCTGGTGGCGCTTCTATCTTTTAACCCCTTCCCTGCGGCCGCGATTTTTCCCCTGTGCGGTAAACAAACAAACAGGGCGGGCCGTGACGAACCCCCGCCGTCATCAGCACACGCCCACCGCGGGGCGTGACGGCTGGGGTTCGTCACCAGCATGGGAGGGGTTAATAAAGTAGTAGAATTGCATAAATACAGAGCAGTGAGGCAACCTTTTATGATCCCATGAACATTGGGCGCTCTCTCTTTTTTCATCTATCGCTGCTAACAGTTTTCACTTTAAAACGTACTGCATAGACGACCATCAACAAGGCCCATAGGGCTACCTGATGAAGACGTACCACCGAAACTCGCGTAGATACAAATTATGTTTGCCATAACCAAATTGTTCAGTTGTGTATTGTATATGTATTGTATTTTATTTTAATATCTGTATGTATTTATGTTCATCAATATAGAATCATGCGTCACATGCCCGAACATAATATGATGCCTAATTAGGCCATGTGTGAATAGGATTAGTATGGATATATACTATTAACTATAATCCTACACTCCACCTATATCATTCACATAGGCAAAAGCAAAAAAGAAAAAAATTGTCTGTCTATTGAATTCGTCATTGATGTATGTTTCACTGTTTCTTCTATTTAAAAAGGAAGAAAAAATATCTCAATACTTTTATATACATAAAAAATAAATACAATTATATATTTTTGATAATTGATCCTGGTTGGTCACACATTGTGTTTGTTTAGTATAGGCCCACTTTTTATTAATTTCCTAAATGATTCCTTAATAATTTGACCCTGATTTAGGAAATGTATTCAGGGGTACCCCTATCTTCACACGCACAGTTTCTTATAGACACAAGTTTACAACTAGTTGCACAGAAAAAGAACATAACCAACTTTCTCGATGTCACAGGGAAAGACAAGTGTTGCTGCTGGTGCATTTGATGGCGCATAGTACAAGAACATAGCCATTTGACTTGAAGTTACAGAAAAATATGTAGCTATTGTATTACAATGGTTCTTTGGGTTAGGGAGATACACAGCCTTAGACTAACTTTGTGCCCAGTGCCTAACCTTTCCATTGAAAAACATTAAATATCTGAGAGCCCTATTGCTGCTGCTACATGCACGAGTGAGTGAGACTAGTGAGCATTGAAAAGGACAGCAGGCCCAGTCAGTTTTCAGATTTCTGCTGTACCCTATCCGAATCCCTGCTGTTAAATGTTAGAGGGATTTGTTAGCATGAAGTGAAAGCCATTTGTATTTCTGGCAGCCATCTTGTTTACCATGTGCTGCCACGTGCTCGCCATGTGCTCTGTCCTACCTCAGTGTTGACTGCTCTTGTAATCTGCCTAGAAACAAACTATATTTAGCATCTTTCACCTTCGCAAATGCTCAGTTGAGCTTGCAGATGTCCTTGCAACTGTTTCTAGTCTGTAAATGTCAGGATGTGTTCACCAGAATTAGCAACTGTTAGCTCCTCCCACTTTGATAAGCAAGCAGATCCTGCATGCCCATATTACCCATTTGTGCATGCTTACATGTGCCAGGACTGCCCCTTGGTCTTATGCTGACTATGTAACCCTAAGCATATATAAGGCCCCTGTTTTCTGTACTCCTCAGACTGCCTCATTCAGTTGCTACGGCTTCTGTGTGATGTAGTCTCCCTCATTTGAGGTTAATAAAGATGTTCTTTTTATATTTCAGCTTCTGTGCCTATTTCTTCCTTGTTGGTTTAAAAGGACCAAGTATCAGTGGGACCCCTGAGAAGGTTTCTATTTTCTACACTGCCACCTTTCCCATTTTTGTCATGCTCATTCACTATGAAGAGGAGTACCTTATGAAAGCAAGCACATTATTACAATAATAAGGAGAAAAAGGCAGATCAGTCACATCATAGCTGCATCCACAGCATCATCCAAACTCCTGTATTGTTAAAAAGATTCTCCTGAGGAGATGGGGATAGCCTAATTGGTAAAAAAAAAACAGAATTTATCCTGGGTCTTAATTTGTATCATGGAAAAGCACCATGCCTGTGAATGTTACCATTGTATTATTGGTCACCGATGTATATCACAGTGAACAATGGAAATATGTTAATGTCTCCTCAAAGTCCAAATCAACCTGATGAAGGGATTCTGAATAATTATGAGATGCAGAATTCGTTCGAGACCAAATTGTAGGCCACTTTAAGGATCATATCTGAAGAATCGTAATGTTTTAATAAAAAAGATGGGTTTGTGAGCTCACAAAATACCCAACTTTGTATACATACACCTGGTAACCCACCTGACTGATTTGCTGTCAGAGAAAGACTTGTGGCCAAAACACTGTTGCACACTTTTTTTCCCCAAAACAGACTTTATTCATTTTACAACTGCCTCCCTCTAGGGGTCCCACTACTACTCGAAGAATCATGATGTCTGATCAGTATACACCAATTAGTAAATGAATATAGTATATAATCTTGCCTACTTTGCGCTTTTACTGTTGTGATCTGATAACTGTAGACTGTTAAATGAGTCAATGCACGGCACTCCAAAAGTTACTCTTTGAACTTAATTTAACGCAGTCTTCAATGTGCGCCTCTTATTTTCATTATGTTCTTATGACCATTTATGACCACATTATTTACTGATGCGCGGCCTGCTCTACTGTACTCTTTACCCTCTATGCTTCTAACCCCCAGTATTTTGCCTCTCATCTACTTTCTGAAATGTATTCACTCACTGACCTACCCATTATCCGTTCATGTTCATGACCACATAAACATGACTCGATCTCCACTACTCCACAGATCTTCAATTGTGGTATATGCCCCTTCAGACTAGATGGATTAGTCCTGGAAACAATCACAGTTAATAATCTCTCCTACCTTCTCAGCAATAGCACACACTCCTGCTCCCAAAGAACATACCTCCCATAGAGGCCCCTTCCTACATAGTTTCTTGCTAACTTCGTATTTCTGTCTTGGCCCCCAAATGGTTTAGCCCATCATCCAGCATGGATCTTACCAATGCCGAACACCTGAACACCTTACTGTCCCGTAGAGTAAATGACTCATTCTTGATTATCTACCCCAACATAATAAAAATGCCAAGAAAAATCTCAACCTAAAATCCTCAACCTTAAGAAAGAAACTCTTATAACTGCCCCCCCCCCCATTTCTGCCAGAACGAGGGTACCTTACCGAATGGCCTCACCTTCTCAACCAATCGGCGTGCCAAATGGAGGATAGTCCTCTCTTCCTCACTCAACACTGCCATCACCAAGAAAATCCTACACAGCCAGATGCGCTCTCCACACTATACAAATGTAATGCCACTATCTCCGTCTATAACATTGGCACCGTACTCATTCAATCTTCAGATGCCAATCTGGAACTCTTCTGTGCTCTCTTCTCCTACCTCGATACATGGCCGCACCAGTGCTTTCCCCCTGACAAACCCCCCATGAACCCTCCTTTAATTATATTTTCCTCTCTTCTATCTACCATTCTGTCCGTTCTCATCCCTCTACACAGATGGTCACCCACCTACCCACCTACCCACGGTCACTACTTCAGCCCAAAGCCCCCCTTTCCCAGTGTCTCCACCACCTTATTTACATCAATCAGACATCACCACTCCCCAACACCTTATACTCACACCGCCATCAACTCAACGTCCACCTCCTTTCATTCAACCAGTACTAAGATTCTGATGTTTAACCTTTCCTGGGCCAGCTCCAACAACCGCTTGCTTGCTCCTCTACACTCCAATTCTTTCCCCAACATGGAACCTACTATTAACCTCTTCAATGACCCTAGTCTCGATACTCTAAAATCTGAACTACAACTGATCATAGCTAACATTCTCAAACAAGTTCTCATTATTGCTGAAATATGAATTTACCTTAAATAAATGAAAAGACAAAAGTCGCTTGGCAAAGCAGGAACAAGTTTGTTTAATTAAACGCAGTGGACAGGAGAGAATCAAAAGAGACACGTCTGAAGACATTCTCGGAGTACAGAAGTTTTGGCAGCACATATATACATTTTGTGGGTACAATAAAACACTTTGAAATTTTTTGAACAGCATCATAGTCACAAACAACAAGTACAACCATCTGATAAGGGGGGCATAGCTGGCTCTCGAGATCGCGGGCAGCTAGTGTGTGCCAGTTTGTGCATGTCCAGATGTCCGGTGTGGTGAGCCCATAATCGCACCACGTAGTGTACATGTTGTGTCCTGATTGATCCTAACTACATGTGTTATCTAACTTTGTGGTATTTTGCGAACATATTCCTTTGGCAAAACATGTTTTATTAGGGCAAATCTCTGCGGTCCTGTTTGTGGTGTGACTACCTATCTGTGGGATCGATCGGGGTTTTCCCTAGGTACGCGTTTGACTTTGGGCTAAGTGTAACCCCACCTGTGACCTGTCAATCAGTAGGCTTGGGTTTGGGTCACATGGACTGTCTGACCACATATCTCTGACTAGGAGTTGATGTGGAGGTCATCTCGGATGAATCCGACAGCAAAGATAAGAGTTCATGAGTTCATGCATGTGTAACATGGAGGTCACTGATATCACATTTAGTGATATTCTCAATATTATACATACAGTTGTTACATCATACATCAACATTGCATTCACTGAGATTGACGTTATTATCTGTGCATAAGTTATGGTTTAAATCAACATTAGATTTACTGGTATAGACATCACTGTGCATGCATAACTTGCATTGTACATCCGTTTTTCATTCACTGGTTTTGATATTGTACATGCATAGATTACAGTGTAAATCAATATTGTATGTATTGGTACTGCAGTTGCTATGCATGCATACATCAGGGTGTACATTACTATCATATTGATCATTCTCAACATTATCACACCCCTGCTGGAGATCCACGGCCAACGTTAACCACTTCTCCAGACCCAATAGGTTAATCACACAGCTAACTATGGATTATATACTCTCCCTCTTTGACACCTATACCCTGCTCCAGCCGTCCACATGTTACACACCACAAAGATCATTACTATTATCACTCTCCCTATCGAGACGCCCTATTTCAGCACAAGATCTATTAACAAGTCCAACCTCACTCAAATTTCCATTTCACTTACTTCCATGACAACCTCTAATACAACCCTAAAATGTGCATTACTTAACTGCCGCTCAGCCGTGAAACACGCAGCTGACATATCCACTCTTATACTTAACACAGACCTTGACATCCTCATGAACACTCAAACCTGGTTGAATTGATCCTCTGCTTCTATTTTGAACACTGTTATACCCCTAGTCATGACATAATTAGACTAGACTATAAATGCCGACGGGGTAAGCTTGTATATACAGATCCTCACTCTCTATCACACAATCACACACTACATCTTAACCCTCTTACAAATACCTCAGGATCAACATTACCACTAGTAACAACTCGAGTTGCTCTCTCCACACCTTTTACCACACGCCCTCAGATAACCACACATTCATCCAACATATCATGAAGATTATCTCGTTTAACAATAAGGATAATAACAACCAGATTTTACTTTTTGACTACAATATTCATTGGAACAATTCTAGAGACCCCCTCGTGAATAGTTTCAAATCCTTCCTCTAGGACCTCAACCTTATCCAAACCTGCAACAGTCAAACACATAATAAAGGAGCCACCCTAGACTTCATCATTGCAAAAGAAGATACCATACTAACTGAATCTATTATCCCTTGTGATTGGAATGACCACCAATGCATCACCTTCTTCCTAAAAAAAAGGAAACCACCTCTGAGGCAAACCAACAAAAGCTGAACACTGGGTCTGAGATTTCCTCAACATTAACTCAGTCACTATATTGACTCTTGATAACGATGTCCTGCTCTCGCCCACCTTTATGAATGATGCCCAGGACCTCACTGATCACCACATCAAATCAATTTCCAAAATCATGCAGACCCTCACTTCCAAATAACGTGAAAGAATCCACCCCAAAAAATCAAACCCCTGGTTCAACTGTAACCTTAACGAAGAACACCAAATTCTCAGAATAGAAGAAAGAGCATGGAGACATTCCCCCTCCCTGTCCAACCTCACACTCCTACATCAAAGATGCAGCACCTACAATAGGCACATCCCGCACTCCTGAGTAACCTTCTTCCAAAATCAACTAGATACTGCTACTAACTAACCAAACAATTTGTTTGTAATTATCAAAAACCAATCAACCCAGAACAAATGATCCCACCACCGCTGACAGCAAATTATCACCTAAATGAAATCTTTGCCTCCTTTTTTGGTGATAAAGCCATGCAAATCAATAATGATATCCAGAAGTCTATTAAACTACTTCCAAGCAAACCCCACCTAAACCCATCCTCACTTGTCAATAAATCATGTCCAAGATATCACTCCAAACAAGCACAGCACCGCCTGTGTGTCCCTGCCCCAGCAGCCTCTGTTGAGGAAGTTCGAGGCCCTCCACCACCCGCAGGCTACCACCTGTGTCTCATCCCTGCTGGCCAGTGGTAGGCCGTAGGTAGGTTTGTTCATCCTCCGCTTTATTGCTTTTATTGTATTGCCTGTATTTTCATTGTTGTGTCTGTGACTGCTGTTGTCTGTCTTCCCCTGCTGCCTGTACGTGGTCCGTAACTCTTTCTCTTCCCTCTGTTCCCCTCACTGTCCCTGGGCTCTCTCTGCCCGGTCTTTCCTTCTGTACCCCTCGCTGCCCCCGTGTCACTGCCCGGTTATGCCTTCTGTTCCCCTCGCTGCCCCTGTACCTCTCAGCCTGTTCTGCCTTCTGTTCTTAACTGCCCCTGTATTTCTGTATTCTGTATTTTGCCTCTGTGCCACTCGTTTTTCCGGTATTTCTGTGCCCTTTTTGGCTCCTGTGCCACTCGTTTTTCCCTCGTTTTTGTGCCTTTCTGCCTTCTGTTCCACTCGTTTCTTGTGACCTTCTGCCCTCTGTTCCACTAGTTTTTTGTGCCCTTCTGCCTTCTGTGCCACTCGTTTTTCCCTTGTTTTTGCGCCCCTTTTGCCTTCTGTTCCACTCCATTTTTGTGACCTTCTTCCCTCTGTTCCATTCATTTTTTGTGCCCTTCTGCCCTCTGTGTCACTCGTTTTTCCCTCGTATTTGTGCTCCTTTTTTCCTTCTGTTACCTTTGTTGTCCCTCACTGCCATGGGGTAACAACCTTTACCACGCATTTTTTACCACGCAATACCATTACAACGCTGGGATTACAACGCAAACCATTACAACGCATTGCGCTGGGGGGCGCTCTAGGATAGGGAATAAGTTTAATTTTCTATCCAACACCTTCCCTAGTGTCCACGGGGACTGGAGTTGGAATAGAAAATTCTACTTACCACTATCCAGCACCTCTAAGCGCTATGCGTTGTAAAGGTATGCGTGGTAAAAACCGCATTGTAAAGGTATGCGCGGTAAAAGTATGCGTTGTAACGTCATACATCCCTGCCATGGCTGCTGTGTCCCCTGCGGCCCTGCCCCCCTGACTGCCCACTGCCCATTCACTGCCCCCGCCTCCGGTCTCACAGCTGCTCCTCCCTCCCACCTCCCCATATATGCAGGCCGCTGCGCAGCCACGTGCAGCGGGCGCGCCGCTGGAGCACCGAAGGTGCACCTAAGGCAAGCCTGTCTGTGCCCGTCCGCACCATGACCGCGCCCAGCTCCAGAACCCATGGCCCCCACACCCACCACGACGACCGGCGCCACTACAACGCCTGCACTCTGCACGCTCCCAACTCCGGACGGAGCCACACCTGCTTCAAGGCCATCCTGAAATGCACACACTGCCCCTTCACCAGCCGGAACTGCAGCTACACCAGCCTCAGAGTCGACTAACTACCCGCCAAGAAAGACCCCAACCACCTCCAATGCATACTACTGAACACCCGCTCCGCACGCAAGCATGCCGTCGATCTCTGGGACTTGCTCGACACAACATTCCCGGACGTCGCCTTCCTGACAGAGACCTGATTTAACGACTCCTCCGCACCCGCCATCGCCATAGCTATCCCAGACAACTACAAGATCACCTGCAGAGACTGCACCAACAGAGTCGGAGGAGGGATCGCCATACTCCACAAAAACAGCATCAGGGTCTCGGCTAGCACGGACAACGTGCTCAGCACCACTGAACACATGCAGTTCCAGATCCACACAGACCCTAACTCCACCCTCAGAGGCACCGTCATCTACCGAACTCCCGGACCCCATCCCCAGTCCAGCGACTCCATCGCCGACTTGATCAGCACGCACGGCCTGACCTCCACCGACTACATCTTCCTCAGAGACCCCAACTTTCACCTTGAGAACAACGACAACAACTCCACAACCCTGATCGATTACCTCGCCAACCTCAGACTGAAGCAACTTGTCACAACGCCCACCCACTCCGCCGACCACACGCTCAATCCCATCTTCTCCTCAGCCACACCACCAAACTCCTCTGGACCGACCACCGCTGCATCCACTTCGCCTTCCAGAAACCCACCACACACCACAGATCCCGCGCCGGTGCTGGAGCAAAATCACCAAAGACCAATGACACGCAAACCTTGCTCTCAGCCCACCCACCGAACCCTCCAACACCGACGACGTTGCCCACAGCCTCAGATGCTGGATCGAGGACTGCACCAACACCCTCGCCCCGCTTAAGAAACCCCCCCACAGAGACACCAGCAAGAGGGCCAGCTGGTTCACCACAGAAATCCTAGCCTCCAAGCAAGCCTACCGGAAACTAGAGAAGAAATGGCAGTCAACAAACTCCGGAAAGCCACGCAGCACACAAGGACGCCTTTCGCAACCACCACCACCTCATCAGGGTGGCCGAGAGGACCTCCTTCAAAGACCGCCACAACAACAACGTACACAATAGCAATGAGCTCTTCAACACCGTGAAGGAACTCTCCAACCCCAGCTCCAACACCAACGACATCCCACCGTCGCAAGCCCTGTGCGACTCCCTTGCCACCTTCTTCCACTGTAAGATAGCTGACATCCACAACAGCTTCAACACCCAGACAGCCCCAACAGACAGCAACACTACAGACCCTCCGCACACCATCCACCACGACCCCCTGCTAGCCTGGGCCAGCGTGAGCATCGATTACACCATCAAGACCATGCACACAATCCACTCCGGCTCTCCGTCAGACCCATTCCCACACCACATCTTCAACAGAGAAAGCAGCTCCATCGCACCCCACCTGCGCAACGTCATCAATCTCTCCCTCGATAGTGTACTCCCAACACGAGATCATGACGCGGTTCTTGGGCTATTATGAGTCATTATATCAGTGTAGTTTGAGGGTGGAGGACGGGGCAATAGACGAATACTTGGCAGAATTCCAGCTTCCGCACCTAGATGAGGAACAGATTGATGTACTGGGACGAGATATCACATTAGTTGAGATCTGAAGTGCAATCAAGCACATGGCCCGGAAAAAAACTCCAGACGTGGACGGCTTACCTGTTGAATTTTATGCACAATATGTCGTTCAGCTAGCTCCCCATCTACTTGAGGTATATAAAGAAGCTAGAGAATTGGGGCGGTTGCCATCCTCCATGCGAGAGGCGTTGATTATTCCCCTTTTGAAACCAGGTCGAAACGGGGAGGATGTAACATCCTATAGACCGTTATCCATGTTGACGACGGACTATAAGATCCTGAGTAGGATATTGGCCACCCGATTATTGCCTCACATGACCACCCTGGTACATCCCGACCAAGCGGGATTTATTCCAACTTGAAACACTTCATCGAATATACGGTCGCTCATACGGATCATGGGGACTTACCATCATGACCTCAACATGCCGGCGGTCCTTTCGGTGGACATAGGAAAAGTTTTCGATGGCCTAGAATGGATGTACCTCTGTAGAGTACTGGAGCGGTTTCGTTTAGGTGCGCTGTTCGGGAATAGGGTTAAAGTTTTATACTCTTTGGCAGTGGCGAGAGTGAGGCTAAGGAAATTGATATCCACCCAATACCCGGTGTTGAGGGGAACGAGACAGGGATGCTCCCTGTCCCCACTGCTGTTTGCGCTGGCAATCGAACCGCTAGTGGTGCAGGCGAGATTAGGATTGAGTTTTAACGGACTGTGGTATAAAGAGATACCACAACGCATATCGTTGTATGCAGATGACTTACTCTTATACCTGGAAAAACACGGAAGGGGCACTGAGAGGTGCGATCACTTTGTTGACTAGATTTGGAGATTTATCGGGACTCAGAGTGAACTGGCATAAGACATGCTTACTCCCAGTACGACCATGGGAAGTAATTCCAGTTCTTCCCCAGGAGATAAAATGGGAGCCGAGGTGCCTCACTTACCTTGGGGTCCGCATATATCATGACGCTACTAACATCCTGGAAGGGAACATAGGGCGCTGCATAAGAGCCTTAAAGGGGAGCAAGGCATTTTGGTCCACACTTCCGTTATCAGTAATAGGGAGGATAGCCTTGCTTAAAATGGTGGCATTGCCAAGGCTGCTTTATTACTTCCGGACGCTGCCTGTTTGGATCCCACCGTCGATGTTCAAGGGATTGAGGACGATGGTCAATTGGCTTCCTATGGGGAAATGGGAGGAAGCGAATAGCTCTGGAAAAATGAATGCGACCGAAGCTGGAGGGGGGGTCTCGCAGTTCCGGACTTCGAACTTTACTATTTGGCGCCGCAGCTGCAGGTACTAACACAAGCGATTGCTGCAGAGTTTCGGGGCCCTGACCACATGAGAGGTACAGGGATTCAACGGCATATCCTTTCATATATAGTCTTGCAGCAGGCACTTCTACCCAGGGATCTATCGGTGGAGGAGAGCACTCAGAGGTCATGCTGGAACCGTAGCCAATGTAAAGCGGGAGTCTTGCATCCTTATGCGCCAGAGATCCCGTTAGGGATGCTGACGACACTTCCGCATAGGAGCGATTGGAGTACTCTCGAGGACTGGGAGCAATTGGGAGTCCAGATGATAGGGGACTTATATGAGGAGGGAGAACTGCTGTCTTTTCAGGGCTTGCAGGAGAGAAATGACATCCCGAGAGGTGACTTCTTGATTCATGCTGCGGTCACGGTGGCGATTCGGAAACAAATGGAAGGGGGGGCAGATAGAACCCAAGACCACAATGGCATGCCAGTATGTAGTAATGGCAGCGGGGTCCTTTAAAGCGGTTACGTGCCTCCAGTCTCGGATGCTGCACAAGGGGTTACAACCATTAGCTGACCTAAAGTCAAGATGGGAAGCAGGCATAGGTCGACCGATACCAGACACAACATGGGGGCATGTCCTCAGAAGGGCATGGAAGGGCACCCGGAATGCACGATTACAACTGATGCAGTTTTTCATATTAAACCAAGCTTATCTGACACCGGGGAGGATTCAGAGGTATTTCCAGGTGCAAGATGCAGCATGCCCCAGATGTCTGAAAGAGGGAGCAGAACTGGAGCACATGCTCTGGGACTGTTCAAGACTAGGGAGCTATTGGATGGAAGTGGGAGCACTTTTGAATGAAGTTACGAGCAGAGATCTGACTTATGATAAGGCTACGTGTGTGCTGCTTTGGTTCCCTCATACGACCACAACTAAGATAGCAAGTAAGTTTATAGATCTAGGGCTCATATTAGCGAAGAGAGAAATCACTGGAAGTCAAAAGAGGGACCGTCACACAAACGCTGGAGAGCGGAGCTTTGTAAATGGGCACGGAGTGAGAGCACTATTCGGCTGCAACAGGCCCAATGTTCAAATCAGGAAATGCCCTAGAACAAGCAAGGGCGTGGGAAACCTTAGTACAGGCCTTATTAGACCTACAAACGGATGATGAGAACTAGTGCACTTGGAATATTCGAGTAACATCTAGAATTTACAATAAGCCGAGAATGCATCACTGACAACTGAACATCATGCGATGCATTACTTTGAAAGATACACGCCCACGCCATTTGAAGGGGAGGGGGAGGGTATTAGGGCAGGTTGGGATGAAAATGAAGATATATTTGACGTATGATGGTAATCTGTTTTATAATGGTGTTGTATGATGATAAACCTTCAATATAATATGTTTTCAAAAAAAAAATCAATCTATCCCTCGAGACCGCGACCTTCCCAGAGATCTGGAAACACGCCGTGATCAACACCCTACTGAAAAAACCTAAGGCAGACCCAAGAGACCTCATATACTTCCGGCCCATCTCTCTGCTCCCCTTCCCAGCCAAGGTTAAAGAGAAAACTGTCAACAGACAGCTAACCTGATAACTCGAAGAAAACAAAATCCTGGACCCTTCCCAGTCAGGGTTCCGCAGCAAACACAGCACCGAGACTGCCTTCATCGCCGCCACCGACGACATCAGGACCCTGCTGGACAACGGTGAGACCGCAGCACTCATCCTCCTAGACCTCTCTGCCGCCTTCGACACCATCTGCTACCGCACACTACACGCACGCCTCCACGCCGCAGGGATCTGAGACAAGGCTCTGGATTGGACCACCTCCTTCCTCTCTGGCAGAATCCAGAGCGTCTGCCTCCCTCATTCCGTTACAAAGCCTCTGAGATCATCTGTGGCGTAACCCAGGGATATAGATAACATTGCATCAAATACTTTGATCCCATGTCTTATTCATTAAGCGTGAATAAGTAATTCTATGTGTGTTATCGAGCCGTCTCATGTTCTTTGATTGCATTAATAGCTTCCCCAATTGTATTCTTGTTCTACCCGACAGAACCAATCTCTTGCTTATACATTACTTACCCAGGTTCTGAGGGACACAGGGTCACCCCTTTTTTCTTAACTATCTTTACTGCTTAAGCCACAAAAACTCAAGAAAAGGGAAAGCTACAACCTATCCTTCTCAGGAATTGCCCCAAAAATCTGGAACTCTCTCCCTACCAAGTTCAGATGCGACCCAGTCACAGCCATCTTCAAGAAGGAAGTAAAAATCTTACTATCCGACAAATTCCCCTCACACTGAGAACTCCCTCCTATTCCGCTTGATATATTCCTCATGCCCCTTTGTTTGTTACTCCTTTTTACACTGAATTAGATTTAGGCCTGGACATAAGCTAGACTCTGTGCTCCTATCGCTCTGTTTTTCAAGTGTGCCTGTTTATATATTTGTATATAACGTAATGTAATCTTGTCCCATCCCATGTGTTTGTACATTTTTTGTAAAGCGTTCTTCCCATGTTATAGTACACTATTCGTAAAGCACTCTGTCACTTGAAAGTGTCATGTTCGGGCTATACAAAACTCAAATAAATACATTTAAAAAAATCCGTACTACTAAACTGCATTGTACTGTCCTGATCAACACCCTTAAACCACTATCAATATCATCCATCCACCCCCCAACTTGCCAAACTTAATCACTGATAGTAGACTAGGAATACAATTAGAAAAAAGGAAATGTTCTTTTGCTCTTATAACATAAATACAATCAGTAATGAGACCCACACCTGGGTGTGACATAATAATTAACGGCAGTCCATTTTGTGCCCTAGTGTCAATAAGATGATATCCCACCCCGGCCCGGGTACCATCTGCCGATTTTTTCGCTGGGGAGAATCAAGGATTGCAACCTCCAGATGGGCCATTTTAGCATAACATATAATAGCATTTGCTGATCTGGGGCTGCTTTGGCTTTCCATGCCATGGCAATGTTCCATTTTGAATAATCAATTTCAAATCCACAAACCTACATTGTTGCCTGGTTCCATTGAACCATCTTATCGTACCAAACAAACATTGTTGCAGATCTGGTGGGGCATTCAACTCTGATACCTCATTAATCAGATTTAGAACCTCCCGCCAGAATGGTCTGAATGTGAGCACACTTCCACACTGTGTGGTAGAATCCTGCCTATTGGTGTGCAGATCTTGGGCAGTTGTTAATTGCCTTCGGATACATCCTATCTATCCTGTAAGGTGACAAAGGAGTCTGATGGACCTAATTTATCTGACTGAGATGGAATTGAGTATTCCTGGACACTCAATGTGTATACTTCAATGTGTTGTCCCACACTCTATAAGCAATTTCCATACCCAGCGACCACCTCCTCACCATCTTCATGCTGTTTATATCCATGTAAAAAATAGGGAAGATCACCTTGTTCAGGATTATAACAGCATGTCTGCAATTCCTCATCAACAATATGGAGGACAAGCTCTCAGAGACCTTGGGCTCTTGAGCCTCTGTGGCCAAAGTCATCCTAACTGCTGCACCCAGCCAAGAGCTGTCCCACAGACAAACCCGTCTTGGACCACATCTCCTCCAATGGGCATGGGACACCAACCCTCCTCTGAAAAAAGACCACCAGCTGTGTGAATTCCAGCATTAGTCCAAGGAGTCATTTTATAATGCTGCACCACAATGGTGTCTTGTGAGCATAGACCAGTGCAGCATCCAATTTCTGAATATATTTCTGATAACTAATCAAATGACCCTGAGACCCGTGGGGTGCTTCTTTGTTATCACATAATTTCTAATCCGTCCCGCTACTAAAGAGATTCCCAATGCATCAAGCTACACGTCCCTGGAGACCCACCCTTGTAATTCATCTATTGCATCTGCCATATTACCTGTGCTGCTAGATAATGTCTCCATATTAGGTACCCCCATTCCCCAATTTTGTAGCGGTAGCATTGTTTTGTTAATAGCTAAGCGTCTTCTCTTACCATAACCACCAAATCCAAGAAGATACCGTTCAACTCTGCAAAGAAGGGTCGTCTCAGTGTCATCGGTACAGCCTAGAAAAAATACAACAGGTGCATTAGAACCACCATCTTATGATGGCCACCCATATCAATGGAAATTAAGGCAGTTTGCCTCAGCAAGGTATGGAGGATCACACTGAGGCCATGCTTTCCCCTGGTTCTCTCAGATTAGTGTAGTGAGTCTTGCTCCTAATGCACCCAAACTCCTAGATACTGAAAATGATCAGAAGCATGCTGCAATTAGATCAGCAGGCTCCTCAACCAATCAGCCTGATCAGTGGTATGCACAGGAAAAATGAATGATTATTCCCAATTAAACATGAGGACTGACACCTCACCGAACCATTGGAGAAAAGTCACATGTGAAAAGACTCTTTTGAGTGCCTCAGATAAAATAACTCAACATCTGCATACAAGTTGATTTTGTGGGGCTCCTCCATGAGGCGTATCTTCAAACTGACCCTTTCGTCAGCAAAATACATTCCAATGGCTCTATTGCCAGGGCAAACAAAAATGGCAACAGGGGACAAACTTGTCTCATGCCCCTACAGGTACACCAAATGTCTGAAATTATTCCTCCCATCCTAACTCTTGCAACCAGCTCCAAATGCATATTAGGAAGCAGGTTCCATTCCAATCCTCCCTGACACTTCAATCAAGTAAGGTACTTCAAACAAGTAAGGTAAATAAAGTATTGAAGGATTTATCTTTGTGCAAGGGACAGCCATTGGACAATTAGTGAATCCTACGCTTCTATCAAGGATTTAGTAGAGATCCCACAGACTAGCATGCATGCACCTCCCAAGAATAAAGCTACTTTGATCTGGGTTAATTAATTTGGTCATCATTGGGGCCAATCGGTTCACAAGTTCCTTACTCAGTATTTTATACTCGGAATTCAAGAGTGATAAGGGTCTATACAACGTGATGTTCACCAGGTCCCCTCTGGGTTTCAGCAGCACCACAGCTGTGGAAGCCCTAACTCTGGAAGTCCTACTGGACTCCAGTAGGATCCCTCCATTCAGGGCATCCAGATATAGCTTTGGCAAGTGCTGTACCAGCTTATTGTGATACACAGAATAAAACTTCCCAGGGAGTCCAATGGTGCCTGGCATCTTTCCTTTAGCTAAATGGTGTACTGCCAAGCCAATCTTCTTAATTGTTATATTTTCATCAAGGCCCTCTCTTAGGATGAGATAAGGACACAGTAACTAAGCCTCATCCAGGAGTCTTTCAGAGCCCAACACCTCCTGGAAGAGGGGGTACCCCAAACACGGTCTTTTAATAACAAGCAAATACAGCATTCATTTTGGTTTGTGTTGTTACTAGCAAACAAATAGTACATATGGGCTTATGATCCACCTCCGAGTGGCTCAACAGACCAGTAACCATCTTGCCCTGTCGCCCTCTGAGTGCTGCTTCACTAAATTCTCCCTATATTGGGCAAGGTTCAATCTCACTGTCAAGTCCGCTAGCTTCCTCACTGTCCCCAGGCAAGGCTTCCGTGCATCAGCATCCCAGATGCTCCACTCTTCCGGAGATTAGAGCTCCCCCTAATTTTCTAATATATAGCAGTTTATAGTTTAAGACTTTCTCGACGCCGAAAATGTTTTTTATACAGAACCCTTGAACAACCAGTTTAAAGGCTTCTCATTCAAGAGATAAGCTTAAGGCCATCCGGTCGTTTTTACAAGAATACTGGTCTACACCAACAGTGACCCACCCCTCAGGTGCCATATAGGATCGGTAGATGAATCCTCACAAACCCCACTGTAGGTGAGAGTGGATTATGGTCTGATATGGTATGAGCTAGCTATGGTGCATGTGCTACTTCCACCTCATTCCTCAGTCTAGCCAGAAACAAAATCCATTCTAGTATGCTGCAGAATAAAAAGAATACTCAAGCATCTCCTGATGCACCTTTCTCCATACTTCCACCAAGCCCCATCTATGCCTCCATTCAGCAAATCCATGACCTGAAGGATTACACAAAATACGTTGAACCGCATTACAGTCATTATTCGAGTCAGACAAAGAATGACCCATCCTCTGCAGTAGGACTGTCTCTAAATGTTTTGCTTGCTCTGCAGTGGTCTGCTCTCTCATGGGTCAGGTCCCAGCCTGCCTGGTGTGTCCACAACTGCCCGACTGGGTGCAGTACAAGGGCCCACCTTCTCAGTTCTGCTAATCTACTCAGACTCCAGACAGGCCCATGCCTCCTCAGGTGACTCAAAGAAGAGTGTTTTGTGCTTCGTCATGGTCAGCAGGTTACAGCAAATAATTGATCTCATTGACTACCATATAAGACTGCAGCTGTTTTGGAACCAGTGCTATAAAATCCCCAAAAATGTGGACCTTTGATTTCTCCACTTCTGATGGATTGTTCTGCTAGGCCACCTTCAATATACTGTCACGGTCCCTGTAATTTAAGGGTTTAGCAATCAGTGGTGTGGGTGAGGGGCAAGGAACCAGGGACTCTGTGGGTCTGCTCAATCACGAAGAACCGAGGCACTATGCAAGCAAACATGTGATGCAGTAGCCAGTTCTCCATAAACTCTTTGTGGGCAGCGTCCTCCAAGTCCTCTGGCATGCCCAGCAGGCAAATGATGTTCCTGCAGGAGTGCTCCTCCTCATCCTCCAGCCTGTGTTGACCATTTTGGTCACAGACTGCACCTGCATTTGTAAACTCAGTATGATGGGGTGCAGAGTCACAAGGCTGGATTAGTTCATTATCACTCTCTCTGATATTTTCTTTTGGTCAGCCCTGAGAAATGCTACTCTGTGGTCACTCATCTATCTAGTTTTCCAATGTCACCTTGGATTAGAAATAGCCGACAATATAGTTGCAAAATATTCCCTGCAGCCCTCTAAAGTCCCTGAGAGTGATGGCATCATCTATGTCTCCAGGTGACTCAGAGTCCTGGGGATGACCCTCGTCAGCCTGAGGCCTCACACTCCGAGGCTTCACTATCTTGGAACACCACACTTCATTTGATCAAAACAAACTGATGCAGCAAGGCAGCACAGCCACTAACTTGGTTTGCTGGCCAAGTGCAGCACCACCCACTGCCCAGAAATCGTCTGCACTGTGCCTCCACCGGGGCCCCTCTCAGAGCGAGATCTGTTCCCTCAGGCACCAGAGTCAACAGGGCCCCTCTGCTATTCTGCTTCAGTGGGCCTCTACTGCGCCGTCCACCATCATTCTTCTTTTCTGCTATCCCAGTGCAGCTCCTCCACAGCAGCCAGCCCACAACACTGCAGGGCTCAAACATGGCTCTTCTGACCACAGCTACAGAGTCCCCACAGGACAGTCGTCACACAGCATTAGCCTCCGTCACCAGGTTCCAGCGGCCACCTTGTGAGAAACCTACTATTCTCATCTCCCATCCCAGGCCCAAAGAAATCATTCCATCCAGGCTGTCACAGCCCAACAAGGCACAGGCGCAACACCTCAAGTATTCTGAGAGCACCCCATTTGCTTTCTAACCCGCCCATAGATTGCATGTTACAAGCTGGAGATGCACAAGTAAGCATCCTACCCCATCATCTCCAAACCACAGCTCCAGTTACACACTTGTTTTACAAAAAAAACGTTTTATTAGCATTTCATAAAGTTACAGTAACAAGCGAAAGCCTCGGGAAAGAGGAAGGGGGACTCCAGTTGCACACTTAGCAGTGAATACATGTGGTGCAGGTGTATCTCTTCAAAAGAAACTTAGGGGTAGATTTACAAGTGTTTTGCGCTTGGTTAGTGTCACAAAAGTGGTGCTAATCAGCACAATTTTTTTTCCCTAATTTCCTTTCCTGTGCAAAACTTGTTTTGTGCTGGAAAGTACCCTGAAAGCAATGCAAAGCAGTACAACGCACTGCTTTGCATTACTTATCACCAAGGGGGGAATACTTGGATGGTACGGTACATGGGCTTTCCCATGCTATCAACCATGCCTTTTGATGCAAAACCTTATCTACAAATAATTGTAGACAGGGTTTAGCTCCAAAGGTTAACATCTCTTTAAAGGAGGCATTAACAGGAGAAATGTTTTGATTTCACCTTTCTTTTCTGACTTTTCATGCATGCTGTACGGATGTATGACGTTATAACGCATACTATTACTCCGCAGACCATTACAACGCGACTTTTACTCCGCATACCGTTACAACGCATAGCGCCTTGGGGCGCTGGATAGTGGTAAGTATAATTTACTATTCTAACTCCAGTCCCCGTGGACCCTAGGGAAGGTGTTGGATAGTAAATTATACTTATTCCCTATCCTAGAGCGCCCCCCAGCGCAATGCGTTGTAATGGTATGCGGAGTAATGGTCGCGTTGTAATGGTAGTGCGGAGTAAAAGATCCGTTGTAACGGGTGTATACCATGCTGTATTGTTCAGCACATATACAAAGTGGGAAAAGTGTTTTAACTTGCCTTCCTGTACAAAACCCATCCTAGACTCAGGCATGCACCCTAGTGCTATGACGTTAAAGTGTGTGCCTAGTGCACGGCAGCTGAAATCAGTGCTGGGGCTAGGGAAAGGGGAGGAGAGAGCCATATCACTGAGGATATGGTGCTCTCCTTTTCCCTCCCTGTCATGCAACGCAGCACAGTCTCTTTGGTTGCTGTGCTGCGTTCTTGTTTGAAAATCTGTCCCTTAGATGATTTTTAGCACGCAGGAAAAAAGGTTCAGTTAAGGTTCTTTTTAATGCCTTCCACCACTCTTCTGTAACGTTTCCTCCTCTTGATTTGCTCACATAAATATGCAAATTAAAAAATATATATTATTAGCATTTCTTAGGTGAACAAATACCAGCATGCACATACATGCCTGCCACTTTCTCATCCTCATGCGAATAAGTGGTGTGAGACAGCTGAGGCAGCGCACAGCCATTATGCTGTAACAATGAATAATTATTCCTCTCTAAAGAAATATAAACCATATATAGTGTGCAAGGTATGCTTCCCAATTGTCAGAAAATACTTTGAATAGGTATCATGATGAAGCTTCACTTGAATGCGTTGAGGTGAATACAATAGTCCCACCATTTATCCCTGGAATAGCACAAACTATCCTGAGTGCAGCCATAACTAAGAGGGAACTAACTAGTACAAACGGCATTTTTGGGAATAGAATGATTTTCTTTAATATGGGCTCTCTAGTTCACCAAATGAGCGACGTAGCAGTCTTTCAAACTAAACTGTGTAATTCTTTTTCCATCAGATCATCTTCAGTGTTTCATGGAGAAAAGCCCAAAATGTTGCCCCTTGAAAAGTCAGAAGTTTAGAGTAGTTTCGTTCGTTTTAAACTTTATTTCGGTTTGTTTATGAACCATAAAAGTACAACAGAAGAAGAAAAATACATTTAAGACACTAAGCTAATACACAAGTTACATCTCATTTCATATGTACAGGCAATAGGTTTACATATGGTTATGGAGTGACAATTAAGATACTAAGACAATAATTTATATATGAACAGATTAAAATTTTTAGAATACAATAGAAGCCCAAGGTTAGCCTGGAACAAATGATCTATCTACAACCAGGGAGCTTTGATGCTTTCGAATCATTCTCCGTCTTGTTAACCACATGGAAAACAGAAATTTAGCAATAGCTGTAACTATTAGTGCATTGGTATCAGATTTTAAAATTCTAAAAAATTCTAAATATTTCCTGATTTCTAGGTTCAGACATAGCTGTATGATCCATTTCTTTCTACTAATGGAGTAGGCAGGACAAAACAGAATCACATGTATTGGGGTCTCATTTGGGTCCTCGCAACCCGGGCAGAGGCGGGCTGGACCCACTTTCCATTTATCTGTCTATGAGTGCAGGGGTAATGTACCGTATCTGAACTGTAAATACAGTTTCTTTGCTTAAACCGGTTCAATCGTATCTAATTCCTTCTCAAAGCTGTAAACATTCTTAAAATCTAAAAAGCTATCGGTGAGACTGGAGGGCCTAACTAATCGGAGAGCTTCGTGTAGATTATGGTGTTTTATGGTCTCAGCCAGCGTTCGCCTCGAGATAACTTGGCACGCGGCCTCCGGATTAGACCACAGGTTCTCCATGCCAATCCTGGACGCCTGCCCCCTTATGAATGATAACCACTTAATCCTCCCTGCGCCCGGACAGGCCATCACAACCTTCAGTTCTTCTCTATAGCACTCAAGCTCCGGGACACTCCACAGTCTGCGCCAATAGAGAAGCGGGCGTGAGGCAATTGCTTCTGCAATTGGCCTCAAGTTTAAGTCCAGCCTTAGTGGAATTAGTGGTGTATTTTTTGGTAAAGAAAGTAACTGTCTAATGAAATTGTTCTCAGTTATGCTAATCTCACTCGCTGGTCGGTGCCCCCAGAGTTCCGCCCCGTAGAGAGTGGAAGATCTGGCTTGAACCTTATATATTTCCAGCGGTGGACTCACTAATTTATGCACACAAGATTTATGCACTTTTAGGATCCCCCCCGCGGACTGAGAGAGCCCTAGATTTGCCCTAGACATTTGGGTTTCCCACCCCATTTTGTCATTCAATGTCAGACCTAGGTAGACAAAATTATTTACCCTTTCCAGCGGACGTCCATCCATTTTCGGGCGAGGGCAATTAATTGTGCTGGCATTAAACACCATGTACTTTGTTTTATCTATATTGATCACCAAATTCCTTTTCTTGCAAAATTCGGAGAATTGGTCTAACACCCGCTGCATCCCCATTGGTGTTTTTGAAAGTAGCAGGGTGTCGTCCGCAAACATTAGTGCAGGGAATTTACCGCCAGCTAAATTTGGTGCGTCAATATTATTTACACTAATCAGATCATCTACAAGACCATTTAAGAAGAGAGAAAATAGGGTAGGGGCAACTACACACCCCTGCCTAACTCCCTTCTCAATTGGAAATGCTCGTGTCAGCTGGCCGGATTTGCCATATCGTACCTTCGCAAAGGTTCCTTTGTGGAGTCTTTTAAATTGGTGACACAAGTAGGGAGGAGTCCCCATTGTAGTTAATATGTTCCACAGTTGATTCCTGTCCACCATGTCAAAGGCGGATTTGAGGTCCACAAATGTGAGGTACAGGCTGCCCCCTTCCAATACCACATGCTTCCAGTAGAGTACCTGGAGCCGTAGTAGTTGGTCGATAGTTGATGTTTTGGCTCTAAACCCTGCTTGCAGGTGGGAGAGGATCTTGTTCTCTATGATCCAATCCTGCAAGCGTTGTAAGAGCAATCTGGCGTAGATTTTTTGGGTAACATCGATGAGGCTTATTGGCCGGTAATTTGACGGGGCCAGCGGGGAGCCCTTTTTATAAATCGGGATGATTTCGGCCCCCAGCCAGGTACTAGGGAATTCTTGTCCGTCAAGAATGGCATTAAATAGGACGGTCAAGTAGGGGACCCAGATCTTCAACTCATCTCTAAAAAGATCGCCAGGGATCCTATCCAGCCCTGGGGCCTTATTAGATTTCAATGCTTGTACCGCTAGTGTAACTTCCGACAGGGTAAATAGAGGAGGGTGCCAACTAGGGTCCCTTCTCAGGGGTGGGCTTAGTAAGTCCTTATTTTGGGAAGCAGGACTAGAGTAGAGGTCACTAAAGTAGGCACACCAGACTTCCTCAGCAATGTTGGGGTCAATCTTTGTCTTGCCCTCTGCCTTCCCTGTGTGGACCAGATTCCAAAAGGTTCGGGGATCTTTCGCAATTAGTGCCTGTTTGATTGCATACCATCTCTCAGTTTCCCATTCGGATTTTGCATGGGAAAGGAGGTTCTTATAGGCCTTCCTTGCAGTCATAATAGGGGTTCTATTACCTATTTTAAGAGCGGATACTAAGGTAGTTTTCGCCCTCCTACATGACTGGTTGTACCAGGGATTGGAGTTTAGAGTAGTAGCAGCAGAACATGTGATGCCAGTTAGGTAAAATACTCGCTGCCCCTGGAAGCCTCATGTTGCATAGAGTCACAGCTTCACCAACCACTGGTTTCTGCATATCATGGTTGCTTTTTTATTTATTTTATCCTGAGCCTTTTTCCACGAGCCATTCTCTAAAGTGTTTAGAAGTATGTCCTTGTCATTACTATAAAAGGCATATTCTTAAATGTTACTACATACTTTTGTTTATTACTGGATTTTGTTGCAGTATAAGCTATTTTAATTCCTCAGATGTAGTACAAACTGAATTTTTTCCCCAAGTGCATAAGCTTTTTGCTAACCTAAACTATGGGGTATATTCTCAAGAAATGGCGAAAATTATCTCTAACCTCGGTTAGCGATAATTTTCTTAATGCCGCGTAAAGCGGGAAACTATCGCCTTGTTAGTGACGTATTCACAACACATCGCTACATGGCGATAGCTACAGGGGGATTACCAACGGTGTGTGCCGTCTCCCTGCAACACAGACCGGATGATGTTGGGCTGGCCGTACACTGTGGCGTGTGATGCTCCTGTGCTAAGCCAAACTTGTGCGGTGTGAGTGCTGCAATGTCACGCCTAAGGGGGGCCTGCTGCTCCAACTGCATCTGGAGGTCCACTAGCGGACTAGGCAGCGACTGCTGTACCCAGCCTGGTGGAATTACACCTGGCTGATGCTCCTGCTGGCTGAGTCACAGATTTGGAGAGAGTGCAGTGGATACTTCCCTCTTTAAAAAATTTACAACACCTGCTCACACACATATTCCTACGGCCACCCCCCATCCGGTGATCTTTCCGGCGTTTCTCACCTCACAGCTGTCCAGCCACACCCCAGCACTTCTCAATGGCCGCCACTATGAGCCCATGCACAGTGAGCGTACCATTCATGTGCCAAAGGTACATACGTATTATAGACGCATGCAATAACATTGCATTCTATTCCAATGCATAGTAATACTAGGCACAGTGCAACAGTAGAGTAGGTGTTGCATAACAGAGACATAAATATCACTATTCCCACTTCAGTGAGTACAACTCAAAACTAACCTTTGCACCCCACACCAAAAAGCGAACCCAGGAATACCTTTTTGAGTCCCCAAAAACACCTCAATTTTCATAATTTACCGCAAAACACACTCCAATTTTCATAATTTACCCCAAAACACACCCCAATTATCATACTTTACCACATAATACACCCCAAATTTCATCTCCAACAACCAAAACCCATGCACACCCTAAAACTTAAAATTACCCAATTACTGACCTCACAATGCGTTGTACTCAAATGTGATGTAAAGGCACCTGAGTTGTCAGTGTTGCATAGTTCATGATTTACTGCCTGCATTGTTCTGGAAGTCTCCCATGCCAAAGGCATCCCACCAGCTAGCCCGTTTGCATCCCTCTGACCCTGGACCACGCCCAGCACCAAGGAGCCTTCCTCTTGGACACTCCACCGCTACGACGCCAGCATCCTCCTCGCCATCAGCCCTGGATGCCACTTCTCCTGCCAGGGACAACCTCTGCTCCGGAACGGACATTGCCATAGCCATCACTGACGGATCAAGTATCACCTTCAAGGAGCACCCCAACCATCAAGCAGGAGGCTTTGCCATCAACTATCAGCGCACACTCCAACTGACCAGGCACTCTAATGACCCAAGGGCGACCATGGAACACCTCCAATTCCAGATACGGACCAACCCCAAAACTATCCTCTGCGGCACACTCATCTGCAGGCCCCACGGGCCATGGACCCCCATTCTCTGATTCCATTGTAGACCTCATTGCACACCAGGCTCGCCCATCCATCCTCAACATCCTACTCGGCGGACCCAAGTTCCACCTGGACAACCCCAGTGACAAGAACAACACCCCCTCCTGGGGAAGCTCAACAACATCAGAGTCAAGCAGCTAGTCACCGCAGCAAGCAACATAGCAGGACACATGGTCAAGCGCATCTCCTCCGCCAGCTGGACATTCAACTACAGCCACACCACAGGACTCTCCAGGATTAACCATCATTATATACATCACGTCTTCACCATGCCCACCGTACACCTCCGGCATCATCGCACACACATCGCAGATGGATCAAGGCCACCAGAGAACGTCTCGTCAACTCCCTCAGCACCACCACTATGCCTACGCTTACAGACGATGACACCGCAGCACCCAAACGCAAATGATGGATATCCAACTACGCCCACATCGGGCACCCCTCATGGATTCCACTGCATCAGCACCTCAAATACATTGGAGCCTGCAAACCTTTTATAAAAGTCTGCTTAATTTTCCTTATAAGAGACATCTTTTGAGTTGGTAGTCACCTGTAATAAAGAAATTACGGAGCAACTCTGCTGTAATTACTTATGACTGATGAGTTCAGACATCACAATGCTTGCTTACAGAGACAGCAGCAGGAGAAAAAGGCATGTTACAAATCATAAAAAAAGTTGAAGTTTACAAAATGAAAATGAAACATGCATTTTCCTTCTTCTGCTCTATTTTCCGAGATGAACAGTGATAAGCATAACGGAGAGATTAAAGGCAACATGCTTATTTGTGTGCACACTTTAGTAATTATAGAGAGGAAGGGCTCTCTCTGCATGTTTCTACACATGCTCAGCTACTGTGTTACTTTTAATCAGACTTATTTTAAATGAATTATAATTTTTTGAAATCATTTGAAATTGCTTTTGGATGTATTTAGTTTTGCGCAAGAGATTCAAATGTTATTCTTCACATTGGTAAACATCCTATTATTTTCATATGAAAAATACGGATCACTGACATAATATAGAATACCAAAATATCGACCTACCAAAATATCGAGGTAAAAATATAGAATACCAAAATATCGACCTCCTATCTCCAAAGAGGTACGTACAAAAATATCGAATCAAAAATATGGATGTAAAAAATATAGTTAGTGAAAATATCGAATTTTTTAAAATGCTTTAAATTAATTAAAAACTAAATTAATGAAATAATAAATATAATTAACTTAAACATACTTAAAATACTTAAATAACCTTACAATTATTAAATAATTAATGTAAGTAAAAAAAACATAAAAATTGATTCGTTAATACATATATATATATAAATGTAATATTAATACGAAATGTACAATATTTTTACCGTACGATAGCGGAAAGGGTAAAATTTACTATTACCACACCAGTGAGTGCAACAGTAGGGAAAGCGTTGGATAGCGTAGGGGTAAAAATTACTATTCCCACTCCAGAGAGTGCAACAGTAGGGAAAGTGTTGGATAGCGTAGGGGTAAAAATTACTATTCCAACTCCAGAGAGTGCAACAGTAGGGAACGCGCTGGATAGCGTAGGGGTAAAAATTACTATTTCCACTCCAGAGAGTGCAACAGTAGGGAAAGCGTTGGAAAGTGTAGGGGTAAAAATTACTATTCCCACTCTAGAGAGTGCAACAGTAGGGAAAGCGTTGGATAGCGTAGTGGTAAAAATTACTATTCCCACTTCAGAGAGTGCAACAGTAGGAAAAGTGTTGGATAGCGTAGGGGTAAAAATTACTATTCCCACTCCAGAGAGTGCAACAGTAGGGAAACCGTTGGATAGCGTAGGGGTAAAAATTACTATTCCCACTCCAGAGAGTGCAACAGTAGGGAAAGCGTTGGATAGCGTAGGGGTAACAATTACTATTCCAACTCCAGAGAGTGCAACAGTAGGGAAAGTGTTGGATAGCGTAGGGGTAAAGATTACTATTCCCTCTCCAGAGAGTGCAACAGTAGGGAAAGTGTTGGATAGCGTAGGGGTAAAAATTACTATTCCAACTCCAGAGAGTGCAACAGTAGGGAAAACGTTGGATAGCGGCAGAGTAAAATTTACTATTCCCACCCAAAAGAGTGCAACAGTAGGGAAAGCGTTGGATAGCGTAGGGTTAAAAATTACTATTCTCGCTCCAGAGAGTGCAACAGTAGGGAAAGCCTTGGATAGCGTAGGGGTAAAAATTACTATTCCCACTCCAGAGAGTGCAACAGTAGGGAAAGCGTTGGATAGCGTAGGAGTAAAAATTACTATTCCAAATCCAGAGAGTGCAACAGTAGGGAAAACGTTGGAGAGCGGCAGGGTAAAATTTACTATTCCCACTCCAAAGAGTGCAACAGTAGGGAATGCGCGTTGGATAGCGTAGGGGTAAACATTACTATTCCCACTCCAGAGAGTGCAACAGTAGGGAAAGCGTTGGATAGCATAGCGGTAAAAAATAATATTCCCACTCCAAAGAGTGCAACAGTAGGGAAAACGTTGGAGAGCGGCAGGGTAAAATTTACTAATCCCACTCCAAAGAGTGCAACAGTAGGGAATGCGCGTTGGATAGCGTAGGGGTAAACATTACTATTCCCACTCCAGAGAGTGCAACAGTAGGGAAAGCGTTGGATAGCATAGCGGTAAAAATTAATATTCCCACTCCAAAGAGTGCAACAGTAGGGAAAGCGTTGGATTGCGTAGGGGTAAAAATTACTATTCCAACTCCAGAGAGTGCAACAGTAAGGAAAGCGTTAGATAGCAGGAGGGTAAAAATTACTATTCCAACTCCAGAGAGTTCAACAGTAGGGAAAGCGTTGGATAGCATAGGGGTAAAAATTACTATTCCAACTCCAAAGAGTGCAACAGTAGGGAAAGCGTTGGATAGTGTAGGGGTAAAAATTACTATTCCCACTCCAGAGAGTGCAACAGTAGGGAAAGTAAATACTTCATATATAAATAAAAATAAATTAAATATTAATACCAATTACAAATTAATTACAAGTAATTAACAATTTTATATAATATAATAATTAATCAATTAAAAATACAAATAAAAATGAATTATTAAAAACTATTACCTATTAATACAAATTAATTACCAATTAACAATTAATTAATTACCGATTAAAAAATAATTAAAAATTACAACAAAAAAACAATAAATAAATTAAAATATTTAATTAATTACAATTAAATTACTTCCCACCCTACTCCCCTATAAACACACAACCCACAACAGAAAATAAATAAAACAAAATAACATAATTATCAATTAATCAATTAAAATAGTTACCAATTATATTTGAATTAATTACCAATTAAAAATTTAAATAACAATTAATTCAAAATAAATACCAATAAATGAATTATTAAATTAAATTATATATAATTAAATTACTTCCCACCCTATTCCCCTATAAACCCACAACCCGCTACAGAAAATAATTTAATAAAATTAACATAATTATCAATTAATCAATCAATTAAAATTATTCACCAATTATATTTTAATTAATTACTAATTAACAATTAATTAACAAATAATTCAAAATAAATACCAATAAATAAATAAAAAAAATTAATTAATGATAAATAAATTACTTCCCACCCTATTCCCCTATAAACCCGCTACAGAATTATATTACGCAAACATTAAATACCATAAAATGTATCAATTAGAATAAATTATAAAATAAATATACACTTTTCACACATATACTAACATAAAAAATAACTTTAACAAATTGGATATTATTACAAAATTGAAATTAACTTACTTACCTCAAATTCAACATTTTTGTTGTCTATATTCTGTCCATTCTATATTTTTGTTGTCTATATTCTGTCCATTCGATATTTTGTCCATTCTATATTTGAATTCGATATTACTGCTATTCTATTCGATATTTTTGTAGTCTATATTCTGTCCATTCGATATTGTGTCCATTCTATATTTTTAATTCGATATTAATGCAAATCGATATTAAAAACTCGATATTTTGAGTGTATACCGAAAAAAACATCACATCAAGGCCTCAACTGGTTTGTGAGTAGGGTGATGTTGTGACCATGTATTATAAACAATGAAGTACACCCTGTTGTACATTATAACGATATTGCAAGTCACCTTGGAGTTGTAAGTCCTTATAAAGGAACTCAGCCTATGTTCTTGTTCCTCTATTTCAGTGATATTCAAAGTATGGCTTGGGTACGCTTGTGGCACTCCTGACCTTTTCAGGCAGGCCCTTGGTGAACTGCAACACTGGTCTGCTGTTTACTAGACTCAACACTAACATTCAGAATGGAAGTAACTAACTTTTTTAAAAGATATTTTTTATAAAAATCTTACAACAAATGTGTAAAGTATGATAAAGTCTCTTCAAATTTCTAAAACGTGTATTTCATTTAGATGCAGATCATTTCACCGTACTAAATCCGATGATATCATTGCATCAAGAGTTTTTTGCTAATGATAGGTTTCAACCATTAAATCAGAAACATTCATGCTTCCACCGACCCTGACAATAATGCCAATAGTGAACTAAGAGGCAAGTCGGTTGTCATCTGTTGCTATTATTAAATGGACAACATCCTAGTTTATTAAATCAAAAACATGAGAGGGAAAAGGAATCAAAGTGAAAAAAAGCGATTGCCTAGGATCATACCAGTTGGTCAAGTGGGGAAGCCAGGATTGACCCCAGGTTTTCTGGTTTCTAATTGTGGAATGCAACCATTATATGGACATGCTTTGCTTCCTTTACACCTCCCCCCCTTACAAGCCCCAAATCTCCAGACAGCCACCCTGCTGGAATCAGTGCGGCCCTCGGTCACACCACAGACCATACTTTGTGGCCCCTGGGAAAATGTTTGTGGGTACCCTTGGATTAAAGCATTGATACTCCAAGTACGGTCCGGGGGCACATGGGGCCCTCCTGACCTTTACATGCGACCACGTGTACAGCACCAGTTGGTTGCTGTTCACTAGAGGAGATGCTATCAATAAGAAGGCAAGCGTTTATTTAAAAGTTAATTGTTGTTGAAGTAACGATTGAGGCCTGCACCATTTAACTTTAGGTGCACCTTCATTTTTAAAGTCATCTTGCAGAAAAATGATAAGACTACAACAGCCTCTTCGAGATTCAAAAGTGTATTCAATTAACATGCGGAACCGTTTCACTTTAGTACAGCAGATAATTCCAAAGCATTAAGAAGTATTATTTATAAAGTGACCATTTTTCAACATGGATTTAGAAACATTAATTCTTCCCTCCACCTTGACAACAATGCCAGTAGTAAACTAAAGAGGCAAGTTAGTAGTTGTGTGCTCGCTATGGGTGACCTGGGTTCCTATTATACAAGTAACACATTATAGTTTATTAAACCAAATACAGTAGAAAGTTTTGTACAGCGTGCATACTGAAGTCATGCATTTTGAGGTCCTTCTATATGTGATAATGAAGAGAAAGACAGGAAAGTGAAATAAAACTATTGCGTAGGATCACACAATTTGGTAAAGTGGGGAAGCCGGGATTAACCCCAGCTTTTCTGGTTTCACATTGTACAATTCAGCAACCAGATGTATATGCATTGCTTCCCCTACCCCCACTTTACTGCAAATGCCCCCGAGACCTACCCCCTGCCCGACCGCACCCTCCTGGCATCAATTCAGCCCTCAGACATATAACAGACCACAGCTTTTGGCCCTTGGGAAAATGTTTGCTAGTACCCATGCTCTATATAGTCACAGAACTCCTTTTGGACTTTAAAATATCCTTAGAATATATGGTAGAGACACCAGTATCCCAAAAATCTCTATTCATGCAATTACACATACATGCCTGTCAGGCTCCCAGACAACATACAGTTGGTGTTGTGTATTTAATCATATTACTCTCGCCAACATTTTCAGATTAACAGAGAGAGAATGATCCTAATGAAGGCATTTGTCTGAGGCAGCAATATGTCCACCACTCTTTATGAGTGAACTGAATCACCAGCTTTTAAATCCCGCCCACTGGGGACAACAATAAAAATGTAGTCTCTCAAGAGACAATTATAGCCCATTTCCTTCTCCATTTACCTCCCCCCCCTGCACTGCTAATATAGCTCTCCCACTCTATTATAATGGGGACATAAAAGTAACCCCATTTTACAACCTCTGAAGAGCTCCTCTGCAAGGAGTGTTGTAGCCCACACTGGAATTTCTCCAAATGCTAGCATGAGTAGGGGCCCCATGAAGAAGCATGCCACCTCTGGGTGGGTAAGGACTTCCATGTTAAAATGGGGGCCTCCCTTCTTTTTATTTATTTTTATTTGTTATTATTGAGTTTTACAGTTACAAACATAAAATCGACTGAGGTTGCTTGTTCACGTGTTTGAAACGCAGTGTGTATGGGCCAGGGCATATTTTGCTTGTCTGGTGCCCGGTACAGCACATCCCCATCTGTGGATCACAGCCAGCATGTAAATGGGGACCATAAGTCTTTGGGCTGAGATCGGGCCAGTAAAAGTCCCCAATAGCATGTCAGCTGGTCTCTACAATATGTAACATCTGCCTCCCAGGCTATTATAACTGGGGATGTTGTTTTCCCCCAGTGAATGGCCATCAAAAGTAGAAGCGCTGTGAGTCGCCACCTGGCAGTCGGGGTGTTGTGCACGGATCCCAACAGTGCCACCAGGGGGGATCTCTGCAGTTTCTGTTCTGTTATGTCCTTTATGTTTTTAACACCTCAACCCAAAATCCAGCTATGAGCCGGCACCCCCAGGCCAGATGTAGGTAAGTTGCCTGTGGGATCCCACAGCGCCACCATTTTTAGACCCATGCGATGTAATTTTACCGGGGTGCGATATAAGCAGTGCAGGAATTTGAAGTGCATTAGTCTGAAGCAGTAGTTCTGGGAAAGCTGCTCTAGTTGGCCGCAGCAGAAGGTCCATTGCTCATCCAAGATGGCAACGCCAACATTTGAATCCCACGTGCTGCGCGATCTAGGGTTAGTGACCAGTGATAGTGTGGATGCGAGTGATTAATTTACGGGCTGATGCTACCGTGGGCGTATGCTACAGTGCTGGAAGTGGCAGCGGGGCAGCAGGGAATGTGCTATATCTTGTGCAACATGTTGCACGGAGCTGGACGTACAGTAGCATGTCTAGTTGCGATTGCTGCGGTGAGCTGCACATTTGTTGTAGTGTGAGAAATTGTCCCCCTGGGTACAGGTCATTGAATGTATCAATACCATTCTGGTGTGCACGCAACTGTGCGCCCCTCTCCATCAACAGGGGAATTAGTGGGTTATTGGCTAGTGGTATGGATTGTGCGTATATTGCGTCCAGGTGTGCCCTCTTACAGGATCTGCCCCAAACCCAGCTCAGGGTTTCTGTAGTGTTGAATTCTTGCCTGGGGAATTTGTAATTCTGGTATAGCACTGTATTCAGGGGTAGTGGGGCAACTCTGTCTATTTCGATGGCATCATGTGGTTGAAATGGCGTTGGATGTTGTCAGAAATATAGAAATTGGGCCTGAGCACAATAGACATATAGTACAAAATCTGGAGCCCCAAGGCCACCCTGTGGTACTGGTCATGTGAATAGTTCCCAGGATGTGCTAGGTGGTTTTCCTGCCCAGACTAGCTCAACTATTCTTGATTTGAGGCGCTTGAAGAATTGTGCAGTTATTGGCATGGGTATGTTAATGAAAAGGTACAACAATTTAGGTGGAATTATCATTTTAGTTATAGCAGAGTCTTCCATCTTTGGATCCTTTCTTTTATCGATGCCATTGCCCTGCCATAATTGGCTGTCCCGATCTCTTGTATGTCCCTACTTATCCAAACACCCAGATATCTGATTGGGCAATCTACCCAGGCTATCAGGACTAACGATTCGAAGACGACCATGCCTTCCGTCAGTGGAAGAAGGGTTTACTTGGCCCAGTTAAGGTGAATCCCAGAAATGCCCCCATATCCCACAAGCTCTCTGGTAACAGGAGCAAAGTTAACAGCAGGGTCTAAGAGATAGAGTGTGAGATTGTCTGCATACATAGATATATCCAGACCTCTAGTGGTGAATCCTATATCACTTCTTGCCTGGTGTTGCCTCAGTCTGGCCACAAGCAGCTCTGTGGCGATGGCAAACAGTAGGGCGGATAATGCACAATAATGGTGGGTGCCTCGCAAGATTGTGATGGGATCGGATATTAGCCTGTTTACTTTAGTTCTGGTGGTGGGTAGATCATAGAGGAGCTTAATCTCCTCTATAAAGGTATGACTCATTTGCAGCCGAGTTACAAGTATGAAGAGGAATTTCCATTCTAAAGAATCAAACACCTTAGTGGCATCTAATAATGCTGTAATCGCTGAGACATGTGTGTCGAAAAAGTGCATCAGCGTGAAGATTGTCCATAAGTTGTGAAACATGAAGTGGCCCGGCACGAATCCAGATTGATCTGCCTCATAATGAGAGGGAGTAGCGGCTGAAGTCTGTTTAACAACAATTTAGCAAATATTTTGTTATCTATATTTATTAGGGAGAGTGGACGGTATGAGTGGCATGATGTTGGATCTTTTCCCGGCTTGAGTAGTGTGATAATGACTGCTTTGCGCATTGATGGTGGAAGAGACCCTTTTTGTAGCGCCACCTCATATACCTCCAGCAGGCGAGGGGCCAGCAGTGACCCATACTCTGTAGAATACGGAAGTAAGACCGTTAGCCCCGGGAGCCTTATTTCCAGGAAGGCTTTGGATGATGTGTTGAACATCTTCTGCAGTGAACGACTCATCCAGGTATTCAAGATGCGCCCGCTTAACCGCAAAAGAACTAACAAGTCCAGGTATCCCTGTATTTCTGAGTCTAATGGGGCTGACTTTGAGGTGTAAATTTGGGTATAGAAGTTTTTCATGGAGGTCAAAAATGGAGCTCAGTTATGTAAGAGGAGCCCCTAGGAGGTTTTAGTAGGTATGCCAGCTTCTTGCCAGGTCAGTCCCCCTCCCTGTTTTTGTGAGCCTGTGCATGTTAATGAGGAATTTGGTTTCTCTTTCGGCCTCCTCTTGAAAAGCTGTTAGTTTTTCATGCAGTTTAGCTAGTACTGCAGGTGCTTGGGATGGAAAGTATTGGCATTATAGGTCCCTGATCTCTTCCTTTATTTTCTTGAGGCGGTTACGAATGTCTCTCAGAACCCCTGGCTGTAGGACTGTGCAAGCCCAGCAGATCACACCTTTAAAAGCTCCCATGTTGTGCCCACTGAATCCACTGAACCTGTGTTGTTTTTGAAGTATTCTGTTATGCTTTTCTGGACCTCTTCCTTAAATACAGAGTCTAATAGCGCATTTGGGGGAAGATGCCATGTAAAGGGATGTTTGTACGGTTTTGGGATTTGGAGCTTGATCACCACTGGGGTGTGGTCCGACAGTGTGGATGGATAGTGTAAGGCCTCAGTGGCCCAAGAGGGCACCTCTCTGGATGTGAGCTACATATCCAACCTGGACCATGCTCTATGCTGCTGGGACACACAGGTGCCCTCTCTGGCATCGGGTGTAGTGCGCACTATGTGTCCACCAGGTAGTGATCGGCCATTATGGTGCAAAGTGTGGCAGTCGACTGTGGACGATGAGTGCGAGATACCCCCACCCTGTCTGCATGTTCCGACGAGACACCATTGAAGTCACCACCCCATAATATCACGGAGATATCCAGAGATTGAAATCCCAGCCACATCTGATTGAAGAATTTGGAATTATCTTTATTGCACCCATATGAGTTTGCTATAAATATTTGCTGCCTGTATAGCTCACCCTTCAGTATAATGTATTGTCCTTCTGGGTCTATTGTAACTTCCTCTGTTGTCCTTGCGAGGCCTCTACGAATTAGGATTGCCACTCCCCATGAGTAATTGGAGTAGTTAGAGGTGTATTACTCCCATCAATTAGACTTCATCCTGGAATTTATTTATTTTATTTATTTTAGGTTTTTATAGAGCGCGTAGTCACCCTCGAGTATCCCAGCGCTGAAACCTCGTACTCCTACAGGGGGGGGCAAGGGGAACTTCAAGTAGATCGAGGAAAGAGGAGGGTTTTGAGGGACTTCCTAAATCTTAGGAGGTTAGGTTCCGCTCTAAGGCTCGGGGGAAGAGCGTTCCATTTTCTGGCCGTGTTTACCGAGAATCTGCGACCGCCAAAGCGGGCTTTCTTCACCCTAGGGACAACGATAAGGTTTCCCTGTTCAGACCGGAGCGCTCTCGGTGGTCTGTAAGGGGTGATCCACGTGCTCAGAATGGGGGGCCAGCGTTGTGCAGGGTCTTGTGGGCTAGGCAGAGGGCCTTGAATGCGACTCTCTCCCTCACAGGGAGCCAGTGAAGTTTTCTCAACGCTGGTTTGGCCGATGTTCTTGATGGGGTGTTTGTGAGCAGGCGGGCTGCGGCGTTTTGGGTTTTTTGTAAGATCTGGTAGGTGGCTTCCGGCGCACCGAGGTAAATAGCGTTGCTGTAGTCTAGCCTTGCTAGCACTAGACCTTGAATTAGCAGGAGACGAGACTGGAATTGTAGTAGGGGAAGTACCTTTCTGCATGATCTCAGAAGCCCGTAGCAGATGCCGGCAGTTTTCCTCGCCTGAGTTCTGAAGGTGAGGTCTGTCTCCAGCCATACTCCCAGACTTTTGACCTCTGTTTTGGGGGAGGGGGGGTCACCCATACAGGCGGGCCAGATGTCAGGTGGGAGACTCAAGGTTTTGTGGCCGAGGAGCAGGATCTCTGTTTTTGACCCGTTGAGCTTTAGGTCAGAGTCGCTCATCCATTGGTGGACGGTGGAGAGACAGTCACGCAGGTTGGAGGGTTTTAGCTTGGGGTGTGAGAGAGTCACCACCAGCTGGGTGTCGTCAGCATAGCTGACGATCGTGACTCCGAATGGGGCGACCAGCTCCTCCAGTGGGGCCATATACACGTTGAAAAGCGTGGGGCTCAGTGAAGAGCCCTGTGGCACTCCACACCGGAGGGGGATTGGGGGGGAGCGGGTTTCTCCTTCCCAAACTTGGAAGGAGCGTTGAGAGAGGAAGGATGTAAGCCATCTCAGCGCACTGTCTTGTATGCCTGTGTTGTCTAGGCGCTGGGCTAGGACCTGATGGTTGACAGTATCGAATGCCGCGCTGAGGTCCAGGAGGACCACTGCCACTGATCCTCCTGTGTCGATGATTTCCCTCGCTTTTTCTACGGCCGCTAGAAGGGCGGTGTCTGTCCCCTGACCTGGTCTGAAGCCGGTTTGGGAGTTTTTTAAGAGAAGGTTTGTCTCCAAGAAGTGGGACAGCTGTTTATTTGCAAGTTTCTCTGCGACCTTCCCTATCCAGGGGAGGAGCGAGATGGGTCTGTAGTTGGACAAGTCCGTGGGGTCTAGTGATGGCTTCTTCAATATACCTTTGACCACGGCCTCCTTCCAGCTTTGGGGGACTTCTCCTTGGGTAAACGAGGTGTTGATTAGGGCCGTGAGTCTAGTTACAATAGTCCGGGCGATGTTTTTTGTGAACCGAACGGGCACTGAGTCGCTGGGAGCGCCACTTTTCGTGGCTGCTAGGGTGGTTGCCACTTCTTCTTCCGTAAATGGTCCGAATGAAGCTAAACTGGGGAGTTCGGAGGAGTCAGTGGGATTTTTTGACGTGAGGGTACAATCCTTTGCTGATCCGGGGGTGGCCTGATTGGTGACGGGTAGGGAGGAAAGGATTTTCTTTATTTTATTATCAAAGAAATTAGCCAAGTTGGCGCATTTCTCCTCGGCTGCTTTAGGGTCCAGGGATATCTGCGGGGGAGCTGGGACATGGAGAAGCTCTTTAAGGATGGAAAAAGTCTCCTTCGCAGAGCACGCGGAGTTCTTTATTTTTTCCTCAAAGAAGGAGCTTTTTACGCTGTGGAGGGCTTGTTTGTATGCCTTCATGGCTGTTTGGTAGGCGTTTTTGTTCGTCGCCGTTTTATTTTTTCTCCAAGTCCGCTCCGTCTTTTTGCACTCCTTCCTGAGGATGTTCAGGGCTGGAGTGTACCAAGGGGCATGGTTAATCCTTTTTACATGCTTGAGGGCGCATGTTAGTGGGGCGAGGCTGTCTAGGGGGTTGGTGAGCCAGCTGTTGAACTCCCTATCGGCGGTGTTGGGGTCAATGGACAGGGGACCGTCGGATTCCCTCAGCTTCACTTCCCATTCTTCTGGTCTTAGCTTGTTCCAACGTCTGGTTAGAATCTTGGTTTTCTGTTTAGGAACCGTGGCGGGCTGAAAGGGCCAGTGTATGGGGACCAGAAAGTGGTCGGTCCATGGAAGAGGGGTAGGGTCTTGTGTTTGAAGATTTTTAATGTTAGAGAAGACTGGGTCTAGGAGATGCCCTTTCTCATGCGTGGGTTTCGAGTTCAGGAGCAGGAGGTCAGCTGACATGAGGTCTGCTTGGAGATTGACGGCCGTGTTGTCTGCCTTGTCTAGAAAGTGAAGGTTCAAGTCCCCTAAAAGGAGGAAGTTGGGCGTTTCTAGAGTTTTTAGAAGGATGTGGTCCATCAGCGTGCTAGGGAAATCACCTGTCGCGCCTGGTGGTCGATATACCAGCAGACCCGACAGTGAAGTGGTGGGGGAGATCTGGAGGGAGAAATTACCGTTTTCACAGTCCTTTACCGTGCCCTCGTTGATCTTGCAGCTGAAATTGCTTTTATAGAGAATGGCGAGCCCGCCACCTCTTCCAACTGGTCTATCAAGGCAGCAGATTTGATAGCCGGGGGGGGTTGCGTTGACCAGGTCTGAACCGTTGCTGGGGGTCAGCCAGGTTTCGGTTAAGAATAGGGCATCTAGCGAGAGGGTTTGAGTGAGGAGGTTGATCTCGTGCGAGTGTTTTGCTAGCGACCTGCAATTCAGAAGGCCCAGTCGGAGCATATGGCAAGGTTCCGTGGCTTTGTGGGTGTCGCAAAGGGGACATCCTGTGAACGGGGTGTCATCCTTGAGAATGAAGTCGCACTGAGGGTTTTTCTTAGTGTTCCAAAAGCGGAGGGTATCCGGAGAGTAGGATAGGTGGGACTGTGATTTGAACATAGTGACTGGTCCTAGGGCCGGCTGGGCCCGGACGGGCCCAGACGGGCTTGCCTTTGGCGCGCCTTCGGCGCGCTGCCGGCGCGCCCGCTGCGCCCGTCCGCTGCGCGTCCGGTGATTGCACATTTTTTATGGGTGGGGAAGGGGCGGGTGGGCGTGGCCTCGGGGTAGGCGTGGCCTGACTACCTCGCCGTCAATGGCGGCACAATTGTTTGTCTCCGCTTCCTACGTTGCAGCGAAAGGGTCGCTGTTTGGGGCTTCAATCGCCTGTGTTCCGTGAAGGCAGGGGGTGAGTGAAGTTTAAAAATGCAAAGAATGCGCAAGGTGAAAATACAAGAATACAATTTTTAAAAACAAGAGGTCTCCCGGCTTTCCGCCTCGGGAGAATTACAAGGTCTGCTTGGTAGCGCTGAAGGCAGCGTATTTATACTGTGGAGGGCGGGTGGGCGTGGCCTCGGGGTAGGCGTGGCCTGACTACCTCGCCGTCAATGGCGGCACAATTGTTTGTCTCCGCTTCCTACGTTGCAGCGAAAGGGTCGCTGTTTGGGGCTTCAATCGCCTGTGTTCCGTGAAGGCAGGGGGTGAGTGAAGTTTAAAAATGCAAAGAATGCGCAAGGTGAAAATACAAGAATACAATTTTTAAAAACAAGAGGTCTCCCGGCTTTCCGCCTCAGGAGAATTACAAGGTCTGCTTGGTAGCGCTGAAGGCAGCGTATTTATACTGTGGAGGGTGGGTGGGTGGGCGTGGCCTCGGGGTAGGCGTGGCCTGACTACCTCGCCGTCAATGGCGGCACAATTGTTTGTCTCCGCTTCCTACGTTGCAGCGAAAGGGTCGCTGTTTGGAGCTTCAATCGCCTGTGTTCCGTGAAGGCAGGGGGTGAGTGAAGTTTAAAAATGCAAAGAATGCGCAAGGTGAAAATACAAGAATACAATTTTTAAAAACAAGAGGTCTCCCGGCTTTCCGCCTCAGGAGAATTACAAGGTCTGCTTGGTAGCGCTGAAGGCAGCGTATTTATACTGTGGAGGGCGGGTGGGCGTGGCCTCGGGGTAGGCGTGGCCTGACTACCTCGCCGTCAATGGCGGCACAATTGTTTGTCTCCGCTTCCTACGTTGCAGCGAAAGGGTCGCTGTTTGGGGCTTCAATCGCCTGTGTTCCGTGAAGGCAGGGGGTGAGTGAAGTTTAAAAATGCAAAGAATGCGCAAGGTGAAAATACAAGAATACAATTTTTAAAAACAAGAGGTCTCCCGGCTTTCCGCCTCAGGAGAATTACAAGGTCTGCTTGGTAGCGCTGAAGGCAGCGTATTTATACTGTGGAGGGCGGGTGGGCGTGGCCTCGGGGTAGGCGTGGCCTGACTACCTCGCCGTCAATGGCGGCACAATTGTTTGTCTCCGCTTCCTACGTTGCAGCGAAAGGGTCGCTGTTTGGGGCTTCAATCGCCTGTGTTCCGTGAAGGCAGGGGGTGAGTGAAGTTTAAAAATGCAAAGAATGCGCAAGGTGAAAATACAAGAATACAATTTTTAAAAACAAGAGGTCTCCCGGCTTTCCGCCTCAGGAGAATTACAAGGTCTGCTTGGTAGCGCTGAAGGCAGCGTATTTATACTGTGGAGGGCGGGTGGGCGTGGCCTCGGGGTAGGCGTGGCCTGACTACCTCGCCGTCAATGGCGGCACAATTGTTTGTCTCCGCTTCCTACGTTGCAGCGAAAGGGTCGCTGTTTGGGGCTTCAATCGCCTGTGTTCCGTGAAGGCAGGGGGTGAGTGAAGTTTAAAAATGCAAAGAATGCGCAAGGTGAAAATACAAGAATACAATTTTTAAAAACAAGAGGTCTCCCGGCTTTCCGCTTCAGGAGAATTACAAGGTCTGCTTGGTAGCGCTGAAGGCAGCGTATTTATACTGTGGAGGGCGGGTGGGCGTGGCCTCGGGGTAGGCGTGGCCTGACTACCTCGTCGACAATGGCGGCACAATTGTTTGTCTCCGCTTCCTACGTTGCAGCGAAAGGGTCGCTGTTTGGGGCTTCAATCGCCTGTGTTCCGTGAAGGCAGGGGGTGAGTGAAGTTTAAAAATGCAAAGAATGCGCAAGGTGAAAATACAAGAATACAATTTTTAAAAACAAGAGGTCTCCCGGCTTTCCGCCTCAGGAGAATTACAAGGTCTGCTTGGTAGCGCTGAAGGCAGCGTATTTATACTGTGGAGGGCGGGTGGGCGTGGCCTCGGGGTAGGCGTGGCCTGACTACCTCGCCGTCAATGGCGGCACAATTGTTTGTCTCCGCTTCCTACGTTGCAGCGAAAGGGTCGCTGTTTGGGGCTTCAATCGCCTGTGTTCCGTGAAGGCAGGGGGTGAGTGAAGTTTAAAAATGCAAAGAATGCGCAAGGTGAAAATACAAGAATACAATTTTTAAAAACAAGAGGTCTCCCGGCTTTCCGCCTCAGGAGAATTACAAGGTCTGATCGGGTGACGTCTTTCAGGTGGGTCTCTTGTAGGAGACAAATGTTTACTTCATGGCTGGTTAGCTACGAGTGAACTAGTCGCACCGTTTTATGATCATTCAGACCACGGGCGTTGCAGGTGATTTATTTACTTAATAGAAGTTGTTAATCGCACGAATACCCGAAGGTGTCTCGGCGCATGGATAGAGTAGTCACTGGGTAGAAGTTTATTGATTGAACAGCCATGTTTTTACTTGTTTACGAAAGGGTATTAAAGTTGTATTGTTTTTTATTTGGTTTGGCAGTGAATTCCACAGTTTGGCAGTGGCAATTGCAAAGGATCTATCGCCCCATGTAGATTTCCTGGTTTTTGTAATCTCGAGGAGATTAGCCGAAGAAGATCGTAATGTGCGTGATGGTCTGTAGGGGCAGAGAGAGTGTTTTAAGAAAGTTGGTGCTTTTGCATTGATGGATTTAAAAGCTATGCATAAAGCCTTGAATTTGATTCTGTGTCTCACTAGTAACCAATGAAGTTATCGGATAGTTTTTGATATTGTCTTGAATTTGGGTTTTCCTGTAATGAGTCTGGCAGCAGCGTTTTGTATTAGCTGGAGTTTATTTAAGACCTTTTCTTGAGCATTGATCAAAAGGGCATTGCAATAGTCAACTCGGGACATTACCAGGGTACTAACCAAGGTTTTTATTATGTTTGTGGGGAGATTAAGGCGCACTGAACTGACGAGCGCACCCCTGAGATTAGACTCCTGAGGCGGAAGCCGGGAGAATTAGCTGTGTTTTTAAATTTTGAAATTGTCACTACTGCTTTTACTTGTGTCACGCTGCATACCTGCTGAGACTTCCTCGCGCAGCTCCTGATCACGCTGCCGCGGGTGGTTTAAAGTTACAGCCGCCATCAGCCTCGCTAACTAGGCCACGCCCACTGCCGGGAGGCCACGCCCCCTTTCTCTATAAAGGCGCACTGAACTGACGAGCGCGCCCCTGAGATTAGACTCCTGAGGCGGAAGCCGGGAGAATTAGCTGTGTTTTTAAATATTGAAATTGTCACTACTGCTTTTACTTGTGTCACGCTGCATACCTGCTGAGACTTCCTCGCGCAGCTCCTGATCACGCTGCCGCGGGTGGGTTAAAGTTACAGCCGCCATCAGCCTCGCTAACTAGGCCACGCCCACTGCCGGGAGGCCACGGCCCCTTTCTCTATAAAGGCGCACTGAACTGACGAGCGCGCCCCTGAGATTAGACTCCTGAGGCGGAAGCCGGGAGAATTAGCTGTGTTTTTAAATATTGAAATTGTCACTACTGCTTTTACTTGTGTCACGCTGCATACCTGCTGAGTTCCTCGCGCAGCTCCTGATCACGCTGCCGCGGGTGGGTTAAAGTTCCAGCCGCCATCAGCCTCGCTAACTAGGCCACGCCCACTGCCGGGAGGCCACGCCCTTCCTCCCCACTACAAAGATGTGTATTTGTAGAACGCGCAGCGGACGAGCGCAGCGGGCGCGCCGTCAGCGCGCCGAAGGCGTGCCAAAGGTAAGCCCGTCTGCGCTCGTCCGCGCCAAGGTAGCGCCATGGGCCAGTTATGCTGCCCGCCCTGGCCCTTATCTTGATCGGCTTCCTACTGGGGGCTCCTACTCCAGGGAGGCGCTCATTCGAATAGTTAAGCTACATGCGGATAAAGGAACTCTCTCCATGTCACTAACATAGCACCCACGAGCCGATTTTCTATGTGACGATCATTTAAAGTGTGGGCTTCTTAATGTTAGGTCCTTGCCTAAACATAGTATTGAGATCCAACTCTTGATTGAGACTCACGAATTGGACATCCTCTTTATGTCGGAAACTTGCACCCGTCCTGACTGTTTTGTTGACCCTGGATTTGCGTGTCCTCCGGGGTTTAAATTCCTTCACACCCCGAGGCCTACTGGTAGAGGTGGGGGAGTGGGAGTTATTTTTAGAGCATCTTGTTGCATCAAGGCCCTGACTTTAGACCTTACTCTGGGCATTGAGCTGTTAGGACTATCAATACAAACCCACTCTGGGACTAATATCACCGTGGTAGTATGCTATCGCCCACCTGGGTCTTTTAGCCTTCAGCAGCAACACGCACTATTAACTAACCTAACTAATATCGCCTTCTCCCATCATAAGCTTCTTATCCTTGGTGATTTTAATCTCTGGTGTAACGGGACCCTTGATTCGGGTCTCGGGAACCTAGCTCAAGCCTGTGATAGTTTCGGTCTCTCTCAACTTGTCACTAAAGCCACCCATACAGCTGGTCATCTCTTAGACTAGGTCTTCGCGGCCCCTGACCTGGTGGCGATGGGGGAAACCTTAACTATGGATTGGAGTGACCACCCACTCGTTAAATTTTTTATATACACGAGCAGTGGTCCTCACAAAGCCCCCGTGTTGTCTAGAGAAATTAAGTGCAGAGACTGGAGGGCCCTCATACGTCGGTGCCCTACCGGTGAGGTGTTCCAACCGGAACAGCTCTTCAATGAGAAGTTGAGCATAGATGAAAACTACACCTCTCTCTTCACTAGAATCACTACGGTCCTCGATGCCCATGCCCCTTTAAAAACACGTTACTGCAGGGGCAAAGACTCTGCCCCCTGGTACAATGATGAACTAAAAAACTTAAAGCAAGGATGTAGACAAGCTGAGAGAAGGTGGAGACGCGATTACAATAACACCTCGAAAGAGCTCTGGAAAACCAAGGTCTCTACCTATAAGAGTCTGATTAAAAAATCTAAAGCTGAATACTATTCCTCGCTGATCTGCAACACTACCAACAACTCCAGGAGTATTTTTAACATACTAAACAGCGTCACTAATCCGGAGTGCTCCAAGAACGCGATTGTCCCGTCCCAAGACCTTTGCGACAACCTTGCCGCATTTTTTAAGGAAAAAATAGAACTCATCCTTAAAGATCTGGATATGCCTCCGGAGTTTGTCCCCCCACCTGTCCTGAGCTCTGTCTCTCCGGTAGAACGATCGGCTGGCCTTGCCTCGGCTACAAGTGAAATGTTACTTGCGTTCCCTCTACTTATCTATGAGGTTTTCACTGAGTTAGCCAGAGGGATCATTTCCGGCTCTCCTTTGGATCCGGTGCCTCCCAAAATTTAGAAAGAATTTGAGGATGAACTATTGCCCCCTCTTCACCAATCCTTGGTGACTGGTACTGTCCCAATTCATTGGAAACGGGCGTTAGTTTCTCCTTTGTTAAAGAAGCCCTCCTTAGACCCTGACTGTTCTAAGAACTATCGGCCCATCTCCCTGCTGCCTTTCCCCGACAAGATAGTTGAGCATTTGGTCAGCAACACTCTTTCCAACCATCTCGAACGCCATCTATTATTAGATGGGGACCAATTTGGTTTTCGGCCTGCCCATGGGACCGAAACAGCTCTCATCACCGCTATGGACGAGCTTCAAAGGCGTGCAGACAGAAGACAGGCAGCGTTCCCGATCTTGCTTGATATGTCTGCCGCCTTTGACACAGTGAACCATAAGATCCTAATGCGGCGGCTGTGGGAGGCAGGAGTGAGAGATACCGCGCTGCTTTGGTTCCACTCTATTTTGCAGGATAGGCAGCAGGCAGTTTCCATGCCACCTTTCCAGTCAGCCTTTTCCCTGGTATCACATGGAGTCCCTCAGGGCTCTGCAATCAGCCCTATTCTTTTTATTATTTACCTTAGACCTCTGATCTCTCTTATTAAAAGCTTCGGCATCAGGATTGTGAACTACGCCGACGACACGCAGATGATCCTCTCCCTGGAAGGCGAGGACTAAACTTCCTTGGAGGTTTTACACAATTGTCTGCGTGAAACATCTAGGTGGCTGAAGGATAACTCCCTTCAGTTTAATGCAGGAAAGAAGGAGGTGCTTTTCAGTGCAGGCACTAGGATTCCCCAACCATTCCCAACTAATCTTTGGCCCCCGGAAACTAGGGCTATTTTACAGCCAGTGGAATCTGTTCATAACCTTGGGGTCATGTTGGATCAGAGGCTCAGCATGGAGACGCATGTTCAAAAAACGTCTGCCTGTTGCTTTGCCATCCTTCGCTCCCTAACGAAAGTCCTGCCCCTCATACCTACTTATGCCCGCGCTCAAGTGGTCAGATGTACCATCCTTAGCTGGTTGGACTATTGTAATGCCCTCCTGCTCGGGTCCCCTGAGTTCCTGCTGGACAGGCTCCAGAGGGTCCAATCAGCTGCTGCTAAATTGGCTCTGGGGCTTCCGAGAAGTTCTCACGGAGCGTCCGCACTGGCAAAACTGCATTGGCTTCCCATAAGGCAGAGGATCCATTTTAAGGCCCTCTGTATAGTTTTTAGGGCTCTCCATGGAGCTGGCCCAGCTCCACTGCAATCTAAATTTGCCTGGTATACCCCCTCTAGACAGCTTCGATCCTCTGACGCTAAACTGGTAGTTGTTGCCAGATTCAGGAAGGTCAGAGCCGGTGGCAGATCCTTCGAAGTGACTGCCGCCAGACTATGGAACACTCTCCCCATCGAGATTAGGCACATCAGTGAACTCCTCCCGTTCAGAAGGAGGATTAAAACTTGGCTATTCCCCTGCTAGCCCGCGTCTTCCCGGTTTCTTTTATCTCTCAGTGCCAGGATGCCTGCAATGGTGATAGTCGCGCTTTACAAATGTCTAAAATAAATAAATAAAATAAATAAATATGGCATAAGTTTACTAATCATTCTTATTGTAAAGAATGATGCAGAAACTATTGTATTTGCGTGCTGTTGAAATGATAGTTTATTGTCAAAGGTTACCCCTAGATTTCTGACATTGTTAGTTGGAATGGGTGGAGGTCCAAGATCTTGTGGCCACCAAATAGGGGACCATGTAGGGGTAAGATTGCCGAAAACCTTGAATTCGGTTTTGTCCGAGTTTAGCTTTAAGCAATTTGCGTTCATCCAATTGCTAATGGCAAGCATTCCCTGTTGGAAGTTAGTGGCTACCTTCAGTCCATTGTTGTTACTCGCCAGGACGAGCTGAGTGTCGTCAGCATATGATGTTACTGCTAGACGATGAGCTTTAATGATCCTCGCCAAGTCTGCTACATAAATGTTAAAAAGCGTTGGACTTAGCGAGGATCCCTGTGGGACACCACAGGGAAGAGGAAATGGGGAAGACGAATAACTGCCCAAGGCCACAGATTGTCCCCGGTTGGCAAGAAAGGAAGAGAGAAGGGAGATGGCATTCTTAGATACTCCAGTTTCCCTGACACGGTCGATCAAAATGGTATGATCGACCGTGTCAAAGGCTGCGGAGAGATCGAGTAATATAAGCACAGCGGCGCCTCCTCCGTCCATGATCATCCTAATTTTGTCGGATGCTTTGATCAAGGCGGTCTCTGTGCCATGACCCTTTCCGAATCCGAACTGTGAATCATCAAGGCAGTTGTTGAGATCTATGAAATCAGAGATTTGGGTATTCATGATTTTTTCCACTATTTTTGCTGGGAAGGGGAGACATGCTATCTATAGGTCTATACTTAGTAAGATCGGAAGGATCGAGCGTGGCTTTTTTAAGGAGTGGTTTGATTACCGTTTTTTCCATATCGATGGGAAGACACCTGATTTGAACATGGCGTTAAAAATGTCTGTAAGTGTGTGACTGATGATGTCGGGAGCTAATTTGAAAATTGAAGGGGGACAAGGATCGTCTGGGGATCCAAAATTAATGGTCAACATAAGTTTGCAAAGTAGTTCCGGCATTACCTGGTCAAAATATTGGAAAATAGATCTGTTTTTGTTATCACTAGTAGAGCTAATGTGATCAGGGACTGTTTTGGAACTGGTGACAGACGTGGAATATTTGTTACATTTGGAATAAATATTGCACACTTTGTCTTGAAAATAGGTTGCTAGATCATCACGCATGGATTGAGAAGTTTAATGAAGTCATTTTAGCCTGCGCAAAGTTGTATCGGGTTTAAGTCCAGAGATGAGGGCCTGGTGGGTGGTCTCCTGTGTGAGATACGATGCATACGGGAATGTGCGCCATAGCAGTATGTGCCTATGAGTCGGTGATGTGCGTTTTTTGTCTTGGTGGAATCATGCAGCAACAACATTTTCAGCAAGACATTTTGCAACATTAAACAATAACAACCAAGCCCTGCCCACCCCCCTCCCACACCAACCCCCCAATTAGGTTGTGTAAGTTTCCCCCCATTAATCCCAAACAGAACAGTGATTTCAAAATAGCCAAAAGGCTACTGGGGAATTATCCTGTGGGGAACAAGAAGTTGCCGGTGTACACCCCTACCAGTTAAGGCTGGGGGGCCGAGCCCTAGAAAGTCTTGAATTATGATTCTATAGAGTCTTCGTAAATAGGAGTTAATGACACAGCCTTTTGGCAGTTTATCAGATAGACACAATATGAGATGTGGATAGCCCGCCTTTGAGGCATTATATGGAGAGAACCCTGTCCATCTCCCAAGTCGGTGGTTCATAACCTTGGGGTGATGATTGATAACAACCTCTCCATGACAGACCATGGTAATCATGTGGCAGCATGTGCTATAGACTATTGCGCAACCTTGCAAGATCTTCCAACCGGCTAGATTATGGAAATGCCCTGATGGCCTCCATTAATACAGAGCTTCTCACCAAGCTACAGGTGTTACAAAACACAGCTGCTAGACTTGTATTAAATGTACCCTCCCGGTCCCCATCGGCACCACATTTGAGAGCTCTCCACTGGCTTCCCATCAGGAAGCGTATACTCTTTAAGATCAACTGCCTGGTCCACAAAACCATCTATGGGAATGGACCAGGCTATCTTGCAAAACCCACTAGTTCCCTGAGGTCCTCCAACAAACATTTTCTCATCCAGTTTAAGATCCGTACCGCCAGAAATGGCAGGTGGTCTTTTTCTTACCTTGCTCTCACCCTGTGGAACTAGCTCCATTTTCATCTACGTATGGAAACCAACTGCAGAAAATTTCATAAGATTCTTAAAACCTAGCTGTTCTGATCTTTCCTTTCCCTGTCGCCTCCCTCCACTCTCTTTTCTTCATGTTTTGTGTTCAGGCTAGCGCTTTCAGACCCTCTGGTGATATATGCACTTAATACAATCCTATGACTATGACTATGTAAAGTAACTTGTAGTAAGATAAAACCCCAACCATACCAAAGTTCAGAGACAGTACGTTCAGTCATTGCCACTCATGTGGCTCTCTGGTGATGTGCCACCCACTTGCTTAGGAGCTTTTCGTGACTTTGCCTCCTGCTTGGCTAATTTCAGCGTGGCTCTTTCATCCGTGAAGATAAGGGGTTTGCCTTCAGCTTGCACCTTTAGCTTTGCTGGGTATTGAAGAGTGTATTTAGTTACTGATTGTTGGATCAATTTCTTGGCTGGAACGAATTCCCTGCACGCCGCCTGAACCATCTGAGTGAAGTCCGGATACAGAGAGATTAGGTTGGTTGGTATTGAACAGATCCGTGCTTGTGGACCATCCTCAGAACTGAGTCCCCATCCCGGTGGTTTAGAAGGCGGACTAGAATGGGACGTGACTGCAGCCCAATTGGTGGTTTGGGGTTGAGAGAACGATGCGCCCATTCGATGAGGAACATTCTGAAGAGTTCACTGCCAAATAGGTCCTTCAGCATAGACTCCACATATTTCTCCATATTTGGTATGTTGGTAGTCTCCGCAACTCCAGTGATTCTGACATTATTGCATCTGGACCTAGCTTCTAAGTCCTCTTTTTTGGCATTTATTAGGTTTAAGACCTTATCCATCTGTAGCAGCTGCTCTTGTGTTTTGGCTTGTCAGTCATATGCGTCAGATACCCTGGTCTCGAGGGCGTCTATTCGGGTTTCGTGCTTTTCAACCCGCTGGGTCACCTGGTCCATGTGGGACGCAAGGTAATCTAGCTTGGAGTCGATTGCCAGCAGACTGGCCTTCATGTCTTTTAGCATGGATTGAAGGTCGACCTCCTGTGTAGCATCCATCTCCCGCTGTGTTGATAGCCGTGGGCCCACTCTCCAATTGACGTGTTGATCTTTTGTTGAAGGTCAGTTTTGGCTGATTTAAATTCGTTTTGCCTATGGCTATGTTGTCTGACGGGTAGGGCACCAGGCAGGGAGGTGCGCAGGGTCTCCCAGCAGCATGCTTCCCTTCTTAGTGGGGCTGGCAATCTCAGGATACACCCTTATTTCCAGCGTGTAGTCGCTTGCAGTAGTTGTGTTCTGTGTTCATCCTTAGTTATCCACCCGGGGGCGGGGGGGGGGGGCACCGCAAGGTTACACAGCAATCCCTGTACACCCCAGTAGTCAAAAGCAGAGTGATTGTTGCGGGTCCACTGTGGCTGCTATACCTGCAGAATTACGTTGATGTGGAGCTCTGCAACCGCCACCGTGGGAATCCTGGCACGGTTCTGCAATGTTAGAGCCTATCATGTCCGTCATCCGCCGTCTGCCAGGTTGCCAGTGCTCGCACTGGTCCTAGGGTAGCAAGGAGACAGTGTTGCAAGCCCTCGGGCCTCCCACGTAGCGCCCTCCTGCCGGGAGCTCCAGGCCGCACAGCGCAAGCCAGGGCTTCACCGCGGGACTCACCAGCACGTCGGCTCCCACAGGTCTGCCTTGCCCCCACCTCAGCCGGCAGACCAATCCGCCCCCAGCAGGACACCGGTGGCGCGAGAGGGCACCACCACAGGACAGCGATCCATGGCCCGAGGAACCATCAATCAGATGGGGTGCCGGATCGGCAGCTCTGAAATCTCACCCAGAGTGTCCTCTCTCTACGGGAGCGTATATTGCACCTCTCCCAGTCAAAGAAGGCCCAGAAATCTGCACATACCTCCTCCAGGTAAGCACACCATATGCAGTGCTGTGTGTGCTACAATATTTAAGCAGGAATATGTTGGATGTTGAGGCTCGGCCGGCAGAGCCGTCTTAGCGAATGGCCATCTTGCTGCTCAGCTTGGCCACGCCCCCCCGAACCTCCCTTCTTAGTGATAAAGCAAAGCATATTGTTTCTTCAAACCTTAGCTGAGAACATTCATGTTGTTGTATGTAAAAAAGATCAACACATTCCATGTGATGGATGGTTCTTCTTGCAGGTAGGCACTACATTTGAGGTCTTTGGATGAAGTAAATGGCTTATTTCAGTCACTTTTCACATATAATGGTGCTAACACCGATCATTGTTTTCAATACTTTCTTTATACATACTGGAAAATGTTTTGGGTCAGTCTGCATCAGTCACTGGCTTCTTTGTCTCGGGACAATTCAGCCATTGGATTGAGACATTGGCATTCACATCTTGTTTGAGCTCACAAGAGTATTTTATTTTCACTGGCTTTTAATTGGCTGGTTAAATGTTTCATTCAGTCTCTACCGGAATTCCTCGTGGGACTATTTTACATCTGAGAAGTATATTGAAAGAGAACCCAATAATCCTACATTTTTTACATTTATTTCTTACAAGCATGGCATACAGAAATACGTGCAATGCAAAGATAATGGTTGTGAAATACCTGCAATTGGAAGATAATTGGTGTGCATGCCTTCAAGTTAATGCACATATTATTCTTCCATGTTGATCCTACTATTGCTATTGGGGTGTAATTTACTGTACCTATGTTAAATGGGACATGTGCTTTGCCATCCTGCCTTGCATCACCGGCAAAGCTCTTATAAACAAACTCTGATGAAACAGCAGCTCCTAGTTACTCAAGTTTCGTCACAGTCCCATGCTTGCAATTTCAATCACACTCGAACTTGCTATCATCATTGCTAATAAGAGTTGAAACCCCCACATTGTAAAAACAGCTCTTTTCTTCCAGATCTTGATAGATTTCATGGTTTTTGCTTATGTGAACTTATTTTAAAGGTTTACTATTTCCAACCAGGATAATGTTCAGGGAGTGGAGCTGCTGTTACTCAGCAAGTTATTCCTGTACTCAAACTTGGTGACCATCCCACGCTTGTATTTTCAATCATGCTTTCCCATCAAAGCAAGGGCGGAAATAGCAACTGACCGTACAGTGGAGGTATACCTTCTTTCTCCTGGCTCTTGACAAGTATACTGGGTATGCATGTTCAGAGATGCTAAATACCAAGTAGACAGCAGGCACAAGCCCAGTTTGGTTATTGAATGTGGGGTGTTGTTTAGACAGGGGCACAACTAAACCTGTACTTTGGGGGTGGCTAACAGGTCAACAAATGGAGACGGGCCTAGCACTTCAAACAATGGTGCGAAGTTATCCTTAGAGCTTGTGCAAGAAAACAGAGAGATAAACTGAGCATTTTAAATATATTGGTGAAACTCAGTACATTTAGAACAACTTGTTTTAGCGGATTTGAAAATGCCTATAGGCTGATGACAGAGATCCTTAAAAGGGGTTTTGTATGACACAACTAACAAGCAGTTTCTCCAGATTTGAATCTGAAACACTTTAGAACTTGTTTTTTTCTAAGTTATTGCACCAACCCTTTTGCCAATTCTCAAAAAAAATTCTTCTGTAAAACGATGAGCTTATGAAATATTTTGAATCTCATTTTCAGAGAGAGGCTCCTGTCTGACTTTTGATTAACACAATGTCTCAGTATACTCACCTGGGTATTGAAACACTATGCAGGACTCAGAACAATGAGTGTAGAAGTTATTGCACCTATTTTCGGCATGTGTGACTGGCAACCTCTTCCATTCCTCCTGAGATTGAATATGTGGGTGGTAATCAGTGCCAAATATTACCACATGTTAATTACTCCGCTAGGAATCTGTACTATTCTAAATAAAAAGAAAATAAGTGTTGTAGCACCCCGACATTGAGCAGCTCTCCTATTAGATAACTGAGTAACATCCATTGAGAAACCCACCAAACCCCTAGCTGGCAAAAAAGAGAGTCACATTAAAATAACTTTGCAACAAATGGTGTTCTAAAATGCAAAGGACACAGGCATGACTTCAAGCTCCAATGTTCTGCAAAGAGGTTACTTCAACAGAAATAGAAATAGTGTCACTACACTTTTGATTTCATTCTGAACCCCCAGTACATGAAGTGCGAATTTCAATAAAGTATTAATGTTTTGTTCCCCACAGGAGCACTGTGCATTATAAAATGCAACAATTGGTAAACATTTGACTAAAATTCCTTTGAAAACCATGACCGTATTCTCCATAATGTTTGTCCCTAAATGTCTGTACTAATTATAGCAATAAGCTTGGCCTGTTTAGAGAAAGGGACATCCTTGAAAGGGCCACATGAGAAACACTGGAACAAGTAGTGCACAAAGAAGCGTTTTCATTGTGAACTACGTTTCCACTGGTAATCTAATATACACAGTATCAGATGTATGCAGCTTTTGACAGACCAATGCATAGACTGACACTAGAAAAAGGTTTCATAAGCTTTGTGCTGCTAAACTACACCAGTTTAAAGAGGCAGGACATTGGGATGCAATGCCTACACAAGGGAAATACTGGTGTACTATCTCTGCATAGACACCACCCGGAAAAACCACACAAGGCATATGTTAAAGCAAATTCTGTCGTTTCTGCAATGCACTCTGAGAAATTCATCATAAATGTATTTACTTTAGGTGAGAAAAGTATGCCTATGGTTAGACATACATTTTATATTTAGTCTTCACATAGGTGAGTTGTCTCTCAGTCTACCTATTGGGTAGCTGTGTCTCAGTATACACATTGGATGAACTAACCATCAAGTGACAATGCTCGAGCTCCAAGGGGCAAGAGACACAACCCATCCCTTTTGCTCGATTTCTTCTAAACGTTGCCACCAGCCCTGCATTTAGGAGTTGAAGGCACCCACTAAATATATTCAGAACCCAATCATGCGAGATATGAGCAGAGCTGAGTTGTTACTTATAAAACACAACCAATGGCCTAAGATAACTTGCTGCTGACCCGACTAACAGCATCAGAAAATATATGAAGATAATCAATAAAAGAGATTACTTTTAAGAGCCTTTCTAAAAGAAACATTGAATGGTCCTCTATTTTGCTCAGGACAAAACGGAGTATATTCTAAATAAAGGAAGCAACACAAAAGAACAAACATCTCCTCAAATCCGACCCCCATTCCATACCCCAACTAGCCTTTTCTAAATCAGAGGTCTTTTAGTAAGACGGAATGTCCAAAATGAAAGGATTGTTTAAACTTAGAAGGAACCACGGAAGCAGCATGGTGCCTGTCTCATAATAGGCTCCGTGGGCAAAGCAGACATCCATATAACAGCTGCTTCTATCTGGCAACCAATGCAGCTTAAGGTGAACCTTGGACAACCTTTACATTTCCTGAAAATTCATGACAAGTCATGCTGCTAGATGCTGAACACTTTGAAACTTGTAAATAGTTGACTCAGGAAAGCAAACATAGCAAGCACTGGCATAGTTCAATCTAGAAAGTAGGGTAGCATTAGCCACACACGATTTTAGTGGAACAAAATGAAAAGGTTTTTCTCCAAGATCCTCAATTGTACTTCTGATAAAATCTTGCATTCTCTATTTTTTTGAAGAATTTAAAGTGTGGTGAATTGCCTTCCTGTGTTTTTGTAAGTGTGGTGGAATGTGATACCTAGGCCTTACATCCCTGTTGATCTTCCCCAAGGCACTTTAAGTATCTCATCATAGCCTCGATTACAAGTTGCATGGTATTGAGTGGTGCAAACTCTGCATAAGTAATTACCAGTACTCTGCTGTACCAACCCACCTACACCATGCAATCGCGAGTTAAAATTCACAGAATGGTAATCCAAGTTGGATCCAAGTTGACCGTGCGATATTCTACATAGAATTCCCTACTCCATGGTGTTTACTGCATACATTTACCATCTAATTTGAGCAGGTGATAAAAATGTTCAGGGGGCTGTAGTGAAAATGTGCAATAGGCTGTTTTAAGGGTAGGTGGAGGGAGCGGGTGAGGAGGGTGAAGGAAGAGGTGGAGAATGTTGGCTGGCTGGGGGAGCACATACTGCTTCACGCCTTGTCTGAGATTTGGGAATGGGTCAAGGAAAGCCGCCTAGCTGCAATGCATCCTTTTCCTACAGTGATTTTACGTGCTATATTTTCTGGCCTATAAAACTGGGTTTGTTGTTCCCACACCCTGGACCTCTGGTTGCAGGACCACTGAATGTTTATCATTGTGTAGAGCGGATTTCCACATGAGAATTCCGCTTCACACAATCCACAATTAGGACTCAATACTTTTATGGGCACCTTATAGGTGGGCTAAATAGACAGATAAAGAACAACAGTCAATTAAAAGGGAGGGACATGGAGCTACTAAAGGTACAGCCACCCATGCTCCTAACTCTAAGTATTCAAACACATGTAGGAAGCTGTTCCTCAAGAGGGAAAAGTCAGGTGAAGATAGGTTGAAAAAGTAATCGATTCCAGTGAGAGTTTCTCTTTGGAAGATAGAGCCCTCACACGCCCAAATGGGTGTCATGCTTCATCATTGGGCTTTTGCTGCTCATGGGGTTGGTGCTGAAATAGCCCACGGGCCCCGCTAGAGGGCTCTTTATCACAGATCTATACTTTTGCCATTTTGATGAAGAATGTGAAAGTAGGCTATTGTGTGAGATAGAGAGTTAAAACTACCTAAGATTGAGGCGTCGCCAGTTCTCAGCCCTGGTGCCTCAACTTTGCTCTTGTCTGTGTGGACTATGTTGGGCTCACTTGACGTGAGCTGTCTAGCTCTCTATAGCTTGTGAGGAGTTGCTGAATGTTGTGGCAAGACTTAAACACTTTGGTACAGTTGGCATCTGAATCTGCTTGCTTTGTGCCCTGGTTAATAAACAAATGTTATCACCTAATTGTTTAAGTTGGTCAAAAATCTCTTTATGCTTTTTTCCTGCTCATTTTCAAAAGAGGTGCAAAAAATAAAGAATTTCAAAAGCCTACCTCCAGTGAGTCAGCAGCAAATTCACAGGGATTTAATCAAGGCACCAAGAGAGAGGGGCCCAGCTCAGCCACGTCCGGGCGCAGACAGGCCCGCTTTTGGCCTGGTCTTTGCCCGGTCCCGTGCGTGCCCTACGGTGCGTGTAGACACAGGCATTTAAATGCACTCACCTGGTTCAGGGAGTGCAGGCTTTGCCTCCTGGCAGTTAGAGGGTTTCTAGGGCTTGCAGTCCTTGCCCTTTGCAGCTCCCTGAACAGGCATCTCGCACTGCGGACAGACAAAGGGGCCTAAATGTGCTTGCCTGGCACAGGGATTGTAGGCTCCACCCCTTTGCTACTAGGTGGTTTCTGGGGTTTGCAGTCATTGCAGCTCCTCGAAAAGGCATCCTGTGCTGCAGTCAGACATGTCTGCTTAAATGTTCCTGTCCGCCATAGGTCTTGTTGGCTCCACCTCCTGGCAGCTACGGGGTTTCTGGATTTTGCAGTACTTCCTACTAACAGCTCCCCCAACAGTGGTCCCCTGTCTTGGCATAAAGGTTGATAATCTGACATATGAAAGGGTCGAAGCCCATGAAGAAATGATGGCCTTGACATACTGCAGTCATTTTGTACATAAGGGAAATAACAAGGTAAAGCCTACGGAAAAGAAATACATATACCTGATTGTAAGACTGGATACTGTCAATTATCCATTCTTGGATTAATCATTCTCAACACAATTTAGTTGAGATGTTTTCTGATATAGAGTTTCTCCAACTGATAGCCATAAGAAGAGAGAAATGAATATCAAATGTATGGCTCAACTATTTCTTTTAATTAAACCACATTTAACCTTAAATATTGGTCTCTCACATTGAACACAATTATACAGAATTCATATATACAAACAAACCACATATATTTCTCATTTACATATATATATGTATGTATATGTAAATGAGAAATATATGTATTTCATTTCCGTAGGCTTTACCTTGTTATTTTCCTTGTTAGATACCCAAAAGCCTATGGGTTATATGGGTTAGCCCTGTAGTTTGTTCATTTTTTACATAAGGGGCACTTACGGTATAGGAACACCACAAATGGCACACATTCTGGCATATTTCATGTCATTTTTTATGTAAACGGGCATTCGTGGCACACAGCGGCCCCCATGACAAAATCCTGGACCTGGTACAATGGAATTCATTTTTGATATGTGGGGGCCCCCATAGCCCTTTCGGAAAAAATGTGGACTACTCCTGAGGAACCTTAGGTTTCATTGCCTTTGCACACCATGAAAGGATTTGAATATTAATGAGTGCCCAAATTAGCACTTCATCACTTCCTTGAGAGCTGCAGATACTCTGTGATAGGTGCCTGGAAAAGGAGGAAGGTGGAGCAAGGGCAGCTGCCCCGCCTCCAAAGACTTAAGAGAGGCAAGGGATTATGGATGCCATCTTGTGCTTAATTAGTAAAATAATATGTACCAGGGCCTTAGTCAGGAGGCCACAAAAGCTTGCACTGCCCATTGCAACTGCCACGCTGCCAATAACAAAACCAACACATCTACCAACCATCACGCTGCTACAAGTGTGACGTTTCAGACAGTTTGAGGCCCCCAAAGCTCTAAGAATGGCTTAAGCAGCTAGTATTACTTGTTTTAATTAATATTTAATTAACAAACAATTGGTATTCTGCATATCTTTTAATTGCACAAACAGCGCCACCATGTGGCAGACTGTCATAAGTGCAGGTGTTGACAATTAAGTGCTGGTGCGCGCACTGATGCCATCTTATGACACCTAAGGACTGATTCTTTTGTGTGGCCTGGTTGGGTGCATAACATTGATGATGGGTATCTATAAATAACTGAGAGTGGTCCACCCACCTAAATGATCCAAGTGATCTCATGGATTGCTCAAGGTTCCCTTTCAATTGATTTTTGTGTCACTTGCAAAGCTTCTGTTGCACGGCTGGCTTTATGGCAGGGTGACTGGTGCAGCGGTACTGGGCGCTGACGTAGAGGTGGGGAATTACCTCAGGGGTGTGCTTTGTTTAGCAATAACTTACGATTTGAAAGCAACTGGTGCAGAGTTCCTTGAGCTTCCACCTTTCAGGCAGCAATAAAAATGTAAGATAACTCTTGTTATCGGCAGAGCCCCAGCAACATGGCCGATGCCCGGAGGAGCTGCCTAGACAGCTATAGAGGATATTGGCTGTGGATCTCCCCTCGGCCGTCACCTATCCTCTGGACTTGGGTACTGTTTTTCGCCTCCCCGCTTTGCCATCTTTTTTCCCTCGCCGTCCAATGAACTCCAAAAACTCTGCAGATTGCGGATCCTACTCAACACTGCCAATGCCCAGTTCAGCTGCCTAGGTAGCTTCTGAGGAGATGGCAGGGGATCCCCCCTCCGGCTGTCTCCTGCCTTCCATCTGGATCTGAAACACTGCTGCTTGGCATCCCGTTATGCAGGAACGAGAACTACTAGAACGCAGCAAAGAGAATTATGCGACGCTGCTGCCCTGCACCACTGTGCTTGCTTTCCTTTTTTTCTGAGTTGCTTGCCCTCCTGACTCCACAGCTGCCTTCCTCTTCCGGGGCTGCTGCCTGGGCGCCCGTGCTGACTTCCCCTGACTTAGATGACCCGGGAGAGATCGGCGACCTTCAGCCTTCCTCCCACCAGAACCGACTGCTGCCTTCCCCATTCAGCCCTGCTTCTGGGGTAAGTTTCAATATTGGCTTTTCGATCAGATTTTTGTTAACCAGCTGATGGAGCAAGGTTTCATACGTAAAGAAACTTGCTCTGATTCAATCCTCTCAAAATACTATGTAATAAATTAACCAACAGGTTTTGTGATTATTAATGCTTGCACCACATGACATTTTATTTCGTGCAGAGGAAGCTTTCCTATGTGCCTTCCTAACACGTAATCCGAGTGTCTTAATATGGCTGCCAAAAATGCAGGAACTCTTCCGCGCATGCGTCTACTGCATCTACGTAGTAATATGTCCTTTGCTTTTGGTGGGAATTCTTTGCAGCTGCCCAGTAGATTCTAAAATGGTTGCTTATGCTTAAACTGAACCTCATGTGATTTGCTTAATTGCTAATGCAATAGATAAAATAAATTAATGGGATTAGAGTAGGAATCAATCAATCAGCCAATCACAAGAATTTGTATAGCGCACTACTCACCCGTAAGGGTCTCAAGGCGCTGAGGGAGGGGTCGCTATTGCTCGAACAGCCAGGTCTTGAGTTGTTTCCTGAAGGAGAGGTGATCCAGGGTCAGCCGTAGGTGAGTGGGGAGGGAGTTCCATGTCTTGGCTGCCAGGTAGGAGAAGGATCTTCCTCCGACGGTAGATTTCCGAATTCGTGGGACGGAGGCGAGGGCGAGGCTGGCGGATCAGAGCTGGCGGGTGGGTGTGTAGAAAGAGAGGCGGCTGTTGAGGTACTTCGGGCCCATGTCGTGGAGAGCCATGTGTGCGTGGGTGAGGAGTCTGAACGTGATCCTCTTGTTGACGGGGAGCCAGTGCAGGTCTTTCAGGTGGGCGGAGATGTGGCTGCGGCGAGGGATTTCCAGGATGAGTCGTACTGAGGCGTTCTGAATGCGCTGGAGTCTTTTCTGGAGTTTGGCTGTGGTTCCAGCGTAGAGGGTGTTCCCGTAGCCCAGACGGCTGGTGACGAGGGCCTGGGTGATCGTCTTCCTGGTTTCTGTGGGGATCCATCGGAAGATCTTTCGGAGCATGCGCAGGGTGTTGAAGCAGGATGATGAGACAGCGTTCACTTGCTTGGTCATCGTGAGGGAGGAGTCCAGGATGAAGCCCAGGTTGCGTGCGTGGTCCATTGGTTTGGGTGCGCTGCCCAGGGCAGGGGGCCACCAGGAGTCGTCCCACGCGGAGGGAGATGGTCCGAGGATGAGGACTTCCGTCTTGTCTGAGTTCAGTTTCAAACGGCTGATCTTCATCCATTCTGCGACGTCTCTCATTCCTTCCTGGAGGTTGGCTTTGGCGGTGGTGGGGTCGTTGATGAGGGACAGGATCAGCTGGGTGTCGTCGGCGTAGGAGATGATGTTGAGGTTGTGTCGGCGGGCGATGGCTGTGAGAGGGCTCATGTAGACGTTGAAGAGTTTTGGGCCGAGTGAGGATTCTTGCGTGACGCCGCAGATGACTTCGGTGGCCGCGGATCGGAACGGGGGGAGGCGGACTCTCTGGGTTCTTCCGGCGAGGAATGAGATGATCCACTCCAGGGCCGCTCCTTGGATTCCGGTGTTGCTGAGGCGCTGTATCAGGGTGCGGTGGCAGACAGTGTCGAAGGCTGCTGAGAGGTCCAGGAGGATGAGGGCAGCCGTTTCCCCGTTTTCGAGCAGGGACCTGATGTCATCGGTGGCTGCGATGAGGGCGGTCTCGATGCTGTGGTTTGCTCGGAAGCCAGATTGTGAGGGGTCGAGGGATCCGTTGGTCTTGAGGAAGGCAGAGAGTTGTCTGTTGACGGTCTTCTCGATGACTTTGGCTGGAAAGGGGAGGAGCACGATGGGGCGGAAGTTCTTCAGGTCCGTGGGGTCGGCGGTGGGTTTCTTGAGGAGGGCGCTCAGCTCGGCATGTTTCCAGATCCCAGGGAAGGTGGCGGATGCGAAGGAGCTGTTGATGATGTTCCGGAGTTGAGGTGCGATGATGGAGTCGGCTTTGTTGAAGATGTGGTGTGGGCAGTGGTCGGTGGGGGAGCCGTAGTGGATGGTGTTCATCATGTGGGTGGTGTCTTCGGTGTTGACAGGGGTCCAGGTGCAGAGGGTGGTGGTTGGGGGCGCTGGTTTGGCGGTTGGGTGCATGGTTTGTGCGTCAAAGCTGTTGTGAATGTCGGCGATCTTGCGGTGGAAGAACGAGGCAAGAGAGTCACAGAGGTCTTGCGAGGGAGTGATGTCGGTGTTGCAGGTGCTGGGATTTGAGAGCTCTTTGACGATGCTGAAGAGCTCTTTGCTGTTGTGGGTGTTGTTGTCCAGTCTTTCTTTGAATGCTGTCTTCTTGGTGGTGCGGATAAGCTGGTGGTGTTTGCGCGTGGCGTTCTTGAGGGCGGTCATGTGTTCTGTTGTCTGGTCGTGGCCCCAGGCTTTCTCGAGGGTGCGGCAGGTTTTCTTGGAGTTTTTGAGGTCGGTGGTAAACCACGAGGCTTTCCTGCTGCTGGGTCTGCTGGGAGGGTTCTTCAGAGGTGCGAGTTCGTCGGCGCAGTCGGTGAGCCACAGTGTGAGATTGCGGGCTGCTTCATCGGGGTCCGTCGTGTTGGTGGGCGAGTTCTGGCTGAGGGTGGTGGTGAGCTGGTCGGCGGTGATCTTGCTCCATCTTCTGTGGGGAATTTGTTGCGGGTGGTGGTGGGTCGTGGTTCTCCTGAAGTTGAAGTGGACGCAGCTGTGGTCTGTCCAGTGTAGTCCGGTGGAGTGGCTGAAGGAGATGTGCTTGCTTGAGGACAAGACGGGGTCAAGCGTGTGGCTGGCGTAGTGGGTGGGGGTGTTCACCAGTTGCTTGAGTCCGAGGCTGGCGAGGTTGTCCAGCAGGGCGGCGGTGTTGCAGTCCTTGTTGTTCTCCAGATGGAAGTCTAGGTCCCCTAGGAGGATGTAGTCTGAGGAGGTGAGGGCGTGCGGGCTGGTATACAGTGCATTAATTTATTTTCGTATTCTAACATGTTCTTCCTTTACTTTATTTTGGCCTGGAGGGTGACTGAGCAACATTTTGTCATTGGGGACGCAGGCGCATTGAACACTCTGAACTTCATGAAAATGGCATTGAACCACAGCCAAAGGACTGTCTATGAAGTGATGTGCTTGAGAACTGCACCTTTTGACCAGAAGAAGGAAATAAGAAGTGACAATTTTGTTGTTGAGTCAATGAAATATGGGTGGGAATATTAAAGCATGGGAAACCAAGTAAGGGGAGGGAACATAGAACAATGAAACTAAGAAAATTGACATTACATTAGTATGGTGTGATGACTTCACTCTGTCCCACTGACCAATCGAATGAAGGGAATATACGGATATTGAAACATTGGAGGGAGGTATAATGTAAATAACAAGGACCCCCTGATTGGAATCAATGATTCCTCGGACAGGGAAACAAACAGTGTGTATATAACTAATAATAATCCTAACAAGGAGAAGGGTGACTGCCAATAAGAAGAAACCTGTCAATATATTTCAGTATAAAAATCTGTTCATTTTAATAAATTTGTAAATTAAAAACAAACATGGTATACAGATTACATCAAATTAACACATAAAAACCAATTTATACATAGTTAATAAATTATTATCACATACTATTAAAGGGGGGAGGCAAAAATTGCGATAAATATTTTCATCAACTTGACATCCTAAAATAAATTTACACAAAAAAACCCTAAAATATCACATAACATTAAAACAAGAGACGAAAAGTGGCAATCAATATTTTCGACGCGCGTTTCGAAAAACGCCTTCTTCAGGAGCCACAAATATATTTCTAAAAAAATTAAATTGTTTTCTTTTCTTCCTCTTATAGTGGCTAGTATCCACTTCTAGTTCCTTCGCAATCGGTCGAGAGCTGTTGCAAAGGACCTGACACTAAGCTAGAGGGTCGAGTCGCTGCCTATGATTAATAGTTAGTTGGTTCTAGGCTTCACAGATTAATTTCACACAACCACCTTTGTAGTTCAAAATGTGTCGATTCTTAGGAACTCACATAGTATCTAAAATAAAAGCAGTGATCCGACGATCTGCGTAGTTGAGTTAAAAAATTCCCTTTTTTTTCCAATATCTCACATCTGGCCTCTAATGTGAAGCATAACTTTAATATGTGGCAAATAGACCAAATGGCCGAACTTATTCTGATCGTTTCCGTAAGCGATTCAAACGTAGGAATCCGGGCATTAGTTAACCGGTCCTTCACTCCACGCTATTCGTCAGAGGTTGTGAGTGAAGGGAAGAACGGCGCCGCAGAGGATAGCTGCCAGCGTTACTCGGCCGTTAGAAATGGTATCATTGGAGGGAGGTACATACACTGAGAATGGTATAACTAAGGTAGGCTTAGTCTGTTAGATTGTCGGACTTGTCATAGACCTGTTACTGACCCAACGTTGCGGGAGAAGATTGCAGATGCCACAGAGCTCAGAGGGCTGGTTGAGCACTCTGAAAGAAGAATCTGGAGATTTGCTGATGAAGAAGAATCAATCCATCTAGAGGCGAAAGAGAAGCACCAGAGAGGGGTGTAACAGTGGTGTTGCATTTAGAAGAGGTTACCTGTCCTGTCCTGCACCTGTCCTGATCTGCTTTCTCCTGATTAGTCGGGAACCCTTTCTTTTCCAGCCCTTGGCCAGGGATTGGTCCTCGCTCCATTCTAGGTAAATATAAATCTGTGTGGTTCTTGGACCATTTCTCTTTTCCACGCTTCCCGGGTACCAATGTCTAGAGATTTTATTAAGTCTTTTAACATTTTTGCTTTGATTGTTATTTTTATCCTTGAGAAGCTGGTGATTGAAATGTGTTGGTATTTGACTCACAAAATATTGCATAGATAAAAGCTTTAAAACTCTCTTTAGTCTGTGATCATTTTATGAAATAAGCTAAGTTGTTGATTATGCCTATTATTATAACAAACTGATTCATTGACCTGAGTAAATTAAGAATCGAGGTAAGATATGGTATGCAGGTATAAAACATTATAAAGTAAATATTTTCTCATCGGCAGCAAATAGATTACCGGTTTATGTTTATGGGCCCAGGTGAGTATGGTGTATTATGAGTAACCCAAGCTGGTAATCTCACGCCATCAGTATTTCTTGGTAGCAGAATGATGGTTAGGTTTTAGTTAAGATAGGTAGTTAAGTTGTTTTTGAATATTGATTCATGTATTAACCAAAACCGTTTGTATTGTTTCATGTTGTCCAGAATTCCTCGGGGATATTGAATAGTGGGTGGTAAATGGAAGCCACACTGCAGTGAGGTTACTTGCCTTGATGAAGAAAGTGTGTAAAGATAGGTAGAACTTGAAGCACTAGTTAGGGATTATTTTTCGTATAAAAGTGAGAGTGACTGGTAGCAAAGGAGTTAGCTGGTGAAACTTTGGTCTTATATCATCTAGAAAGGGTAAGTCTGAAGGAGTAGCAGGTTCTTTGATGCTTGAGTGAAGAGTAAGCAGAAGAGCTTTCCTAGGAATTTAGTCAATCAGGCACAGTAGCAAATGTTTTTACGTTGTTGATTAATGAAATGCATATTTTAAATTGAAAGACATTGAGTTTTCATAAATTACCTTGCACAGGAGGGGTCAGTCACGGGTGCTGCACTGACGTCACTGAGAGCCGCGCTGGGATTGGTAGAAACAGCGGGAGTGTAGCTGAGTGTAGAGAGTGAAATTCACGTCACAGGAAAGTCGTGCAATCATTGGTTAAAGAAAACAGTAAACCTAATGTTAATTGGTCATCAGAATAGAAAACGCGCTGGTATTGGAGAAGCATTAGAATAGACGTAAAAAATGAATTCATTGTCAAAATAGAAATTTCAGTATTTGTAGATAGTGAAAGATATATGTGGAGCCTCGATCCAACTATAATAAGGTCTTGTCCAGATAGTAGATTTAGAGGTTTTGCCCTTTACTTTGGAGGAAAACCAAGAACCATGTATGTGGAGAAAAGAAAATATTTATTTATGCAGAAAATCATGAATTATTTTAAAAAGGATGAACCCATTAAAACTAGAGAAGGAATTATTATTCCTCCTCCGAATACACCAGCATCATATATGATGATAGAAAGAGGTTAAAACACTTATGTTTGGATAGAAAATTGGATAGAATACACAAAGGATGATGGAATATTAGCATTTCCAGAAAACTGAACATTTATTGGGATGTGACAGGAACTTGAGTACATTTTATCCAAAATTTCCCTGAGAAACACGAGATAAACAGATGAAACAGTGGAGACAAACTATGATAGTAGAGGGGTTATATCCTGTATTAACCACAGAAGAACCAACAGGAAGTAAATGTACAGAGAAAACAAAGCATTTAATGACTCAATTAAATATAAGCCCTGAAGCATTTACGATCCCAGTGACTATAGATCCTGTAGTTCTCTTATATAGGGATAAGCAAAATGGTCCTAAAACTCCTGTTCTGACAACTCCAATTGTGCAAACCAGAAAAGAAAATATAATAATTGATGACCTGGCAAGTGAGTGTGAGTCACTAAGAGCATCAATAAATGATGCATTTAGGAAAATCACACCAGGATGTTCAAAAGAGGTACAAATCGAAACACCCACAGGAACAAAAAGTGCTACTGTGGTAACCCCAAAAGGGATAGAAAGATGGACATGAGTTAAAAAAAATGCAAAATCGCAACCAAAGGTATTCAATATATTCCAATTGAGAGAAGAATTAAAATAAATGATAGCTGGAAAAGTAGGGATAGAAAGATTATATACTTTTAATGAAGAAGAGTTGCTATTCATATGTAGAAGCATCACCCGAAATACCAAAATATTTCATGAAAAAGTAATGAATTTGGCTACAGAAACGAGAATTGACAGGATAAATCTAAAGTTTTGCAAAAACAATATAGAGCAGAATTTTCTGACAAAGATTTAGAAAAAATGAATGTGTCACCAAGAAAGTTACAAATAAAAGAATTATTGTCACTGTTGCAAAAATGGGGAGATTTGGAAAACTAGATTGACAAAGAAAAAGGAAGAAGCACAGGCAAACAGAACAACATCTGAGTATATGATGAAAGATGCAGAAAAGGTTAAGAGGATGTGCCCAATGAGAGAAGTACGTGGAGGAGGTTATCCACATGTTCCATGGACCCGACAAGATATTTTATCAATTACAAATGATTTGCCAAAACTTAGAGAAAAGCCAGTCGAATGGTACAGGCACGGTGAAAGTTTTGAAAGTTTTGTTGAAGGATTTAGATGGACTGTTTAATATTGTTCCTGCTGATTTATGGGCAGAATGTAAAATTACAGTAGACTGGCCTAATGATGAGTACCCAAGAGATGCAAAGGCGGGAGCCCCATCAGATGATGTGATGAAAAAAATATCATCAGGGAATTACTTATTTAAAGGGAAAGACTCCCCTAAAGGAAACCGATTGGACAAAAATAGACAGAATAACTCAAGAAAAGGATGCATCATTACATGCATATTATGAACAACGTGTACAGGTGTTCAAGCAGTATACTGGGTTCGAAAACATTGAAAATAAGGATATGACACATTTTGTATATCGTTTTGTGTCTGGGTTAAGGTCAAATATATCACAAATGATTAAAGAACATATGTTGTGTTGGTAAGCAAAACCTATTGATGAGATCCTCAAGGATGCAAAATACTGTGGGATGAGATTAACAATAAATGAAAGAAATTAGAAGAAAAGGTAATGTGGGCTCAAATAAAATTAGCAGAGCAACCAGAACTTCAGTTAAGTAAACAGGCAAATAATCAAAGAAGAGGGGAAGGTCTAGGAGAAGGAACTGGAGGCAAACCAAAAGGGCGAATGAGCAAAGAAGAGGCAAAGAAAATATTTCCCTGTCACGTGTGCGGAAAATTGGGGCATTGGAAAAACAAGTGTAAATTTATACGGAATATTAATGTCCAAAATCAAAATTTAAATCCACAGATGCAGAATGAGGTGTTAATGAGGCAACCGCAGCAGGTTGTACAGCATCAGTTACCACCTGCCCCTATGCCAGATTTTGCGAGTCAATCCAAGTACAGTGTGGATACCGGATTTCGGGAGGGAAGTGGTAAGAACACTTCTGTAACACCATTTTTTCTTTTGCAGGACTCATTTTTTGATGAGGAAATCTAATGACGGTGCCTGAGAGGGGGGGGAAGAGGAATGCGTGCTTGGCGCATCCTTGCCGGTAGATCAGTCAGGTCCATATATAGAAGGTAAAGTGAAGGGAAATGACATCACCTTCTTATTAGACAGTGGTGCTACCCGTGCTACTCTGAGACCAGCAGACATCCCAAACCTACCCCTCTCGGGAGATGCGATCCAAGTAGTGGGTGTTTCTAATAAACAGATTAGGACCCCAATTACCAAACTAATGGAGGTATGTATTGGCAAAGTCCGAGAAATGCACAAGTTTGTATTGTGTGACTCCAGTCCTGTAAATTTAATAGGAAAGGATTTATTGTGCAAAATGAACTGCACAATATTTTGCACAACGGATGGTGTTGCAATTCAGACACCTGATGAAGACGGAGTGTATAAGATCATGTTAGCTGGACAGGGAACTGCAGTAAATGACACGGTTAAAAGGATGACACTAAGGGCCCGATGTAGGTAATTTCGATTCACCTACTCTTAAATACCGAATCATACCGTTTCGGTATTTAAGAGTAGGGAAATATGAAATAGGCAGATGTAGGTAAATTTTCTTTTTAAATTACCGAATCTGTATGATTCGGTATTTACCGAATCGGTAAATACCGAATCAGTATTTGCCATTGATTCCTATGGGCCTTGAAGCCCATAGGAATCACTGGTAAATACCGATTCGGTAATTACCGAATCGGTAAATACTGAATCCTGCCAGGGGGAACGGGGTGTCACTTTGACACCCTGTAGCACCCCAATGTCAGGCATGTGTGCCATGTGGTACACATACATGCCCTAAGGGCATGTCTGTGTGTCACATGGCATAGGTGTACATGCACAGATGTGCATGTACACCTGAATTCGTTATTTACCATGCAATAGTATTACATGGTATATAACGAATTGTGAGGGGCCTGTGGCACTGTTTAAAGCGCCACCTACATCTGCATTTACAGATTCGGTATTTTTACCGAGTCTGTATTTACCAATTCGGTAATTTTACCGATTCGGTAAATACAGATTCGGTAAAAATACCAAATCTGTAAATACATGCCACCTACATTGGAAAAGGCATTTACCGGTTGGTAACGGCCGAATTCGGCCGTTACCGACTGGTAAATGCCTACCTACATCGGGCCCTAAATGAGCTACAAGAAGAGGTCCAGTCTACCATAAATCCTGACGTATGGGATTTTACTGGAAAAGAAGTAGGACTAATGGCAAATGTAGATCCAGTCAAAGTGACTGTAAAAGAAGGTGCAGTCTACCCAAATACCCAACAATATAAAATGAGCCCAGAAATAAAAGCTGGTGTTGCAGCCAAAATTGAACGTTTGGTCGAGCATGGCAGATTAAAAGAAATAATGAGTATTCCCTGTAGGTCACCTATAATTGGTATAAAGAAACCCAACGGAAAATATAGAGTGGTCCAAGATTTGAACAAAAAAAATAAAATTGTTGTTCCATGTTGTCCGATAGTACCGAACCCAGCAGTGATCCTATATCAAATACCATGAAAGGCAGGAGGATTCACTGTAACTGATTTGTGTCATGCATTTGTCTCCATTCCCTTGCATCAAGAAAGTTAGTTTTTATTTTCATTTAAATTTGATGAGCATGTTTATGTTTGGAATCGTTATCCTCAAGGGTACACAGAGTGGGCCCGATTCACAGAATGAATTTAAGACTCAATCCTAAACTTACTACTATTTTGGTATTCGCAGAATGCACTTACTACTTTTGGTATTCACAGAAGTTAGGATTTTGCCTTAAGTCTGTCTTAAGACAAACTTAAGACAAAATCCTAACTTCTGTGAATACCAAAAGTAGTAAATGCATTCTGTGAATACCAAAATAGTAGTAAGTTTAGGATTGAGTCTTAAGTTCATTCTGTGAATCGGGCCCAAAGTGTTTACATTTTTTTTCAGATTTTGACAAAATGTCTTTAATCTTTGGTATTGCCTAGACAGTCTGTTTTGGTGCAGTACATAGACGGCGTATTAGTCACCTCAAAAACCCGAAATGATTGTGTTATTGATTCAATTTCATTATTGAATCACCTGGCTGAAGGTGGGCATAAGGCGACGCCAGACAAATTACAATTTTACTCAAATTCGGTCAAATATTTGGGACACCAAATACAAAGAGGAGTCAGAAGAGTGACTTCAGAAAGAATTAAAATAATAAGATGTATGAACTTACCCCAGACCCAGAAAGAAATAAGGATGTTTCTTGGAGTTATGGGATATTGCAGGCAGAGCATTGTGGGATTTGCAGTACTAGCCAAACCATTGATACAATTGACAAAGAAAAGAGCAAGAGATCCAGTAGATTGGGATGATGAAAGTATGTAAGCCTTTCTGAAATTACAAAATTGTCTTTGTGAAGCACCTGCGTTAGGTATGCCAGATTATTCTAAAGAATTTGCACTATTCTGTGATGTGAGAAACAATTGTGCGCTCTCAGTTCTAAGACTGACACATGGCTTAATGCGACGTCCAGTGGCATATTTCTCTGCTACGTTGGGCCCAGTGGCATCTGCATTGCCGGGGAGCCTAAAAACTGTAGCTGCAACATGTTTGAGTCCGGAACAAAGTGAGTCATTGATAATGGGACACCCTGTAACAGTGTATGTTCCACATGCAGTTGTAATTTTGCTGACAAGAACCCGAACACAGTACCTTACTCCTAGTCGGCTGACTAAGTATGAGCGAGCCAGTTATATTAGGTGCAGAAAATGTAACAATAGTCAGATGTACTGTCTAAAACCCTGCAACTCTGTTACCTGATTCACCTTTTGAAGAAGTAAGAGATGAGATCGAGCATGAATGCCTTGATGTGACTCAACTAAGTACCAAACCTCTTCCAGACATACAGGAAAAACCTTTGAAGTATGCATAACATGAGCTGTTTGTAGATGGCTCGTGTATGTGTCATGAGGAAGGAGGATTGAGTGCTGCTTATGCTGCTGTATGCACATTGGCTGGAATAGTCGAAGCATCCTATTTACCAGGAGTCAAGTCTGCACAAATAGCTGAATTGGTAGCTTTAATTAAAGCTTACAAAATTGGGAAAAATTGGAGAGTGACCATATATACTGACAGTCAGTATGGTTACGGGGTTGTGCATGACTTTGGCCGGCTCTGGATGCAAAGGGATTTCATAACTTCTTCAGGAACCCCTATTAAAAATTGACATTTTGTCAAAGAATTAATTGAAGCAATTCAATTGCCAAAAGAAGTGGCCGTGGTCAAGTCAAGTCAAGGAAATCTTTATTCGTCTGCTATTTAAGACAGTCATAAAAGCACAAGAAGTAAAGTGGCCGTGGTCAAGTGTGCTGCTCACCAATCTGGAAATGATAAAGTGCCAGCTGGTTATCAGTATGCTGACCAAGTTGCCCAGCATTGTGCTAAATACAAAATACCAGTAAACAAGAAAATTGATGCATGTGGCATCAGCTGCCAACTTATGCTACTTGGCGACATAGGAACATGGGAGGAAGTGAGAGAATTACAAAATGAAGCAGAAACAAAAGAAAAGGAGGAATGGGAAAGAATAGCTTGTCAGAGAAGAGCTGATGAAGGTGTGTGAGTTTACTTAGATGGAAGACCTGTGTTACTTGGCTGTATGCTTGCACCAATGGCTAGGATGTATCATGGAGACACCCACATAGGCAGAGATGAAATGATTAGACTTTTCCGACAAGATTGGTTCAATGCAAGGTTCGGGAATGACACAGAGAGTCTTTGCCAGAGATGCTTAATTTGTCAACCAATGAACTCAGGCAGGAAAACTGTAGTTTGTCCAGGAAAAATAAGGAAAGCTGAGGGTCCATTTATAAGACTTCAGATTTATTCCATTCAGTTGCCTACCTGTCGAGGATTGAAATATGTACTTGTCATTGTTTGTTTGTTTTCAAAGTGGGTGGAGGCATACCCTACCAGGAGGAATGACAGCTTGACAGTGGCCAAACTCCTATTAAGAGAACTCATTCCTAGGTTCGGTTTTCCAGTAACTATTGAACCAGACTGAGGGTCTCATTTTAATAATGAAATAAATTGATTAATTTGTGAAGCGTTTAAAATTGAGCAAAAGCTGCACTGTGCATAGCACCCAGAGGCTTCCGGAGTGGTAGAACAATTTAATGCCGCAATCAAGTCAAGACTGGGAAAGGTGTGTGCAACCACCCTACTGGAGTGGCCTGATGCTTTACCTCTTGTCCTGATGGGACTCAGAAGCATTCCAGACAAGAATACAGGCTTGAGTCCCCATGAGATACTCATGGGAAGGGCAATGAGACAAGCATGTATACCAGGACACAAGCTGTTGAATATATTTGATGATTTGGTACTAGAGTATTGCAAAGAGGTGGCTGATCATGTGTGTTCTATCTCTCACCAGGTTGGGGAAGACGCTGTTACCAGGTTGCCCAACAAAGCGCATGATCTGAATCCTGGTGACTGGGTAGTAGTGAAAAATCACACTCGAGAGTCTTGCCTAGCACCAAGGTGGGGAAAGCCACATCAGGTTATATACTGGTAACAACAACAGCTGTAAAATGTGCAGGATTGCCTAATTGGATACATGCCAGCCACACAAAGAGGATACCAACTCCTGACGAAACAGAATCACAAGAAACTCAAGTGGTTGAAAGGGCTGATGGTTGTATTTTATATATATATATTTATTTATTTTATAATTGCATTTATAAGGCGCACAGCTACCCACAATGGGGCAAGAGGTAACGCAAAAGTGAGTCCAAAGTTATCATTGAGGGAAGAGCCAGGTCTTCAGGTCTCTGCGAAATTTGGTCAAGGATGGTTCAAATTTCAATGCAGCTGGAAGAGAATTCCACAGTTTTGGAGCCAGACAGAAGAAGGAGCGTCCGCCCATTCTCATCAATTTAAAACGTACAACTGTAGAATCACTGGAAATAGATTCTGAAGTAGCTGATCAAGAACAACCTAGCACTAGTCAGGATGACTGGATCCCAGTAGTAGACATACCTGAAATAACTGTGAGAACAAGAAGCCAAACTTATCTAGACAGACAGAGTGATAGTGAAGACGAGACAGGAATAGAAGAACACACTCAGATTACAGAAAACGAAGCTAACATTAAATCTGAGGACAACCAGATAAGGAAAGAGCAAAATACTTAGACAGAGGAAGATGAAAATAGCACCTGTGAGTCTGAAGAGGGACAGATGGGTACTAGAGAAAACGTTCAGGCAGAGGACAATCAAGAAAATATAAGACCTGAGCAGGACCAGTTAGGTAAAGAAAAACAAGTTCAGGAAAAAGAAGAAAAACAAAGTCAAAGCCAACAAACTCCTGAACAGGGTCAGTATAGAAAAGAAGACCACTTCCAGGCAGAAACGGAACAGACAATAAGCCCTGACTAGTTCAAATAGAGAGGAAATCTGAAGACAGAGAAAATGCCATTGTGCCACAAATCAAAGAAAACAAAAGAGTATCTGAAGAAACTGAAAGCATAGTGCCAGTTGATCCAGCGCTCCTAATGAAAAACTGTCTCACCAACGCTACCCATCACCACAATACTCACCATTAATCATAAATCACTTATAAGGCCCATAAACCTACGAGACAATTTTTGAGCGACTGAATCATGTGACCTAATTAAACAGATCTATTCACAAACTATTTACATATTTATATACAACTGCAGATTATCTTTTCTTACCATGGTTTTAAACATATATCATTTTAATTAAGTCACTAAGGCGAATGAATCAACTAATGGTAACTAGACCATGAATAAACAGGACCAGCTTGTCGTTTCAAAATCTAATTTTATTAACTATATTATTCAAGAATGAGCATTTTCGATTATAAATCTTTATTTTATTAGCAATAAGAAAGCAGCATTTATAAAGGAAATGATTTATAAGACTGTCACTTTCAAGGCAAAATCAGAAAGCATAAATATTAGCAACATAATAGTTTCCATTCCCTCGATCTATTTCCCTGACTATTCTCTCTTCACCTAGAAAGGGAAAATCAATTAAAGTCTGCTGTCCTTACGTGAGCCAGAAGTCCGACAGCATGTCACGTCAATCAGGAATCAGAAAGCGAGCAGCACCCTCCTGCCCATGAGGTCAGGTTTTATACCTTTCTATCTAGCTAAACTGTCTACATTTTATATTTCTCCAAGCAAATCCAGACTTTCCATTGGCTGTCTTATGTCAGTCCACATTAAGGGGCAGATTTATGTTGGTCATGCGCCACGTTTGCGTCACGCAACTGCGGCGTAAACGTGGCGCATCCCTACGACCCATTTACAACGTGACACATCTAGGCAGATGCGCCACGTTGTAAAGCCCTGCGCCATATGTGGGCGTTCCGGCGCAGGGTGGGCGTTCCGGGGCAGGTGCGCCTCGCAAAAGTGGCTGAGTGAAATCTATAAGATTTCAGTCAGTCACTTTCAGGCCAATGCTGCGTCAAAACCCTGTGCCTGCTTGAAGCAGGTGTAAGGCTTGACGCAGCATTGGACAGATAGGGCACCCCGAGCATTGCTGGAGCTGCGTTGCGCTTGCGACGCAACTCCAGCAATGCGCCACCTTTACGGCACAGATGCGTCACGCATCTGTGCCGTTTTTGCCCCATGGTGCGCCGCATTGTAAATGCGGCGCACCATGGGTGGCGGAGCTGCGGCGCAAAATAACTGGCGCATCCCTCGGGATGCGCCAGTTATCATAAATCTGCCCCTAAGTCATCTCCATTTCAACACCAAGATCAGGCTTTGTCTTAAGCCCTATTGTCCTTTGCTTTCGCGTCATTTGGCTTCCTCAAAAGAGTTACATTTCTCTCGAGTTACAGTCCACAACTTCCTTGCCTTGGCAGCCACGCTGATATCCTGTCCTTGAGCCTTTTTCTCCAAGTGCACGTTCTGCACAAGAAAAGAACTGCTTTCCAAGCATTTAATGGCAGCATGGTAAAAGTCTTCACAACTGTGCATGTGTGTGGCTCCACTCTGGACAAGTTTTCGTAACTGCATCTCAGTCAACCATTTCTTTGCATGCCTTAGGCCTCACTCGGAAACTATTATTCAAACAAACACAAGACATCAATTAATTAAAGAATTGAGACCCATTCTATTACCCACCCCCTTTGCTAAATTAAAACCCATTAATTTATGTTACCTAGCTGAGCACACAAAGCAGCGTTCATATCTACCTTCTTCTTTTGGACCGCAGGGATTCTCCACGAGCTTTTGTCACAGAAAAGACATAACATAAGCACATAAATAGGCACATGCCATTAGTTAAACAACCGCATGAAGTACTGACAAAGACAATAGGCAAGGTTAATTAGTTTATTATTTTTCTTCGCATTTGCAACATAGAGCACATAAATTAATCCCACGTGTTTTCTGATAAATGCATTTTAAAACTAAGTTGATTAATAATTTCACCACATGCTTGTTAATACAGTTATGTTCATTATGGAAGTTTAACTTTGCAGGGTTTGAACAAAATATTATTCATCACCTTGCTCCATCAACTCCCTCATCTGGAAACAACACCCACATTTTTTTGAAATTTTAACCCTTGAACATGTTTTGGACTTTCTTGATTATTAGTATTTCTAAACTTTAGATTCAGCTGTTTGTCTGCAACTCTCATATTGAGTTCTACGAAATTCTTCCAATTCTATTTCTTTTTCTTTTTCTTTTCTGAGTTTGTAAATTCTTTTCTTTTCTCTTACATATTTCTTTCTGTTATGTATCATGCAACTAATTTTTAACAAAAGTATCACTATGACTATAACTATTAAAGGACAAAGTATTTTACCTAAAATTGAACTACCAATCTCTTGAAACCAGTTTCTGATTGCTGCAAATCTTTTGCTCATATGTTCTGAAAATTTTTCATCTTCTAAAGGTTCAACTTCAGCATGTAATTCTGTTATATTCTTGATATACATCTCTATATTCTGACTCTTGTCTGGAATATATGTACAGCAATGCTGGACATGTAAAATTCCACAGACTCCTCCCTCTTTTGCGAGCAGAATGTCTAATGCAAGACGGTTCTGCATTACCATTGTTCTCGTGGCAATAAGTTCTGTATTCACTAATTGAAATCCACTAGCAGTATCAGTAGAGAATCTATCAACAATTGTGGACATTTTTCTAATATTATTCGCATTTAGGGTTATTCCTACCATGGGTATTAATGCACTAAATATGTCACCCAATATCTCTGAAAAGCTTTCCCTTCTGAATCTACTCAGATGATTTCTGATTTCAAATGAACCTTTTGCATTTCTATCTACATGAAAAATCTTTGGAAAAAATAACCAACATAACAGGTCCCATACCAGTAGTCTGGGAGACTGAAATAAGCTTTGTTTCCACAAACAAAATAAATTCCAAGAAAAATTGGATCTTTGCCTCCTTTAAATCCCCATCCCCCTAAGATTTGATAAGTATCTTCACATTGACTAGCTCCTACAAAATAATTATCAAACAGAGTATTATCTCTTCTTATACAAAGTTTTCCACTTACAGGTTTGTCTATATGAATTGCTACATTTTCGTTTCTACCATTGAGCTTTTCATCCTCAATCTGCCAAAACTTCGATTTGGTTTGTTTCAGCATCTCATTTCGCTTGTAAATTGCCCTCCTCTCTTCAACCATATTTAAAAATGATTTTTCTTCCGAGCTCAACTTACATTTTAAAATATTTCTAAAAGCATACTCATAAGTAAGTTCATTAGTTACTATGAAAAATTCCCTCATCTGTTTAGCATGTTTCAGTTTACTCAAGCTATTATCAACTTTTAAATTTGCTAAAATCTCGTCAAAATTAGAGTAATATTATTCTAAACGACCTGTTTGATAAAACAAACTAGCTATCACACTACAAGTGATGCCATAAGTAAGAGGAAGCATATTGTAGGTCACTCATTCAGAGACAGAAGTGGGTAATTTCACACAAATGTAACAATCTTTCACATCCATCACCTTAACATATTCAGATAAAAGTCTTGAAAAAGTGTTACTAGAAAAATCTCCAACAGATCTATCTTGGTGGATCTCTGGTTTATGCTCAATAATTTTATTAGTCTTGCCTACTATATCATGGTTGTCTTGATTAACCACAACTTTACTAGACATGTTAGCTTTATACACCTCTTTATCAATACCAAAAGGAAAAATGACAGCTAAAATCAATCAAACCAAAATTATTAGAATTACACATATAGAAGACATTTTACAACATCTTCTGACAAGAGAGCATCTCGAATTACTATTGGTAGAAGGCATCTTTACTTTGAAACAAGAGCCTTTAAAAAAAAAACATTTAAAAATCTAAAAATTACTAAATATACACCCCTCTTTCTTACTTTTTTTTTAAAGAAAAACCCTATTTTTTAACAGCTTTTCTTTGACCTTATGTCTTACATTATTGTGTGTTTCCAGCTAACACAATTTCTTCGACCTTGTGTCACCTAACACAATTTCTTCAACCTTGTGTCAGAGTTAAATCAATCATTATCACTTGTATCATCTAAATCTTCTTGGTTACTACTATTCACTTCCACTACTGGTGGGATGATAATATAAGTCCACTCAGGGGACTTGTACGTTTGATTTGGCTTTACCACTCTTTTTGCTCTGCTGTTTATCACTTCAATTTTCTTTCCTGCTTGATTTTTCTTAACTGAGTCTCCTCCCTTTTGACTTGAGACCTCATTAACTTCCTTTTTTGATCTGTTCACTAATTTGAATTTTAGACTCTCATTTTCATCTGGCCAATTATCTCCTCTCCTTAATAATTTCTTCTTTGGTCAAGTCAAATTACACTCTGCTCTCCAAGCTCTTTTCCTTGATCTTTTTACTTTGAATTCATCATCACTTTCATCAGATTCGCTTTCTGTGATATCAGCTCTTGATTCAGGTATTTCTTTACTCTGCAGTTTCACTCTGTTAGGAACATCACTCTTATAGCTGGTACTCGGAATTTCGTCTTCTTCTTCTTCTTCAATAACTTCCAATCCACCAGTTTCAGAAATTTCGTTCCTTCTTCCAGATCTTCCAATCTGCTTTTCAATACTCTCCTATTCGTGAATCACTTCTTGTTCAGACTCCTTTTCTGCTTCTTGATCTAGCAGATTTTCATCATTTCCAGAGTCTTGTATCACAATCTCTTCATTATCTTCATTCAATGCCTCATTCTCATTTGAATTTTCCAGATGTCGACTTCCTTGTCGATCTTCAGAATCTGGATTTCTTTCAGGTTCTTCTTCAGAATCAGAATCAGCTTTGGTGTCACCTTCGCCAGGATGTTCAGGAGCTGGCACACGTATGGTGTGGCTAGCATGAATCCATCTCTTTAATCCTCCACACTTTACTGCATTTGTTGTGACAAGTATCACCTGTCTTGCCTTCTGCCACCTAGGTACCAAGCAATTTCTTCTTCGGTGCACACCGTTCCCCACAATGGTCTCCTTTTAAGACTCTGGGAGATCGGCTTCCGTGGGACGGTGTTGAATTGGTTTAAGTCTTTCTTGACCAACCGCCGACAAGTGGTCTGGGCACCTCCGTTTTCTGCCAAAATGCCGCCGCTGGAGGTGAGGGTTCCTCAGGGGTCCATCTTGAGCCCCACCCTTTTTAATATCTATATGGCCCCTCTAGCGGCGGTGGCGGAATCTTTTGGCGCCCAGATCATATCCTATGCTGATGACACCCAGCTCCTTTTTACGTGTAGCAAGGGTGAGGATTTTGACAGCGGCCGGATCAGGGAATGCCTGGAAGCCGTATTTGATTGGTTTCAGAGGCATAGTCTGAAGTGCAATTCCGATAAGTCGGAGCTGCTTTTTTTCGGATGCCCGCCGGATCCAGGTTGGAAGACGTGGTGGCCCCATGATATATTTCCGCCTGATGCTGCCTCGTTAAAAGCTAAAAATCTGGGTGTCTTGTGTGATGTTCATCTTTTTTTTAGACCCCAGATCATAGGACTGACAGGGAAATGCTTCGGCATTTTGAAAATGTTGCGGAAGTCTCTTCCTCTACTATCCTTACAGCACAAAAAAATCATTGTCCAGGCCTTGATAGGCTCGCGTCTCGATTACGCGAATACCCTCTACCTTGGCCTTCCTAAATATTTGATGACACGCCTGCAGGTCGTGCAGAACTCGGCTGCTAGAGCCATCTTTGGATTACAGCGAAGGGCATGAGCCTCGGAGCTTCTCGAGAGACTTCACTGGCTTCTGGTCGCTAAGAGAGTATCTTTTAAGATCTTGACTCTGGCCTTCAAAGCTCTCCACTCGATTGGCCCAAAATACCTTGGAAAGCGTATGGCCTTCTATGCCCCCAGGAGGACTCTAAGGTCCGCTCTGTTGGCCAAAGCCGTCGTTCCCACCATCAGACGCGCTCGCACGGGAGGTCGCTCTTTCCGGTACCTGGCACCTCGATGCTGGAACGAGCTCCCCTTTTCCTTGAGAACAGCCAATAGTCTGCTTTCTTTTAGAAAGGAATTGAAGACTTGGCTCTTCTCCCAGTAACTCTGTGCTGGCCTGCGGTGGGCGTTGTGTTGTGTACTTCCCTTTTAGTTCTCTTTGCCAAAGCGCCGGGACACTCCATGGAGTAGCCGTGCGCTATAGAAGAGCCCTTTATAACATAACATAACATAACTTTTGTTCTCACCCAGTCTCCTGGTAACAGATCATGAGCTTGTTCCTTCTCTTTTCTTATCACTTCCGTTCCCACCTGATGGAACACAGAAGTCACCACGTCAGATAGGTTTTTGCAGTATTCCATTATGACGCTATCATTATTGCTCAATAGTTTATCAACTGGAACAAATGCTTGTCTCATGACTCAGCCCATCAAAATCTCGTGGGGGCTCAAACCTGTTTTTCTATCTGGAGTACTTCTCAAAGACATCAAAACAAGTGGAAGTGCATCAGTCCACTTCATTCCTGTAGCTAAACACATTTTTGCTATTCTGTTTTTTATTGTGCCATTCACTTGCTCAACAACACCTGATGCTTCCGGTCTGTAGGCACAGTGTAGCTTTTGCTTTATGTCTAAAGCTTCACAAATCAATTTTAGCAATCTGTTTTCAAAATGTGTGCCACGATCAGTCTCGATCGTCACTGGAAATCCATACCTTGGAATGATTTCTCTCAAAAGCAATTTTGCCACAGTAACTGAATCATTATGATGTGTTGGGAATGCTTCCACCCATCTTGAAAACAAACAGATTATCACCAAAACATATCTTAATTTGTTATGGGTGGCAAGTCAATGAAATCAAGTTGTAATCTGGTAAAAGGACCACCCTCCCGTCCTATGGTTCCCATGCTCACAACTGTTTTTCTGTTTGGATGGATCTGCTGGCAGATTAAGCATCTCTGACAAAAAGATACTGCAATTATTCTAAATATTGGATTGTACCATGTCTGTCTAAACAATCTGATCATTGAATCTATTCCAATATGTCCTGGACCATTATGCATGCGAGCCATGTCAGCAATCATGCTGTCTGGCATTACTGGTCTGTCATCTTTGGAAACCCAAATCTCATCTTCTTCTCTCTGTCTACAACCTGCTTTTAACCATGTGTCTTTCTCCTCATCATCTGCATCATCTTGCAATTCTTTTACTCCTTGCCAAGTCTCAACTACAGATGTTAGCATAAGAGAGTTCAAAACATGTTCATTGTCCTTTTCCCGATTAATGGACATATTATTCTTTGCACAAAATGTTGCTATTGTGTCAGCATATGCATTTCCTTTTGTCATGTAATCATCTCCTTTCTTGTGTGCTGTGCACTTTACAACAGCAATTTTCTCTGGAAGTTGAATTCCGTCAATCAATCTCTTGATCAACTGTGCGTTCCTGATTGGTGATCCCGCAGAAGTTAAATAACCTCTTTGAGACCAGAGCTGGCCATAGTCATGGACTACGCCATATCCATACTGACTATCAGTCACTATGGTAACTTTTAACTCTTTTCCTTTTTCACATGCACAAATCAAAGCAATCAATTCTGCTACTTGAGCTGAATGAATTCCTTTGAGACAGGAGGCTTCAACTACATCTGCAACTGTGCACACAGAGTATGCTGCACTCAGAACACCTTCATCTGTTCTTAAGCATGAACCATCAACAAATAAAACATAATCTGATTCAGCTAATGGGACATCTTCAATGTCTTGCCTAGGTTTAGTGCAAAATTCTAATACATTCAAGCATTCATGATCAAAATCATTTTCATTTCGGATTTCTGTTACAGTACCATCAGGTAATAATATGGAAGGATTTAAATTCACACATCTTGCAATCTATACATTATCTGATCCAAGAATAACTTTTTCGTATTTTGTTAATCTGTTACTTGTCAAATGCTGTGTTTTACTTCTAGTGAGGAGAATTTCAACTGAATGAGGTACATATACTTTTACAGGGAACCCCATTATTATCCCTTTACTTTGTTCCAAACTTACACTTGTTGCAGCCACTGCTTTTAAGCAGCCTGGTAATGCTTTTGCAACAGGATCAAGAACAGCTGAGAAATATGTTATTGGCTTTCTCAGTCTTCCATGTCTTTGAATCAAGACTGATAAAGCACATCCTTCTCTTTCACTGCAATACAGCTCAAATTCCTTTTCGTAGTCTGGCATTCCCAATGCTGGAGCTTCACACAAGCTTCTTTTTAACTGCTCAAAAGCTTCTAACTCAGTTTCTGTTAGGGAAATTGGGTCTTTTATGTCTGCTTTTGTCAATCTCTGCAATGGTTTTGCAATTACTGAAAATCCACTAATCCATTGACGACAATAACCTACCATTCCTAGAAACATTCTGACCTGTCTTTGTGTTTTTGCAGGTTGCATTGCCTGAATCATTTTTATTCTCTCAGTTGTCACTTGCCTGATTCCTTTTGCATTTCAGTGACCAAGATATTTTACTTCTTGTTTGCAAAACAGTACTTTTGCAGGAGACACTCTATGTCCTTCATCTGCCAAATGATTCAAAAGAGTAATGGTATCTGTCACGCAATTATCTCTTGTTTTTGCAGCCACAAGGAGATCATCAATATACTGCACTAACGTTGATTTTCCAGGTAAATCTAGGTTTTCCAAGGATTTCTTTAGCAACTGATTAAAAATAGATGGACTTTCTGTGTACCCTTGAGGGATTCGACACCATGCTAGGATACGCTCTTGGAACCTGAATGCAACAAATTGTTGGCTTTCTGGATGCAATGGAACAGTAAAGAATGCATTACAAAGATCTATAACTGTATACCATTCTGCATCATGCGGAATCTGATAAAGAATTACCGCTGGGTTTGGTACAACTGGGCAGCATGGAACAACTATTTTATTTACCTTTCTTAGGTCTTGAACAATCCTGAAAGTTCCATTTGGCTTTTTGATCCCCATAATCGGTGAATTACATGGACTGCTCTCAATTTTTTCAGAACACCTTGTTTTATGAGTTTATCAATTACAGGAATAACACCTTCAATATCTTCTGCTTTCATTTTGTACTGAGGAATGTTTGGATATTCTGCTCCTTGTTTTACTGATATTTTTACTGGGTCTACATTTTTCATCAAACCCATTTCGTTTCCAGTGAAATCCCAAATTTTTGCATTGACTGTCTCTTTTAATTCTTCAGGTAGATTATTTTTTATCAAATACAGGAAATAATGTACTTTCTTCTGCTTCAACCATTAACATTGTTAATTTGTAAAGCCCATCTTCTTCTTGAGTTTGGAGCTCAATACCATCCGGTGAGCAATATATTTTACAGTTCATTTTACAAAGGATGTCCCTTCCTAACAAATTCTCAGGACTGCTGTCACAAACTACAAATCTATGCATGTCCTTAAATTTACCAATTTCAACTTCAACTGGTTCTGTTAAATCTGTTTTAATGTGTTGGTTAGCTACACCTACTACTTGGATCTTTTCACCAGAGAGAGGCAGGTATTCTATTTCCACTGATCTAACAGTAGAACGGGTAGCACCTGTATCCACTAGAAAAGTGATTTCTACATCATTCACTTTCCCATTAATAAATGGACCAGATTGATCTACCTCAAGAGTGGCTCCAAGCACGCACTCTTCATCCTCTCTCAGGCACCATCAGAAGTAATCCTCAGAATCACTCCCTCCATTTTCCTATCAACCAATACTGTTGAGAAACATTTGACACATTCACTCTTGACGATCTGTTTACCTGTTCACCTCCGCAGAATCCTGTTTCTGTATTGTATCTCTGCACATTTACACAGTTTGGAAGTGGCGGTTGTGGTATCTGACTTTGCCGATTCACTACCTGTTGCTGTAGCTGTTGCTGCAGATTTATCTAATTCTGCACCTGTGGATTTAATGATGCATTTTTAAAATTTCTGGGCGGATTCTTACATTCGCGCTTCCAGTGTCCAATTTCGCTGCAATTAAAACATGGGAGTTTTTGCTTTAATTCTTCAATATTTCCCATCAATCTCGGCTTGTTATAATTACCTTTAAATTTCCATTGATTCTGATTAACATTTTTATTTTCTAAAGTTGCTATTTGTTGTTCAGCCACTTTCACCTGTGCCCACATAGCTTTTTCTTTTAGCTTCTTTGGTTTAGCATCTAATTCAGCACTACAGTATTTTGCTTTTCTCAAAATATCATCTACTGTGAGCGATTGCCAGCCAACTATTCCAGATCTTATCATTTCACCAATTTCAGGTCTTAAGCCATAAACAAATCTGTATATGAAATGGCTCAAATCCTTTTCACTCAATTTTTCATAACCACTGTATTGTTTAAATACCAGCAGCAATCTTTCATAAAATGAATTTACTGATTATTTTGGCTCTTGATTTGTTCTATCTATTTTAACCCAATCTACTTCTTTCGGGGGTATCTTGTTTTTCAACAACACCATTACATTTTTGGACAGATTCATAACATCTGATGAAGAAGCACCTGTTACTTTATCTCGAGCAGGTTCTTCTTTAGGCCAATCTATAGAAATTTTACATTCTGTCCATAGATCTGATGGGACAACTATGTCAAAGAATCCATCAAGATCAATCCACAGAACTTTTGAAACTTTCACAAATCTGTCTACCTGTCGATACCATTCCACAGGTTTTTCTCTCAGGCGAGGAAAATCATTTGTAAACAGTAAAATGTCCTGTCTTGTCCATGGAACATGCACATACCCTCCTCCTGGTATTTCTCTCATTGGAAACTCATTTGCTACTTCTCCTCTTTCTCTTTTGTCTTCCTCTCTTTTCTTTGCCCATTTTACTCTCCATTTACTTAATTCACCCAATCTTTTTAGAAACACAATTAAATCTTTTATATGAATAATTCTTCCTGTGGTATTCATGTTTTCAATGTCTTTTTCAGAGAAATCCACTCTATAATGTTTCTGTAAATCTTTCTCTCTACTTAAATCTACTTCTAATTCAGCAGCCATTTCCTCTAATTGATCATACTTGGTTTTCGTTTTCCATTGTATGCTTTTACAAATAAATAATAATTCATCATCCTGATATAGCTTCAAACTGTCAGTTCCAATTGTACCAATAATCAATTCCTCCAAATCCGCTTTCAACTTTGCAACATCAAGTAATATAAATTCTGGGCTTTGTGGGGAATTCGTTAAATCTATTTTATTTATGCTCTTTTCTGGAGTTCCAGAATCAGATTCTGCACCAGATGGAGTTTTATTTGACAAACTTTGATTAAAAGTTAAGTCAGGCATCATTGTTTTTTCTCGGTGAATTTCAGATAAATCTGAATAAAATTTTTCAGCCACTTTCTGAATTTCTGCATTTAATGGAACAGTCAAAGCTGAATGTCTAACTTCTCTTTGATCAAATACTGGAAGAACAGGTCCAATCGTTACTGGTACTGTTACTGCTTCCATGCTTTTAGTTAACTGCTGTATTAATTCATCTTTTGATCGAAAATATTCTGAGGTATTTGGTAAATCCTCACTTCTTTTTCTTCTCATTACATTACTTGGGATTTCATTTCTCTGAAGCGGGATTTCGGCATAATTTCTATTTTCTTCTGATATACTAGTATTAGATCTTGTTTCTACTCTTCCAGGTGTTTTTCCATTATTCGCATTTACTCTAGGTGATGTCTCATCAATAATTTCCCTTGGAGGAGCACTTGGGGAAATTCTTGGTGGAACTCTTGGGGAGGACCATGAACAAACTGGTTGATAAGGTGGCGGTTTCGGTTTTGTAATATAAATCTCTTCTAAAACCGCATCTTCTAATTCACTTTCTTCACCATTATTATTTTTCTTTTGAGCACTCTTTTGACCAGTTGCCTCACCAAGTAATCTCGCTGGGTACATGCCATCATACATGTCTGCACGTCTCCATCGACGCATTCTATCCTCATGAGTTTCCCTATTAATGTCTAATCTAGTACCTCTTGATACACCTCTACTTTCTCGTTCTAATTCAAACATTTCATCCTCCCATTCAGCTAAAGCCTCAAATTGAGTAGGTCTAGGTCTTGGTACAAGAGACATAATTTTTTCTCTTAAATTTTTCAAAACCTTAATGTTAAATGATCCATCTTCCAGCCATGCTAATACACCATCATTTTTGGCATATTCCATCCAATTCTAAATCCAAAGACAAGTATGATAACCATATTCACCTAACATATAAGCTGCAGGTGTTTTGTACTAATGAAGTAATCTTCCACCTCGCATTTCAATTTTCTTGTCAGGTTTAATTTTGTTTTTCAATTTCTGAAACCATGAAAGCTTCTTTTTCTCTTTCATGTAATAATAATCCATGTTTTTAAACGATTCTGCTTACTTCAAAATAGATCGTAACTATTTCCTTGTTGTTCCGCAAAACCAACCAATCCGTGCGCGAAACTCACCAACAAACCAATCAGGTTAAGCTTCGTCACTATTTTGCTCAACCAATAGAATGACTACTTTCCAGAATAAGCCAATCAGCTGCAAGCCTGCCTAGTCACATGAGCCAATCAGTGCGCGAATACTGTGACGTATGTTAGCCAATCACAGTGCAACACTAGTGACGTATACTGCCGCTGCAGCTTCTCTGTCCCTCGCTCCGCTCTGACACTGACACCTCCTTTACAAAATATTTTCACAGCGCCATATTATACAAATCTTTCAATTGAATTTCGTTAGTAACTCCACAAAAACAAACCATTTTTCCGTTTCGCTAAAATAAAATGATAGCTTTTCCAGTCATTCAGGTATTCTTTTGCATGAAATAGACGACGCTATTTTCACAGAATATTTAAATTCGTTGATAAAGTAAGGCTACTTTACCCTTCTAGCAGGTAATAATGAACTCGTTTCCCTCTGAATGCACATATAGTGACAATTCAAAGTTGGACTTGATCGTATATTACAAAATCATTTACGCACATTCAAACGGAAAGATCCCTAACCATACATACATGAATCATGATAGGACTTTAACCCACCATAGAAATCCTCACTCGCCAGTAAGATAGACGTCACTTCCTTACCCTTCACTCAAGCTTGGATAAATTCTACTACTCTTTTCACAGTGAGTTTTAAAACAGGCTCCAAGTCCCTATACTCGAAAGCTACGATTTCATAGACAATCCTCACTATACATTCAACCTTACACACCTAAAATCCCTAAACTTGTGCTATACGTCCACAACACTAGTGATATATGACAATACCACTATTTTGAAACAGAACAAATGCACTGTGTAACTTCATCTGTCACACTACACTTTTACTTGCCGGCAAACCAGGAATTTTTCACACTGCTGGAAAAACCCTTTGGACTACATATAACAACTGAACAAACTTAACGTGTTTTAGTCATCAATCCTATGTATTTACCATGTAGCATGTCAGTTACCATAGTAACCGTAACTCTGCTACCAAGAAATTGATCCAGCGCTCCTAATGAAAAACTGTCTCACCAACGCTACCCATCACCACAATACTCACCATTAATCATAAATCACTTATAAGGCCCATAAACCTACGAGACAATTTTTGAGCGACTGAATCATGTGACCTAATTAAACAGATCTATTCACAAACCATTTACATATTTATTTACAACTGCAGATTATCTTTTCTTACCATGGTTTTAAACATATATCATTTTAATTAAGTCACTAAGGCGAATTAATCAACTAATGGTAACTAGACCATAAATAAACAAGACCAGCTTGTCGTTTCAAAATCTAATTTTATTAACTATATTATTCAAGAATGAGCATTTTCGATTATAAATCTTTATTTTATTAGCAATAAGAAAGCAGCATTTATAAATGAAATGATTTATAAGACTGACACTTTCAAGGCAAAATCAGAAAGCATAAATATTAGCAACATAATAGTTTCCATTCCCTGACTATTCTCTCTTCACCTAGAAAGGGAAAATCAATTAAAGTCTGCTGTCCTTACGTGAGCCAGAAGTCCGACAGCATGTCACGTCAATCAGGAATCAGAAAGCGAGCAGCACCCTCCTGCCCATGAGGTCAGGTTTTATACCTTTCTATCTAGCTAAACTGTCTACATTTTATATTTCTCCAAGCAAATCCAGACTTTCCATTGGCTGTCTTATGTCAGTCCACATTAAGCCATCTCCGTTTCAACACCAAGATCAGGCTTTGTCTTAAGCCCTATTGTCCTTTGCTTTCGCGTCATTTGTCTTCCTCAAAAGAGTTACATTTCTCTCGAGTTACAGTCCACAACTTCCTTGCCTTGGCAACCACGCTAATGTCATGTCCTTGAGCCTTTTTCTCCAAGTGCACGTTCTGCACAAGAAAAGAACTGCTTTCCAAGCATTTAATGGCAGCATGGTAGTCTTCACAACTGTGCATGTGTGTGGCTCCACTCTGGACAAGTTTTCGTAACTGCATCTCTGTCAACCATTTCTTTGCATGCCTTAGGCCTCACTCGGAAACTATTATTCAAACAAACACAAGACATCAATTAATTAAATAATTGAGACCCATTCTGTTACCCACCCCCTTTGCTAAATTAAAACCCATTAATTTATGTTACCTATCTGAGCACACAAAGCAGCGTTCATATCTACCTTCTTCTTTTGGACCGCAGGGATTCTCCACGAGCTTTTGTCACAGAAAAGACATAGCATGAGCACATAAATAGGCACATGCCATTAGTTAAACAACCGCATGAAGTACTGACAAAGACAATAGACAAGGTTAATTAGTTTATTATTTTTCTTCGCATTTGCAACATAGAGCACATAAATTAATCCCACGTGTTTTCTGATAAATGCATTTAAAACTAAGTTGATTAATAATTTCACCACATGCTTGTTAATACAGTTATGTTCATTATGGAAATTTAACTGTGCAGGGTTTGAACAAAATATTATTCATCACCTTGCTCCATCACAGTTTAAAGACTCAGAAAAGGTGATTCTGGGCCTAGATTTATCAAAAGACTGAAATATCGCCCTAAGACAATAAATGTAGAACCAGAACAAGTAAATTCAGTAACAAGCCAATCTGGACCATCTACTAAAAAGCAAAGAAGGAGAAGTCCAGGCTTGCTAAGACTGAATAATAAATTCAGGGGTCCGGAATGGACATATGTAATTTTTGAGGATTTTAAGAATCTAGAAATAAGTGGAGAAAGTGATGAAGAATTAGAGGTTGGTCCAATTGATGAAGAAGTGAGACCAACATGAAGAAAATAGATCCACAAGTTGAATTCTGTACAAAGTTACAAAGAAGGGTAAATCTCCTTAGCCTAAAATGGCCGATGATAGAGCCGCTGGAAAACCGAAATGAAACTGTATAAAGAAAGGCTGTAGAATATGTATATGTAACCTATTTTTAGTGCTTATAGTATGGTTAGGACTCACAATAGTCATCCCCTATCTGATGACTGAAAGTAAACAGAATAACACTAGTGCACATGGAAAGGTAGCTAACATTAAACAAGACAGCGTCGAATTAGAAGCACCAGATGAGACAGATTTACATCGCGGCAGGTATAAGAATGATACAGATTTAAATATTTTCGCTAATCTATAAGTACATTATGTAGAAACCATGGAAGTTAGTGTTTGTTAGGTATGTATGAAATTACTGACATCTGTAGCAGAAGGAGTAACATATGATCATTTACCATTGACCTGTGGTATTTCATGTAGTATTCTAGCTAGTTTATTTTATAGAACTGGAAAGTTACAACATTATTATTCTAACATAGATGTGATTTATTCTGAAATTCCCCTGCGTAAAAATATGAACCCTGTCCTTAGCAGTAGAGATTCACAATTTATAGGTGAATATTTTCTAACAATGAAGACAATAGATATAGCTGAAGCACATAAGCACAATCTAACCTGAAAGTTACATGAAGAAGAAAATATATTTTTGAATTTAGTAGAGAAAAGGAGACAAGATTTCCATAGAAGGGCCTCTGTACCGAAACCTCAGATACCTGAATGGCCTGAGAGGGAAGATTTTATTGCAACTGGCAAGACTCATGCTGCTATGTCCCTGGACCTTGAAAAGAAAGGTTAAAAAACAGAAAATAATAATATATTCATTGGTTCCAGTGAATGTGAACACAATTTCCTGATAATTGGGTGTTGGGGACTAAAAGGGGGAACTGATCCAGTATATAGTTTTTTTATATTTGTGGAACAAAGCTTACTTTAAGCTACCTGACCATTGGTATGGGAGATGCTATTTCAGAATAGTATTTCCAAAGGTATATCATGTAAAAAGAATCACAGGAAGCAATGAAGAAAATAATGGACTAACACGTAAGAAAAGAGCTAATTTTCCAGAAATTGTAGGAGATATATGTAGTGCATTTATACCTTCAGTGGAAATAATTCTGAATACACAAAGATTTTGTAAATTGTCTACAGTGGTGGATCGCTTATCGACTGACACTGCTGGAGGATTTTTATTGATCAATACCGAATTAGTTGCGGTAAGATCCATGGTTTTGCAAAATCGACTTGCTCTTGATATATTATTGGCAAAAGACGGTGGAGTATTTACAATGTTTGCACCTATATACCTGACAAAAGTATCGAAATTGGGAGGTATGTCAAAAATATTATGAATTTGGAAGGAGAATTGAAACAGCTGGAAGTTGATAGTGCATGGAAGAAATTAACTGATAGTATTTCTTCTACAGGTAATTGGTTCTCTAATTGGTTCTCTAATGCTTGAGGAGGTCATCCCCTGGGTGCAGTACAACATCCACATTCAGCTCTTCACAGTTCACACACAGTGGGTGAGGGGTGCTGAGTGCTGGAAGCCGGATCTTTGGCAGCGCTCCCTTGATAATATATTAACTATGCCCTGTCTGCTGCCAGATTCTGCTGCCTTGGAATCACGAGCGTTATATCGTGCCCACTCCAGGGGCGAGGCCCAATCGCGGGCTGCAAGGGCCGAGGGAGGCATTGGCCTGCTGCCGCGGAGATGGGACGCCCGGACCCGACTCAAGATGGTGGCCGCCATTGCACAGACTGGCTCCTGAGCAAAGGGTGTACTGATAGAGGGGTCCAACACAAACGTCCCTGGAATCCACATTGACACCCGCAGGGGGGTAGAGCTACCCTGGTGCCATCATGCTTGCGAGTAGGCCCAGAGTCAAGCCAGCGACGTGCACAAGTGACCCATGGGGATTGTGTGCTTGTGCATGGTTCTGCGTGTGATGGTGTGGACATGTACTTGGGTGTTTTTGTACTAGTTCATGTGATTCTATGTGTGCTCGTGTGCGCAGATGTTTCTGTATGTGTGCTTATCTCTGTGCGTGTGATGGAGTGTGCATGTACTTTAGTGTTTTTGTACTAGAGCATGGGATTGTATGTGTGCTTGTGCATGTGGATGCTTATGTATGCGTGCTCGTGTGCTCCCTCTGTTCACGTATGAGTGTGTGTGCACATTTGTGTGTGCTTGTGCATGTCTGTGGGTGTGATGTGTGTGTGTGCATGTACCTGTGTGTACGTCCTTGGGTATTTTTTTTCTGGAGCTTGTAATTGTAGGTGTGCTTGAGTTTTTGGTAGTTTCTGTATGTGTGCTTTTGTGTGTGTGTGTCTGTGCGTGTATGAGAGTGTGAGAGCATTTGTGTGTGCTTGTGCATGTCATTGCATGTGATGGTGTTTGTGTGTGCATGTACTTGGGTTTTTTTGTACTAGAGCATGGGATTTTATGTGTACTTGTGCTTTTGGATGTCTCTGTCTATGTGCTTGTGTGTGTGCGTATGTGCCCATATGAGAGTGTGTGCCCACATTTGTATATGCTTGTGCATGCCTGTGCGTGTGATGGTGTGTGCACGCTTTAATTTGTTACTCTCTGGCAGCCACTGTCCTGGTAATTGACTCTAACTGCCAGACACCTGACCTTAAGATGGCCACCAGTGTACAGTACAGTCCCCTTCCTGACCCCAAGATGGCTTCCATAGTGGTCCCCTCCACGTTGTTTTACTTCCCTGGGACAACAATTGGACATTGATCAGACCTTGATCCTATCCCCTAACCTGCTTACACATCAGGACTTGGAACCTGTGGAACGTACCCCAGACTGTAGAGACCAAGCGATTTGGCTGATACCCAGTGGAGCTACCATATAGCTAAAGAGGAGAAGGGTTGTGGACTCCCCGGCTGACATCGCCTACCCAGCCTTACCTTGGGCAGATTTTCCCCTCGTCTCTACGTCCTATCTTCTTCCTACCCCTTTACCCTATCCCCTTACCCTTCCTTGCGCCATTCACCTTGTCCCCTATGTTCTTTAAATGCTTTTCTTGATACTTATGTATTTTTAACTGATGTAAATTGCAAAATTATTGTTCCTCATGTAAAGCGATCTGTTTCCTTCGGGTCTAGCCAGCGCTATATGATAACTCATTAATTTAAATTTGTTCCCATTTAGGACTCTTTCTCTCTTTGTCTACTTCCCTAGCTCCTATCCCCTCTCCCCTGAATCTCTCACCTTGCCTGCTAGTCTGCCTAGCCCCCTGTCCTTTCTGCCCTCTGAATAAGCACTCCTTCTCCCCTTGTTGGGGAAAGATCCAATATTTATACTCTGGAGTCTCAGAAAACCCGCTGAGAGAGTCCACTGCGCCAAGGGTGCCACCCACAGCTGAGGTATGGTATGGCACCCCTTGCCAAAGCACTCCCTCTCCCCTTTTTGGGGAATGATCCAGTATGTAGGCCTTGGAGTCTCAGAGACCCCTCTGAGAGAGTCCACTGCGTAAAGGGAACCTACCGCAACAGAGATAGAGAAGTGATACCACTTCCCCTGGGATCACAGCTTACTGGACTTTCGACGTTGCTTTGACTCGTCTACCGGTCTGTGTTCCCGTCGCCCTTCCCCTCCTCTTTCTATTATGTGTCCATTTCCCTCCTCTTCTCTTTCCCCCCTCATTACCCCTCCCCTGAATCTTTCCCCTTGCCTGCTTTTCCCCTTACGTATTTGTGCTTATTGTTTTATCTCATATTATTTACAACAAGGGGTGGTGATGGACAGAGTCTCTGAATTAAGCAGAGTACTCTCACCCAGTCAAGAGATCAGGGCTAGATCCAACACCGTTTTTTAGCTCATTGCACCATCCCAGTTTCAGAACCTGGCTGTATGCAAATTAGTCTGTCCCTGGCCCAGTGCATCATGGGAACAGGGCAGACCAGACTACAAAAGCCAATTCTTACACTGGGAAGGAAACAAGCTTCCGGGGACCGGTTTCTGCCATTTCAGGCGTCTTCGGCCCGGCTTGCTTGAATCCTGATGGTGCAATGAGCAAGGGACTCACATCTGAGTATACCCTTCCACGCTTAGGGTGGACAAAATTATTTACAACAAGGGGTGGTGATGGACAGAGTCTCTGAATTAAGCAGAGTACTCTCACCCAGTCAAGAGATCAGGGCTAGATCCAACACCGTTTTTTAGCTCATTGCACCATCCCAGTTTCAGAACCTGGCTGTAAGCAAATTAGTCTGTCCCTGGCCCAGTGCATCATGGGAACAGGGCAGACCAGACTACAAAAGCCAATTCTTACACTGGGAAGGAAACAAGCTTCCGGGGACCGGTTTCTGCCATTTCAGGCGTCTTCGGCCCGGCTTGCTTGAATCCTGATGGTGCAATGAGCAAGGGACTCACATCTGAGTATACCCTTCCACGCTTAGGGTGGACAAAATTATTTACAACAAGGGGTGGTGATGGACAGAGTCTCTGAATTAAGCAGAGTACTCTCACCCAGTCAAGAGATCAGGGCTAGATCCAACACCGTTTTTTAGCTCATTGCACCATCCCAGTTTCAGAACCTGGCTGTATGCAAATTAGTCTGTCCCTGGCCCAGTGCATCATGGGAACAGGGCAGACCAGACTACAAAAGCCAATTCTTACACTGGGAAGGAAACAAGCTTCCGGGGACCGGTTTCTGCCATTTCAGGCGTCTTCGGCCCGGCTTGCTTGAATCCTGATGGTGCAATGAGCAAGGGACTCACATCTGAGTATACCCTTCCACGCTTAGGGTGGACAAAATTATTTACAACAAGGGGTGGTGATGGACAGAGTCTCTGAATTAAGCAGAGTACTCTCACCCAGTCAAGAGATAAGGGCTAGATCCAACACCGTTTTTTAGCTCATTGCACCATCCCAGTTTCAGAACCTGGCTGTATGCAAATTAGTCTGTCCCTGGCCAAGTGCATCATGGGAACAGGGCAGACCAGACTACAAAAGCCAATTCTTACACTGGGAAGGAAACAAGCTTCCGGGGACCGGTTTCTGCCATTTCAGGCGTCTTCGGCCCGACTTGCTTGAATCCTGATGGTGCAATGAGCAAGGGACTCACATCTGAGTATACCCTTCCACGCTTAGGGTGGACAAAATTATTTACAAAAAGGGGTGGTGATGGACAGAGTCTCTGAATTAAGCAGAGTACTCTCACCCAGTCAAGAGATCAGGGCTAGATCCAACACCGTTTTTTAGCTCATTGCACCATCCCAGTTTCAGAACCTGGCTGTATGCAAATTAGTCTGTCCCTGGCCCAGTGCATCATGGGAACAGGGCAGACCAGACTACAAAAGCCAATTCTTACACTGGGAAGGAAACAAGCTTCCGGGGACCGGTTTCTGCCATTTCAGGCGTCTTCGGCTCGGCTTGCTTGAATCCTGATGGTGCAATGAGCAAGGGACTCACATCTGAGTATACCCTTCCACGCTTAGGGTGGACAAAATTATTTACAACAAGGGGTGGTGATGGACAGAGTCTCTGAATTAAGCAGAGTACTCTCACCCAGTCAAGAGATCAGGGCTAGATCCAACACCGTTTTTTAGCTCATTGCACCATCCCAGTTTCAGAACCTGGCTGTATGCAAATTAGTCTGTCCCTGGCCCAGTGCATCATGGGAACAGGGCAGACCAGACTACAAAAGCCAATTCTTACACTGGGAAGGAAACAAGCTTCCGGGGACCGGTTTCTGCCATTTCAGGCGTCTTCGGCCCGGCTTGCTTGAATCCTGATGGTGCAATGAGCAAGGGACTCACATCTGAGTATACCCTTCCACGCTTAGGGTGGACAAAATTATTTACAACAAGGGGTGGTGATGGACAGAGTCTCTGAATTAAGCAGAGTACTCTCACCCAGTCAAGAGATCAGGGCTAGATCCAACACCGTTTTTTAGCTCATTGCACCATCCCAGTTTCAGAACCTGGCTGTATGCAAATTAGTCTGTCCCTGGCCCAGTGCATCATGGGAACAGGGCAGACCAGACTACAAAAGCCAATTCTTACACTGGGAAGGAAACAAGCTTCCGGGGACCGGTTTCTGCCATTTCAGGCGTCTTCGGCCCGGCTTGCTTGAATCCTGATGGTGCAATGAGCAAGGGACTCACATCTGAGTATACCCTTCCACGCTTAGGGTGGACAAAATTATTTACAACAAGGGGTGGTGATGGACAGAGTCTCTGAATTAAGCAGAGTACTCTCACCCAGTCAAGAGATCAGGGCTAGATCCAACACCGTTTTTTAGCTCATTGCACCATCCCAGTTTCAGAACCTGGCTGTATGCAAATTAGTCTGTCCCTGGCCCAGTGCATCATGGGAACAGGGCAGACCAGACTACAAAAGCCAATTCTTACACTGGGAAAGAAACAAGCTTCTGGGGACCGGTTTCTGCCATTTCAGGCGTCTTCGGCCCGGCTTGCTTGAATCCTGATGGTGCAATGAGCAAGGGACTCACATCTGAGTATACCCTTCCACGCTTAGGGTGGACAAAATTATTTACAACAAGGGGTGGTGATGGACAGAGTCTCTGAATTAAGCAGAGTACTCTCACCCAGTCAAGAGATCAGGGCTAGATCCAACACCGTTTTTTAGCTCATTGCACCATCCCAGTTTCAGAACCTGGCTGTATGCAAATTAGTCTGTCCCTGGCCCAGTGCATCATGGGAACAGGGCAGACCAGACTACAAAAGCCAATTCTTACACTGGGAAGGAAACAAGCTTCCGGGGACCGGTTTCTGCCATTTCAGGCGTCTTCGGCCCGGCTTGCTTGAATCCTGATGGTGCAATGAGCAAGGGACTAACATCTGAGTATACCCTTCCACGCTTAGGGTGGACAAAATTATTTACAACATGGGGTGGTGATGGACAGAGTCTCTGAATTAAGCAGAGTACTCTCACCCAGTCAAGAGATCAGGGCTAGATCCAACACCGTTTTTTAGCTCATTGCACCATCCCAGTTTCAGAACCTGGCTGTATGCAAATTAGTCTGTCCCTGGCCCAGTGCATCATGGGAACAGGGCAGACCAGACTACAAAAGCCAATTCTTACACTGGGAAGGAAACAAGCTTCCGGGGACCGGTTTCTGCCATTTCAGGCGTCTTCGGCCCGGCTTGCTTGAATCCTGATGGTGCAATGAGCAAGGGACTCACATCTGAGTATACCCTTCCACGCTTAGGGTGGACAAAATTATTTACAACAAGGGGTGGTGATGGACAGAGTCTCTGAATTAAGCAGAGTACTCTCACCCAGTCAAGAGATCAGGGCTAGATCCAACACCGTTTTTTAGCTCATTGCACCATCCCAGTTTCAGAACCTGGCTGTATGCAAATTAGTCTGTCCCTGGCCCAGTGCATCATGGGAACAGGGCAGACCAGACTACAAAAGCCAATTCTTACACTGGGAAGGAAACAAGCTTCCGGGGACCGGTTTCTGCCATTTCAGGCGTCTTCGGCCCGGCTTGCTTGAATCCTGATGGTGCAATGAGCAAGGGACTCACATCTGAGTATACCCTTCCACGCTTAGGGTGGACAAAATTATTTACAACAAGGGGTGGTGATGGACAGAGTCTCTGAATTAAGCAGAGTACTCTCACCCAGTCAAGAGATCAGGGCTAGATCCAACACCGTTTTTTTTTTTTTTCCAGTGAAGAATTGGCTTGGTAGTTTGGTCTGCCCTGTTCCCATGATGCACTGGGCCAGGGACAGACTATTTTGCATATAGCCAGGTTCTGAACTGGGATGGTGCAGTGAGCTAAAAAACGGTGATGGATCAAGCCCTGATCTGTTGACTGGGTAGGAGTGTTCTGATTAACTCAGATACTCTGTCCATCACCACCCCCTTTTTGTAATTATTGTTTTATCTCGACCTTACAAGTAGCTATGTTGCCATGCTCTAATAACTGTGTAACCTTTGTAACGATGTAACCTGTAACTATGATCTGATGCTCAAGTAAAGCTCTCTGATACCTCCGGGTCTAGCCAGCGCTATATAAAAACCTTTAAAATAAATAAGTAAAATACTGATGCCAATAATAGGTATAACTTTATTGGTTTTAATGATAATGATTTGGTGAAAATGCTGCAGGAAAAGAAAATGGTGTGTAGTAAATGAGAAAGGAAAGAAAAGAAAATATGATGAAATTCAACTGGAAGAAATAAAAGGAGATATTTACAAAACAATGAAAAGTTTCCAAAAGAAAAAGGGAAAGGGAAATCCTAAAGTGATTAAAAAAATAGAAATGGGAAATGGCTAAAGTTGGCGTCTGGTTCTGTAATTAGTGATGGCATAGAATGCCATCAAAGAGGGGATTGATGGAGCAAGGTTTCATACGTAAAGAAACTTGCTCGGTTTCAATCCTCTCGAAATAACATGTAATAAATTAACCAACATGTTTTGTGATTACTAATACTTGCATCACACGGCATTTTATTTCATGTTTGGGAAGCTTTCCAATGTGCTTTACTAACAAATAATCTGAGTGTCTTAATATGGCTGCCGAAAACGCGGGAACTCTTCTGCGCATGCGTCTACTGCTTCTACGTAGTATGATGTCCTTTGCTTTTGGTGGGAATTCTTTGCTGTGTGATATGTCCTTGTACCATTTAGAGATTTTACTAAGTCTTTTAAATTTGTTGCTTTGATCGTTATTTTTATCCTTGAGAAGCTGGTGATTGACGTGTATTGGTATTTGACTCACAAAATATTGCATAGATAAAAGCTTTAAAACTCTCCCAAGTCTGTGATCATTTTATGAAATAACGTAAATTGTTCATTATGCCGATTATTCTAACAACCTGATTCATTGAGTAAATTAAGACTCAAGGTGACAAGGAAATTGGTAAGATATGGTATACAGGTATAAAACATTATAAAGTAAATAATTTCTGATCAGCAGCAAACAGATTACCGGCTTATCGTGTGTATGTTTATGGGCCCAAGTGAGTATGGTGTATTATGAGTAACCAAAGCTGGTAATCTCGCACCATCACCGCAATCCCGCCATCTTGTTTACGAAGCTATCGGGGTCCTTGTCCTGGATCCTCCATCTTGCGGTTTCAACACTCCCCTTGATTGATTCATGCTGCTGGTCAGCGCCCTGGGCCCCTGGAGTGACCATTGCCCTATGTTGACCCACTCTGAGTCTACTACAACCCTCTCTTCTTGTTTGGCCCTGTGAAGCACCCATTGGCTCCCTCCTTCAAACACCTTCCATTTCAAATTTGCCACCCGACTCAGTGAGGAAGTCCGGCACTGGTTTTGTTGATCCCTGGACCCTCTCCGGTTTGTGCGACTCGCTTAATCTGACTTTTTTTTGGTATCCCCTGCACTACTCTTTTCCATGTCCGGTCTGCCAGACTTGATCTGTATTCCAACCCCTTTACTTTTTCCCCCTCTACCATCTATGCTCCTTATGACTTGTTTTCTATGTTATCTAATTGCTCGATTAACGGATGTATTTCTGTAACACGGTTTTTCTCTGTTCTATGTTATTCGCTAGTAAATAATGTAACAATGTAACACTGTTCTTTTGAAACAATATCCCTATGTAAAGCACTCTGATTCCTCCGGGTCTAGCAAGCGCTATATAAAACTCTTCAAATAAATAAATACATGATTTCATTAATAAAATTGTTCCTGCTAGCAGCTTAGAGGGTTAATATGCCTGCTGCTAAGAACAGATCTGTATTTTATGTGGAGAGTTGAGTGGACTGGTAAAACCCGCCATTACCAGCACTTTAAAACAAATGAAATGTATTTGAGAGAGGGGGCTATGGAGAGATGAGGGGCTCTCTTGACAGGTGATAGTGAGGGAATCCGAGAAGTCATAGGGAGGGGGTCGTCAAATAAAGATTGTGGCACCAAGTGCCACCAGCATTAAAGCCTGCTCTGATCTGTTGAAATAAGAATGCTTTTATAAATACATATCTATCCATGCCATATACCATGACTCATTTTTAAATAAATGATACTGAATCCACGAATGATTATATGATTTCCATATATCTTCCTACAATTAGTCATATGTAACAGCAAGCTAACAATGTCAATTAATTTTCCACATGTTCCCTAAACCTTTTAGTTCTGCAGTTCTTTATAGTGATCTATATTTAGATAAGGTTACTTTATTTTACTGTCTAGAAATGTTAAAGGTTAATGAGGTATAGTATTCTCCTGCATAGTGACCTTGCAAACCATTTGCATCTGCTGCACACTTTTGTGCCACATTTAGGGGAGTGATTAATGTACCTTGACAGACCTGGAGGCACTATGGAAATGAACAGACAGGCCGCAGTCCATCAGTCCCAGTTAACCTAGCGAGTGAATGATCCTTCATTTCTACAGCCCCATCACATCCACCCTGCTATTCTATGCATTTGCATACTCCCTCAAATGCATCATTAGGAAAAATGACCTGCATCAGTAGCACTGGGGCTCCTCGGTGAGTCTCCCAAGTTTTGCTTCCCGGCTGTAGGGAAAACGATCATGATTAATGTTTTGCGCATTGCATCATTTTCTGTAGCAAGCATATTAAACATATCATCATTTATTGAACGGCCAGGCATATTTATTCACCTTTTTATAATGTTTGTGCCAATATGTTGCTAACGATCGGTCCCAAAGCTCTGCAATCATTAACTGCCTGTCACTACTCCCAAAGCAGGTTCCATGACTGAATTCATTAAGGAAGCAGGGAGCTGAACCTGCTCCTCTCTGCTGCCAGCAGCGAGCATATGGTGTGATCACCGACTGTGCTGTAGTAATATTAATATGCATGAGGGACCCTTCAGAAATCCACCCCGTGCAGCCAGAAAGCTACTTAAGGCTGCCAGGAGTTGTGCTGCTCGATTGACAGCCTTCCGTGTCCAATTATGAATGATGAACCTTGGAGTGTCTGGAAACAGCTTTATTCGTAATTAGTCCAGGAATGAGCTCCATTAGGAGAGGCGTAGACGCCGGGACGCTGTGTGGCAAGAATGCGAGGAGGGACTCAAAGGGGCAAGATGAAAACAAGAGGTCTTACATTCCCATTTGTAATGCATCATCTTTCAATAGGAACAAGTGACATTTGTAATCCATTTTTCTTGCTGGAAATTTCAATTGAGGCTATGAATACTGGCATCGTTCATATTTATTTCACATGACAACGTTTACTTAGTTTAAATGCAAAGACAAGGGCTGGCGTCCATGTTTGATGCATCCAATCTTTGCCTTTCCTGCTTATCGGCACTCGGAAATAATAGGCAGAATTTAGCACTATACCAGGATTAGATGTCAGGCTGCCCAGAAGAGGCGTGATTCGAAATGTGTATTCTACTGCTAGGCTAACTTCAGCTACTGTACAAGACATCACTGCACCGCCCTTTTACTGTATATGTGTAAAAAAAACACTCTTTGCGCAGTCACCCCCACCAAAACCTTCTGCTGGTTTTCAGTACTTGTGTGTGGACTCTGAACACTGGGGCATTGACATCCAGCAACCAGTGTATGAGCTCCGACCCATACAAAATGAAGAATTAGCAAATCTCTAATCAGCATATTTATCTTACCTGTAAATCACTAGTATTTGGTACCCCATGTACTTAGGGCCTGTAAGTTACACGTCACTTGTGGATTACTGCACCTATTGTGCTACCATTAAAATGACAAAGTAAAGCATGTATTCAGGCATGTCCCTAATGCCTGAGTGTGAAGATTTAAAACTGCAGGTTCGACCTGGCTAAATAAACCTTTTGCCAGGCCTAAACCTTCCTTTATAATACTGGTAAGTCACCATTTAAGATAGGTCCTAAATTACTGGTTTGCTGGTGGAGTCCCTCATTTCCCAAGGCACACCTCAGGGGTGCACCCAGAGCTCTAATTAAGGAAAGAAAGATTGTGCGTTGTTGGATTTTGGAAGTGCAGGGTTCTGTTGGATTGTTAGGGCCAAAACCCCAGGCAATGATGCCACTGTGGTTAAGCTGCCCCTGGGACCAATTTCCCCTATGGAGTGGGAGCCCCTGAATACCTTTTCAGAACACTGCTGGACCTGAGGAAGATAGAAAAAGGACTGCAACTACTGAAGCCATTTTAGACTTCAGACACACCTACTCTAACCTGCAAGGAGAAACCCCAAGAATCTGTAAATTGAGGTAGCACCAAAAACGAACGCCATGCAGTAGCAGGTGTTAGAATAGCACAATGAGAAATACTTTGATTTTTCCTCTTTTTTGCTTTTCCTCTGTGTGCTGCATTCTGCAGCACACATAAAAGTAGCAAAACGCCATGAATAATTCTTTATGTGCAGGACGGTGTCCCTTCCTGCGCATTCACAATCATTAAATAATGACGATTTGCTACTTCTACGTGGGCTGCATTCTGCTTTTGGCTCTGTCTCCCTACTCTGATCCTGAAAATAAATGCAGCAAACACAAGGAGCTTCAAGACAGAGAAAGAGGGTGAGAGAGGGATAGAGAGACAGCAAGCTTGCAAAGCGGGAAAAGACAAAGAGGTGTGAGATGGAATCGATGGATGGATGGATGGAAATAAAGATCGACCAGGAGGGGAGCTGCAATGGTTTGTGCATTTTCGCCAGGGTTGCTTTTGGTTGCACATTGCAGCCCTGGTGCATGCCTGAAGTGAATAACTGGATCTATAAATTATTTACTGTATAAGGTAAATATTCAATTTCCAATTCATGTTTACTAGGTGCGATAAATAACTACCTCCTTATCTGGGTCACTTGCAATCAGGACCAGAGTTTGGTCAACTAGGGATAAATGCAGGATTTCTTGTTTGACACTCTACATTAAAAAAATTAATTCACATCCCCTCCTGTTTTTCATTTGTCCAAAACAATGCTGTGGGATTCAACAGTGCCTGTGCACGAAAGCTTCCATTTTACAAGTTCACTTTTAAACTTGACGGTGACTTTTTACATGCTTTACACACATGATAACATACTCAGAAAGTGTTCTGCTTGCAAGCACATTTCTTCATAAGCATTTTATTATGACTGTGCATTCTGTTCAAGGATAAAGTGCACTGAGCACTATTCCTTTGCATTTTGTTGTCCGTTAGGAGACAGCTCTACATCAGAGAGACAAACAATGTCACTAACAATGGACCTTAGACACAATGCGAATGTAACCAGTTTTTATTATAAAACCTTTTTCTGAGCTTAGCTCGCCAGAGGACCACTTCCATGGATTATTCTGGACTTTCCCCCATGACTGATTGCCAGCCTTGCGGACTGCCAGCACTATACTGCAAAGGCCAGTGGCCTGTTCTACACCAGAATGGCTTTCTGATACATTACACAAAAGTAAATGGGGAGTTAGGCTGCTCTAAGCAATCTGGCACAATGCAGTCACACTATGTTCTCTATATTATAGACAGTGTTTGGTAAGTGGATCATTGTGACATATTCGAATATTCATATAATCACTGCAATAATTATAATGATTGAAATATTCACCTTTTTCACCATTCTTGTAATGCTGGTAACAATGCTTTATTTCCTTCTGCTAATAATTGCAGTTCATGTTTTTACACAAGAATCCAATTGCTTCAATAAATACTTTGAAATACCAATTTGTGGATTTCTTGTGTCCCTCTTTGGGCATGCCTAAATTAACAACGAAGGATAGATCTGTTTCCACGAACTCCATGGGGGAATACAAGCGGTCATGTTCTGAGGTTGCAGACAGCATCCGGTAACTTGTCAGGTTTAGGTGTCCAGATGGCCCACTGTGAGCTAGCCCGGAATTCAGCCAATATATTCTAATTATATGCATAGATTCATTCAGCCATATTTTGATGCATATGTTGTCCAAACGCAGCACATTCTTAATTATTAGGAACCGTAAGACATGGCGCCCAATGTTGTTGGTCAGGTACCTATTTAATGGATCTCCTGAGTAGTTCTTACGTATGCCCAAAGCCCATAGTCATCTTATACAGAGTCAGCTATGGTGTTAGGGAATAATTCTCCTCAGCTACATAGGGAACCCCTATTTGTTCCTGTAAGTTGTTCAAACCTGACCCTTTAATTGGATCCCCCAAGAATAGTTTTTCCTTCTCTGAATTCCGTTCCTTAAAATGGCAAAAGCATTACCAGTAACACTGGAGGATGTGTTACCTTTATGGTAGAGGGCCACAAAGAGTATAAAACTGAGGTATTATATTCATGAGTTACTTTTCCTGCAGCAGATGGCAACACTAAAGTATTTCATACATACGCAGAAGCAGTCATACCAGACCAATATAGGACCTATGAAGATTTAGAAATATCATGAACATTTCAGGGACACACAAATTGGTTCCAAGGTGCCCTACCATATCCACTATCAAGTGTGAGACTGGCCAGATGTACCCATATATACACCATATCCACAATTAGGAGCACTCACAGCTGTGACCTGACACTGTCCCCAGGGCCCATCGCTCCTCGCACCGCGCGGCTCCCTCTGAGTGCGCCTGGTCTCCCCTGCTGCCACTGCGAGTTTCGCCGCTGCCCCTGAGGTGTTTTCTTTTCTGCATCTTTTCTCTTTTTCACGCCTGATTCTGTTCTTGTGCCCTGCTGTTGCCCCTGTTTCTCTCACTGTATTGTTGTGCCCTGTTGCCCTTTTGTTGTCCCTGTTTCTCTCACTGTATTGCTGTGCATATGTTGTGACTGACTCTGTACTTGTGCCCTGCTGCCGCCCCTGGTATCAGCTGTTTTTTTCTCGCCACCCTTAGGACCGTTTATTTCCCGCTCGTTTCACCCCCCTGCTTCCCGCTCCCTGCCGCTGCTCCCCTGCGGCCACGCCCCTTGTCCCTTCTGTACCCCTCCCATTCGCCACCCGGCTCCCGCCTCCCAGCTGCTCCTCCCTCCCACCGGCTATTTAGAGCGCTGCCCGCGCGGCCGAGAGCTGTGACCTGACCCTGTCCCCAGGCCAGATCGCTCCTCGCACAGCGCGGCTCCCTCTGAGTGCGCCTGGTCTCCCCCGCTGCCACTGCGAGTTTCGCCGCTGCCCCTGAGGTGTTTTCTTTTCTGCATCTTGTCTCTTTATCACGCCTGATTCTGTTCATGTGCCCTGCTGTTGCCCCTATTTCTCTCACTGTATTGCCTGTTTCTCTCACTGTATTGCTGTGCATATGTTGTGACTGACTCTATACTTGTGCCCTGCTGCCGCCCCTGGTATCAGCTGTTTTTTTCTTGCCGCCCTTAGGACCGTTTTTTCCCCCGCTCGTTTCACCCCCCGCTCCCCGCTTCCTGCCGCTGCTCCCCTGTGGCCCCGCCCCTTGTCCCTTCTGTACCCCTCCCATTCGCCACCCTGCTCCCGCCTCCCAGCTGCTCCACCCTCCCACTTCACCACTTATGGCGGAGTCCACGCGCTCGCGCAGCGGGCGCGCGATTGTGAGCCAAAGGCGTGCCAAAGGTAAGCCCGTCTGCGCCCGTCCGCGCCTGGACCTCGCCCAGCGCCAGGGCCCCTGGCACTCAACGAGGCCAGCCCACCCGACGGACTTACAACGCCGCCACCCTCCACTATCTCAACACCAGTCAGAACCCCGCCTGCTACCAAGCCATCCCGAAACACACCCATGGACCCTTCACCTGCCAAGCCTGCAACTTCACCTGCCTCCGAACCTGCACCGCACCCGCCAAGCCAAGCACAAGCAACAATCACCTCAAGTGCATCCTGCTCAACACCCACTCCGTCCACAGGCATGCCGTCGAACTCTGGCACCTCCTGGTCACAACATCACAAGACGTCGCCTTCCTCACAGAAACCTGGATGAACGCCTCCTCAGCCCCCGACATCGCCTTAGCCATCCCGGATGGCAACAAGATCACCCGGAGGGACCGCGTGAACCAAACCGGAGGAGGCATCGTCATGGTCCACAGAAACACCATCCGCATCACAACCAACTCCGACGACACCCTCACTGCCGCCGAGCTCCTTTACTTCCAGATACACACCGACCCCAAGACCACCCTCAGAGGCACTCTCATCTACAGACCCCCGGGACCACGCACACAATGCAGCGAAACCATCGCAGACTTCGTCAGCCCGCACGCCCTCACCTCCTCAGACTACATCCTCCTAGGGGACCTCAACTTCCACCTGGAGAACAACAAGGACTGTAACACCGCCGCCCTGCTAGACAACCTCGCCAACCTTGGACTCAAGCAACTGGTGAACACCCCCACCCACTACGCCGGCCACACGCTTGACCCCATCTTCTCCTCCAGCAAGCACATCTCCTTCAGCCACTCCACCGGACTACACTGGACAGATCACAGCTGCGTCCACTTCAACTTCAGGAGAACCACGACCCACCACCACCCGCAACAGGTTCCCCGCAGAAGCCGGAGCAAGATCACCGCTGACCAGCTCACCACCGCCCTCAGCCAGAACCCACCCACCAACGCACCGAACCCCAGCAAAGCAGCCCGCAACCTCACACGGTGGCTCACCAAGTGCGCCGATGACCTCGCACCACTGAAGAACCCTCCCAGCAGACCCGGCAGCAGGAAAGCCCAGTGGTTCACCAACGAACTCAAAAACTCCACGAAAACCTGCCGCACCCTCGAGAAAGCCTGGCGCCACGACCAGACAACAGAAAACATGACTGCACTCAAGAACGCCACCAGCAAACACCACCAGCTGATCAGCACCACCAAAAGGACAACATTCAAAGAAGGCCTGGACAGCAATACCCACAACAGCAAGGAACTCTTCAGCATCGTTAAAGAGCTCTCCAACCCAAGCGCCTGCAACAACGACATCACACCCTCGCAAGACCTCTGTGACTCACTCGCCTTGTTCTTCCACCGCAAGATCACCGACATACACAACAGCTTCGGCGCACAGACCACGCACCCAACCACCGAACCAACGCCTCCCACCACCACCCTCTGCACCTGGACCCCGGTCAACACTGAAGACACCACCCGCCTGATGAACACCATCCACTCCGGCTCCCCAACTGAACCCTGCCCACACCACATCTTCAACAAAGCCGACTACATCATCGCACCCCATCTCCGGAACATCATCAACAGCTCCTTCGCATCTGCCACCTTCCCGGAGAGATGGAAACTTGCCGAGATCAGCGCCCTCCTGAAGAAACCCACCGCGGACCCCACGTACCTCAAGAACTTCCGCCCCATCTCGCTCCTCTCTTTTCCGGCCAAAGTCATCGAGAAGACCGTCAACAAACAACTCTCCGCCTTCCTCGAGACAAACGGATCCCTCGACCCCTCACAGTCCGGCTTCCGAGCAAACCACAGCACCGAGGCCGCTCTCATCACAGCTACCGACGACATCAGGTCCCTGCTGGACTACGGGGAAACTGCTGCCCTCATCCTCCTAGACCTCTCAGCAGCCTTCGACACCGTATGCCACCGCACCCTAATACAGCGCCTCAGCAACACCAGAATCCAAGGAGCGGCCCTGGAGTGGCTCACCTCGTTCCTCGCCGGAAGAACCCAAAGAGTCCGCCTCCCCCCGTTCCGATCCGCGGCCACCGAAGTCATCTGCGGTGTTCTGCAAGGATCCTCACTCAGCCCCACCCTCTTCAACGTCTACATGAACCCGCTCACGCCATCGCACGCCAACACAACCTCAACATCATGTCCTACGCCGACGAAACCCAGCTGATCCTCTCCCTCACCAACGACCCCGCCACCGCCAGAGCCAGCCTCCACGAAGGAATGACAGACGTAACGGAATGGATGAACTGGGTAAATACCTCCTGAGGCGGAAGACCTACCTCTCTTTAGCCGCACTCTTCCCCCTCAGCCGAATAGGTGCTGGGACGGGGAAAAGACGCCGCCATATTGGGTGTAGACCGGGTTGCTGGTACAGTTGTTCGGTCCCTCCCTTTTCCCTTTTGGCATATGATGTGCACCCCCGCCGAGCGCGCGCAGCGGGCGCGCCAGGCAAGCCCGTCTGCGGCTGGCCGGGGCAAGGGGCCACGACCCCTGCATCTTCCCTTGGACAAAATAAGCAGTATAGCCCAAGCTCTCTCTGCAGACTAAGAACTTTAGTGGAAACAAGCTGCTGTCATTCTTACCACCCTTTAGAGTTACCCGCCGCCTGCCATCACTGCAATGTGAAGCTCAATACCACATTGTGTAAAGACGACAAGTGGGACATCAAGATGTTTCTTTTAAATTGCAGGTCCCTGCCTAGACACACGCTTGAAATATCAATGTCGCTGGACGAACTTACGCCTGATGCAGTCTTTTTGACTGAAACTTGGCTAACGTCAGACTCCGAACCTGATTTAGTACAAGCCCTCCCCCCTGGTTATCAGATTGCACGTAAAGACCGTGCCCTTGGGAAAGGAGGTGGGCTGGCAATTGTTTATAAAGACCAGTATACGTGCCGCTGCACTTTTGAATCTATCCCTGACTGCGAAAGTATGTTTTTTTCTATTGAATTCTCTCCGAACGACAGTTTCTCAGGCACCCTTATCTATCGTCCTCCTGGCCCCCTTAAACAGTTTCACACTGCCTTACCTTCCTTTGTAGCTGAATTGGTCACTTCTTCCTCCAACTTTACGCTGTTGGGTGACCTTAACATTCATTTTGATAACATTTCCGATAATGTTGTCGTAGAGTTGGCGGCTAGTCTGGCTGCACTTCAGTTGGAACAATTTATCCTATCCCCCACTCACATTAAAGGTCACCTTTTGGATCCTGTATTTAGTAATTGCACGCACTTTAAGGTAGGTTCTATCAGCCGTCTCCCCTGGACCGATCACTTTTTGATCCCTCTCATTTGGTCTATATATTTGTATTTGTATTTGTATCTGAGTTTTATATCGCGCCAAATCACAGACAGGTCTCAAGGCGCTTCTGACAGAGTACAGCCACAAGAAGTAGGGTGACGAAGAGTACAGATTACCGACCAATCTTACAGGGATGCAAAAGCGTCCCCGAAGAGCAATGTCTTCAGACATTTCCTAAAACGGAGAAGATTAGCTTCTTTACGGAGAACCTCCGGTAGCTTATTCCAAATGGTAGGGACTTGGACTGAAAAGGATCTACCACCTTTGGTCACCATTTTAAAACGCGGGCATGATAGCAGTAGAGAATTGGCGGATCGTAGAGCTCGCTTGGGATTATACACTTCAAGCCTCTCTTTTATATAGGCAGGCGCCTGCCCATAAATTGCCTTATGGGCAATGCAAAGGCTTTTAAGTTCAACCCTCTGCTTTATAGGGAGCCAGTGTAACCTGTAAAGCAGAGGGGAAGCATGGGTCTGTCTAGGTAATCCAAAGATCAACCGTGCTGCGTCATTTAGGGTGACTTGTAGACAATTGATTACATTTTTTGGAAGACCTAGATATAGTGCATTCCCATAGTCGATTCTGGAGACTATTGTAGCTGAAACAATAGTTCGAAGCATGTTTGTAGAAAGCAAATGGGCTAGCTTTCGCAACTGCCTAATCAAGTTGGTACATGATCCGACCACAGCGGATACTTGGCTGGTTATCGAGAGCTCCTGGTCGATCTTAATACCAAGGCTCTTTACGCTGGGGCATGGCTTTGGGGTAGGTCCAAGTTCTTGGGGCCAGAACAGATCATTCCAGGGTGAGGCTATAGTTGAAACTACTAGGGCCTCCGTTTTATCTGGATTGATTTTTAATAGGTTAGACGTCATCCAGTTCACTGTAAACCGCAATATCTTTTGGGCCATGGACTGAGCCGATGTTGTATTATCGATACTCAGCAGCAGCTGAGTATCATCGGCATAGTTAAAAACTTTACAGCCCATGTTTACCAAAGAGTCTATCAGTGGCTGCAGATATAAATTGAATAGGAGTGGCGAGAGTGCGGACCCTTGCGGGACTCCACATTCCAAGACGCCTACATCAGATACACGATCTGCCAATTGGATCCTCTGCGTCCTCCCTGACAGAAAAGACGTTAGCCATTGGAGAGCTTGTTCTTTTATCCCAGACATGGCTAGTCTGTCCAGGAGCAGTGCATGGCTGACAGTATCAAACGCCGCTGAAAGATCTAAAAGTATCAGGGCGCTTGGTTTTTTACTGTCAGCCATGCATCTAAGCTCATCCAGCACCGACAGCATTACTAATTTGGTGCTATGGTGGGCACGAAACCCCGCTTGCCGCTCCTGGAGAAGATGATATGATTCCAGGAGAGGTGACAATGATTTTAATACATGCTGTTCTAAAATCTTAGACAGGAAAGGCAGCTGGGAGATTGGCCTGTAGTTTTTCAGACTGGTTGGATCAGCCCCTGTTTTTTTTATCAGGGGTTTAACACGTGCCTCTTTAAAGCTAGCTGGTAGTAGTCCTGTGGCTAATGAATTATTTAGAAGGTCTAGAATCTGGTCCTCCAAGATAGGAAGTGCCAGCCGAAAAATTTCAGGGGGGCAGGGATCTGCAGGAGAGCCTGACTTGGTTAAGATAGCAAGTTGTCTGAGGGTTATCGAATCTATACTAGGGAATCTAGAGATAATAGAGGTCGAAGGAATTTGAGGGGGCAGTGAAATGGTAGACATGTTAGGGATATCTTTCTTGATGTCTGACAGGATGGTTGCTACTTTTTCAAGAAAGTAGCATTGAAAGGTGTTGCAGTCTATCACTGTATCTACCTTTTCTTCCTTCTTACTTAATTCTTTTAAGATTAGGAAGGTTTCTTTCAGGACATTTACTGCATTTTTTATGCGGGTTTCATAATAGTCCTTTTTAGTTGATACGATAAGTTTTTTGTACGACTGAAAAGATGTTCTATACAGTTCGCGATCTGTATCGTTTTTAGATTTCCTCCAGCATCTCACAAGATAACGGAGCTTTCTTTTTTAATCCCTCAAGCTCTGGGTAAACCAAGGGGCCCCTTTTTCCGCACCCTTTATTTTCTGTGTTTTTTCTGGGGCTATCTGGTCAATCGATTGCCTGAGACTAGCTACTATCGTGTCATAGTTTAGATCTAAATCTGAGTTATCATATAAATTCATTGATTTGTGTACATGTTTGGAAAGGGCATCTGTTAGAGTTACCGAGTCAACTTTTTTCCATTGGCGCACTTTTTTAGTTTTTAGCGGGAGTTTGATCTGAGAGCCATCTTGTGGTACATCACACAGGAGTAGATGGTGGTCAGACCAAATACAAGGTGTAATACTCGTAAGGGCCACCTCTGGCATAGAAGTCCAGATTAGATTGAGAGTGTGGCCCTTTATGTGAGTTGGGACTTCCACTAATTGTTCCAGGCCAAACGAAGTCATGGAGGTCTGTAACTGACGTGTTGGCAGATCTTTATCTGTCTTATCCCAATGAACGTTGAAGTCACGTTCATTGGGATATATAGACCCCCTCTCCTAATTCCTATTTTGCGAAAATTTAGAAATTGGTCCAGACTCCCCTTAGAACAGTGGACTAACTCCCTTGCAATTTCCAGACCTCTACCTACCCGGGAGCCTCTATTAGATAACAAGGAGTATAACATCTGGATTTCAAAGTCCCTTGACTCCATACTACCCCTCCGTAAAGCCATCTTAAAAAGGCTGCGGAAAACTGCCCCGTGGTACTCGGAGGAGCTCTGAGGGAGAAAGCGGCAATGTAAGAAACTTGAAAGGAGGTGGCGTTTGGGTTACGCTGCCTGCAAATAAAGTTATTTACAGAGAGGCGATTAGAGCCTACAAACAAGAAATAAAACCGACACAATCTGCCTACTATATAGGAAAAGTTATGATGGCTAGATCAAAACCAAAAGAGATTTAGCAAATAGTAAAAAATTTGGCGCAATTTTTCTTTCAAAAAATAAATCTAATCTATTTATCATTCCCAGACGCAGACTTAGATCCCTCTGCCAAAGGATCACATCTACCTACAGAAGCCGATCACCCGCCCCTAAATATTTTAGATCAGTTCCCCCTGCTGGTCCCAGAGACACTTGAACCTTTGATGCGTCAAGTAAAGTCAGGCTCCCCTTGCAATCCTGCCCCCCGTGCACTTCAGGTCATCTTTCCTTCGGTTATGGATCTACTCAATGCCTCTCTATCCACAGGTATTGTACCACCCGCATGGAAGCAAGCCATGGTACGAGCACTCTTGAAAAAATCGAATTTAGACCCCAGTAACCCCAATAACTACCGTCCAATTTCTTTGTTACCCTGGGTGAGCAAAATCCTCGAGAAACACATTAACATGCATTTAACAACGTTTCTCGAGAGTAACCATCTGCTTGATGCCACCCAGACGGGTTACCGCTACAAACATGGGACGCAAAGTGCTTTGTTGACTGTAACAGAGGAAGCTAGGCGGATCTTGGATCAGGGGGGATCAGTGGCAGTTTTCCTCCTTGATCTGAGCGCCGCGTTTGACACGGTGAACCATCGATCTCTACTGTGTCGACTCCTTAGTTTAGGAGTGTCAGGGAAAGCACTGGCCTGGCTTAAATCTTTTCTGAGCAACAGGACCTTCCAAGTTTTTGAAGGAGACTCTGTATCCTCGAGCAAACCCCTGGGTTGTGGGGTACCGCAGGGCTCATCGTTGAGTCCTACATTATTTAACATATATATGAGACCGCTGGCTGGGTCGGCCGTCCATATGGTATTAAGATCGTCACATATGCGGACGATACTCAGCTAGTGGTCTCCTTTACGCAAAAGAACTGCCAGCCAGCGCAGGACAGCCTGACGAGCTGCTTGGAGGAGGTCAAAAGCTGGATGACCGCATCATGTCTCAAGCTCAACGGAGACAAAACTGAGCTCATGCTCCTGGGACCCCCAGCCTTGTCTACCATCGACTCAATATGGCCCTCGAGCTTGGGCTTGCCGCCAACACCTAAAGACAATATAAAAAGTCTTGGGGTCTGGCTGGACAAGTCCTTGAACTTTAACACTCAAGCAACCAAGTTATCAGCCACCTGTTTTGGCCTCATCAGACTCCTGAAGAAAATTCTCCCTCTTCTACCTGTGGCAGCCAAGCAAATTGTTATCCAAGGCCTGATTCAGTCTCGCCTTGACTTTAGCAATGCCTAGTATTTAGGGGCGCCTGAATACTCCCTGCAAAAACTTTAGCTGATTCAGAACTGCGCTGCACGCACGCTGCTCCAGCTCCCTCGTAGAATCCCAGCTGGGCCCGGGCTGAGGAGCCTGCATTGGCTCCCTGTCAGGGAAAGAATTAAATTTAAATCCATGTGCATTTCCCATCAAACCTATTGGAAAACTGGTCCAATGATCAACCACTCACTGATCACCCCCTATTTTCCTAATAAACCGCTTCGCTCCACCCATGCCTTTCTGGCCACTGTCCCCCGAATTAGGAGATCCAGAGCAGGAGGCAGGTCATTTTCCTACAATGCGGCCAAGTTGTGGAATTCACTCCCTCCCCATCTTAGTTCTAATCCTAACTTGCCTTCTTTCCGTAAGCAGCTTAAAACTTTTCTTTTTAACCAACATGACTAACTCTCTCTGCTAACTGTGCCAGTAGGTACCTTCCCTGTTTTTTAGCGCCTGGACACCCCAGGGCAGCAGCCGCTCTCAATAAAACTCCTTTTCATTTCATGAAGCTCAGCCGTCTAAAACTGAACTCAGACAAGACGGAAGTCCTCATCCTGGGACCATCCCCTTCTGCCTGGGACGACTCCTGGTGGCCAACCGCCCTGGGCACCGCACCCAAGCCAACGGACCATGCACGCAACCTGGGCTTCATCCTGGACTCCTCCCTCACGGTGACCAAACAAGTCAACGCCGTCTCATCATCCTGCTTCAACACCCTGCAGATGCTCCGAAAGATCTTCCGTTGGATCCCCACCAAAACCAGGAAGACGGTCACCGAGGCCCTCGTCACCAGTCAACTGGACTACGGGAACACCCTCTACGCGGGAACCACAGCCAAACTCCAGAAAAGACTCCAGCGCATACAGAACGCTTCTGCACGACTCATCCTGGACATCCCTCGTCACAGCCACATCTCTGCCCATCTGAAAGACCTGCACTGGCTCCCCGTCAGCAAGAGGATCACGTTCAGACTCCTCACCCACGCACACAAGGCTCTCCACGACATGGGGCCCGAAATACCTCAACAGCCGCCTCGCATTCTACGGACCCACCCGCCAGCTCCGATCCGCCAGCCTCGCCCTCGCCGCCATCCCACGTATTCGCAAATCCAACGCCAGAGGAAGATCCTACTCCCACCTAGCGGCCAAGACGTGGAACTCCCTCCCCACCCACCTACAACTGACCCAGGACCATCTCTTCTTCAGGAAACAACACAAGACCTGGCTGTTCGAGCAGTAGCTACTCCCCTCCCCCCAGCGCCTTGAGACCCTAGCGGGTGAGTAGCGCGCTTTACAAATTTGTTTGATTTGATTTGATTTGATCTGTAGAGCTTTGCACACTTTACGCAAGTCTAGTTAGACTATACAGACGTTTGAAACAGTTCGTTATGCAAACAATACCAACAAACCCAGCATCTGTTCTGGATTGCACAAAAAACAAACCAGCTTGAAGCATTATTACCCCATAGACCCCAAGATAAACATAGAATTCTCTTAATGTGCCTACGTTTAGGGATGGTGCCAAAGGTAGATGAATGTGCCGCTTGGAGCGCCATTTTTGCTGCAATATATACCATCACATACGGTGCACCATCCATAGCTGATTTGCCTAGAGTGCTAAAGCAGATCCAAAATTAATATGATGCTGCCCCGGATTTGTGGATGAAACTCATTAGCAACTATGCCACAGTAGCCTCAAGAATTTTATGTAACATAAAAGGGGAAGCAGCAGCCGTGGCAGGATGCCAATGCCTCGCGCTGACTCTGTTTGCAGACCAGGAGCGCAAACTACCAAAAATTACTGCTGAAGTCTTTACATCTATAGATCCGGATTATTTGGGAGCCAGGCCAAATTCAACCTCAAATAAAGAGTAATTGCGATAAGGATAGCTCAAAGAAATGCTGGGGTAAACAGCAAAATTAAGAAAAAATATAGTACACTATAATTTGCGTAATGGTGAAACAATTAAACAGTCTAGTTGGTATCAGTATACTTTTACTTGTCCTTCTCATTCCTTTCAGGAAATATCTGAAAACGTAAAAGATAGGAAAGGAGCACGATCAGAGTGTAGATCAGAAGAGCATGTGAAATCGAAAAAGTACTCACAACACTCATCTGGCATCATCATATAAATGGAAGACAAAATTCCACAACAGAAGCCTCAATTCGAGAAGAAGAAAGTGGTAGGTGTTTCCCTTAAACATTCCCCACATGTTGAGTACACTGCTTCAGAACAATGAATAGGCGTTGACTCCGCTAAACAGCATAGCAGAGGTCACAATAGTTCAGCAGAATCTTCAAGAGTTTCTGGTGGAAGGAGGAACTAATGATTTTATCAGCTAGAAACGCCGTTTCAGAGTGTTAGCTTTCCTGATAGATTTAACGATTTGTACATTCACATTGAGGGTGATGTATCCCTCGCCATTAAAGTCCTTTTTTGGGAAGATTTTACACTAACATATGATATTCTCTTGGCTGAGAGGGATTAGCCACCTCAATTTGTTAGAAAAGTCTCACATGGGAAAGATATAATATTAGCGTCCTCTTCCGTCCTTGTTCCTGAAGGCGTTGAGCAGGCATATGCCATGGAGTGGGCCCTTGTAGATGTCAAGTATTATACCGCAAATCATGTTTTCTGGGATAAAGATTCACCTTATCATGTCATATCATATGGTCTAGCACACAAATGCAACTGCAATATCCCATTAAGCATGAAGCTAAACACCCAGTTAGAGAAATTCTAGTACTACTTGAATATCAAGCTATAATTGAACCTTGTACCTCAACAATGAATAAGCCTTTGTTCGTAGTAGCTAAACCATATAATTCATACTACTTGCTCTCAGACTACTGACTTTTAAATAGTCAAACACGCATTATTTGCAGTTGAAGATTCACACAGCCCAGCACCAATGAACAATATTGTGCCCCAAAAATATATAGCCACATTGGGCATTTCAAATGACTTTTTCCTGCCAAAACACAGCACCTGAAAGCAGAAATGTAACACTGTTCACTACGCTCGGCCACAAAAAAGGTTCTGTTAGACTCCCACAGGGGTCTAAGAACAGACCATGCATGTTCTCTCCCCGTGTTACATCAATTCTACAAGAAATTGATCTAGAAGCATTGCCCTATGTTGATGACATATACCTTACAGATGATGACTTAAATACACATCTAGCTAGAGTAGACTACATCATCATGAGATTTACTGAATTTGACTGACATTCAGATGGCTTTTGTAAGGGAAAGATTATCGGTTCAGGGTAAACTCATAATTTTAGTGACTCCCATTCCAGCCTTAGAGGCTGTCACACAGGCCAGTGTTCCAAACGTGAAAGCCTTGCATCCTAGATGGATACAGTGGGCCACCCCCTTAACAGCTATTGTCACAGACTATGGGGTCGATTCCGATCCGGTAAAATCCCCGTCCATACGATTCGTATCCGGAGCCGTTTCCGTACGACTCGTACGGACGCCGTACGACCGGACGATTCCGATCCCGATCGTCCGACCCGGTCGCGATTCGTACGGTACACGTCGATTCGTACGGAAAAGCGCACGATCACCTACACACCGTACGGCGCGTACCCCCCATGATCGCAGGGGTACGCGCCGTACCCCTGTGATCATGCGGGGTACGTGCCGTACACCCAGCGTACATGGGGTATGTGCCGTACACCCACCGTACATGGGGTACGGTGCGTACCCCATGTACGCTGGGTGTACGGCACGTACCCTGCATGATCACAGGGGTACGGCGCGTACACCTGCGATCATGCGGGGTACGTGCCGTACCCGGGGGGGGGCGTTCCGTACCTGTTTCGGCGCGAACTCTGCGTTTACGACTGTTTTCGGCTCCCGTAGGAAAAGGGTCGTACGGTGCGTACCCGACACGAATCGTACTTGCTGGGTCATAAAAACCAGCCGCTAACAGTAGTGATGTCGTGTACAGCGGGTTCCGAGTGAGACTCGTACGGAGATTTGAGTCGTACGGAGTCCTGTACGACTCGTACGGAGTTCGGCTCCTGGTACGGATCGTACTTCGTCGTACGTACGGGACGTTTACGGGTACGATGCGTACGGGGAAAAAACGCTCCGTACGACGATTCGGAGCGCATTTTACCGGATCGGAATCGACCCCTATATCTTTGATCCTATACTACATACTGCAGAGAGCAGTAGAGAGCACGGTGAGCACAGAGTCAGAGGAGTTCGGCAGCTAAGGAGCACGGCAGTAGCAGGTAGCGGCGAAGCGGGAAAGTGAGGTAGAGGAGAACTCGGCGTTCTTGGCGTTCTTGGTGTCCTCTTACTCCTCGCCCCCTGCCGCTCTCCTGCCGCTCCCCTCCATGTCCCTTTCCTGCAGCTTTCGAGCTTCGAGGACCAGAACCAGAGCCGGAGCCGGAGTCAGAGGGCTGGAGAGGGCCGGAGGGAGCTGGAAGCCGCGAAGCACGAAAGCGGCCGACATCTAGCCCCGAAGCTCCGAGGTCTCAGTGTCCTCTGGCTTAGGGATTTGAACGATCGGGAGCAGGAGCTTTGGCGGCGCGGCTCGCCTTGGTGTCTTGGAGTTTGGCGAGGTAAGAGGCGGAGGAGGAGGAGGGGTGAACACAAGCGCGACCGCCGTTAGAGGCGGTTGCAAAGTAAGAGCCGGGGGTAGATCGAGGGAGGCTGTCTAACCAGGTTTTTTCAGCCCACGGTCCCCCTGCGTGCTCCGCTTGTCGCCCCGCTTGCTGCCCCCCCCAAACGGGCTAAAACAGACCGAGCCTGCAACTGCATCAAGCCTGCACCTCGCTTCATAATTAAAGCCACCCAAAGCTAATAAGCTAATAAGCTAAGCCAATAAGTTAATAACATAAGGCTAAGGATAAGGACACGGGCACGGGTAGGGGTAATTTGAATAACCCCTGTGGGATACAGCAGGCGCAGGCGCATTTCAATGCCTTGGTTTACCACCTTAACCCACTGCTATAACTTATACAAACCCTAAAAAAAAAAGGGACAGTTCTGGCTACTGACGGCACACTAACGGAGCCCTCAGCCCAAGCTGACCCTTAACCCAAAGGAACAATCATACCGCAGTATCATCATGAGATCCGGGAAGATACGAGGCGTGGGAAACCTAGCCGAAACCAAAGGCGAAGACAAAAAGGGCCAAGGGGGATCCTCCGGGCACCACCAACGAGGCAGAGGAAGGGTCCGCCGCAGGCGGTGGCAAAAGCCCCAAAAAGCCAGACCCAGAGTAACAAGGCATCAGCTCGATAGGTCTTGTAAAACCTCCCCCTGGCTCAACACCCCGACATGACAACTCTGGGCCGCAGAGCCCCGTTGTGGGAGCTAAGGGGCTCCACAAGGTCAGCACAGTTAGCCCCAAAGCCAAGAACAAGGAATTATTGGATTATAACGCCATGCTACCTTCGAACTACAAAGTTCAAGCCCAAGCCCCGCCACCCAAAACAAGCAAACGGGCTTTGATTACAGATTTTTTAAAAGTCTGTCAAAGACTCTCTACTGGGAATGGATCGGAACTCCCGCTGCATGATGCTAGTTCTAAATCCAATAGTACTCAACACAAAGCATTCAAGGAGGGCACGAACAAAGGCGTATTACCGCCATTATCACCATCACTTCACATAAGGTGTTATAGTGAACCTCGCAATGCTTTTAATCCTAAAACAAGAAGCGTCTCTGGGAGCGGGGGATCTGGTCCTCCTGGGTTGCATGATCAAATTATTCAACAACCAGTTAACGACCCAGACCATCCCAGGGGGCACTCAATTTCCAAGCCTCAACAAACAGTTCATACATCACCGGCTCGAGCTTTAGTCCATTGGGCCCCCGACACAAGCAATGACTCGGTCTTTTTAGAGCAAAGCCCACAACTCACTCAGAAAACGACTCCGATAGCAATCAAGGAATGCCCCTTAAAAACACAAACACCAAACTGCACTCAAAACCCTCTGCCATCGGTAAATTCTTCCATCAATTCGAGCTGCCAGTCCACATCGCTACTAGATAAAACGCATTGCCCTCCACCTGCAGGACAAGTAACGGGAGAAACCAACGTCATCAAACACAGCAAGACATCATATCCACAAGAAGACAATGTAACTGCAAGTGAGATCGTAGAACTGGAACGGAGCATGCGTCAGTTTGCAGCCCAACACGACCAAACCCCTGGCAAGGAGGAAGGTAATATCAAAAGGTCATTGTCAAGGAGTGCGCAACTGCGGGAGCATCGCAATCAATCAGACGCTTCTGCGCATCCTCTTACCTCACCCACATTTATCCATACTCAGGGGGAAACATCAGAGAGCCCCCAAACGGATTCAATTTGTCCGCAACTACTAAAGACAATGGAAACCATCGGCGCCGCCGTGTCCTACCATGCGGACAAATTGGACACGCAAGCCCACCTGCTTAACCGGTTGGCCTTTCACATTCAGGGCATTGAATCAAAGTTAAAAGATCTAAATAATATGATCACGAAGGTGCAACTTAACAAGGACTCCACGTTCTATACCTGCCACTGTTCAGACATAATAGATAAACTGGCTACAGTTCCCAGTCTGATGACGCAGATATTGGGGGCAGTTACGGCATCCTCAACGGATTCACTCATGGCAAAAACCACAACCATAAGTCAAGTAACTAGCCAACAGCACGCCAAAGAGGGTCCAGGCAGGCCACCAGAGGTCAGCAGCGGCAAAACAAGCTTGGATTCTCAAGACCATTTATACCCCCTCACCTCTAATGAAACCACGACGCCAGTAAGCCTACACAAACAAACTTCAGTGGTTCACGGAGAAGAAGCAGACTCAATTCAGGCGTCCCCACAAATCGCGGCACTTAGTCCCAACGTCCCTATTCAGGCGCATTCGCTCACCAAAAGGGAAAGAAAGCGCCTAAGGAAAGCTAGAAAAGCAAAAGCACGCAGCCGAGGCGCATCATCAAAGCTCCCCCAAAAAACCAACAATGACCCTATCAACATCGAAGGTGAAGAGCAGTCAGAGGGTGCCTCAACACGAATCAGACCAACTCTAGATCAATGGCTTACCCCAAAAGCCCGACCCCCTGAGAAGGAAATAACTAGGCCAAAAAGAGCCACAGATTGCACAAATTCAACCCAGACCGCAATAAAAGCGTTCAGCATCTTCAACCCACCTGGAGAAAAGTTAAAACGCAAGCCATCAATAGATGAGCAAGTCATCAACACAAACATCAAACAAAGACAAAGCCCAAAGGGGACCAACTTAGCCTCTCAAGCACAAGAAAACAAAAGACAACGTGGTATAGATAAACCCGCTAAGACCAAGGAATTAAATCCACGAGACTTGCAGGACGGAGAAACCCAAGCCGCACCAGCCCTAGTCCTCAACGGACAAGCATCTATAAGCAGTGCACAGCTAGCCAATCGGCTCACCTTAGAGCCAGAGGTGGACCGGGAAGGAATGTCTTTCTCAATTCTCAAAGAGAATAGACGACCAAAAACCCAAAAGCGGCTCACTTTAAGCAAACAAATTGAGCTAATTCCGAAATACAGTTTAAGAGGGGTCCACGACATCTTGAACAGAGGGGCAATTCTAAGACTCCTAGAGGAACTACCAGTCCTAAGTCATTTAAAATCATGCGATTTGGAATTAGTAGAGTTCAAACCAAACCCTTCCCAACCAGGCTCAGACTCCACAATAACAAAATGGATTGATCACATTGTCACAGAATTAATCCTGACCCATTGGGAGGATTTTGCTTCATGGGGCATTGATCTAAAAAAAGTGGAGCCTGCTCGATATCCCAGCCCGCTGCGGAAACAAAACTTAAAACGAGGCCTCCTAAAAAACGCCTAAGGACCAGAGCTAAGAGGCAGTATAGAAGAAGAAGGCCACCAATTCAGGCAAATTACAATTACGTTTGCCCGTCAGGTGAATGACTTGCCCGAAAGGTTCCAACATGCCCCTCCGGCATCAATGCATAGGAACATAGACTGAACCAACAGTAGGCCAATGATTGGGGAAGAGCAGGGTTGTACGTTCTGCTCATGGAATGTAAACGGTCTAAAAGCGAAGCTGGAGAAAGAAGATTTTATAGAGTTTATTACTCGATTTAAAATAGTAATGCTCCAGGAAACTTGGCAGACCGAAAACACGCCTCTTGTGGGATATATAGAATTCTTCACATCAGCACATAAGGAGGCACGCTCCGGCAGGGCAAAAGGAGGCCTATCCATTTTCATATCGACGGACCTCCCATGGCAACTTAGTAGCCTTGACCTAGAATCCAGATGGATGCAAAGCATTAAAATCGATACCTCCACAAACTTGGGCCTCCTGATTGTTAACCTTTATATGCACCCCAGTGGAAAACATAAAGGGAAGAGGATAAAACAACTAGTCACTGCAATTAACACACTAAAGTCCACCTATCCAAGCAAAAACATGCTCATAACCGGAGACTTTAACATGACTCTAATTCAACATCAGGAGGGAACCCTCCCCACCCACATTGTCCCACGGCAGGGCAACCACTGCAGACAAAGCACAATGGGAAGGAAATGTGCTAAGGAATTGGAAGCCCTCCAATTGTACACCTTAAATAGAAGGGGCTATCTGGACACACCGGCTGCCCTAATGAGGGTTTCTAAGAATTCAGGATCAACTATAGACTATACCCTGGCTGACCCTGACCTTTTCCTTTACATCAGAGACTTCCATATCCAAGAAGTGGAGAAAGTGACCATTTCCCACAGACCTTTATCTTGACGATCCAACTAAAAAAGCCTGTGCAAGCGCTGCCTCTATCCTTGAACACCCAAATCTTTAACCTACAACGGCTAAACTGGAATGAAGAAAACCTCCCCATTTTAATTGCGTCATGCCACGCACTGCTTTCACCAGTTGACATATCAAAGGACACAACAAAGATCTGGGAGTCCTTTGTAGTGGACATAAATAGGGAATTTCAATCTAATCACAGAGGACAAAAAGCCATAAGAAACAGAGGAGGGAAATGGTATACACCAAAGCTGCGACAATTAAAAAGGCAAATGAATGCATTTCTCAGGGCCAAACGCAAAAAGGATTCTCACTTTTCCCAACAAACCTTGAAAACAATCGTAGCCTTAACAAAAGAGCTAAAAAGAGAGACCAATCTGGCCAAGAGAATGCATGGGAAGAAACTAGTGTGCACCATACTCCACGCTAGTAAGCTGCGGAACTCAAAAAACATCTGGGCAAAAATAAACTTCATGCTCAACGGTAAACATCGGCAGTTCAATTCAGACATGACTGATCAGCTTTGGAGCAGCCATATCGCTTCATTATACAACTCCACTCACGACACATCACTAGATAATACAGTCGTGCCTCTCCCAGAGTGTGTGCTGCCAAGCCTAAGAACAACGACAGACTCAAAGCCCTTTGACCTCAAAGCTACCTGCGAACCAACAATAACAAAGCACACTGGAGACACCGACTTGATGAAATCAACGCAGGTCTTAAACACCACAAAATCGTTGAGAGCAGATGGAGCCCTTGGACCAAATGGTCTACCAAACGCCCTATTTAGGAAAGACGGTAAACAGTCATAATATCGATTCCAAAATATAGAATGGACATAATATCGATGTAAAAATATAGAATGGACAAAACATCGAATGGACACAATATAGTGGTTAAAAATATCGAATTGAAGGTAAGTAATATCGATTTTCAAAATATAGAAGTCAAAATATCGAAGTATACAATATAGGCATTAAATATATCGAATTTTTAATAATATACATTTTTTTAAGTGTTGTGTATGTTAGTATATGTGTGAAAAGTGTATATTCATTTTTGTAATGTATGTTTAATTTATTTTAAGTAATGAATTTTATGGTATTTCATTTTTGCGTAATTTAATTCTGTAGCGGGTTGTGGGTTTATAGGGGAATAGGGTGGGAAGTAATTTAATTATATTAAATTAAATATACATTTTTAGCAATTATTATACATTTTTAATTAAATTTAGCTTTTTAGTTCTGTAGCGGGTTGTGGGTTTATAGGGGAATAGGGTGGGAAGTAATTTAATTGTAATTAATTAAATATTTTTATTTATTTATTAGTATTAATTTTGATTTTATTGTTAATTTTTAATTGGTAATTATTTTTATTAATTGGCAATTAATTTTTATTAATTGATTAATTGTTAATTATGTTAATTTTCTAAATTTATTTTCTGTAGCGGGTTGTGGGTTTATAGGGGAATAGGGTGGGAAGTAATTTAATTGTAATTAAGTAAATATTTTTATTTCTTTATTGGTATTGATTTTAAATTTATTGGTAATTAATTTTTAATTGGTAATGAATTTCTATTAATTGGCAATTAAATTCTATTAATTGGTAATTATTTTGTATTAATTAAATATTTGATAATTATGATAATTGCATTAATGTATTTTCTGTAGTGGGATGTGGGTTTATAGGGGAATAGGGTGGGAAGTAATGTAATTGTAATTAATTACATAATAAAAATACTTTTTGTGTATTGATAATTAATTTACTGTTTATTATTAATTGGTATTAATTTGTATTATTAATTAGTTTTTGTTATTGAAAAATAATTATTTGTTAAATAATTATGAATAGATTATTACTTTTTAATAACTAATATGTATTTGTATGCCTAATTAATTATTACATAATATTAAATTGGTTATTAATTTCAATAATGTTTTATTGGTATTGATATTTAATTTATTTTTAATAATATATTAAATCATTACTTTCCCTACTGTTAAACTCACTGGAGTGGGAATAGTAATTTTCACCCTCCCGCTTACCAACGCGTTCCCTACTGTTGCACTCTCTGGAGTGGGAATAGTATTTTTTACCCCTACGCTATCCAACGCTTTCCCTACTGTTGCACTCTCTGGAGTGGGAATAGTAATTATTACCCTTACGCTATCCAACGCTTTCCCTACTGTTGCACTCTCTGGAGTGGGAATAGTAATTTTTACCCCTACGCTATCCAACGCTTTCCCTACTGTTGCACTCTCTGGAGTGGGAATAGTATTTTTTACCCCCGCGCTATCCAACGCTTTCCCTACTGTTGCACTCACTGGAGTGGGAATAGTAATTTTTACCCTTCCAATATCCAACGCTTTCCCTACTGTTGCACTCTCTGAAGTGGGAATAGTAATTTTTACCCCTACACTATCCAACGCTTTCCCACCTGTTGCACTCTCTGGGGTTGGAATAGTAATTCTTACCCTCCCGCTATCCAACGCTTTTCCTACTGTTGCACTCTCTAGAGTGGGAATAGTAATTTTTACCCTTATGCTATCCAACGCTTTCCTTACTGTTGCGCTCACTGGAGTGGGAATAGTATTTTTTACCCCTACGCTATCCAACGCTTTCCCTACTGTTGCACTCACTGGAGTGGGAATAGTAATTTTTACCCTTCCAATATCCAACGCTTTCCCTACTGTTGCACTCTCTGGAGTGGGAATAGTAATTTTTACCCCTACGCTTTTCAACGCTTTCCCTACTGTTGCATTCTCTGGAGTTGGAATAGTAATTCTTACACTCCCGCTATCCAACGCTTTCCCTACTGTTGCTCTCTCTGGAGTTGGAATAGTAATTTTTACCCTTATGCTATCCAAAGCTTTCCCTACTGTTGCACTCACTGGAGTGGGAATAGTATTTTTTACCCCTACGCTATCCAACGCTTTCCCTGCTGTTGCACTCTCTGGAGTGGGAATAGTAATTTTTACCCCTACGCTATCCAACACTTTCCCTACTGTTGCACTCTCTGGAGTGGGAATAGTATTTTTTACCCCTGCGCTATCGAACGCTTTCCCTACTGTTGCACTCACTGGAGTGGTAATATTAAATTTTACCCTCCTGCTATCCTACGGTAAAATATTGTAAATTTTTTATTAATAACTTACATTAATTATATCTTAATTTTAAGGTTATTTGAGTATTTTTAAGTATGTTTTAGTTAATTATATTTATTATTTCATCAATTTTAAATTACTTTTAAGACTTTTAAAAAAATCGATATTTTGACTGACTATATTTTTTACAGACTATATTTTGGATTCGATATTTTTGTACTTACCTGTTTGTAGATAGGAATTCGATATTTTTGCATTCTATATTTTGGCAACTATATTTTGGTAAGTCTATATTTTGTCATTCTATATTATGTCAGTGATCCCTGAAAGACCCTACGTTTTGGGCCAGTCAACTACTCCCCTTATTTTGTCATAGTGTAAAAACTGGGAACATTCCCGAATCGTGGAGGGGTAGCATTTTACATCTGATACATAAATCTGGGTCCCGCTACGATCCCAACAACTATAGGCTGATAGCCTTAATAGACGTGGAGGCCAAGATTTGTGCGTCAAATTTACTGGTAGAATTGGAGGCCTGGGTAAGCAGTACAGGGCTAATCCCCCTGACTCAAACAGGCTTTTGCCCAGGAATGGGCACCCTCACCAACTTATCTGCGATAACCCTACTAGCAAAAAGGGCAATTGACAATTCTAAGTCGCTGTACACCTGTTTTTTTGACTTAAAAGCAGCTTTTGACAAAGTGCCAAGATCCAAACTCTGGGCCAAAATGAAAGCCTGGGGTGCGCCGCCAAAGCTAATGGGAGCAATAATAGAGCTTATTCACAGACCTGGGTCCAAGTGAAAAAAGGAGACGGCCGATGCCTGACAAAGAAATTCCGTACATTCAACGGGCTAAAACAAGGCTGTGTATTGGCCCCCTGCCTTTTCAACATTTACACCGCAGACCTAGATAGCGATTTACGCTCCATTCAGGGAGACGCACCAAAATTGGGTAATTTACCCATAACGAGTCTACAATATGTAGACGACATTGTGTTACTGTCCCAAACACCTCTCGGCCTACAACGCATGATCTCTAAGCTTGCGTCGTACCTTTCAAATGCACAATTGACAATAAATCTTTAAAAAACTAATGTCTTATGTTTCTCTGGCACTCGCAAGAAAAAAAAAATTTGTCTGGAAGATAAATTCTACCGCACTAACACAGGTAGACCAATACAAATACTTGGGCATCTCATTGGACTATCAACTAAAGTACAAACAGCACTTGGAACAGGGGAAATCAAAAGCTAAACAACTTCAATTTGCTTTCAAAACAGTCCAAAAACACCTACGCGGAAATTCTACTGCCCACATATTAAAGATCGTAGCTGCCAAATTCCTGCCATCGCTTACATACGGCTCTGAGATGATGGAAACCCGGGACGCCACAGTGCTAAACCTCGCTCAATCTAGCCTGTTTAAAAACCTTTTTTCAATCCCGCGTTATATTTCACAATCCCAAATACGATTGGAATACGGTCTTACAAACCAACTCCCGGCAAGACAAGGAGCCCTAGTCAAATACTACTCGCGAACAAGGGACGCAGAAGATCATTTCCTGGCCCATCTGTGCTGGCTGGAAGTTGAAAAACAGGCAGGTCTTCCCAATTCTACATACAAGTCCCTCAGGCAAGCGCTTCAATCTTTAGTACTGGAAGAAACCTGGCTTGCAACTATGTCTTATACTGCTTTCAAACTGCGAACCAACAAAGCAATCAAACAAGCATCACTACTAATGGACATAGCTGCAGTGGCTGGCAAAAGCCACGCCTGGATCGTTTTGCCATCATACATCCACTTGAAACCCAATCCATATTTGCGAGACTGTTTTAGGGACTATTACAAAAGGAAATTAAGCCTGTTAAGGTTGGGCTGCTTTGCGAGCAAAGATCTCACCCTGAAATGGCTACGGTCGTGGCCAACATCCAACTGTCGCCTTTGTGACAATGGTGCGATGTCATTACTGCATCTTATATGCATATGCCCCGCACTTCAGAATCTAAGGAAAGTTCTTTTGTTACCACTCTTAAGAGATGCCCAGGTGAGAACCTGTAGGGCGGCCGTCATCATATGACTCAGTGGATCTTCGATAAAATTTCCTTGCAATACTATAACATTTCTGGAGTATGCCGCCAAAGAACTGGGAAACATGGCAGCAAGCAAAGAGATCTCAGGATAACAGGTCTGGACACAGCCGGCCACGGACTCACTTTTATTCCCTCAATATATTTTTCAGTCTCCACTCCCCAGCTACCAATGTCATGTCACAAAAGTGTACCCCTCATTTTCTTAATGGTCTTTTTCCCCGTTTTCCAGTATTCCAATTAATGTCAGAAAAGTGTACCCTGATCCAACTTTTATCATTTCCCTAAATTCCACTTTCCCCTTTCTTTCCGAAAAGCATGTGTAATTTTACATTCTCTTTTCATTAATTTCTCTTCTTCATTTTATTTTGACTTGAAGTTAATTTTGTGCTGTTTTAAAATGTAAATATTGACCAAATTTTGGTAAGCTCCAGCCTCTTATGATTTTTTTTTAAATCAAATAAAAGTATTATTACCTATACTACAAACACAAGAACACCTACAATTTGAACAAGAACCTTTGTGCCCAATGATGTTTTGTCTCTTGACCAGTATGACTTCATTGTCTATACTGATGGTTCTGCCCAGCCCACAGTGGAAACTAAACATGAATACAGGAGTAAGGGGAAACATGAGGGATGGAGTCTTTCAGCCTCTAAAATCATTTACGCAGTCACTAGGTGATTGCACTGCACAGCTGGTTGAACTGAAAGCTCTAATTCGGGCACTAGAAAATGCTGATTCTGAATTCCCCATACAGACAGCGTGCAATTTGTATTATTATGTCCAGTCTTTCAGTGAACACACACACTATTGGTGCCAGAATGGATTCAGAGGCTCTAAAGGGAATATTATCAAGTACAAGTTGCTTTGGGGGAAAGTAGCACATCTTAAAGCATGTTTGCCAAGGGCTATTGTAATTCATACATTGAGTCACCAACTTGTTGGAATACACATTGCTGGTAATTCACTCTTTGATGATGCTCCAAAGGCTGCAGTCCAGACCACTGTCACAGTTGCAATTACTCGTTCCCATATGAGAGTGGATAGAGACATCATGGTAGCTGATACAGCTTCATGCTGTGGAACTCCATTACCTAAAATATATGCAGCAAAATACTCCTACCTACTGAGTGCAAAAATATTCCTTTGCTAGTGTTCCTGGAGTGGGGGATTGAGTGATTCCAAATCCAGAACGCAGACTAGAATTGTTCCTAGCGGCTCATGAGGGATTAGCTTCTGCCCATGCAGGTGAGGCGGCTACAGTTTCACTACTACAGCAACGCTATTGGTGGCCAGGTTTATACAAACAGACAAAGCAATTTCATTAGCTGTGACATTTTTCAATAAATAAAAGCTTCCGGGGTGTGGCTTGGAGCATCAAGATGACGGTCGAACTCTAAGAGTGTTCCAGACCCCTCCGTCATCTGCACCAAGATCCACCGACATCGGCTGCCATCCATCATCAAATTCTACAGCCGGCACCTCTCCACAACCTGTGCCACCCATCCATGGCGAGAACCTCCGCAGATTGTGTGCAGTACTCTGTCACCAGCGAAAACTTTTTCGTACTGCCATATCTCTAAATGGCGGCGCTCGCTTTTTAAGCCCCGGAGCCCTAACCTGAACTGCTACAGCAGCTACGGACCCAACCTGCCTACGGCCTGCTGGCCCAGTGTCGTAACCAGTGAACCCGCTCCTTCTCCATGGCAACTCAGAGTGGTCCAGCCGCACGGTTCCTTCCCTCAACAAGGCCTCCGGGGCTGCTGCGAGGCATGGTGCCGTGAAAGCTGTGGCCAGCGGCTGCATTCCAGCACAACTGAGGATTCAGCCGCCTGTTCCGGTGGCATGGTAGACGGATCAGTGGCATTTCCCTCATTACCTCTTCGAGACTGCTGACAAACCCAACCCGCCTGTGGCCAGGGGGCCCAGAGTGGTGACCGGTGGTTCCGGGGGCCTGCCTGCCGATGAAGAGAGAGGAGCTGCGGTCCCAAGGCCGCCCAATGGTCCCCGGTGATCCGGCATGGGGCGTCTGACCCGAGGTGAGGCCTCATTCCCTCATCCAGGTCCCCAGGGCCGTTGTGGGGCCCGGCGCCATGGAGGTTGTTTCTGGTGGTCACACCGAAGCACAACTTCACATTCAGCTGCCACTCCAGGCAACGGGGGTAAAAACTAATCGGCTGTGCTTCCTCCTGCCTCCCCCCTCTGTCTGCAGCCCTCCTGTGGCGGCCCAGGACTTGGCTGAGCGTACTGGACCCGGTGCAGTGGTGCCTATCTGCGGTACCCTTCGGATCGATGGGCGAGACCCCGGCTGTCCAGGCAGGGACTGAGCGGCTCCTCCAAGATGCCGGTGAGTGTAGGAGATGGCTGCATGAGGGTGTGGGTGCTTGTCATGCACAATTCCCCCCAGGTGTTATGGGCTGAATAGCACCGGGACTGTGGTGATCGGCTCGGCTGCACTGATCGAGCAGTGAAGAGCTCCAGGAAGGAGCCCCCACCATTCTCCCTCCTCTGCTCTCACACTGGCCTCTCCAGACCTCAGCTGCCTTGACTCCCAACCAGGCCCGGCGAAGAAACACACCCGCCCATGGCGGACCCCTGCCCTGCTGCACTCCGGCCAACAGCTGAGTGACTGTCGGTGGCCAAGATCCTAAGATGCCCCCCTGTGGCACCATTCCACCCACATCTGCTCTTGAGAGGGATGTAGACTTCTCCCCGTCCACCTGTGGTGCCTCTAGGGTTGGCTGGCAAGGCCCTGGAGGTCCAGCCGGGATCTGAGCTGCTCTTTGAGGACCCCAGTGGGTGTTGGGGATGGCGGCACAGAGAGGTGGGGGTCTTTCCTGTGCAATTTCCCCCAAGCGTTGTAATCCCGAGGCCACACTGCAGCGGGATTGTGGTGGTGGACCTGGCTGCACCGACCAAGCAGCGAGGAGCTCCAGAAGAGGGGCTCCCCCACCATTCCCCCCCTCCACTCCCACGTTGACACCCCCTGGACTTCAGTGGCCTTGACATTCGATCAGACCAAGTGAGAAAAACACCCACCCATGGCAAATCCCTAAGTTGTCGCATTCCAGCAAGCAGCTGGGCAACTATCGGCGGCCCGGACCCTAGGAGGCCCCCTGGGGCAATGCTACAACAACATCACCTCTTGGGAGGGGAGTAGGACCCCCCTCCTTGGCCTCGATATTTCGATGCACCACCATCTGGATGAATGCAGCCCCCTTTCAGCACCCATGATGGGAAAAGACAGCGCCCCAAAGTCATCCACTACACAAACTCTAACTAAAATGGACCAATGCACTACAAATAATTGGGGTCTGGCAGAGGTGGCACTTGGGGGTCCCTCCCTCCCCGGGAATGACCTATCGAACATCCTGCAGGCCATAGGCGACTCTCAGGCCTCAGTGGAGAAAAATATCGGTGTGATCTGGGTAGATATGGCCCTCATTTTAGGACCTGCGCAACGCCACAGCCCAAATTTCAGTAGCGGAATCCCGCATTTCCATAGTTAAGGACAAACTCACTCAGCTGGAGGAACAAGTAACCCACCTGCAAACACACACTAAAGAGCTGCAACCCAGGGCAGAGTGTGCTGAAAACTGATCACGCCGTAACAACCTCCACCTGGTGGGTTCCTGGAGGGGGGCGAGCAGGGTCACAGCTGCCTTTGTGGAAACCTGGCTAAACTCTTTGATGCCCAAAGATGCACTATCAGCATGGTTCATGATTGAGCATGCCCATTGCTCCCTGTCTCCTAAACTGCCTCCTGGTGCCCTACACCATCCTATCATCGCTAGGATCTTAAACTTTAAGGACAGAGATGCCATCCAGAATGTGACCCGGACTCAGGGTACCTTGAAGTTCCAGAATCACACCATAATGCACATTCCAGACTATACTAGAGAGGTTAAAGGCCCAGCGATGGTCAAACAGAAACTTCGTAACTTGGGCCTGCAGTAATGGCTCCTCTTCCCAGCCCGATTTTGGGTTGTCTTTCAAAATACAACACTCTTTTTTGAGACCCAGCAGTTTGCGTGGACCTGGCTAACTGAGGAACGGCCCCTCCTGGTCCACTGTACATCTTTGACCAGGCCGTCCGGAACACAGAACACTAACCCACTCTCCCCTAAGCAATAAAGCAGGTGCAAGTGGTCCTGCAAGGGCCAAGGGCTGTGTGGGGGATCTCTGAGTCGCCTGGCCCAGGTGCCCATGGACCCAAGATCACTGCGGTCCTTCCAATCTCATGGCATCAATGACAAGAAAGCTCCGCGGACAAACTGCATCGTGACCCGGCACCCTCCGGGGCCTCCGAACACCACAGCCTCGGACTCTGATCTCTCCAGGAGTCATGCACTCTAGGGAATCAGTCAGAGGTGCAGGTGCATGGATCAGAGAGGTCCTTGTGGGAAGGAGAAGGCAGGTATATCCAACGGACAATGTAGAACTCAGAGGCATGCCAATGACAATACCATATCCAATATTGTGGAGGGGCCACCACCACCACGCAGTTCCCAGCTAAGCGTTTCGGTTTAGCTTGTCGTTTTTTTCTTTTTCAGGGCGACAGATGCTTCAGTTCTGGAAATATAGGGTGGGGGGCTGGGGGGAAAGGGTGGGGGCCATTGTACTCTGGGTAGTTTTAGGTTTGAATCTGCCATGGTTTCCTCTCTCTAATGTTTACAGCACTTTAACATTTGCTTACTTCACCGACACCACAAGAATGCACAACATACAGCGTGGACTGCACTTACACGCTTAGATTGAAGTGTACCGACCCCTTTGGGGCCCAGTGCCCTTGGGCCCACTCACTCTACATACCAATCACGATACAGACGACCACCAAAGTTAAGCCCCACAAAGGCAGCATAATATTTCAAATCAGAAAACAACGCTTCTACGGCCTGAACATCCCAATCATCAGAACGTATGATTTGTTGAACCACATCCCCCATGCTAACTCTAAGCACCTTAGGGACATTTATAACCTTAGTGGGGCCATGGATTTGAAATTTAACAGCATCCCATACAATCCCATCCAGGACAGGCCAAGCAGTGATGTTAACAAAAGCCAAGTCTCTCTTCAATCTGTGTGCAGTATGCGAGGAAGAATGGGGTGCCAATGTTCCATTGAAATATCGAATGCATGTTCTCTCTTTGACATAGTGTCCATTGACGATACGGAAAAAATAAAACACAAAACCAATTGACATAAAAAGGTAAATCGAAAAAAGCACCAGCCAAATATAGGTCCAAGGGGGAATTAAAAAATGTTTTTTAAACAGCCTTGCGTAAACTGTAATCCTTGAAGGCTTTGTTGATGTGTGAGAAACAGTATCAAAAGAAAATCTGGATTCTCTGGCCAAGCGAGTTTGTAAATCAGGCATCGATAAGTCAGTTGGGTAAGTGTATTCAGTTTCATCAAGGTGAGTACCAGGCAATGTACTCAACAAAGGGCTAGAAATCGCAGGCATCTCGAGGGCAACCTCAGGCTCAGGATTCGAAGCAGTGGCCAATACAGAATTTCTCACAATCGAAGGAAATGAGACTGCCGGTGTCATACTAATAAGAATCGGCCACTCTGTGTATCTTGACATTGTCAATGGAGATATACCTGTTTTCCTTACGACCTGGAAGCGGTGGTAACATGACTGTTCTTGTGCCCTTCACACCAAGCACTGGAACTGGAGCTCGATAAGAGGGACCAAATTCTTTCCTTATTTCGATCTTCTCCCGAACCAATTCTCCAACTTGGGGTAGCCAGCCAACTACCGGGATCTGCAACGCATCATCCGAGGTGGAGGGCAAATGTTCCTTAGCAAGACTGTCTCTCGTCTCTTGTAGAGTCTATAAAACATTGCAATTTTCATCTACATCAAAGGAGGCAGCAACAGCCGCCGAGTCTAGACCGTCAAGGTCCGGTACATACATCTTGATACCAAAGAGCATTTCGTATGGGGTCCGCCCACCCAGAGACCTTCTAGGGAGATTATTAAGTGCACGCTGCACGCCATTGAGGTGGGCCAGCCAGTTCCTGCCATTGCCTATAACTCGAGCTGTCAAAGATTGCTTTAAGCCACAGTTCATGCGTTCCACTACACTATTACCCTCAGGTCTGTATGGAGACGAAAACTTGACTTGGACCCCCAACGAAGCCATGGCATCCTTATACGCCTTAGAGGCGAAAGCAGGACCCTGATCCGAATGGAAGGTACCACAGGCAAAAATCCCTACAAAGGCACGCAAATCTCTTATGACAGTCCGTGAATCAGCGCTGCGGTGAGGCCATACCCACACAAAGTATGTGCATGAATCAACTGCTACTCAGAAAAACTTATACGCAGTATCAGAAGAAAAAGGACCGCAGTGATCCAAGTAAACACAACCAAGTGGTTTATTAGAAATGAACAACTGTGTCTGGGGCGGACACGCAGCAGTTGAAGGCTTAATCTGCTGGCAAATGTCACATTGAAGGACATAATCACGCGTCTGTTTGTACAGTCCCCACCACCAGAAACGCTGTTGTAACTGAGCCACAGTAGCCGAAACGCCCGCATGCGCAGACGCTACTCCTTCATGGGCCGCTGTGAGCAATGTGTGTCTGCAATCCGTGTTGGGAATCAATCTCTCCCCAACATCTGGTATTTTCACATAAGGAACCTTATCAGGGACTTAAGTGGTACGAATACTTTGAAGGGAACCCCTTAGGATATTTAACTCCCTTCTCAGTCGCAGCAACAGCTGCCAAGATATCATCATCAATCTTACTTTTGGAACGTGTAACTGCTGCAATCAAATATGTCGATACTGCTGATTTTGCTGCCTCATCGGCAAGCGAATTGCCAACAGCGTGGACTCCCCCGCGCTGATGACCTAAGTGTATGAATTACAAACACGAGCGGCAACTGCGCCTTAAGCTCAGCCACTAGGACCCAGATCATTTTATGTTTTATTGTGCTACCCTTGGAATCACAAAAATCATTCTGGATCCAAAAGAACAAGTTTTCATTGTAAGACTGGACACAGTAGTAAGAATCACTCACAATAAGAGTCGTCACACTAGGATCAGCGTACTCCAATGCAAGCATCAGAGCACGAAGCTCTGCCAATTGTGCGGTGCAGTCCCCTAGAGTCTGCGTGTGCACGACTCTGGACTTGAACTCATCGTTCACCATGGCAAATACCACAATGGCGCAAGCGGAAATGTATGCGTGCTTAGACCCATGCGCAACTTGCGCTGAACCATCAGTGTATATGATGCAATGGAAATCCTCCAAAGGCCGCATAGCCAAAGGTGCAGGATGAACGAATTCATATTGCAAAAACTCCTTCGACTGTAAGGAGGCATCAAAAATAAAGGTGACATCCGGAGATGTCAATGATGCTGCCCATTGTATCCACCGAGGGTGCAAAGCTTTAGAATTTGGTACACTGGCTTTCGTACCTGACTCTAATTCAGGAAACGGGGTAACAACCAACATGCGTTTTCCCTGTGACAGAGCACGTTCCTTAAGAATCGCCATCTGCACTGCTGTTAAAACTGTACTCCACAGTGGAAAATCGCATTTCAGCCGAAGTGTACAAGTGTGACTTGTAAGCAATAGGTACTGTGTCTCCTTCATTAAAAGTAAGGTAAGTGAAACCCACTGCCCCAGGGAAGATTCTTATCACCAGGTTGGTGTGGTTATCACGAATCTGTAAGAATTTAGCTTCTAGCAGATCAGCCTGCAAAGTTTGCAGAATAGCTGAGTGTTCTGGCAGCCAACACGGTTTGGTAAAAGTAGGTTGTATCAAAGCATACAAAGGCTTGATACGCTGGGCATATTCAGGAATGTATGTTCGCCCGAAATCGAAAAATCCCAGCAAAGACTGTAATTTTTTCAGAGTTGTCGGAGCGCGCAGTTGTGCGCATTTCTCCAAGAAGTGAGGAGCCAATCCTCTACCTTTATTTTTGAGCTCATAGCCCAGGAACAACACTGTGTACTCTGCAATGTGAGACTTTGCAAAGTTTAATTTGTAGCTGAAGTCTGCAAAGCTACAAATGATGCGGTCAACGCGACACAGATGCGCCCAAAGTTCGTCGTCTGTGAGATAAATGTCATCCACATACGAACACGCATCTGGGTCTCCTCTCTCAAAGAGAGAGACTACGCGGGCAGCAAATACGCCTGGACTATTCTTATAGCCCATTGGTAAACGTTTGAACTGTTTTTGTTTGCCGCCGCACGTAAAACTGGTCCATTGGGAACTTAGACCATCCAAATGGTGGGCATAAAAACGTTGGATATGTCAAGCGTGGTTTTAAACCGCTTACGCACACGACTATCCACCAAGGCAGAGCCGTGAGTATTCTGTACTGCACAGGTACGGCAATGCGAGTTCAAATGCCGGTAATCCAATACCAAACGATACGATCCGTCAGGTTTGGTCACAGTAAAAAGAGGGTTATTCATTGGTGACACACAAGTTTCAATCACTCCTTGATATTCCAATTGTTCAAGGATTTCCGCAACGGAAGCCTTAGCTTCGTGTCTAATGGGATATTGAGGTTGAGGCTGTGGCATAGACCGTAAAGGAATTTCGTGGTGTGGGGAAAATGTATCCCAACCACAGTGTGTAGGGTACAGAGCCGGCGCAAGGGCTTTAGCCCACTCTTCTGTAAAATTCAGCGCATGCTCCTTCGAGATAGTGTGCGCGAAACTAGGGAGGATTACCTCCTCCCCTCTCGGAGCTGCGAGCACAAAAGGTGGGGGCCAGTCAGCCTCCGCTAACAAAATGCCATAGGTAGTCGTAATATTTTCCCAAAATACCCCTTTTATGGTACGTTGTATGTCACCTTCAACTAAACGGACTATTTCATAAAGTCTATCAGGGGAAGCTACCCTAGTGTCAGCAGTCTCCACAACAAAATACCGGTCAGTTGCTGTCACCTTCAGTAGCGGACGCAGGGCCTCTCGCACTATGGTAATCTCCGCCGCACTGTCCAGCAAGGTCAGAGCCCATGTCTGATATCGAAGTTGCGTTCTCACTATCTCTGGCAAATCTCGCTTTTAAAGCGGCGACTTTCTTTTCCTGAAACTGGGGTCTTTTCGGTGTAGAATCGTCCTGCTAGCCTTTACCGTCTTTCGGGCGGGGCTGGTTGCGTCCTTGCTGGCCACCCCGACCTCTGCCGCCACCTGCACCACCGGCGATGAGGCCGATGAGTCCTGAAAAGAGCGAGGAGAGCATTGATTAGAAACCTGAAAACGATCAGGTGATGTTATCGTTGCGCGATCGCGCAAGTCATAAATACTTTCTGTGGGCGCAGGCAATGGAGATGCAGGACGAGACTCCTGTTTCTGTTGTTGTTGTTTACCCTGTTTTTTCGGCCAATTTTGTTTTTTGGTCTTGGGCTGTTCGTCAGTTTCAGACTTCTGCCCTTGGGGTTGTTTTTTCTCTTTAGTGGAAAATGGCTTGACTCCCACGCTATTGAGGCCCACGGTCTTATAAGCCGCCACAATAATCCTCGGTAACTGTTGGGGTTTGTCGGCATCGGGAACCGCCTGCAAAGCATTGGACACCTGAAAGTTCACCGCATCTCCCTTGACATTCGCAAGTATGAGATCGGAAACCACATCAAAGGAGCCACATAGGCACATACCCAATTCAACGCCTCCTCAGGTCCATGCTCATCCTGAACACGTTTAAGGACCGTTGGAAGGACAGTCATAGAAGGAGTGCCGTAGCACCTCGCATAAACTGCCGCCAAGGTTTTTCCCCACGACTCACAGTCACCAATTTCTGGGGTCAAGTCTTTTGGCATGCTAATTGTCAGAATCCTGTGTTTTTCACCAGGAGTCGTGTTAGGAAATACTGGTTCTAGCTGGTCAAACTTTTCGGCAAGCCAGAAAGGAAAATCATCCTTATCCTGGGGGCGCTTGCCCATTACAGCGTTGACCATTACAGGACTAAGCTTCATTCCGCCCTGTCCGGCAGGAAGCGCCGCACCACCTGGGGCCCTGCCTGGGAGATTACGGGTAATGTATTGCACTAACGACCTAATCACGCTAATTGCGACTACATGTAGTCGTCTTAACTCAACAACGGTACACGCGCCCTGCTGAGGATGAGGTGTAAATCCAGCCAAAACAGGCCAAGTCGCGCCTGGAATGGACAAAGGACCTAACCTCGGAGCTGTCAAAGAGTGGTGTAGGGCGCCATTAAACCAAACTTGATGCTTCCAAGCATCAAACCGAACTTCCTGTGCCCTATATGGAGCATATTCCTGTGGCACAGCAGTGGGAGTGTACGTGTCGAACACAGTAGTATTTGCGTTCACAGCCGGGAAGGTCACCCACGAGTAAAAAATCTCTTACGGGTAAGCCACCTCTGCACTCACCACCATTATTACGGCCATGCCATCCACGGGGACATTATAAGTCTGCACATGATTGCGCACAGCAATGCGACTATGTTGCGGAATGTCCACCGCGGCCATAGTGACACAGAAAGAAAGAGGTACAAAGTAAACTATGTAGCACAACTGGGTAGTAATTCAAGGAAACCGTTTTGAAAGAATCAAGCTTGAAAAGACCTATTTAAATATAGGCAGGTTTGTCTGACACTACCGCTAACCGGAAACAGTAGTGAAGGGGTTAAGGACTGAATATAGCACTACTCAAGTGTCATGTAATAAGACCACCAATGATTGGGCGCCATGTCGCAGGGATTCTGCTCCTACACAGAACTGTGCATAGAGACTTGGAAACTCAGTGAATTAGGGTGTGCCAAAACTCACCTTAGCACCCAAAATCCCCTACCAGACTAGCAATCAGTGTCTCATTGGTTCTTACAAACTCCCAATGTTTAGACAACCCAGAACATGGACTTAGAACACCTCAGGTAACGTGGAACACATGAACACTCTTTCGTTATACAACCATATGAATCCAGAACGAGGAGTAAATGAAGACACGTGCACATTTGAAATGTTTATTTTCTAATGCAGTGTTCTTAGCTAATACAAGCAAACATATTATAAGAAACAAAGTAATCAGCATAGTTACTAGTCCACAGAATACGAAGGGAGAAAGCATGTTAAAATGCTAGACGGAAGAAGGCTAAATACCACCTAAATCTCACCCTCCCTTGCTAGTATATTATATTATATCTAAGAAGGTCTCTTTGGGTTTTAGCAGGGCGGCCCCATACCTCTGATCCTAGTGGTAAGGGATCACATCATCTTCTACCAGCTCTCTGCATGCGAAGCATCATCAAGTGTGTGTGTATGCTCTGTGCAGTGCAATATAAAACGCGCCTAAAGCCAGAGTTGGCCGCAGCTGCATGTATGTTATGTCTAGAACGTGCGAAGATCAAACCTCACAACAACCACTGTGTTGAACTAACCTTGAAGGCCTCGGCACTCACTGTACAGACATAGCTTACCAAGCAAAGCTGATACTAATAGCAAAACATATTATTCTCGTGTGAAGCAAAATATTCTACTGGGCTAAAAGCTCTAATAACAATATGTTTCGTGTGCAGAAGCTGCAGAAAGGTAAAATGGCGTTTAAACTCCCAATAAGCTCATGCTAACTTAACACAGTGCGAAGGCAAAGCATATCAATATGACAGTAGCACTGCCATTTTCTAGCCGTGAGATGACTAACGCTTGCACAGCAGATTTGAAGTCATCCTGTGGAAGGTAGGGTTCAAGTTTCCTTAGGATGCTCAGTTGCAAATACTCTCCTTTGGTAGATGCGCTGATGTGATCCTGCATGTTTAAGTTCTTATCCAGCACTATTGCCAGCGATTTCGTAGAGTCTATGATGTGAGGTGTGCAGTTGAGAGCGGAAGGTTTTTCAAATATTTCTCCACAATGGGGTTAGCTTGGTCAGTGAGACTAGGAGGAATTCCATTTTGAGGGCATTTAGTTTGAGGTTGTTGGAGGTTATCCAATTTTGGGTTTTGTGCAGGGTTCCGTTGAGTATCTTGATTTCTTCAGAGGAAGAGATTTTCATGTACAATTGGGTGTCATCTGCATACATGAGATATTCGATGTGAGATGTTTTGAGGATTACAGTAAGAGGTTCAATGAATAGGTTGAAAAGTGTGGGGGAAGGAGAGGAACCTTGGGGCACCCCCAGAGTGCAGGGACTGGAATTGGATAGCGTTTGATTGGATTTGACTCTCTGCATTCTGTTATTGAGAAAAGAGGCAAACCATTTTGGTACAGCTCCTGAGAGCCCCATCCTACACTCCAGAAGGCTCAGTAGATTGTCATGTTTGAAAGTGTCAAAAGCAGATGAGAGGTCGAGTTGGATTTGAATTTAAGATTTGTTCTGGTCAATCACTGTGAGAGAAACATCAACTAATTGAGTGATGGATGTGTCGGTGCTGTGGCCCTGACGTAAGCCCTATTGGAATTGATCAATATGTTGGAATTCCTCAATATGGTTACACAGTTGTTCATGAAGACATTTCTTAACATTTCGCTATGCAAACATAATGAACTTTGGAAGGTTTCCCAATTTTGAAATTGACACGGCTAATTTGGAAAAGGCAGTTGCTTTTGTTGATGATGGTATGACTACATTATCAACTATAAATATTCTATAAATAACATTGTGTCCTCAGCAATTTACCTCATACAGAGTGACATGTCCCTCTTACAACAAGGGTAAAGTCATCTCAGATCAATTATGAAGTTGAGTCGGACATTGCAGACTTTAAAATCTGGATGCGTGCTTTGGAAATATCTAAACCTTACTGATTTATTTTGCCTCATAATTTCATACACTCACAAAAAGTAATGGCAAAAAAGGACACAACTCACGCAATGTTAAACATCGAGCATGTAGAGCAACTACTATTTACAGTAGCTGCTAAACCATCTGCCGAATGGTTAATACACTCATATATTTCACTGCCAAATTCTATATTTCATTTCACCTCTTGTTTGAAACATTTTCAATTAGGCAATATGAGGGATTAGTGGAGAGATTTGTACATGAGGCATGGAACCTGCCTTTCGATTTCAGATAGAGGATTGGAGAAACTGAAGTATTTCTCAGTGAAAATGAATGTGAAACTTAATTTGTTCATTCTCTTGTTTGCAAGGGAGTCACTCTTCACGTCATTTGTAGTAGACATCTATGTCCAACTTTGCATGATATCTGAAAGGTGCCCCAGCTGCTTTGATTCACCCTGCATCAGGCGCGGGCAGCACAGGTAACAGCAGTGGGGTAGTAAGGCAGGGTTGGGGTGGTGGGGAGGGGGAGGACAGATGACGGGATAGGTAAAGTAAAATAAAAAAATAAATAGAACCACTTACCTTGCGCTCGCCGCATCGCGAGTTAGCGATGCTGCGAGCGCAAGGTAAGCAATTTTATTTCCCTTTTGAGAATCATGTTCAGCGGTCTCGAGGTGAAGGCAGTGCTCTTGGAAACACTGCCTGCTCCCACGATGTCTTCCCTAAAAGGAAACAGTTTTCCAACTTAGGATCGGGCATTATTAGCAGTATGTCAGGAAATAGAAGCTTTCAGATTACTAGTCTGGATAGGATTTGGTTGACCATTATTGTGGGGTATCTTACTGGGTTGCTACACGTTTATCTCAGTTGCTTATTGAAAGTGTTGAATATTCTACTTGATACTTGGAGCCCTGATGAAGTACCTTTGGCCAAAGGAACAAAATGCATTGGCTGATGGCCAATTTTACTCCTATTACTAATAAAGATAAACTGATGGACTTATATATGCAATCTTGACTCCATTTCCTGGTGCACCTTCCATCTCCAAACAGTTTTCCATTTGGGAATGGAATGCGTGGGTGTTTTTTGTTCCTTGAGGGCACCATCCCTGGGTCTCTGCAGATATTTGACTCTGCTGCTCTTTCACTTTGCATCAGGTAGCCCCTACTTTGACTGATGTGCAGCAATGTGCTTTCTTTGTTGTTAATGTATCCCATAGTTTTTATATTTACAATGAAAGGAATTTGAATTGTTTGCTGCTGTATTTTGCCTGCATGCCAGACTGTTATTGCAGTTACCACAGAAATGTACTCCTGACACAGATTTTCAAATCATTTCAACAAAAAGTGTAAGTTCTGATAGATGTTACATTTAATATGAATTTTGACATACAGTTTACCTGTTATATTAGTAGAGGCCGTTGCATACAGTGGCAATTTTACTGACAGATTGGCTCAAGCCTTTTGGACAGACCAGGGATAATTCCTGATATTATTCTTTTGTCATTCAAGTATAAGGTTTAGGGTTAGTAAGGAGAACTCTGGGACTACTGTGGTCAAAATAGGAGGTAGAATTGTCCTCAAATGGAAGGTAATCATCATACATAGCCAGACCAAGCCTTATATATGATGATTATATGAGGATTAGAGATTCATTTCATCCATTGGCTCTCCTGCTCCTAATCCCACTCAAAATAACTGAACACTTTAAAGTGAGATAAGAGGGCAGGAGTATACAACCTTTCCTGTAATATCATCCTGAGCTACTAACATTATTAGAGTTGTAATAGAGACCACATCAGAGAAGATTACATTCGTCGCCTCCTTATGCAAGATTACTAGCAGTGATAACCTCATAGTATTTGCAGGTTTGGCAGCAGTAGGGTGAACATGTTTTTGTCACTTAGGAATGCTTTTACATGGCCAGTAGGTAATAGCCATATCTGAAATGCTGTGGCGTCAAAGTAAATATATTAGTAATTAGTCTCCCCCAGGCCACATCATTTGTTATTCAAATATCATATTTAAATATGTTTTGGAAATTCATCCAGTTTTACCAAACATCAGCATTTTTGTCTCAAATACACTCTTTTTAATTTTAGTATACATATATTAATTTAGCTAAGGAAAAGCTTCTAATTTAGGAAGCTCAGTTGCACACAGTAGAGCTGCTCACAGGTAGCTATAGTCAAACATTTAGCTCACCAGCTGCTTATTGGAGAAGTCTGTAGTGGGAGATGAAATCTGGATAATATTTTACTCCACTTAACTGAGTAGAAAGGGAAAAAGATATGACTGTAACAGTTATTGCTAGAAGTTAGAAAGATGAATGGAATAGAGATGGGTGTCGTGCAAAACTGCAAAGTCACCTGATTCGCAATGTTAAATATTTTTTTTAAGTGCTGAATTTGGGGCCCCTTTACACTAGTGGGAAAATCTGAAATTCTATTGCTTGATATCTGCCTCCAATCTCTAACTAGACCCAACAATCCAGTGTTCCACCCAAAGTGGTTGTTCACCCTGCCTGGCAAAGTCCTCTATCTGAGCCTCTGAACCCATCACATTGCTTCATGCCTGAGCAAGAAACTCTGCCCTTCAATGTCCACATCACATTCTTAGGTGTGAGGCCCACTGAGCCCACCCACAATGTCCCCTGCACTTTTTTCTTGTATTCTTGCAAGGTCCCATTCCAGAACTGAACTCCCACTCACTTTGATTGGTCTACATGAGCCCCATACACTTCCCACCAAGTGATATAATGCCTGGTGTGCTGATAAGTGTTGGTGATTGCACAGGTTTTCTGCCAAGGTGGAAGATGCTGCAACAGGAAATCCTCAATCATGGTAGGACTTAGGCTGTTATATTGAAGTCGAGCACAAAGGGCAAAGACTCCCCTTTTTGTTAGATTTGATTGTCAAAGTTTTATAGTTCACCCACCATCAATGAATACTAAACAGATGTAGGCAATCCGCCTTTCTGGGTGCTCACACCCTGCATTTAACCTTTCGCTGGATCCTATTTTATTGCTGGTTTTTAGACTCTGCGCACTGGGTACTGCTGTCCAGTGCCCAGTGTACGTGACTTGGCCTAGAAAATAGAGAAATTGACAAATCTCTGGTTGGCTTTCTTAACTTTTCTGTGTGTAAAGTCTTTTTTTTAAGTTTGATTTATTGAAGAGAGTAAAGAGGGAGGAAGGAGGAGAAGGAGGGGAATAAGAGTTACAATAAGTAGATGGATGAAATGAGTAATACAATAACAATTTCATAAAAAGTAAGCACAACAATCATGAGGAATTATGAACATATCATGTGATTACAAGTGAAAAGTAAAATACATTATATTGGGACTTAGTAATTATAGCAATCAGGTAATAAGAAAAACAAGAGACAAGAAAATCATGGTGGTTTGTGTACTTCAACTGTTGCAGAACCTGGAGAGGGATGTGCAGGAGCAGAGGATGAAAGATATGATACCAAAGGAAGCCAAACCAGGTCACGTTTGATGGCTAGGGAGATGGGGGATACATAGTTGGTATCTAGACGGTGATGAAAACAGACCGCATTCCACCAAGATTGATAGGAAACATTTGCAGCTTGCTTCCAATTGGAAGTGATGATATGAAAAGCTACAGCTATGAGGAGGTCGAGTAAAAGGTAGTGGTTGGGAGAGAGAGGAAGGTCCGGTGAAAGGGAGCCTAGAAAAACTTGTGAGGAGGAAAAGGGGACCTGGAACCGGAAAAAGTTTTGTATTTGCTTCCAAACTGACTGCCAAAACTGGGAAGTGGGAGGGCAATCAAACAGCATGTGTTTGAGATCAGCAGAGGGGCAAGGACAGGACCAGCAGGTAGAGGGAGTTCCTGGTGAAAAACGGGATAGAGCAAGTGGAGTGAATAGAGTTCTGTGATAAATAAAATATAGAGTTTGGGTGGTATTAGCAGCTCTAGAGGTCCTCTGAAGTTTAGTCCAAATTTTTTCCCAAAAGAGTACAGGCCAATTCTGAGAAAAATCCGATTCCCAGGCAGCTTCAATGCGAGATTTCAATCTATCGTTGGTAAAACGGAAAGAGTTGTACAGAGTAGATGCAGAAGGGGAAGCATCCAATAATAGGGAAGTAGGTTTACGGTTTAGAGGAACATCATTGGAAGGTGGTAAAGAACGAAGATAGGAGACCAAGACTGGATAAAGGGCAGTGTATTGTGAGCAGAGGTGGGTAATGAGAAAAGGGATTGAAGCTCCTGGAAGGAGTGAGGTGTATCCTGAGAGAGAAGTTGAGAAATCCAACATATTCCTCGAGAGTGCCAAGTGTTCCAAAAAATGGTACGGTTACGAATTTTGAAAAGTAAATTGTGCCAAATCGGTTGTTCGTGGATGGAAAGGAGGGAGGGCTAAGATGAAGACATATAGGGAAGAAGAAGATTGCGAGAGTGTGAAATAACAGCTGTGCGAAGACAAGCTAAGGAAGATGTAAAGGACAAGAATTCGTGGAAGGTAAATGGAGAAATAAAATAGGATTCCATACTCAGCCAGACAGGAGGATAATGCGGAAGATTAGATGAAAACCAGTGAATTGATTGCTTCAAATAAAAGGCTCGGTGATACTCTTTAAAATCAGGAAAACGTACACCAGAATGAGCTTTATCCTTTCGCAGGGAGGCAAGAGCTATGCGAGGGCGTTTACCGTTCCATAGAAATTTCAAATGTAAAGAATCATTTTTTTTTAAGAAAGAAAGTGGAATGTGCAGAGGGAGCATGGAAATAGTGTAGAGAAGCAGAAGGGACAACATCATCTTTATAGAGTTGAGCCGACCCCACCAGGACAAAAAGAGCGGATGCCAACGAGTAATGGCCGAGTCCATTTTCTTGTAAATATAATCGAAATTTAGTTTAAGAGTATCAGATAAAAGAGGAGCAAACCAAACCCCCAGGTATTTGATTTTAGAAGGTTGCCATGCGAAGCCTGTTTGAGAAAAAAGATGTTTCTGGCAAAGAGGATTCAAGGGCAAAATTTCACACTTGTCGGCATTCAAGCGGTAACCAGAAACTGCAGAGAAGGAAGAGACTTGCTGAAGAAAAGAGGGAATAGAGGAAATAGGATCGGAACAGTAAAAAAGAATATCGTCAGCATAAACCGAGAGTTTGACCTGATGAGAACCAAATTGAAAACCAGAGACCCTGTTGTCTAGTCGGATTTTAGTGAGGAAGGGTTCCAAGGCTAAAACAAAAAGTAAGGGGGATAAGGGGCAACCCAGCCGAACCCCCCTATGTAAAGAGAAATAGTCCGAGGTCATTCCGTTAACAAAAATAGAGGCTTGAGGATCAGAGTAAAGTAAAGAGACAATAGAAATGAATTTGGAAGGGATGCCGATCCAACGCAAAGCCTGAAACATAAAATCCCACCCAATCCTATCAAAGGCTTTCTCCGCATCTAAAGAGATAGCTGCAAAAGGAAGGGGCAGAGAAGAAGCCTTACTAAGTATGTTAAGGAAAACTCTAGAGTTATCGGAGGAGAGACGTCCTTTGACAAAACCAGATTGTTCAGGACCAATTAGATCCGGTAAGAGGGGATCCATGCGTAACGCTAATATCTTTGCTAGAATCTTATAATCATTGTTGACCAAAGATATTGGTCTATAATTTTTGCATCAGGAGTGATCCTTATCCTCTTTGGGGATTAAGCAAATTAAAGCCTGCTGAAAAGAACCGCTAGAGGAATTCGCTCCCAGGAAAGTTTGAAATAGGAGTAAAAGTTTAGGAAGAAGGAGAGAAGCAAAATGGCTATAAAATTCTATAGTAAATCCGTCAGGACCTGGAGATTTACCATGACGAAGTTTAGAAACGGCATGGGAGATTTCAGAAAGTGAAATGTCTTGTTCCAGGGAGTGAAAATCAACATGAGAAACCGAAGGAGATGGAAGAGAATGAAAGTAAGAGAGGAGATCATCAGTATTCGGAACCCGTTCTGGAGTATAAAGAGTGTCGTAAAATTTGACAAATTCAGAGAGGATGTCTTTATCCTTAAATGTGGATTCTCCAGAAGAAGTCTTAATAAATTGAATCTTTGTGCGTGCCTTCTGAATCTTTAAGTAGTTGGCCAAAAGCTTCCCCATTTTGTTCTTACCACCATAATTTCTGGAGTTACATTTGAGCAAGACATTAGAAGCAGCGTCAGTTGTGAATTTGTTTAATGAGATTTTCGCTTCAATAAGAGTTTTAAGGGAGGATTCAGATTTAGAGGCATAATAGGCAAGTTCCAAGGCTTTAATATCAGCTAGAATTTTTTCCGAGTTGGCCTCTCGAAGCTTCTTACGCCGAGCTACAAAATTAACAATAAAACCCCTAGAGGCTGCTTTAAAAGAATCCCAAACCATAACAAAAGGGGAGTCATGAGTGTGATTTAATAGAAAGAATTCCTTGGCAAAGGTGGTAAATTCAGTACAAAAAGCGGGTTCTAAAAGCAGAGCATTGTTGAAACGCCATCTGCCAGAGTGGGGAGAGAATGGGAGTAGGTTAAGATCTACAAAAACAGGAGCATGGTCGGAGAGTAGGATAGAGCCAATTTCAGAACGGATAGCGTGTTGTGACAGGGATTTACTAAGAAAAATATGATCAATGCGGGATTGGGATTGGTGAGGAGGGGAGAAAAAACTGTATTCTCTAATATCTGGATTACACAGTCTCCAAATATCTACTAAGGCGTTGTTTTGAAAAGAATTTACGAATTGAGTGTGCATTCTAGAGGGAACAAAATTGACTATTGAGTGACGGTAAAGGAAGGGGTCAACAACCTGATTACAGTCTCCACCAAGAAGTATGTAATCTCCAGAAAGGGAGGATAGCTTGGAGGAGATAGAGGGCCAAAAGGATCTGTCAATTCCAGTGGGGGCATACACATTAAAAAGGGTGAGAGGAATATTATCTAGGAGTAATGTAACAATGACCCAACGGCCATCAACATCGCATTCATGAGTAATTGAAGAAACATTTAACTTTTTATGCAACAAAATTACAACACCATTCTTCCTGGTGGACGTAGGAGAGCAAATAACATGACCCACCCAACAGCGCTTAAGCTTTAGAGCCTCTACCTCAGCGAGGTGAGTCTCCTGAAGGAGGGCAACGTCAGTCTTAAGTCTTGCTAAATGTGAAAGAACCCTCTGTCTTTTAATGGGATTATTCAATCCCTTAACGTTCCACGTCGTTACACGGAATGAAACAATTTAGAAAAACAACTAACAGCAACATGCTTATTAATGCATAGGAAATATATTGAAAAAATGAAGAAAAATGGAAACATGGTGATAAAGAGGAAAAGATGAGAGAAATGGAAAAGGAGAAAAATGGAAAGAAAGAAACCATTGGTACAGGGAGGATGATGAGTTCGAGAAAAAGAAAGAGGAAGTAAGGGGAGGGAAGAGGGGGGAGAAAAGGAAAGAACGGAGAAAGGAAAAACTGTCAGGAGAACAGGTGCAGAAGAATAGGATAAAAGGACAGAAATAAGAACGAACAAGAAGACAGTACATGTCCAAAAAGAACGACTGAAGTTCATACTTACGAAAAACAAAAAAACGCAAAAACGAGGATGGGAAGGTGGCGTCGGGAGACAACAGCGATAACATCCAGAGCGGACAACAAACCTCCATTACCATGAAGCCAAATGCAGCATATAGGACAATATGATACAGCAGGTGAAAAGAGAAAGGGAAAGGGAAAGGGGAACGTCTGCAAAAAACAAGAGAAAACAGACTAATGAATAGGGGAATGCATCAAAGAAAATAGGAAAAGTGACTAAATCTGAAGACTAGAGACACAAAAGAATAAAATAACGATTGTAATGGGAAACATTGGGAAAACACAACAACAGCATCAATAACGAAGCATCAGGACCATAGCCAAACAGAGACAAAGAGGCAGTGAATCCTGTCAACCAGGATTAGAGACATCCATAACGTCTGGACCATGTCGTCGAAGAAACTCTTGTAAGACTGCAGGATCGTCGTAGGTGGTCGTTCTGTCCTTGTATGTGACCTTGAAGAGACAAGGATGAAGGAGACCATATCTAGCATTGATTGCCCTGAGCTGAGGTCTCAAATCCAAAAACTTCTTCCTCCGATCCGCGGTGGTCTTGGAGACATCTTGCGATAGAAACAAGCGGTGACCTTCCCACATGATCTGCTTCTTGAGCTTGGCAGCTGAAAGGACCTGTAAAAGGTCAGTGTATTGCAGGAATAACATGATGACTCCTCTAGGTTTGCTAGCGACCTTAGGACCAAGGCGATGAGCCCGTTGAATATTGACGGAGGCTAAGGCCGGAGTGTCCAATGTCTTGGCGAGAAAGGATTGGAAGAAAGTGGTAGGATTAGACCCCTCTGTAAGTTCTGGAAGTCCATATAAGCGTAGATTATTCCTACGATTCCTGTTTTCCAAATCCTCTGTCTGGCGTTTAAGGAGGAGGATCTCCACCTCCAGAGATGGGATGTGAGAACAAAAAGATTGCAGAGAGTCTGTCGTGAGTTCCAGAGTCTGAACACGTGAATCCAAAGAAGACCATTTTTCCTGCATAGCCTGCATGTTTTTGGTGGTGGCCTCCATAAAAGGTTTGAATGCACGAAGCTCTTCCAGAATAAGATCCATAGAGGAGGGTGATGAGTTGCTTCCTGGGGATGGAGGATCTTTCTTGAGACGCTTAGAAGAATTTAAGGAAGATGACGTCTTGCCTTTGCCACGTTCCTTCGGGATGGCTCCACGTGTCAAAGCAGCTTTTGATGACGCGTCGTCTTCCATGTGTTGATAAGGAGAATCCGAATCTGAGCCAGCCGGCAAAGCAGAGGATGAAGCCAGTTTTAAAGTACTAATTTTCCCCATGAAAAACTGGAAAGGCAGGTGTACGTCAGCAAGCCACCACTGATGAGGAGAGCAGTACTATTAACACAGAGTAATGCAAGAACAAATGAGACTGAATGGAAGTCACTTGAATGCCAAACAGAATGAACTGATGCAGGTCATACAGGGTTACGCAGAAGAACAACGGTGAGAGAATATGTGTAGAAGCTACGTTGAAAGACTGTGAAGGCAAAACCCTGAAGCAAAGAGATCCATCGATGATAAGTACCACTGCAGCGTAGAGATCTTATTGATCTGAGTGAACATAGGTAGCGTGCAGAGTAATGTTCTTAGACTGTTGATAAAAAGTCCTCTGTAGGAGATAAGATCAGGGGAGAAACCAACAACATCTGTGTCAGGTTACCAATAGTCTCCAATGTAGAGTAGTAAATCTGAAAGATTTGCAGACATCTTACAATTCACAGTCTCTCAGGTATACATAGCCTGCTCAAGAAAAGTATGTAGAAGGGGTAAAAATAGGACCCTCTCGCGAAGCATAGAAGAAGCGCAACGTAGGCGGTGAACAATGATGAAGGATTCAAGAATGCGCTAAAAGAACGAACTGAGACAAGCAGAGGGATCTTGTGAAGAGCTGAGGGAAGTCACAAAATGGCGGCGGAGCCATGAGTGCTAGGTCGTATCAAGTGTGAGGGTAGAGAAATAACCAGAAGCAGCATCAGGCTGGGAGTAGGGCTCACCGTTTATGCAGGACCATAATCACCAGGTTTGGTTATCGTTGCGGCATACCAGAGACCGCCCAGGAACTTCTCTGCTGGCTGCCGTGTGGAGAATGCGGCCGGCGCACAAAATGGCGGCCGCAATCGGCACCTCCGCGAAAGTTGTGATGAAATTTGCGGAGCCGGGAAACAAAGAGGGCAGCCAGCACAGCTCACATTCCGGGTCACATAATTGCCGCAGGACAGCGTGAAAAACCCTTCCGCGCTGCAGATAAAAGGTGATGCGCTGAAGCTTGTGCCGGAGCTCCGAAGTTACGCCGCCATCTTGGCCGGCGCTCAAGCCACCCTGTGTGTAAAGTCTTAACATTTGTTTTTGCATTTTAATAGCTCGTGCAAAAGAATGTGATATGTATCCATATCTCATCTGAAGCAATTTCATTAGTAGAATTCTAGCATCCACTGTACAATACATATTTCTCAGTATCTCCAGTTTTGAAATTTCCAAAGACTAGCAACTCTTGTACACATGGACAAGCTGCTCACAAATAAGACCCAGAACCTCCCACCATGGAAGAGGGAGCCATCTCTAACGGGGAAACATCCTTTACAACGCAACTTTTACCACGCAGTGCCTTTAGGACGCAACTTTTACAACGCAAACCATTACAACGCATTGCGCTGGGGGGCGCTCTAGGATAGGGAATAGGTTTAATTTACTGTCCAACACCTTCCCTACTATCCACGGGGACTGGAGTTGGAATAGTAAATTAAACTATTCACTATCCAGCGCCCCAAAGCACTATGCGTTGTAATGGTATGCGTTGTAAAAAAACGCGTTGTAAAAGCATGAAATGTAAAAGTATGCGTTGTAATGTCATACATCCATCTCTAACATCTTGCAGTCTGTGCAAAAATGGCCAGGGCGACATTATCCATTTATTATGCTCATGCAAGGAGTTGATACAGGAAAGGAGACAGTTGCTAAAAGTCCCCTTAAACCCATGGAGAATTCGCTCAAGGAGACAAGCAGTTTTCGCATGCTTTGATCAAGCCACACCACAACTAAACTGTAGATTAGTGAGATTCCTAGATGCAGCCGAGAATAAAACACCATCGTAAACCTAAACTTTTTCCGGGTTAAGGGGTAGCCCGTCAGGTCATCAACTCATGCAGGTGGCCGGATGTCTAAATATCTGGGAATACTGTGTCAATCAATTCAAACTAAGATACAAGACTACACCTAATAAGGTCACGCTGGGAAGCCTTCACATATGTGCTCGGACTGGTCTTTTAACAATGCACCTTTTCGGCCAATAGCATTGTCCAGACTGAGCAATGAAGACCTGACAGAATGCATAACCTATACTGACAGCTACCTGCATGAGGAACAAAGCACTTTTAATCTGACAGCAATTTAACTGTTTCTAAGCTTTTAATGATATATGAATTTTGCAAATGTGTAATTAATATCCTATCATGATTTTATTGTCTTAATTGAAATTTGTATTGCAATGGTTTTAAGTAACTATGCAAATATAATACATTCACATTTGAATTCCATAAATAAGAAACTATGGAAATAAAAATAATTTAATCATCTGTCCTAATGCAGTAGGGTAGAGCAGACATAAGAGAAATAATCACATAAAATCTAAATAAGCCATCATTTACATGCAATAGCAAATTTTGTGCAAAAGAGCAGGAGATGCAAAATATTATCTTCCCCTCCAAAACATACAATCACAGAGTTCACGTCCCATAGGGAGCATAGAACTAAGCATGGGCGTAAAATCCGTTCCGCTCGCGGATTTTGCGGATTTTCGGTAAATTCGCAATCCGCGAACTCTCGCGAACTAGCCGAAAATTCGTAAAATCCGTGCGAAGCGGATTTTTTCCTTGGTCGCACTTGCCAACTAGAATACTATACAATTTCGCAGGAGTAAACACTTGCAAACACGTAGATGCGGCGGGCAGCGACAATCTCGCAATTGCGAGATTGCAAAATTTGCAATTGCGCACAAGAAATCCACCAGCAGGCAGCATAAACCTTGAAAATTATGATTTTTATCAGAATAACTCCTCAGGTTGACATTTGCCTGCACTTTTTCTTTGCAAGGAGTCCATTTTGGGGGGTGGGGGTGGGAGGAAGGAAGTGCCCCACAGTCTCCAACTTCCTGTTCCTGTCCACCAGGCTCCTCCCAGTGCTTTCTTCATGTGCTGGTCACTTTGATTTGGATCTTGACCTGGAAGGATTACTTTTTGTGGATGCTGCTGGATATTTGGATTTTTGCAACACTGAAAGCACTCAGCAGGTGCAAAAGTTCAATCTTATCATTAGTAACCATTCCCTGTAGTGCTTCCTGAGGGGCCCCTTCAGAGTTCATTTGCCAACTTGCAACTATTCTATGACCCTGCTCTGACCCTCACAGCAGGCTCAGAGAATAGCTACAAGTATACAACAAAGGTCCTGTTAAAAAAAATTACACTGCAACAGAAAGCAATTACAGACAAAACTGAAAGCACTCAGCAGGTGCAAAAGTTCAATCTTATCATTAGTAACCATTCCCTGTAGTGCTTCCTGAGGGGCCCCTTCAGAGTTCAGTTGCCTACTTGCAACTATAGGCCACAAAGGTCCTGTGAAAAAAAAGTGCACTGCAACAGAAAGCAAATTACAGATAAGGAAGCAGGTGCCAGCCAGACTGGAAGTTTAAATTCAGTGACACATTAATCAACCCCAAATTAATTCATGTCAGTTGAAGCAGGGCAGGTGTGCTTGCTTTTTTTCAGCCCCATAATCTACAGTGATAAACCAACCAGAGGGTGGCAGTGATGTACCAGAGGGTGGCATGGTGTACCAGAGGGTGGCAGTGGTGAAACAGAGGGTGCTGTGAACCTGTGATGATGAACCAGATGTAGAAACAACATAGTCGCGGCCGTTGCGAGCCGACAAGTAAGTTCGCAATTGCGAACTGGTACAGAACCCTCGCGAACTGGCAGAAATCCTTGCGAACACAAAAAAAAAAATCCGCAAATTCGCGAGAGTTTGCGGATTTTGCGGATTGCGAATCCGTAAATACGCAAGTTCGCGGATTGCCAATTCGCAAAATCCGCCCATGCTTACATAGAACAACTGACAAGATATTCCCTTGTAGGCAAGGTGTCCAGTCCAAACTTAATATATAGCTAATGTTTCAGTTCAGGATGTAGCCGATTCAAGTCGGACCTGCAACCTGGGCTTCCTCTGCTGTCATAATAATATCCAGTATACTACCTGGTCTTATAGTGGGAAGTTTTGTCTACCACCTTAGTGTTTAATAACACTCCTTCACAAGTTCTATGGTATCACGTCCTACCCGTTTTGGGTTGGTCCATAGCCGCCCCAATGGTAGGTCATTTAAAATGCTCCTAACATGGGCCAGCAGTTACGTTGGCTCCGGCTGCTGAGACTATCTACTTCTGTAACTATCTACATCTTCCAGCATTTGGAAAGAAATTATTGCTTTTTGGTTCATCACCAACGTAATCCAGTACAGCACTGGAGTGTGATCAAGTTCCACATAAAGCGCTAACACTGGAGCACCTAGCCCCTTAGCAAAGTCCCTATTTTCGGCTACTTGCTGCGTTTCCAAACCTAAAAGCTCTGCCCATAAAGTGTGTCCGCTACCGCTTTCTGCTTGTAGATTTGAGGTAAGGCATTAAGACACTATACACCTGCATTCTGTCTAAATTTTAATACCAGCCCTGAACTCTGCCATATGACTGTATTTGTCTTCAATATCTATTCCCTCCAACTGAGTTGTTCAGTAAATTGCATCCTCAGATAGTCGAAGTTTTGACATACTCAAAGTACTCGTCATTCATCGTTACCCTCCTCTTTAGTTTAGGGGATGGTTTCAATGCCATGATCTTTGTCTTTCTCCATCAATGGTCAGAGCCTTCTTATTGAAATAATCTGTAATTCTTTTTTAATTAATCTATGCATTGCAATTTCTGTTTGAGCTAGCAAAAGTGCAACATCAGCAAAGAGTAGGATTTTTACATTGCATCCAGAATTATGGGCGCATCTGCAGGGTTTCCAGCAGGTAGTCTACAACATCATTAGGAAAAAGAGTAAAACGTATATGTGCTAACACACATCCCTGTGGTACACCCCTTTCGACAGGGAATGTTTTACTGCATTCACTTGCCAGCACATATCGAACACTAACTGTTATTGGTATGAAGAGCCATTACTGCTCGCAAGATGGAGTCCGCTACCTCTTGCACCACCAAGGCTCTGCAGAGTCTTGCTTGATAACCAAGGTCAAATGCTGACTCCAGGTCAGCAAATGCCAAGTACAGATATGACTTTGTTTTATGTGGATTTATGCCAAAACATATACAAACAAATCAAATGAACTATGGTTACTACTCTGGATCTGAAGTCAGCCTGCCCCTTAGTTAAAATATTTTCCTTGTTCACCCAGCCTTGTAGTTGACTTAGAACAGCATTACCAAACACTTTTCCAGTCCCATCTACGAAGGCCATTAGTTGAACGGGCATCCACAATTACCCTTCTTGAATAAAGGGTACTAAAATCCGTAAATACCAGTATTGGGGGAAGATGTTTTTAGTAGAAATTAGATAAATACTTTTGGGAGCACTCTAGCCCACAATTGAGAATATTCCTGGAAGAGATAAATAGCCAATTAATTTGAACCTTGTGTTTTGTATATTTACCTACCTGTCAATTCTAGTTCCTAACTTAACGGTGGTAGATTGCACTCTATTTCTATCATCCTTATACAGGTCGCCAAAGTATTTCACCCATACATTTGAACCTATATGAGACTCTTGCTTGTTTACCGGGGCCTCTCTGTACATGGGTAATAATTTTCCAGAATGTTAAGGGGTTCTTTGTAGAAGTGCTTTCTCTAAACTCTGCCCACAGTGCATTATGTGATGCCAGTTTCTTTCTTTTTAGTAAATGTTTGTACTTTTGCCTATAGGTTTGGAGGATCAGTTTACTATGCATGTTATAATGCAGGTGTCTCCAACGAGTAGCTTGTGAGCTAACAGTAGCTCTCCAGCTACCTGTAAGTAGCTTTTGCTTGGTTGAATTATTATATACATACCAAAATTACGAGCATGTATTCCATACAAACATTTGTGGATTTTTACAATTCATAAGTTGATGTCTGCAGAAAAATAGTTGACATTTTCAAAATGTGCTTGAAGCTATTATTTGAGTTGAAGAGATTTATTACCTTGGTTTATACCTTGGTGCCAGGAGGATTGCAGCTATGGTAAGCATGTACTACCCACGTAATTGTTCAGTTCCAATTGTCAAAGCCTTGTTTACATAATTGCTGGAAACCCTGCCTAATGCCACTCTTGGATGGGGTTTTCACTTTTATATCACTAGTATTAGTAGCTTGGGATGATTTTCATTGAACATAAGTTAAGAAAAGTTAGAGAACCCTGTTATAATGTACTAATCTTGTATTATATTATAATGACACTGTATTAAAACCTGCAAGACTTTCCACTTCATAGCATTCGGTGCAATATTAACTACGGCAGTTTTGGACTGTTTGGCTGAACCTTTTTGGACACGTTTGGCTACGACCACAGCAATTCCAGTTTTTCTTATCATTAAATCATATTCAGCCAAGATATTAGGATTGCTATTCTTTGGGGCATTGAAGAGAAAAGTACAATATTTTGCCATAATAGCATTGGTCAATGGAATTACTATTTTGATATGTATCTCTAATCCATTTCATGCTTCTCCTAATATTATTCAGGAGGATCTCAGGACCACACTTTGCCCTATTGTTCATACTAGCATGAGGCTGTCTCCTAGTGCCCATTTTAATACAAGATACAAGGGGATCATGGTCACTTTAAGCTCTTTTTATGAGTGCTGTATCAGCAACATTTCCCCAGCATTCTATGTTGACTATGATGTCGTCTATCAATGATGCTTTTCTGCCATTATCATAAGTTATTTTGCTGGTCTGTCAGAGGGAGTCATGTAACGTAACAATTGATTTAAATGGAATGATGTGAATCTCTCACCTTTCTTATTCGCTTTTGATAGACTCATAGGCAGATTGGGGATATCTACACAGTAATACTCTAACAAAACCTCTCTGTTGACAATGTCGACAGACGGATTTTATATTGAAATCTCCACAAACCAGTATTAGGTGCTTATCTCCTCACCCCTCCCTCTTTTAGTGCAGCTGTCATATTCCTCCCCAATGCATTCATTATACTCAGCAAACATTCCCTACACCGCCTGAACCTTAGGTGGCCACCCTAGTGGTATATATACATTCAGAATATCAACAACATTGACTTTGTTGCTCACATGCTGCACATTCGGGGAAAGATATTTTTCACCCACTAGTTTAATCTCACAATGCATTTTAGAGGACACCCACGTTGAACGACTCTCTGCCAGACACCCCTTTGCGGAATGTTTTGCCGGTTCAGTGATTTCTGTAAATCTATTTATACTGTTTCCAGGGAGGACCCATTTTTTCTGGAAACAGCAGACCCCATTGTTATTAATTAACTTTAACCAAGTTCCATCTTCCAATTTACTAGTCCATCCAGCAGTATTCCATTATAAAATTTCTTAACAACCCTCATCGACACAACTGGTCTCTTTATCCTGGGGTGTCCCATATGTGTCCTTTATGCTGCCTGGTAATTGTTGGTTCCTTGATGATCAGTCAGACTGATCTCTGGTTGTACTTCTGGTACTGCTTACCAGGGCTGCAGATAGCCATGCCAAATCTTGATCTCCTGGTTGACACAGGCATACCATTTTCCTAGCATCCTGTAAATTTATTGTCCTCAAGTGATTCTTTGTAATGATGCAAACATTGTCAAAACTAATCTACTTGGGACACAAGCAGTTGCTTATTACGGCATTCCACAACAGGGAGGAGTCACCAGAATACAATGACGTTGCAACTTCCCCCAGTTGCTGATTGCACCGAGATGAGTTAATGTCCTTAGTTATTTTTTGGTGACATAGAGGGACATCTGCTCTCACCAAGAGGAATTCATTCTAATGGCTTAGAACTAACCTACTTATGCCTGTTGCTGCAATTTTTAAATGCCCTACTTACTTAATTACAATGGGTCACCAGTCCACATAGCCCTCCCTTTATTTAATGGGGTAGTTTTTTGTCTGTACTATGGCAGCCACATAGTTGTTCACAATCTACTTTTCACCTCTTTCACCCTTGTGCTGTAAACATTTACTGCAAATTTGACAACTGTTTGTATTAATTTTATCAGGTTAACTTTGATTTATTAATTATCAGATCCCTATGTAATGGTGACTTTCAAACCTGTGGGTGTTACCAACCACATGGTTATGGGCCAGTATGTTCAAGAAGATAACGTTGTCTACTTGTAATCCCTCACTTCTATTTTAAAAGCTCCGTAGAGAGCACATGACTGACACATTAAAAACGGTATCTGTTTTATACATCTTAGGTTGATCAGTACTAATGGACACATCTGGGAGGGTATAGTAGAAGCCAATTAGGGAGCTAGCACGTGGGTGTACATGCAGCCGCAGTTCCTCTGCTAAGGCAGAGGAGCCTCGCCCAAAACAAAATATAAAATGATAATACCATAACGTTATTATAATTTTTTTTTTTTTTGGTATTCGCCCAGTTTTGTGTAAAGGGCAAGGCGGGCTGGGTTATCAGCCAGCAGGGAGAGTAGTGTATGTGTACTTCAGTGCACATGACAATTTGGCTGCCCGTCTCTGGCCGGCCAAACCCTCATGCGCACTTTGCATGTTCTCCATCCAGGGTGCATTACAGCCTGGGAGGAGAACATGCCCAGGTTCCCTTTGCCTGTCTGGGCACCAAACCACGGTGCTCAGACCAATCACGACGCTGATATCAGCAGCGTAGTGGTTGGCTTAGAGAGACTGGGACCTTGGATGCTTCCTGTTCCAATGGAAGAAGAATGGAGCCCACCTACCCCTCACCCACCTCACCACCATGGCCCCATAGCAGCCACCACTGTGTACATCTATATAGAAGTTTTTGTTCCTATCTCACCCATCGTTCAAAACCTTACATACAGACTTTGACTTCTTTTGAATTCAGGCACAACAGTCACTTGATACTACTTGCTTAACTGTTTGTCTTTCAATTGGTTGTTTATCACTTTACTTCAGCTCATTCAACTCTATTTTGCCTTGCAACTCGCACTCCAACAAAGTGTTGCACTCATTAGTTTTTTCAAGTTGACATGCTGCGTAAAATGTGACTGTGCATCACTAGACTTGTGATTAATGGCGGGAAGACAGTGCAGGTCCGGCACGAGCACACCAGCTGCCTCAGGTGTATTTGCCCAAAGTCTCCAGCAAATCAACAACTCCAGGTGACCCCGACCCTAGATCTCAGTTCTCCAGACCCAGTGTGGGTTCCAGCTCCTAGATTAATGGCCCAAAGGACTCTCTCTAACACGCTCCTGCTTCTGGCCCTCTGTCGGAACTTACACTACGATGTCACGCTAATTAACAAGGACAGGAACATGACCCATGACCCATGACCCAGTCCCAACTCAACACCAAGGCCTGGGTGTGGACATCAGCATTCAACTCACAGCAGGCTAGGACTGGGAGTAGACACAAGGGCTGCAGTTGACTCCAATTGGGATCATGCCTCAAGCTTCTGGCTCCAGTTAGCCCAGTTCAAAGCCAATGCAAGCCGAGTACAGGTCGATTATCATATTCAATCCAATCAGTACTAACAGTTTAAACAAGGATCTGTCGTCAAGTAGCAGGAGTTGAGTCAAAATTGAAGGAAAACAACAAATACAGGCCAACAAGATGCTTGTGGTTTATGCAGTTATATGTGGGTTGTGCACACCTGTAATTCCATGCCGTCTGGATGCACAGCCTGAATGGCCTCAGCCACCCACCTCCCTGCTTCCCCTGACTGCCTGCTCCAGCTCCACTGCATACTCCAGCTTGGCTCTTCACTTGTGGCTGGCCCCATCACTGAATGCTGAAAATACTCCCAGTGCTCCTGGCAGCCCAGCTGTGCAACACATAGCTACCACCACACACCCACAGTTCAGCTGCCATTGCTGCTCTCCTGCTGTGGCTGTGTTTTGGGTCAGCTTCTCTTGCATCTCTGCTACTCTTTTATTCCTCTCTGTGCATGATCTCTGCAACTGTATCAGGATGCCTCACCTCTTCCCAAAAAGTTGGGCCGAGTAGGAATAGAGGTATCACTGACCTCTATTGTGTTCGTGGTCAGCTGAAGCAGGCACTAGAGAGCTAAGCAAATTCATGGGGGCCGTATTTCTGCATGCCGGTGCATATGCTTCCTCACTTGAGGAGAAAAGGGGACTTTGGCCATAGACATGAAGTCCACCATGCTGGCCCATTAAAAGAGCCAGCACAATATGAATTTGAGGTCTTGAAGTGCCTTTGAGTCAATTGGTGAGTTGTAATTATTCAGGAGTGCCTAGGAGCGGTAAACATAGCCCACATCTCAAAGACCTTGAGGCCAGTTATGTGGTGAGAGATGACACTGACAAAAGGTTTGCAGCCTATCAGGTGGCCTTGTGTATGCATAGAGTTCCAGAGGAGGACTGTGGGTTAGTCTGTGGAAGCATATGCCCATTGTGGATTGGAAAAATATTCTTAGAAGGTAAGGTTCAGTGGAGCAAGGCTGCAGGCAGTGTCCGAGGAGGGGCTGTCGTTATCATCGGATAGCCACTGTACGAAGTTGCAGTGAAGACTTCTACGTTCAAACTTGAGTCTTAATTTAGATCTCAGCAGATGGATTACCCCGTGACACCATTGACAGATACCCCAGCCGCCGAAATATAAATCCCATTATATGCAATGTGATTTCTATTTCAGCGGAGGTGCATCCACCATCATTGTGACAGAGTAACCCATTCTCCAAAATCTAAATCAGGCCCTTATTTATTTGGGGGAAGTCGAAAATCTCTAGCGGGATAAAATTGAACGATGTAGCCAGCAAGAGTTCTAGAAGGCCAGATACTCCTTTGCTGAAGGACAGCTGAACAGGATATGCTGCTGTGAAGAAGAACAAAGCAGTAACTGGTGCAAAGTCAGGCTGACTGACGATGCATCTTGGGCGGATAAGCTAGCAAGTTTGTCTTTTAAGTGGCCAATGCTATCAAGACAATTATCAATACAAGAACATAATAAATAATGAAAAAAGCCAAACATAAGAATACATATGATACTGATAAATGTTTTTTCTGAAGAACCAGAATATAAGATTAGAGATAAGGTTGAGCTGGTACTAGGCGGATAAGGGGGCGCTAGAGGGTGTGTGAGCAAGATGGCTGAATCTGTGTGAGGCTCTGGCAGCCTGGGAGAAACAATACGTTATTATCCTGCTCCCATGAATTGATCGACCTGTAGGAAACGGTCCAACAGCACCGAACTGCCACTGGTTGATTACAGTGGTTAGTGCTGCCCACATATCATCAACAGATGTGTAGTGATGATCCTGGCCCTGCTGATGTAAAGACGCGATTGAGAGGACCCGGGTGCGAGATGGAAGATGTAGCACCCTGCTCCGCCGTTGTGATTAACGAGAGCGATCCCTTGTCTCGTCTGCTGCTGGGCTGTTGCGGCAGGGACACTCGTTGTGAAGCTGACGGCTGTGACCAACCTACAAGAGTCTCTGTCGGCCATGAGGGCCCCACCCACCCGGAGCGCAGGTATGGGTGTTGATGGCACTCTGGTACTGAATGCGCTGCCAGGCCACAGGACAGAGTAGGATCCCCACACGCCGGCAGAGTTTCAACAAATAAGGCGTGCGAGGTGGCGGAGGACTGTCCCGCCACCGCAGGAGAGGTAAAAGCAGTGAGGGGCGGAGGGGCTTAGTTGCAGCCCACACATAGATCTGCAGCGCGCCCCATAAAGCTACGAGGGCCAAACCCAACTGATACACAGGTGCGCACAGTGCCGGCCCTGGAAGCTTGATTGCATTGCTGGGCCGGAGTGAACGGGAAGGGACGCACACACGTGCACTGAAGGGAGAAATCCTTCAAAAAGGAGGCCATATGTGGCAGCGGAAGCGAATACCGCATTGTGGACAGCTATGCAGGCAGCAACAAGTGACCAGGATCTGCTGCGGCCATCTTGCAGACCGAGGCCAGCACAGTCATCTTTGGGGACCCGCAGGCATGGGTTTAGGCATCCATGCCTACTGACTGCACCGTGAGGGGCCGGCAGCCCAAGCCACTATTGTGAAAGGAGACTGAGCACCACATAGGTCTTGTGGGCCTCACGGCCAGAGAAAGTTGACAAATGGTACGAAGCTGTGACCAACCCCAACTGACCTCAACAGATTACTACAAAGCCTACATCCCGGCCTAAATGCCCATTTAGAGAAGTGCCACCCACCTATATGGGAGGCTGCAGTAATAGCGAGAGTCTTACTGGCTTGGAAAACTTAGCCGATATAACAGTACTGTGCACTAGACAGGAGGGGGCTTCTAAGGCGGTTGCTCCGCGGTATCGGAGAGGCCCACTTTGAGAGAGACTCTCACTGACCCATGGCATTGGATGCATAGGAAACGGGTAAACATTGCGGCAGGCTGAGCCCGTCGCGGGAGCTCCTGAATGGACGGAGGAGAGGAGATAAAAAAGGCGATAGAGTGCAACAATGAGTAACGCAGCGCAGCATTTTTGATGAATATATGAGTACTGAGCATTGAGTTGTGAGAAAAATTTACACTATTCTAAGATTTTGATTGTCAGTATACCTGGGCTCCGGTGCATTTGGGTTTGGTGATGGAGACGCGGCACAGGGTAAGGCAGCGAGCAGCAGGCTACTTGCGGAAGACTCTGGCTGTGATTGTGGCAGTCGGCTGGTTTGAAGGAAGCGCAGGTCTCTAGAAAACCTTTCCCTTCTTTACGATCGTACTTTAAAATAATGGAAAAGGTTGAAAATTTACAAACAAAGGTGTTATAGTCTACGGAGCAGTTGCACTTCCCTTGGAGAACAGATATACCTTGTTAGTTGTATCACCCTGTTAAAGATTGCAGGGATCTGTTAGCATGAGCTGAAAGCCATTTTGTACTTGGCAGCCATTTTAGTTAGCCATGTACACGCCATGTGCTGTTTCCCTATACCAGAGCCTTCCACGTGCTCAGAGGGGCCTAGCAAGTAGAATGCACCTGCTCTTATGTTATAACTGTGAGGCTATTCTTGCTGATGTAAGGAGAAGTTACTCTCCTCCCACTTTGTTGAGCAAGCAAATCTTGTATACCCATATCAGTCAGTTTGCATGCTTACATGTGCCAGGACCTCCCCTTGATTTTATCCTGACTAATGTAACCTAAGCATATATAAGGCTCCTGTTCTCTGTACTCCTTAGACTGCCTCATACAGTGTCCTGAGGGTACTATATGATGTAGTCTCCCTCATCTGAGGTTATTAAAATATGTTTTTTTGATATTACAGCTTCTGTGCCAATCTCTTCTTTGTTGGAGGTGTATCAGTGAAATCCCTGAGAAGGTTTCTATTTTCTTCAAACGGTGCTCAACGTGGCCCTCATCAGAGAAGCGGCTATCCAAGGGAGTGGTCTTGACAGGAGACAGGAATCTACTGAGGAGGACAGGACAGGATTCTACTAAGGAGGTACCCTGTGCACGGAGATTCTGGGGATTCTCTGTCTCTGCAGCCCAGTATATTTCTGGTCTTCCTGGTTTGATCCTCCAAATGTTTACCGCCCCTACCTGAGAAAATGTTTGGCGTGAGTATTCTAAAAACGGCCGTTAGGTCATCCAGAACTTAGCAGTTATAATCTGGAGACGTATTCTCGGTATGGTCATTTGTGAGATAGTAAGAGAAGTGCGCCGGCTGCACAGATATAGTGAGATAAAGTGAAATATATGAAAAAGTGAAGTAATATAAAGTGAGATATACAGTGAGATATACTGTGAAATATAAAGTGAGATATAAAGTGATACAAAGTGAGATATAAAGTGATACAAATTGAGATATAAAGTGATATAAAACTGACATATAAAGTGATAGCGTGATACAAAGTGATAAAGTGATAACGTGATACAAAGTGACACAGTGATATATAGTGATATATCAGTGATCAGAGAGGGAGTACCAGGAGGGATGCTATCATTATTAATAGTAATAATGGAATAAGAGTAGTCAAGTTTGAATCAGATTTTTCGGGTAGGTGGCGAGAGCCAATCCTTTTAGTTCAAGGCAGGCCTTTGGTGTTTGCGGTATATTACGGTCCGAATAATGATAATCCAGAGGCCTTGGAAAAACTTGAGTCCTGTCTATGGGAGACGACAGCCCCCATTATATTAGTAGGTGATTTCAATTTAGTTTTGAATAAAGGATTGGATAGGACCTCAACAGTTAAATACACCAACCCACCAAAAACCTTTTCTAGACTGATCAGTATTATGAAAGAATTTAATTTATTTGATATATGGCGTATTAAGAAAGCACATTCTATAGTAAGAAGTATAGGCACCACTCGCATATAGATTACTTCTTATTAGATCAGGAGCTACGTGGGGAGGTGGTAGAGGTGACCCATATCCCAGCAATAGTGTTGGATCATTCTGCTGTAGTCTGAGGTATTATCAAAAAGAGCAAAATAGAAGGTTGACTTTAGACAGGGCGATTTTTCTAGATGAGAATGTAGTTGGAGATCTAAGGGTAAAATCTGAGAATTATTTTTGTGTCAACAAGGGCTCGGCAGAAGGACATATATTATAGGATGCTTTTAAAGCATATTTAAGGGGGGCCTTGAAATCCATAATTATAGGGAAAAGTACAGTGGAGAAACATTAACAGGAGAATAGAATTAAAGAGCTTAAGAAAAAAGAAGGGGAATTATAAAAGGTGTCCATGGAAGAGTCAGATAGAGTGCAAGTTCTGAGTAAAGCGTTGGAGGGGTTACAAGTGGCGTTCCGGGCAGAGATGGATAAAAAAATCACTTGATAGGTGGAAGGCGAGAAAACTCCAGCATTTTGCCTATGGCGAAAAATTTGGGTCATTATTAGCCTGGAAGGTGAAGGCAGATAGGGATAGGAACACAATTTGGGAGTTAACCAGTAGAGAATCTGGTGAGGTATTGAATGTTAGCTCAGATATATGTGGAGAGGCCTGTAGCTTTATGAGAGACCTATACAGAGATGATATTCAACTGGCCCAGAAGATATAAAGGAGTGTCTGGGGTTGACAACACGTCCACGGTTAACCATTGAGCAACAGAACGCTTTAGAAGGAGAGATTAAGGAGGAGGAGATAAGAGCTCAGTGTAAGAAAATGATTAAGGGAAAGGCTGCTGGAAAGGATGGTCTACCAGTCGAGGTCTTTCTTTGTAACATTGATACAGTAACTCCTATTTTACAAATCTTATTTAAGATATATATGTGGGAAGAAGGTCCCTAACTCATGGTCAGAGGCTACAGTCACTTTGATTTTGAAACCAAATAAGGATCCACAGAAAGTGGACTCATATAGACCGATATCCTTATTGAATGCGGATTATAAGATCTATTCGGAAATTATAGCATCTCGGTTAGCTAATGTAATACATGAGGCTATCCATCCTAAACAAAGAGGCGTTATACCAGGGAGGCAGTTGAATGAATTAACTTTTCGGTTGTTGGGAGTCATAAATATTGCGGAGGCTCGGAAATTAGCTTTGACTATAGTGGCTCTGGATGCAGCCAAAGCTTTTTACCAGGTATATTGTTTCTACCTGTGGGAGGCTTTGTTAAGTTTTGGTTTTCCACAGAATATGGTAAGAGCATTGCAAAATCTATATAGTGGTCCTAAAGCTAGTGTGTTGATAAATGGGGGTCTGTCAGACTGGTTCGAAATTTTTAGAGGGACAAGGCAGGGATGTTCCCTGTCCCCACTTCTTTTTAATATATATATATCGAGCCACTAGCTAATCTGATAAGGGCAGACACTGCTATTCTCCCTTTTAAATCAAGGATCTGGAAGCTAAATTAGCACTATATGCAGATGATTTGTTGTGGTATACAGGAAACCCTCAAGACGCAATTCCCAACCTGATGCGGAAAGCCGAGAAGTTTAGCCAAATTTCTGGCTATAAAGTTAACGCAGGAAAAACTGAGATTATACTTCCAAAGATGACATTTCTTTTCAATACCATCCTGTTGGTCTTTCAGAAGAAGGATATAGCAAAACGTCAGGTGGGCGTCAGAAGCCCCTAGCATTTCATGGAAAAAGTTATGTAGGAGACTTGAAATTGGAAGATTGGCACTACCAGACATACTTGTTTATTGCTACGCCTTTCAGTTTAAGAATGTTCATATGCTTGCTAATAGAACAGATAAATCAATAATAGGCTTACTCTTTGGGGCAATGCTAACCGATGTCCCACAATCTCAAACCCACTTCCTTTTTAAATACGGAAACCCAAAGTTTTTAAAAAGGTGAGGCTTAAGATTTTGAAGTCTGCATTACATATGTGGATGTATGTACGGAAAACTCTGAGAGTCCCATATTTTTCATCATGGGCACCGATTTGGGATATATTTTACGCACTGGGTTTTCTTGGAGATTAGTGTGAAGATCGAGACTGAAATTCTAAAATTGTGGGGTCAAGAGTTCAATGATGAGGATGTGAGGCAAATGTCGAGTGACTCTTATAGTATATTATGACAAGTAGTAATGCCGGCACCACTTAAACGAAATCACTTATTTACTACGTATAGAGTTTTTTGGTGTCCAGCAAAGCTCTCCAAAATCACTGGTAGTACCTATATTTGTCCTAGGTGCATGTTAGTAGCATCTGACGATGTACAATTGTTTATGTCATGTTCAATAATAGTACCATTTTGGAACTCAATATATGACTTTGTGGGAGAAATCTCTGGACACAAATTAAAGTAAGTCCTAGTGTAATTTTTTTGGGACTTACCTCAGATCAAGAAGTGCAAATCACAATCGTTGAATCGATGTTCTTGTTTTATGTAGTTCTATTGGCAAGGCGTGAGATTTGCAGGTTATGAAAATCTTAAAATCCTCCATCCTTTTCTGAGTGTCTTAGAAATATTTATACATCTGAATCGGACATGGCATGCGATCCAAAAAGTAGAGAGAACATTTGGCCTCCTTTGGTAAGGTGGAGAGAGAAGGAAACATGAGTCAAAGGGTTATGCCACCCACACCATGTTGTCTCCTATCCTTGGCAGTCTCAGTTTGTAAAGGAGATGGATGTGGAAACAGTAGTATGCTTGCAGGCCAACACTCTTCCTTTTCCTCTCATGGTCTACAGGTTGGTTTTCTTTTTGCAAGACCTAGAGGGTTTAGAGTATAACCCAGCAAGAAAGATGGCAAAATAAGGACACAAAAAAAGGCATTGGATGCATGTGGGATCGCTGTGAAAGTATTAGTGATAAAGAGGTGCCCCCTCAGACGTTATATCGCTGGCGCATCCCTGCGACAAACTTGCAGCATATACAGCTATACGCCCACCTTTCCGAGAGTGCGCTGACAGGCTGCAGCTAGGCAAAATGGGCAAAACCGCAGGACTCCGAGCCATCAGAGTGACTCCGAGCAATTGCCCGCAAGCCAGCACGGTGATGACATATAACTCGAAGATGACGATCTTAAAACACTGCTCGTCACTATGAAACATAGCTTAACCTCCATCGAATCTAAAATGGACACTATGTGCAACTGCCTTGACTTTATGGCTCAAAAATTAGAAAAACACGATGCACGCATAGGAGAGACGGAGCATAGAATCTCGGTTCTGTAGGGTGCAGGGTCTTCCAAGGAAAAGCAATTAGCAAAAAAGTGATAAGCTACTAAAGGTCATAGCAGCCAAGAATGAAGACTCGAGGTGCCCTCCCGACGCAACAACATCTGCGTTTGGGGAATACCGGAGAGCGCCAACACAGGCAAAATGGAGGAATATATTGAGAAGATGTTGCACGGCCTCTTTATCCCGGAGGCTTTTTCGGCACAGCTTGTGGTGGAGAGAGCGCACCGCTCCTTGGGCCCCAGGCCCACCTAATCCCCTTCCCCCAGGGCACAGCCAGACCTATCATTGCAAAGCTTCTCAATTACAGAGACCAGGATGGCCATACTGTTGCTCTATACCCAGACTTTACCATGGCCGTTCAAGAGGCCAGAAAGAAATTTGCGCTGGTGAAGCGGAAGTTGATGCAAGCAAAGCTAGACAATGCAATGCTATACCCTGCATGCCTACGAGTCCCGCATCAGGGGAAACAGTACTTCTACACTACCCAGTAGCAGGTAGGAGACTACATACGCAAATTGAAGAAGCAGAAGCCAGGCCACGCAACTGACGATGCAGAGACTCGACCATCTTCACAGCTCTCTGATAATGAATGACTGTGTCTCGGTGGGAGGTGCTGTGAGTAACAAAGTCCGTTGCTGAGAATAGAGAGCGCTACATTCACCGAGCTGGTTCAAGAAGGTACAAGTTTTTGCACTGCCATTGACTAGAATAATATTGATTAAGTGATAGACTTGCATTCATTAGGAGGGCATGGGTGAGCATAGCTCCTTGAACCCCAGGCATCCCGCTCCCTCTCTCTTTCGAACAGCAGGGATCGGGGCAGGGGGTAACTGCGCCCTCTGACCCTACCGCTTACGGTGAACCCCTGACCACAGCAGTGGTTTCCTGTTTTCTCACCTTTCTCCATATGTATCTTTGTAAGACCCTTAGGAGATGGCTCTTCGCTAACTCTTATTGTTCCCTTCTCTTTCTCTTCTTCCCCCTACCGGACAACAGAGCCTGTCCCTCTTTGCCCCTCCATTACTCACCCCCCACTCCAACCCCCACTCTCACTCCCTTAATACACTTTGAGGTCTCCTCATTCCCCTGCCCTTTCCTTCCATATCCCTGTGTTGCTCTCGCTCTTCCCCACGCTTTCTTCCTTTCTGGTCTACATAGTCTGGTACAACTCTACTGAAGTCTAGCTGTTAATGACAATGTTTTTAATTGCTGTGTTTATTGGAAAAGAGGGTGGGAATGACTTTCACGACAAGTTGAGGATGTCGATGTGGGAGGGTGGAGGAAAAGGGAAATTTTATTGTTTGGATGCACCACAGCATTGCACACTGTATGTCATTAAGTTCCCACACTGTGAACGGCATGAACACATGGACATATTACAAGTTATCTATAGCCCAGTCCGCCGCGCACATGGCTGCGACATACGCAGTCTTGATAGACCGAGAACACACATCAAGACACTCTGGCAAGATGACTTGCCCTGGCGCTGCCCCTGTGATACACTTTTTGACCTGGAATGTTAGAGGGCTGGGGGATCCACGCAAACGCAGGCAAATTATATCTAGACAGACACTCAGGTCGCAATGCTCCAGGAAACCCATCTTGACGCCCAACGACTGAAGAGATTCACTGTCAAATGGGCAGGGTACAGTTGTTTCGTGTCCTACTCCACTTACTCTAGAGGCACAGCCACTTTAGTTAATAAAAATGCTCCATACATGCCCGCTGGCATGGTATCGGACCGGCAGGGTCATTTCTGCATGAGATGGTGGGCACTTGCCTCCCACTCAGTAACTCTAGTTAACTGCTATGGCCCTAATATTGACGATCCCATGTTGTTTACCACATTGTGGGGGAAAATAGCAGACATTGGATCTACGCATGTGATATGGGGGGATTTCAATATTACATTGAAACCGGGACTCAATAGGTAAACACCACAGCCACATCACTATACTCGCTCTCAGCCCCAAATGAGCGTCATTAGGAAAAACTCTGCTCTGTTAGATGCCTGGAGTCACCTACACTCGGAGAGAAGAGAAGGCATGTGCTGCAGCACGTGAAACTTGGTCACGCCTGGATTACTGGGTGGTATCTAGGGGACTCAGTACATGGCTAACTGGGGCAGACCATTCGGCACGCAATTACTCCAACCACTCTCCAGTGCTCTTGAGCATATCGCCACCATTGATGCATACCCCCTACATAAACTGGTGACTAAATCATGTTATACTTTTAAACATGACATTCCGGGCTGAGATGGACCTAGAAATACAGGATTTTTTTCAGCGCAACCTGGGCTTGTTCCCGACTGTGGGGACAGTGTGGGAAGCATTTAAAGTTACTTTTAGGGGACTTAAAATTGCCAAGGGGGAGAGGTGTTCAGAGCCTTGCGCCAAATGCTCACCCATTTAGAGACAGAAATAAAAAACATTGAGGCTGATTTAACTTACTCGCCATCCCCTCAGAAATATGTCAAACTCAGGGACAGGATATCCGAATATCAGAAAGAGGTAGCTAGAGAGTGCAGATTCCGAGGGAAATAATTAAAAGTCCGGTGAAATGGTGAGGACAACAGGCCGGGGAGGGCGCTATCCAAACAAATATGAAAACCCACATTCTGGGACTATGTACTGGAGATAAAAGCATTAAGCACACCTCGGATATCCTATGTACATTCAATCCTTTTATACCACTCTGTATACTGCGACGCAACAACAACCGACATTCCTACAACAGTATTTAGAGCCAGTCACCCTGGGATGGCTGGGAGGCTCCCAGGGAGAATTCCTATCTGCTGAGTTCGAACTAGATGAAATTAGGGCCGCTATAATGCAGCTTCACTCTGGCAGGCCCCCCGGACCTGAGAGCCTACCTGCCAAATTTTATAAAACATACGTAGAGCATTAAGCCCCCATGCTCAAACAAGAATACAACAAGGCCTTCAAACTAGGGGAGCTGCCACCCACCATGAGAGAGGCCACCATCATCTCACTACGCAAAGCAAAAACATTGGCTAAGATTATAGCAAAACATTTGATTCAGCTCATGACGGTGCTGGTATTGTCCGATCAAGCAGGATTTATACCTGGCCGCGTTACTTCTCACAACCTACGAACCGTGTTTGCGGCAATGTCAGATATGGACCCAGACCTTGAGGCGGTAGCAGTGTTCTTAGACGCAACAAAGGCATTTGACTCGGTGGAGTGGGATTACATTTTTGGCATATTGCGGCGGATGGGAATGTGGGATAGTTTTCTAACATGGATACGGTTGCTCTACACGCACCCATGTTCGAAGGTGATAGCGAATGGGGCCAGCTCGCCTTGGTTTGATATCACAAGTGGCACTCGTCAAGGACGCCTGTTGTCGCCACTGTTATATGTGCGGGAGCCCCAGAGGAGTCATATTTGGGGAATTGTCAGGAATTAAAATAAACTTGGGGAAATCTCAACTGTTCCCACTCACGGATGCTGTGCGCCCTTATCCCCTGGAACATCAAATGGTGCCCTAGCGAAGTTAGGGTTTTGGGAATAGCAATTACCAGAGACGGCCCGGAGCTCATGCGTGCTAACTACGGGAGAGTGATGGAACACATCATGGAGTCAGTGGGGAGATGGATAGCACTGACTCATTCGATGGCAGGAAGAATCTCTTTAATGAAGATGGTAATCTTACCCCAGCTATTATATCTATTTGTTAACATCCCTGTGCACCTGGATCGGCCTTTTTTAAAAACTCTTAAAGCCAAGATGATACGTCTTGCCTGAGGTGGGAAGCAACCCAGACTGAAATGGGAGACATTGACATTGCCAGATTCTCAGGGAGGTTTCGATGCTCCCGACTTTGAACTATACTATCCTAGTGCACAAGCGCACTACGCACCATATTGGTTCAATCCGCCCCCCTTTAACCCATATTTGGTGGTAGAACAATATTATACACAGCCCACCCACTATCTGGACTCAGTTACACAGCCTAGGATGAGTGGTGTGGGCTCCACCACTATGACGTGCCCTGTGGATGCAAGGGGGAGAATCGCGAAATGATTGAGTATAGAAATGATGTATTCACCGCTGCTCCCAGTGGTTCGCCATCCCGCCCTGGAGGTTACCCGGGAACTGTGATGCCGCCAACTTCTCAGTAGGATAGTGTTGGAAAGTGGATTATTGGTAGGGGCAAATGTAGGTCTGCCACTGTCAATAAGGTCACTAACACATGGTAGGAATATTATCCCTATGCTCAACCCTTGGTAGCTTGGCTGCGAGCAGGCAGGCTAAACTTCAAAGACAGGTGAGTAAAACATTTAAAAACACCAATTCAGTAAATAATTGAGACCCAACACATAATAAAAATCCAGTACCAATTTATAAAAATAGGAAATTATTTTTATCTTTAAAATGACACCAAAACGACAAAAATCTAGTATAGGGAACTGGACATATGAATTTTCATAGATTCAATAAAATATAGCACAAGATTATAGCACCATATTGTGATACCTGCTTGCAATAGACCGGGGCAAAGTCAAAGTTTCAGGCCGGGCGCAATGGAGCCCTGAGCGGCTATAGCTCGTGGCAGGTCCCGGTCTCAGTTTCTACCTTCACAAAGCTCCAGGCCAGTCGGGTTCCGGTGAAGGTTTGCCGCCTTGCCTTTCGACGAGCTCCCGGTCAACTTCCCTAGAGCGGATGTAGAACATTTTCCTTTAACGTTTCTGCGGTGCAAACCAGGAATCCAGGCCAGCAGGCCATGAAAGACAGGCGGCCTGGCTCTTTCGGTTGCTCCCGGTCACCTTTTCTTCAAGCACACTTAGAAACTTTTCTGGAGCTTTTTCTCTCGGGGTCTCTCGATGCTCCTCATGCAGCCAGATCCGGTGAGGGTTCACCGGCTTCAGTTTTCTTCCAGTCTCGGTCAAACTCTGGAAATCCGATCGATGGAAGTTTTAGCGGGACGAACCTGGTTGGCTTGGCCGGCTCACGGGTGAAGGCAGGCGGCCTGGCTGACCAGATTGAGCCGGTCCCTCTTTGGAGCTTTTTTTCAAAGTTGCCCCAAAGTTCTTCAAACCTCTTCCTGAGGTTCCTCAAGGGGGTCCCAAAGTGTCTCAAACTCACTCCAAGGGTCTGGGAATCAAAGATGGTCCTTGAAAGTTGAGGTGTCAGTTTTCACAATCCACTGGTACAAAACCCTTATCAATCTACTGGTAGGTTTCCAAGGTGTAGATTTCGTTGGTGATGTTCCAGATGAGCTCTTTTAACCTGTAGAAGAGGGAGCCCACACTTTAGTTCTTTTTCAGCAAGATAATCCACAGGGCTATAGTTTCAGATGGTGCAGTCTTCAGAGGTCAGGCCTTAGAAATCTTTGCGCAGCAAAACTTCTCAACAGGGCACTTCTTGCTTCAGTAAGTTTCAAGCAGCAGATATGGAGGGCTCTGCCCCTCTCAGATACTTATTTCATGTTCTCTGGGTCATACAGGAGGTCACTTCTGACCAATGGGAGCAGGGTAACTCCACCAATATATGAACACATCCTGTGGAGTGTGGCATTAGTTTTTCCCGGAGTGAATCTTCCAAATCCATAATGGCTGATTTTCCATCAAGGAGGTAAGAGCTGGCTAAACACACCCCTAGGATGGCTAATGTACTTAGACTCTCCCCCCTGCATTTGCTCATACCTTCCTTAATCCTACCATCTGCCTAAGGTGGGAAGTTCACTGATCTCCATTTTTCCAGCACCCGGACTTACAAAAACATATTTGTATAAGTACTTGTCTTATATCTAGAGGGCCCCACCCCATGTGCAACTCGAGGAGACTTTAGGGGTTCTGAACCTGTAGAAATATTGCAGATTCTCTCTCCACAGTGCTCCTAGCATCAAAGTTGAATTTGAGCAGCACTTTACCACAATGTGGGGAGTGAAATGTGAAATTTCACTTAACCCAGGACATATAAAACTCATTTTATAAGGGTGTACCTGATACATATCTGCCCCCCTACCCCTGGGATACCTAGGGGAGACCCTGGGGGTTCCTAATATGCAAAAACATTGTAGGTTATCCATTTTAAGTGCCCCAAACCCCAAGGTCAAATTTGGGCACAAATAACTTTTAAAAAGCAGTCCTGGCACCCAGGGCTGCTTTTAAACTGACCTCAGGCTTCAGCAGTGCACACATGCAAGTGCAAAAAGAGCTGCTGGCCTCTAAACTGCCAGGCCCTAGGGTACTAGGGACTTCTAGGTAGTTTCAATCCCCCTGTCTTACTATAAACTAGGTGCCTATAGGGCAGGTCATGCCTATCACAGGGGTACCCATCATACCATTGTGTACCCTAGTGTATGTAGGTGTTTTAACTGATTTCTAATGTGTCTCTTTCAACATAGCACTGGCCCTGGGCCTGGTCAGGCAGAGCCCAGGGTCAGTCAGAGTCAGTTACCACCAGTATCAGTCAGCAAAAGTTACAGGGTGCCCAGGGTACAGGATGACCTTGCAATACAGCCCTCCCCCCTATAGAACAGGTGATGGGTTACTAACCAACATTCCGGTAGTCCTCATCAGCTAAGTAGAAAAACCTGGAAAGTCCATCTGCATTTGCATGGGCAAAACCAGGTCTGTGTTCCCCTGAAGAGTCCATTCCCTGTAGGGAAATGAACCACCTTAACAGCTTGGGATTCTCCTCTCTCATCTGCATGAGCCATCTGAGATGTCTGCAGTCAGTTTGAACACGAAAGTGAGTCCCAAACAAATATGGTCTCAACGTTTTCAGGAACCACACCACAGCAAAAGCCTCTCTCCCAGTGGAACTCCACCTCTGCTCTCTGGGAAGAAGCCTCCTACTAATAAAGGCAACTGGCTGATCAAGGCCCTCTTCATTTAGCTGTGACAACACTGCCCCAATCCCTTGCTCTGAAGCATCTGTCTGAACCACAAATTCCTTTGTGTAGTCAGGGGCTAGTAGCAATGGTGCTGAACAAATGGCAGCTGTGTCAGAATGTCAACAGCCTTCTGATACTCTGGGGTCCAAATCACCTTCTTGTGCCTCTTTTTAGAAGTGAGTTCTGTTGGGGGCCCCACAATGGTCTCATAATTTTGAACAAACCTTCTATAGTACCCTGTCAGTCCAAGGAATGCACTGACCTGAGTCTGAGTAACAGGAGCTGTCCAATCCAAAATAGTTTGGATTTGCTTGGAGAGGCTGTACATGACCCCCACCTACCAGGTGGCCCAGGTACACCACAAAACTCTGCCCTATTTGGCACTTGCTTGCCTTAAAAGTCAGGCCTGCCTGCTGCATGGTCCTAAGCAGTTCCCTTAGGTGGCTTAAGTGATCCCCCAGGTAGAACTGTATTCAGCTATATCATCCAGGTAAGCTGCCCTGAACTGTTCCAACCAAGACAAGTCCAAGCTCACCATCCTTTGGAAGGTGTCAGGTAAATTCTTTAAGCCAATGGGCATTACCTCAAACTGAAAAAACCCCTGAAACAGCATACATACCCCCAACATACCGCAGATATACAGCATTAGGGCTCTTACTGGCTAAGCCAAGGGTAGCATGCAAATGGGGTAGAGGGCTGGCTCCAAAATTTAAGGACTGGATCAAAGATCTCCTCCCAGGGCCAGGAACAGACATTATATATGCAGAATTGTTGCCCACTGCCTCTAGACCAAGGGACATCTGGGACCCATTGCGCGCATTATGGCTTGCAAACCCTGGGGCGATCAGCGGCAAAAAGGATCCTCCCTCCTCCATTGACTAGCTGGAGTGGGCCAGTAGGCACGCAACTCGGGACAAATGTCTTCAAACATACATGACCCCTCTTTGGACATAGTACATCACCCTAAGACTTGCAGCTGGGTGTCAGGGAGCAGCGGCAGCTGGAAATGCAATAGTTGTACAGATAACTTACTTCATTTTTCCTAACCTGCCCAGCAGGCAATGTACCGGGTGGTTAATATACACAAAGTGGAAGAATGTCATGGTTGTTTATGCATGTTACTATTACTGGAACTTTCAGAAATGTGACTCTGATATGTGTCTTCTGCATTTAAAAAATGTTAATAAAAAAAAGTTACAAAAATAAATACAGAAAGAAAGGTTGGGCTGGTAACAAAACACCAAGAATTCCAAGTAAACAACCCAAGTTTATTGGACCATCTTTGATCAACAAAATAATAATCCATTGTTTAAAACCTAACCAGTGTTCAATGTGTCACTGCTCAAACTGTGTCATCCAAAGATGCATTAGGAAACCAAATCCGAACTCATAGAAGTAGGTGGTGCAAAGGATGACAAAATGAGCAAGTATTTTTTTGAAACTGGTATATGGCTGAATACATTATCTTATTAATTTGAAGACTTTGAACTGGAATAATTGTCCTGGAAACCAACCAGCCATCTCAATGCCCTTCAACCCCTACAAAAATGTAATCGTCAACACCTCGTCACCCACAAAAGATACAGTTTTTTTTGCCATATATTTATGGATACACTAATCAAAGTAAGTAAAAGCCTCTAAACATTAACTTGGAGATATGAGTTGGTATTCACAACCGTATTGTATACTAGATGTAACACATGATTGTACTGCCTATAAGAAAGCGAAAACAAGATAAGTACAAAGACATTTTGGGATATCTTTACAAGGGGTTATCACCATCAGAACGTTACTTTTTTGACATTCTGACGGTAATAACCCCTTCACCTTATTTACAATGTATCGTTAAGCCACTAAACGGCCCATTCTGCGGCACACATAGAATTACAATTTGCCATTAGTGATTGTTCATGTGTAGGAAGGGACACCTTCCTGCATGTGAGCAACGATTTCCTGTAACGCAGGCACCCTTGCACTGTTGGCGCTAGGCTGCTAAATTTAGCGCCGTTGGTAAGGGAAACACTGGGGTGCACCTCATTATTGTAAATATGGTGCATACCTGCATTTTCAGAATGTTGGAGCGCGGTGTTACCAATTGTTGTGTAACACCGCGCTCCGCCATTCTGTTGTAAATATGTCCCTTTCTTTTCAAAATCTAAAGCTAGAAACAGAATTTACATATGCATATTCAGGTAAAAAGACGATTTTTGAAATAAAGAAAATGTTATGTAAGTGATCTTTATGAATCCAGCATTCTGGGTTATACTTAATAGTTTGAATCATGCACCTTGTTTGCAAATTAAAAGCCAAGTTGAGTAAACAAGTGAAATTAGAACTGTTCATCAAAATAACTTGCAAGAATGCTCGAGAGATTATTGGGAACACAACGTTGATAAAAACATTGTGAAACAAGCAATATTGAACAATCACTTGTTTTTACAACTTTATTTAGCATTTTGGTTGAAGGAAACAAGACAAACAGTGTCATTTTATACATCATTAAAGCCTATTATTTGGAGGAAATAGATATAAAGCTATACCCCAGTGTTGCGTAACATGGTTTATCCAGCAAGGTCCAACATTGTCCACCAATTCATAAACTTTAGTAATATCTCTCTCCAGCCAGATTCAAACATTACATTTGATGCAAAATATACAGCAATTGGCAGTACCAATGAAGACAGGATTGGTCTTACTGATACTAGGCGTGGCAATCATGAGTCAGGCCTGGTCACCTCCTGTGTCGGAGGGAGACATCACACATATGTCTGAGGCCCTAAGGGGCATATTATCAAGACTGGCAATAAAATAATCTCCGTTTTAGCGGCAGAAAACTGCAGCTAAAACGGCGATAATGGGCTTGATAATATGCTCAAGGAATTCCAATAGAAGCCCTTGCTAAATGTGAAGGACATTTAACATGGCCTTCATTTGGAATTCCATAGAGCATATTATCAAGCCCATTATCGCCGTTTTAGCTGCAGTTTTCTGCCGCTAAAACAGCGATAATTTTATCATCTGTCTTGATAATATGCCCCTGAGTGTTTTGGATATTGTCAGGTGTAAGTCTCCCATTCCTATGTTGTTGTCGTATGTATGTGGTGAATGTACGCCATGTTGTATCAAATTTGGCCATTCTGTCCCGCACAATAGCTGTTTCTCCATGGTATAGAGGCTCCATACCCTCCCTACCACATGTTGCCTGAAAGTGCCTGGGGTTGCTTCCAAATCTGCATGATACACAGTGGTGCTGCCAGAAATAGGTGGGAGAGAAGTCATCCTGACGGAATTGATGTTGGGAAGACCCTAACGAATAATCGTTTTTGAACACTTGAATTAGAGAATGAATGCAAGGAGACTAACATAATACACATTTTCAAGACAAAATAGACATTAAGAAAGCTCACAAGATACCACAAATATGTCAGCACTGGAGAGAGAAAAAGGCACAAAAGCAACAACTTGGTTATTTAATACAGTAACAATTGACATTGTTGAGGTAGTGCTATGCATTGTAGATTGTATAACAACTACCCCCCAGGACCTCACAGCATTGGTAAAGGGGATGGGGGCATGCAGCTCCCCTCTCTGGGCCAAATTTCCTGGCTCAATTTAGAAAGAGGGAGGGGGAATAGGAGGCCCCCTTCCCCTGGCCGATTTTGATCCCGGGGTCCCCAGCACCACAGGGCCTGACGTGCAATAAAGGGAAAGGGGAAACATGCACCCCTGGCTGAGAAACATGTGAAAAGGGGGAGGGGGCCTGCTCAGTCCCACTCCCCTTGCTGATTTTGGTCGCGGGATCCCATCCCTCAGTCAAATGTGGAAAGGGGAGGAACATCCCCCTCCCTAAGCTATTAATGGACCTGGGAACCCCATCCCCCAAAGCCAACTCAGGCTATGTCCTGGGGAGTATACCAAAAGAGAGGGGTCTTGGGGTAGGAATGCTCAGGCAGGAATTCAGGGTAAAATAACACCAATGCAATGAATAATATCCTGCCCGAAAGATACTTTGAAAAGAGGAAAATAAACTTGTCTTTTGATTATGCCCAAAAGGAGTCACACATGAGCCAGACAGAGGCTATACTCGCTAAATGACCAGTTAGGATTAGATGAGAATTTTTTTTTGATCCCATGCAGTGCATTGATGAATCACAGTCAATAGAAAAAGAACAAATGTATCCTTATTTTTATTAAACAATCTGCAAAGAAAACGCTGTATAATCACAGCACAATGATTAGGGCAGATAGTGAAAACAACGCCAAGAACAAACAAATATATCAATATATGTGATCCCACACTTCCATACATACAGCATTCATACCTCAGGCAATTTACACACACTAAAAATGAAAATAAAGAATCAAGAAACCTGGAGGAACCATCCCTTGGATGTACTCAGAAAAATCCATACAGTGTGTAGTCCATGTAAACAATGATACATTAGTCTCTTGCACCCAGATTCATGAAAGTGCCATTCTGCGAATAGCAATTTGCGACAAAATAATTGTTGATCCCATATGCTCTACTCTGTCAATAGCTTCCAGTTTCACAATCTCTTGGTTTTCTAAATGCAACATTTTGTTGTTGAAGATGGCACATTCTGCAAGAGTTGGCATCAAACATATTCCAGATTTCTTCTCAGTAATTTTCTGAAAAATATTCTCAGGCACAACGTCTTGTTCTGGATATAAATTTGACAGTAATCGTGCATGTAAAGCTTCTTTCCCATGCTCGGTCACTTTTCCAATTCTAACATCTTGTAGAATATTCTTGTAATCTTCATCCTTCGCCTGACGCATATTTTCATGCAGTTCAGCATAATTGAAGTTTAACCATATATTGACGTTGCCAATGCTCCCTAGGCACTTCCTGGTATCTTCATGCGTGCGCATTTTGAACACAGGTTGTCCTTTCACTGGTGTCAGCTGCAGAAGATCTCCGAAAACAATGATGTGTTTGCCATCAAATAACACATCATACTCTGTTTTAAGAACTTCTTGCATTCTCAAATGCACAAAGGCAAGCATGACATTGGAAACCATGCTTACTTCGTCAATGATAAGAAGTTTCATTTTCCTCAAGACTCTTGAAACTTCACAACAAGCATCTCCAGATAACTTGTGGTATTGTAATTTGTTGTCATGCTCCACTGGCAGCATCAGTAGACGATGCAAAGTAATACCTTTAATGTTATATGCTGCCAGTCCAGTTGGAGCGGTGACAACACAAGACAGCGATGACGCAGTCCTTTCCTGCAAATAACATGAAATTGCTTTAAAGAGGAAACTTTTTCCAGTTCCCGCTTCTCCACTCACGTACAGTCGGACAGGCTTCAACGACGTACATGAGCACTCTTTCTTCTCATGACTTAATCCATGATCAATTTGCTTGGTAACTTCGTCATATATTTTCCTCTGCTCAACGTTGAGTTGTCTTTCCAAGTCTTCTAAGTTAACCGCATCCTCCTGAGCATGTGCCATGGCTCTTTCCACTTCATTCATGGCAGTGGCAGCTTCATTTTCGATAACAGGTCCTCCTAGTGGATCCTGACTCAATGAAACAGAACTCTGACTGTCCTGAGAACTGTCTCCGGCAATCTCGGCTGCAATCGTTGCTTCCTGCTCGATTTCCGCATTCAACATTTCTAGATATTTGGGAAAAGCAGGACATTCTATGGTCTCCTTGGCGGCACTGAAAGAGTCTTCGTAACAGAGGAAATCTCCAAGCAGTTCCTCTTCTACATGCCAAGGCTTGAAAAGTTGCAAAAGTTCTAAATAGAAAAACTCCTTTTTTTCAGGAGATTCGCCACTCAATTTTCGATGGTTTACCAAGTGGCATTTTCTTTGCTTGACCAGACATCCCTCACTTCCAATTACAGCATACACTCCTTTCTCAATATCTTCTTTGATGTTCCTCTTGAATATGTAATTTTGTAGAACCTCATACAGACAAACATTCTCGAGGTGACTGCTTCGATTTGGATAATATGTATCCATCATGTTGGTCTTCAAAATATCGGTACGGTTCGGCTCCTTTTCCGCCAAATACTCAATTTCCCGCACAGGTTTCAGAACTCGATTACGCGTTGCAGCAAGACCAAGACTCGCCCAAACGATACTCCTGGATTTAGCATAGAGACTTGCTGAAGACAACCGGTCAGAACATTCGTAAGCTCCGATTTCTCGATGTGACAACATCTTCAGACTGAAACTGTACAACTTCTTGCTGAGGCTCTTTTCATGGGAAATGTCCTCCCACATATCCTTCAATTCTGTCTTTTCTTTTTTGGTGATGTAAGATGTCACATACCAAGCCACAGCCATACAGTTATCAGCCACAAACTGTATATCCATGTTAGCATTCCACATGGACAAAATCACTGGGTTGTAGTCGTTGATGTACTTGGACTCTTCGTTCCTTTTCAAATTGTATGTGTTTTTAGGTGATTTCTTCATCACATTATGTCGCAGCGAAGACATCAAACTGTTTACTCTTCCTTTAGAAATCACCGGTCGTGGAAAGCCGAAACGACATTTGGTGTAGAACTTGTCCTTGTTTCTGAATTTACGACGACAGTACTTTCCACAACGATGGCTTTGGAAACGTAGAACTTTTTCTCCTAGGCTTTTCTTCTCCTTTGCGTTTGGAACAGCACACGTAGAATACTGTTGTATGAAACTCATCACTAAGTCTTCTGGATCTGTTCCAAATTTAGGTGCATCCTTGATCCACAGCAGCATATGTATATGAGGAGCACCTCTTGCTTGGTACTCCTTTCTCCAGAAGAAATCCAACACCTCTCCAAGAGGTGGATTCTTCTTATTCATGATGAAAGACATCATAGCTTCAAATCTATGATTGAAGTACCTGCATACATTGACTGGATCCAAAGAGCACAGTTCTCCGGGTGTCTTGAATTCGATGTTTTCAATGTTTCCATTTGCCTCTCGTAGAAATTCAAGTAAGTCTTCCCAGCCATACTCGGCACAGCTCAGAGTGAGGAACCATGTGGGAGTTCCTAAGTTCCTCAGCATACATTTTAAATCACCATGACGACGGTACCAGTACTCATTAGTACCACGCTGACACGCCATGAGATTAATCAGGTGACAATCCAAAATACTGTCTTGCACATTGACTTTATCCATAAAGTCACTTGCCGAGATGTTTTACATCTGTATACCACTTTTCAAGATGTGGTTCACTGCATATGACAGTCCAGACAGATCGCTTTCAAACAGGAGATGAAACAAATAGGGAATGCATTGTCGGAACCTAGGATCTTCTGCATACAATCGTAAAGTCCGGTATTCAGAAGCAGGAATTTGATGAGATCGCTCATCATATCTTCCTCCTTGACCTGTTGGAAATAGCTGTGGGAAACACCGAGCTTCCAAACTTTCCTCCCAAACACTAATGGGACTCCCTTTGGCTTGTTTCATTTGAAACAACTCAATAGCATTCCCCATGACTTCCTTGGAATGCAAAGGATGAACACTATAATGTTCATATATTTCTTCACTTTTAGAGGGTTCTACTTTCTCAATTTGACCAGCACACAAATTGCTATCCTCTTCTTCACTTACTTCCTCTTCTGCAATATATACATTCTTATAGTACTTATTATTTTTTTTCAAATACAATGTTGCCTTTTTGACTTTCCTAACATCCACCTAATCTTGCCATATTTTCTTACTCTTTGTCGGAACCCCATTAACTAAGATAACCAGAGGTTCCTCTTCCACTTTTTCTACTCCAATTGTATTAATGTTTTTCTTCAAATCTAGAGGCAAATAAACAACTCTTCCCTTTAATCCTCTCCGTAAATCTGATGGAGGCAATTTCCCTGTCTTTGGCTCCATTCTTACAATAGCCTGAAAGGGATGGATACTTTGAATCAAAATAGATTCATAAGTATTTAAATCCTTCAATTCAGAAGGAATCTCAACCAATTCCAGATTATTATGAACCGCTCTAGCAGGCATCTGGTTTTGATTTAATTTGTTACAACAATAAGTACACACACGTTGATCTGATCCCAAATCAAAACAATTTTCTACCATCAAGTATGTTGCAAAATCCTTCCATTCACTATTATTTTCCCTTTCACTTTTTGCATATAAATCCACTAACTTAGTCTGATTCTTATAATAAGTGCGTCGACAACACACACAAGTGAAATTAGGCCTCTCACTTGATTTAACCTGAAACGTGGCAATTTCCTTCTGAAAATTATCTGTACTGGAAACCTGTACACTGTCTTCCACATTACCCTCTTCTTCTGGGTCAATTTCAACATTCTTCTCTTTACTTCCAAAGTAACAAAACTCAATTTCTTCACAAATATTCTTCACATCTATTTCAGAACCATGCAAAAGAGCAGCACATAATTGTTTAAGCATAATTGCTGGACTCTTAGCATAATACAACATTCTAACTAATTTCCTCACTTTATTATGATGCACTGCTAGCATCCTGAAATGATGAAAAACACTCTGGCATACTCTCCTGGAAAGACAAGCCAGTGAATGACCATGCAAACCTGTCACTTCTCTCACTCTGCAAGGATCTAATTTTTGCAACAACATCATTTTCTGCTTCAAACTTTTCTTATTAAATGTCCGTACAAAATCACAAAGCAAATTGATGGAATCCTGTGGTACACTGCAAATACTACTACACTTCCAGGTGTACACAGGACCCTTAGGACGTCTTCCTAAAACCTCATTACCTAACACCTCTTCTGTCTCTGTTGTCACAAGTTTTTCTTTTTCAACTGGACAACCATCTTTCACCTCATAAGCTCGACCACTGGTGTCAACTGCATGCACCAAATCATTATCCTGGAAATAACTCTCCTCATTAAAAAAGGCCTCACAACTTGAACTATGCATCCATTCTCCGGAAAAAACTTCACAAAAATTACTACGATTAACTATTCTCTTCCATCTACTATTTCTTTTGAAATCATAAATTGCCTTGTTTAGCTTCCTAATTCTATTGATTATCAAAATAAATAACTTTTGTTTAATTTCAAATGCCTGATCAATAACTTTCTCAACTTTTTTTTCTCTTGTAAAAAACCACTTTCTGTTGACCTTTCTTAATATTTTTTAACAAATTGCCAATTATCCTGTTGCGGAACATTCGTCTACGAATGTCCCTAAACTGTTGTTTCCTTCTACTATCATGCACAGAGTTATCTCTTGCTCTAGCAGTAACATTTTTGATTGGCCTTTCCTTTCCGTTTAAAATGCTTCTCTTTTTCTGGACTGAAACATTTTCTGTAGTAATACTTTTTGTTCTACAAATGTTTCTTATGAATGATTTAGTTGTCTTACCCGGTGCTTTCTTGGTGACTTGACGATTTTTTTTTGTAGAGGACTGCTGCAAACATCTGTGAACCTGCTGTCTTTGACGTTTTGTAGCCTTTCTGATTCTATCCTTACTCGGCATTCTCTACTTTTGAAATGATCTGCAGTTGAATCTGTGGTAAAATATAATAAAAAAATTTATTAACCACTATTACCAAACAGTAAATCAATAACAGTCGTCAAAAACTTAACACACTACTTGTCATTTTCACTTAGAATAATTTTTAGTGCATACGCAAATTTAGTATTCACAAATAGTAGCAAAGAAATGGAATGCTTCTACATTTTACCTGTGCTGTTTTATATGTGAATCTGATCTAATTTTATGAGCATTTTATACTATTTTATTAAAGACACTACACATAACCTGTTTTTGAAGTTGTGTTTAATTTTAAATGAAACGGTTTACATTTTTACTTTTTATTTCCGTTAAATTTTAAAAATAAATGTTTATAGTTCCATAGGCTCAAGCAGGTCAGCTTCCCACCCTATGTCATACAATTCTGACAAATCGGCATCCTCATCATGTTCTTCATCATCCTGAGGATTTAAATCATCTAAGGGATCTACTTCCACTGACGTTTCAATGACAAGTTCAACGATAAGATCGAGATCAACTGATTGCTCATTATCACTCATGCTTGATGTTGTTGTTATCTTTAAAAAAAGAGAACAACAATGAGATGTTGCAGAGTAAGACACAAATCTCAGAGACTATAATAGTAAATTTGTTTAACAAGAGTAAAATTTTGCAGCTATTATTTAGCCATGTCCAGCGATGCTGAGGTGGTGAGGCCTATGTCCAAGTTTTCAGTGAACAGGACTCATCTCTTCTTAACCTTGGATAAGCCTCATCGACTCTGTGTCCCCTGGTAATACTTAAATTTAAAGGAGCAGATTTATGTTAACTGGCGCATCCCCAGGGATGCACCAGTTAACGTGCACCGCTACTCTGCCACCCATGGTGTGCCGCATTTACAATGTGGAGCACCATTGAGTAAAAACAGCACAGAAGCGTCACGCATCTGTGCCGCAAAAGCAGCACATTGCAGGAATCACGTCATAAGCACGACATGTCTACTGCAATGCACAGGAGGAAGCCACACATTGCATGGTGCATCACTCCTTAGGCTATTTCAAACAGGCATAAGGATTTGATTCAGCAATGCTATAAAGCTGACTCAGTGAAATCTTCTAAATTTCACTGTGTTAGTTTTACAGGGCTTTCATGCAAATGAATGCCCACCCTGCAACAAAACACCTATATGAAACCTGACGCAGGTTTCATGTGGCACAGGACTTTACAGCATAACACATCTGCCTAGATGCATCAAGTTGTAAATATGTCACAACATAGCAAATGTGTTGCACCGCCGCTGCATCACAAACGTGACGCACAGCGGCACAAAAGAGGCACACACCTATCATAAATCTGTCCCTAACATTTTAAATGATTGATTCAGGATGACGATAAGGTGTAGCCTATCCAGAGGTTTGTTTGAGGTGAGGCCTACTCAGGGTTGCAGATGAAATTTAGGGTTGTTGAAGAATACAGAGGAGATAATACATGTGCAGGCCTACCAATGAAGTGAGTCATATCCACTTCACTCTTGAACAAAGGCCAGACCTCTTCTGTGTCCGTGGACAGACCTAAACCTCATCTGCACAATGTCATTCGTAAACTTAGGAAACACAGGTGATGTAATTGAAAAATGTGGAGTTTCTTTTCCTCATTTCACAATCACATCACCTGTGTTTCCTTTGCTTAGGTATCTCATAGTGCAGATGGAGTCTAGCATATCAAAGAGTACACAGAAGTTCAGCAGTGTATACAACAATTTTGACATTTACAGAAAATTCAGCTTCTTATCTTGTTGGAGATGAAGTGAGGCCTGTCTTGCAACATGGTGCATCTTTTGCATCACTGCTGCATCGGTTTCATGTGGCACGGGACTTTACAGCATGACACATCTGCTTAGATGCATCAAGTTGTAAATATGTCACCACATAGCAAATCTTTTCCACCGCCGCTGCGTCACAAAAGTGACGCACAGCGGCGCAAAAGAGGCACACACCTATCATAAATCTGTCCCTAACATTTTAAATGATTGATTCAGGATGACAATAAGGTGTGGCCTATCCAGAGGTTTGTTTAAGGTGAGGCCTACTCAGGGTTGCACATGAAATTTATGCTTGTTGAAGAGTACAGAGGAGATAATATATGTGAAGGCCTACCAATGAAGTAAGTCATTTCCACTTCACTCTTGAACAAAGGCCAGACCTCTTCTGTGTCTGTGGACAGACCTAAACCTCATCTGCACAATGTCATTTGTAAACTTAGGAAACACAGGTGATGTAATTGAAAAATGTGGAGTTTCTTTTCCTCATTTCACAATCACATCACCTGTGTTTCCTTTGCTTAGGTATCTCATAGTGCAGATGGAGTCTAGCATATCAAAGAGTACACAGAAGTTCAGCAGTGTATACAACAATTTTGACATTTACAGAAGATTCAGCTTCTTATCTTGTTGGAGATGAAGTGAGGCCTGTCTTGCAACATGGTGCATCTTTTCCATCACTGCTGCATCGGTTTCATGTGGCACGGGACTGTACAGCATGACACATCTGCCTAGATGCATCAAGTTGTAAATATGTCGCCACATAGCAAATCTTTTGCACCGCTGCTGCGTCACAAAAATGACGCACAGCGGCACAAAAGAGGCACACACCTATCATAAATCTGTCCCTAACATTTTAAATGATTGATTCAGGATGATGATAAGGTGTAGCCTATCCAGAGGTTTGTTTGAGGTGAGGCCTACTCAGGGTTGCAGATGAAATTTAGGGTTGTTGAAGAATACAGAGGAGATAATACATGTGCAGGCCTACCAATGAAGTGAGTCATATCCACTTCACTCTTGAACAAAGGCCAGACCTCTTCTGTGTCCGTGGACAGACCTAAACCTCATCTGCACAATGTCATTCGTAAACTTAGGAAACACAGGTGATGTAATTGAAAAATGTGGAGTTTCTTTTCCTCATTTCACAATCACATCACCTGTGTTTCCTTTGCTTAGGTATCTCATAGTGCAGATGGAGTCTAGCATATCAAAGAGTACACAGAAGTTCAGCAGTGTATACAACAATTTTGACATTTACAGAAAATTCAGCTTCTTATCTTGTTGGAGATAAAGTGAGGCCTGTCTTGCAACATGGTGCATCTTTTCCATCACTGCTGCATCGGTTTCATGTGGCACGGGACTTTACAGCATGACACATCTGCCTAGATGCATCAAGTTGTAAATATGTCGCCACATAGCAAATCTTTTGCACCGCCGCTGCGTCACAAAAGTGACGCACAGCGGCACAAAAGAGGCACACACCTATCATAAATCTGTCCCTAACATTTTAAATGATTGATTCAGGATGACGATAAGGTGTAGCCTATCCAGAGGTTTGTTTGAGGTGAGGCCTACTCAGGGTTGCAGATGAAATTTAGGGTTGTTGAAGAATACAGAGGAGATAATATATGTGCAGGCCTACCAATGAAGTGAGTCATAAGCATGGGCGGATTTTGCGGATCCACGATTCGCGGATTTAGCGGATCCACGGATCGTGGATCCGCAAAATCCGCGGATTTAGCGGATTTGCGGGCGGGGCTTCATCGAGTGTGTGGGCGGGGCCAAACGGACGGGGCTTCCACGCGAGCGCACATGCCTCTTGTGTGTCTAAAAGGTCAGAGACCGATCAGAGCAGCATCACAGCGGATTTTCGATGATATATTTGGGAAGAAGGCACATCTGCCCAGCCTCCCAACGCTCACGATTTTTTTTGGGCTGATTAATGAGTCACTGCATTTGCGCTTCAACTAGTTCCAGCGACCAAGTGTGTGTTACTATGCAATCGCGCCGAAGTGCGCAGGGGTCCCTTGAGTGAAATGTCCATCATAGTGGGTAAATGGCGGGAAGACGGTGCACACCTCGAGTGTGTGGGCGGGGCCAAACTGACGGGGCGTCCATGCGAGCATGCCTCTTGTGTGTATAAAAGGGCAGAGACCGATCAGAGCAGCAGATTAATTTTTGGGCTGATGAATGAGTCACTGAATTTAAGCTTCAACTAGGGCACATGCTTTATTGATATCTGCAAGTGTTTCCTGTTGAGGTTTATTTTTTTGTGCCAGGACCGTCGTGCCCGAATGAACCCTGCCCTTCATATTTATTCAAGAAGACACCACCGTTGAAATAATTTACGATGGCGCCGGCAAGCTGCCAGCGCCATCCTGCAATAGTTACTTAATTAGCTTCAACAGGAAGCTCCAACTGTTAAAATAAAGCAGGCGCTCGAGCCCCTGCTGTATCTTATCTATTAGAGCTTCCTGTTGAAGCTAATTAAGTAACTATTGCAGGATGGCGCTGGCAGCTTGCCGGCGCCATCGTTAATTAGGCTCGCTTGAACTTTTGACCGCAAAATCCGCTCCGATCGCGGATTGCGGATTTTCGGTAAATCCACGAGAGTTCGCGGATCGCGGATTCACCGAAAATCCGCAAAATCCGCGATCGGAGCGGATTTTGCGCTCATGCTGAGTCATATCCACTTCACTCTTGAACAAAGGCCAGACCTCTTCTGTGTCCGTGGACAGACCTAAACCTCATCTGCACAATGTCATTCGTAAACTTAGGAAACACAGGTGATGTAATTAAAAAATGTGGAGTTTCTTTTCCTCATTTCACAATCACATCACCTGTGTTTCCTTTGCTTCGGTATCTCATAGTGCAGATGGAGTCTAGCATATCAAAGAGTACACAGAAGTTCAGCAGTGTATACAACAATTTTGACATTTACAGAAAATTCAGCTTCTTATCTTGTTGGAGATGAAGTGAGGCCTGTCTTGCAACATGGTGCATCTTTTGCATCACTGCTGCATCGGTTTCATGTGGCACGGGACTTTACAGCATGACACATCTGCTTAGATGCATCAAGTTGTAAATATGTCACAACATGGCAAATCTTTTGCACCGCCGCTGCGTCACAAAAGTGACGCACAGCGGCGCAAAAGAGGCACACACCTATCATAAATCAGCACATTGCAGGAATCACATCATAAGCACGACATGTCTACTGCAATGCACAGGAGGAAGCCACACATTGCATGGTGCATCACTCCTTAGGCTATTTCAAACAGGCATAAGGATTTGATTCAGCAATGCTATAAAGCTGACTCAGTGAAATCTTCTACATTTCACTGTGTTAGTTTTACAGGGCTTTCATGCAAATGAATGCCCACCCTGCAACAAAACACCTATATGAAACCTGACGCAGGTTTCATGTGGCACAGGACTTTACAGCATAACACATCTGCCTAGATGCATCAAGTTGTAAATATGTCACAACATAGCAAATGTTTTGCACCGCCGCTGCATCACAAAAGTGACGCACAGCGGCACAAAAGAGGCACACACCTATCATAAATCTGTCCCTAACATTTTAAATGATTCATTCAGGATGACGATAAGGTGTAGCCTATCCAGAGGTTTGTTTGAGGTGAGGCCTACTCAGGGTTGCAGATGAAATTTAGGGTTTCTTTTCCTCATTTCACAATCAGATCACCTGTGTTTCCTTTGCTTAGGTATCTCATAGTGCAGATGGAGTCTAGCATATCAAAGACTACGCAGAAGGTGAGAACTGTATGGAACATGGCTATGTAAGTCAAATAATCAAAATCTAAATTTGCCAAGCACACATGGGGTGTATTTACAAGGACCTTCCACCACGAGGAAATGTCTTTAATTAAAATGAGAAAAATAACATCAAAGGGACTCAAATGCCTTTTAAATATACCCCAAGCAACCTATGAAACTGTAGCACTACATATCAAGAAACCTAATTGATTTCAAAAATCGTTTTTAAACACATCATCTAAATCAATTATATACCTACATTCAAGGGGAAATGACTTAAAATGGCCTAAGACACATGAAAGCGTTTTTTTAAGGCCCTTGCAACATTTTTGGGTCACTTTTAACATGGCTTTGTTAGTCAAAGAATTAAAATCTAAATTTGCCAAGCACAAATGGGGGCATATTTACAAGGAGCTTGCACCACAGGGAAAGGTCTTAAATTAAAATGGGAAACATAACATCAAAGGAACCAAAAGCCTTGAAAATATGCCCCAAGCAACCTATGAAACTCTAGCAGTACATATCAAGAAACCTAATTGATTTCAAAAAACGTTTTTAAACACATCTTGTAAACAAATTATAATCATACATTCATGGGGAAGTGAGTTAAAATACTCTAAGACACATGAAAGCATTTTTGTAATACCCTTGCACTATTTTTGCGTCACTTTTAACATGGCTATGTAACACAAAGAAACAAAATCTATTTGTAAAACACTTGACACAAAGCAACATTTTAAATACACAACTTTCTTCATAATTTTCTCCCTAAAGCATACTATTCTCTATCTAAATTAAATGAATCTTTTCTCACCTTAGAAAATACTTTATGAGTTTCAAAACAGTCTCAGAAACACACCAATTTGTCTTTAGCAGAGCAAAAGGTATGCACTCCAGAGTCTGCAGCCATGAAAAGCACAGAAATGCTGTAATTCATCACACATATCTCTCATGTCACCCAATCAAAACTCTTCCCTCACTTTTTTCAAATCAACACCCTTCCCCCCTCTGCCCTTTCTGCCTTTTTTGCATAGCAACCACCTCCTGAAAGACCTTTGATGTTTGCAAGTTCACACAACAATGTTTCAATTGAACTCTGAACTCTCAGTGCACCTGCATATCCAGTGCAATCTTTCATAAAATGATTTTTTCTTGACCATTCAAATTACATCTTTCAAAGAACTCATCCATGCACCCTAACTTTCTGTTTTCAGCAATCAAAAACCACCAATCACTTCTACTGCTTCCTTAACACAGAAACTCCACAGTTTTTTTCATTTTAAACTCTTATTTTTTCAACTGCCATTTCATTGCCACACTTCATCTGACTGCAGCAGAACCTTCTCTCACCATGTTTTCTGTCTGGATTGTTGGACATAGTTACATCTACTGGGCTCAGAGGTATGCTGATAACAGAAATTTACCTAACCTCAATTTACAAAATGTGGAAATTAAGTGGATTGGCAACAGAGGATTAAAATGTCAACAATTGATACCATTGATGAAAACCTTTATGCATTTGCCTAAACCTGACCTGTAAATTTTGCACTGTGGAGGTAATGACTTGGGCACTTTGACTGGGGTAGGTCTGGAAATGCTTTTAAAGGACACCTTTGAGCAATTGATGGCACTTTTTCCTCAAACTGCCTTGGTATATTCAAATATATGCCAAAGACAGAAATGGAGGTGGTCAAACCAATTTTGTCCACAAATTGAGAAATCGAGGAAGCATGTAAACAAATCTGTTTCAGCTTACATGAGAGACCATGGAATGGGCTCCATGTACAACAATAACTTGCGTTACTACATGCAAGATATCTACAGAGGAGATGGAGTTCACTTCTCAGATGAAGGGAACAGAGTTTTCATTCTGAATTTAAGACTGTGCATTGGTACCTACTTATAAGTACCTAAATGTACCATAAACCCAAAAGCTCTTCTCAGAGCTACCCTACATCTGATCACTCACAATTAATATTTTACTCTAACTTTTTTCACAAATTTTCAACAAAGTACGCTCCCCAGAGCGCTACCCGGTACGCGAACCGGAAGCTAACCGCGCGAAATTTTAAAAAAAAATGGGTTTTTTTCGCACATATGGGCCTCCTCAGCCATCCTCAGAAAACCTAGGGGGTCAAAATACGTCTACCGTGTCCCCTTCTACCCATTCTGAACATTATTTGCCCTCCATCTTGTATCTTAATTCGACCGAAACACAAAATGGTGGACTCCCGTAACGCTGCAGGTTCGCGTACCGGGGCGCTCACCGGGAAGCGCTCCATTAAAAAAGGTGGGAAAGTAATTTACAGAAGAAACCCTGGAGACACTTTCACCAAATATAGATTTGCTCATACTACATACCAATCCCTACCATTTTCACAAATTTGGTTGGAATTCCATTTAGCCATTTAGCCTGTAGACCTCTCTAAATACCCTGAGGTAAATTACTTCACAAAACACATCTGAAGTGTTGGAATTGACAACCAATTAAAATGTTACTTTCATTTTCTACTTTTTTTACCTGACATTTGATTGGTTATGTACCTGAATATATATAAAAAAAGAGAGAGAAACACAGCCATTTTGACTACTACTTCCTGAACTACATTGCAAGATCATTTTCACTCACAACTTAAACTTGTTTTTAAAAGGTAAGATATTATTTCATAAATTTGAAAACTTTTTCAGATAGTTATATACTATCCCTCTGTAAGAGTTAGACATTGAGAAAGGCTTGTTTATTTTAATTATGGATTGATTTAGGTTTCTGTGGTATAATTATGAATTTACATAGGCTTTCTCATAGGCACTTTTTAATAGTACTACTTCATGCCTCAAAAGTACCTGTCTGAACATAAACCCAACAGTGCCCTATCTCTACTGATATATTTATTTTTTATTCAAATTTCAGCACAAAAATGCAAGGAGAACAGAACGTTTCCTTTGAAATTGTCCTAGACATGAATAATGAGGAAATAATTGAACCCATTGACTTGGAATTCATGGATGAATCACGAGACCATGAACTTCTACAATGTGTAGAATCTGTGGATTATTTACTTCATTATGATGACGGTCAAATGTGGGAAGTTATGTTCACTCAACAAGAGGACATATCGGACAGTCAAATGTTAGACGTTGTATTAAATTTTGAAAAAGAATCAGAAAAATAAAATTATATTTAATATAAAAAAATTGTTTGAGTCTTTAATCATTTTTATATGTAATTCATAAACTAGTACCAAATTGATTATAATGTAAAGTCAGACTTATAGTATACTGTGCACAATTCTAAAAATACATTTATATTTAATAATCATTAATACTGCTACTTAAATAAAAAAATTAAAAAAAACAACAAAAAGAACAATCAATAGACATACAATATTTCAAAATATCATAGTCTATCATTCTTTTTTCCTTATAGTACGCTCCCCGGACCGCTTCCCGGTGCGCGAACCGGGCGCTCCCCACGCAAAAAAAAAAACCTCCACATCAAACCTAGGGGGTCAGGGAGGATCTACTATGCCCCCTTATGGTAATTTCCCCCTTTGTTTTGGCCTCCTCTTGTCTCTCGATCCTACCGAGAGACAAGATGGCGGCCGTTCCGGACTGTTTAGAATGTTGACAGGCACCGGAGAGCCAATCAGCTTCGCTTCGCAAAGTTCCGTTACGCGTCAAGTACGCGAACCGGGGCGCTGCCCAGAGCGCGCTTACAGATATATATATTTTTTTTAACCTTAATTTCTCAAAATCCACTGGAGCACATATATTGAGACCTAGCAAAGGCACATCGGGCTAACAGTCCCTACAATTTTGCCAAGTTTCGTGCAAATCCATTCAGCCGTTCGGGCTAAAAGTGAGACACACAGCCCTATGGAAATTAACATGGGAAAAACACGTTATGGGACCCCCCTTTTTTCTCGGCCCCCCCTTGACGAACCCCCCCAAATTTTCAGTGGCTGCTCAGAAACAAAATGTTCCATTTTCCTGAAAATTTCAGCCTATTCCGTCCACAAACGCCAAAGTTATTAGACATAGAATTTTCAAAAATCCCATAGAGAAAAAATCCTAACTATATATACCTACTGGCGACCGCCAGTAGGTAATATATATACACACACACATATATATATATATATATATATATATATATATATATATATATATATATATATATATATATATTACCTACTGGCGGTAGGTAATATATATACACACACACATATATATATATATATATATATATATATATATATATATATATATATATATATATATATATATATATATATATATATATATTACCTACTGGCGGTCGCCAGTAGGTATATATAGTTAGGATTTTTTCTCTATGGGAGTTTTGAAAATTCTATGTCTAATAACTTTGGCGTTTGTGGACGGAATTGGCTGAAATTTTCAGGAAAATGGAACATTTTGTTTCTGAGCAGCCTCTGAAAATTTGGGGGGGGTTCGTCAAGGGGGGGCCGAGAAAAAAGGGGGGTCCCAAAACGCGTTTTTCCCATGTTAATATCCCAGGGCGGTTGGCCTCACTTTTAGCCCGAACGGCTGAATGGATTTGCATGAAACTTGGCAAAATTGTAGGGACTGTTAGCCCGATGTGCCTAGGTCTCAATATATGTGCTCCAGTGGATTTTGATGAATTAACGTTCAAAAAAATATATATATCTGTAACAGCGCTCCGGGTAGCGCTCCGGTTCGCGTACTTGACGCGTAACGGAACTTCGCGAAGCAAAGCTGATTGGCTCTCCGGTGTCTGTCAACATTCTAAACAGTCCGGAGCGGCCGCCATCTTGTCTCTCGGTAGGATCGAGAGACAAGAGGAGGCCAAAACAAAGGGGGAAATGACCATAAGCGGGCATAGTAGATCCTCCCTGACCCCCTAGGTTTGATGTGGAGGCTTTAAAAGGGCCCCGCGGGGCAAAAAAAAAAAAAAAACTTTTTTTGCGTGGGGAGCGCCGGTACGCTTTTGTGCAATGGGCGGTGGTAATCTAAATGATGAGGGGGGAGGGGCAGCGTTCAAAGCACATCAGCGTGCATAAACACAAAAATGTTTATATCTACCACGTACTTGACTTATCTCACTGAGATGCATTCCCTTGTGTTTCGGCAATGGTAGTCTGTTCATTACATAGATCGCCCGAGGGCGGTAGTACAGACTGCGCGTAGGAAAGGGTCAAAAGCCAGGGGTATAGGAGTATGTAACAAGCGAGCCATTTAATTGAAAAAACTAAACGTGACAAACGGTTGCAGGATCAGTGAAGGTTGATTTTATAATTGAAAGTATAACAGGATCAGTTACAATAAAATCGTCCATACGCACACCATGGGCGAGTATCATGGGTAACATTACTTTGAAGCTTTATTAATACAATAATCAATAATGAAAAATCAACATCAATAGGGTTGTCCGTATGCCCAGTCAGTACCCTTCCCCACCCGCCATGTGCACAAAGACCGTATACATCCCCCATAACGTCAAGGCTAAGTAACTAGAACGTCGTAAGGAGTTGCAAGTCGCTCCCATACTGGCGCTATTTTGGTCGAGGCCAGGCAGGTCCAGAGTATAGTTCAATGTCTCCAATAAGTAGCGGCAGGACCAGAATCCCTTTCGGCAGTGCCGCAAGAGCGGGCGCAACTCAGCTGGCCGAGTGAAGCGCTGGGGTGCAGCTGAGGAACCTCCACCTGGGGAGGTGGGGGAGGCTCGTTCGCGCCGGAATGAAATGCTTTGCATTTGTAGACTTCAGTTCGGTGAAGACCCAGCAGAATGTTATAAGTAAATGTCATGGCACGAAGTTCAGTGGGCGGTCTGTTATTGTGAAAGCCTCAATTAAGTTGAATGGCTGCAAGAGCCCCGATTACACCACCAGCCCTGTTAATATGCCGATCTTGGAAAAAGTTCCTCTGTTGGATTGTAATGGCTGCAGTGATGGTCTTGGGAAACTGCTTCGGAAAACTCTAAAGGCCACGAAAGCTTGCTATGATGTTTCTTTGGAAATGCGGTGCTGGAAGTTATTGAAGAGTTGGCAGTGGTGTTTTTTGTAGATTTTGGACGCTCTGCCACAGTTCTGGCTTTACGAGCACTAGAAAACAAGTTAATTCGAACTTTCAATAGTACAGTAATCAATAATACATCAGAACTTAATATCAATAGGGATGTCCAAATGTTCAATCAGTACCCGTCCCCGCCCGCCATGTGCTCCAAAACTGCATACATATCTCGTGATATCAAGGCTGAGCAACCAGTACACATCAAGGAGTTGCGAGTCTCATTTATACCGGCGCCATTTTGGGCGAGGCCGGGCAGGTCCAGAATATAGTCAAAATGTCTCCACCAACCAGCGGTCGGAACAGAACCCCTTTCAGCAGTCCAAAAAGTTCCGTAAAATGACAACAGAAGGGACAGGCAACAAGAACCATCAGTCAAAGAGGGGAGGGCAAGTTCTTCCCTACCGGGTCACGTTGGGGCTCCACCGGAAGTGATCGAATTGGTAGTCTACAGTGTTTCTGGATGTTTCAGACTGAAGCTGGCGTCAGCATGAGAGCACCACCATCCCGTGGCTACGTCGTGGCTATTCCGCGAGCAATCATGGCAGTCGCTCCCCACCGGAAGCCTGCGGGAGTCGGGGGCCCCGGTGACTCTTGTAGAATCTTAAAGGCTGAGGGGACGCTTTCGGGAATGGGGCCCATGCCCTAGCAGTCAAGCGTCCAAGTTCCAGGGTTGCCCAGAGCCATCCTTGCAGGCCAGGCCCAAGTCTGTGGAGCCGTCCGCCATTTCGTGAGCTCCGTTGCAGCTGCCTGTCGCTGTACCGCAAGAGTGGGTGCACTTCAGCCGGATGGTGGGTGATACGCTCTAGCCGCAAGAGCAGGCGAAACTCAACCGGCCGAGTGAGGCACTGTGCCGCAAGAGCGGGTGAGACTCAGCTGGCCGAGCGAGGCACTGTGCCGCAGGAGCGGGCGCAACTCAGCTGGCCGAGTAAAGCGCTGGGGTGCAGCTGAGCAACCTCCACCTGGGGAGGTGGGGGAGGCTCGTTCGCGCCGCCTCTCCCTCCCAGGGCACCCCACGCCGTCTCCTGGCGCAGGTATATGTTATGGTCGGACCAGGCAATAAGAGGGGGGGGGGTCATCAGCAAGGCATTCACCCCCCTCCACCCGTGGCTCGCTGGATGCCACCTCAGGGTGGACGAATGGGAAGGCCAGTACAACAACATCGTGGCCGTGGTGCTTCCGGGCCATCCACCCAACGTCCTCTTCAGCCGATGGCTGCCAGCAAGGCCCCGCCCTATACGTGCTGGGGGCCTCGTCTTCCGGATAGGCGTAGCCGCGGACCTGCTGCACTTCGGGGCGACCCTGGTTTTGAGCTGGCCGGATCAGGCAACAAGAAGGTTGGGGGGGGCGGCATCAGCAAGGCATCCCCCCACACAACTTGTCGGACATCACCTCTGGATGTACTGGGGACGAGCCTTGGCGCGTGGTGTCGCCCCCGGGCTATGCATTTGGATCGATGTTGCAGCAGGCTGCCATGTAAATAGTTATTTAATAAAACGTTTTACCGTGTTACTTTGCTGGTGTGTTGTATATATTTATAATATTTGCATAGGGTTTGCCGTTATTTTGGGCGGGGTGGGCGGCGGAGCCGAGCTAACTTCTCTTATTTAGTCAGCACATAAATTGACTTACTGGTGCACATTATTTTGGGTGTACATTTGGGATATCGGTTGGGGTCGGGTTCGTCGTACTGAAATAACCCTTCAAGTTTCTGGTGTAGGCTACTCTCCCATTCACTAGCTCCAGAGAGAGTCGTTCCTAAGTAAGGAAAGTGCTATATTATTTTTCGTCCTTCACATGCGGATACCATGTTCGGGCTTATTTTTCTCATTCCATTAACCATTCGATCAACGCCTCAGTCATACAAAAAGCATTCTTTTATTGACCCAGTCATGCGCCACACATACGCATTCAAACCGTACAAATCAGGGCCCATGCGCACATTCATACCATGCAATCTTTCACGCTCCCAGAGATAGCTCCTACATATAATGTACCGTCTCACAGAGCTAGCCTATTTTTCCTCGCGTGGAACACGGTGTGGTTTAGGTCTTCTCCATACTGCAGCTGAAATTCCAATGTAACCTGCAGAAAAAGAAAAGAGGGGGGGCAGCGTTCAAAGCACATCAGCGTGCATAAACACGAAAATGTTTTTATCTACCACGTACTTGATTTATCTCTCTGAGATGCATTCCCCTGTGTCTCGGCAATGGTAGTCTGTTCATTACATAGATCGCCCGAGGGCGGTAGTACAGACCGCGCGTAGGAAAGGGTCAAAAGCCAGGGGTATAGGAGTATGAAACAAGCAAGCCATTTAATTGAAAAGACTAAACGTGACAAACGGTTGCAGGATCAGTGAAGGTTGATTTTATAATTGAAAGTATAACAGGATCAGTTACAATAAAATCATCCATACGCACACCATGGGCGAGTATCATGGGTAACATTACTTCGAAGCTTTAATAATACAATAATCAATAATGAAAAACCGACATCAATAGGGTTGTCCGTATGCCCAGTCAGTACCCTTCCCCGCCCGCCATGTGCACAAAGCCCGCATACATCCCCCGTAACGTCAAGGCTAAGTAACTAGAACGTCATAAGGAGTTGCAAGTCGCTCCCATACTGGCGCCATTTTGGTCGAGGCCAGGCAGGTCGTTTCAAGTGGTGTGGGACTTGCCTGGCTTGGGGAATCTTTCAAGTGATGTGACTGAGGAGCAAATTGTGGACCTCTTTAAAGACTTCAACTCACTACATGTCAAGAAATGTCAAAGCGGAATGAAATGCTTTGCATTTGTAGACTTCAGTTCGGCGAAGACCCAGCAGAATGTTATAAGTAAATGTCATGGCACGAAGTTCAGTGGGCGGTCTGTCATTGTGAAAGCCTCAATTAAGTTGAATGGCTGCAAGAGCCCCGATTACACCAGCAGCCCTGTTAATATGCCGATCTTGGAAAAAGTTCCTCTGTTGGATTGTAATGGCTGCAGTGATGGTCTTGGGAAACTGCTTCGGAAAACTCTAAAGGCCACGAAAGCTTGCTATGCTGTTTCTTTGGAAATGCGGTGCTGGGTGATGGAAGTTATTGAAGAGTTGGCAGTGGTGTTTTTTGTAGATTTTGGACGCTCTGCCACAGTCCTGGCTTTACGAGCACTAGAAAACAAGTTAATTCGAACTTTCAATAGTACAGTAATCAATAATACATCAGAACTTAATATCAATAGGGATGTCCAAATGTTCAATCAGTACCCGTCCCCGCCCGCCATGTGCTCCAAAACTGCATACATATCTCGTGATATCAAGGCTGAGCAACCAGTACACATCAAGGAGTTGCGAGTCTCATTTATACCGGCGCCATTTTGGGCGAGGCCGGGCAGGTCCAGAATATAGTCAAAATGTCTCCACCAACCAGTGGTCGGACCAGAACCCCTTTCAGCAGTCCAAAAAGTTCCGTAAAATGACAACAGAAGGGACAGGCAACAAGAACCATCAGTCAAAGAGGGGAGGGCAAGTTCTTCCCTACCGGGTCACGTTGGGGCTCCACCGGAACTGATCGAATTGGTAGTCTACAGTGTTTCTGGATGTTTCAGACTGAAGCTGGCGTCAGCATGAGAGCACCACCATCCCGTGGCTACGTCGTGGCTATTTCGCGAGCAATCATGGCAGTCGCTCCCCACCGGAAGCCTGCGGGAGTCGGGGCCCCGGTGACTCTTGTAGAATCTTCAAGGCTGAGGGGACGCTTTCGGGAATGGGGCCCATGCCCTAGCAGTCAAGCGTCCGAGTTCCAGGGTTGCCCAGAGCCATCCTTGCAGGCCAGGCCCAAGTCTGTGGAGCCGTCCGCCATTTCGTGAGCTCCGTGGCAGCCGCCTGTCGCTGTACCGCAAGAGTGGGTGCAATTCAGCCAGATGGCGGGTGAGCCGCTGTAGCCGCAAGAGCAGGCGAAACTCAACCGGCCTAGTGAGGCACTGTGCCGCAAGAGCGGGCGCAACTCAGCTGGCCGAGCGAGGCACTGTGCCGCAAGAGCGGGCGCAACTCAGCTGGCCGAGCGAGGCATTGTGCCGCAAGAGCGGGCGCAACTCAGCTGGCCGAGTGAAGCGCTGGGGTGCAGCTGAGGAACCTCCACCTGGGGAGGTGAGGGAGGCTCGTTTCTCGCCGCCTCTCCCTCCCAGTGCACCCCACGCCGTCTCCTGGCGCAGGTATATGTGATGGTCGGACCAGGCAATAAAAGGGGGGGGTCATCAGCAAGGCATTCACCCCCCCCACCCGTGGCTCGCTGGATGCCACCTCAGGGTGGACGAATGGGAAGGCCAGTACAACAACATCGTGGCCGTGGTGCTTCCGGGCCATCCACCCAACGACCTTTTCGGCCGATGGCTGCCAGCAAGGCCCCGCCCTATACGTGCCGGGGGCCTCGTCTTCTGGATGGGCGTAGCCGCGGACCTACTGCACTTCGGGACGACCCTGGGTTTGAGCTGGCCGGATCAGGCAACAAGAAGGTGGTGGTGGTGGTGGGGATGCACCAGCTGAAGCTACAACACTTGCCATTGCTCAGTGATGAAAAAAGGTCTTCCTCTCACAAAGATGAAAGTCCGAGTGAGGAAACAAGGAGGGGTTTTCATCATTTGGGAAAAAAAATAGTTCTAAACCAATGAAAAGTGTTATTTTTAGGTCACATGACCTAGCCTTACATCATTAGGAACCCAAAAGTGAAATGAACCAATGAAAAGTTTTATTAACAAGTCACATGACCTGTTATGCTTACGTTACGCGCTCCGCGCCGCGCCCCGGATCGCTTCCGGGAAGCTGCGCTTCGCGCCTCGCTTCGCGCACCGGAGCACTTCCGGGTGCACTAACGCGGCGCGTCATATGATGCATTACGCGACAACGCGATACGTCGCGGTTACGCGACGCGTCACGATGTTGTTTTCTAACGCGGCAGTTGCGCAAACAGAACGTTTATCGGCTCGCGGAACGAGTCGCGGCACCAAATTGAGCTAACGGAAGCTACCTGGTTCGCGGATCGGGAGCAAAACAAAAAAAAATACATAAAAAATTTGTATTAAAAACATATAAAATATATTTTACGATTAAAAGAAGAATAAATTTTAAAGCTTTTGATATTTGCTATTAAAAAACCATTGAAATTCACTGAAAAAACCATAGATTATAGACCATATATAGTTAGGAATTAGCATTTACAAAACCTTGAAAATTCACTGAAAAAACCATAGGTTATAGACCATATATAGTTAGGAATTAGCATTTACAAAACCTTATTTTACTCACACAAAACCATTGAAATTCCATATATAGTTAGTTGCACTAACTATATATCGCGCACCCGCAATCCACTGCTGATGATGTCACATATTACATCATTCATGACATGGTCAGTGACATCACTGATGACATCACTGATGACATCTTAAATGACATCACTGATGACATCACTGATGACATCTCATTTGACATCAATGACCACATCACTGATGATATCATTCATGTGACAATACAATGCATCTCCTCACACTTTAATATAACCTCTGTTACACCCAGTGTTAAATGCAGAGTATAATTTTTGAAACCATTGACACACCAATACTAGTTACTACATACGCACTCACTGATTCCTACGTCTACACACACATTCACTCATTCACCCATAAAATCATTCATACATACAATCACTCATCTTTACAACACTATCATATGCACTCATACACCTATACAGACACTCACACTCTGCCACTCATCCATGGAGTTACTCACACACCTAGTCAGTCCTGTAAAGAATCAATCACACTTCCATTTTCTATTTTTTCCATTTTCCATTTAAACATAGAGTACCTTACATTTTCAAACATATACTAACACATACTTACTCTCTTATACAATCATTGATATAAGTACACATTGATCTGCACAGAGTCACACATCTCCCAGCCAGCCACACACACACTCAGTCTCCCATACAAATACTTGGACAATCAATCAATAATCCATATAGTTACTCATATAGCTACTGATCAACACATGCAGCAGTTTACAGAACAACAGACATAATGATGCACAAATTAAGACAGTTTAGTCACTAACCCATGCACTCAGTGAGACACATTTAATCACTCACTCATACAGTCAGTCACGCACCTACTAAATCCTTCATCCAGACACTTATACATCTGCTCATTCTTCAATGTGTAAAACATATTTAAACTTTACAGAAACACACAGTCAATGGATGATGTCATCAGTGATGTCATCAGTGATGTCATTTGAGATGTCATCAGTGATGTCATCAGTGATATCACTGACCATGTCATGAATGATGTAATATGTGACATCATCAGCAGTGGATTGCGGGTGCGCGATATATAGTTAGTGCAACTAACTATATATGGAATTTCAATGGTTTTGTGTGAGTAAAATAAGGTTTTGTAAATGCTAATTCCTAACTATATATGGTCTATAACCTATGTTTTTTTCAGTGAATATATATTTATATATATATATACAACAATCCATCTTCCTCAGACACAAATCCAATGAAGACGGCACGGATGCAGGAGTGTAGGATTAAGGCTTCTTTTTAATGGATCAGGTCACCCTCAACCCAGGACAGGATCACGAGAGACGCGTTTCGACTCCGCAGGAGTCTTTGTCAATCTGAAAAGGCGCCATTACAACGTAAGTATATATAGTCCGTCCCACATTAGGTTGAAAAAGACATAGAAAAATACTTACAAGCACTATACAACAATGGATACCCTATGCAATATGTACAAATGTTGTAAAGGTACAACTTCAGTCTAAATACTTGTATATTGTCTGCATGTTATTGCCATAAATTTTAAAAGCATGGGTGATGGAAAGTGCCCATTAAAATTTGAAAATCACTTCCTCTAAGTGGGAACATTTTGTATATAAAACACATGAGGCGCCCTTCACTCGTATGCATCGCCTATTCATAGAACACATAATATGTACAAAAAATAACATTTAAAACAAACGACCCCGCAGTGTAAATCATTTTTCTTGACATGGCACCATTTTCACCTCTAATACTTATGCCGCACTTGCTGTTGGCCTTCTGGAAAACGACCTTTAGACCTCTCTGACACATGACAGCTGGTGCCTGCTAACAGTTGCTGAAAAAGTTGCACCAGGGTTCACCGAGGCCCAAATGATCGCATTGAAGCACCGGGATTTAACTATAAATAGTTAGCGAAGTAGAGACATGAATGTCGACACACCCAGTGCGTGCCTTTATGTGAACGGGACTACTATTCCCATAATTCATCATGGCGAGTAACAACAAAGCTAGGCCAAAATGTCCGAAAGAAAGTCACTGTTTGTTTGTGCAAAATACCAGGGCCATGAAGCAAAGACTAAAACTGAATGTTTATTGCAATACAGATATTGTCTCTATGCAGAAAAAGGTTACCATGTCTGTGATAGCAGGCAGCGTCGATTGCAAATTCAAACCAGGCACAGGCTCTGGGTGGAAGGGGACCGGCAAATGAAAAAGTTCCAATCATGCCACACACTCATCACCGCTTCGGCATCAGCGTCGGCTATATATATATATATATATAAAGTACATACCTTACCTGCCTGAACTTTCTAATGAAAACTGCTCTCAGAGTAGCAACTAAGGCTTGGCATTTATGACAGGAAGACCTGGGGTTTAGGAAAGTGACTCCTCTGAATTCAGGAAAGGCAGCTAGAGAAGGTCCAAAAACATAATTAACATGAAAAGAACCATATTGGTTAGGGAGAGCCTCCCTCACCCACAGGTCAGTATTTTTACACAAGTGTCACCTCACCCATAGCTGAACAGAACACTCTCTGAACATGCAGAAGAACAGAAGAGGAATGGAGCTGCTGTTCATGACCTGCGCGGAGACCTGAAATGATGTACCTAGTCTTACTTGTACCTAGAACTAAGAAGTGAACTCCAAGGGTCAGTTGGCACCTGTGCTGCTACAGAGATGTACCAAGCTACAAGAGGCCTTATTCTTGAAGTGCCCAGATGACTTGGACTGGACCCTGCTGGTGGCCTCTGCTGGAGTGACTTTTGATCCCCTAGTTCTGTCACCGAGGTCCCGGAAGTTTTAGAAGTGACCAAGAGGAGTTGCTCCTGAAATTCTGGAAAGTTGGGACCTGAACAACCTTTGGAATTCCAAGACATTCGGAGCTGCAGTAGGACCTCATGGCAAAAGGTGTCCGATTACGTTGGTACTTCGTCTGATACAGGTTCAAGCTTGCTCTGGTAGAGGATTTTAATCTCCAGTAAAAAGGCTAAGTCCAAGGTAGAAATCTTGAATGGGGGAAGGTGGAAAAAGTATCTGCCCCATTCAAGGCCTTTGGAGGTCAGGTTTTTTGAATGTCTCCCACTCAGAGCATTTCCTTCCAAAACAAATGACTTCAGTCGAACCTCATTCAGCAGCTATCTGTCTGACTTCAACAGGACTTTGGTGAAAACAGCCTGCAACCTTGCCCCACTGAATGATGTATCCTTCTATTACTAAGTGAAAAAGTAAAACCCACTTGGTGTAAGTGACCCACACACCATCAATGTCAGCCTAAGATCATGCATAGGTCCCGATCAGACAAGACCAGTGATTACTGATGGTCAATTTACTTTTTCTTGACACTTAAGATTAAATCTTGAAAAATAATATCTGCGAGCCTAATTTAAATTTTTGTCATTTTACTAATTACACTTTTCACTATTTTTGTAAATTTGTTGTGGTATTTTTAGTGAGTTTTTTATTTTGACATTTTAATTGTTGTGTTACTGCTAAATACTATACACATTTTTCTTTAGTATACATGTCTGCTCTGTGCCACAGCTACCAAGGTGTTAAGCCCAGGTTTAAAATAGTGTAACTGTGTTTTACCTTTAGAAATTTGTGTTGTTATTCCTTGGGATAGTGGGGAACTCCTATCCACCATGTTAGACCTGTTAGCCTTAGCGTGGTCTTCTCCCAAACTTTTTGCCTGCTGTCCTCCATTTTGCTGGTCTTTTTTGTTAGCCTTAGGACTGCTAACCAGTTCTAAAGTGCTTGTGCTCACTCCCCTAAACATGATTTGATTGGCATATACCTAATTGATATGTTTAATTTACTTATGAGTCCCTTGTAGAGTTGTATACCATATACCGAGAGCCTATAAATGAAATGCCACTAGTGGGCCTGCAGCACTTGTTGTCCCACTCACCTAAGTAGCTCTCTAAAACTTGTACCAAAGCCTGCCATTGCAGCCTGAAAGCAGTGGCACACTGCTATGCCGACTTGCCATTTAAAACCCCTTGCCAAGCCTTAAACTCCCCTTTTATTACATATAAGACACCCTAAAGTAGGCCATAGGTAGCCGTAGGACAGGCTGCTGTGTAAGTAAAAGGTAGGACATGCTCCTTTAAGTTTTACATGTCCTGGTAGCGAAAAACTCCCAAATCTGTTTTTCACTACTGTGAGGCCTACTCTTCTTATAGGATAACATTGGGGATTCCTTATTACATTTAAAAAGCTGTAATTCCTAATTAAGAGGAGTAGATCTGTCATGTTTAATACTTATGGAATTGTAATGAGAAATCCTCTTTATACCAAAGTCGGATTTATTGTTACAATTTTGTAAATGCCACTTTTAGAAAGTAGTAATTTTCCTGCTCTTTGCCCTAGGTGCCTGCAGCCTGTCTCTGATATATGTCTGTTAAGGGTGACAGCTGGGATTTGTGTAATACTTCTAGAAAGCCACACACAATGGGAGCATAGGGAAAAGCTCTGCACAGCTTCACACTAACACCTGAATAGGCTGTATCCTGTTCACACACAAAGGGGCCGATTAGGATGGCGGTGAATCTGCATCCGCCAGGCCGGCGGAAGCCACCGCTGGCCTGGAGGATGCGGATTCACCGCCGCGGCCACAGAAAACACCCTCCGCCAGATTAGGATGGCGGTGGTATTGCGGTGGGACCAGCGGCGGACGGCAGGTCCGTCCGCCGCTGATCCGCGGGGTGTGGAGGGCTATTTGGTGGCGGTGTCTGCAAGACACCGTCAGCCAAATTACGATGTGCATTGAAACATGCTTTTCCACGGCGCCTTTTCCGCCGTGTAAAAGCATGTGGTCTTTGGTGTTTGGGGGCCTGTTGCGGGCCCCCAGGGTGTCGGGGGTGGGGGGTGCACATGGGGGGTACCTATGGTACACCCCAGCATTTACATGCACAAAGCGGCAGGCACCGCACAGTCCTGCCCTTTGTGCATGTAAATGTAAAACATGCATTTTTAACCTTGCGGCCGGTGCTGCTTCAAGCAGCACCCACCATAAGGTTAAAGATACGGGATGTGACCGCCAGGGTGGCGGTCACATCCTAATTGCACCGGAGGGACCGCCGCTGCCCCTGCGGACAGTCCCTCCACCTCGGGGGTGCTGCCATATAATAGGCCCCAAAGTCTGGAGCCAGGGCAGAAAGGGAGGACCTCTGTACACTTCAAATACCCTTCTTTGGAGTCTTCTCCACTTCAAAGGCACCACTGAGTATAAGAACGGGACCTCAGACCATACCATGTAAGTACAATTCTGGTCCTGTGGATACTCAGTCAAGAAGAAGGACTACTGTGCTGACTCAGCTTGACTACTGCTCTGGAAGAACTGCTTTCTTGCCGTTCTGCCTGCTATCCTTTTGGTCTGTCTGAGAAGGACTAGACCTGCATTACTTGGCCCCCTAGAATACAGAGTGACTCCAAGGGCTAGTTGGCTGGCCTTCTGATCAGAAGGCTTAGGGGAATAAAACAATTCTAACTATCCTGCTTTGGCACCTGGACTCTGCATTCTGAGAGTCTGCCCTTCCAAATGGTGCCACCCTAGTACTGGACCCTTGCAAGTGGGCCCAAGGTGCCTGCTTAAACCAAATCCACGCATCTGGTCTCGAACTGGTGCATTGGCACCATTTTGTGGATCAGAACCAACGCATCAGTACTGTTCCATAACCAGAACCCATGCATTGCTTCTGCTGCGAGGCTTTATGCTGATGCACCTTATTTGGAGCCACCATTATGCAATGCTCTTTTTGGATTGAGGTATTTGCATATCCATCTACGGCAGGTCCAGAATTCCACATTCCAGCCCCTGCGCTCAACGAATCCAATGCATTGCAGCTTCTGCAGTGATCAGGACCAGTGCATCACAGCCACTGCAAGGATTGACCCCAAAGCATCTCATCGACATCAATGCATCACTTCAGCTGCATCTTGCATCTTCCTCGTCGACAGGAACCTCGACGTTGACGCAACCAGGACTAAGGTATTTTTACTCAGCAGGCCAAACCTGGATCCTGTAGCCGGCACGTGCTCCATCGCGGTCAGCCTGAACTTTTGACTTTGACCCGGTCCATCGCGACCAGATGTCCCTTTGCTGGCACTTAGCATTTTTGCCTCTATTTTCATTCATTTCTGTACATTTCAATATGTCCGCTTTTACTCTTTGGATTCTTGTAGTGTCAAATAATTAACTAAAATATAATTTATTTTTCTAAGTTAGTTTGGGATTTTTCTTATGTTGTGCTTTCACTTTAATACTGTTTGAGTGCTGCATAAATACTTTACACATTGCCTCTTCGTTAAGCCTGACTGCTTGTGTGCCAAGCTACCTAGGGTTAAGCACAGGTTAATTTAGGGAAATTTTGTGGTTCACCCTGCAAGGGATTGTGGCTGTTGCTTGACCAGGGCTTCCACCCCAGTCCACCAACAACCCCATTTCTTACACACCCCAATTAATGATCCACTTTTTTCAACTAGGCTGACAGCTCAGTTATTCACAGCCCTGTTGTTGGACCTGGCCCTTTTGGAAGGGTCATTCCAGAACGTTTTGGCTTCCTCCTGTATATTTTCTGATCTGTTTGTGTTGGTTTTATGACTCTGGGCACTTTACTACTGCTGATCAGTGCATCTGCTCTTTCTTGTAAACTTGGTACGATTGGTCTACACCTGTTTGGCATATTTAATTTACCAAGTCCCTTGTACAGTGATATCTCATATACCCAAAGCCTGTAAATTAAATGCTATTAGTGGGCCTGCAGCAATGCTTGTGCCACTCACCAAAGTAGCCTTTGAAACCTAATAAGGCCTCTGCCGATGCAGGGCCTGCACATGCAGTTTACTGCTGCAGTGACGGGGCACTAAAAGTGTTTGCCACGTCTGAAACTCCCCTTTTACCACATGTAGGTCACCCCTCACGTAAGCCCTTGGCAGGTCTAAGGGCAGGGTGCTGTGTAGGTAAAAGGTAGATTTATAAACAACAAGGGCAACCCTAGAACAAAAACATGGGGTAATAGATGCTCTAATCCAAACAATGGTTCATAAGCCAAACTAAAAAATAAAGTTTATTATTTTAAAATTTAGGAAAGAACCTAAAATAAAGAAAAACACATGCTATCTAAATTCCACATTACCCATGCACCAGTAATTGTATCAAAAAAGCTAATATTTAATGTAAATTAAACACAAAACCTATTGCAAATATATGCACATTAGTAATGCCGCTCATACAGTTACACAACGTGTTGAAATTATACACAATAACAAGTGTAAACTGAACATACAGTGGCTGAGGAAAGAATACGTTTCAAAATAGAACAAAAATAGACAATACTGTACTCTTTCATTTAGGCCACGTTACAAGTGTTGCCGAAGTTTCGACCCAAGGTTCCTTTGAGGGTCATCATCAGGACAAAAGCATCATATGTAGGAGCGTCCACAGTATTTTCTAAATGAACTGTTTTGCCTGCTCTGTAGTCATGATCACAGCTAGAGTACTATATAGTCACGAACAGGGAACACGGTTGTCCAATAGCTATGCTCAGCTGCACCAGCGGACTGTCTTAATTTGGAGGTATTCTCAATTGCAATTTTAGTCGGCTCCTTATTAATAAGTGATTAGATTCCTTAATTCTCCATTTCCCATTCAACTGCTGCGTCACTCAAGCTTAATTTGATGTTTAGTGTTACTGGTATTTAAACGTGAAGCATATGACACTATGGATCGACTAACAGACACATTTGAAGTGGCATGACCATGTCTCAAAGTGGAGAGAAAATAAGTAAGCCTGTGAGCACCATTGTAACTGTTCATTTATTGTGAGCCAGTTGCAAGAGCAGGTCACTTCTTGCCTGCCGCTCCTCCTCCTTACCCTACTGCCTCTTCCAGCAGATCTCTCTGTGCCCTGATGTCTGCACCTTCATAGGAAATGTCCTATAAATTTCCCCTCTCTGGTCAATTGTACTCCTTCTCAAAGGGCCCTGAGTAACTGAATGGATCCCATGAACATACTCAGGGCTGGGAAGCATACAGCTTCTTCTGCTGAGCTACAATCAGAAGTATCCCCCTCAGGAACCTGTCAAACCATGGGGAAGGTTAGTGTAATCCCAAAAATGTCATGCAGGCACAGACTACAACCAAGTCTCCCCTGTGAGAGAGTGCTTTTTAGTTTAGAAATAATGCATATTTAGCTGTGTTAAGAGTAGCATAGTTAGGCAATAAATTAGACATTATTGGGACTCAGCCTGCTTCCACTGACATCTATTGTAAATCTAATGTAGACCATGTATTGCTTTTATTTTTCGTAAAAGAGCTTTCATGTCTTTAGCTAGTGTTTTTTCTTTTTCAGAAAACAGGAAAAAAGAATTTGTAGAGTTTTTTTTCTACTCAGCTGAAATGTATTAATTTGTCCCTCTCAAGAAGAAAGATATTTGCTGAATGTAACTTTATAAAAGTTTCAAGCTCCATTGTCCGATGCTGCTTTAGGATTTATTTATTAGCTACATTGTCACATTATTTTTCAATATTTCGTATGGAAAGTAGATGCTCTTTTAGTTGTTTGATATTTGATGTATTATATTTTCTTGTTTTATTATTGGGTCATCTCATGTAATTTTGTTAAGTGTATCTATCTGATACTAAATCTTACCATGTAGAGTGTGTGGTTTTTCAATGTCTGAAACCTATAAAATGTGCCCTTTCTGGGATGTGTGGTAGGCTTTCTTTGCCTTTAAAACTGAGCAGCCTCTATTTCATACCGGTTTTTGACTCCATACTTTGGCATTTTTGCTCCCACTTTCAAGGCTAATCTCCATGTTAGACTGTGCTGATGTATACTTAGACCTTTTGGCTCTATTCTTGGAGGCAGACTTTGCGTTGGGTTTCCTGCTGATTTATATTTAGACTCTTGCTTGATATATAAACTGAGCAAATGATGCTAGCTCTTTGCAGAACTATGTTTTGGTTTTGGCTATGTACTTGCTTTTTGAGCATCAACCTATATGTTACCTCAAGCATAATTTACAATGTTGATGCATTGTTGATGCTGATTAACTATTGTTGTCTTTTTTAAGGATTCTTACATGTTTAATAAACCTTTATAATTATTATTGTGAAGGTTTCTTTCCTTTGCACAAGGGCACCCATCCTTTCAGACTTACACTGCCTGGTCCTGTGTAAGTATTGAAACCTGCAACTGTGTTATTTTCCACCTATGACCCCACTTCTGAATGCCACCATCAATATGAAACCCATCCTATCTGCAGAAACGACATGACTATACATCCCCATTATGCACTTTCCCTGTGGTCTGCACAATCAGCCTTCACCTCTCTGACACGGGTAGCAGTGATGCATCTGCCTCAGTCTTATTTCTGCCCAGTCATCCTGTGGCTCCAGTATACTAGTGTGAGCATGCTAGCTGTAGGGTCTTAGTGTCCTTCCAAACACCATGCTGCCTGAAATGCCCACAAAAATGTGCATATACAAAAGGATTAGGGATTACCCCATTCAACTTAGAAGCTCTTGGAGCTCCCATCTGGGATCGCCTCTCAGCCCCCAAATTCCTCAACATTGGTACAGTAGAGGGAACCCAATTCCCTTGGTAGGCCCTTTAGATATCATTTCCCAGAAATATGTCTGATTTAATTTCTCCCCTAATTTACGAATAGAATTAAATTTGTTTATACCAAATTTTGTAATCAGAATATTGATGTACAGGAATGCAGAATGTTTGCGAGCATGCATTTCTTCCATTTTTACTGTGTCTTTCCATGAGGTATTTACATGCCAGGCGATGACTGGTGATGGGATAGCCAGGAATAGGGTAGAAGCAGGCACCTCACATTGTGATTGAGGGATACATTTGCCTGCCCCACATCTGATGATACCACATAGATTGTACATGACTGATTGAGGTGTTTGCAACTTAGAGCCTCATTTATGTGGTTATAACATAGAGCAGCGCCACAGGCCTTTCTGCTGCGCTGCCCCACGGTTAAAGAGAAGGGCATCAGATACAGAGCATTCCTGTCCTTTTCTCCTGCACCGGCGCACAATAGGCTGCCTTGCGCCTTTGCACCATGGTGCAAGGTTGCCCGTTTTGCGGGGGTGATTATTTCTGTGCAGGAAGGGTAACCTTCCTGCACCGAAACAATCAAAAGAGGAATTTTCCTCTTTCTATGTGTGCTGCAGAATGCAGCAGACATAGAAAAAGGAAATACGAGGATAAATAAAGATATTTCTCCTCATTGTGCTTCCCTTACGCCTCCCCTACAGAGGTGTAATGTTTTGGTGCTGCCTCCGATATACGATTTCTCGTAAATCTGGGGCAGTGTCAAAAAGCTATGGATGTTGCTGGGAATGCCCCCAGCAACACCCATTGCACACCCCTTTAATACAGAAAACTGGGTTAAAGGGAAACATATTTACGAGGCAGCATTAAGCCAAAAAAAATGGCTTAGTGCTGCCACTCAAATATGGAGCAGGCTCCTGCACCACGGAAGTCACAAAAAGTGAATGTCCGTGGCACAAGGGACCTCATAAATGAGACCCTTAATTTGTAGACATGCAGCATATTTTGTGCATACTCATTAACTTATTGTGGCCATGAACAAAATTAACTGTTTTGCAATCTATGCAAAGCTTTGGACAATCTTACCTCGGTCACAACACTGCTGTAAGTTAGTTTTTTTTTAACATATTTGTTCGAAAGCATGTTTGTGTGTGATATCCATGTAATTTCCTTTCAAATAGTTACACACTTTTTTGGCAAAATTATGCTAAATTACACGTAATTACTCAAAAAACAATCCGTGGTTTTGCTCTATATTTTAGTGTGAAATGGGTTATTTTGTCACGTGTTGGCGCAAGGACACATTTAAACAAAAGCCCCATGAACAACAGCTGCTCGCATTCGGTTGTCCCTGTTCATCTGCTGTAAATTATCACAGAAAATAGAGTGTAATTACATGAAGTGCTGTCATTTGGGAATTTTATTTAACAAGCCTAACACAACATTCCTAAATGTACACTATTTACAGTGGTCCAATTTCAGTTTTCCCCAAAGCTATTCATACGTTTATCACCAGACATCTATTGACTGCTTAGTTTTTTTTTATCTATATATAAATCCATCAAAGATTTCAATGACTCACATGTGGCACGACCTCCTCATGTGCATATGTTCTTTAACATTGAAACCTGGAAGAAAGAAAGTACACTAACAGTCACAATCCCAGATTCTGAATGCTGATAGCACTCCTCCTCCTCCTAACATACCTTAGCGCCATACCGCTAGAGTACAGGCCTGAGTCTAGCATAGGTTTTGTACAGGAAGGGTATTCGTACAAAATATTAAGCCTAGATATGTCCAAAAGCATTTCCTACTTTGTATGTGTGCTGCACTCATTCAAAGTCAGAACATCATGGAGAAATGTAAACATTTCATCGCTTACTGCATGATTTTCTGCGGTGCTAATCACTTTCCACTGATGTTAGTAAATAGGGTTTAGCATCAAAAAGCAGCATCAAAAAGCATGGGTCGTTGAATGGGAACGCCCATTTACCAACCATGTAACACCCCCTTAACGCAAAGTAAAGCCAAGCAGCGTTTTTCACTGCTTTGCATTACTTTACCATTGAAACCAACTCAAATATTTAATTGCTTTAGTTTGTGAATTCCAAAAGAGATTTAACATCGGGTTAGCATTAAAAAAATGACAATAACCCGATGCTAAACCTTCGAGAATCTATCTGGGCCATAGAAACATGAAATCTCATGAAGCTGGTATGACCTTCGGATCTGCCAACCTTTTTCGAAGTGCCAGTATTTAGGAAGAAAAAAGAAACCTCAGACCATCCTTCTTGTGTAATGCATTTCACACATGGGGACGCATGTCACCAATTATTAGACTACCTTAGTCTCATGAACCATTTAAAAAGGTTAAAAAGTGAACGCGGTAAGTAGTGACTGAACCTGTTTCTCCCCATGATCAACACTGGTAGTAGTAATCATTTTCTTTCATTTTGTACATTGCGGCTCCGAATTGCATGATACGCAGTTTTACAGATATCACACCACTACTGCGCAACTAGAAGTAACATTTCATGGAATGTTAGATGACCGGGCGCGACCGGGTTTTCAGTACGTAAAACCACACAGTTGTTGCCATTCCACGAGGTTTCACTGCATGCATTTACCACCTGCCCTGAGTAGGTGATAAACGCATGCGCGGGCCTGTGAGTGGCATGGTGGAGAGAGAAAGGATGGGGTAAAAGGGAAGGGAAAGGTATGCCGACCCTGACAGGGATGAGGCTCGGTTGCTACTGCAGCCAATGTCTCATGTCAAATTGGGTCGCGTACTCCCTGACGCAAAAAAAACGGGGGGTGGAAAAACCAAACCTCCCAGATTCAGGCGAAGTGGATTTATCATCAGGCCCTATGCGCAATTTTACCCTGTAAAGTTTACTCTGTGTAACTCTATTGTATGTTTTACCCTCTCTCGATAAAACGTACCTACTGAAAGTTCTCAGTCACCCAATTAATCTTGTTTCAGGTCATAAAAAACGGCTTATAAATAACTAAATAACTAATTAAGTGCCGTTCTAATCATATGCAAAAGAAACAATTGATGGACAGAATGCTGGACAATGCAAACATTCACCCTCAGTCACAAGGATCTGGGTTTAATCCATCATTCCTTTGCTCACCCCACCACCCCAGTTTGGACCCAGCCATATGCAAATCAGTCTTGACCCTGTTCCTTGTGGGAACAGTCGAGCCCGAACTGCCAAGCCAGGTCCACCCTGGACCTGAAACAATCATCCTGGGACCGGTTTCAGAGCATCACCATTCATCAGCCAAGCTAGCTTGAATCCAGTGGTGTAGTGAGCAGGGGACCCACGTCTGGGCATACCCTTCACACTTACGGCGAAATATGCAAAATAAATAATTGATGGATGGAATGCTGCGCAATGCAAACATTCACCCCCAGTCACAAGGATCTGGGTTTAATCCATAATTCTTTTGCTCACCACACTACCCCAGTTTGGACCCAGCGATATGCAAATCAGTCTTGACCCTGTTTCTTGTGGGAACAGCCCAGCCCAAACTGCCAAGCCAGGTCCTCACTGGACCGGAAACAAGCATCCTGGGACCAGTTTCAGTGCATCACCCTTCAGCAGCCAGGCTAGCTGGAACCCAGTGGTGTAGTGAGCACGGGACCCACGTCTGGGCATACTCTTCCCTCTTAGGGTGACATATGCAAAAGAAGCAATTGATGGATGGAATGCTGGACAATGCAAACATTGCCGTTCTAATCATAGCATCTGTTATTGTACTGAAATTCAATGTGTGCGCGAGGGGGAGACTTTCAAGTTACAGTACAGGACTGTAAGATGAGTTCTGCAGGTTCACAGAAGTCACATTGCAGACACCTCTGAGTGGTACATTGGCTTAAATGGAAATAAAATAAAAATCAGAAGCTAGACCATGTACAGCGTGCATATTTCAGCATTTCCTCCTTGCACAGAAAGAACATGTTTTTTGGTCCCAATGGTATCCGTAAAAAGGCTAATCATCATTTCATGACGCAGACTGCAGGTTTACTGCTGACTTAAGAGTTTAGAACCCAAAAATAACACATTGCATATTTATTTGTCATCACAGGATCTGCATAGTTTGATGTACTGTACCTTTCTCTCGGATGCAAAAAAGGAACTTCAGCAATAATAGAATTATATTTTTATGCTAACGCTACTTATGATGGAATCTCTATAAAGGTTTGGAATCATTTATCTTTTCGTTATCGTTTTTAATAGATGTATATAAGCATACATATTTTTCCAAACTGACACATCAATTATGTAAAACTTCACAAATTAATTTCCTGTTTAAAATATTTGCAATATAAAACTGTAGTCCATGGGACATATGTACAAACCCCTATCGCCACCAGACTTTTCAGGACATGGTGGTGGCGAGGGGGGCTTCGCCTTATTTGCAAGGCAATGCTAAGTCACCTAACTTGGCTTAACACTGCCTTGTAAGTAAGACTCCCTTTCACACTATACTTAGTGTAAAAGGGGAGGGCAATAGGTTTTGCTGTGGGTTTTCCACCGCAACACCCACTGATTTTGAAGCTTCCCCAAATTTACAGGGGTGGTGTAAATATGGGCCAGTGCCAAAATTAAGACCAGGGAAAACCTGGTTCCCCGGCGAAACGAGAAATGTTTAATTTGTCCTTGTTTTTGCGTTTCCGTGTGTGCTGCGTTGTGCAGCACACATGGGAACAGCAAAACGCTGATGATTGTTTATGTGCAGTAAGATGTCTCTTTCTGCACATAAACAATCATAAAAAAAAAAGTTTTGCAACTTTAAGGTGCGCTGCTTTGAGGAACACACGTAGAAGTTACAAAACACCCTTTAAAGATTGTTTATGTGCCGAAAGGAACATCGTCCTGTACATGGTGCAAGAGTGGCTGCGTTGGCGCTAAGCAGCTAAATTTAGCACCAGCGCGGGGGGAAACACAGGGCTGCACCATGTTCTTGTATGGTGCAGCTCTGCGTTTCTAATGTGACAGAGCATGTCATTAGCCTTTTTGTCATAACGAAAACCTTCGCCACACTACTAGTAAATATGCTCCTATGTTTCTTTAATGCTTTGTATTATTGGACGCATGTTGCAGTCTCATCCTGTCATTTTATCTCCGACGCTAACAGTGATTTTAGAGCGAACTTCAAGCTGTGCCATATTCAGGAAAAGGAGTTCAGTGCAAGGCTTTCATTTCAAAGATATTGCCAGGAAAATGTGGGCAGAGTCTGGAATTTTAGTGTATGCACATCTTGGCAAAAGGACTTCAAATTAGCATGTTATTTACAAGGTTCTGGGGTCTGAAACACAGAACAGTGGAGTAATTTCACGTCTGGTACTTATTCGGATGTGCAATTACATCACCAAATGTGTGCTGAAGCTAGAATAAGAGCCCTAGATTGATGATCTCGGACATTCTTGTAGACTGATCTGTATGTTCTAACTAGGAATATACAGGTTTATCACACCAGGTATATAAATGGGATTATGTATATGCAGTTGTCACTGAGTATCCGTAAGAAGCACGTTACCCATACGTCTAATCTATTAATGCTTTTTTTGGCCAGCACATTTTTGAGCTGGCTTCAGGGAAAGAGTAGTTACAGTGAGGAGACTGCTTCTAAATGGGGATAAACAACATCGAATTTTCGTAGTTTGGACTACTTACCCATAGTGCAAATTATTTACAACGCTGACCTCAAAGAATCCAAAAGAGTTTGCAAACAATTTGAAAGGAAATGGAGAACCACCCGTGGAAACACCACAAGAGTCATCTACAATGCCACACTTAGACACTATCACCATCAAGTAAAAGGGACCAAGAAAAATGTACTGACCCTGAGAATCGAATCTGGTTTCAACAACTGCAAGGAATTTTTCACCATCATTTAGGAATTCACCAACACAAGAGCCACAACCCAAACCATCACCCCTAAATAAACTCTACGACTTCTTCCACAATAAAATCACCAAGATCTACAGTCCTCCATCGACCTTACCAATTGACTAACCTCATCTGCCAAACAATACCAACTGAGAGCATGAAACCCTCTATCCATCAAGCATACTGCAGCATAAATTAAGACAGTACACTCAGGAGCTCACACAGACCCCAGTGCCCACCATATCTAAAACCTGGGAAGAGCCACGATCAGCACTGCACTCACTTCCATCATCAACTCCACCCTCAAGACAGTTGCCTTCCCAGACAGCTGAAAACATGCCCATGTCACTACCCTCCTCAAAAAACCCTCATATGATCCTAAAGCACTCAGCAACTACCATCCCATCTTGCTGCTCCCCTTCTCAGCCAAAATCATCAAGAAGCCCATCAACATACAACTTTCTGACCACCTAAAACACCACAAACTCCTAAACATCTTGCAATCAGGATTCCTTTACAACCACAGGACAAAACAGCCTTCATTGCTGCCACATATGGCATACACATTATAATCTCCCAAGGACAAAACACCTTCCTCATCCTCCATGACCTCTCGCTGCTGTCGACACTGTCTACCATTGCTCAATCATCACCAGTCTACACACAGCATGGATACAAGGATCACCACTCAAACGGGAACCTTCCTTCCTCTCCGGAAGAAAACGATGAGTCAGGATCTAGCCTTCACTTCAGAATCCAAGGATCATCACTCAGCCCCACACTCTTCAACTTGTGCATGACTCCTCAGTCAAACATCATCAGAACTCACAGAATCAACATCATCTCCTACGCTGATGACACCCAGCTAATTTTTTACCTCTCAGATGACACCATCACCACCAAGACTAACTTCAAACAATGCATGACCATTGTTCAGAACATTCAGTTTCCAAGAATTTGTGTAGTCTTTTAATGAGGAATTTTGCAGAGGAAGATTTGGCTGTACTGTTCCTATTAGAACAGGATTAAGTCTAATTTGCATATGGTTGGTACCAGTCCCAATTCAATAGCTTTATTCGACAGATGTGTCATAAAAGCACAATATAAGCATACAAACATACAAGATAAAATACATAAATAATCCAATCCTAAAACAATTAAGAAGATATTAAACAATTGATAACTGCCGAATAAAAAGAATCTAAAACATAGATTTTTTTGGTTTTTTAAATTTACAATTCCATAAAAACAACATTGAGCCGCCAACATTTCATAACTCCAGTTCATTGCTAGTAATACGAGGTAACATTAATATTAAGCATTTGGTTGGGTCTGTGAAAACACCCTGGATTGGATAAACCAGGCCCAACCCAAGAACTTGGCCAAAGCAATAGATATTGATAGTGTTGAGTCCGTTGTAAGGACTCTCAACGCCTCATCATGCTTTCTAAAGCCTAACAATTTACAGATGGGTATAACCCACATAGAACGAGGTCTCCTATATAGTGGGCAAAAGAACAGCAGGTGACTGATCGATTCTAGTCTAGCTTGGCACCTTGGGCATACATTATCAGAGGCCCCTGTCCATTTGCTAGTAAATTCCCGAACACGAAGGGTACCAACCCTCAACTGGAAGTACAACTTCCTATCAAAGGGTTTCTCAATGGCGTCCCAATACTGTTCTAGGGCCGGCTTTGGTTTAAATGCTAAGAACCGGCCTGTCAAATGCTTTACTGCGCCACTAGAGCATGCTGTAACCAATATCATATCCCAATACATCTCCTTCTTTGAAGGAAAAGGAGCATTGAGGGGATCATTCCATAGTTCACTCATGCCCAGGTTCATCAGCAACGACCTAATCTCTCTCAGCCATTTGACCTTGTGACATCCCCATCTCACTTAAAACACGCCACAGCCTGCATCGTGGCACTAAATCGAAGGCTGCCTTCAGATCCACGAATACCGCATATAGAGCCCCTTTCCCCAGGGTGACAGTCTTCCAATAGATATTAATAAACCGGAAGACCTGGTCAATAGTACCAGTGAGGGTTCAAAAACCCGCCTGCAGTGGGGAGAGGATGTGCTCTTCTTCCATCCATGACTGAAGTTTTTGTAATATCAGTCTACCCATAATCTTTTGGATGGAATCTATAACGCTAATTGCCTATAATTTGATGCTACCGACTTGACACCCTTCATAAAAACCGAAATGATCTCTGCCCCTTTCCAAGAGGCCGTGATTGGAGCACCACAAGCGATTGCATTTGCTAGATGTCTAATATACAAATGCCAAGATCATTTATAGTTTATAAAAACATCCGCAGGGATGCTATCAGTGCCAGGGCCACGTCCTGGTTTGATGTTATCTAGTGCCCTATCCACATCCACTAGAGTAAATATCCCACTAGTATAGAATGTATGACCGAACGGATCAATATTCCGCTCATCATCTAGCGAGGCGTACTGGGGTTTAAAATATTCCACCCATAGATGATGGGCAACGTTATTCTGCGGTGGTTCTGGGCACCCACCCCTATCCCACTTATACATATCCCAGAATAATTTAGAATTTCGAGACTCGCATGCATCCTTAAGCTCCTGCCATCTTATCTGGTCCCAGGGTTTTTTTGCTTCCTTGACTGCTTTCTTATAGGAGTCCTGTGCCAACCTTACTCTCGCTGGATCCCCAGCACCTAGAGCTACCCCAGTGCCCTCCATGTGTGCCGACATTTCTCGTTAAACCACCCTTCAGCTTTCTTATTCTTGCCTTTCTTAGGATTGACAGTTTTACAAAATAATAGCTTCAGATGATTAAAAAACGTTGTGTGCCTCTCAGTTATATGGGGCAACGAGGCTTGGCTTCCCTCCCTACTTCCCCATACTTCCAATACCCTGCCTACCTCATTATTCATAGCTAGCACTGTTTCCGGATGTTCTACAACGTTACTCAATTTCAAATGGCGAGTGTGATTAGACAATACCAGATCACTGACCCCTGCATCTACCCTATTAGATAAGGCATCTCCAAACATCCCAGTCATTGTGACAGTAAGTGGGTTATGATCACTTTCAGCAGGAGTAGTAACGACCATGGGCCATATGTAGGTGACCAAATACCGGTCGGTAAAACCAAAAACGGGTTGATTTCGGCGTTGCCGACCGGTATTTAGCCATGTGAGATGTACGTAATACCGATTTGAATCGATAATAACGAATCGGTAAATAATTACCGATTCCTTGTTTACCGATCGGAGAATACCGAAACAATGAATACCGATTCGGAAATAACGAATCGGTAAAAACCCCAAAAGGTAAAGTTCAGCGGTGTAAGGTTGCAGGTGGCGTTTGAGAAAGAGGCATTGGCAAAAGACGACATGAAGATTTCCACATTCTGACTTAGGGCTCTCTTACGATGCAAGCTGAAATAGCTCCACCATCGGTCGGAGCCCTTCAGCCCGCATCGTGATCGACTGGTAGGATTCCTTTCTGACTGACCCATTTTGATGGGGGTCGGTCGGAAGGGAATCCGAATCGGATTTCCAGATGGCCTCCGACGGGCTCGGAGAGCCCGTTTGCCATTAGGAAAGCTTTCAGTAATCCCTCGGCAGGCTCTTTCCGGCTGAGGGATTACGATGCCAGATTCCCAAAGCCTTTCTGTGCTGGCCTTTCTCTAGTAAATGACTTTTCACTGTCCTCCACTAGATAGACTGTACTATGACATCTCTGACATCATAGAATGCCTGGGTGTCTCTCTGGCTCACAGTGCCTCTCTCTATCTCACTGTGGCAGTTGGTCAACTCAGGCTGAGCTGCTAACAGCTGGCTCCTGGTGGGGTTGTTATATCTGTACTTCTTATCTTATCCTATCCATCTAACCTAGAAGGGATCTACAATAAAGGATTTACCTACTTACACAGTTGGACCGTGCATCTTCCTTTACGACAATTTGGCGACGTTTTTGAAAAAGGATGAACCTACGTGTGAACTAAGGAAGCAACTACAAGAAAGGATTCAAAGACATTAAGATCTCATACTTAAGCAAAAGGTAACGCCCAGCTGACCCCACCAGTGTCCTGTTCCACCTGGACAGCCTCCACCCTGGGTGTGTGTTTAATACAGTTTGACTGCGTCTTCCCATTCGGGAAAATTTACGGCGACATTGACAACTGGTTCTTCAGTGTTACCTGTGTGTTATCGGTGAGTCTGCTGTTCCTCCGCTACTGTTTCCGAGTTTACACTTTTGGAAGAAGCTCAAGAATGTCTAGGAAAGCTTTGGTGTGGCTCATGCGCTATGTGTTCAAGCATTTTTCAGTGACTGGGAGTACTTGGCAAGCTGTTGCTGTGTCTTACTGTGTCAAGAGTGGCATCTTAACCATGCGCTCGTATACGAAGGCTGTGGCTGCTGTTGTGTTTTGACGTGTAAAGTATTTTGTTTACTCATTGGGACACTTGAGATGTTGCCTCGGCTCAACAGCAGTTGGACCGCTGACTTTCAAACAGGCCACGAGCACACACAGCCCACATGCACTCGACACGCGCAACCTTATCAGCTAAGTGATCGGTGCAATCCATCTTCTGTGACGTCCGACTTCTCCGCGAGTTCTTTACTGCAGTGGACGTTTTTTGTGCACGCCTTAGCCGTGAGCCACCCTGGACAGCGTCAAGTATGCGTGCCGCCATTTTGTTGTGGTTCACGATATTTCCTGTACATTGCTTCAGATTGTCGGACATCTAACGCGGTAAAGGATTTATTGGACAGTATGGGCTTAAACTTAAACGTGACGAGTATCGCATGGAGAGAGGGCAGAACAATGGAACTCTCGACTCCTACATTTCTCAGCGAAATTCGGTGCCGACCGCGAAGAGCTGTGCAACATGACCCCGGGTGAGAGTTCGCTCACCGGAGCTCAAGCATTTTGTGTTTTTTTTATGCTGCAACTTTTTAGCATTTCTTGATTTGGGTGGGTGTGTGTTTGGCATGGTCTCTTGTTCTGTTTGCTCTATCATTGGCAACTGCTTGGAGTGTTTTGTGTATTTTGCGGTCAGGTCGAGTTTCTTTTCACCTTCGTGGTTATTCTGTGTTTTAAAGGGTTATTTGTGGTGTTTCAAAGGAAAACGTCTGCAGTTCTTGTGTTTACGTCGAACTACAGCATGAGTTTCACTGGTACTGTGTGTTGTACTTGCATTTTAACCCTACGGTGTACCCTACTTTGGGGAGGTTGTGTGCTTGTGGGTAGTCCATGCCCATTTCTGTTTCCTAGGGTGATGTTGAACCTTATGGTGTACCCTGCGTTGGGAATGTTGTAGTTTTGGGTTTCAAGGGAGAGTAATGTATCTTGTTTTGTACTCTTGTTTGGTGACGTTGTAGTGTTTGTGGGTAGTCAATGCCCCATTCATGTTCTCAGGGTTGGTTTCCTGCGGTGTACCCTACATAGGGGAGGTTGTGTGTCTATGGGTAGTCAATGCCCATTTATATTACTTTTCTGAGCTAGTGGTGTTTGCGGGTAGTCCATGCCCCATTTATGGTTCCCAGGTATTGTCCTGTGGTGTACCCTACACAGGGGAGATTGTGTCTTTGCAGGTAGTCCATGCCCATTTTGGTTCCCAGGATTATTGGTTCCCAGGATTATTGTCCTGTGGTGTACTCTACACAGGGGAGGTTGTGTGTTTGCGGGTAGTCCATGCCCCATTTTGGTTTCCAGGTTTATTGTCCTGTGGTGTACCCTTTTCAGGGGTATTGTCCTGTGGTGTACCCTTATCAGGGGAGATTGTGTCTTTGCGGGTAGTCCATGCCCCATTTTGGTTTCCAGGTTTATTGTCCTGTGGTGTACCCTTTTCAGGGTTATTGTCCTGTGGTGTACCCTTATCAGGGGAGATTGTGTCTTTGCGGGTAGTCCATGCCCCATTTTGGTTCCCAGGATTATTGGTTCCCAAGATTATTGTCCTGTGGTGTACCCTACTCTGGGGAGGTTGTGTGCTTGCGGGTAGTCTATGCCCTGTTTCAGATGCCAGGATTGTTATCTTGTGGTGTACCCTACTTAGGGGAGGTTGTCGTATTTTACAAAGTTAGTTCCCTGAGTTGTTTCATGTGGAGATTGTTTGGCCACTATCTTCTGCTCGAAGTCTACCTTCTCGGAACTCGTGGCCAAGGGTTTCATGTTGGTAGGACTTTGAGTTGGGAGCTTTGTCTTATTTTCAGTGTCAGCATGTTTTTATCAAGGGAATTTTTTGCTTTATTATCCAGAGTGTTTTCTCTGGTGTATTTTTGTTATGGGGTTTACATTTATACCCCTGCTGTATCTCTCTCAAGTGTCTGTGTCCACAATCATTTTTGTTTCCAGGGTGTTTATCCTGTGGTGTACCCATGTATGGGGAGGTTGTGAGTGTGACCACCTTTCTTAGCTGTTTTGGTCTTGATTCATCTAAACCATGCTGTTTCACTAAGGGAGGGGGATGTGGCATGTTATTGTATTTTTGCTCATTTAATGTTTAGCAACGTATCGCAATTCTGCTCATACTGATGATACCTCATATCGTTCATTATTAGATTTTGTTTGTCTCATTTTTGTACTTTCCTGCAAATATTATATATGAGGTATCTTGCCTATCTTTTCCTCTATTCTGTTGTCATTCCCTAAGGAGAGAGGATGTGTAGAAAATGACTTTTCAGTGTCCTCCACTAGATAGACTATACTATGACATCTGTGACATCATAGAATGCCTGGATGTCTCTCTGGCTCACAGTGCCTCTCTCTATCTCACTGTGGCAGTTGGTTAACTCAGGCTGAGCTGCTAACAGCTGGCTCCTGGTGGGGTTGTTATATCTGTACTTCTTATCTTGTCCTATCCATCTAACCTAGAAGGGATCTACAATAAAGGATTTACCTACTTACACAGTTGGACTGTGCATCTTCCTTTACTACACTTTCCAACACAGAAAGGCTTGGGAATCTGTCTTTGGGGGGCCCCGCAAGGGCCCCCATGGGTGCAAAGCCACCAAATCATGCCCCCTGTTGATCCCTGCACCCAGTGGCAGGCACCTTGAGGGGCCTGCCACCGGGTGCAGGAATGAACTGCACCCCTCCTCTTTACAATGAGAGCATGCATTCCGTTCAGAATGTATGCTCCCATTGTAAAGTATAGGATTGCGAACGTACAGGGTTCGGTTGCATCCTACTTGCTGGTCTGGAGCCGATGATGGGAGGTCATTCTGTTCCAGTTCCTAACCAATGTCGGATGGATTCCGGTCCGTCCGATATTGGAATCGGTCCCTTAGTCTCTTATTTTAAAAATCTCAAGTGGGATGAAGCTGGAGGCTGTAGCTGCTGAGAGTTCCACAAGGCTGGATACCCCTTTGGCAAAGGACTGCTGAACAGGATTTGCTACTGCCGAGAAGAATGTAGTGTGTGCTGCCACAAAGTCACCTTTTGTCAAAGGGCCATCACCACAACATATAAGACAAGCCTATAGACTTTGTAAAATATTCGCCATATAAAAAGACAAATAATGCACATGTTAAAAATCTTGTCATTGCACTCAAAAAGATTAACCAGTTTAATGCAACCATTAATGTCAATAAAACATTTCAACATCGATCAAAAATCACTGTCAACATTATTACAAATAAGGCATTTAAAATGAGCATTGCATGTGTCTGTCTTCTTTATACACTTCGAGGCCACATGTAATGCATCCATTGAACCAGCCCCTAGAGTGTGCTGCATTCCCAGCTAAAGACCAAAAGCACCAGTCTTGGGAAATGTTTGAAAATAATAGAGAAGTCTCCTTAGGTTAGCTTTCTGTTAGAATGGGCAATAACAAACGAAGAAACGATGTACTATGAGGTGAATATTTATTTTTCAATATCCCACATAATTTGGCAAAAGAAAGAAAAAGTCTTGGTGTTGATTCCCTTCTTATCTTCAGAGGAAGTTTTCCGGAGTGGTTCTCTTCACCATTCCATCAGAAGGAATCTAGTGGGAATGGAACAAAAGAAACAAACAAAAGAGAATATATTTTAAATGCCTTCGTCCTCTGTGTGTGGTAAATAAATAAATAAATAATACCTCTCTTTTTGAATGCATAAATGAATAACAGATAGCTCAATAAATAAGAGTCAAGATTCGAGGTAGTAGGAGTTTTGCAGGTTTAATACAGCATAAGGACAGGAACAGGACTACCTGCACAGGAATAGGATGGCAAGCCCTGGCAGCGCTGCCGGGGGTCAGGATCTGGAATGGCTAGCGTGCTATTTAATAACAGTACATGAGCATATATACATAACGCAAACACATAGCATTACATTGCAATAGGCGTAGCAGTGGGTGGAGCAATAGGCATGACGCGTAGCAGTCGCGAAAGATAAGGGTGAAAAGAGGTGTAACAGGGCGTATACATAGACATGTGATGCAAACGTAACAGAATATGTCATAAATGGGGCGGAAACCATGGAGGGGGCTACCTAAGGAGCCGGGACCTCTAACCTGATGGTGCGCGCAAACTAGCAATGACGTGTTACTAGGAGAAGCTGGGGGCTATGAACTCTGTGCTAGGAGCAGAGACTGAAGTCTGGAGAGTCAGGGCGACATGTACCTAAGTAGTATCTAGTATCTGATGTTTAGAGAACATGTTGATAGAATCCAAAAGTTATCGGGGTAAAGGCTAACAGACTCTAGGACTGGAGCATGCATTATTCTACATGTAGTGCGTGATGAAGAATATTAAATGACCATTAAATGCAGTATTTCTCTTACATGGAGACGTAGAGGCTAGACAATGACGGAAACTATTGATGCGATTCAGTAGCTTTAGGAATGCAGAGAAGGAGGGCTGTACTGATAACTCGAATCATAACATACTCTTGGCAGACTCAGAGGCAGAGCCAGGCTGAACCGGGCACTGTGAGGCTGGAAGTAAGTGAAGGGTCGAGGATACAGGTGGGGGCTGTATCGCTCCTCAGCGAGGGCTTCAGGAGACAGGAGCTGAATCTGGTGTCCGGGCCCTTTTGAGGCCTAGAAACGGGGACTTTACAATGCATTAACGTGCACACTGAGAAACGTGGCAACGTAGCTTTACATAAGCCTGATATTCGTAGTATTCACGAGAACTGGAAACTGGCATACTAGAGGTGGACACAACTATAATTGCGTCTTTAATCGAACATGGGGAATACATATGCATATTAATCATGCACACATAACATATGATGGAGGACGCGTAGGGACACAGAACATGGCATAATTTACTTTTCCACATTCCCTCCTTGTCACTACGCTTCCATCAGGAAACATCAATATTCATGATACCATCTATTATTTCATACAGTATCATTTGCTCGTCTCGAATTCTTTTTGAACGGGATTTAGAACGGGACCTAGGACTAGGAATACAAGATGTAGCACAAATGCCGCAAATCGCAGGGCCACATTGTATACAGAGGCAGCAGCTGAATATGATCGCTACTGCAATACCTAGAAAGGACAAGACTTTCCATCCCCAGGCGGAAACTATATTCCAGAACCAACCGGACCATGTCCAGGTGCCTGGATTTTGGTGTAACAGATGGGCAATTTTATGAAGTCTGGTTATAGCTGAATAAACAGACGGCGCGTTATTTGGAATGAAAATGCAGCAACTAGATCCGATGACTCTACATGCCCCGCCCCTATCGGCCAATATGACGTCAAGGACGAGACGATTTTGCAAAACTACAAATCTCATAGCAGATTGCTCTTCGGTTAAGTTACCTAGGGCAGAGGCAGTCTCATTTACTACAGCTTCAAGGGTTCTGGTTAACCTACGGATTAGCTTACTATTCTGGATAGGTCCTATAAAGAAGAAGAAACCTCTATTGAAATCTGTATACTGTTCTAGAGCAGTTTCAGTATAATCGACAATTGGGGACTCGATCTCCCTTCTATGTCTAATGTGTACTAGATGTGTGTTTCTATGATAATCAGATGGGGCTAGGAAAACAGGTGGCAGTAGGAAGGCAATGTAACAGGTTCCCTCCCAATCGAGGGGCAGACGAACATATGCGGTCTGACCACAAATAAAATATGAATGACGTGAAGCTTTGAAAATAGATTTCCCACTGTCACTATACTTGACAATAGTAGTACAATCGCTATGTCCTACGTGTACGGAACCATTATTTCGGACACATAATTCGCCTTTGACTGGTAGTACTGAAATAGCAGGTAAGTCTGGAGTAGTATCAGACTGAACATTCAGGACCATGAAATTCGAAGAATAATTACCTAAATTGTAAACTTCGTTTTCTAGATCTAACCCTGTTCTGTGGGGAAGACCTTGCTTGTCTGGAAAACATGTACTGTTAAGAAAAGACATATCTGTTGAGGATGACGTTAACGTGGACCATGCTCCACACGAACCATTATGTGAAAATGGATAAGGAAAGAGTGGCAGAACTCCCTTCGGTGTCTGAAAAGGGGGGAGTCGACCACACACCCAACAATTAGTGGCATTGCTGGTCTGGTGTGAATAATGTAACATGCGGATAAAAGAGTTATTACGGATAGCGAGGCGGTAAGAGAGTTCATGAGGAGGCAGATCACTAAACGTGTGCTCTACTGTAGCATTAGTAGACTTATTTACATGAGAAACTGGAAAATACAGGTAAAATGCATAACTGGTGCAGGAAATCATAATGCTGAGAAATAATATGAAACTTAGAAAAACGATACATCGGATTGAGTTTTGACTAACTCTCTCACTATGGGGGTCTATTTTATACATGTCAGAAACAGTCTAACCGTTTCACCTAGGGGAGGACTTAGACAATCAAACTGGCTGACTTATTTTACTAGACCGGAGTTTCAACTTATACTCCTGCTGCGGAGTTTTCTCTAACAGGGAGGGTGCAGTATCATTGTTCTTTGCGGGACAGTCCTTGAGAATAGTACTTTGGCAGTCTTTCAAATCCTGAGAAATGTTCTTTGAAACGGGCTTCAATCCATAAAATTTCTTTATGTGCGAAAGGTGCACCCAGCCTTTGGGTCCCTCCAACTTCACGGCTGTGCGGGTGGCGAGGAGGACCTGTCGCCCCCTTCCAGCGAGGCTCTAGCGGACTTGAGCGGTCAAAATTTCTCACTAAAACCATGGATCCGGGAACGATTTCATGCGGTGCCACCTCGGTATTGTCTGGAAATGCGGCGGCAACCTGTGAACGACAAGAGTTGAGGGCAGACATCAAGGAAGCTAGGTAATCTGTCAGCATATTACTTGAAACATCGGTAATACTTCGGGGTCTGGGTGTACCCCACATGTTAGGGGGGCGGCCGAATACGACCTCATACGGGGACAGACCTGATCTGGAATGTGCGACCATGCGCATATAGAACAAAGCGACTGGCAGAGCTACTAGCCAGTCCACACCTTTCTCTTTACATACTTTGGCGATGCGGATTTTCAGGGTCTGGTTATGTCTCTCTACGAGACCTGCTGCTTCAGGGTGGCGTACACAATGGAACTTTCACTGGTACCCTAACAAAAGGGAAACATGCTTCATTAACTCTGAGGAGAATGGCTGGCCGTTATCAGAATATACGACCCTAGGGAGTCCATAACGGGGGAAGAACTCACGAACCAACTGCTTGGCAGTGGTCGCGGCTGTGTAATCTGGGACTGGATATGCTTCTGTCCACCTGGACAAAGCGCATACAACTACGAGGACATACTTGAAACCTCGACATCGCTCCATCTGAATATAATCCATCTGGAGGACTTCAAAGGGGTGGTCAGGAGGTTGGAATCCACCTTGTTCCACCGGGACACTTTTACCTGGATTAAACTGACAACATATCATACAGGTACGGACTTTCTGCTTGGCTGCAGCTCGTAAATGCTTGTTGAACCAAATGTTCTGGATACTGTCTAACATAGTTTTTCTCCTAAATGTGCTGGACTATGTGCGGTATTGATAATGACTTGAACCATAGAGTCGGGGAGAAACCATGTGGCTTTTCCCTTCGTCACCCATCCTTAATCTGTCTGGACCCCTCCTTGTTCGGACCATTTCTTGATTTCTTCGGGAGTAGCATGTAACTGGATATCTATGACATCTTGAGTAGGGTCCTTAATTGTCATACATGTAGTCGGATCTAGAGTGTGTGTCATGTTAACTGGAATGTCTGGAGTCTGAGCTGTAAGCTTGGCTGTGCGATCTGCTAGATCATTACCCTGGGAAATAATGTCAGTAACTTTCGTATGTGCTTTGCATTTCATGATAGCAATGGATGTCGGTAAATGTATTGCATCTAACAGAGCTTGAATAAGGAGACCATGCTGAATCTTGGTTCCATGAGAAGTCATGAAACCTCTCTCCTGCCAGAGCACTCCAAAGTCGTGTACGACTCCAAATGCGTAGCGTGAATCTGTGTAAACATTAACTTTCAGGTTCTTGGCGTGTATGCAGGCTTGTGTCAGAGCAACTAGCTCTGCTGCTTGAGCGGACAGGGTGTCAATACGGTGTGTCTCAATAACTTCAGTGTCAGTAGTCACTGCATACGCGGCGACTAGTTCTCCTGTACTTGTTCTCATGCATGAACCATCCACATAAAGTGTCAGGTCGGGATCTGGTAATGGAATATCTGTCAGATCTTGTCTTGGCTTGGTCATGATGTTAACTACTTCCACACAGTCGTGTGTGGCAGAATTCGAAGTAACTGATGGTAACAATGTAGCAGGATTTAAAACGTTGCAGCGTCTGATTTCTATGTGTGGCTGGAACAGTGTCAATTCATAACCTGTTAAACGTGCAATTGTCAAGTGCTGGGTCTGTGTTCGATTTAAAAGAACTTCCACGGAGTGTGGAACTTGTACTGTCAGGGAGTGTCCTAATACTATGGAATCACTTTGTCTGATAGCTAGTGCTGTGGCTGCAACTGACTTGAGGCACGCAGGCAGAGCCTGGGCTACAGGATCTAATGTGCTCGAAAAATAGGCACATGGCTTGTATTGTCCTGCTTGATCTTGTGTGAGAACAGATAATGCTGTACCTTCGCGTTCTGTGACGAAAAGTGTAAAAGGCTTACTGTAGTTCGGTGTTGCTAGAACTGGAGCTTGACATAAAGCTTTCTTTAACTCATTGAAGCTAAGTGTATGTTCAGATGTCCAAGGGAGAACAGTCGATACGGCTGCCTCCTGTGTCGTTAACTGTATCAGTGGCTTGGCTAGAAATGCATACTGAGGAATCCATTGTCGGCAATAAGAAGTAAGGCCGATAAAAGCACGTACCTCCTTCTGGGTCTTGGGCTGAGGAAGACTCGCTATTAACTGAATACGGTCAGGTGTCAACTGCCTACCCCTCTTGGACAGTAAGTGTCCTAAGTAGACCACTTGCTGGACACAGAATTGAAGCTTCGAAGGGGACACCTTGTGCCCCATCTCGGCTAGGAAATACAGAACTGTGAGGGATGCTCGCTCGCAAGCACGTTCAGAACGGGCTGTGATCAATAGATCATCGACATACTGGAGCAGGGCAGTGTCAGTTGGCATGTGAACATTATCAAGTTGTCTCTTAAGTGCTTGACTGTAAATACTAGGGCTTTCTGTGAAACCTTGAGGAGCTCGTGTGAACATATAGCTCCTTCCATTTAAACAGAATCCGAAAATAAACTGGCTGTCTGGATGAATGGGAACACTGAAAAACGCGTTCTTGAGGTCGATTACAGTAAAGAACATGGCTTCGGAATCAATGGCTGTTAATAGGGAAGAGATATCTGGGACCACTGGGTACTGGGGAATAATACATTTATTAAGTTCTCGTAGGTCAATCACTAAACGATATACTGGGGGTGCATTTGGATCAGTACGTTTCATGACTGGAATGATCGGAGAATTACATACATTGGAGTCAGTTTCTACAACCACTCCTTGAGCGATGAGCTCGTCAATAATTTTGGATAAGGCTGCTACAGCCTCAGGTGGCAATCTGTACTGTCTGATTCGTGGTAACACTACACCAGGCTTGAGAGTCACACGATGGGGTGTGATTTGCATGTAACCTACATCAGTTGGACCTTGCGCCCATAAATCCTGCGGAACATTAGACAATCTGGGATCAAAATCTCGTAATACATAGTGACCCTTAAAGTCACGCAGGAACAGACGTATTCCCTCTGGGGAACAGCATATAACTGCACCTAATTCGTTCAGTGTTTTAATGCCTAATAGATTTTCTGGACATGACTTAGTAAGTAACAGATCAGTAGTACGGGACAATGGACCTACTTCTAGAGTAACTGGCTTTGATATTTCATTTACGATAGGCTTTCCTGAAAATCCAAGGGAAACATTTCTTGAGCCTGAGAGCGGAGCCCCTGGAACTTCGGCGTGACTTATAGTGGTCCTACTTGCCCCTGTATCAATCAAAAACTTTCTGTCTTTCCCTAATACTTGACTATGAACATAGGGACCTTCTTGATCTACAGGTATCTCGATGAGAGGCAAGCCTACCTCCCTCTCTAGGCTGTTTCATGAATACGGCTGATACTCTGGATACTCGGACTGTGCATACTGGTACATCTGCTGTGTAACATGCTGTGTTGCAGCGATGGGCTGCGGTGCTGTAACTGTCTGTGGTGCATTCTGTGGCTGAGGAGTCTGTGAAACTTGTTCTTGTCTAGGTGGACGTGGTCTTTCTTTAGTCTTACCAGTAGCTATGTTGTGTTTCAGAACTGCACACTCGTTTATAAAATGACCTGGCTGTTTACAATAATTGCATGTCCCTTTAACGGGAACTGCAGGATGACTGGCTTGATTCGGACCCCTCTTCTGACTGTCTTGAGGAACAGATTGTGCAACTAGTACTTTCATTTTCGTGTCTTTCATACGTTTTCTCTCGTGTTCTTGTTCTTCCCTGATTCTATTCTGGTGGTATTGGAGCATCTGTAACATCTGGGACGGGGTATTAGCTTGCCAGGTACTTTCGACTTTCAAAACTCGATTTTTAATTGGTGGACTTGAATTCTCGACTAATTTAGTAACAAAAAGGTGAGGGTATGACTCACTACTTGTCTTGAGGTCACTGTTGATGCTAAAACATTTCTCAAATCTAGAATAAAAATCACTAATGTCTTCGTCTTGTTTCTGTTTACAGGCTGAGATTGCATCCCAGTCTTCCTTTTTCGTTGTTAACAATCTGGGTAAAACTTGAATCAATAATTCAGGTAATTCTTTACATTTCGCTCCAAGACCGGTACCTGGTACTCGTGCCTTGTCTTCAGCTTCTAGGACTGCCCAATCTATCTTTTTCTCTCCCACCTCCCATTCTTTTTCCTTGAGTTTCTCATATACCCCTGCGGGCAACAGGACTTTTAACATTTTAATAATATCTGGATACGTGTATTCTCCCATACGGAGCATGTCTTTTAATTCTCGGTGGAACCCTGCTGGATCTTTATCATGACAGGGAATTAACTTTTTCATCTCTAAGAGTTCCATCTTTGTGATAGGGGTGTAAACAAACACTCGTTGCATTTCACCACCGTCTGTCTTAATTGGATGCACTTCTCGTAATGGATTCTGTCTGTCTATGTAAAAGGGTTTACTTTCTGGGGGTGAGACATGAACAAAATGCGGGTTCAAAAACATACTATATTTGTGGCGCTGTTCTAGAATGACACTAATTAAATCAGTACCTAAACCTTTCCATCTATACTGGAGTAACTCGTTCAGGACATCGTGTAACGGACCTGGATCAGAATGTTGACCCTCATACAATGTAATGAGGTGCTGGGTCATATACATACCCACCAGTCGCTGCTCGGCTGGGGGCAATTTCAGAAACATTTGTGCCACTATTTCGTCTGGAAAAGTGGTAGAATCAGTAATCCATCGGACTGCTGATCGGACTAGTTCTTGTTCATGCATGGTACTTAATTCACTGTAACCGATTCGTGATTTCAGAATGTGATCGGTAGCTTGAAATACTTGTTCCAGAGAACCTTGTTCTGGTGCTGGATGATGAAAAATTGACTTGTGTTCTAGGCGCAAATGGCGATCTGGAAATCTAGATTTTCCTACATACGCTATTCTGTCGGGATTCTCGTCCTCTACCTCTTCTGTAGAAGAGTCATTTTCTTTCTCGCTTACTTGTGCTGCTTTCCGTTGATCGTGTAACCTTATTATGTCTTTACGAATTTTCTTGTACATACTCTCTATACTACCGATAGTCTTGTGCTTACCCTCGGCTATATTATCACTCCACCTTGTCAGGACTTTCATTTCGGCTCGATCTTTGGTCGGATAATCTTGTTCCCTTATTAGACAATTAATCAGAAACTTTAATAGCATGAGCTGGACTTCAACTTTTCTTTGGCACATGACGTCACTAATACTTTCTGGATCATTCCCTGTACGGATGAAACGATATATTCTGTCTAGATCTTCTTTCATATCTGGTAGGGTGACTAGATACTCGGTCACCTTTCTCACGCGTAATGAATATAAAACCATATTATCCTCGCCTGGGACTGGATCATAGCCACATTCGTTAAGGGCTTTTCTTATTTCTGCAACAGACTGATATCTGGGCGTACGCTGTGACGCTTGTGCATGTAATTCGGCTAACGTTAGACGCTTGTGTGGCGGCGGGGTTTGAGGAGGACCTCCTCCTGCGGCCCCTAAACTAGAGTCGTCTACTGATGCTCTTCGTCCTGGCAGAGTGGGAAATGGAAATGCAGGCTGGACTTGTATGGCGGGCTGGACCGGGGGTACCGTAACAGGTACTCCGGTGTCTGGGGGAGCGGGAAGTGCCTGATTTACAGGGACTGGCGGAGCGGGATTTGCATATTCTGGGACTGTGTCGTCCAAATAGGACGAAATGAAAATATCAGCTGCGGTCGGTTTGTGACGTAGCTTGGTCGGAACTAATGGTAGCGGGAAATTGCTGGACGCCTCTGGGGTCGCTTTTGGCAAGCCCTCGGCAAGAAGAGGATACATACCCTTAATGAGGGCGTTCCTCTGTCTGTCTGTCTGTTCGGTTTTGACTCGTTCACCTATCTCGATTAATTCCCTTTCTTGGGCTCGTTCTAAGGATTCTCTACTTAATTCTGACTTTCTGATTTCTTTTTCGGTTCTTTTATGAGATTCTTTGCGCCATAACTCGATGGCATCTTTCTGTGACTGTCTGGCTTTCTTTTTCCATAATGCTTCTTCTACTCGCATGATGCACTCGGCATCCCATGTGCCTGATACAGGCCATCTATACTTTTCCTCTAACTGTTTGATATATTCGACCCATAAATCTAGATACAATATGGCGCTTATGCCATGCTTCTGATACATAAAATGACCTGGACTGTCCCTAGGCGGGACAGGAACTGCTGCTTCCAGCAGACCCTTTCTAGTTTTTAACTGACGTAACTTAGAAAACAAGGGCATGACTGAACTGTAACTGAGACACAATACGTAATTACACAATAAACACGATAATTACTTCACACTCATACCACAACATCAAAATACATGAAGAACATTTAGAATAACAGTTCGAACAGAATACTACCTGGAATACGGAACACAGAATACATGAATTTTCTCGAGAACAGAACTGACTAGAACAGAAACTAGATGCACTGCTGAAACAGTACGAAACTTACCGGTCTCATAAAGAGACACGTCAGGACCCGCATCCACCGAAGTGGACACTTCGTTTGTGGGTCTGTGTACCACCAACCCACGGACCAGAGTCAATTAAATTGACCCTGTCTAGATACTACCCCAGTAACGGTACTCACCGGGCAGCAAGAACGGGAGGCCTCGGACTGGACTGGACTGCTACGACGACGGACGACGAACTTCGGACTTCAGTTACGGGTGGACCTCCAGATACCTCGGACCTTGGACTCTCGGCTTGGGCTCTGGTCGGGACTCGCCGCGTTCCTCCACCGCCTCGTCTGGATGCTGGACCGCCTCCTCCGTCTCCTCCGTGGGCCTGAGGGATACTTGAAGCAGAAATATCTGCACGTGCACGGTATGGTTCCGTCACGGCTGCAGAGGGTCAGGGGGCCGGCGTGGCTTCACCGGCGCGTGGGGAAAGGGCAAGTCCCTGTTCGGGCGCCATTATGTGGTAAATAAATAAATAATACCTCTCTTTTTGAATGCATAAATGAATAACAGATAGCTCAATAAATAAGAGTTAAGATTCGAGGTAGTAGGAGTTTTGCAGGTTTAATACAGCATAAGGACAGGAACAGGACTACCTGCACAGGAATAGGATGGCAAGCCCTGGCAGCGCTGCCGGGGGTCAGGATCTGGAATGGCTAGCGTGCTATTTAATAACAGTACATGAGCATATATACATAACGCAAACACATAGCATTACATTGCAATAGGCGTAGCAGTGGGTGGAGCAATAGGCATGACGCGTAGCAGTCGCGAAAGATAAGGGTGAAAAGAGGTGTAACAGGGCGTATACATAGACATGTGATGCAAACGTAACAGAATATGTCATAAATGGGGCGGAAACCATGGAGGGGGCTACCTAAGGAGCCGGGACCTCTAACCTGATGGTGCGCGCAAACTAGCAATGACGTGTTACTAGGAGAAGCTGGGGGCTATGAACTCTGTGCTAGGAGCAGAGACTGAAGTCTGGAGAGTCAGGGCGACATGTACCTAAGTAGTATCTAGTATCTGATGTTTAGAGAACATGTTGATAGAATCCAAAAGTTATCGGGGTAAAGGCTAACAGACTCTAGGACTGGAGCATGCATTATTCTACATGTAGTGCGTGATGAAGAATATTAAATGACCATTAAATGCAGTATTTCTCTTACATGGAGACGTAGAGGCTAGACAATGACGGAAACTATTGATGCGATTCAGTAGCTTTAGGAATGCAGAGAAGGAGGGCTGTACTGATAACTCGAATCATAACATACTCTTGGCAGACTCAGAGGCAGAGCCAGGCTGAACCGGGCACTGTGAGGCTGGAAGTAAGTGAAGGGTCGAGGATACAGGTGGGGGCTGTATCGCTCCTCAGCGAGGGCTTCAGGAGACAGGAGCTGAATCTGGTGTCCGGGCCCTTTTGAGGCCTAGAAACGGGGACTTTACAATGCATTAACGTGCACACTGAGAAACGTGGCAACGTAGCTTTACATAAGCCTGATATTCGTAGTATTCACGAGAACTGGAAACTGGCATACTAGAGGTGGACACAACTATAATTGCGTCTTTAATCGAACATGGGGAATACATATGCATATTAATCATGCACACATAACATATGATGGAGGACGCGTAGGGACACAGAACATGGCATAATTTACTTTTCCACATGTGGACCAGCTGGTTGTGGGGAGAGTAGTGAGGGAGAAATCACCAAACCGCCACCATGCGATCACTAGCGCTTTCAGAACGCTAGAAATCGTTAGAAGCTTTACGCATCCCTGGTCCCTGCGGTTTATTCCCTCCCGTTCCTATCTACTTTAGAGAGCCACCCAAGAGCGTACCTCTGACAGCCACGCTCCTCCTGGAGCATGGCGGGTTGGTGCCTGATACCGGATAGGGTCCGGCTCCCTCTCTCGTGTTCCTGTGGGCAACGCCGACCTGGTCTCTCTCTTAGGAATGCCACCTTCCTCCGTGCAGATGCCTTCTTGTCTCAGAATTCCGGTTCATAGGTGTTCTGCTCCTGCATAATCTTGGTAACAGCCCGCTTTTCCGACGTCTGTACTTCCTTTTAAAAGGTCTACCTCCGCTGTATCTTCATTGGAGGAGAGCTCATGTGACTCAGTCACATGGGTTGGGCTGCCTTCTGGGGAACTGTAATCCTTAAAGGGACCATAACCAATTTCTGGTTCATGTTCCTATGGTGACTGAAAATAAAATATAGGAGAGATGGAAGGGGGTAAGAGGTCACAACTTTCGTTTTCTTCCTCGCCCTGTGAGGTTACCTCGTGACACTTTCGTGAAACCTGGGAGACTTAGGGTCAAATTTCAATATTTAATCTAGGGGTGCCTATTTTGGGGCAAAAGCAAATCACTTGACAAGTAAACTTCACATGACTATCAGCGAGTAATCAATCCACTCTGTAAATGGTGATAAGTATATTCGTCCACGTACAGGAAATCAAAAAGTAATCTTGGTCCGTATACGCATATCAGCTTGGACCTTGTCAGAATCACTTGTCAAGTGATTTGTTGATATAACGACGAAGAGATTGTTTATCCGTGCTACAAGACTCACAGTATTGTTTGTTGAAAGACTTGGAGAATTATTTACTGTGGCTATTAACCCCTTAAGTGCTGCCGTCGGCCAACGGTCGTCACGGGCACTACCTCCCCAGTGCTGCGTGCGACCGCTGGACGTCCAGTTCAGCACCGGATAATGGACAGCGCAGCACTGGGGAGGTTTGTTTACTAGCTCCCAAGTGGTTAAGAAGAATTGGAAGCTCGAGGGCCCTGAAGAAGTCTGTATGTCAGAGACTGACAAGACGAAACACGTGTTGGCTGTGTTTTGAAAATTACGTTGGATGATGGAATAAAGAGAAGAAAAATTGGAAGAAATTGACTTTATTACTGTGGACTTTGATTTAATAACCTAGAGTGCTTGGTGGAGATTTTGGTACTGTTTACCATGTGATTACTGTGGTTGAGACACAAGTAGTGAGACTCACTCACAATAAAAAGCCAAAAGCCGGGTGATCAAAAAAAGAAATACCGGCATACTGAATGGGCGGAACCCATTTTGTAACAGAAATATAAAATCCATCCTGACCATTCATTTGGGTTTTAAATTACTATTAAAATGAGAACAGGAGCTATTTTTCTGACTATTTCCAAACTGTGTTTAGCACTTATTAAAGGTAATAGTGTAAGCCATTGTTAACCAATGGTAGAGTCAGTCTTGCCAAAGGGAAAAATGACTTTGGAGGTTTATACCTCCCAGGGCAAGTAAAACATTAAATATTCATTTTGTACTTTTTAAATACCATGCACCTTGCCCTATGAGCCTTCAGGGCCTACCTTAGGAATGGCTTACAAAAATGAAAAAAAAAAGGTTTTGACGTGGCGAATGGCTTATTTCGCCAGGTTGAAATAGCAGTACAAAACTGAAAACCTTGGCAGTAGCAGTAGTCCTTCAGATCGGTGTTGCAGTGCTACTTTAGTGGGTGGCACAATGAGTGCTGCAGCCCACTAGCAGTATATAATTTACTGGACCCGGGTACAAGAGCTACCATTTACTAGGGACTTACCAGGAAATTAAATGTGCCAATTGGGAGGATGCCAATTCTAACCTGTTTAGAGAGGAGAGTAAAGACATTTTGCCACTGGTTAGCAGCAGTAAATTGGGCAGATTCCTATGCCCGACAAAAACTGGTTCAGCAAAAGAAAACAAAGATTTGGGGCAATACCTACAAAAATGATTATTTCCAACAGGTTTGTAGGGATTGTCTGAATTCATGGTGTTCATTGTTTCAGATGATTTTGAGCATAAAGATTTTCACAGAGAGGAGCCCGGAACATGGAGGGAACTTCTGCCATAGTTGTCTCTGACACATTTCATCACAACAAATATGGGATACATTTGGATGTATGACGTAACAATGAGGTCATTTACCATGAATGCCTTTACTGTGATGCTGGAAGCATGACAGCATCTTTTGAATGAAAGTCTTAACAACAACTTTTATTACCACAAGTATGCCTTTACCACAACAATTCAAGTATTTTACAGGTAGGTATAAACTGTTTATATATATATATATATATACATATATGTATATATATATATATATGTTCACTGGAAAATAACACAAAGGCTACACAGACGTTACAGTTAGGCTAACATTTCAGTCATGCAAAACCAGTGAAATTCAGCAGTTAGCTAAGCTAACTATAACTCTCCTCCTGCAATCCACTGCTTATGACCTCACATATTCCAATGACTCATCACATGGTCAGTGAAATCACTGATGATATTACTGATGACATCTCAAATTACATCACTGATGACATCATCCAGTGAGTGTACGTGTTTTCTAAACATTTAGGAGTGATAAACATATATACCATGGTACTACATAAGTTATAATAGTATACTTTCTATACTACTAATGAGTGATACCATTTCTAACATACATTATATGAGTGGCTGTGTGACTGTGTGTATCAATGTGTGAGTGGGCTTCAGTGCTGTTATAGGTATGTGAGGTGGGTGTGTGAGTGGTTGCATGGGTGTATACGTAGGTATGTGAGTAGCTGTGTGGGTGAGTGCGCGGCTGTGTGAGTGACTATGTTGGTGAGTGAGTGGGTGTGTCAGTGGCTATATGGGTGAATGAGTGGCTGTTTGGGTATGTGTGTAAGGGACTGCATGGATAAGTGAGTAGGGGTTTAAATCGCTGTATGAGTGAGTAATTGGCTGTGCAAGTGGTTGTATGGGTGAGTTAATGGCTATTTTAGTGGCTGTTTGGTTAAGTGAAGTGGTGTGTGAGTGGCTGTATTGGAGAGTGAGTGTCTGTGAGAATGGATGTATAGGTGAGTGAGCGGATGTGTAAGTACTTGTATGGATGTTTGAATGGGAATTTGTGTGGTTGTTTGGGTATGTGAGGGAGTGTGCGAGTGCTTGCATGGGTAATTGAGTGGCTGTGTTGAGAGACTGTATGGATGAGTGAATGGAAGTCTGAGTGGATGTATAGGTGAATAGGTGGATGGGAGTGGCTGTTTGGGTTAGTGTGACTCTATGAGTGGCTATATGGGTAAGTGACTGGTTGTATGAGTAGCTTTATGGATGGGTGAGTAAGTGGTTGTGTGAGTGTCTGTATGAGTCAGTGGTTTTGTGAGTACATGTATGGATCTGTGAATCGGTATGTGAGTGGTTGTGTGGGTGTGTGAGTGAGTATATGAGAGGTTGAATGTGTGAGCACTTCTGTGGATGATGTCATCAGTGACTTCACTGACCATGTCATGAGGGATGTAATATGTGAGGTCATAAGCAGTGCATTATGGAGTGTAAGTTATAGTTAGCTCAGGTAAGTATAACTGCTGAATTTCACTGGTTCTGAATGAGCCTAACTATAGCATCTCTGTAACCTTTGGTTTGTTCAGTGAATTTCTACATTTGTTTTATTCTATTCTCTAACTGTAACATCTCTGTAACCTTTGTTTTTTTCAATGAAGTTCTAAGGATTTTAAAATAATTGTCCTAACTATAACACCCCTGTAACCTTTGTTTGTTTAGTCAATTTCTAAGGTTTTTACATTTTATTTTCTAACTGTAACCTGTAACCTTTGAGAATAAGGGTGTGAGTGAGTGTACGAGTGTCTTGGTAGGTGTGTGAGTATCAGAGTGGGGCTAGGTATACCTACATAAGTGTCTGACTGGGTCTGTGAGTGAGTGCATGAGTGAGTAAATGAGTGTCTAAGTGTTTCTGTGAATGGGCACATGAGTATGGGTCTGTGAGTGGATGTGTGAGTTTCTAAATGGGTCTGTGAATGAGTGCTTGAGCATCTGAGTCAGTCTTTGAGTGGGTGTGTGAGTCTCTGTGTTGGTCTGTGAATGGGTGCGTAAGTCTCTGAGTGAGTCGTTGATTGGATGCATGTGTGTATAAGTGTGGATGTAAGTGAGTGCATGAGTGTTTGAGTGGGTTTGTGACTGGGTACATGAGTATCTTAGTAGGTCTGTGAGTGGGTGCACGAGTATCTGAGTCAGTCTGTGAGTGGATGTGTGAGTCTTGATTGGGTCTGTGAGTCAGTGCATGAGTCTCTGAGTAGGTCTATGAGTGGGTCAGAAAGTGTGTGAGTGGATGTACATGTCTCAATTCATCTGTGAGTGCGTGCGTATCTGAATGGGTCTGTGAGTGGCTGTAAGAGTGTATAAGTTGTTCTGTAAGTGGATACATTACTGCCTGAGTGGGTTCTGTGGTTCTGTTCATTCTCCATCATTTCTGCCTTTTGTCTGCTAATTTCTGACCTTTATATGGCCTTTCTGTTAGTTTCTGACATCTATTTTGCTTCTTTCTGCTAGGTTATGACCTTTATTTTGCCTCTTTCTGCTAGTTTTTTACCTTTAGTTTGCCTCTTTCTGCTCCTTTCTGACCTTTAACTTGCCTCCTTCTGCTTGCTTCTGACCTATATTTTGTCTCCTTCTCATTGTTTCTGACCTTTATTTTGCCTCGTTCTGCTCATAGCTGTTCTTTATTTTGCTTGTTTCATCTCATTGCTGGTCTCTATTTTGCCTCTTTCTCCATGTTTCTGACCTCTATTTTGCTTATATATGATCATTCTTGATTTCTGTTTGACTCTTTCTGCTCATTGCTGGCCTTTATTTTGCCTCTTTCTGTTAATTTCTCACCTTTATTTTGCCTCTTACTGCTATTTTTTTACCTCTATTTTGCCTCTTTCTGCTCGTTTCTCACCTTTATTTAGCCTCTTAGGGCTAGTTTCTGACCTTTGTTTTGCCTCTTTCTAAACGTTTCTCACCTTTATATTTCCTCTTTCTGCTCTTTGCTGACCTTTATTCTGCCTCTTTCTGACGTTAATTCTGCCTCTCTCTTCTCCCTTCTTACCTTTGTTTTGTCATTTTTTTAGAGAGGGAAAGCATGGCCCTTCAACCTGGGCCATTTTCGGCACCAGGTACCCCAGCACCGGGCCATATCACCCGTTTGCCCCCAGGCCACCCACTGTTCAATCGGATCATGGGAGAAGCCTCAAGCCCCCCACAGTCCCAGCTGGCTCCCTGCCTCCTGCTAAAGCCTGCATTGCTCTTGCAGACAGGGGGCTGCTGAAAGGCAGCTTCCTGTCTGTCAGAGCAATGTTTTCATTTTTTTGTGCTGTACGTTTACTTGCATGCAAGGAAATAGATGAAAACTCTGTTTTCTGCAAGCTAGAGCTGTTTGACTGTTTCGGCTTGCAGAAAGCAGAATTAAGTTTGCTTCTGATTCATGGGAGCTGTCAGTCCTCACCTAGCAAAAACAAAGAGCTACCCCCTGAGGGTGGGCTCCTAGGAGGTAGCAGGAGCTGTCCCTGGGGGTGACAGTCCCCAGGACCATAAATGGATCTATGAGGGGAGCTGTGCAGCCCCCATTCATCTTAGAACTTAGCCCCGGGGAGGTGGTGGTCCCCGGGGGTCTGCGAAGTACCCTCTACGTTCATTTATTTCAGCACCGGGGAGTTAGTGGTCCTCGGGCTGCAAGGGTGCCACGCAGACCCCCTCATTAATGTTAAATGTTGAGCCCTGGGGATGCCGCAGTCCCCAGGGCACTGACAGGCTCAGCGGGCCTTCCTGCACACATTGTTTTAAATACCCTGGGGAGGTGGCAGACCTCGGGCTGCGGGGGTTGCACAGGTCCACTCTGCATTAATGCTACATATTTAGCCCCAGGGAGGTTGCAGTCCCCTGGGACGAGATGGCAGATATTTTTAAATGCCCCAGGGATGTGTGGGTCCCCGAGGCTGCAGTGAGCCACACGAGACCCATGCATTTATTTATACACATTTCCGGGGAGGTGGTGGTGCCCAGGGCATGGGGAGTGCCGCACGGGCACCCCTTCATATTTATAATTGCTCATGGCCTGGGATCTGGCCCATCCATGGGCTAAACATTACAGAAGTACTGGAGTCTGTGCTTCTTCTTTTAACCTTTACTGGCTGGAGCTGTAGTTCCAGCATGGCTCCTGCTGAAAATAAAAATGAAAAGGCTTGTATTGTCCTGGGCACCCAGTTTGTTTTGTTGGGGACCTCGGGGAACCTGAAGGCCCCCGCGGTGTCTGCCAGCTCCCTGCCTCCTGTGGGAGCCGGCATTGCTTTGACAGAGAGGGAGCTGCTGAACATTCAGCTCTCTCTGTGTCAAAGCACTTGTGCTTCGCTTTTGATATCAGTGATGTCATGAATGATGTCACTGACCCTGACTATAACGTCCCTGTAACCTTTTGTTTTTTTCAGTCAATTTCTAAGGTTTTTTAAATGCTAATTCCTAGCGATAACATCCTTCTAACCTTTCTTTTTTTTCAGTGAATTTCTATGTTTTTTTAACTAGTAGTCGTGTTTGCAGACTGGTGGACAAAGAGGGCTTGGCCTCCACCCAGCTCTCAGGAATCTGCACCAGTAATGCACCATAAGCCTTGTTTGCAGAGTGGTGGAGAAATAGGACGTGGCCCCCCAAAGACCTCTTTGCAATCCCACTATGCGGGTATTAGTGGAGATAACAGGTGAGGTAGTTGGCCCAAAGAAATCCTTGGGGGCCAAGTACCCCTTCTGTTACCTCCAGTAAGTCCCACACAGTGGGATTGCTGACACCTGGTAGGTTGCCATGTCTCCTTTCTTCACCACTCTGCAAATGTGCTTTATGGGTCACTACTCATTTGGGGAAGAAGTCCACTTTAGTCGGGGAAGGCCTCAGGAGGCAAGAGGACCTCATACCCCCACCAGCAGTGCGCTGAAAGGGATGTATGACATTACAACGCATGCTTTTACCACGCATGCTTTTACATCGCAACTTTTACAACGCATACCATTACAACGCATAGCCCTTTGGGGTGCTGGATAGTGAATAGTTGAATTTACTATTCCAACTCCAGTCCCCGTGGATAGTAGGGAAGGTGTTGGATAGTAAATTAAATCTATTCCCTATCCTAGAGCGCCCCCCTGCGCAATGCGTTGTAATGGTTTGCGTTGTAAAAGTTGCGATGTAAAAGCACTGCGTGGTAAAAGTTGCATTGTAAAGGATGTTTCCCTGCTGAAAGGCATGTTTTTAGAGTGGTGGAGAAAAGGGGCGAGGCCTTTGACTACCTCTAAGCACTACCACAGTCTGGGGCTTAATGGAGGTAAGGTAAGGACTCTCAGCAGCTAAGGGGACTTCGTCTCCCAACCAGGAGCGCACCAGGAGGTGTGTTTCCAGAGTTTGCAAGAAAGGCGGTGGGGCCTCTGTTGAGTTAACTTCCTTAATGGAAACTGCTATATTTGAAAAAAATATTATTCAAATAAACGGATTCCCATCACTCACCCATAGGTGACATGTTTCATCATCTGGGTCTCCTCATTGATGTCACACTCGTGACACTAAGGGCTGCAACCTCATCAGAGGGAGCCAGAAGTTGTTTTGTAAGGGTCACTACCTGAGCTTGCAGATGAGAGCAAACAAGTTCTTTAAGTTTTTTATGGGAAAAAATGCAGTACACAAAAAGAGAGATGACAGTGAATTAAAATTGACCTATGAGAGACCCTATCTTTATTATTGTCTCTCACAAATCAAACCTAAAAACAGTGCAAAGTGACAGTCTTTAACAAATAACTGTCTGTTGTTCAAAACAAGAGGGTCAGCATGTTTCAGCACCTACGGACAACATTCAGTCCAATGCCTTCTTCAGGACCACTACTAGATTGATACTGCATATGTGTAAAAAACTATAAAAATGAATCTACAATGTATGGAAATACATGAAAAAACATCAGAGATGGTTGGAACAGATACAACCGAATCACCTGTACTTTGGCATGTGTAGTCCTTCCTCAGCATATCCCATACAGCTCACGGTTTCTGTAAAACAGTGAAGGCAATAGGCGTAACCATCTTAGTATACACAGGAGTAAAACCATTCAGAGCAAAAAACCTCATCACACTGCAGTGATATACTGTTTATCATCTACAAATACTCAAAAGTGAGTACATGCGCTCTCGTCCTTACCCGAAATGCATGAGGAGGACACCTCACCTCACTTGGCTACAGCTCAGAGAATACGGAGGCACTGCTCTAAGATAAAAAAGGGGGATTACCACATTCGTTATGGCACTCTACCAATCCCAACATTCTAAAAGCTATCCATATGTCGCAAAAGCCACAAGTATGCACATGACCCACAGAACTAAACATCACTAGAAACAGTCTGGTATGTGGTGTGGTCCTAGAATCACTAGCTGATCCAGAATGGATCTTGGCATATCTCAAAATCATCTTAGGGATAGACAAGAGGATTATGACTAGTCTCTAAACAGATATTACTAAACAGATATCAGCAGATGTGACTCCAGTGCCAATATTGTGCAGGTGTTATCCTCATCATCATACCAGACACCTAATATTAGGAGAAATGCGATTTGTGCTTGCTATGCTTTAACTTAGGGCAATGGATGTTAAGACATTACTCTCTACTCTGCTGAGTGTGTTTTAATTGTCCGCCAGTAGCTCTCGTGTACCCTAATACATCGCTGTAGATCAAGCTTGTGTTAATGCCATCAAAAGCAGTGGGAGCGCACATCCCTACCGAAACCCAAGTTAAAGCAGGGAAGTGGGTAGTGGGTGGAGAGGAAAAGGTGTGTAGATGGATAAGGGCTGCCATAAAGCATGAAACACTCTGTACTGCTATTCAATCACTGGCACAGTAAAATATCAGGTGATAGTGAGGAAGTGTCAAACTCAACATGCGCCCGCACAACTTACTCAAGAATACCCCGCTTACCTTCCTGTCGGTACCTCGGACGGGCATCCATGCCGTCTGGGAAGGTACCGACAAGTCGGTGCCACCATCTTTTATGGTTGACGAAATGAATCGCATTGGATATAACGCATCAGCGTCACTACGCGACTTGTTGCATGTGCGTCATACGCGCAATACAGGGCACGTCCCAGGACATCATGGGTAATGTAGTTAAGTACTAGGAAATGTAGTTTGATTTACAAGTCACGGTGTGTGAGAAGAACGCGCGATGCAAGATGCGTCGCGCGGACTCATGAGAATCATAGTCCAATACTGAATTCTCGTGTGTGAAAACAACAGAGTTCATTGCTGCAGCTGCAAAAAATGAATGATGGGCGTCCTTTCGTAATGTTGGATTACTGCCACGGCAAAATGTCTCTTATCTTGCAATCCCCATATGTTCATGCACAGAAACATGGTGCAGTGGGCATTACATTAAGTAATCTGCAGCTATTTCAGTATGCATTTTTGCTCTTGCTTGCTGAAAGCAGAGTAGGTTTGCTATGGTATGGCAGGAGCAGTGTTCCCACCAAGCCATAGCAGACTGCACTGTCACAGGGGTAGGCAGCCCAGGACATTGCTGGAGCCTGCCCTGGGTGTGGCAGTCCCCTGGCCCATCTAGGGCTCCTGGAGATGTGCTGTCCAGCCCCTCTCCTGTGTGATTTAAGCCCCAGGAAGATGGAGCTCTCTGGAGCGGCGGGGCAGGCCTTAAGCCCTCACTCGCATTTTGTATGAATTAAAAACAGTGTGCCCAGGGGAGGTGGAGGTCACTAGGGCTGTAGGGGGCCTGTGTGGGCCCAATAATTATTTTCAAATGCCCCCGGCACCTGGCTTACCCGGGCCCTACTTCGTTTCATTTTTCATGTTTGGCAGGAGTCATGAATCCAATGTGACTCCTGCCTAAATCTTTATTTTTGTAATGCTTTTTTGGCCCTGGAGTGCTCCCCCTGGCACCCCCACAAGAGGCGTAGGGGGTCAGGTTGTTTCTACTCTGCCCCCTTTACTTTAAAAAAAAACCTTTTTTCTTGTGACTCAGTTTAACAAGATGGCTGCCAACAGTTCCTGGTTTGAAGTGTTGGCAGCCATTCAGGTCTCAGGCATGAGGTCAGGAGGGGTCGTGGATTCACCGCGGCCTCAGTTGTATATCTAAGAAATCTTAAAATATATCAGCTACTACTGAATGTATTTACACCTTTTGCAGATGAGAAAATGCTCTTCCTATAGAAACAACATTGTAACTATAAATTATATATATATATATATATATAGCATTTCAGTCCCGCACAGCAGCAATATGTTTTGTGAGTCGGAGCGGCATGAGGCGGCCAGTAACATGTTTAAAGGCAAAGACAGTAAGGACAAGCGCAAGTCCACACGAAACACGGAGAGCAGTCCTAGCAGTGATGATGTGACCACGAAATGCAAAACGCTCGAACGGCTGTACGAGCGAGAAATTCGCAAGTGGTGGGAGGGCACATCATTACAAAGTTACATTGATGTGAACCGCGTCCCACGTGGTCTAAGGATTTATACAGTACCGGCGTACGAGTCTCCAGACCCTCTGCTCCTTGATGCATGGGCAGAGCATACCGCGGAGTCTTGTAAAGGAAGCCTGAGACTGCTGGTGAAATTCGCATGGAGCGATAGAGATAAGGCGCTTGTGGACATAAAAGCACTGGAGGAGGATTTATCCAAAGAAGAGGACCAAGTAAAAATAACAGAACTTAAGGATCAAATGAAAACGCGTCTGAAGGCGTATGAAGAGAAAATTAAGCTGCGGAAGGAGAGCAAATTTGATAGAGACGAGGAAGACTACGCCCTGGGTAGGGTGTTAACTTTCGCGAAAAAGTACGACGCACCCCGTAAGGAATTACTTAAGAAAACGTCATCTGCCCCAGTATCTCATTTGGAGGTGCCTGTCACCTCTGAATCATCAGCTGCAGAGAATGGATCCTCAGAAGATGAGTTGGCGGGACGCCTACGCTCTGGGCGTGTCCGTACTCCTTTTCGCGAGGAATTCAAATTAATCCGTCAGACCAGGCGAGGTGGGGGAGCAGGCAAACCCCCGGAAAAAGGAGCTGCAGGAAAACAAGGCGGGGGCAGAGGGGGCGCAAAAAGAACAACCTCACCACCGATGACACGCAGTCGGAGGGGGTTCAACAGACGGAAATAACTATGGAAGAAAGTCACACTATTGTTAACCTCACGGATAAAATCCTGACAGCAACTGAGGAGTCTGTGTTATTGTTAGGTTTGAACTTTTGCCCGCGGAAACATCTCGAATTTGCTCAGACTCGGATCGATCTTTACAAGTTTACCCGCAAGCTTAAACTCCACAAGTATTTTAAGACTAAAGTACAATCTACAATTCAAAAGAAGATAACTAGGAAACCGTCGTCCACTGACATTCTTGCAACCAGAGATCTTGATACAATCATGGCACTGGAGGATTTATTTCATGGGAGAGAAAGGCAGGGTTACACTGAGTTGAGTGAGTCACAACAAGTTCATGTTACAGGAGTGACACAAGTAGGTGAACCCACGCCCTTCAAACCAGTGTCAAGCTTCAATCCCCAATTGACATATGATGCCATCGATGTCTTCTCCGATGCTGTCATTAAAGACCTGACTACATTCCGTAGGAAACTATATTTCAGAAAGAGTGGGGATGTTGGTAATTTCTCAAGTGCACAGAATTTGGCCCTTAAATCTTTAAGCCTGGACAAGAACATAATATATAAACCTGCAGACAAGGGCGGGAATATCGTTCTGCAAACCAAGGAGAATTACAACAAGGAAGCAGCTAGACAATTGGGTTGCAAATCTACATATCAGAGAATAACTGTAAAAGAATACCAGACAAGTGTTAATGACTACCACGCACTTATCAGTAAATGGCACAACGAGAGTTTCCTTGAAATGGAAGAATATATGTTCCTACGACGCCTCAATCCGATTATACCTACATTTTATCACCTCCCCAAGGTGCACAAGAACTCTACTGCACCCCCGGGGAGACCGATTGTTGCTTCACAGGGCAGTCTTACAGAACATTTATCGATGTTTGTGGACTATTTCTTATTACCTTTTGTTCTGTCTTTGAAGTCACATATCCGTGACACATCCGATTTTTTGGAAAAATTGAAACTTATTGAGTGGAAAGAGGGCTACACCTTAATGGTGTTAGACATAACGAGCCTATACACCTCTATTGATCATGTGGATGGCCTGGTGGCCATTAAGTATTATCTAGACCAGAGACCATTGAAATTCAGGAAGCACAGTCAAATGCTATTGGAATTTGTTCAATTTTGCCTGACGAATAACATTTTTCTTTTTCAGACAGAATTGTTTCGTCAGCTGTCTGGGACAGCGATGGGTACCTGCTTCGCCCCCAGCTACGCAAACTTGTTCGTGGGCTGGTGGGAGGAGCAGGTAGCCTGGGGGGCAGATAACGCACTCTGGTCTCAAAACCTAATCAGTTGGTATAGTTTCATTGACGATCTGTTCATCGTCTGGGACGGTACAATCGAGAGTGCTAAGCAGTATATGGGGAGATTGAATGACAACAGTGTTCACCTTGAATTTTCAGGAGAAGTGAGCAAAATCTCTGTGAACTACCTAGACGTGACTGTTTACGTTGAGGGTGGGACACTCAAGAGTAAACTTTTCCGAAAACCAACTGCGGGTAACAGTGTTTTGAGAGCGACCAGTAGTCACCCTGATAGTCTGGTTAAGAGTATCCCCTATGGGGAATTACTCAGGATAAAACGAAACTGCACTGAAGATCAAGAATTCCAACTAGCAGCCACACAGTGTATTGCCCGTTTTAAGAGGAGGGGGTATGGTGACCAAATCCTCGATGATGCGTACAAGAGAGCCAGTTCCACTCACAGGAACGATTTGTTCAAGAGTAAAAAGCCTACCAATAGTGATGGTAAATTCAGGCTTATTACCACCTTTTCGCAAGATGCCGCCTTTCTTAAAAAAACTATTAAGAAAAGTTGGCATATTCTGCAGACTGATCAACTCCTTAAAGATGATCTTCCCACTAATCCCCAGATAACCTACCGCAAGGCACGCTCTATCAAGAACGATTTAGTGCAGAGTCATTTGGTCGAGTCCCCTAAAGTTACTGCCTTTGGTGAAATTTGTGGTTTTTCCCCATGTGGGAAGTGTAAGGCGTGCAAATTCAGCAGAAGAGTCAGATCTTACACTATCCCTCATACTGGGATTCAATGCAGGATCAGCAAGTTTATAACTTGTTCTACACCATACTGTGTTTACTGCCTCACCTGTCCTTGCGGACTGAGATATATAGGCAGTACCGTCAATCCCCTTAAGATGCGCGTTTTAGAGCATATGCGCGCCATTGCAAATTTCGATGAGGCGTACCCGGTGGCACGCCACTTCGATAAAGTACACAAGCGCAATAGGGATCTTTTGAGCTTCTTTGGCCTTGACCATGTACCAGTGAACCCAAGAGGAGGGGACAGGCTTGTCCGACTCCGCAGACTGGAGTCACGGTACATAATCGACCTTCAAACAAAAATGCCCCTAGGGATGAATATACATGAGGAATTATCATCACATCTGGGAGAATAAGGGTCCGGTGTAAATAGCAGGGAGACACCGTTGTGTCTCTCTCTCTGATTTTGCATTTTGGACTTCAATATTTTAGGTTGAATTCTATGAACTTTCTTTGTAATTATTGAGAATGCATTATTTACACTGTGATTTGTTGATCTGTTGAATTAATACCTTTTTTAGGTTGTCTGCATGGTACATGATCGTGAGTAAGGTTATGAATCTTTTTAACTTGGTTCCATGAGTGTGTTTACTTACCATTTTTTGATACTCTTCTGTGGTAGACCGCATGTATTTCCTGGGTTCTACCAGTTTTTTGAGTATTTTTTTGAGTATTTTGATTGTGTCCTTCATACTTGTCTTTGCCTTCAAGATGAATGTTAGGAGTGTGGGTCCTCCTGGATCTTTAATGCATTAATTGCCCATCCAGGGCTTGATTTGGTGCATAGGATCACGTATTTGAGATTGTGCGGGGGGAAGGGGTTTATATAGCAGATGTACTGATAATATTTTTCTCTTCCTTTAGAGAATACTGTTTATTCATTTACCTTATTCATTTTCTTTAATTTGTGTACTGCTAACCATGCCCATCCAGGGCTTTATTTTAGTTTGTATTTATGTCTCTATGTATATTGATTTGAGACATTCCAAGATGGCGCTTACCTTTACTGTGTTTCCCTCCCCGCCCCATAGGCTAGTCCTATGTTTATGGTTTTGACCCGAATATGGGAATATATGGTGGACGCCTCTGTCGGTTCGGTAAACTTCGAGGAAGGTTCCGACCGAAACGCGTCAGTGTGCTGTGTGTAAATAAACTTTTTGAATTGAGACACCCCTGCGAGTGCTTCCTTCATCCTGCGGGTGATTGCCGCGTTGGGAGGCAGAGCGGTACTGGGTTTGCGAGTGCACCCTCGCAACGGGAGCACCCGCCTGTGAGTGCGACGCTTTGGTGCTTTTTGAGCTTCAATATATATATATATATATATATATATATATATATATATATATATATATTTTTATCCAAAGGTCCAAGCTTTTAGGAGTCACACGACAGCTTCCCTCTTTCTCTGCATTCGGAATTTGGGTATGGTTGCCCTACGCGTTTCGAGGCCGTCATGCCTCTCATCAGGGGCTCACTTTTGTTTGTCACTGGTGCACGGAAATCTCTTATGGGCGTGCCTCGTTTGATTAAGGAAAAAAACCCTTCTTCTTATGGGTCGCGCTGAAGCGCTACAATAATTGAAGCACGCTGGGACTTGTAGTCATTTTAAGAGTCATTGTACTGCCATTAGTGGGCTCCACGCACCAGCATTAAAACACAATGTCTTTAGGATCACGAAGCAGGAGACAAACCTTGGTAGGTATTTAGGTCCGCTGTGCTGTTCATGCTGGACTTTGTTCCAACTTTCAGCCTTGTTAGTCTTCAACAATGATGACTCCTCACGTCGGGACAGACGTGCATAACATTTTTATCCAAAGGTCCAAGCTTTTAGGAGTCACACGACAGCTTCCCTCTTTCTCTGCATTCGGAATTTGGGTATGGTTGCCCTACGCGTTTCGAGGCCGTCATGCCTCTCATTAGGGGCTCACTTTTGTTTGTCACTGGTGCACGGAAATCTCTTATGGGCGTGCCTCGTTTGATTAAGGAAAAAAACCCTTCTTCTTATGGGCCGCGCTGAAGCGCTACAATAATTGAAGCACGCTGTGACTTGTAGTCATTTTAAGAGTCATTGTACTGCCATTAGTGGGCTCCACGCACCAGCAATAAAACACAATGTCTTTAGGATCACGAAGCAGGAGACAAACCTTGGTAGGTATTTAGGTCCGCTGTGCTGTTCATGCTGGACTTTGTTCCAACTTTCAGCCTTGTTAGTCTTCAACAATGATGACTCCTCACGTCGGGACAGACGTGCATAACATTTTTATCCAAAGGTCCAAGCTTTTAGGAGTCACACGACAGCTTCCCTCTTTCTCTGCATTCGGAATTTGGGTATGGTTGCCCTACGCGTTTCGAGGCCGTCATGCCTCTCATCAGGGGCTCACTTTTGTTTGTCACTGGTGCACGGAAATCTCTTATGGGCGTGCCTCGTTTGATTAAGGAAAAAAACCCTTCTTCTTATGGGTCGCGCTGAAGCGCTACAATAATTGAAGCACGCTGGGACTTGTAGTCATTTTAAGAGTCATTGTACTGCCATTAGTGGGCTCCACGCACCAGCATTAAAACACAATGTCTTTAGGATCACGAAGCAGGAGACAAACCTTGGTAGGTATTTAGGTCCGCTGTGCTGTTCATGCTGGACTTTGTTCCAACTTTCAGCCTTGTTAGTCTTCAACAATGATGACTCCTCACGTCGGGACAGACGTGCATAACATTTTTATCCAAAGGTCCAAGCTTTTAGGAGTCACACGACAGCTTCCCTCTTTCTCTGCATTCGGAATTTGGGTATGGTTGCCCTACGCGTTTCGAGGCCGTCATGCCTCTCATTAGGGGCTCACTTTTGTTTGTCACTGGTGCACGGAAATCTCTTATGGGCGTGCCTCGTTTGATTAAGGAAAAAAACCCTTCTTCTTATGGGCCGCGCTGAAGCGCTACAATAATTGAAGCACGCTGTGACTTGTAGTCATTTTAAGAGTCATTGTACTGCCATTAGTGGGCTCCACGCACCAGCAATAAAACACAATGTCTTTAGGATCACGAAGCAGGAGACAAACCTTGGTAGGTATTTAGGTCCGCTGTGCTGTTCATGCTGGACTTTGTTCCAACTTTCAGCCTTGTTAGTCTTCAACAATGATGACTCCTCACGTCGGGACAGACGTGCATAACATTTTTATCCAAAGGTCCAAGCTTTTAGGAGTCACACGACAGCTTCCCTCTTTCTCTGCATTCGGAATTTGGGTATGGTTGCCCTACGCGTTTCGAGGCCGTCATGTCTCTCATCAGGGGCTCACTTTTGTTTGTCACTGGTGCACGGAAATCTCTTATGGGCGTGCCTCGTTTGATTAAGGAAAAAACCCTTCTTCTTATGGGCCGCGCTGAAGCGCTACAATAATTGAAGCACGCTGGGACTTGTAGTCATTTTAAGAGTCATTGTACTGCCATTAGTGGGCTCCACGCACCAGCATTAAAACACAATGTCTTTAGGATCACGAAGCAGGAGACAAACCTTGGTAGGTATTTAGGTCCGCTGTGCTGTTCATGCTGGACTTTGTTCCAACTTTCAGCCTTGTTAGTCTTCAACAATGATGACTCCTCACGTCGGGACAGACGTGCATAACATTTTTATCCAAAGGTCCAAGCTTTTAGGAGTCACACGACAGCTTCCCTCTTTCTCTGCATTCGGAATTTGGGTATGGTTGCCCTACGCGTTTCGAGGCCGTCATGCCTCTCATCAGGGGCTCACTTTTGTTTGTCACTGGTGCACGGAAATCTCTTATGGGCGTGCCTCGTTTGATTAAGGAAAAAAAACCTTCTTCTTATGGGCCGCGCTGAAGCGCTACAATAATTGAAGCACGCTGGGACTTGTAGTCATTTTAAGAGTCATTGTACTGCCATTAGTGGGCTCCACGCACCAGCATTAAAACACAATGTCTTTAGGATCACGAAGCAGGAGACAAACCTTGGTAGGTATTTAGGTCGGCTGTGCTGTTCATGCTGGACTTTGTTCCAACTTTCAGCCTTGTTAGTCTTCAACAATGATGACTCCTCACGTCGGGACAGACGTGCATAACATTTTTATCCAAAGGTCCAAGCTTTTAGGAGTCACACGACAGCTTCCCTCTTTCTCTGCATTCGGAATTTGGGTATGGTTGCCCTACGCGTTTCGAGGCCGTCATGCCTCTCATCAGGGGCTCACTTTTGTTTGTCACTGGTGCACGGAAATCTCTTATGGGCGTGCCTCGTTTGATTAAGGAAAAAAACCCTTCTTCTTATGGGCCGCGCTGAAGCGCTACAATAATTGAAGCACGCTGGGACTTGTAGTCATTTTAAGAGTCATTGTACTGCCATTAGTGGGCTCCACGCACCAGCATTAAAACACAATGTCTTTAGGATCACGAAGCAGGAGACAAACCTTGGTAGGTATTTAGGTCCGCTGTGCTGTTCATGCTGGACTTTGTTCCAACTTTCAGCCTTGTTAGTCTTCAACAATGATGGCTCCTCACTCCTCACAAACAAAAGTGAGCCCCTGATGAGAGGCATGATGGCCTCGAAACGCGTAGGGCAACCATACCCAAATTCCGAATGCAGAGAAAGAGGGAAGCTGTCGTGTGACTCCTAAAAGCTTGGACCTTTGGATAAAAATGTTATGCACGTCTGTCCAGACGTGAGGAGTCATCATTGTTGAAGACTAACAAGGCTGAAAGTTGGAACAAAGTCCAGCATGAACAGCACAGCGGACCTAAATACCTACCAAGGTTTGTCTCTTGCTTCGTGATCCTAAAGACATTGTGTTTTAATGCTGGTGCGTGGAGCCCACTAATGGCAGTACAATGACTCTTAAAAAGACTACAAGTCCCAGCGTGCTTCAATTATTGTAGCGCTTCAGCGCGGCCCATAAGAAGAAGGGTTTTTTTCCTTAATCAAACGAGGCACGCCCATAAGAGATTTCCGTGCACCAGTGACAAACAAAAGTGAGCCCCTGATGAGAGGCATGATGGCCTCGAAACGCGTAGGGCAACCATACCCAAATTCCGAATGCAGAGAAAGAGGGAAGCTGTCGTGTGACTCCTAAAAGCTTGGACCTTTGGATAAAAATGTTATGCACGTCTGTCCAGACGTGAGGAGTCATCATTGTTGAAGACTAACAAGGCTGAAAGTTGGAACAAAGTCCAGCATGAACAGCACAGCGGACCTAAATACCTACCAAGGTTTGTCTCTTGCTTCGTGATCCTAAAGACATTGTGTTTTAATGCTGGTGCGTGGAGCCCACTAATGGCAGTACAATGACTCTTAAAAAGACTACAAGTCCCAGCGTGCTTCAATTATTGTAGCGCTTCAGCGCGGCCCATAAGAAGAAGGGTTTTTTTCCTTAATCAAACGAGGCACGCCCATAAGAGATTTCCGTGCACCAGTGACAAACAAAAGTGAGCCCCTGATGAGAGGCATGATGGCCTCGAAACGCGTAGGGCAACCATACCCAAATTCCGAATGCAGAGAAAGAGGGAAGCTGTCGTGTGACTCCTAAAAGCTTGGACCTTTGGATAAAAATGTTATGCACGTCTGTCCCGACGTGAGGAGTCATCATTGTTGAAGACTAACAAGGCTGAAAGTTGGAACAAAGTCCAGCATGAACAGCACAGCGGACCTAAATACCTACCAAGGTTTGTCTCTTGCTTCGTGATCCTAAAGACATTGTGTTTTAATGCTGGTGCGTGGAGCCCACTAATGGCAGTACAATGACTCTTAAAAAGACTACAAGTCCCAGCGTGCTTCAATTATTGTAGCGCTTCAGCGCGGCCCATAAGAAGAAGGGTTTTTTTCCTTAATCAAACGAGGCACGCCCATAAGAGATTTCCGTGCACCAGTGACAAACAAAAGTGAGCCCCTGATGAGAGGCATGACGGCCTCGAAACGCGTAGGGCAACCATACCCAAATTCCGAATGCAGAGAAAGAGGGAAGCTGTCGTGTGACTCCTAAAAGCTTGGACCTTTGGATAAAAATGTTATGCACGTCTGTCCCGACGTGAGGAGTCATCATTGTTAAGACTAACAAGGCTGAAAGTTGGAACAAAGTCCAGCATGAACAGCACAGCGGACCTAAATACCTACCAAGGTTTGTCTCTTGCTTCGTGATCCTAAAGACATTGTGTTTTAATGCTGGTGCGTGGAGCCCACTAATGGCAGTACAATGACTCTTAAAAAGACTACAAGTCCCAGCGTGCTTCAATTATTGTAGCGCTTCAGCGCGGCCCATAAGAAGAAGGGTTTTTTTCCTTAATCAAACGAGGCACGCCCATAAGAGATTTCCGTGCACCAGTGACAAACAAAAGTGAGCCCCTGATGAGAGGCATGATGGCCTCAACACGCGTAGGGCAACCATACCCAAATTCCGAATGCAGAGAAAGAGGGAAGCTGTCGTGTGACTCCTAAAAGCTTGGACCTTTGGATAAAAATGTTATGCACGTCTGTCCCGACGTGAGGAGTCATCATTGTTGAAGACTAACAAGGCTGAAAGTTGGAACAAAGTCCAAGCATGAACAGCACAGCGGACCTAAATACCTACCAAGGTTTGTCTCTTGCTTCGTGATCCTAAAGACATTGTGTTTTAATGCTGGTGCGTGGAGCCCACTAATGGCAGTACAATGACTCTTAAAAAGACTACAAGTCCCAGCGTGCTTCAATTATTGTAGCGCTTCAGCGCGGCCCATAAGAAGATGGTTTTTTTTCCTTAATCAAACGAGGCACGCCCATAAGAGATTTCCGTGCACCAGTGACAAACAAAAGTGAGCCCCTGATGAGAGGCATGATGGCCTCGAAACGCGTAGGGCAACCATACCCAAATTCCGAATGCAGAGAAAGAGGGAAGCTGTCGTGTGACTCCTAAAAGCTTGGACCTTTGGATAAAAATGTTATGCACGTCTGTCCCGACGTGAGGAGTCATCATTGTTGAAGACTAACAAGGCTGAAAGTTGGAACAAAGTCCAGCATGAACAGCACAGCGGACCTAAATACCTACCAAGGTTTGTCTCTTGCTTCGTGATCCTAAAGACATTGTGCTTTAATGCTGGTGCGTGGAGCCCACTAATGGCAGTACAATGACTCTTAAAAAGACTACAAGTCCCAGCGTGCTTCAATTATTGTAGCGCTTCAGCGCGGCCCATAAGAAGAAGGTTTTTTTTCCTTAATCAAACGAGGCACGCCCATAAGAGATTTCCGTGCAGCAGTGAAAAAACAAAAGTGAGCCCCTGATGAGAGGCATGATGGCCTCGAAACGCGTAGGGCAACCATACCCAAATTCCGAATGCAGAGAAAGAGGGAAGCTGTCGTGTGACTCCTAAAAGCTTGGACCTTTGGATAAAAATGTTATGCACGTCTGTCCCGACGTGAGGAGTCATCATTGTTGAAGACTAACAAGGCTGAAAGTTGGAACAAAGTCCAGCATGAACAGCACAGCGGACCTAAATACCTACCAAGGTTTGTCTCTTGCTTCGTGATCCTAAAGACATTGTGTTTTAATGCTGGTGCGTGGAGCCCACTAATGGCAGTACAATGACTCTTAAAAAGACTACAAGTCCCAGCGTGCTTCAATTATTGTAGCGCTTCAGCGCGGCCCATAATGAAGAAAGGTTTTTTTCCTTAATCAAACGAGGCACGCCCATAAGAGATTTCCGTGCACCAGTGACAAACAAAAGTGAGCCCCTGATGAGAGGCATGATGGCCTCGAAACGCGTAGGGCAACCATACCCAAATTCCGAATGCAGAGAAAGAGGGAAGCTGTCGTGTGACTCCTAAAAGCTTGGACCTTTGGATAAAAATGTTATGCACGTCTGTCCCGACGTGAGGAGTCATCATTGTTGAAGACTAACAAGGCTGAAAGTTGGAACAAAGTCCAGCATGAACAGCACAGCGGACCTAAATACCTACCAAGGTTTGTCTCTTGCTTCGTGATCCTAAAGACATTGTGTTTTAATGCTGGTGCGTGGAGCCCACTAATGGCAGTACAATGACTCTTAAAAAGACTACAAGTCCCAGCGGCTTCAATTATTGTAGCGCTTCAGCGCGGCCCATAAGAAGAAGGGTTTTTTTCCTTAATCAAACGAGGCACGCCCATAAGAGATTTCCGTGCACCAGTGACAAACAAAAGTGAGCCCCTGATGAGAGGCATGATGGCCTCGAAACGCATAGGGCAACCATACCCAAATTCCGAATGCAGAGAAAGAGGGAAGCTGTCGTGTGACTCCTAAAAGCTTGGACCTTTGGATAAAAATATATATATTTATATATATATACCCTAAAATTACCTTTGCCACTCAAATACCCATACCAATGCTAAATCCTAAAATTACCCTTGCCTCCGAAAAACACCATACTTGCAATGAACCCTAAAAATGTGCTTACCCGCAAAAACCCATACCTACCCTTCACCCTAAAATTACCCTTGCCAACCAAAAACCCATACCCACCTTAAAACGTAAAATTACTTTTAGTACCCAAAAACCTATACCCACCCTAAACCCTAAAAATACCTTTGCCACCAAAAACCCATTCCCACCCTAAACCCTAAGAATACCCTTGGCACCCCAAAAACCCATACCCATCCTAAACACGCAAATTGAAATTACCACTCAAAAACCTGTATATATATATAGACGTGTTTAAGTTCATTAGAAAAATCAAACTACGCAAATATTATGCAATTAATAATCAGCTGCCCGATAGGAAAGAAAACACGAGCGAGAGGCACACAGATCATAGCGGGTTACAGGCAAGTGGAGTGGGACTTATGGGAACGCTACATGATTTAAAACATGACAATCCAAGCACAAGTAGCACTCAGGAAATGGCTGAGAGTGAGGAAATAACGATCACGCACACTCCGAAAAGCCCTTTTAAACCTGTGTCCACTTTTATTCCCAGTATGCCACGCGATGCTATAGACATCTATGCTGATCGCATTACAGATGAGCTTAAGAAATTACAATATGCCAACATATAAAACAATACTCCGACCTTATGAAACGATTATAAACCAATCTGATAAAGGCGGCAATATTGTATTGTGGGATAGGAAGGCAAATGTGTCAGAAGCTCTCTGGCACCTGGGGGACAAACATTGTTACATGAAAATGGACATGAAAGCGGTGACAATTATACAGAAACACTACAAGGATGATCTCAATGAATGGCGAGGTGAAGGACTCATCTCCAAGGATGAATATAAGTTTCTTTATAATGAACATCCCATTCTCCCTAACATCTACTTCATTCCGAAGGTGCACAAGAGTGAAACCCCTGTACCAGGAAGGCCAATTGTTTTGTCCATTGGTAGCACCTGTGAGAATACCTCTAAATACATAGACTTTTTTCTTTAAGAATTGGTGACTGCATTACCAGCGTACATAAAAGACACCACTGAGTTTCTATACCTGTTGAGCAATTGTGAATGGTCTGATAATCTGTTGTTCTTGACTATGGACATATCTAGCCTTTACACAAGTATTGCCCATAATGATGGTATGCGAGCTGTCAATTTTTACTTAAACAAAAGACTGATTGAAATGCATCGCCACAACCAGATGCTTATAAAAATGATAGACAGGTGTTTACATAATAACATATTTATGTTTGACAACTATGGGGTCGATTCCGATCCGGTAAAATGCGCTCTGAATCGTCGTACGGAGCATTTTTTCCCCGTACGAATCGTACCTGTAAACGTCCCGTACGTACGACGAAGTACGATTCGTACCAGGAGCCGTACTCCGTACGAGTCGTACAAGACACCGTACGACTCTAATCTCCGTACATTCTCCCTCGGAACCCGCTGTACGCGACATCTGTACGGTTCGCGGCTGTTTTTTACGACCCAGCAAGTACGATACGTGTCAGGTACGCACCGTACGACCCTTTTTCTACGGGAGCTGAAAACAGCCGTAAAAGAAGAGTTCGCGCCTCGGTGCACGAGCCGTACCCCATGTACGATCGGTGTACCAGCCGTACCCCATGTACGATCGGTGTACGAGCCGTACCCCATGTACGATCGGTGTACGAGCCCTACCCCATGTACGATCGGTGTACGAGCCGTACCCCCATTGTACGATCGGTGTACGAGCTGTACCCCATGTACGATCGGTGTATGAGCCGTACCCCCATTGTACGATCGGTGTATGATGGGGGTACGGCTCGTACATCGATCGTACAATGGGGGTACGGCTCGTACACCGATCGTACAATGGGGGTACGGCTCATACACCGATCGTACAATGGGGGTACGGCTCCTACACCCCATGATCGCAGGGGTACGGTGCGTACCCCTGCGATTATGGGTGGTACGGACCGTACGGTGTGTATGTGTTTGTGTGCTTTTCTGTACGACTCGCCCTTACCTGACGTGGACCGTACGAATCGCGTCCTCATACCCCGGTCCGGATCGTACTCGTCGGGTCGTACGGCATGTGTACGAGTCGTACGGTTCACGGTTTCAGCCTTGCAATACGTACGGATCGCGACGATTCGGACGGATTCACGGAATACGGATCGTACTTCGCGACTCGGACGGACGGGTACGATTCATACGGAGAGGGCTCCGGATACAAATCGTACGGACGGTTTTTTTCCCGAATCGGAATCGACCCCCATGTCTTTAAACAACTTAGAGGGGTGGCAATGGGGGCATGTTTTTCCCCCAGCTACGCGGGGCTCCACGTCGGCTGGTGGTAGGAACATGTCCTCAAAGCACAACATGCGACAGCTTGGAACAACCATATTGTGAAATACTGGAGGTATATTGATGATGTGTTCATCATCTGGCGGGGGGATGTACAACAAGCCAGAGATTTTGTAAGCAACAACAATGTGAATGAATTAAATCTTCATTTCACTGCTAGCATTGATGCTAAAACAACGAACTTCTTTGATGTCCAAGTTCAAATTCGGGAAGGTAAAATAGAAACTAGCCTCCATTTCCACTATACTTCATGCTGGCAGTTTTCATCCCCAGCATACAATAGCCAGCATCTCCAATGGGAAATTCTTAAGGATACATAGGGCGTGCAGTACTGTTGAGGCAAGACAGCATCACCAACAGGAGGCCAAAAATAGGCTGATGGCAAGAGGTTATATTTCTGACCGCCTGGACTCCGCAATGGCTAAAGCAAATGCTTTAGATCGCCCATCCCTGTTGGACCCCCATAGGGACTCCATCACCGCCATGGGGAGACAAAAGATTACAGATGAAATCAGACTGATTACTGGCTACAGCAGACAGGCCAAAGCAATAACTAAAATAGTAAAAACAAGAATGGCCTATTATCCTAACAGACCAAGTTCTTAAGGAAGTGATACCTAAGACCCCGACAATCACGTTCAGAAGAGCAGATTCCATGCGGAACGAACTGGTGACTAACAGTCCAGAAACGAAACAAACATGTAGTTGGCTGACCCCGCGCAAAGGTTTTTTAAATGCAGATCTTGCAGGGCGTGTAAGTTCGGTGTGAACACTACATTGTATTTGACTCCCTTCTCCACTACCCCGATACCTCTCAGAGCCCATTACACCTGCCGCACAGAGTTCGCTGTGTACATACTAAGGTGTAGCTGCGATTTGTATTATGTAGGCAGCACCAAACTGCAAGTACATATGAGACTACTGCAACACTTATAGTGAACTCGTACCCGGCATATCCGGTGGCCCGGCACTTTAAAAACGCCCATAATAACGATTTGATTCATCTGCAATACTTTGTTATCGATGCAGTAGCCCTTAAGAGAAAGGGCGGGAATAGGGAGAAAAGTCTTAGACAACTTGAGTCAAGATACATAGTGAATTTAAATAGCAAGGCACCGACAGGCCTAAATAACGGGGAAGATTTATACAATTTTCCATGAATGCCAATAATGTCACACCTAGTCTCTGGAATTAAAGTGGACAGCTTTAGGACTTATCAGTCATTTACATGTTTTAGAGTTTCATTCCTACCAGGCAAGTTTCAGGCACACACAATAGTCTTCAGTTTTCTACTTCTGCCAATTCGATGGCGGTCCTTTTCCCCAGCACCACTATAGGTATAATGATACAATAGTAATCGGCTGATTGCTGTTTCATGTATAAATGTAGGCTTTATAAGCATACAGATAAATGATTTTTGTTTATGCACAGCACTTCATATCACTATAGGGTGATCCATATGGTAAAGCCAAATGAATAGCATAGCGGCGAGCTATATGACCTGGTATTGTAACGTTGTGTTATATGGGGAAGGCAAATAGTTCAGCAAATGCTGTAAAGCCAATAGTTCTGACTTTATAATTTGAGTATTTGTACAGATAAATATTTTGTATGATATTTTTGTACATGTCGGACATATATATCGAAAGACGTTTAAGAAAACCCCTCAGGTCATTAATGGAATGTATTTACACATCCTATTTTGCACCATTTTAAATGTCTGACAGCACAGCAGCGACATTTCTGGCACTGCCTTTACAAAACGAGGGGTTAATATACCGTTAAACCATCCTTATCACAGTATTGCCCATTTTTGTATATATTATATATAATTGTATATAGAAACATGTAAATATATGAATTTCTGTCTATTTGTATTTGAACATAACAAAAAGCGTGCCCACAACCAACTCGGGGTATCAAACAAATGTATTGAACATTATTAATAAGGTGTTGTTTTACTGTCAGAATACACATGTATTTTTTAAGGGCATACAATATGATTACATGAATTGAGATATTGTTCAACTTTTTCAATATTTTTAATATTGTTAACGTTGTAGCGTTCATGTTATAATGCATCAATAGGTTTTGTTTGTAGCCACTAAAAGATGGAGGTGCTAGACATCACTTGTTGCACTCAAAGCTCTTGTCCGCTTTCTATTACTATATTGCTGTGTTTGGCCCCACTGGGAGTTTTAAATTGCACTGTTTAGCCTCACCGTTTGTTAAGTGAGCAAGGAAACAGCCTCGTGTCCGAAACGCATCTTGAGGCATGCACCGTTCCACTTATTTGAAGCAATGAAAAAATAAAATCTGATTTTGGCTTATTACCGAGTCCGTGTTCCTGTTTAAGTGCGTCAAGGCACTGGGAAGCTGTGGAGTTGATATATATATTACCTACTGGCGGTCGCCAGTAGGTAGTTATAGTTAGGATTGATTTCCATAGGGAAATTGCAACATTCTATTTGGAATAACTTTGGCGCCGGTTGAGGAATCAGCCTGAATTTTTCAGCAACTTTGCCTCGCGGCTCTCCGCTCCTTCCCTGAAAGTTTGGGGGGGATTCGTCAAGCGGGGGCCGAAATAAAAGGGGGTCCCAAAACGTGTTTTCCCCATGTTAATTTCCATAGGGCGGTCTGTCGCACTTTTAGCTCGAACGGCTGAATGGATTTTCACCAAACTTGGCAAAATTGTAGGAACTGGTAGCCCGATGTGCGTTTGCTATGTCTCAAGATATGTGCTCCAGAGGATTTTGAGTAATTTAGGTTCAAAAAAATTTATATATCTAGAGCAGCGCCCCGGTACGCGTACCGGGGAGCGCTCCGGGCACGCCACGCGACTTGCGCACGGCAAGCTGATTGGTTCTCGGGTGTCTGTAAACATTCGAAACAGTCCACAGCGGCCGCCATCTTGTGTCTCGGTAGGATTGAGACACAAGAGGTGGCAAAAATCAAAGGGGGAAATGAACAAAAGGGGGCAGGGTACACCCCCCCCTGACCCCCTAGGTTTGATGTGGGGGCCATAAAAGGGTCCCGTAGGACAAAAAAACCCCTATTTTTTTTAGATTTTCGCGGGGGGAGCGCCAGGTACGCGTACCGGGGAGCGTACCATGGAGATAAAAGAATGACAGACTTTTTTAAAAAAAAATAGCATTTTTTTATATAAATTGGAGGTAATTCTGAAAAGAACTTTTTTTTTTTTTTTTGTTGTTTTATATTTTTTTATACTTTTTAAAACGATTTTATATTTTTTTGGGATTTTTTTCAGGGGAAAAACAAAAACAGGGATTCCAAAACTGCTCAACAGGAGCAAAAAAATGTGAAAATTTAGGGACGGAGAGGGCAGCGGTGTTCCTGTCTCTTTATAGCAATGAGTTCAACGCTCTGCTCCCCATAACAGAGCAGTTCCTCACACTCCACGCACAGAAATGTTATGCCTGCAAACACCGGCTGTATGTTAGGGACCATTCTTCCACGTGGTGTTCCTGAAGGTATTGCTCCACCAGTGGAGGTACTGCTGCCATCTTTTGGTAAATTCCGTGCCAGGTCCCTGACACTCTCCCTGGAATAATTATTTGGGTGTCTTCTCTTGACATGCCTAATTAAATTGGCATTTCCAAAGCTATATTTTGTTTGAGGATTGCCTCTGGATAAAATACTGCCACATATCTTGCAGGTTACTTTAGCAGCATTAACTTTTTTTTGTCCTTCAGGGATGTCATAAAATTTCCAAATGAAGTGGTTCTTTTTTTTCTGGTGAGTAGGGTCCTCAGGCAAAAAACCATCTGAATCACTGCTGGATGACTCCCTTGCAGCCATTGTTGTAGATCAGGAAATTTATGAGAAGATAATACACAGAACACCTCTTGCTCTCTCCAAGTGCAAAGCAATAGTGAGAGAAATGGGTGGGTTTCTCAAAATTTTGGAAAAAAAAGTTCTTAACCAATGAAAAGTGTTATTTTAAAGTCACATGGCTTGACGCGCTTACGCTACGCGCCCTGGGGCGCATCCCAGGGCGCGTACCGTAAGCGCGTCGGGGCACATAGCGTAAGCGATCGTATACGCTCGGGCGCTTCCGGGTGCGCTTACGCGGTGCGTCATAAGACGCATCTCGCGGCTACGCGATACGCGTCTTATGACGCAAAGCGTGGCGGCTACGCGATACGTCACGATGTTGTTTTCGTACGCGGCAATAGCGCTATCGGGACGCTCCCCGGTACGCGCCCCGGGGCGCGCCGTAACATTGCGCTTACCCGTGCATTCACCGGTACAGCTCTCTGGGGTCAAAAGTAAAAAAAAAAAAACATATTTATACAATATAAAATTTGTTTGAAATTTTTCACTTTTTATACCTATAAAGATTTGCTATTAAAAAACCATTAAAATTCACTGAATAAACCATAAGTTTCACACCAGTTATAGTTAGGAATTAGCATTAAAAAAACCTATTAAATTCACTGAAAAAACCATAGGTTTCACACCAGTTATAGTTAGCTGAAAGTTTTACTCGCATAAAAAGATTGAAATTCCCACGTTATAGTTAGTTGGACTCACTATAACTTGCGCGTGCAATGCACTGCTGATGACGTCACATATTACATCACTCATGACATGGTCAGTGACATCACTCATGACATCACTGATGACACCATCCTTGTGACAGAGTGACAGAGCTCCTTTCACTGTAATGTAACCCTTGAAACAAATATTCAAAAATAGAAACTAAAATATTGAAAAAAATGGAGATACCCATACCACTTACAACAACCAATTCAATAATTCCACCATCTAAATACACATGCACTAATTCACCAACAGTTCTATATAGTCACTCCTACATATACTCACTCATCATATGTAGTGATACACCTATACATCCTGTTACACACCGACAGTCACTCAAAAGTTACTCACACACATACTCACACATGCAAATAAACTATTGAACATCCATTTATTTGCATATACAGGTATACACACACTACCACTCTACTTCTAAGGAAACTTACACATACTTACTCTCTTAAACAATCACTTATAGAAACACATACTAATTTAAATAGGAACTCTTACAATCTCTTACTCTCACATATACTCACTTATAAACAACAATATTCACATATACTAGATTTAAACTTATGTAGTTACTGATAAAGAAACTAGTGAGACACTCATTCACTCAGAAACATACACATATACACAGTCATCCACCCATACAGTCCTGCACATATGCTGTCTTCAAAACACATACAAAGAGTCAGTCATTCATGCATCTATGTGCTAAGTTTTACCCTCACCAAACCATACAAACACTCATACTGATACTAAGAAAAACATCTAATAACCTATATACATACACATGTACCTACTCACCAACCCATGCAGCCACTTATACACAAAGTGAAACACTAATACATATATTTAAATATTTAAACATTACTCACTAATATTTATTTTTCAAAAAGACACACATTCACTGGATGGTGTCATCAGTGATGTCATGAGTGATGTCACTGACCATGTCATGAGTGATGTAATATGTGACGTCATCAGCAGTGCATTGCACGCGCAAGTAATAGTGAGTCCAACTAACTATAACGTGGGAATTTCAATGGTTTAACTTTCAGCTAACTATAACTGGTGTGAAACCTATGTTTATATATATATATATATATATATATATATATATATATATATATATATATATAGTTTCCTTTTGGCGACCAATCATGTGTCGGACCCGTTCCGTTGGAGTGGGATTGGTTTTAATGTTTGACGGCATGCAAACGCCGGTATTCCAACACGCCTCTCGGTTTGGAGTGACACGCAAGGTTTGCGAAGAGTGGTGTGGTGTTTTGAAGACACAGCGTGTCACCCCTCCCATGGTTGGATGGACTCACCTGATCTTGCACCTATTGGGGGAGAGAGCAGGCAGCTGTCAACACTGGGTAGATGCTTGGAACTGGCCGGAGGCGAAACCGACATCTTTTGCCTCCTGAACGGACCGCCGGAGTACATGTGCTCTCAACAGCCAGACAACAGTTTGGAACAGCACTGGGTGTTTGAAGATGCCGATCACTGTATCTGCATTATCGCAGATGGGGGCACGGAAACTCTGGCAAGGACCGCTACAGGAAAGAGTGAGGCAGGAACCGAGGAGGTTGGGCCAGTGCGATGCTCCAATCAGTGAGGAGCCATGAAATCTGCAGTTAAGGAACCTCCAGGTTTAACAACATTAAAGTGAAGCGGGCACTGAAGAAAGCCACAAGGCTGAAACGCGTCTGCCCATGCGTTTCGCTATTACAGCAGTATGCTATTACAGCAGTATGGAGCCCCCTATGCAATAAAGTTTCCTTTTGGCCACCGAGCATGTGTCGGACCCGTTCCGTTGGAGTGGGGTTGGTTTTACGATATATATATATATATATATATATATATATATTCACTGAAAAAACCATAGGTTATAGACCATATATAGTTAGGGATTAGCATTTACAAAACCTTATTTTACTCACACAAAACCATTGAAATTCCATATATAGTTAGTTGTACTAACTATATATCGCACACCCGCAATCCACTGCTGATCATGTCACATATTACATCATTCATGACATGGTCAGTGACATCACTGATGACATCACTGATGACATCTCAAATGACATCACTGATGACATCACTGATGACATCTCAAATGTCTTACATATTGAAGAATGAGTGGATGTATAAGTGTCTGGATGAAGGATTTAGTAGGTGCGTGACTGACTGTATGAGTGAGTGATTAAATGCGTGTCACTGAGTGCATGGGTTAGTGAGTAAACTGTCTTAATTTGTGCATCATTATGTCTGTTGTTCTGTAAACTGCTGCATGTGTTGATCAGTAGCTATATGAGTAAGTATATGGGTTATTGATTGGTTGCCCAAGTATTTGTATGGGAGACTGAGTGTGTGTGTGGGTGGCTGGGAGGTGTATGACTCTGTGCATAAATGTGTAAGCAGTTGATTCACTAGATATATGGGTTCAAAAGTGCATGTGGAAACTGACTGAGTGCATTGGTGAGTGAATGGATATCTCAGTGCTACATGTCAAAGTAAGTACATATGTAAAACACAGTACATGTGAGAGTTGACATATATAAATAACTGTGCATAAGAGCCAGTGAATGTGTGAGTGGCTGTATTGATCATTGTGAACTTGAATCAGGGATTGTAAAAGAGAGTAAATATGTGTTAGTATATGTTTGAATAAGTAAGGTATGTATAACTGTATAGTTGAGGAAATGGAGGTGTAATTGATTCTTTGCATGACTGAGTAGGTGTGTGAGTAACTCCATGGATGAGTGACAGTCTGTGAGTGTCTGTTTACACTGAGTGTATCTAAGGTTATTTTAGAGTCTGAAGAAGTTCATCGTATTATCACATGAATGATGTCATCAGTGATGTCATCAGTAATGTCAAATGAGATGTCATCAGTGATGTCATCAGTGATGTCATTTGAGATGTCATCAGTGATGTCATCAGTCATGTCATTGAGATGTCATCAGTGATGTCATCAGTGATGTCATTTGAGATGTCATCAGTGATGTCATCAGTGATGTCACTGACCATGTCATGAATGATGTAATATGTGACATGATCAGCAGTGGATTGCGGGTGCGCGATATATAGTTAGTACAACTAACTATATATGGAATTTCAATGGTTTTGTGTGAGTAAAATAAGGTTTTGTAAATGCTAATCCCTAACTATATATGGTCTATAACCTATGGTTTTTTCAGTGAATTTTCAAGGTTTTGTAAATGCTAATTCCTAACTATATATGGTCTATAACCTATGGTTTTTTCAGTGAATTTCAATGGTTTTTTAATAGCAAATATCAAAACCTTTACAATGTATTCTTCTTTAAATCGAAAAATATTTTTTACATGTTTTTAATACAATTTTTTTTTTTTATTATTTTTATTGTTTCGCTCCCGGTCCGCGAACCGGTTAGCTTCCCGTTAGCTCAATTCGGAGCCGCGACCCGGTCCGCGAACCGGTAAACGTTCCGTTTGCGCAACTGTCTCGTTAGAAAACAACATCGTGACGCGTCGCGTCAGCATGACGTTTCGCGTTGTCGCGTGATACGTCATATGACGTGCTACGTTAGCGTACCCGGAAGCGAACCGGTACGCGAACCGGTACGCGAAGCGAGGCGCGAAGCGCAGCTTCCCGGAAGCGAACCGGGACGCGGCGCAAAGCGCGTAACGTAAACACAGCAGGTCATGTGACTTGGTAATAATACTTTTCATTGGTTTATTTCACTTTTGGTTTCCTAATGATGTAAGACTAGGTCATGTGATCTAAAATTAACACTTTTCATTGGTTTAGAACTATTGTTTTTCCCAAATGATGAAAACCCCTCCTTCTTTCCTCACTCTGACTTTCATCTTTGTGAGAGAAAGACCCTTTGTTACCAGTGAGCAATGGCTTCATTAGTAGCTTCAGCTGGTGCTTCCCCACCACCTCCACCACATCCAAGGAAGAGAGGACCACCTGCTGAAGTTATAATTCAGCAAGAAGAGGAAGAAGAGGAAGAGGAGGAAGAGCAGGAAGAGAGGCAGTTTTTGCCTGAGGAGCCCAGGAGGTCTCACCTGAAAGAAAATTTTATTTGGCAATTTTTTTAATTTCCCAAAGGCCAGCAAAAAAGTCAATGCAAGGTACGTAACTTGCCTTATATGTCAAGATAGACTGTCCAGAGGGACCGAGAAGAAATACAGTTACGGAAACTACACAATGCATCGCCATATGAGTAGGTGGCATCCTAACAACTACAGTGCTGCACAGTTACGTAACGAGCAAGATAATCCCCCTTCTATGGCCAGAAGATCTGTTGTACCGGAAGTGACGGGACCAGAGGGGAGGGAGATGGTGCCAAATATACAAATGAGATTCGGGGAAGTAAAACAAGTCTGCGTACTTTGCAATGGGTTCATTTGCTACAGAGAAAGTAGCATCACTCTGATCAACAGAGCTATCGACAATCATGTTTGTCCGAAACGCCCCAGACAATAAATTCTTTTTTTTTTGTTGGTCCTGTTGAGCCCTTTACAATGAATCGTTTTCGTTTCCCCCCCCCCCCAAAAAAACCAAAAAATATATAAAACCGTTCAGAAAAATTCAAAAAAAGTAAAAAAATGTTCAGAAAAATAATAAAAAAAATATAAAACAACAAAAACAATAAAAAAAAAGTTATTTTCAGAACTACCTCCCCGTTATAAAAAAATTGGTAGAATATTTGGAACTCTGCCAACCTCTATTTCTCTTGGTTCGCTTCCCGGTTCGCTCGCCGGTACGCGAACCGGGAGCGAACCAAAACCACTGCTGATGATGTCACATATTACATCATTCATGACATGGTCAGTGACATCATCAGCAGAGGATTGCGGGTAACAGTATACCTAGTTTACTCCCTATAGCTGTCTTTCTTTTAACATAACTGTCTGTTTCCTTCCCTTATACTTACTGTTCTTTAAAAAAAAAAAAATTTTGATCAGTCAGAAACAGTGACAGTAATAGAGACAGAGTGAGTGACCAAGAGTGAAGAAGTATGAGAAGAGAGGGACTAAGAAAAATAGTGGAAGGAGTAGAGTAATTAAGTAATAGAGAAAGGAATGAGGGAAGTAGCAAAGGCAGGAAAGTGATGCTTAAAGAAATGAAGCAGTGGAACTAATAGAAGTTAAATGTGATAGAAATATAACGAAAAGAGTACAAAACATTTACCTTATAATTGTCGTTAAGTTAGTCATTTGTTATTTTTATACTTTCAATCTGTGAAAGAGAGAACAAACATTTGAAAAATATTAAAACATGTTTTTAATAAATTAGAAAAGACAAGGGAAAAGATTGAAGGACAAACAGTTTTTCAACAACTTTGACACTTACAGAAGCCTCTGCTTCTCCATGCCCCTACACAGTCCTAAAAATATACATTTTAAACTAACAGTATCTTGATGCAGATGAAGTGAGTCCTATCTTGCAACATGGTGCATCTTTTGCATCACTGCTGCATCGGTTTCATGTGGCATTGTTTTTTTACAGCATGACACATCTGCCTAGATGCATCATTTTGTAATTTTGTCGCCTCATAGCAAATCTTTTCAACCGCCACTGCGTCACAAAAGTGACGCACAGTGGCGCAAAAGAGGCATACACCTATCATAAATCTGTCCCTAACATGTTAAATGATTGATTCAGGATGACAATAAGGTGTGGCCTATCCAGAGGTTTGTTTAAGGTGAGGCCTACTCAGGGTTGCAGATCAAATTTACACTTGTTGAAGAATACAGAGGAGATAATACATGTGAAGGCCTACTAATGAAGTAAGTCATGTCCACTTCACTCTTGAACAAAGGCCAGACCTCTTCTGTGTCCGTGGACAGACCTAAACTTCATCTGCACAATGTCATTCGTAAACTTAGGAAACACAGGTGATGTAATTGAAAAATGTGGAGTTTATTTTCCTCATTTCACAATCACATCACCTGTGTTGCCTTTGCTTAGGTATCTCATAGTGCAGATGGAGTCTAGCATATCAAACAGTACACAGAAGTTGAGCAGTGTATACAACAATTTTGACACTTAGAAAAGCTTCAGCTTCTGCATGCCCCCTACACAGTGCTAATTATATACATTTCAAACTGATGGTATCTTGCTGGAGATGAACTGAAACCTATCTTGCAACATGGTGCATCTTTTACACAAAAGTGACCCACAGCGGAGCAAAAGAGGCGCACGGCCATCATAAATCTGACCCTAACATTTTAAATCATTGTTTCAAGATGCCGATAAGGTGTAACCTATTCACAGATTTGTTTCAGGTAAGTCCTACTCAGAGTTGCAGATGAAATTTAGGTTTGTTGAAGAATACGGAGGAGAAAATACATGTGCAGGCCTACCAACCAAGTGTGTCATGTCCACTGCACTCTTGAACAAATGTCAGACCTCCTCTGTCTCCAGGAACAGGCCTAAACCTCATCTACACAATGTGATGTGTAATGTTAGGAAACACAGGTAATATAATTGAAAAACGTGCAATTTTGTTTGCTCATTCCACAATCATATCACCTGTGTTTCCTTTGCTTAGGTATCTCATTGTGGAAATGTAGTCTATCATATGAAAGACTACGTAGAATATGAGCACTGTATGCAACAACTTTGACACTTACAGAAGCATCACCTTCTCCATGCCTCCTACACAGTTCTACATGTACATCATAAATGCAAACAGTACAGAATTAATTATACATGTTAAATGGTTTATTTTTGCTGTTCTCAGAATGTATCAAATTTCACTAAAAACAGTGACTTGAAGGTATTCATCATATAACAGCGGGGGAAAAAAAACACAATCAAAATGATTGTGTTTAAAAAACCCATACAACATAACAAATCAGAATTCAGAACTCCTTAAAGTTAACTTACTTTCCATGACGTCGAAGGATGTCCTATGAACAGCTTACACTCTGTTGTGCTGTTATTACTTTCAGCCCGCCACTTTCTGAAAGAAATCCTCCATCGTTTTGAAAAATATGTTACATACAATAAATGACTTCTCACTCTCTACCACACGTTTCCACAAGGCCAAATCATGTCAGAGCCATTTATAACACTTGGAATTCTTGTAAGCCAATCCCGTCATGTTGTATTTCCGCAACTTTCAGAATTAAAATGTTGAAGATAATTTTCACAATCCTGGATTACTAATATCTTACCCTTCTTGCTCACTCATGTTCTACATTTCCTATGACACTGATACTGCTTACTATGAAGCAGACTTACACTACCTGTATGACTACTACAATTATTTAATTCTCTACATCACTTTTAATCACAAAGCAATATAAAACAGTAGACAGCATTGCAGACTTACATTCCCTCTACTCCATGTTTTGATTGGCTGCTTGAATTAGGTTATAAAAAGAAATAGTTTTTCTGAACTCATTCAAAGTGCACTTATTTTTCCATGATGTCCAGTGTTATGGTAAGAAGTTATGTCTCTGTACTACACTTATCCTCAAGGCCAAATCGTGTAGGAGCCATTAGAACTTCTTGAAATTCCTCCGAGCACATCCCGAGATTCTTTCCCTAAAATTTTGGTTTTAAAAACACCAGGTAAGAATTTTTAAGGTCATACGGCAATTTTTTTTTGAAAATTAAAACAGAATCGTTGCAGAACGACCAGCCATTTCTACACTTTAAATAAGCTGTGTAATGTCCTGATGTTATTGAAGGACCGTCATGATATATAATTGCTACAGTTACAAAAGTCCTTCCTGATATTGACAACTGTGAAGCCACAACATTTTTAATTAAAGTTGTCAATTTTGTTCCATCAGACCTACATCGTTGGAACATTAAAATGACATACTGGCCATATGTTCGTATAAATAAGGTTGACATCATTTCAGATTTACATTGGCTACATTCCATATTGTGATCAGCTGCTTTTACTAGCTTATTAAAGGAGACTGATTTACTGTCCGGCAAAGTTAAATATATAAATCTTTCTGAGTCTACACTAGTAGTACTTGATACCCTACAGTTCTCGCAGTCATGCTGCCATTGATAAGAAAGCCCAAACAGGTGATCTACATCTACACCTTCAGCATGCAATACATCAAGCATATACATTAAAAACTCCTGACAATCTTGCTGAATATTTTGAGAGAATTGTGTTTGGCCTGAACATCTGTCTAACAGATTTCGAATTTCAGACACACTTTCTATTTTTGTTCTATCAGTGCTACATTTCTCTAACACAGAATTTAACAAACTGCATAATCTTTGAATTGACCACAATCTCTTCTTTTACATTTTCTAGAGAAAACAAAACATTAACCACTACATTAGCATAGCAGTTGACACCAGAACTGTTTTCAAATTGAAAACCAACAACATCTTCAACAGAATCCTTTTTGTTTCTGCTTATAATTTCAGGTTCATCGACTTTTCGTCTTTTTGCTACAACCTCCCCAGTATTGGTCACATTTCTTCGTTTCCGGCCTACCACACGTTTCTCAAACAAAGGATATTGAGGGAAATGTGGCGCATACTCTCTTCTCAACCTATTGTATTCCTTAACACAATCTAGATCCGCACAATTGTTTGTGACATCACACTCAATCAAGTACAATCCCGATAAAGTTCTAACTCTTGACAATGCCACATATACCATACCCTCCTTGAACACAGAACTGCCAATATTCACCAATGCACTGTCTACACTAAAACCTTGCGATTTATGGATTGTCACCGCATATGCCAAGCAAACAGGAAACTGCTTACGGCGAACATATAAGTCTTTTACAAGCAAAAATCTAGCAGAACAACGACCAATTAGCTGTACTTCCTCAATGCCATCAAATTTAATTTTAAAAAATTCAATTCCATCTCTATTTCTGTATTTCACAAAATCAACAACATTACCCATTGATCCATTTACCAGACCTCTTTCAAAATGTAAATTCCTTCTTAAAATTATACGGCAGTTCAAGCACACATTCAGAGTCTTTTCAAAACCTGCAGTTTTAGATATAGTCTTCTCTAATGAATCCAATTTTGTTTTCAAATTCTCAGACAAAATAATTGTTGATCCCATATGCTCTACTCTGTCAATAGCTTCCAGTTTCACAATCTCTTGCTTTTCTAAATTCAACATTTTGTTGTTGAAGATGCCACATTCTGCAAGAGTTGGCATCAAACATATTCCAGATTTCTTCTCAGTAATTTTCTGAAAAATATTCTCAGGCACAACATCTTGTTCTGGATATAAATTTGACAGTAATCGTGCATGTAAAGCTTCTTTCCCATGCTCGGTCACTTTTCCAATTCTAACATCTTGTAGAATATTCTTGTAAACTTCATCCTTTGCCTGACGCATATTTTCATGCAGTTCAGCATAATTGAAGTTTAACCATATATTGACGTTGCCAATGCTCCCTAGGCACTTCCTGGTATCTTCATGCGTGAGCATTTTGAACACAGGTTGCCCTTTCACTGGTGTCAGCTGCAGAAGATCTCCGAAAACAATGATGTGTTTGCCACCAAATAACACATCATACTCTGTTTTGAGAACTTCTTGCATTCTCAAATGCACAAAGGCAAGCATGACATTGGAAACCATGCTTACTTCGTCAATGATAAGAAGTTTCATTTTCCTCAAGATTCTTGAAACTTCACAACAAGCATCTCCAGATAGCTTGTGATATTGTAATTTGTTGTCATGCTCCACTGGCAGCATCAGTAAACGACGTAAAGTAATCCCTTTAATGTTATGTGCTGCCAGTCCAGTTGGAGCGGTGACAACACAAGACAGCGATGACTCAGTCCTTTCCTGCAAATAACATGAAATTGCTTTAATAAGGAAACTTTTTCCAGTTCCCGCTTCTCCACTCACGTAGATTCGGACAGGCTTCAATGACGTACATGAGCACTCTTTCTTCTCATGACTTAATCCATGATCAATTTGCATGGTAACTTCGTCATATATTTTCCTCTGCTCAACGTTGAGTTGTCTTTCCAACTCTTCTAAGTTAACCGCATCCTCCTGAGCATGTGCCATGGCTCTTTCCACTTCATTCATAGAAGTGGCAGCCTCATTTTCAATAGCAGGTCCTCCTAGTGGATCCTGACTCAATGAAGCAGAACTCTGACTGTCCTGAGAACTGTCTCTGGCAATCTCGGCTGCAATCGTTGCTTCCTGCTCGATTTCCGCATTCAACATTTCTACATCTTTGGGAAAAGCAGGACATTCTATGGTCTCCTTGGCGGCAGTGAAAGAGTCTTCGTAACAGAGGAAATCTCCAAGCAGTTCCTCTTCTGCACGCCAAGGCTTGAAAAGTTGCAAAAGTGCTAAATAGAAAAACTCCTTTTTTTCAGGAGATTCGCCACTCAATTTTCGATGGTTTACCAAGTGGCATTTTCTTTGCTTGACCAGACATCCCTCACTTCCAATTACAGCATACACTCCTTTCTCAGTATCTTCTTTGATGTTCCTCTTGAATATGTAATTTTGAAGAACCTCATACAGACAAACATTCTCGAGGTGACTGCTTCGATTTGGATAATACGTATCCAACATGTTGGTCTTCAAAATGTCGGTACTGTTTGGCTCCTTTTCCGCCAAATACTCAATTTCCCGCACAGGTTTCAGAACTCGATTACGTGTTGCAGCAAGACCAAGACTCGCCCAAACGATACTCCTAGATTTGGCATAGAGACTTGCTGAAGACAACCGGTCAGAACATTCGTAAGCTCCGATTTCTCGATGCGACAACATCTTCAGACTGAAACTGTACAACTTCTTACTGAGGCTCTTTTCATGGGAAATGTCCTCCCACATATCCTTCAATTCTGTCTTTTCTTTTTTGGTGATGTAAGATGTCACATACCGAGCCACAGCCATACAGTTATCAGCCACAAACTGTATATCCATGTTAGCATTCCACATGGACAAAATCACCGGGTTGTAGTCGTTGATGTACTTGGACTCTTCGTTCCTCTTGAAATTGTATGTGTTTTTAGGTGATTTCTTCATCACATTATGTCGCAGCGAAGACATCAAACTGTTTACTCTTCCTTTAGAAATCACCGGTCGTGAAAAGCCGAAACGACATTTGGTGTAGAACTTGTCCTTGTTTCGGAATTTACGACGACAGTACTTTCCACAACGATGGCTTTGGAAACGTAGAACTTTTTCTCCTAGGCTTTTCTTCTCCTTTGCGTTTGGAACAGCACACGTAGAATACTGTTGTATGAAACTCATCACTGAGTCTTCTGGATCTGTTCCAAATTTAGGTGCATCCTTGATCCACAACAGCATATGTATGTGAGGAGCACCTCTTGCTTGGTACTCCTTTCTCCAGAAGAAATCCAACACCTCTCCAAGAGGTGGATTCTTCTTATTCATGATGAAAGACATCATAGCTTCAAATCTATGATTGAAGTACCGGCATACATTGACTGGATCCAAAGAGCACAGTTCTCCGGGTGTCTTGAATTCGATGTTTTCGATGTTTCCATTTGCCTCTCGTAGAAATTCAAGTAAGTCTTCCCAGCCATACTCGGCACAGCTCAGAGTGAGGAACCATGTGGGAGTTCCTAAGTTCCTCAGCATACATTTTAAATCACCATGACGACGGTACCAGTACTCATTAGTACCACGCTGACACGCCATGAGATTAATCAGGTGAGAATCCAAAATACTGTCTTGGACATTGACTTTATCCATAAAGTCACTTGCCGAGATGTTTTGCATGTGTATACCACTTTTCAAGATGTGGTTCACTGCATATGACAGTCCAGACAGATCGCTTTCAAACAGGAGATGAAACAAATAGGGAATACATTGTCGAAACCTAGCATCTCCTGCATACAATCGCAAAGTCCGGTATTCAGAAGCAGGAATTTGATGAGGTCGCTCATCATATCTTCCTCCCTGACCTGTTGGAAAAAGCTGTGGGAAACACCGAGCTTCCAAACTTTCCTCCCAAACACTAATGGGACTCCCTTTGGCTTGTTTCATTTGAAACAACTCAATAGCATTCCCCATGACTTCCTTGGAATGCAAAGGATGAACACTATAATGTTCATATATTTCTTCACTAGTAGAGGGTTCTACTTTCTCAATTTGACCAGCACACAAATCGCTATCCTCTTCCTCACTTACTTCCTCTTCTGCAACATAAACATTCTTATAGTACTTATTATTTTTTTTCAAATACAATGTTGCCTTTTTGACTTTCCTAACATCCACTAAATCTTGCCATATTTTCTTATTCTTTATCGGAACCCCATTAACTAAGATAACCAGAGGTTCCTCTTCCACTTTTTCTACTCCAATTGTGTTAATGTTTTTCTTCAAATCTAGAGGCAAATAAACAACTCTTCCCTTTAATCCTCTCTGTAAATCTGATGGAGGCAATTTCCCTGTCTTTGGCTCCATTCTTACAATAGCCTGAAAGGGATGGATACTTTGAATCAAAATAGATTCATAAGTATTTAAATCCTTAAATTCAGAAGGAATCTCAACCAATTCCAGATTATTATGAACTGCTCTAGCAGGCATCTGGTTTTGATTTAATTTGCTACAACAATAAGTACACACAAGTTGATCCGATCCCCAATCAAAACAATTTTCTACCATCAAGTATGTTGTGAAATCCTTCCATTCACTATTATTTTCCCTTTCACTTTTTGCATATAAATCCACTAACTTAGTCTGATTCTTATAATAAGTGCGTCGACAACACACACAAGTGAAATTAGGCCTCTCACTTGATTTCACCTGAAATGTCGAAATTTCCCTCTGAAAATTATCTGTACTGGAAACCTGTACTCTATCTTCCACATTACCCTCTTCTTCTTGGTCAATTTCAACATTCTCCTCTTTACTTCCAAAGTAACCAAACTCAATTTCTGCACAAATATTCTTCACATCTACTTCTGAACCATGCAAAAGAGCAGCGCATAATTGTTTAAGCATAATTGCTGGACTCTTAGCATAATACAACATTCTAACTAATTTCCTCACTTTATTATGATGCACTGCTAGCATCCTGAAATGATGAAAAACACTCTGGCATACTCTCCTTGAAAGACAAGCCAGTGAATGACCATGCAAACCTGTCACTTCTCTCACTCTGCAAGGATCTAATTCTTGCAACAACTTCATTTTCTGCTTCAAACTTTTCTTATTAAATGTCCGTACAAAATCACAAAGCAAATTGATGGAATCCTGTCGCACACTGCAAATACTACTACACTTCCAGGTGTACACAGGACCCTTAGGACGTCTTCCTAAAACCTCATTACCTAACACCTCTTCTGTCTCTGTTGTCACAAGTTTTTCTTTTTCAACTGGACAACCATCTTTCACTTCATAAGCACGACCACTGGTGTCAACTGCATGCACCAAATCATTATCCTGGAAATAACTCTCCTCATTAAAAAATGCCTCACAACTTGAACTATGCATCCATTCTCCGGAAAAAACTTCACAAAAATTACTACGATTAACTATTCTCTTCCATCTACTATTTCTTTTGAAATCATAAATTGCCTTGTTTAGCTTCCTAATTCTATTGATTATCAAAATAAATAACTTACGTTTAATTTCAAATGCCTGATCAATAACTTTCTCAACTTTTTTTTTCCTCTTATAAAAAAACACTTTCTGTTGACCTTTCTTAATATTTTTTAACAAATTGCCAATTATCCTGTTGCGGAACATTCGTTTACGAATGTCCCTAAGCTGTTGTTTCCTTCTACTATCATGCACAGAGTTATCTCTTGCTCTAGCAGTAACATTTTTGATTGGCCTTTCCTTTCCGTTTAAAATGCTTCTCTTTTTCTGGACTGAAACATTTTCTGTAGTAATATTTTTTTTACTACAAATATTTCTTATAAATGTTTTTGTGCTCTTACCCGGTGCTTTCTTGGTGACTTGACAAGTTTTTTTCTTAGAGGACTGCTGCATGATATCATTTACCTGCTGTCTTTGACGTTTTGCAGCCTTTCGAAGTCTTTCTTTAGTTGGCATGCTGAAATCTTGAAATGATCTGCAGTTGAATCTGGGTTAAAATATAATAAAAAATGTTATTAACCACTATTACCAAACAGTAAATCAATAACAGTCATCAAAAACTTAACACACTACTCGACATTTTTAGTGCTTGGCAAATTTAGAATACAGAAATAGCAGAAAAGAAATGGAATTCATATTCATTTTACGTGTGCTGTTTTATATGTGAATCTGATCTAATTTTATGAGCATATTTTAATATTTTATTGAAGACACTACACATAACCTGTTTTTGAAGGTGTCTTTATTTTTAAATGAAACGGTTTACATTTTTACTTTTCATTTATTATACATTTTTAAAAATAAATGTTTATAGTTCCATAGGCTCAAGCACGTCAGCTTCCCACCCTATGTCATACAATTCTGACAAATCTGCATCCTCATCATGTTCTTCTTCATCCTCAGGATTTAAATCATCCAAGGGATCTACTTCCACTGATGTTTCAATTACGAGTTTAATTATGAGGTCGAGATCAACTGATTGCTGATTGTCGCTCATGTTGATGTTGTCGTTATCTTTAAAGAAAGAGAACAACAATGAGATGTTGCAGAGTAAGGCACAAATCTCAGAGACTATAATAGTAAAATTGTTTAACAAGAGTAACATTTTGCAGCTATTATTTAGCCATGACCAGCGATGCTGAGGAGGTAAGGCCTATGTCCAAGTTTTCAGGGAACAGGACTCATCTCTTCTTAACCTTGGATAAGCCTCACCAACTCTGTGTCCCCTGCTCATACTTAAATGTAAAGTGGCAGATTTATGTTAACTGACGCATTCCCAGGGATGCACCAGTTAATGTGCACCGCTGCTCTGCCACCCATGGTGTGCCGCATTTACAATGTGGAGCACCATTGAGTGAAAACAGCACAGATGCGTCACGCATCTGTGCCGCAAAAGCAGCACATTGCAGGAATCACGTCGTAAGCGCAACATGTCTACTGCAATGCACAGGAGCAAGCCACACATTGCATGGTGCATCACTCCTTATGCCTGTTTCAAACAGGCGTAATGATTTGATTCAGCAATGCTATAAAGCTGAGTCAGTGAAATCTTCTAAATTTCACTGTGTTAGTTTTACAGGGCTTTCTTGCAAATTAATGCATACCTTGCAACAAAACACCTATATGAAAACTGACGCAGGTTTCATGTGGCACAGGACTTTACAGCATGACACATCTGCCTAGATGCATCAATTTTTAAATATGTCGCCACATAGCAAATCTTTTGCACCGCCACTGCGTCACAAAAGTGACGCACAGCGGCACAAAAGAGGCACACAGCTATCATAAATCTGTCCCTAACATGTTAAATGATTGATTCAGGATGACGATAAGGTGTGGCCTATCCAGAGGTTTGTTTAAGGTGAGGCCTACTCAGGGTTGCAGATTAAATGGAGATGGGGCACCCCTGAGCCTTGCTGGAGCTCCATGGCACTTGCGATGCAGCTCCAGCAATGCGCCACCTTTACGGCACAGGTGCGTCACACATCTGTGCTGTTTTTGCCCCATGGTGCGCCGCATTGTAAATGCAGCGCACCATGGGTGGCGGAACAGCGGCGCAGGATGACTGGCACATCCCTGGGGATGCACCAGTCATCATAAATCTATCCCTAAGCTTCTTATCTTGTTGGAGATGAAGTGAGGCCTGTCTTGCAACATGGTGCATCTTTTGCATCACTGCTGCATCGGTTTCATGTGGCACGTTTTTTTTACAGCATGACACATCTGCCTAGATGCATCATTTTGTAATTTTGTCGCCACATAGCAAATCTTTTGCACCGCCACTGCGTCACAAAAGTGACGCACAGTGGCGCAAAAGAGGCATACACCTATCATAAATCTGTCCCTAGCATTTTAAATGATTAATTCAGGATGACGATAAGGTGTGGCCTATCCAGAGGTTTGTTTAAGGTGAGGCCTACCTACATTCATGGGGAAATGAATTAAAATGTCCTTAAGACACATGAAAGCGTTTTTTTAAAGCCGTTGCAGCATTTTTGGGTCACTTTTAACATGGCTATGTAACTTAAACAATCAAAATCTAAATTTGCCAAGCACAGGTGGGAGCATATTTACAAGGAATTTGCACCACGGGGAAAGGTCTTACATTAAAATGGAAAAACAACATCAGAGACACTCAAATGCCTTATAAAGAAGCATACACCATTATGTCCTAGTCATAAATGTTAAAAGCATTCCTTTTCCTCAAAAACGATTTTCAAGTCTTAATTTGAAAACACTGCACATGGGGAAATGACTTAAAATGTCCTTAAGACACATGAAAGCGTTTTTTGATTGCCTTTGCAGCATTTTTAGGTCACTTTTAACATGGCTATGTAACTCAAACTATCAAAATGTAAATTTGCCAAGCACAGGTGGGAGCATATTTACAAGGAATTTGCACCACGGGGAAAGGTCTTACATTAAAATGGAAAAACAACATCAGAGACACTCCAATGCCTTATAAAGAAGCATACACCATTATGTCCTAGTCATAAATGTTAAAAGCATTCCTTTACCTCAAAAACGATTTTCAAATCATAATTTGAAAACACTGCACATGGGGAAATGACTTAAAATGTCCTTAAGACACATGAAAGCGTTTTTTGATTGCCTTTGCAGCATTTTTAGGTCACTTTTAACATGGCTATGTAACTCAAACTATCAAAATGTAAATTTGCCAAGCACAGGTGGGAGCATATTTACAAGGAATTTGCACCACGGGGAAAGGTCTTACATTAAAATGGGAAAAATAACATCAGAAACACTCCAATGCCTTATAAAGAAGCAGACACCATTATGTCCTTCTCATAAAGGTTAAAATCATTCCTTTTCCTCAAAAACGATTTTCAAGTCATAATTTGAAAACACTGCACAGCTCCTATGCACAAAAACACCCTGTCAGTACTAATACTTCACATTTTCTCCAATTACAATTTCTCAAAGAAACAAAATCTATTTGTAAAACACTTGAGGCAAAGCAACATTTTAAAAACACAACTTTCTTCATAATTTTCTCCTTAAAGCACACTATTCTCTATCTAAATTAAATAAATCTTTTCTCACCTTAGCAAACACTTTATGAGTTTCAAAACAGTCTCAGAAACACACCACTTTGTCTTTAGCAGAGCAAAAGGTATGCACTCCAGAGTCTGCAGCTATCAAAAGCACAGAAATGCTGTAATTCTTCACACATATCTCTCATGTCACCCAATCAAAACTCTTCCCTCACTTTTTTCAAATCAAAACCCTTCCCCCCTCTGCCCTCTCTGCCTTTTTTGCATAGCAACCACCTCTTGGAAGACCTCTGGTGTTTGCAAGTTCACACAACAATGTTTCAATTGAACTCTGAACTCTCAGTGCACCTGCATATCCAGGGCAATCTTTCATTTAATGATTTTTTCTTGACCACTCAAAATACATCTTTCAAAGAACTCATCCAAGCACCCTAACTTTCTGTTTTCAGCAATCAAAATCCACCAATCACTGTTACTGCTTCATTAACACAGAAACTCCACAGTTTTTTTCATTTTAAACTCTCATTTTTTCAACTGCCATTTCATTGCCACACTTCATCTGACTGCAGCAGAACCTTCTCTCACCATGTTTTCTGTCTGGATTGTTGGACATAGTTACATCTACTGGGCTCAGAGGTATGCTTATAACAGAAATTTACCTAACCTCAATTTACAAGATGTGGAAATTAAGTGGTTTGGCCACAGAGGATTAAAATGTCACCAATTGATACCATTGGTGAAAACCTTTATGCATTTGCCAAAACCTGACCTGTTAATTGTGCACTGTGGAGGTAATGACTTGGGCACTTTGACTAGGGTAGGTCTGGAAATGCTTTTAAAGGACACCTTTGAGCAATTAATGGCACTTTTTCCTCAGACTGCCTTGGTATATTCAAATATATGCCAAAGACAGAAATGGAGGTGGTCGAACCAATTTTGTCCACAAATTGAGAAGTCGAGGAAGCATGTAAACAAATCTGTTTCAGCTTACATGAGAGACCATGGAATGGGCTCCGTGTACAACAATAACTTGCGTTACTACATGCAAGATATCTACAGAGGAGATGGAGTTCACTTCTCAGATGAGGGCAACAGAATTTTCATTCTGAATTTAAGACTGTGCATTGGTACCTACTTATAAGTACCTAAATGTACCATAAACCCAAAAGCTCTTCTCAGAGCTACCCTACATCTGATCACTCACAATTATTATTTTACTCTAACTTTTTTCACTAATTTTCAACAAAGTACGCTCCCCGGGGCGATACCCGGTACGCGAACCGGAAGCTAACCTCGCGAAATTTTAAAAAAAAATGTTTTTTTTTCGCACATATGGGCCTCCTCAGCCACCCTCAGAAAACCTAGGGGGTCAAGATAAGTCTACCGTGCCCCCTTCTACCCATTCTGAACATTAGTTGCCCTCCATCTTGTATCTTAATTCGACCGAAACACAAAATGGTGGACTCCCGTAACGCTTAATGTTCGCGTACCGGAGCGCTCGCCAGTTCGCGTACCGGGTCGCTCCCCGGGAAGCGCTCCATCAAAAAAGGTGGGAAAGTAATTTACAGAAAAACGACTGGAGACACTTTCACCAAATATAGATTAGCTCATACCACATACCAATCCCTATCATTTTCACAAATTTGATTGAAATTCCATTTAGCCATTTAGCCTGTAGACCTCTCTAAATACCGTGAGGTAAATTACTTCACACAACACATCTGAAGTGTTGGAATTGACAACCAATGAAAATGTTACTTTCATTTTCTACTTTTTTTACCTGACATTTGATTGGTTATATACCTGAATATATATAAAGGAAGAGAATGAAACACAGCCATTTTGACTACTACTTCCTGGTGTACATTTCAATTGGATTTTCACTAATCACTTCAACTTCTTTGTAAAGGTAAGTTGTTATTTTAAAAACTGAAGTATATTGTGCACTATCAGTTAATATGGTAAACTTTTTCTGATAGTTATATACTATGCCTCTGTAGTAGTTATAGATTTAGATAGACTTCTCTGTTATAGTTATGGATGGAGTTAGGTTTCTCTTGTATAATTATGAATTTACTTACGTTAAATCACATACACTTTTTTATATTCCTACTTCCACTCTGATACTATACACTGCCCAAAGATAAATTCACTGATAAAAACTGCCTATCTAAAATTAATCCCAACAGTGCCCTATCTCTACTAATATATATTTTTTTTATCCAAATTTCAGGCAACATGGAAGGCGAACAGAAAGTTTCATTTCAAATTGTCCTGCAAGAGAGCAGCCAAGAATTAATTGATCCAAATTATTTAGAATTTATGGATGAAACTTGGGACCAAGAACTACTGCAATGTGTGCAAGCAGTAGATGACCTCCTTCAAAATGAGGACATTTTACACACTCAGAGATTACAAGCTATGTTCAATGAAAATCACGACATTTCAGACAGTGAAATGTTAGAAATGTTATTCAATTTTGAAACACAATCACAATAATAAATAATTGCTTAAAAAATAAAGAAATTAAAAAATAATTAACAAAACCAACAATCAATTAACATACAGTATTTGAAAAGTCTATCATTCTTTTTTCCTTATAGTACGCTCCCCAGAACGCTTCCCGGTTCGCGGACCGGGCGCTCCCCACGCAAAAAAACAAAAAAAATGTTTTATTTTTTTTTGCCCTGCGGGGCCTTTTTAAAGCCTCCACATCAAACCTAGGGGGTCAGGGAGATCTACTATGTGCCCTTATGGTCATTTCCCCCTTTGTTTTGGCCTCCTCTTGTCTCTCGATCCTACCGAGAGACAAGATGGCGGCCGCTCCGGACTGTTTAGAATGTTGACAGACACCGGAGAGCCAAATCAGCTTCGCTACGCGAAGTTCCGTTACGCGTCAAGTACGCGAACCGGAGCGCTGCCTGGAGCGCGCTTACAGATATATATCTTTTTTTGAACGTTAATTTCTCAAAATCCACTGGAGCACATATATTGAGACCTAGCAAAGGCACATCGGGCTAACAGTCCCTACAATTTTGCCAAGTTTCGTGCAAATCCATTCAGCCGTTCGGGTTAAAAGTGAGGCCAACCGCCCTATGGAAATTAACATGGGAAAAACACGTTTTGGGACCCCCCTTTTTTCTCGGCCCCCCCTTGACGAACCCCTCCCCCCAAATTTCCAGGGGCTGCTCAGAAACAAAATGTTCAATTTTCCTGAAAATTTCAGCCAATTCCGTCCACAAACGCCAAAGTTATTAGACATAGAATTTTCAAAAATCCCATAGGGAAAAAATCCTAACTATATATACCTACTGGCGACCGCCAGTAGGTAATATATATATATATATATATATATATATATATATATATATATATATATATATATATATATATATATATATATATATATATATATATATATATATATATATATATATATATACACAAGCTGAAGAACAGCAGGCACTCCAGGTAGTGTGTGGAAATTATTTCTTTATTCACCAAGTTTGAAACACACACGTTTTCATGGACATAGAAGACTGTTAGAATTGGGGGTCTCTAGTTGGCAGAGGTACATACCTTGTCCAAGTAGCAGACCTTCCTTCTTCTCAGTGTAAGGGGATCACACACCTAGATAACCCCTACTAACCCCCTTGGTAGCTTGGCACAAGCAGATAGGTTTATCTCAGAGGCAATGTGTAAAGTATTTGTACTCCAAACACACAGTAACACAGTGAAAACACCACCGACGAGACACCCCACCAGTTTAGCAAAATAAAGTATATTTGTCTTAACCAAACAAAACCAACATGACAAAGATCCAACATAAATATATCCCAATAACACTTTGCCAACTAGGCAATTGTCATAACATTACATGGTGTGCAGTAAAAGAAAAGTTTTTATCTGCACGTCATCAACACACCATTACTGCTCATAGAAATGTAACCCATGAAATAATGCCCATTATCCGGTCATTGTAAGGCATAAATGACATACATGATCACATCACGGCATGAAATGCACCGTAGGGTTAGGGGGAGAAACACATAGGGCCACATCTATCAATAATTTTTGTGTGCGCAAAAGGGCTGATACATGTATCAAACCCTATTTTGGGATTTGGTAACTATTACCGAATCGCAAAATGGGTTTGCGCTTCGCTATTTGGAAGGGGTGTGTTTAGGGCATCCTAATGGTATATATCAATGTTTTGTGCCCGTGAATGCAGTTTTCAAAACATTTGCATGTAACCACCTACTTCAAGTAGCTGGTAACCCATTTGCAAATGCTAAGTTGTTCTCAAGGGACCCCTTCCCCTTTGTGAATGTTTGTAACAACATTTTAAAGAGCAGGCAGTGGTCCCAAGGACCACTTCCTGCTTTTAAAAAATGGAAGTAAAACTTTAAATGTTTCTTTTTGTAAAGCAGCCCATTTTCCTATCAAGGAAAACGGGCTGCTTCACAAAAAAAGGATTGGCTTATTTAAAAGCAATCACAGACATGGTGGTCTGCTGACACCAGGAGGCTCCCATCCCAGTGTTTTTTGTGAGTCCTAGGGGTCCTAGGTAATCGCAATTTCCAATTTAGATACATGTGGCCCATAGATCCACCCGAACATCATGTACATAATTAACCCAGTAACTACATAAACACATTGGGGCAGATTTATGATAACTGGCGCATCCCCAGGGATGTGCCAGTTATTTTGCGCCGCTGCTCCGCCACCCATGGTGCGCGGCATTTACAATGCGGCGCAGCATGGGGCAAAAACGGCACAGATGCGTGACACATCTGTGCCGTAAAGGTGGCGCATTGCTGGAGTTGCGTCGCAAGCGCGACGCAGCTCCAGCAAGGCTCGGGGGTGCACCATCTTTACAATGCTGCGTCAAGACCAATGCCTGCTTCAAGCAGGCGCAGGGTTTTGACGCAGCATTGGCCTGGAAGTGACTGAGTGAAATCTTATAGATTTCACTCAGCCACTTTTGCGAGGTGCACCTGCCCCGGAACGCCCACCCTGCGCCGGAACGCCCACAAGTGGCGCAGGGCTTTACAACGTGACGCATCTGCCTAGATGCCTCACGTTGTAAATGGGTCGTAGGGATGCGCAACGGTTACGCCGCAGTTGCGTGACGCAAACGTGGCGCATTCCCAACATAAATCTGCCCCATTGAATAAATCCCCAACAACGGTAGAGAATCCTTAAGGACAATGCACCTGCACTTCAATAGTTGTGGGGTAAAGTGAGCCCTTCTGGGGACAAATGCCAACATGTTTTCTAGGCCGCAGGGACATCTGCGCACCCACCAGTGATAATGCCGGAATATCCGTGATCTTCCCAATTGAATCGGGGGTTTCCGTTGAGATTTTGCCCCGTTCCACCAAGTAATAAATCAATGGGAAGACCTGGCTGGGCCCCCCGTGTGTAGGAAAATGGAGGGCAGAAACCCGCGATGACACAGGGCCGCTGCTTCCCTCAATAATGCCCAAGCCCATAGGGAAACCTTGCTAGGGCCACACGCCACAATAGAAAGGTAGCTACTTGTCCCCCCCCACAACTACTAGGGATGAGGAAACAGAGCAGGCAATCACTGCAAGACTTCCCAGCACGATTTGACCAGCGGACCGCTCAGGTCAAGAGGATTGCTGGATATCTCTGGTCAACACAGGAGTGCCAGCAACTCACCAGGTGAAGCAACGCCTGCCTCTGATGTCGCACTTAGGCTCTTTGGTCTGGGGCTTCAGCGTAGTCACCTTCTGCAGTGCCAGCAATTCTCTTTGATGGCTTGGCTTCCTTCACAGGCTCTGCTCACTTCGTCCATTGTAGTGATGAGGCCCTGATAGAGGGGTTCCCATAATGCGGCTGGCGATTATGTTTCAGGAATGCTGGTTGCCACGGAAACGAGGGGACCACGACAGTGAGCGCTACCCTCAAGGGGGTTCCTGGCTCTCTGGTTCATCCAGCTGTAAAGCTCTGGAGGTCTGCCATCCATAAGTTTGACACTGAGCTTGTTGCAAGGCAAGCCGGCAAACCATCGGCGCAGGGCTCCATCGCAGTCGGCCTGAAACTTCGACTTTGTCCCAGTCTAGTGCGACCAGATGTCCCAATAGGCGCTATAGGTTTCTATGTGTTCTATAGTGCTAAATCATTTAAAAAATCCATATCTACCATTCCCTACATTGGATTATTTTCGTTTTGATGTCTTTTTAAAGATATAAATATTTCCTATTTTTATAAATTGGTTTTGGATTTTTATTGTGTGTTGTGTCTTAATTATTTACCTAATTGGTGTTTTTAAATACTTTGCATACCTGTCCGCCTGCTCGCAGCCAAGGGTTGAGCCGGGGAATAATTTTCAAAGAACTAGTCTGAGCCCTATATTGTGCTAGTTGCCTTATTGCCAGCGGTTGATAAATATTTATCACTACTAATAATCGACTTTCCAACACCTGCAAAAAGGGCCAGGTCTATCAAAGACATACTTAGCTATCCTTTGTTTACATATAATAGAAACACGGACAAATCATTGCATGAACGTAAAATGTTCACAAGTACATCTGAAAATGTCAACAGACACGTTTTCAAAAAGACAATCAAAATAAATCTAAATCAAAATCATGAAAAGAACATTCCTGAGAAATGCTAAAATTAACTGTATTCTTTTCAAATTCATTCCGACCTGGACAATGTGATAAACACTCTGCAAACAATACCATATGAAACTTTTTTGAAGAGAATATGTTCTCAATCGGGACTCAGCCGGTGAGGTTGGAGGCAGTATATTGGTATTGGATAAACTAATGTTGATCCCTAGGCATACGTAGATACCGGGCCAGTGCCCACCTTGTGCTTCAGGGGGGACCATTACAACTCTCATTCATGCCTCTGAGCCCTTAAATGTAAATCTAGAGGCATTCCAACGTACCAGGCCAGTGACTTTTAACATGTTAATACCATGTTTGCAATGTAAGCCTAAAACTTAGTGGTTCATGACATCATGGTACCGGTATCTCTTTACAAAATTGTTACTAAACAGAGCCATCTACAACCTGGGAAAAGATTGTACTACCTGAGCTATTTAGCCCACGTGTACCTCTATTTCAACATCCTTTTTCAACTCTGCTGAGGATTTTGTGTGAAGGCCCAAAATATACCTGGACTCCAGGGGGCAGATTTACAAGGCCCTTGCGCCACTTTTGCGTCACTTTTCCCATGTTAAAAATGACGCAAAAGTGGCGCAAGGGCCTTGTAAATAAGCCCCCAGGCATCTTAATTGCCTCACACTGTTGCCACCTCTAAAGACGCTTGCATTTTAAAGAACGACAGCTTAGCGACATCTCTGTTGTGTTGTTCATGAAAATGTCTTGCCACAGGGTATGTGAAATCAGGGTTCCTGCTCGCACGTTGGTGTTCCAGTATACAAATTAATGGAGGAAAGATAGCACTGCCCACATACATAAGTGGACAGGGATATAATAAGACGTATATATAGTGGTCGAGACTCAGTTGTAAAAAATACCTATCTTTTTCTTATGTCCATTAGGTATCGCACACCCAGCAGTATTCGAGATGAATATACAGACTTTGCAATGCCCGTGTTTGTAGAAAGCTTTAGGTTTAGTCAGCCAGGTATCCACCTTTCGGGGCCTAGTGTAGTAGCTTTGTGCCAATTCATTCCCCAATGTCCTGCCTCTTCTATTAGTGATGGAAGGTTTTGATTGTTGAAGGCAATTCTGGGCCAATTACAATATAATTTTTTCAGGATATTCCACCAACCCATCATGATATATGCAAAGCTGGGGGTCAAGCAGGTGCCTATCGCGGACCAAGGGGCATATTATCAACGATTAGCGATATTTATTGCTAACTAGGGATAGCAACAATTTTTTTATCGCTAAGCATCGCCGGAAATTATCGCTGAGATAACATGCTATTAGCAACATTTATCTCCAAAGCGATACATTTTCCGGCGATAGCGTGAATATCGCTAAGAATACAGCAATATTCACGCATTAGCGACAAAATGCTCTTAGCCATGTTATCCACCTCCCATTGGATAACATGGCTAAGAACTGGTCAGAGCAGGCGTTAGTTTTTGGCGATAGCGGGAATATTTCCATCGCTACGCCTGCCTTGCTAATAGGCAATAGCGACGTTAGCGACTGCTTTCCGTCGCTAACAGGTTGGGTACGCCCACTTTGCATGCCATTAGCGTTAAATATCGCTGACATGCAAAGCGGGACCCAAACCGCTCGCTATCGCCTAAAGCTGTTGCTAACTGCTGTTAGCGACAGCTTGCTAATAGAGCGATAGAATTATCGCCGCTTAGCGGCTCGCCCTGCTTGGTAATATGCCCCCCAGTCCTTTCCCTGTAAAAGACCCCATCGTGTAGAATGATATTCTCCTGTACAGCAACTTGTAGGTATCTCAGCCAGGTACCTTATCGCATGATCATTTTAATTTAACAACAACGAATTATAAGGATGGGCCCAATTTATCAAAGCTATGGAAAAGAGTTTGAGACTGACTCACTAAATTGAACTTCTCAAATAAAATGAGAACACAACATATTCCTAGCAACGCCAACATATTCCTAGCATGTGCAAATTCAAAAGATACATTATCAAATGGCATATCCAAATACCTTGCTCCATACACTGGATTTGACCATGCAATAAAATGTAAAGAGTAAATATCTACCAAAAAGGAACATAGACCATTTATAAGACAATAATGGCAACAAATTTGCTAAGACAGAAAAAACACCTTATACAAAAACACATTCCCTCAGTTGCACGTGACAACCCATAAACCAAATTAGAAGGCATCTGCATATTGCAGCCCACACTTGGCCAATAATAAAAATGTAAATGACGGAATTTGTAAAGCGCACAGCTACCTCCACCGGAGGTGTCCCGGCGCTGTCTTTATACCGCTTAGGAACCCTTCCTGGTAAATGTCCACTCCTGGGCACCCCCCAGGTGCAGCCAGGCATCCCAGCACTTTTGGGGCCGTTGTGGAGACTAAGCAAGCTATTGCCCATAGTTGCAGCGTGGGACCCATGATCAGAACAGGCACTGAGGTGAGAATATCCAGTCAGGGGAATTAATGAGCCGGAGACCCACCAAGGCAGGAATCGAACTATGGTCCCTGGCCAGAGCTCTGCATCAAGGTCTGCCTGCTCTAGCCATTGAGCCACACTTCTCCACTAAGACCCCGATAAATTTCAATTAGCAGAACACAGAGTTGTGGTACTGCTATTAACTTGTTGTAAAACCTAACAAAACAATAACGTCTGTTAAGGCAGAGTGCATCATATTAAGACCTAAGAGTACATAAGCCAGGAAGGAATGTCAGTCAAGCAGTAAACCCTAAAATGCAACTAATCACAAACCCCCAACATTTGATTAGCACACTCAGAAACCCAACGCATAGTATTAACGGCTGCTTTCTTATACCTATTTCAGCACTCTAATTAAAAAATGCAACACCCCTACAAACTACCTCCACAGGTCAGCAACAACTGCCAGTGCTCTACTCACAAGCATGTCACTTAAGGTTAGGCAAGAATATTCATCTCAAGATATAAGTAGGCCAGTTGAGCACACAAAGGAGTTTCTGTAGCAGCACAAATGAGGAAGATTCAATTAAGCCTAATTCCTACATGAGTCCTATATCCCCTCTGGTATTGGAATAATTAAACATGTATACACCCATAGCATTTCAAATTAAAAAGCAGCATTGACATGGAAGGTAACTGTAGGCAGCTTAATCCACACACACATACTCCTGAAGAATGAAGCTCCATCCAATGTGGGTTTTCCAGTCAGGCTTCTCTAAACCCACACCTGCAACCGATGATTATCAAAACATGCAGAACAACTTGCTCTCATGAACATAAAAGCCTAGTTGAAGACAATCATGTGATTGAATCTCATAGCACCTATGCCAAGAGCAGGTCCTACACACACATAGAGAAATAGAGAGAGCAACTGAAGTGGCAGAGCCCCGTACAAAAACATAATTCAGACTACCAAGACCAGCTGCACATCACTGAAGCAGAACACATTGGGAGCACCTAGTATAAAATTCTAAACAATTCGGACCCAGAAATCCATGGGATCCAATTACACAGATCAAGGGAATGTAAAATCAAGACTGTATACTCACTAAACAGAATAAGTGGCCACCATATCTACAGTAATGACTAGCACGTAAATGGACATATGAAGGCCAGGAGGACCAAACCGGTGGCAAAAATAATAAAAAGCCAGGCCAAATAAAAAGAAATATTTTAGCATAATACAAAATACCGCAATTTGTTGTAGTATTCTGCAAAAAGCAGCAAACCCTCGTGAATGCCCCACGAGTTGACCCATGCAGGCAATTTTGTTAACAGGTTCAGCAGAGTGTGAAGCCCTTACAACCCTTTCTAGTTAATTCCTCTCTCATGTGATACCTTCTCTGATGCACTGAAAGCAGAACAATCCTCACTGCACTGAAAAACAAACACATGTGAAAGTCAACAGCAAGCTATGCTTCGTGCACATACAACTAGGAAAATCAAGACACAATTGTACCACTATTTCCACTATGCAAAGTCAAGCCATATATCCCATTACAAACTGAACTCCGAAGCTACCAAAAGCTGACTAGTGAGGTTGTGAGTAAATGTGGTAGAAACATTTAAGATGTGTTGAACGAGGCAAGTCTCAGGGGCACGAGGAACATTTTAGCATGAATAAAAACTTAAAAAAGAGAGCTACATGAACAAACAGAAGCTCGGATTCAGACATGTGCAGCATGGGATACATGAACAGCAATACCAAAACAGCATTGATTAATGATAAAGAGGAGACCAGTCTGTAGTGGTTCAACACTGCATGATCCACCAACCTCTCAGTAATCCTCAAGTGTTCAGGCTGTCTGAAGTGTTAAAATAATACAAAAGGACATCATGATTACTTCCTACCAACTGTCTAGTTCGGGTTTGTTGTATAACAAATATGCCACGCAGTGATTGTTAAAGCCTATGCCTAAAGGTTGTGGATACATCTAGTATCAGGGCACAATTTTACAGGTGTAAGGTGTAGATCAGTACCACTCATTGTCTACAAAAAGATACACAGTCAATCGTTGTGCACCCGTTCTCATTTACATGCCCTACCCTATTGCAGAGGTATCGGATTAAAGTGTCTATATTTCCATCAATAAGTGTTCTCTAGACACTGTTGCATCACAGATCTAGAAGAAATGAGTCAGACCTGTTGGTGGCACAATGTTCAGTAGTAGGCCTTGTAAGAAATTGGGTTCTTGGTTGAGTGGGGCATGAGCCCTGGTCAAGCAGCAACCACAATCTTGTCAGGGTGAGGCACAAACCAATAATAAACTAACCTGTGCTCATAATCTGGTCAGGGCAATGCACAAGTTCTAAAGCGTACGAGTCCAGCTGCATCGTTGACGCTCCCATGGACAAGGGATGTGAGGGCTTATGTAGAGGATGTGTTGTGCAGTGGCAGTCTGGATAGGCTCCGGTGGCAATGCAGGACTTTGCGATGGGTCCAGTGCATTAATTCTGCCCGGGTTTGCACAGCATAGCACAGGAGATGCATGGGTTCCGCTGGATCCACAGATGCTGGCAGGGCACCGTAAGCCCACTACCAAAGGTCCAGGACTGGAGTGGAATCTCTTGGCAGGGTAGACTCACAGATGGCAGAGTCCAGGTTGTTATGCCAGAAGCTTCCGATCAAGAGGCCAGCCATCTAATCCTTGGAGTTACTCAAGATTCTGGGTTCCAGAGATGCAGGTCCAGTTCTTCTAACCCAGGCAAGATGGAAGCAGGTCAGCACAGCAGGCCATCAGCCCTTCAGAGCAGCAGTCAAGTAGAGTGGCAGTCCTCATAGCAGCACAGCTGTCCTTCTTCGTAGCAGACTATCCACAGGTTCAGAAGTGTACTGAAGTGATGGTGTCCGAGGTCCAGTATATACACCCAGTTGTGCCTTTGAATTGGGGAGAAGCTGCTAGAGGCAGGGCTTTGAAGTGCACAGATGCCCTGCCTTCCCTACCCTGTCTCCAGACCAACTATAAGGGCTTTACAGCTCTTTTGTGGAGGCAGGACACAGACTATTCAAGTTTATGTGGGGCTGGGTCCAGCTCTTCCCTCCCATCATGCCAGTGATGGACCATCCAGGCACACCTAAGCTTCCCCCTGTGAGTTGCTGTCTAAGAGCAATACACAAAGCCCAACTGTCACCATACCCAGCCCTGTGACCCAGAGTCAGGCTGCAGGCACAGAATGGCTAAGGGAGAAAAATGTAGATTTCCTAAAAGTGGCATCTTTAAAATTGTAATTTAAAATCTGATTTACCATAAGTTAGGACTTTTCATTACAATTCCAAAGACACAAAACATTAACTAATTTGGAAATTACACTTATAAAATAAAATAAGGTATCTCCAGTGTAATCCTATGGGAGTGGTAGGCCTTGCAGTAGTGAATAAATAATTTAAGAGTTTTCACTACCAGGCCGTGTAAACCTCAAACATACTTGTCCACCCATTAAATACGCTACACCCTGCCCTCTGGGCAGTCCAGGCCAAACTTAGGGGTGACTTATATGCACTAAAAAGCAAAATGTGGTCCTGGCAAGAGGTTTATTTGCATAGGGTGACATGGCAGTTTAAAACTACACACACAGTCTGCAGTGCCAGGCCTCAAACATATTTAAAATGCTATTTAAGTGGGTTGCACAATCAGTGCTGCAAGCCCACTAGCAGCATTTACGTTACAGGTCCTGGAAACAGGTAGTGCAACTTTACTAGGGACCTACAGGTAAAGTAAATGTGCCAATTGCGTATAAGACAATTTTACCCTGTTTTAAGCTGACAGCACAAGCACTTTATCACTGTTTAGCACTGGTTAGCAGTGGTAAAGCAAATTGGAAGGTAAAAAGTTTGGGAGAAAAGCACACCAAGGATGCCTGGTCTTACAGGCCTGTTGATTCACATTTAACCACACCAACATATCCCTTGTCTGTTGTATTTACTGTAAACGATCTAAGTCAAGTCAAGTCAAGTCATAAAATTTGTATAGCGCACTACATACCCAGAGGGTTTCAAGGCGCTTAGGAAGGGGAGGAGGATTATTTGTCAAATATCCACGTTTTAAGCTGCTTTCTGAACGCTAGGTGATTCTGGGTGAGGCGAAGGTAAGCGGGGAGTGAGTTCCATGTTTTGGCAGCCAGGTATGAAAAGGATCTGCCTCCCATGGTGGTCTTGTTGATGTGAGGTACAGTGGCGAAGGCTTGGCTGGAAGAGCGAAGTTGGCGGGAGGGGGTGTAGAAGGACAGTCGAGAGTTGAGGCAATCTGGTCCGATGTCGTAGAGTGATTTGTGTGCGTGGGTAAGCAGTCGGAAAGTGATCCTCTTATTGACGGGTAGCCAGTGGAGGTCTTTAAGGTGACCAGAGATGTGTTCGTTGCGTGGGATGTCTAATATGAGCCTGGCTGAGGCGTTTTGGATTCGTTGTAGTTTCTTCTGGAGTTTAGCGGTGGTACCTGCGTAGAGGGTGTTTCCGTAGTCCATTCGGCTCGTGACCAGAGCGTGGGTGACTGTTTTTCTGGTTTCGGAGGGGATCCAGCGAAATGTTTTTCTGAGCATGCGAAGAATGTTAAAGCAGGAAGAGGATACGGCGCTGACTTGTCTGTTCATTGAGAGTGAAGAATCCAGGATGACGCCAAGGTTCCGTGCGTGGTCTGTCGGGATGGGTGCTTTTCCGAGGGCTTCCGGCCACCAGGAGTCGTCCCATGCAGAGGGGGATTTACCTAAGATGAGGACTTCTGTTTTGTCTGAGTTCAGTTTCAGACGGCTTTGTTTCATCCATTCGGCGACTTCTTTCATTCCTTCGTGTAGGTTAGTTTTGGCGGTGCTGGGGTCCTTGGTGAGAGAAAGGATCAGTTGAGTGTCATCCGCGTAAGAGATGATGTTGAGGTTGTGTTGGCGGGCGATGGCCGCGAGGGGGCTCATGTATACGTTGAAGAGGGTGGGGCTGAGTGAGGATCCTTGTGGTACGCCGCAGATGACTTCAGTGGCCTCTGACTTGAATGGTGGAAGGCGGACTCTCTGGGTTCTTCCGGTGAGGAACGAGGTAATCCATTCAAGTGCTTTTCCTTGGATTCCGATGTTATTGAGGCGTTGTAAAAGGGTGCTGTGGCAGACTGTGTCGAATGCTGCAGAGAGGTCGAGGAGGATGAGGGCGACTGTGTCTCCATTGTCCAGTAGAGTTCGAATGTCGTCTGTTGCTGCGATGAGGGCGGTCTCAGTGCTGTGTTTGGCTCGGAAGCCAGATTGTGAGGGGTCGAGTGATTTGTTGGCTTCGAGGAAGGCGGCGAGCTGGTTGTTGACAGCTTTCTCGATGACTTTGGCCGGGAATGGAAGAAGCGAGATGGGGCGGTAGTTTTTGAGTTCGGTGGGGTCTGCTGTTGGTTTTTTCAGAAGGGCGGTGAGTTCAGCGTGTTTCCAGTCTTCAGGGAAGGTAGCGGAGTTGAAGGAGCAGTTGATGACGTCTCGGAGGTGCGGAGCTATGACGGAGTCTGCTTTGTTGAAGATGTGGTGAGGGCATGGGTCTGTGGGGGATCCAGAGTGGATGGAATTCATCAGGCGGATGGTGTCCTCAGTGGAGATTGGGTTCCAGGCGTTAAGGGTGTTGACGGGGGGAAGATGGTCAGCAGATGGTGGGGTGGGTTGGCTTCCGGGTTGGTTGTCAAAGCTGTTGTGGATGTCAGCAATCTTGTTGTGGAAAAAAGAGGCTAGGGAGTCGCAGAGGGTTTGAGAGGGGGTGATGTCGTTGGAGTTGGCCGAGGGGTTGGAAAATTCCTTGACGATGTTGAAAAGTTCCTTGCTGTTGTGGGCGTTGTTGTCAAGTCGATCCTTGAATGCTGTTTTCTTGGCTATTCGGATCAGTTGGTGGTGAGTGCGGGTGGCGCTTTTGAAGGCGTCCTTGTTGCTGGTGGATGGGTCTTTTTTCCAGGCCTTTTCAAGGGAGCGGCACAGTTTCTTGGACTTCTTGAGGTCATCGTTGAACCATGAGGCCTTCTTGTTGCCAAGTTTGTGTTGACGTTTTTTCAGTGGTGCTAAGGAGTCGGCGGTGTTGGATAACCAAAGGGTGAGGTTGGAGGCGGCTTCGTTGGCGTTAGAAGAGAAGGCTGGGGAGGTTCGATGGAGCGATGTGGAGATCTGCTCCGTGGTGATTTTGTTCCAGTTTCTTTGTAGAGTTGGTTGGAGGTGGATGATGGGTTTTGGCTTGTTGTAGGTGAAGTGAACGCAGCTGTGGTCAGTCCAGAGGAGATCCGTAGTGTGGCTGAAGGAGATATGGTTGCTGGAGGTGAAGATGGGGTCGAGTGTGTGACCTGCGATGTGGGTGGGGGAAGTGACCAGTTGTTTAAGTCCGAGGTTGGCGAGGTTGTCTAAGAGGGTGGCGGTGTTGCGGTCGTTGATCTTTTCAAGGTGGAAGTTGAGGTCTCCCAAAAGGATGTAGTCTTTGGAGGGGAGCGCGTGTGGGGTGATGAAGTCCGTGATGTCTTCACTGAATTTTGCGCGGGGTCCTGGTGGTCTGTAGAGGAGGGTGCCTCTAAGAGTTGTCTTGGGGTCGATGTGGATCTGGAAGTGAAGGTGTTCGGAGTTAGCGAGGTTGGCGTCGGAGCTGGTAGAAATGCGCATGGATTTCTTATGGACGATGGCGATTCCACCTCCTGTATGGTCGATGCGGTCCTTGCGTGTGATCTTATAGTCATCAGGGATAGTGATGGCGATGTCAGGGGCGGAGGAGGCGTTCATCCATGTTTCCGTTAGGAAGGCGACGTCAGGAGAGATGGTGTCTAGTAGGTTCCAAAGGTCAATGGCGTGTCTGTGGACCGAGCGGGTGTTGAGAAGGATGCAATGTAGGTGGTTGGGGTCGGGAATCTGTGTTGTGGTCGTAGCGGAGATGTTGACGGTGCCGCTAAAATTGCAGGAGAAGCAGGAGAACGGTCCATGGGAGCGTCCAGGAGCGGCTTGGACGCAGTTGGGGGCGCGACCGGGGTTGAGGGCTAGGAGGGTGGCGGCATCGTAGGTGATGCGGGAGGGCAGCGCAGCGTGAGGGGCAGGGGGTCTGGCGCTGGGCGCGGTCCAGGCGCAGACGGGCGTAGACGGGCTTACCTTTGGCGCACCTTCGGCGCGGATTGGGCGCGGACGCTGCGCGTGAACGCTGCGCGCGGGAACTACTGTCATATATGGATAGTGGAGGGGGAGGGGCGAGGGCGTCTCAGCTGGGAGGCGGGGCGGGTGCACGAGGACGGCGAGGAACAACAAACAAAATGGAGGCGGAGGGGGGAGGCACAGCGGAGCGCTACAGGTAAATGCGCTGAGAGCGTTGGGGAAGCAGTTCTAATGTTACAGAGCGCTAATGAGGCACAAAGCAAGCAAAATGACAATAAAGCGGCACAATTTCAACAAAAGACACAGAGCGCCAATGCAGATTACACTTCTAGCAAATAAACAGCGCAGATGAAGCAAAGCGCTACTTTACTATGCAGCAGGCGAAATCAGCCAGGTGGATATTTCAGGCAAACGAGTCAAAGCAGCGCGGAGAAACCAGCTGTCTGCAGGGACAGTGGGAGCGACTCCTCAGCTCGTGAGAAAGGAGCGAGTCACGGCGTATGCAGGGGCAGAGATCTATTTGTGGACAGTGGGAGGGCGTCTCAGCTGGGAGGCGGGGCGGGTGCACGAGGACGGCGAGGAACAACAAACAAAATGGAGGCGGAGGGGGGAGGCACAGCGGAGCGCTACAGGTAAATGCGCTGAGAGCGTTGGGGAAGCAGTTCTAATGTTACAGAGCGCTAATGAGGCACAAAGCAAGCAAAATGACAATAAAGCGGCACAATTTCAACAAAAGACACAGAGCGCCAATGCAGATTACACTTCTAGCAAATAAACAGCGCAGATGAAGCAAAGCGCTACTTTACTATGCAGCAGGCGAAATCAGCCAGGTGGATATTTCAGGCAAACGAGTCAAAGCAGCGCGGAGAAACCAGCTGTCTGCAGGGACAGTGGGAGCGACTCCTCAGCTCGTGAGAAAGGAGCGAGTCACGGCGTATGCAGGGGCAGAGATCTATTTGTGGACAGTGGGAGGGCGTCTCAGCTGGGAGGCGGGGCGGGTGCACGAGGACGGCGAGGAACAACAAACAAAATGGAGGCGGAGGGGGGAGGCACAGCGGAGCGCTACAGGTAAATGCGCTGAGAGCGTTGGGGAAGCAGTTCTAATGTTACAGAGCGCTAATGAGGCACAAAGCAAGCAAAATGACAATAAAGCGGCACAATTTCAACAAAAGACACAGAGCGCCAATGCAGATTACACTTCTAGCAAATAAACAGCGCAGATGAAGCAAAGCGCTACTTTACTATGCAGCAGGCGAAATCAGCCAGGTGGATATTTCAGGCAAACGAGTCAAAGCAGCGCGGAGAAACCAGCTGTCTGCAGGGACAGTGGGAGCGACTCCTCAGCTCGTGAGAAAGGAGCGAGTCACAATGCAAAGTAAAAACTTTGCATTGTTAGATTTCAGTGGCAGCTGCTACCTGGAAGCAGCCGTTGGACGGGGTGGGTGGAAGGGATGGGGGAATAAAAATAAATCACTTACCTCCCGGCCAACCTCTTCCTGGCTTCTTGGGGGAGACAGGCGGCAGGAAGCACCAGGGCTCCCAGGCTCCCTTCAGCCAATCACAATGCTGCAATGCATGGTGAGTGAGTGATGTGAGTGGTGGGCATAGATGGAGAACATGGTATGTGCGCATGACTGTTTTGGTCAGCCCGAGAGGGTCAGCCAAGCACTCATGCTCACATAGGGAGTTCAAACCACTCCTCCCCCCTAATCTAAGAGCAGACCCGCCCCACAAAGACGCCGCAACAGAGAATACTAAAATGATAATAACCTTGAGTTATTATCATTTTACTTTTACTTTTTTTACACTGCAAAAATCAGTGGGGTGACGCTCTTCCGCCTTAGTGGAGGAGCCGCCACTGTTAGATTTGCTTGATTGGCTAATGTTCATATGTTATATTCAAACAAGAATGTTCCAATTACTATAAATGGTGAATTACACATTTAGTGTTTCCGTTTTTGCATGTTCACAAGCCTTTAATACAGCTCATCATGAAAGTGGAAGGCAGCTCAATCAGCTAAATACAACAGTAGATAAGAGACTTATCAGCAACAGCATGATACAAACAATAGATATGTTTCTGCAAGAGGAATTAGGCTGCAAGGCTTACATGATCTTGCATGATGTATAAAATCAAGAGCATCTTCTGAAAATATCTGCTGGGGCTACCACCTTGACCCTTTAGGGAACCAAACCCAAATACTTAATCTTAAACAAAGCCACATCTGTCTTAATGCATGCATAGGCCATGAGCACGGACAGCCTTCTACGTGCCTTCACCTATTGCCCCACGAGCTGGGATGGGATTCATACAGTGATGTCTTGGCCCATACAGTTCTTTGGGAGTTGCTGGGCATCAGCAATGACTTGATGAAGGTAATAACTTGTCTTCGTGCTATGAAGCCAGTCTTCTCTTCTAGGCAGACACAGCTTTTTGGCCACCCCAAAAAGTCTGCTTCTCCAGCATTAGGCGAGAAGTTTCAAAAGGTAAGCAGTTCTCTTGGATAGGGTCTCAATACTTATACTTCTGTGGGTCATCAGCATATGATATAAGGACATGAGAACCTCTCCAGTCGCGGGAATTCAAGATAAAGCTGACAACAATTCTCCTCATAGTTATATGCCAGGCAGATGAGATATCCTACAGGTTTCAGAAAAGTTGCTTTCTCTTCTTCTAATTCTAGTTCTTCTGGTAGAGTTCTTGCAATATTTAAAAGGATTTTGCAGCCTTTGATTAGTAACAAACCATTAGCAAATGAAACAATTTGTTTGCAGGTTCCTAATGTTTGATGTATCATAGTTTGAACCAGTTCCTGTCTGAGAAATGTGCCGTAATGCATAATCTATCCATCAAGATAACATTGCCTTGTTTCACCACTGAACTTCTTCTGTTCTGGCCAAATTCTGCTCAGGGCTAGTTTAGCCCTGTCTTTAAAGAATAAATGAAATGATTAACCTTTCTAGGGCCCATATCTTCCACCAACAGTCAGGACTTCCATTGACAAGGAGATGTTGTCTGGGTGGGCACAGAGCCTGAAGGGAGTACTATTTTACCGTTAAAGCTGACATTTGTACATACTAAGACATTCTCACATAGGAAATGAGGAATGAAGAGGTATAAATAAGTGCAAGTCGTGAAGCGCATTGATGCACCTTCAAGATGGTGTCGGGGTTAAGAATGCTTTTGAAAGGAGGTTGGCCTTGTATTGCCCTTTGCTCCCTCTGATGCCTTACAGCTGTGGACTTCACCACATGTCTTTCTGCAGACAGGAAAGTCTTTTAACTGACGGTGCCCAAAACCTCCTGTACCGCCCTAATCCAAAAAGAAAACGTTGCAGCACTGTGTGGAGTCAACCTACCTGCTGGACTGCTGATTACCTGAATGGAATTCATTCCACACATCAAGGATACAGTTGCCCACCACCCACCATGAACTCGCAATACACTGCAGCTTTGAAACACCACACCATGATCAATTTGGGACAGCTTCCCACTGTCAGGCAGCGTCTTGAGAAGGGAACACTGTTGCCAATGAAAAGAAGGCAAGTAAACATTAAGACAAGTTCACCAGTTTCAGATAACACAGCCACTCGTGTCCCTTAACTAACAGTAACTGCTGTTAGTTCCAGTTCTACCTTCTAAACCCCAACTTTCAGAATATGTGTCACAGGTAGTTCCCTTGCACATTCCCCACTAAGTGACAGGGCATTTTTCCAAGATTAGGGGGCATACAATCAAGAGCCATATCGCCGCTTTAGTGGGACTTTTTCCCATTAAAGCGGCAATATTTTTATCGCCCTATTATCAAGCTGTCGCTAACAGCAGTTACCGACAGCTTATGGGCGATAGCTACAGGTTTGGGGCCCGCTTTGTATGTCAGCAATATTTATAGCTAATGACTTGAAAAGTGGGTGTACCCAACCTGTTAGCGACTGAAAGCAGTCGCTAACACAGCTATCGCCTATTAGCTAGGCAGGCTAAGCGATTGAAAAATTTGCGCTAAGCGCAAATATCGCTAGAAACTAACGCCTGCTCAGAACAGGACTTAACCTGTATATCCAATAGGAGGTGGATATTCACGTTAAGTCCCCATTAGCGAAAATGCCTGAATATCGCTGGATAGCCAGCGATATTCACGCATTGAGCCACTATCGCCGGATATTTTATTGCTTTAGAGATAAACGTTGCTAATAGCACGTTATCTCAGCAATAATATCCGGAGATACGGGCGATTAAAAAAAAATGCGCTAAGCTCATTTAGCGATAATTATTGCTATTTGTGGATAATATGCCCCTAGGTTTTTTACTCATCTGACATAATATTCATACTTATAAACCACTTACACAGGAGGATGCCAGGGAGCCAGGCAACAAGATAGAGAGCTGAAATCTCTGTGGGTCCGGGAAGAATAAATGTGACATAATCCACCTTTATATGTGACCAGACAGTATCAAGCCCTACACAACCTAGTCCGGTGGATTCTGGGTGACCAAAAGTGGGACTGCCCATTGGAAGAATCCAGGAAAAGCTATCATTCTTTCTAGACTAAAGTGAGGTGTCAAAGATGTGGAGGCACCAGGCAAGGTGAAATATGTGATCCACTCTTCACCCTACTGAATGGTTTGGGTCCTCTGCTCCATGCAGGAGGGAAGGGAGGTCCACAAGCATTTTGTGTGCCTGATCTAAAGCATGAGGGCCTCATTTATGAGGCTCTAACGGCAGTATTGCACTGCTGGAACGTCACTTTTTTGACTTTCCAGAGGCACAATGTGCCACTGGCATATTTATAAGGCCACGTAAAGCCATGTTACATGGCTTTTGATGGCCTTATAAATATGTGCCCCTTTCACGCAGAAAACTGCATGAAAGGGGCTTTCCTAGGGTGTTGCTGGGGGTGTTCCCAGTAAAATCCAATGGGTTTTTGAGACTGCCCTAAATTTACGCGATATCATTAGTCTGAGGCAGCGCCAATACCTTAAAGGGAAGAACAACGAGGAGAAATATCTTTATTACTCCTCGTTTTTCCTCTTTCTAAAAAGTGGAAAAAGACTCTTGTGTTTGTTTTTGTGCAGGAAGGTTTCCCTTCCTGCACAAAAATAATGATCCCCGCAACACAGGCACCCTTAGGCACCCTTGCACCATGGTGCAAAGATGCCTGCATAGGCACACGGAAGCCCATTGTGCGCCGGCACAGGGGAAACAGACAGGAATGCACTGTATCTAAGAGATACAGCACATTCCTGCCCTTTTCTTTTGCCATAGGGCAGCACAGTAGCAAGGCATAGTCTGTATGATAAGGCCCTGCCCCATGGTATTGTTGGCACGTGGCCCATACAATCTGATGGGACTTAAGATAGTTAGCCTGCAGGAAGATCATTCTCTAATTGGTATCCTGCTGGGTGTGTCAGCATCACTCCAGCAAAGACGCAACACATCTGCCTTAAGACAAGTCCCCCTCCACCAAACAATATCTGAAGGGAGAAATAGGGCTCTTGGGACTCCCTCTCTGGCAGGGTACACCCATAAACATCCTTAATCCAGCACCCTGGTCATGATTGGGGTGAACATTGGTACTTCAGCAGGAACTCTTCCTTTCAGCATACTCGTCTGTAGGGTAATTACATGAAGACACGTAACATACCAAGGGTACACCATAGATGGTGTACCTAGTGGCCCATCCTCCCCGTTCAGCCCAAATAACCACAAAATGGGTAAAAACAACCCCCTGGCAGGTCAAGTTACAATTGGACAAGACAACACAGAATACGCAAGGAGACACCACGAATAACAGCAACACGCCACAGGTAGAGAAATAGACCACTCCTAAGGAGAATGAAGACTAGCCTGGCAACAATAGATGTGAACATTGAATTCCCTAATGATCTGCCTTGAGCATGTAAAGGATAGAATCGACAGGCAGGCAACCGGGCTTAACACAGAGCAAAAATAAGTATCAACTATTGATGATTAGTTCAATTACATGACCAGGTTTCAAGATTCAAGCTTAGTTTATTTGTGTAGTTAATTAAAACCATTGCAATACAAATAATTCATGATTCAATAAAATTAATCATGTTTGCTCAGTATTACATTATGAAACATGCATAAAAACAGTGGGCGAGCTTTGATTTAATATTTCAATTCTTATAACTCAAAATTCAGATTGCTTAGCCTACACATATACATGGAGTAAGACTCAAATAGAACATTTAATTTATAACATAGCTCCCTGACCATTCACCAAGGCTTAGATGCTGAAATATAAGGGAGTGGGTGGCAAGTGGCTGCACAGACTGTGTGTTCTTGTAGTGATGGAGAACGTTCCTAACTGTCTCTGCCTTTGAGGGAGTTCTGGGGGAGGGATTGACTTAAGTGCATTAGTGTTTCTGTCCATGTCCCAAAGAGCGTAATGTCTCTTTAAGATCATTAGGTAGAAGTTCAGAAATGTGCCAAAGCTAGTACAATTTCTCTGTGTTTCCCCTTTAGTTATGTTAGTCAGCTCCGATAGCTACACCGCGTCCTACTTGCTAGGCCTCTTTACTTCATCACAATTCTACCACCATGGTGTGATAGTTCAAGATGTGCCAGAGCTTTATGGGGACCCCGCATGTCTCCTCTAACAGTATGCCTGTAAGGCCCCAATAGCTATGCCATACCTTGCTAGATAGACCTCGTCCTGTGGCCATTACACTTTCCTCACAATCCTGAGGAATTTGACTAGCGCACAGTTAAGTCTGAGGTCCGTAGGATTGAAACACACCATAGCAGCCTCTCTACATGATCTTATTCCTCTCTTGATGAACTGTTTGCGTGGGATTTTCCGGTGATCATGTACGGTGGCTGTGCAGAGACACTGCAGGTGCATGATGTCATTAAGCGCTTCATCGCAGAGTCTGCACTGTTCCCCATATTAATTTCTTCACCAAGGCGGGTAATGTGCTGATACTGGCATTATCCCCAGTCTGTATTTCAGAAACTGCTCCTTTGTGTAGATGCTGTAGGGTGTCACTAGATGACCTTGAGGGGATAGCTTCATGTCATTACAGAGAGTTAGCCACCCAGGACTCTATCTAGCCAGCGACTGCTTATCCTCCAATAGGGCCAATACTTTGGTATTTGAATTTATTATTCTTGTCAGCTCGCTGTGGCTCAGGTTTAGCGTCCAAGTGGATGAAAGGTCGAGAGTGGTAAGTGACCTTTGTAGGAAAGCTCTCACGCGTGATCTGTCCCTCCTCTGCATTTCCAGCCAGAGAATGTGGCCCAAGAAGCCATCATTAGCAAGTTTGAGGATTTGGCTGCAGCTCACAAAAGCCCCCTGTCTGCCCAAGGTTTGTTTTACCAGGCCAAACTCTAACCTGATGGATGTATGATGGCACATCGCAAACGGCAACATCATATGCCCTCACATCGCCGTTTTTAGATCACATGTCCCTTTACATCGCAAGTTTTTACAACACACCCAATCACGTCGCATTCCAATTGAAAAGCATGCAAAATACATTCACACCGCATACAAACACCCCACATGCTTCTAAATTATGTTTTTTACCCCTATGCGCATTTCCCCTGACCCTAAGGCCTAAACTATGCTATAAGTAACGTATTAAACACACTATGACCCCCTAAAAGTGTATCATTTTCAACCCTTAACCCTAAGCCCTAACCCTAAACCTTAAAACACTACCATATATGCCCCTTAACCCTAAGCCCTAACCCTAAAGCCTAAAACAGTACCAGATCCGACCCTTAACGCTAAGCCCTAAAAGCCCTAACCCAAATGTCTAAAACACTACCATATTTGACCCTTAACCCTAAGCCCTAAAAACCCTAACCCAAATGTCTAAAACACTACCATATCCGACCCTCAGCCCTACAAGCCCTAACCCCAAAACACAGCCATATATTACTATTAACCCTATCCCCTAAAGCCTAAAACCCTCCCCCTCCACTACACTCACCATCAACTACCTAAAAGCCTAAAACACTACGGATACATTGTCGTCCTTACCTGCCTCTCGTGGTTCCAGCGTTGTCTCCTGTGTCCGTTGAAAGCGCCCGATCTAATGGCGCCTCCGATCTAATGGCGTGCGTAGTGAACGTACGCGTTGTAACGTCGCGTGCGTTGTGACCGCACGCGACGTAAACGCATGTGATGTGATGCATGCGTTGCGATGGTCGTTCGCCAACCTGATTTGTGCAGGGGACGCATACACCAGCAGATTGAAAAACAGCCTTGAAGATTTTTGAAAGTGTGGATTCCAGCACAGTGCTGTCCCAGCCCCTAAGTGCCTTACTCTCATAGGCTAACATGGGGAGGACTTTGGCTTGTGCCACCTGCAGGATTCGACAGAGCGAAGAGCCCTTCATCTTCCAATGCAGCAGGCTCAGTCGGCTTCAAGGGCTTTGCCTTTCCTTTTGATTCGGTCTGCAAACCTCCCATTAGGATTAAAGAGAACTCCAAGATAATTGTACACATTTGTTGATTCCATCTTTTTGCTGCCCAGGTACCATTTGTGATTCTCCACTTTTTCCTTTGGAATTTAAGTGTTTGGGTATTTTACATATTAATAGACAGCCCAAGGTTGCATGCAGGAAACGTTGCAGCCTACTTTTGTCCCGCTGGCCAGAACTCATATGAACTCATTTGTGCCGGAGGATCACCCAACTTGAAAAAACTCTGCAAACTGTTTGGGCCAGAAAAAGACTTTGAAAGCTACTTGGGGTGAAATGCTGTTAGAATATTCAGCATATAAAAGATTAATTAGAGTGGAAACATGGAACGGTGGGTGGAGCAACTACTATGTACAATATTACTCTGTGGAACAAGCCCATGTCTTCCTGACCGCTAAGCCCCCTCCTAAAGAGAACCCGCAATAATAGTGAGAGTTCTTTATTACAGAGACCGCAACCCCATATTGTGACTCCCCAGAGCCAAGAGAGATTAGACACCACACAAAGGAGGTACAGTCTCTTTGACTTCACACTTGCGGTGTAAGAGGACAGAGTCTCATTTATAGAAGACAGGAAGCAATAATGCAAGTTAGAGGTCAAGGACACTATGCGATAAGCTGTGGACAGAATCCTCAGAGAATTTGCACTTTTTCCTCACACTGAAATTTGCAATGCACTTCATAGATACCTGCTTAAAGAAAGCAAAATGCCCTTCAATAAACATAATTGAAGCAGAATCACATGGGGAGGATAGCTAAACCAAAACCTCCAAAATGGAGCAGAAAACGAGCAATACACTAAGCATAGTACCTGGCCAAATTCTTTGTCTAAATTATAATCAGAAAGGCAATATAAACCCAGAGATATTTCCTTTCTCTATCGATCCTCCTGCCTTCAATGGCCACAACATTATACTGGATACCTATGAGAGAAAAGGAAAGTAGGTTATTATTGTTTCCCGTTCATTTAGGATAGATTTCTGTACATGGTCTATGTTAGACCTGACACCCTTAGGTGATCTTCCCCAAACATTTTTGGCTTCACCGCTCCTATGTTGCTAAGTTTTTCTGTTGGCTTTAGGACTCTGTGCACTTTATCACTGCTAAGCAATGCTAAAGTGATTGTGTCTGCACCTTAGGAAATGGTAAAATTGGCCTACATCTAATTGGCATTTCTAATTTACTAGTAAGACCCTAGTAAATGGTACCAAATATACCCAATGAATGCCTTTGGAATTCATTGTACCACCCACTAAAGTAGCCTAAACCAATCTTTTAAAAACGTACATTACCTCTAAATTAGGCCCAACAGCTCCAATGGTAGGGTGCATGGCATTTAAAAAATAGGAAATGTGGGTTGAAGTTTTACATGTCCTAACAGTGAAAAACTCCTAAAGTTGTTTTCCCTGTTGCTAAGCTATCTCTCCCATTGACTATTACTGGGTGACCTTATTACAGTTCATAAAGTGTACCTTCAGATTGTGAACAGGTAGGAAAATACTTCTTGGTTTTGGATTCTAATTTTAAATCCTCTTTAATGGTAATTGTGTCACAAATCTGAAGTTTCTACTTTTAGAAAGTTACAAACCTACAGTGTCTTTCCGGCAGTAAATAGGATCCCATGACTGTGGCTGTCTCCTCTGGGATGTATTGTTGATTCCTCCCAGACATGGGTACAAAAGGCATCTAGATGTGACAGGATGGGGCTTCCTGGCAGGAGTTGTACCCAGCCCTGAATTACATTGACTGCAGCACAAGCACAAACAAAGGAATCTGACACAGCCTTTTATCACTGCAGAAATTTGGGAACCAATCTAGGAAGGGAGTGAGCCAGGTGTTTCCCTCCACACAAAGGCTGGCACTTGCTGGACGGAGTCCTCGCTCCCAAGTTGTGTCCCCCAGATCGGGGACCCTTGGTGTGCTACTAAAAGTGGCCTCATCCTTCCTAAACCAAAAATCTTGGACTTTTTAGCAAAACATGCTCTTAGAACCAACAGGAGTCTGGGACATGCCTGCAAGCTAATCCAATGAAGGTGCATTGCCGGTGGAAATGACTTCATCGCAGCTCCTGCTCTGTTCTTACCTGTAGGACCTCTTGGTGGCAGTATCCCACTTTGTCGAACCCTCTGTGTCTACAGCCTGCAGTCTCAGCTTACTGGGGTATTTCGAGCTCCAGAGCAACTTCTAAGACCAAAGGTATAAACCTTAACAGGACTCGTCAGCGACCAGCACCCTATCGACAAAGTCATTAGCCTGAAAATTGACCTTTTCTCACGCTGAGTTTTTTTAACGCCATTGCCAGCAGCTTCACCAAGACATCATCCAGCAGCTTCCTTTCATTGATGACCTCTGCTCGGCGACAGTCTGCTGCCTGGCCCTGCTGAGGACCCAACTTACTCCAGGAAATCTTCAGAATTTCTTGTAAGTCCGAAGATAACTCTTAAACAGGGTAACCATATTGATTGCATCTGACCGGCACTCCATTGCGGTTTGCCTCAACTTGAGACTGTGTCCTGGTATTGCTGAACAAAGCCGTTGGCGCTTTGTTCTGTTTGGTCCTACTTTTCACTAAAAACTTTAAAAGTTCATAACTTCAGTTTTCCTGATTAGATTTAATTTGTTTTAGTGCTATTTAATCTATTACAATCTACTCTATCTAAATTGGAGTGGTATATTTCTTGAGTTGTGTTTTCACTTTAGTACTGTTTGTGTGCGCCATAAATACTTTACACATTGCATCTAAGTTAAGCTTGACTGCTATTGTGCCAAAGTACCAGAGGATTAGCGGAGACTAATTTAGTGACATCTTGTGGTTCACTCTTATACCTATTGTGGTTGTTGCTAGAGTAGTGCTTCCAGCTCTCACTACCAATAGCCCAAGAAGATGCTCTCCTCCCTGGAACTGGCATGCAAGCCGGGTTTCCTTCTGCGCATGGATAACACACAATTGGATCAATTTCAAATTAGGCTATTGCTCTAGGCATCCTCCTAGTGGTGAGATATGGCATTTGGCACCAACATTAGTGGGGTGAGATTTCAATGTATTGTCTGTTCATGTAGAATAAGCAGTACCGTTACTAGCAGATATAAGTCTGAAAAACTCAGACATGCATACATGGCTACATATCTAGATCTTACCCAGTCCAGAAACATCACCTTGGAGGCAACTACATATATCCATTCGTATAACGCATCCCTTATTACAAATATGAGCTGGATTGGGAGAGGCCTTATAAAATCCAAAACAATGCAGTATGTTCGGTCTTACCTGGACCAATATATAATAGGTAACTCCGTACTACAAGAAACTCAACTGAACCCAAATCCCTAGACATTCTTCGCTCCAAAGTGGGGCACCCAAAGATTTTGTGTCTTATAGGAGCAAACGTGGCATCCTAAAATGGATTCCTGATGAGATGGGCCATTACCTTTTAGTAGTAGGCTGGATGGGTGATGTTGATCTGATGATTGTCAATGTATATTGCCCGAACACAAATACTACAGAATTCTAAACCAACCTCTAGCATTTATACAGCACATAATGTGCAGGACGCAGCATTTGGGGTGGTGATTTCAATACGATCCTGGATACCGCGTTAGATAGATCCTTACAAGCACCCAGACCCTGTCAATCATGTAATACAAACACAGGCATATGTCAACATCTAGAGAGCCCACCATTTCATTCAACTTTTTTTCTGCAGCACTCTAGCTCCTGCACAGATTACTGGCTGGCCATTAAACAGTTGACCCCATAGGTCCTTAGTACAGATATCTTGCCCAGAAACTGGGACCACTCCGCATAGTGCTGACACTAAGCAGCCCTCACCACGAAGATATATTTGGCACTTCTGCTAATATTCTCTTAAGGACCCTGAATTCACCACAGAAACATGTCAGTATACTTTCAGATGAACAGTGTCTCATTAAATAGCCCTGCCACAATATGGTAGGCTTTCAATGTTTATATATACAGTGTTTCCATTACCTAGAACGCTGGGGGTATTGTGTACACTGAGTGATCACCTTACTAGACTTGAAGCCAAAATTAGTCAGCTAGAAATCTGGTATACAAAACAAACACTCAATTCAGACACTAGCCAGATCAATAATACTCTATAAGAATTTAGAGAGGTAGTGGGGCAAGTGACTCAGACAATATGGAACAGCCACAACTAACAACAGGTCACACAGATAATATAGCCTTACAGCCAACCGTGGCGGGCTGTTCTGGCCATTAAAGTCCAGTTCCAATGTTAAAGACCCAAGCTGAAGGTGAGGGCCTTTAACCCCTTCCCTGCGCAGGACGGAACCATGCCGTCATGAGCCACGGGCGGCTTCTGCTCATGACGGTGTGGTTCCGTCACGCTGCCGCTGCTCCGCCCAGGCGGAACTGATTCCCCACCTGTGCAAGCGAATTAGTGAGTAGGCGGGGTCGTGATGGAACCACGCTTTCATGAGCACAGCTCGCCCGTGACTCATGATGGCGTGGTTCGGTCTCGAGCATGGCGGCGCCGCTATCACCTTCCACCCCCCAGCACCTCGGCGGCGTTAGTGCCGTGACCAAGGGGGTAAAAAGGGTGCAGGACTTTAATGCCGGTATAGCCCAGCTATGGAGGGCTCTAAGGCTATTAGAACATACCGCCACTAGATGACAGAATGTTCTAACAAATAAAACAAAGGCCTCATGGAGTCCTGGGGGAATTAACTCACCTCGAGCCTCGTGAGGCCTTTGTTTATAGCAACAGCTGTGAAGGACAACATTGAAATGATGGAGCTCCGGACTTCTAACGGCTTTTAGAAGTCTGGAGCACTCCCTTGGTTTCAATGGAGCTCCCAACATTCCATTGTTCTAATAATGCCTAATGATCAGACCATAATTAACCTGGCAAGCACAACCTTTTAATGAAACAACAATGTTGCTGGATTCACCCATACACTACATCAAATAAGCAATTATCTGCAAGATGTAACACTGGCAAGGGCCATATTGGGGAAATACTAAATACTTCCATCACTGAGGAGGACATTAGACAGCCATTAAATTGCTGGCCGGCAGTTGAGACACCACGCTAGACAGACACACGTCTGAACTTTGTTAAAATTATGCCTGCTTCCATGCCGTCATGAGCCACGGGCGGCTTCTGCTCATGACGGTGTGGTTCCGTCACGCTGCCGCTGCTCCGCGCAGGCGGCACTGATTCCCCACCTGTGCAAGCGAATTAGTGAGTAGGCGGGGTCGTGACGGAACCACGCTGTCATGAGCACAGCTCGCCCGTGACTCATGATGGCGTGGTTCCGTCACGAGCATGGCGGCGCCGCTATCACCTTCCACCCCCCAGCACCTCGGCGGCGTTAGCGTCGTGACCAAGGGGGTAAAAAGGGTGCAGGACTTTAATGCGGTATAGCCCAGCTATGGAGGGCTATAAGGCTATTAGAACATATCGCCCCTAGATGGCAGAATGTTCTAACAAATAAAACAAAGGCCTCATGGAGTCCTGGGGGAATTAACTCACCTCAGGCCTCGTGAGGCCTTTGTTTATAGCAGCAGCTGTGAAGGACAACATTGAAATGATGGAGCTCCAGACTTCTAACGGCCATTAGAAGTCTGGAGCACTCCGTTGGTTTCAATGGAGCTCCCAACATTCCATTGTTCTAATAATGCCTAATGATCAGACCATAATTAACCTGGCAAGCACAACCTTTTAATGAAACAACAATGTTGCTGGATTCACCCATACACTACATCATAATAAGCAATTATCTGCAAGATATAACACTGGCAAGGGCCATAATGGGGAAATACTAAATACTTCCATCACTGAGGAGGACATTAGACAGCCATTAAATTGCTGGCCGGCAGTTGAGATACCACGCTAGACAGACACTCGTCTGAACTTTGTTAAAATGATGCCTGCTTCCTGATGCCTCACATCCGGAGTATATAATATTAATAAATTCACACTGGCTCATTCCCACCTATGGTAGGTGTAGCAGTCGTCTTTTTTTATAGACCTGTCAAACCCCCAGAAAAGCGCACAACACAGCTGCGGTTTCTCGACTTGCATGGGGGAGCATTGCCCCCTGCCCACTGTGATCCTCACAGGGAAAATAAAATGGCAATGTAAAGAAAGATTTTATTGCCATTTTAGTTCTTCGCCGTACGCACTCACCGCACTGCAACAGCCCGAGCCCAGAGACATGGGGGCGTTTCCTCTGCTGCTCATTGGCAGCAGAGGACAGAAGCAGTGGCTAGCTGGATGCTCCAAAGTGTGCATGACACTTTGGGTGGCTTTCTTGTGCCAGTCAAAGTAACATGCACCCTTTGAAGCTCTCCACCTAGCTGTCTGAGACAGCTGGGTGGAGACCAAGCACAGGCCTACAGGGCCTGAAGGAGCGTCCAGCCAGCTCCCTCCATCTAATCCTGGTGCTGCTCTCACAGGATGAGACCAGCAACAGGATTTGTTAAGGGAGTTGGCTGGCCCCATGCTGGAGTGGAAAAGTAGATTGTGAAGAGCGGGGACATGCAAGCCAGGGAAGTGATTGTTTTTCTTTTTTCTTTTCCTCCAGTCCTCTCTTCTATCCCTCCCACTATTCCACTCAGGGGGTTTGCCCTCCCGCCAGTCTCCATAGCTGGCAGCTGCCACTGGCACAACATATAGACCATTGTCACGTCTAAATGTTGAGAACTCTAATAGCCAGCAGACTTCCTCCCCACATGTCCCTCTTGGTCCTAACAAATCAATCTGGTTTCACCAGAAATTAAGGTACATGATCTCAAACATACTGAATTCCACTCCTGAAAATATTTTTTTCCAAAATGAAGTTCCCTACTCCTATGTTTACTTTTGGCAGGAAGACAGCCTCCAATGAACTGGAACACAGTAATATATACAATGGAATCTGAAGGACCTAAGGCCTCCTAATGATATATATATTATATTTACCTTCTCTAGCACATTTTGTATACAACTGGTTTCATCCCTCACCCCACTATGTAAACCTGCTCACAATGAGCGGAGGCTACATGTAGGGGTACCTCTGAAGACACTACTGTGTTCTACACCCCAACACAGGCTAGGAGCAAACACAAATGACACATTACACACTGAGCATGGACCTGTGTAACGTACATATTGGTCCACAAATCATCTATTCTCCCTGCCTCTCCAACTGATAAACCTTATCCACCTCTCACCACAGAGGTATGTATAAAAGCCATCCACAGGAGTTATGGGTCACAGCAAGCTGGGTGAACTTTTTCAGAACAGTAACAATGCTGCAGGTGTTTAAAGACAAAGGTGAGGAAAGCCTCTGGAAATATGAGGATACTAAAGGCTGCAGCTTTCAGTGGCGTCAGCATTGATAGAATTTCCTCTGGCGTGCCTGGCTGTCCTATCCTAATCAGGATAATAGAAAGATCTTACACTAGGTGCATTGTAGCCTCCATCTATGATGACATAGTAAGTCCAAGACCCACCAGGGACGACCGAACCAAGAGCGATTGGTAATCAGATAAAAGATCCACCCTAATGGATAATATCTATAACTAGCGTAGCATAAGTACTTTTTAACAGCCAACGCACACTGATACACTTTAAGGGCCTCAAGGAATCTTGTTGCGCTGCCCTGCATCAACAGAAAAGGGAAGGAATGTGTGGTATCTATGAGATATGTGCATTCCTGTCCTTTTCCCCTGTGCTGACGCACAATGGGCTGGCATGCGCCAACGCAGGCAACCTTGTGCCATGGTGCAAGCGTGTCTGCGTGGTGGAGGCATATTCCTCTCTCTATGATTGCAAACATAGAAAGATGAAAAAACTAGGAAAATAAGAATATTTATCTTTGTTGCATCTCTCTAACGCCACTCCTAGAGTGGCATAAGAATTTGAAGCATTCCCTGGCTTACGATTCCTCGTAAATCTGGGAATGATCCAGAGGGATCCATGGGTATTGAATAGGAACACCCACAGCAACACCTATGGATCTACCCTTTCACACAGTGTTCTGCATGAAAGGGGGATATATTACCAAGGCCATGAAAAGCCATGCAAAGTGGCTTTACGTGGCCTTGTAAATATGTCGCAGCACATTGTTCCACAGGAGCCTCAAAAAAGTGAGGCTCCGGTGGCACAAACGTGGTGCCAGGGGCCACGTAAATGAGGCCCCTCATTTTAGTAAGTTACAGCAATATGTCGGATGCATAATGTAGATGTCTAGCAGAAAAGGCAGACATTCTCCTTTTATTCTGGACATGTCCTCAAGTGGCACATTTTGAGTTGGCCATGATCCCACTGCACAGAATGACAAGTCTGAATGTGCTCTTTACCCACTTACCAGCCTTATTAGACAATGCAATCAATATCCCAAAACAGGATAGATGTTTTAGTTCCATGTCACTCATGTCATGTCATTATTACTGAGAGTAGCCATTTTCTGGATGAATACATCTTCTCTCCAACATGACATATGGCTCCAAGACATAACCTGTTACAACGAAAAGGTGGACACCTATTCTAATGCTCTAGATACGATTGTTACACCACAAGACTTTTGCCTACTTCCTGGACACGAGTCAATATGATCAGTCTGAATCAGAACAGAAAGAAAATGATCATAAAAGAGGAGGTGACGGAAGTATTCCTGTGGGGTACCAGCAACTATCGACTGAAACGTCTAGTATAGAAATACATTAGTCAATGCATGTTTAATAATTAATCATGACTACCATTTTTAACAATCAATATACTTGTGAAATGTGTTAACAAGTGATCAGGGGCTAGATGTACGAAGCGTTACCGAATCGGTGACCACTCGCAAACTGGTTATTGACCGCAAAAATTATGTTTTCAGCTGTATCAAAAGCATTTGTTGCGCTATTTTTCGGAACCAACAAGTTACTGTAGCTGTATTATATCGACCAGACTTTGTGAGTTGCATTTATCGATTCCCAAATACCGAATCACAACTCATATGTAACAACCATTCGCAAATACAGAATAGTCACGAAATGTGGATTTAGCATATGCAAATTGACACCAACCTATGCAGGTACTATGCTCACTCCATCTTTTAGCCTGTGGAAGTTACCAAGGTGTCATTGCTGCTGCAGGCGGGGTATCACAGAGTGCCCTTTCTAGGTTTATTAATGAGTTCTTAGATACGTTGTGATAGACAGAATAAATCACCATTTTACTTACCCCAGCACAGCACAGGATTTGCAGGTAGCAAAATGTAATTTGACTCCATTGTCTAATTTCCCCATGTGATTTGGTTGCATTGATGGCACCCGTGTTCCCGTATGTCCGCCCTCTTACAGTGAGTACATATTTGGAAATAGAAAAAGCACACATTCACTAAATATACAAGTGGTGTATGATGCCAAGCATATCATCACCGATCTTGCAGCAAAGTACCCTGGCAGTACACTTGACTCTTTCATGCTCAAGCATAGCAGCATTTACTCACGTCAGCTCAGTAGAGAGTTTGAAGATGTCTATCTACTTGTTAAATATGAACTATGTATATGGCATAAATGTCCTAAATATTTAAATTGTATATATCATAACCACATTCCCCAAATGTTTTGTAGGTGACAGTGCATATGCCCTGAAGTCATGGATAATATCACCATATCCACATCCGGAAAGCTAAAGAGATGGTATGCTACAATGCAGCACATAAACGGACTCAGTCTGTAATGGAAAGGACCTTTGGTTTACTGAGGAGTAGATTTCACTGTCTACACAAAAATGGGGGTGCCCTACAATAATCCACAGAGACAAGTTGCAAGATAATTTCTACTTGTGCAAATCTCTGAGAGGATTGCCAGAGATAATGTCCGAATCAGATTCTACTAAAGAAGAAACACAAAACCCACCAGGCAACACAGGGAGAAACATTGGCAGCAGAAGGAATAGCCAGACATACACCCATTGCAAACAATTGCTTTCAAGGTATGTGAATGATTCTGTGTGGTACATTTTGCACAAAGCTAAACAGAAGAAGTGCAGTGTTAAGCAAACAACCTTTATTTCTCGGGCTGTAAAGTGACTTATGAGACTTTTCACCCCTCAGAATATGTTACTGAACTAGCAAAAACTGACAAACACTAGGTGGCGCGAACGTAAGAGTTATTACTGTTTGCGTTGACTGTAAACTGAACATTGTTGCACGAGTCTAGTGAAGCCTTCTGTAGTAACACCACCACCTTTTGATCTACTGGGCGCACATTCATTGCCTCATTCACATGGAAATTGCTTATGCTGGTAGGTCTTCACTTTCAGCATGCCCAGCATCTCCCCTTTGGGCTATTTGAGTGGTCTGTAAGCGCTCTACTGCAGTGGTCACTTGCACAAGGCCCCATGCAACATTGTCATTATAGTGGCCAATTTAAACCTGCAACCCTGCAGTACGGTGTGAAATGGTTGATGTAGCCTTTGCAAGGTGATTCATTGAGCTACTAAACACATCCATATGGGAGAAGAGATGGTGTTGAGTACGTCTATGTGTTGCATTGTCCTCTTGCATTAGGCCACATAGATTGATTGTTCATAGCCTGTGTCATTGAGTCTACTTTTGCCCCCAGAGACTTGTGGGAATCCTCAGTGGTTGTTGATAAAGGAGTCGGTTGTGATGCTTATTTTAATTCCATTTAATGTTTTAATAATAATGCACATTTGCGTGTGCTGTAGGTGCTCTACCTTCAGCATGGAGGCTTCAAGACCAGCAAACATTGGTATCTTATTGCGCATAACTTGTGTGGCCCTTGACCTAGGATTCGGATGCCTGACGATCCCTGTGAAGTTGTCTGGATGCACTGCAGGTTCTTTTGGGACATTTAATCTCCCTGCATTATCGACTTCCCCAATGGGCAGTGTCTGACTGCCATGTTCAGGATTGCTACATTGCCTCTGGGGTAATATATGTGGCATTATGGACTCACTGTCTTCTTGGCTGGACATATGTGTGTCTTCCTGACCCTCTTCTTCAAACTTATGTTCTATTAGTGCTGGAACATCTGTATAGCAATGCAATGTGTAAATATTTTCAAATAAATGTTGTTATGTTTTGTTTGTATCAATTACAGTATGATAGGTTTGGTTTGTGCTGTAGGTGTTTATAATGGCGTACTATATATCACATAATGCACTACTAGGGTAGGCCTAACACTTCTAATGGTATTTTTCTTATATTCTATCATAGCTAAACAGTTCCCAGCCTAACAAGGTTACAATGCTACCGCTCACATTCCTGCAGACATCTTATTGTGACACTGTAAGTGTATGTATTACTCTTACTTGTTGAAGTAGAAGGAGCCTCTGAGGTATCAAATGTTGCTCGGTCCAGACACAGTTTCTGGCTCCAGTGTGGACTCAATCATTTCCACCAGGGGAGGTGGTCGTGGCTGGGTTTGAAGTCCTCCACCCATTGCACGAGCCTCAATTCTACGGGTTGCCATCATTTCTTTGTTCCTGACTGGGAGGTCCTACTACCTTTTGTGGATGTCTTCAATGGATCTCTGTGTGATCCACACAGAGTTGATGTTCTCCTGGATTTTCAACCAGATTTTCTTCTTCAGTGTCTCTGGCAGAGAGAGGGATGTTTTCCAAAACAAGGCATCATGGTTTGCCACACACTGCCAAGTGAGTTTTTCTAGGTCTTTTTCTGAGAATTTTAATTTTCTCTTCCTTTCTCCCCCCAAGCTCATTCTCAGGATTCTGCCTGGACATTTTCCTGCTTTCCAGGGGTGGATGCCGATGACTGCTGCGGATTCCAATTGGGCTGTGCTAGCTATCACCTGTCTCAAGGCTCTCCAATATTCTTATAAGCCTGCTGCTCCTTACTTCCTGTTTGTGATGTCATCACTCACAGCCTGGTAAATATTCTGTAATTGCGACTCGATTCACTGTTTACTGATTCCTTATTCGTGATTCCTTAAATATTGAATGCGACTCGTATTGAATCGGTAATGGCCAGATTCTCACATTTGTGCATACCACATACAGATTCATAAATTGCGATTTAGTAAGAATCACAATTTACTAATCGTACACATTTGCTTACTACATCTAGCTCTAAATGTTTGCTCAGTGGTAATGACTATTCTGTTACATCGTTTCTTAATTAAAAATGAGTATTAAAAAAAACATATATACGAACTACACATACATAAAATTAAATTTTACCATTGATTGGGGCATGCTTATTTATCTACATGCTGCATATTTGATTTTTGTACGATTTGCCTACCACGTTAGAAATATAGAGAAATAGAATGTAGGCCACTTTGTTGGAAGTAAAAGTGTAGGTTGCTGCCACCTGTGCAGAAAACATTTGCTTGCGAGCTAATATAATCTTTTTAAATTTAACTAGGAATAAAATCTACATAAACTTACATTTCAGATTTGAATCCCTATGCAGCTTGTCTTTATGCGTGTTTGCCTGTAAATCTGAACTATGGAGTGTTGAAATCAAGTGATTTAATTATATATCCTAAAGCCTGTTTTGCTAAACTGTGCTGCTATGTGACAATCAGGGATTTCCTTTAAAATACATGCTTTCCTTTTAAACATTGAAATATTTATTTAACTTTTTCGAGGGATCAGCAATGTGCCCAGAATTTGCTATGGAACCCCCACTGCTGCTTGTAGTGCATTCCCAGTGGGCACTTCTAGCAGCAGCCATGAGGAAATGTAATCTCTAATTCTTTATAATTAATCAAGTATTTCAAAAGCCTTTATAGAAGGCAGTTCTTGTGTGCAATTTTACGCTGATGCATGGGCAAAATCTTTGAATTGTTTTTTCATACTTCATGACAAAATCTTCTCAAAGATGACTGACCATGCAGGAGCATGCATACAGACTCACAGACAGCCATTTTTAAATTCGTGTTGTTGTACTTTAAGCAATAAAGCAATCCAAATGGATGCCCATTTGTGCACTTACATGTGTACACACTTAAGGCTACGCTACGTTTGAATGTTTTTCCCATAATATATAATATTTTAAGGTGGCCATCCATCTGTGCACGTGAGAAATAAAGAAGAGGCAGCCATTTTGCACAGTTTTTGCAATACTTCATTATTCTTTACTCTGGAAAATGGCCATCGTTTCCGTGGGTATTCCCCCAAATTGCTGCCTTCACTACCCTATTTTTTTTGCTGAACCTATTATGTTTGCTTTTATGGCTCAGTGCACTTCACTTCTGGTTACCAGTAGTAAAGTGCCCGTGCTCTTCCTTTCAAATATGGTAAAGTTGGTATACACCTTATTGGCACATTTAATTTACTTATAGGTCCCCAGTAAATATTACTAGAGACTTATCAGTAACTTAAAAGTTAGAAGTGGGCTGCGGCACTCATTGTGCCACCCATTAAAGTAGCACTGTAAAACATGTCTCAGGCTTGCCACTGTAGCCTGTAATGTAGTTTCTAAAACTTCCATTTTGACCTGGCTTTTTGCCAGACCTAAACCTTTTTTAATACTCGTGAGTCATCTGTAAGGTAGACCCAAACAGCACATGTGATGTGATGTGATGTGTTGATCATTTTTATAGCGCACTACCACTCCAAGGAGCATCTTGGCGCTTTGACTCGTATAGCTGAAAGATGGTCACAGCTTAACTGTCCTCAATCAGCAGGCAGAAGTTAAACAAGTGTTTTACAGACTGAGTCCGCCAGGCTATAGATCCAAGTTTTAAGAGATTTCCTAAACTTCTGTTCAGAAGTGATTGCACGGAGTTGCTGGGGCAGTTTATTCCATGCCTTTGCACCTTTTACTGCCAGGGTTTTTCCTCCCTTTGTTGTCAGTCTGAATTTAGGGACAATCATCAGATTGGCTGTTGTGGATCTGAGTTCTCGAATGGGATTGTATCGCCTGAAGTTTTTTTACAGGTACCATGGACCATGCTTGTGAAAGGCCCTAAAAGCAATCATCAGAACCTTAAACAAGATGCGCTTCTGAATATGAAGCCAATGAAGAGCATCCAGCGCAGCATAGGCCGAGGATTTTCTTGGTCATCTCAGGACCAGTCTTGCTGCCGCATGCTGGACCATCTGCAGTCTGTGCAGGGCAGATTTATTTGCCCCCACATACAGACTATTGCAATAATCCAATCTAGATGTAATTGGCGCCACTGCGACAGTGCGTCTGGCTGACAGGGGCAGGAGATCAAAAACATTTTTATGGCCCTTTATGATGTTAAAACATGAGCCAGCAACTTCCCTTGCCTGTTGTTTGAACGAAAGGGTCTCATCGAATTTAATCCCTAAATTACGTGCTGCTAGGATAGTGTTAGGCAGAGCTTCTGCCTCTTTTGGCCAGCACATCTGGGGGGAAAAAAGATTATTTTTTCTAAACGGCAGAATTTCCATTTTGGCGGAATTGCATTTAAGGTGGTTATTAGTCATCCACGCAAAGGTCGCAGTCAGACACTCTTTCAGGGTCTGTTCGGCATTTGTCGAGCCCTCATCTAGGACTAGGACCAATTGTGTGTCATCAGCATATGCTATTGTGCTGATGTTAAAGGAGGAAATTAGTTCAATCAAGGGGACCATATACAAGTTGAATAGGGTAGGGCTCAGACTTGAGCCCTGAGGTACCCCTGACCGAACCTCCTTCTCTTCGGAACAGAACTGGCCCAGCATAATAACCTGCCGTCTATACGTCAGAAATTTTTTGAACCATTTTAACACGGTGCCCGCTATGCCTGCACTAGGAATCTATGACATAATATCGACAGACAGAATATCTACATACAAAATTATCGACACAAAAATACTGACATCAAAAATATCGGATTTATATCTTCATAAAGGTAAGTACAAAAATATCAAGAAATAAAATATTATAGTACAAAAATATCGAAATTAAAAATATCGTTTTTTTAAATGTATTATTAATATTGTAAAAATAATTAACTTAAAAAATATATAATTTTACAAATATTAAATATAAACATTAAAACATATTTAAAAAATAATAACTAATACATATACATTTAAAATAAATTTAAAACTCTACATATAAATTAATATATATACTTACTCCACATATTGCAACAGTAGGAAAAGCGTTGGATAGCGTAGGGGTAAAAATTACTAATCCAACTCCAGAGGGTGCAACAGTAGGGCAAACGTTGGATAGCGTAGGGATACAAATTACTATTCCCACTCCAGAGGGTGCAACAGTAAGGAAAGCGTTGGATAGCGTAGGGGTAAAAATTACTATTCCCACTCCAGAGAGTGCAACAGTAGGGAAAGCGTTGGATATCGTAGGGGTAAAAATTACTATTCCCATTCCAGAGGGTGCAACAGTAGGGAAAGCGTTGGATAGCGTAGGGGTAAAAATTACTATTCCGACTCCAGAGAGTGCAACAGTAGGGAAAGCGTTGGATAGCGTAGGGGTAAAAATGACTATTCCCACTCCAGAGGGTGCAACAGTAGAGAAAGCGTTGGATAGCGTAGGGGTAACAATTACTATTCCCACTCCAGAGAGTGCAACAGTAGGGAAAGCGTTGGATAGCGTAGGGGTAAAAATTACTATTCCCACTCCAGAGAGTGCAACAGTAAGGAAAGCGTTGGATCGCGTAGGGGTAAAAATCACTATTCCCACTCCAGAGGGTGCAACAGTAGGGAAAGCGTTGGATAGCGTAGGGGTAAAAATTACTATTCCCAGTCCAGAGGTTGCAACAGTAGGGAAAGCGTTGGATAGCGTAGGGGTAACAATTACTATTCCCACTCCAAAGGGTGCAACAGTAGGGAAAGCGTTGGATAGCGTAGGGGTAAAAATTACTATTCCCACTCCAGAGAGTGCAACAGTAGGGAAAGCGTTGGATAGCGTAGGGGTAACAATTACTATTCCCACTCCAGAGGGTGCAACAGTAGGGAAAGCGTTGGATAGCGTAGGGGTAAAAAGTACTATTCCCACTCCAGAGGGTGCAACAGTAGGGAAAGCGTTGGATAGCATGGGGGTAAAAATTACTTCCCACACTACTCCCCCTTTAACACACAACACACTACACATACAAAAAAACACAATTAATATAAATATCAATTAATCAATTAATAAAAAATAATATTAAATTGATGTAATTATAAATGAACTAATTAACACATATTAATTACCAATGAATTAACAATAAATACCAATAAATGAATACAATCTCTTTAATGAATTAAATTTAATTATATCACACCCTATTCCCCGATAAACACACAACCCACTACACATAAATAAATCACATTATTTAATCACTTAATAATAATTAATTACCAATTAATTATTAATTAACAATAACTAAAAATTAAATATATTATCACATTAACGCTAATTAATTTAATTAACTAATTAATAATAATTAATTAACAATTAATTATTATTTAACAATAGCAAAAAATAAATATATTAGCACATTAACTCTACATAATTCAATTAACTAATTAATAATAATTAATTACCAATTAATTATTAATTAACAATAACAAAAAATAGTAAATACTACTACATTAACTCTAATTAATTCAATTAACTAATTAATAATAAATAATCACCAATTAATTATTAATTATAAATAAAAAAAACAAAATTTAATTATTATTAATTTACTTCCCACCCTATTCCCCTATAAACCCACAACCGCTCTGATACTAAAACGCAAAATGTAAACAAAATTACTAATTTCCAAACATACATTAAAAAACATATTTAACAAACATATGAATAACATAATAAAATACATAACACTAAACAAAATTTCGATATTAGTAAATTTCGATATTAGTAACAGACATACCTTAAAAACGATATTCTGTCTATCGATATTTTGCACATCGATATTCTATACCGTCGAAATTAAAACATTGATATTATTGTATGTTGATATTTTTATTTCAATATTTTGTCTCTCCACCCTGCACTAGTCAGGCGATGTAGTAAAATAGCGTGGGACACCGTGTCAAAGGCAGCAGATAGGTCCAATAGGATCAGGGCAGCTCTCTTGCCCTGATCCAATGCAGTTCTTATGGTCTCTGTTGTGAACAATAGAGCAGACTCTGTAGAGTGGTGTGCTCGGAAACTAGCTTGATTAGGATGAAGAATAATTTTCTCCTCCAAATAGGCCGTCAGCTGCTTCTTGACACAGGCTTCTGCCATTTTACATAAGGCTGGGAGAAGCGAAATGGGCCGTAGATTAGATAGGACTGTAAGGTCCCGTAGAGCTTTTTTCTGTAGGGGTCTAACAGCTACAACTTTCCAGTGTGCTGGGATCTCGCCCGTTTGGAGTAATGAGTTAAGGATAGAATTTATCACCGGATTGACCTCCTCCTTTATAGCTAATAACAGTGCTGGGGGGCAAGGGTTAAAGGTGATCCTGACTTGATTTTAGATATAGCCTGGAGAGAATCTTCCAGACTAATCGGGATAAAGGTCTCCCAACATGCTAATTGAGAGTTTCTAGTATCAGTAATGTCCATTACCTCTAAATCCTCCAGCTTAGCCTGAGGGAAATCTTTTATAAGATTAGTTATTTTCTGTTCAAAGGAAGTCGCTATCTCATCACAAAAGGTCTGGGATGGCGGAATTTCCTGCGAGAATATTTTTGGATTCCTGAAACTATTCACAATTTGAAAAATTTCCTTTTGCTTATTTTTAGTGGCTTCTATCATATTTGCATAGTAAGTCACTTTAGTACGTTTAATTACTGCATGGTAGTCCCTCCTAGCAGTCTTACAGACCTCCTGATCGTCTCTATTATAATGTCGACGCCATCTCCGCTCCAAAACTCTCACTTCTCCTAATATTTCGTTTAATGAGCTTGTATACCAGGGAGAAGATTTTTTCCCTTGTCTAGATCTAGTCTTTGTCCATCGAGTTTTCATCATTTCTCCGATATTCCTCATCCACTCCTCGTAACTCTGGTTTTCAATAGTCGCGTTCCCCAGCAATGATGGTCTACTGTCCTTCACCCAGCTGTTAAGATCTGGATGCTCTATAATTTTCCCCCAGCGTGGGATGGGTATCCCATTCCCTGGTATAACCGTCTTCATAGCCTTATTGCCATCCACCTTAATGCTGAAAGCAATGTATTTGTGATCCGACCAGGTTTGAGTCAGAGGGTATTCTACCTTCCTCATGTCCAGATTTGAGCTGATGCAATCTAAGATGTACCCTCCCTTATGTGTGGATTCCACTGTTTGTATCGACAATCCCAAACCGTGTAGAATCTCTTTAAAACACAACATGGTGGGATGACTGGTATTGTCCAGGTGCAGATTTAAATCTCCCAATAGCGTAAAATTTGCAAATCTAAGAGTTTAATTAGTCAGGACTTCACCCACACTTTCTAGAAATTGAGTTGGTTGTCCAGGGGGTCGGTATATCAGTACCCCCGCAAAGGTGAATGAATCATGGGCTTGGAAACTAAAACCAAGACATTCTGCTCCTTTAATGTCTGATAGTTCTGTAGTGGTGCATTTAAGAGTGTCTTTGTAGATAATTGCCAACCCCCCCCTCGCTGTGAAGGTCTATCTAACCTCTGAATTTGAAAGCCTGGAGGCAAAGCCTGTACTATATCAGGATTGGACCAGTGCATGATATTTAAAAGTTAGGACATATATACTTACATTTTACATGTCCTGGCATTGAAAAAACCCAAAGTTGTTTCCAGTGTTGACAGGCTAGCCTCCAATAGACTAAGGGCCTGATTTACATCTTGATGGTAATGGTCCTGCGGTCACTTTTTTGATGGAATCCCGACCCATACTTGGTGGTCTGTCCTTTATTTAGATGTTGGCAGGTCCATGGATGAAAGTCAGCCAGGGCCCCACCGCCTCAGCCAGGAATTCTCAAACGCATTGACGGCATCAAAGGCAAAAGTGACTGTCTGCAGGTGTCCTGCCAAGATGACCACTGAGCTGATCACAATTTGACTTTCTGTCGATGGAAGAATAACTCCTACTTTGAGTTGGCAAAATTTCTATCTTGAACCCCATCGTCCAGGTCCCTTCTCTGCAGCTCCGACTCCACTACAAAGCCAAATGACTCCATTGTTGCTTGGATCTAAGGTAAGTACTTTTTATATATGTCTTACTATGAATTGTGCGTTACCAATTGCTGTAGCCTTGTGTTTTTCGCATTGCTTTTACATACAAATTTCACTTAAGTGTAATGCAGTAGTGTTCATTTTCCACCTAATTAAGGTAAAAGGAACAAATCTGTAGTGACACTTAAAGAAATATATTGTTTTTGTGGTGCTTGTGGGTGTTGCCCTATTGGTGCCTGTGGCTGTGCATTCAATAGTGTGTTTGTGTTGTTTGTGTAGCATGCAATATGTAACATAAAAGGGCATAACACATTACCTAGATATATTTTTGAGGCAAACAGAACATATACGAGTATTGACATGAAAATAAGTTGTATTTACCAGTTTCCACTTCACCAGGGACTCACTCGATCAGCAATGTTATGTTATGTTATTTGAATCTTATAAGGCGCACAACTACCCAAGGGTTTCCCGCCGGCAATCCACCGCTAGCACAATGGGGACGTTTGACAGCATTAGAGCCAGCAGAGCCAGCACACATCTAAATATGGCGGGTGTGTCTCTCTCAGCTCAAAGAAGTACTTGAAACCGTCGCCATGAAGGTATGGTGGGAGTACCACCAAGATTTAAATCAGGCCCTAAAACTTGGTTACTTTAGGTGATAACTTTAGTTTGGGAACAGCTAGAGAAATACTTCTTACACTCTTTTGAATTATATTTTAAAACAACTGCCACTTTTCAAAAGTTGTCATTTTTCTACCTAAGTCAAAGGTGCCTGTTAGAACCGGGAGTCTCTGGTTGGCAGAGGTAAGTACCTTAGCCCAAGTAGGGACCCCTGGTTCCGGTGTGGGCGACGGAATAACCCTCTGAGATAACCCCTGCTCACCCTCTAGGTAGCATGGCCCGAGCAGTCTAGGCTAAACAGAGGCAATGTGGATAACACTTGCACTTAACACAACAATAATCCCCAATCCACCACAAACTGAGACCACACAGGTAAGTTTTTTTTATAAAAATATATAGCTTTATCTAGTTTCAGCATGTAAATGAAGCAGTTGCGTGATAATCACTTCTTCAGACAACTTAGCATTTTGTCTTACAGGTTGCACTTAATTCTCAATGGTCCTTGTAAATAGGCAGATCTCATAAAAGCAAATAGTCTCTAGTCTCTTTGATCAGTGGTTAAACATAATGCCACTGGCTTCTATTCAATTGGCTCTAAAAACGAGCAGTCAATGCAATACCCAAGCGTAGTTATTCCCAGCCCGCCTTCTTAGGCCCTTAGCCCCCCAAGTGCGGCAAGCGCGCCTCACCCGGTCTCCTGGGGACTCCTTTCCTGTGGTGTGGGGGCTTACACGTGCGCCGGATGGATTCAGGCGCCTCGCGCCTAGCAGCGCACACTCCCACCTGGCCCCGGCCGGTCCCCTGGTGCTCTCCCGCCCGCTCTCGACAATCCAACGAGCGGCGGGGGATGCAGCACCTCGGGGGACGACAGGCCCGGGGCGGGGAACACACGCAGACTCACTCCCTCGGCGAGGACGGGTCAGCCAGCTGCTCCGGCGGTCGGCTCCTCGCTGGGGGGGGGGGTGATCAGGGCGCGATTCCCTCGGCGGCTTCCAGGCTGCTCCAGCTGTGCGGGCCAATCATGTCGCGGCCCTCTGGTAGAGCCCCTTCAGTGCCCGGGAGTCAGCCAATGGCAGAGCGGCTCCCGGGACAGGCTGGCAATGACGCTCCGCTACTTCGGCCAATCACGGCCCACCACAGCTGATGGCGCTGCGCCGCATGGGCCAATCCCGTCGCGGCGTTAGTGAGGGGGCTCGGCTCCCTCCACCAATGGGAGCGCGGCTCCTTCGTTTCTTTGGCGCTTCGGCTCCTTGACCTCGGAGCAGATTACGGGGGTATCCTGGCCCCGGGCTGCGGTGGTGATTTGGCGGCAAAGGGTTTTCCAGGGCGCTGGTCACAACTAGACCCCCCTCTCGCCCTTGCCACCACCGTGGAGCGGATTTCACGAGGGGAGGCTCCACAAGCCTCCGACCCTCACGAGTAATGTGCCGATGAGCACACCGATCCCCTCCTCACGCTCCGCAGTCAAGCCCCACGCGTCTCGTGTCCCAACAGCACGATTTTTCAGCCGTTTTCTGGGATAGCTTTAGGAACCTTTAGTCCTGGGTTCCCAACAGGAGGCCAGCTCTTCTCAGGCCCTTGGAGATTCAGTTGTAGACACAGCACACAGCAGAGTCTTGGCAGTTTCAAGTAGGCAGGGTCACAGCACACAGCAAAGCCCCTTTCTTCTCCTCAGCTTCCAGGTAGACAGTAGAACAGGTCAGCCCTTAGAGCACACAGCAAGGCAATCTTCCTTTGGTTCTCTAGCCGTCCTCCTTCTAGCCGAGGTTCCTTCTTGGTTGCAGAATTTCAGAATCTAATCTTCTGTAGTCAGGGGTCCTTTCCTTATACCCCTCAATGTCTTTGAAGTTCTTTGAAGTCTTTGTGCATGGAGGCCCTTAGTCCAGTCTAAACCAGTTCTGGGGGTTGCGGAGCACCGAGGTGTCTCTGGTTTTCTTCTTCCTGTCAGCTTCAGGGCCAGAGGTGTCAGTTGACCACCAGGAGAGAGCTAACGTGGGGGAGGTAGGCAGGCGCAGCTCAGCACTTATCAGGCATTCCTTCCTCCCTCCTCCCAGGCAGGCAGATGTGCCCTTTCATCCCCGGGATGGCTCCGACCCTCTCCTCTGGGGCTCTGCAGCCCCCCCTGTCACATCCAGACCAGGCAGGCATTCCACAAACCCAGGCACACAGAAAGGTTTAGACAAGAGAACAGCCACTTTCTAAAAGTGCTATTCTCCAACACAGGATTTAAAAACACCCTTCACTAAAAGATGTGTCATTAAATTCTGATTTCAGGGATATCTTTCACCTATGTCCCATCTTGTTCCTATGGGACGATAGGCTGGTATCACATGGGCCCAGCCTCCTCCATGTTACTCTATGGAGCAAGATAACCTTACAGCAGTGAGCACACAAAATGGCTGCAGCCCACTGCCAGAGCATATTACCTGCACTAGCACATGCTCTACCTTATCCATACACTGCACCCTGCCCAGGGGGGTACCTTGAGCCTTCCATAGGGGTGACTGGTGTGCACAGACAGGGAAGGGTTAGGCCTAGCCAGTGGGGACACTGGCCAGGCTGACATGGCAGTCACTGGCTGCACACAGGCCCTGCGCTGGCAGGCCTGAGTCACCATTTTAAAGCTACTCATATGGGTGGCGCAATCTGCGCTGCAGGCCCACTGGTAGCATTTGTCATCACCAACCCTGGCACACACAGTGCCCTTTACTAGGGGCTTCGTGGTGATACAAATATGCCAATCAGGTATATTCAAACAATATCACAATTTACAGAGGGAGCACTTACACTCTGACACTGATCAGCAGTGGCAGAGTGTTCAAAGCATCTAAATCAGCAAAAACGAAATCCAGCACAGCATCAAAACACATGAGTCAGAGGCAAAAAGATGGGGGAAGAACCACGCCAAAAGGTGTCAGGTCTAACACGTGTCCCCTCCAGCTGAAAGTGGGGAGAACTACCCAACCTCTTGGAAGTCCTCATCACTAAGGCGGAAGAATCTGGACAGACCGTCAGCATTGGTGTGTTCTGTACCAGGGCGGTGCTCCACCGTAAAATCCATCCCCTGTAGGGAAATGGACCACCTCAACAATTTTGGATTCTCACCCCTCATCTGCATTAACCATCTGAGGGGCCTGTGGTCGGTCTGAACACGGAAGTGAGTCCCAAACAGGTAGGGCCTCAGCTTCTTCAGAGCCCAGACCACAGCGAAAGCTTCTCTTTCAATGGCACTCCATTTCTGTTCCCTGGGGATTAGCCTCCGGCTAATGAAAGCCACAGGTTGGTCTCCTCCCTCATCATTGATCTGTGAGAGTACTGCTCCCACGCCTTGCTCTGAAGCGTCAGTTTGCACAATGAACTCACTGGAAAAGTCAGGTGCCTTAAGCACCGGTGCTGTGCACATGGCAGTTTTGAGGGTGTCAAAAGCAGTTTGACAGGCCTCAGTCCAATTCACTTTCCTGGGCTGATTCCTAGATGTCAGCTCTGTCAAAGGGGCCACAATGGTGCCATAGCCTTTGACAAACCGTCTGTAACACCCGGTGAGACCTAAGAAGGCTCTCACCTCAGTCTGGGTCTTGGGGGGTTCCCAAGCCAGAATGGTATCAATTTTTGCCTGTAGGGGCGCCACCTTGCCGCTCCCCACCTGGTGTCCCAAGTACACCACCGATCCCTGCCCTATCTGGCATTTACTGGCCTTGATAGTGAGGCCTGCCTTCTGCAGAGCCTTCAACACTTCAGTGAGGTGTTGCAGGTGTTCCTCCCAAGTGGAGCTGAACACAGCAATGTCATCCAGGTAGGCTGCGCTGAATTGCTCCAGCCCTGCCAGTACCTGGTTGACCAATCTCTGAAATGTGGTGGGAGCATTTTTCAACCCAAAGGGCATGACACGAAACTGGAAGTGCCCTTCTGGCATTGAAAATGCTGACCTCTCCTTTGCCCCGTCAGTTAAGGCAATCTGCCAGTACCCTGAAGTCAAATCAAAAGTACTCAGGTACTGGGCAGCTCCCAACCGATCCACCAGCTCATCCGCTCTGGGGATGGGGTGCGCGTCAGTGTTCGTGACCGCATTGAGCCCACGGTAGTCCGCGCAGAACCGAAGTTCTGGGGTGCCACCGGGGGTAGCAGCTTTCGTAGGCACTAAGACCACTGGGCTAGCCCAGGGGCTGCTGGAGGGCTCAATAACCCCAAGCGCCAACATCTTGGAAACTTCTTCCTTGATGCTAGCTCTGACCTTGTCAGCCACCCTGTAAAACTTCTGTTTCACAGGCATGCTGTCTCCAGTGTCCACGTCGTGGACGCACCACTTGGTGACACCTGGGGTCAGGGAGAACAGTGGGGCGAACTGACCCAAGAATTGGCGACAGTCCTCCTGCTGTTCTGGGGTCAGGGTGGGGGAGAGGACCACACCATCCACTGACCCATCTTGCTCCGTGACTGCCAGGAGGTCAGGGAGAGGATCACTATCCTCCTCCCCTCCAACATCTGTAGCCATGAGCATAGTTACTTCAGTCCTCTCAAAGTGGGGTTTGAGGCGGTTCACATGTAGCACTCTCAGGGGCTGCCTGGGAGTCTTCAGGTTAACCAAATAGGTAACCTCGCTCTTGCGCTCCACCACCTCATATGGGCCAGACCACTTGTCACGGAGCGCACAAGGCTCCACTGGCGCCATCACCCACACCTTCTGACCCGGTTGGAACTCAACCAGAGAAGTGTTCTGGTCATACCACCTCTTCATTTCCTCCTGGCTAGCCTCCAGGTTCTCTTGAGCGAGCTTTCTGAAGCGCTTGGTCTGGTTGCGAATGGCCAGCACATAGCTGAACAGATCCTGAGGGGTTTTCCCACGGGATTTCTCCCACCCCTCCTTCACCAGAGCCAGAGGCCCTCTGACAGGGTGGCCATACAGCAACTCAAAGGGACTGAACCCTAAGGATTTCGGAGGCACCTCCCTGTAGGCAAACAACAGGCATGGCAACAAGACATCCCATTTCCGCCTCATGGGCTCTTCCAGGCCCATAATCATGCCCTTTAATGTGCGGTTGAATCTCTCAACCAAACCATTTCCTTGAGGGTGGTAAGGAGTTGTGAATTTGTATGTCACTCCACACTCACTCCACAGGGACTTCATATACTTAGAAATGAAGTTTGTCCCTCGGTCCAAAACGACCTCCTTCGGAAATCCCACCCGGGAAAAGATCCCCATCAGGGCACGGCCCACCACTGGGGCGGTGACTGTCCTGAGCGGAAGGGCTTCCGGGTACCGAGTGGCATGGTCCACCAAGACCAGGATAAACCTGTTGCCTAGGGCTGTCTTGGGATCCAGGGGCCCAACGATGTCAATGCCCACCCGCTCAAAAGGGGTGCTCACCACGGGAAAGGGTTGGAGGGGGGCCACGTGCTTCCCTCCACTCTTGCCACTGGCCTGACAAGTCTGGCAAGACTTACAGAAGGCAGAGACGTGCGTCTTCATCTGGGGCCAGTAAAAATGGGTGACAAGCCTGTGATAGGTCTTGTCTTGCCCCAGATGTCCTGCGAGAGGCACGTCATGAGTCAGACCCAGTAGGAAGTTCCTGAAGCGCTCCGGTACCACCAGCACACGGGCTGCACCGGGCTCAGCGAACTTAGGCTCACTGTAAAGTAAGTCATCCTCCCAGTAGATCAAATGCTCCTTGGACCCCAGGCCTGCGGCCTGGTCGGCAGCCTGCTGCCGCACACCAATGAGAGAAGGGCACTACTTCTGAGCCTGGCAGAATTCCTCCCTGGAGGGACCACCCTCTTGCTGCCACTGGGACAGCTCAGGTAATTCCCCTAGTTCGGCCACCTGCTCCCCTGTAGGTTCCAGGGCATCCCCTTCCGGGTCTGCCTCCTCCTGGACCGTGGGAACAGTGGGGGCCGGTTTCCCGCGCCCTCTACCCCTTCCTCTCTTGGCAGGTCCCTGGGCCATTGTTCCAGGCTCCAGTTCTGCTAGACCGCCCTCTCAGGCTGTCATTGCACGGGTGGACACACAGATCCACGCAGGCAAACCCAACATCTCCAAGTGAGTCCTGTGCTCCACCTCCTTCCATGGGGAGCTCTCCAGGTCATTACCTAATGGACAATCTACAGGCAAGGCATTACTTACAACAATTTCCAAAATACCGGAGACTCCTCCCCACTCAAATGGAACCTTTGCCAACTTGCAGTAGCGCACTGAACTGTCAGCTGCCACCACCGGCCGGAGTACCTGGGGAACAATTTGCTCTTCAGACACCCACCGACACCTAACAGATGTCACACTGGCCCCGGTGTCTCTCAGAGCCTCCACCACCTGTCCATTGATGGTTACCTTCTGCCCGTATTTCTTAGTGTTTTGGGGCAGCAAGGTTTCCTGGGCCATCTCTTGGTCTCCTAGAGAGACAAGGGTCATCAATGCTAACCCCTCCTCCCCACTAGAAATCAAATCCCCTCCCAAAGCTACACTGGCTATCGCCGGAGCTGGAGCTGGAGCACCAGTGGGTGCAGATTTCTTCTTTGGACAGTTTGGAGCAATGTGCCCCACCTCCCTACATGCATAGCAAGTGAGGGTCTTCTTGTCCTGCGGGCCCTTATGGGGCCAGGACTTCTTAGACTTGGGGGGTGGAGACACCTTCTCCTGGGAACTACTTTGGGGCCCTTTAGAAGACTCCTTTTGATTACCCGTGTCCCCCCCACTCTTCTGCTGGGGACCCTGTCCACCTTTGGCTGGGGTACTTACCACCCCCTTGTGGACCCTGGTGCTAGTCCACCGGTCCGCCTCTTTAGCAAGCTCACTGGGATCAGTTAACTTACTATCCAAAAGATGCTGGCGCAGCTCTGGGACACATAAACTACTTAAGTGCTCCCTACTAATCAAGTGACACAACCCCACATAATCAGTAACTTTGCTGCCCTTCATCCAACCTTCCAGTGCACGCGTGTACATACTCACACACTCCACCCAAGTGCTTGAATCAAGCTTCTTGAAGTTCCTAAACTTCTGGCGGTACTGTTCTGCAGTGAGCCCATACCTGAGGCACAAAGCCTCCTTCATGGCGGAGTAGGATAAAGCATTCTTTGCTTCCAAGGGTGCCAAAACATCCCTCCCAGAGGCCTCAAAATGCTTCCACAATCCTGCTCCCCAATTCTTCTCAGGCACCTCATTCATCTTTAAGGCAAGTTCATACGCTCTGAACCACGCATAAATATCCTCACCCCTCTGATAATTCTGTACCAGATCCTTTGGTATGTATACCTTACCCGCCTGTACTGGTTGTGCGCTGCCACCATTAGAACTGGACCCCCTCTCTTTATATTTGAAGTCCAACTCCTTCATGCTCCTCTCATGAGCCAATTGGAGCTTCTTTTCCTCCAAAGCGAGAGTATGTCTTCTCTCCTGCGCCGCTCTCTCCTGCGCCTCTTTCTCAACTTCCAGGCGCAGTCTCTTCTCATCGGCTTCTGCTCTGAGCTTCAAAAGCTCAATCTCATGGGCCCAAACTCTCTGATTCTTCTCCACCTCCTCTGGAGAAATAATCCTACTGGAGTGGGTGTTGCCGGCCCTAGACGCTGGCTTCGCCACTGGCAAATCACTAGGCAGAAAAACAATCTCCTGTGCGCCACCCTCTCCAATAGTAGCTTCTGGTTCACCATGTTTGGCCTCCCACCAGGCCCTCAGAGCTGTCCGTAGCTCTTCCTTATTTGCGCCGCCCCTTACTGGGCATTCAAGCTGTCTGCAGACTTTTCTCAGTTGCTCCTTGTTATAGGTGAGCAACTCGTTGATGTCAAATTCCACTTCCACTTCTACATGCATGCTTTGCGCGTTCTGAGACATGGTACCTCCTACCCTTTTTCAACTAAAAAGGTTTCACCAAAAAGAAAAAATCTTGCGCAACCTGTTCCGCTAAACTAGACTAGTGATGTACAAGAAATCACTGCAGGTCAAGTGCAATTATTAGTTCAAAATCCGCACCGCGAGCCACCAATGTTAGAACCGGGAGTCTCTGGTTGGCAGAGGTAAGTACCTTAGCCCAAGTAGGGACCCCTGGTTCTGGTCAGGGCGACGGAATAACCCTCTGAGATAACCCCTGCTCACCCTCTAGGTAGCATGGCGCGAGCAGTCTAGGCTAAACAGAGGCAATGTGGATAACACTTGCACTTAACACAACAATAATCCCCAATCCACCACAAACTGAGACCACACAGGTAAGTATATTTTATAAAAATATATAGCTTTATCTAGTTTCAGCATGTAAATGAAGCAGTTGCGTGATAATCACTTCTTCAGACAACTTAGCATTTTATCTTACAGGTTGCACTTAATTCTCAATGGTCCTTGTAAATAGGCAGATCTCATAAAAGCAAATAGTCTCTAGTCTCTTTGATCAGTGGTTAAACATAATGCCACTGGCTTCTATTCAATTGGCTCTAAAAACGAGCAGTCAATGCAATACCCAAGCGTAGTTATTCCCAGCCCGCCTTCTTAGGCCCTTAGCCCCCCAAGTGCGGCAAGCGCGCCTCACCCGGTCTCCTGGGGACTCCTTTCCTGTGGTGTGGGGGCTTACACGTGCGCCGGATGGATTCAGGCGCCTGGCGCCTAGCAGCGCACACTCCCACCTGGCCCCAGCCGGTCCCCTGGTGCTCTCCCGCCCGCTCTCGACAATCCAACGAGCGGCGGGGGATGCAGCACCTCGGGGGATGACAGGCCCGGGGCGGGGAACACACGCAGACTCACTCCCTCGGCGAGGACGGGTCAGCCAGCTGCTCCGGCGGTCGGCTCCTCGCTGGGGGGGGGGGTGATCAGGGCGCGATTCCCTCGGCGGCTTCCAGGCTGCTCCAGCTGTGCGGGCCAATCATGTCACGGCCCTCTGGTCGAGCCCCTTCAGTGCCCGGGAGTCAGCCAATGGCAGAGCGGCTCCCGGGACAGGCTGGCAATGACGCTCCGCTACTTCGGCCAATCACGGCCCACCACAGCTGATGACGCTGCGCCGCACGGGCCAATCCCGTCGCGGCGTTAGTGAGGGGGCTCGGCTCCCTCCACCAATGGGAGCGCTGCTCCTTCGTTTCTTTGGCGCTTCGGCTCCTTGACCTCGGAGCAGATTACGGGGGTATCCTGGCCCCGGGCTGCGGTGGTGATTTGGCGGCAAAGGGTTTTCCAGGGCGCTGGTCACAACTAGACCCCCCTCTCGCCCTTGCCACCACCGTGGAGCGGATTTCACGAGGGGAGGCTCCACAAGCCTCCGACCCTCACGAGTAATGTGCCGATGAGCACACCGATCCCCTCCTCACGCTCCGCAGTCAAGCCCCACGCGTCTCGTGTCCCAACAGCACGATTTTTCAGCCGTTTTCTGGGATAGCTTTAGGAACCTTTAGTCCTGGGTTCCCAACAGGAGGCCAGCTCTTCTCAGGCCCTTGGAGATTCAGTTGTAGACACAGCACACAGCAGAGTCTTGGCAGTTTCAAGTAGGCAGGGTCACAGCACACAGCAAAGCCCCTTTCTTCTCCTCAGCTTCCAGGTAGACAGTAGAACAGGTCAGCCCTTAGAGCACACAGCAAGGCAATCTTCCTTTGGTTCTCTAGCCATCCTCCTTCTAGCCGAGGTTCCTTCTTGGTTGCAGAATTTCAGAATCTAATCTTCTGTAGTCAGGGGTCCTTTCCTTATACCCCTCAATGTCTTTGAAGTTCTTTGAAGTCTTTGTGCATGGAGGCCCTTAGTCCAGTCTAAACCAGTTCTGGGGGTTGCGGAGCACCGAGGTGTCTCTGGTTTTCTTCTTCCTGTCAGCTTCAGGGCCAGAGGTGTCAGTTTACCACCAGGAGAGAGCTAACGTGGGGGAGGTAGGCAGGCGCAGCTCAGCACTTATCAGGCATTCCTTCCTCCTTCCTCCCAGGCAGGCAGATGTGCCCTTTCATCCCCGGGATGGCTCCGACCCTCTCCTCTGGGGCTCTGCAGCCCCCCCTGTCACATCCAGACCAGGCAGGCATTCCACAAACCCAGGCACACAGAAAGGTTTAGACAAGAGAACAGCCACTTTCTAAAAGTGCTATTCTCCAACACAGGATTTAAAAACACCCTTCACTAAAAGATGTGTCATTAAATTCTGATTTCAGGGATATCTTTCACCTATGTCCCATCTTGTTCCTATGGGAAGATAGGCTGGTATCACATGGGCCCAGCCTCCTCCATGTTACTCTATGGAGCAAGATAACCTTACAGCAGTGAGCACACAAAATGGCTGCAGCCCACTGCCAGAGCATATTACCTGCACTAGCACATGCTCTACCTTATCCATACACTGCACCCTGCCCAGGGGGGTACCTTGAGCCTTCCATAGGGGTGACTGATGTGCACAGACAGGGAAGGGTTAGGCCTAGCCAGTGGGGACACTGGCCAGGCTGACATGGCAGTCACTGGCTGCACACAGGCCCTGCGCTGGCAGGCCTGAGTCACCATTTTAAAGCTACTCATATGGGTGGCGCAATCTGCGCTGCAGGCCCACTGGTAGCATTTGTCATCACCAACCCTGGCACACACAGTGCCCTTTACTAGGGGCTTCGTGGTGATACAAATATGCCAATCAGGTATATTCAAACAATATCACAATTTACAGAGGGAGCACTTACACTCTGACACTGATCAGCAGTGGCAGAGTGTTCAAAGCATCTAAATCAGCAAAAACGAAATCCAGCACAGCATCAAAACACATGAGTCAGAGGCAAAAAGATGGGGGAAGAACCACGCCAAAAGGTGTCAGGTCTAACACGTGTCCCCTCCAGCTGAAAGTGGGGAGAACTACCCAACCTCTTGGAAGTCCTCATCACTAAGGCGGAAGAATCTGGACAGACCGTCAGCATTGGTGTGTTCTGTACCAGGGCGGTGCTCCACCGTAAAATCCATCCCCTGTAGGGAAATGGACCACCTCAACAATTTTGGATTCTCACCCCTCATCTGCATTAACCATCTGAGGGGCCTGTGGTCGGTCTGAACACGGAAGTGAGTCCCAAACAGGTAGGGCCTCAGCTTCTTCAGAGCCCAGACCACAGCGAAAGCTTCTCTTTCAATGGCACTCCATTTCTGTTCCCTGGGGATTAGCCTCCGGCTAATGAAAGCCACAGGTTGGTCTCCTCCCTCATCATTGATCTGTGAGAGTACTGCTCCCACGCCTTGCTCTGAAGCGTCAGTTTGCACAATGAACTCACTGGAAAAGTCAGGTGCCTTAAGCACCGGTGCTGTGCACATGGCAGTTTTGAGGGTGTCAAAAGCAGTTTGACAGGCCTCAGTCCAATTCACTTTCCTGGGCTGATTCCTAGATGTCAGCTCTGTCAAAGGGGCCACAATGGTGCCATAGCCTTTGACAAACCGTCTGTAACACCCGGTGAGACCTAAGAAGGCTATCACCTCAGTCTGGGTCTTGGGGGGTTCCCAAGCCAGAATGGTATCAATTTTTGCCTGTAGGGGCGCCACCTTGCCGCTCCCCACCTGGTGTCCCAAGTACACCACCGATCCCTGCCCTATCTGGCATTTACTGGCCTTGATAGTGAGGCCTGCCTTCTGCAGAGCCTTCAACACTTCAGTGAGGTGTTGCAGGTGTTCCTCCCAAGTGGAGCTGAACACAGCAATGTCATCCAGGTAGGCTGCGCTGAATTGCTCCAGCCCTGCCAGTACCTGGTTGACCAATCTCTGAAATGTGGTGGGAGCATTTTTCAACCCAAAGGGCATGACACGAAACTGGAAGTGCCCTTCTGGCATTGAAAATGCTGACCTCTCCTTTGCCCCGTCAGTTAAGGCAATCTGCCAGTACCCTGAAGTCAAATCAAAAGTACTCAGGTACTGGGCAGCTCCCAACCGATCCACCAGCTCATCCGCTCTGGGGATGGGGTGCGCGTCAGTCTTCGTGACCGCATTGAGCCCACGGTAGTCCGCGCAGAACCGAAGTTCTGGGGTGCCACCGGGGGTAGCAGCTTTCGTAGGCACTAAGACCACTGGGCTAGCCCAGGGGCTGCTGGAGGGCTCAATAACCCCAAGCGCCAACATCTTGGAAACTTCTTCCTTGATGCTAGCTCTGACCTTGTCAGCCACCCTGTAAAACTTCTGTTTCACAGGCATGCTGTCTCCAGTGTCCACGTCGTGGACGCACCACTTGGTGACACCTGGGGTCAGGGAGAACAGTGGGGCGAACTGACCCAAGACTTGGCGACAGTCCTCCTGCTGTTCTGGGGTCAGGGTGGGGGAGAGGACCACACCATCCACTGACCCATCTTGCTCCTTGACTGCCAGGAGGTCAGGGAGAGGATCACTATCCTCCTCCCCTCCAACATCTGTAGCCATGAGCATAGTTACTTCAGTCCTCTCAAAGTGGGGTTTGAGGCGGTTCACATGTAGCACTCTCAGGGGCTGCCTGGGAGTCTTCAGGTTAACCAAATAGGTAACCTCGCTCTTGCGCTCCACCACCTCATATGGGCCAGACCACTTGTCACGGAGCGCACAAGGCTCCACTGGCGCCATCACCCACACCTTCTGACCCGGTTGGAACTCAACCAGAGAAGTGTTCTGGTCATACCACCTCTTCATTTCCTCCTGGCTAGCCTCCAGGTTCTCTTGAGCGAGCTTTCTGAAGCGCTTGGTCTGGTTGCGAATGGCCAGCACATAGCTGAACAGATCCTGAGGGGTTTTCCCACGGGATTTCTCCCACCCCTCCTTCACCAGAGCCAGAGGCCCTCTGACAGGGTGGCCATACAGCAACTCAAAGGGACTGAACCCTAAGGATTTCGGAGGCACCTCCCTGTAGGCAAACAACAGGCATGGCAACAAGACATCCCATTTCCGCCTCATGGGCTCTTCCAGGCCCATAATCATGCCCTTTAATGTGCGGTTGAATCTCTCAACCAAACCATTTCCTTGAGGGTGGTAAGGAGTTGTGAATTTGTATGTCACTCCACACTCACTCCACAGGGACTTCATATACTTAGAAATGAAGTTTGTCCCTCGGTCCAAAACGACCTCCTTCGGAAATCCCACCCGGGAAAAGATCCCCATCAGGGCACGGCCCACCACTGGGGCGGTGACTGTCCTGAGCGGAAGGGCTTCCGGGTACCGAGTGGCATGGTCCACCAAGACCAGGATAAACCTGTTGCCTAGGGCTGTCTTGGGATCCAGGGGCCCAACGATGTCAATGCCCACCCGCTCAAAAGGGGTGCTCACCACGGGAAAGGGTTGGAGGGGGGCCACGCGCTTCCCTCCACTCTTGCCACTGGCCTGACAAGTCTGGCAAGACTTACAGAAGGCAGAGACGTGCGTCTTCATCTGGGGCCAGTAAAAATGGGTGACAAGCCTGTAATAGGTCTTGTCTTGCCCCAGATGTCCTGCGAGAGGCACGTCATGAGTCAGACCCAGTAGGAAGTTCCTGAAGCGCTCCGGTACCACCAGCACACGGGCTGCACCGGGCTCAGCGAACTTAGGCTCACTGTAAAGTAAGTCATCCTCCCAGTAGATCAAATGCTCCTTGGACCCCGGGCCTGCGGCCTGGTCGGCAGCCTGCTGCCGCACACCAATGAGAGAAGGGCACTCCTTCTGAGCCTGGCAGAATTCCTCCCTGGAGGGACCACCCTCTTGCTGCCACTGGGACAGCTCAGGCAATTCCCCTAGTTCGGCCACCTGCTCCCCTGTAGGTTCCAGGGCATCCCCTTCCGGGTCTGCCTCCTCCTGGACCGTGGGAACAGTGGGGGCCGGTTTCCCGCGCCCTCTACCCCTTCCTCTCTTGGCAGGTCCCTGGGCCATTGTTCCAGGCTCCAGTTCTGCTAGACCGCCCTCTCAGGCTGTCATTGCACGGGTGGACACACAGATCCACGCAGGCAAACCCAACATCTCCAAGTGAGTCCTGTGCTCCACCTCCTTCCATGGGGAGCTCTCCAGGTCATTACCTAATAGACAATCTACAGGCAAGGCATTACTTACAACAATTTCCAAAATACCGGAGACTCCTCCCCACTCAAATGGAACCTTTGCCAACTTGCAGTAGCGCACTGAACTGTCAGCTGCCACCACCGGCCGGAGTACCTGGGGAACAATTTGCTCTTCAGACACCCACCGACACCTAACAGATGTCACACTGGCCCCGGTGTCTCTCAGAGCCTCCACCACCTGTCCATTGATGGTTACCTTCTGCCCGTATTTCTTAGTGTTTTGGGGCAGCAAGGTTTCCTGGGCCATCTCTTGGTCTCCTAGAGAGACAAGGGTCATCAATGCTAACCCCTCCTCCCCACTAGAAATCAAATCCCCTCCCAAAGCTACACTGGCTATCGCCGGAGCTGGAGCTGGAGCACCAGTGGGTGCAGATTTCTTCTTTGGACAGTTTGGAGCAATGTGCCCCACCTCCCTACATGCATAGCAAGTGAGGGTCTTCTTGTCCTGCGGGCCCTTATGGGGCCAGGACTTCTTAGACTTGGGGGGTGGAGACACCTTCTCCTGGGAACTACTTTGGGGCCCTTTAGAAGACTCCTTTTGATTACCCGTGTCCCCCCCACTCTTCTGCTGGGGACCCTGTCCACCTTTGGCTGGGGTACTTACCACCCCCTTGTGGACCCTGGTGCTAGTCCACCGGTCCGCCTCTTTAGCAAGCTCACTGGGATCAGTTAACTTACTATCCAAAAGATGCTGGCGCAGCTCTGGGACACATAAACTACTTAAGTGCTCCCTACTAATCAAGTGACACAACCCCACATAATCAGTAACTTTGCTGCCCTTCATCCAACCTTCCAGTGCACGCGTGTACATACTCACACACTCCACCCAAGTGCTTGAATCAAGCTTCTTGAAGTTCCTAAACTTCTGGCGGTACTGTTCTGCAGTGAGCCCATACCTGAGGCACAAAGCCTCCTTCATGGCGGAGTAGGATAAAGCATTCTTTGCTTCCAAGGGTGCCAAAACATCCCTCCCAGAGGCCTCAAAATGCTTCCACAATCCTGCTCCCCAATTCTTCTCGGGCACCTCATTCATCTTTAAGGCAAGTTCATACGCTCTGAACCACGCATAAATATCCTCACCCCTCTGATAATTCTGTACCAGATCCTTTGGTATGTATACCTTACCCGCCTGTACTGGTTGTGCGCTGCCACCATTAGAACTGGACCCCCTCTCTTTATATTTGAAGTCCAACTCCTTCATGCTCCTCTCATGAGCCAATTGGAGCTTCTTTTCCTCCAAAGCGAGAGTATGTCTTCTCTCCTGCGCCGCTCTCTCCTGCGCCTCTTTCTCAACTTCCAGGCGCAGTCTCTTCTCATCGGCTTCTGCTCTGAGCTTCAAAAGCTCAATCTCATGGGCCCAAACTCTCTGATTCTTCTCCACCTCCTCTGGAGAAATAATCCTACTGGAGTGGGTGCTGCCGGCCCTAGACGCTGGCTTCGCCACTGGCAAATCACTAGGCAGAAAAACAATCTCCTGTGCGCCACCCTCTCCAATAGTAGCTTCTGGTTCACCATGTTTGGCCTCCCACCAGGCCCTCAGAGCTGTCCGTAGCTCTTCCTTATTTGCGCCGCCCCTTACTGGGCATTCAAGCTGTCTGCAGACTTTTCTCAGTTGCTCCTTGTTATAGGTGAGCAACTCGTTGATGTCAAATTCCACTTCCACTTCTACATGCATGCTTTGCGCGTTCTGAGACATGGTACCTCCTACCCTTTTTCAACTAAAAAGGTTTCACCAAAAAGAAAAAATCTTGCGCAACCTGTTCCGCTAAACTAGACTAGTGATGTACAAGAAATCACTGCAGGTCAAGTGCAATTATTAGTTCAAAATCCGCACCGCGAGCCACCAATGTTAGAACCGGGAGTCTCTGGTTGGCAGAGGTAAGTACCTTAGCCCAAGTAGGGACCCCTGGTTCCGGTCAGGGCGACGGAATAACCCTCTGAGATAACCCCTGCTCACCCTCTAGGTAGCATGGCGCGAGCAGTCTAGGCTAAACAGAGGCAATGTGGATAACACTTGCACTTAACACAACAATAATCCCCAATCCACCACAAACTGAGACCACACAGGTAAGTATATTTTATAAAAATATATAGCTTTATCTAGTTTCAGCATGTAAATCAAGCAGTTGCGTGATAATCACTTCTTCAGACAACTTAGCATTTTATCTTACAGGTTGCACTTAATTCTCAATGGTCCTTGTAAATAGGCAGATCTCATAAAAGCAAATAGTCTCTAGTCTCTTTGATCAGTGGTTAAACATAATGCCACTGGCTTCTATTCAATTGGCTCTAAAAACGAGCAGTCAATGCAATACCCAAGCGTAGTTATTCCCAGCCCGCCTTCTTAGGCCCTTAGCCCCCCAAGTGCGGCAAGCGCGCCTCACCCAATCTCCTGGGGACTCCTTTCCTGTGGTGTGGGGGCTTACACGTGCGCCGGATGGATTCAGGCGCCTCGCGCCTAGCAGCGCACACTCCCACCTGGCCCCAGCCGGTCCCCTGGTGCTCTCCCGCCCGCTCTCGACAATCCAACGAGCGGCGGGGGATGCAGCACCTCGGGGGACGACAGGCCCGGGGCGGGGAACACACGCAGACTCACTCCCTCGGCGAGGACGGGTCAGCCAGCTGCTCCGGCGGTTGGCTCCTCGCTGGGGGGGGGTGATCAGGGCGCGATTCCCTCGGCGGCTTCCAGGCTGCTCCAGCTGTGCGGGCCAATCATGTCGCGGCCCTCTGGTCGAGCCCCTTCAGTGCCCGGGAGTCAGCCAATGGCAGAGCGGCTCCCGGGACAGGCTGGCAATGACGCTCCGCTACTTCGGCCAATCACGGCCCACCACAGCTGATGACGCTGCGCCGCACGGGCCAATCCCGTCGTGGCGTTAGTGAGGGGGCTCGGCTCCCTCCACCAATGGGAGCGCGGCTCCTTCGTTTCTTTGGCGCTTCGGCTCCTTGACCTCGGAGCAGATTACGGGGGTATCCTGGCCCCGGGCTGCGGTGGTGATTTGGCGGTGAAGGGTTTTCCAGGGCGCTGGTCACAACTAGACCCCCCTCTCGCCCTTGCCACCACCGTGGAGCGGATTTCACGAGGGGAGGCTCCACAAGCCTCCGACCCTCACGAGTAATGTGCCGATGAGCACACCGATCCCCTCCTCACGCTCCGCAGTCAAGCCCCACGCATCTCGGGTCCCAACAGCACGATTTTTCAGCCGTTTTCTGGGATAGCTTTAGGAACCTTTAGTCCTGGGTTCCCAACAGGAGGCCAGCTCTTCTCAGGCCCTTGGAGATTCAGTTGTAGACACAGCACACAGCAGAGTCTTGGCAGTTTCAAGTAGGCAGGGTCACAGCACACAGCAAAGCCCCTTTCTTCTCCTCAGCTTCCAGGTAGACAGTAGAACAGGTCAGCCCTTAGAGCACACAGCAAGGCAATCTTCCTTTGGTTCTCTAGCCGTCCTCCTTCCAGCCGAGGTTCCTTCTTGGTTGCAGAATTTCAGAATCTAATCTTCTGTAGTCAGGGGTCCTTTCCTTATACCCCTCAATGTCTTTGAAGTTCTTTGAAGTCTTTGTGCATGGAGGCCCTTAGTCCAGTCTAAACCATTTCTGGGGGTTGCGGAGCACCGAGGTGTCTCTGGTTTTCTTCTTCCTGTCAGCTTCAGGGCCAGAGGTGTCAGTTGACCACCTGGAGAGAGCTAACGTGGGGGAGGTAGGCAGGCGCAGCTCAGCACTTATCAGGCATTCCTTCCTCCCTCCTCCCAGGCAGGCAGATGTGCCCTTTCATCCCCGGGATGGCTCCGACCCTCTCCTCTGGGGCTCTGCAGCCCCCCCTGTCACATCCAGACCAGGCAGGCATTCCACAAACTCAGGCACACAGAAAGGTTTAGACAAGAGAACAGCCACTTTCTAAAAGTGCTATTCTCCAACACAGGATTTAAAAACACCCTTCACTAAAAGATGTGTCATTAAATTCTGAGTTCAGGGATATCTTTCACCTATGTCCCATCTTGTTCCTATGGGAAGATAGGCTGGTATCACATGGGCCCAGCCTCCTCCATGTTACTCTATGGAGCAAGATAACCTTACAGCAGTGAGCACACAAAATGGCTGCAGCCCACTGCCAGAGCATATTACCTGCACTAGCACATGCCCTACCTTATCCATACACTGCACCCTGCCCAGGGGGGTACCGTGAGCCTTCCATAGGGGTGACTGATGTGCACAGACAGGGAAGGGTTAGGCCTAGCCAGTGGGGACACTGGCCAGGCTGACATGGCAGTCACTGGCTGCACACAGGCCCTGCGCTGGCAGGCCTGAGTCACCATTTTAAAGCTACTCATGTGGGTGGCGCAATCTGCGCTGCAGGCCCACTGGTAGCATTTGTCATCACCAGCCCTGGCACACACAGTGCCCTTTACTAGGGACTTCGTGGTGATACAAATATGCCAATCAGGTATATTCAAACAATATCACAATTTACAGAGGGAGCACTTACACTCTGACACTGATCAGCAGTGGCAGAGTGTCCAAAGCATCTAAATCAGCAAAAACGAAATCCAGCACAGCATCAAAACACATGAGTCAGAAGCAAAAAGATGGGGGAAGAACCACGACAAAAGGTGTCAGGTCTAACAGTGCCTAACTACCAGTTTCCAGGGTCACATAATTCTTAATGTCTCTCCTGAAGTGTGATGTGTATTTTTCCCAGACAGGAGGCAAAAGGGCCCTTGGGTGATAGGAAGGGTGTTCCTCTCTTGGGCAAGATAGCCTGGTTGTTGTACCCAGTCCTTTCTGAGCTTCAAAGGGTTGTCTGAGGGATGTACCCAGCCCTTTCCTGAGTTCAAAAGATGCTATGATGTCACAGGCAAATGCAACCCACACCTGGGCCTCCATGCCCCTTGTTTCACTGGACAGACTGTAGCCTACCCCATGGGAAAGGAAAGAACAAATCAGAAACCATTTTAGGGCTAGACAAGGAGGATTCCCCACCAACATGCTGAGAACAGATATATAAGTAGCAACCTAGGAGCCTGAAATCAGAACACTTCTGGATCTGAGAAGATTCACAAGGAGGACTGCACTGCTGTCTGTAATAGAAAGTCTGGTCCGACTTGCCTTGACCCACGACTTCAGACATGACTCCAAGCGTAATTTGGCTGACCTCCTGTTTGATCTACAGGGACACAACAATCTTCCAAAGGCCTCTCTCGCTTTCTAGGTGTATCAAAGTCATCATGTTGGCCATGATCACCACCATTTTTTGATTGGTTTTGGTAGTAACTGAGTCTGATTGTTCCCTTGGCTCTGCTTAATCCGACCCAGGGGCAGCACTCTGCTTTGAAAGGATCCTCGACATCCCTCGCCGCAGCCACATCACACCCCACCTGAGAGACCTGCACTGGCTCCCCATCAACAAGAGGATAACCTTCAAACTCCTCACCCACGCACACAAGGCTCTACACAACAACACCGGACCAGTGTACCTCAACAGCCGACTCAGCCTCTACACCCCCACCCACCAGCTCCGCTCCGCAGACGGCGCCCTAGCCACCGTCCTCGGCATCCGAAGAGTAACCGCCGGCAGCAGATCATTCTCCCACCTCGGCGCCAAGACATGGAACACCCTCCCCACCGCCTGCGGCAGACCAAAGACCTCCTAACCTTCAGGAGCCTCCTCAAGACCAGGCTCTTCGAACAGTAACAGCCCCCCCCATCCCCCCACGCGCCTTGAGAGCCTCTCGGGTATGTAGTGCGCTTTATAAATGCCGTTATTGATTGTTTGATATGGTGGTTAGGTATAATTATAATTGGCAATGACAGACACCCTAGTCCCTAGTATATAATAAGGCAAGGGAGATTCAAGCTACTTTTAAGGCATTAGTACATAATAGGGCAGGGAAGTTTAGAGGGACCTGTCCCGGAGTTTGCACTGCTGTTTTGCCTGCTGTCATTTTAAATGCTGCCCTGCTTTGCAGACTGTCTTTAAAATTAAATTATATGCAAATTCGACTTTGGATTTAAAAGTGCTTTCAATGTCTAAAACTACCTTAGTTTTACATATATGTCATACCTAAGGTCTCCCCTAGTTGTCCCAGGGACAGGGTGCCTTGTAATAATAAGCATGGACATTATAAAATATGTTTTATGAACCCTGGTGAGGAAAAAAACTGCAAATTTCATTCTTGCTCCATTGTAGCAAATTACCCTATGGCTAGCACTGGAATGTTTTATTCAAGTGTAAATATCGACAGGAGCGAAATAAAAAATATAATTCAAGTTATCAAGATGTTAGTTAGGATAAATCTAATAACTTGCCACTGTTAGATTTCAAATAACTATCACAGAAATAAGTTATTAAACTTTCTTTTCTATAAGCCAAAATCTTGCCTTCCAGCTGCCCTCTATTGATTGGCTAGCCTCTGCCAAGCTGAGCCAAGCTGTCTTAGTGAGGTGTGAAGTAGCCTGCTGGAGAAATAATGGATTTCCTGTGGGAGGAGAACTGCAGCTGCAAAAGCTACAGGCAGGAAGAGGGGTGAAGGGGAAAACTGGTCTTCAAAGGGAGAATGACACTTTCGGACAGCACAGGTTTACCCCAAATACCCTGCAAACCCAGTCACACAGGAGTCCCTGTACTTAGGGAAGGGAATAAAAGGGATGTGCTGGGGAATCATAGCCACGCCAATGGGTTGGCTTAGCATGATCTAACCTCCAAGGGGAGATTTTGCCTATTTTGTATTTTGGAAGAATGGTGCTTTCTGGGGCAAAAATATGCCACACTTTGGACGAAGTGGTCATACACCTGGGTGGCACCCTGCTTCCCCTTCGTGAGGAGTGGTCTCGGCTTGACGCCCGGAAACACTGCATTAATATGGAATAGTTGCAGAGCAACTCAGATCTGCTACCGTAAACTACAAGGAGACGAAGGACTGCCCTGATGGACATCTGATCTATGCCCCAAAGATCTGCACTCTGAAGGACTGCACCTGCCGCGTATTCTGGGACTACAGCCCTAAGGAATTTGTCTTGCTTCAAGAAGGATTAAGGAGTGGACTCCCTGCTAGCTACAAGTTAACTGAGCCCACCTGCATCATCTCCACCAAGAAGTTCCCATCCTGGAGTGTATCCAGTGGACTTTTAAGGATTTGGCAAGGTGCATTGTGGGAATTGTAGTCCCAACATCCCAAGGACTATCTGAGAGATTTGAGACTCCTTGACTGGAATTGCGGACACTTTGAACTCATTTTGGGAACTTTTTGACAAGAATGTCTATAAGGTGACTGATTCAACGTTGAGAGTCAAGCGGGCTATCTTCAACCGCAATCCACCTGGAGGTTAGGTTTGTCCCAATGAAAGCTTTGGAGCTCCAGTCTTTAAGGATTTCACCAGGGCCTTGCAAAAAATCAAGACAACGATGTTGATGCGAATCCAGTTGGAAGAGAAGCCTTGCTCAACGTTGAGAGAAAACGTTCCAGAAAAAACGACTGGGTGCAAAGGTAAAATTTTGACTGAGGCCTTCTGTCTGCTTAGTGTATCCGACCAGGGCCCAAACTTTGAATTTGTTCTGGTCAAGTGTGACAAGAAGTCCCAATTTGGTGCTATAGGTTTTTAAATACTAGGTAGTGTTTACTCTTTAAAAAGTCATATCTCCAGCTCCCTACATTGGATCTTTGTCATTTTGGTGTATTTGTGTTCGTAAAAATGGAATACATTTTATAAATTGATGTTGAATTTTTATTGTGTGTTTTCAAATGCTTTACATACCTGTCTCCTAAGCTACCCCTGCCTGCTCGTTGCCAGCCACCAACAGTTGAGCAAGGGAATAATTTATTGAGACCTTGACTGACCCTTTTATTGTGTTTGTGGCTTAATTACTAGTGTAAAGTCACTACTTATCACTGCTAATAATCCACTTTCCAACACCAGGTGACAGTTACAATTTCATCTAAGCTGGTCCCCTCTGCTGACCTTTGTGGAAGTGATTGCTGCCTGCCCCCCAAAGTGCTGTTCTCCAGGTCCTGCACCATGGACTGGTGTCAGAGTGTGTTTGCCCTGCTCAACTGAAGGTGTTACTGGAAGCGATGCAGCGCAGCGCAAACTGACACAGAGCTTCACATCAAACCACACCACAGCTCCTAATCAGTGGCTTCAAAGGATCTCACACAGCTGGTTCGGTGCAGACTGACACTGGGCTTCGCATCGCAGCACCTTGCAGCTACTGACAGCTCCTGATCAGCAGCTCGACTGCCCCAAAGCAGCCTGTCCAGAACTTTTTCTGTAGTGCGAACTAGACCTGAGGTATCGGCTATCAGAGCGCTTTACATGAGCACCATTTTCGTTACAGATGAACACATTCATTTTGTTAGGCACAGGGAGATTAAGGGGTATATTACCAACAACTAGCGATAATTTTTGTCTCTAACTTGTTTAGAGACAAAAATTATCGCCGCACATCGGCGATTTTTATCGCAGATAAACCTTGCTATTAGCAAGGTTTATCGCAAATGCGATAAAAAACGGCCGCAATGCATGAATATCGCTGAAAAGTCAGCGATATTTATGCATTATCGAGCAAATGCTCTTAGCCATGTTATCCACCTCCCATTGGATAACATGGTGAAGAACTGCTCAGGGCAGGTGTTAGCTTTTGGAGATATTCGCGCTTAGCGCGAATATCTCCAAAAGTTGGTAATAGGAGATAGCGATGTTAGCGACTGTTTCCAGTCGCTAACATCTTGGCACGCCCACTTTGCATGTCATTAGTGATAAATATCACTGACATGCAAAGCGGGGCCCAAGATGGTCGCTATCTCCTATTAGCTGTCACTAACTGGTGTTAGCGACAGCTTGGTAATAGGGAGATAATTTTATCTCCGCTTTCTTGGCTTTTAAAGCCAAAAAAGCGGAGATAAACCCCTTGATAATATACCCCTAAGTGATTTGCCCAGAATCACAGGATGTAGAGCGCCGTTGCAGAGACTCGAACCCAGAGGCATATTATCAAGGGGGTTTATCTCCGCTTTTTTGGCTTTAAAAGCCAAGAAAGCGGAGATAAAATTATCTCCCTATTACCTAGCTGTCTCTAACACCAGTTAGCGAAAGCTAGTAGGAGATAGCGACCATCTTGGGCCCCACTTTGCATGTCAGTGATATTTATCACTAATGACATGCAAAGTGGTCGTGCCAAGATGTTAGCGACTGGAAACAGTCGCTAACATCGCTATCTCCTATTACCAACTTTTGGAGATATTCGCGCGAAGCGCGAATATCTCCAAAAACTAACACCTGCCCTGAGCAGTTCTTAGCCATGTTATCCAATGGGAGGTGGATAACATGGCTAAGAGCATTAGCTTGGTAATGCATGAATATCGCGGACTTTTCAGCGTTATTCATGCATTGCGGCCGTTTTTTATCGCATTTGCGATAAGCCTTGATATTAGCAAGGTTTATCTGCGATAATTTCTGACGATGCTTAGCGTTAAAAAATTCGTTGCTAAGCATCGTAAGCGATAAATATCGCTTAACGTTGGTAATATGCCCCCCAGTTCCCCAGGTCCAAAGGTCGACCGCTCTAGCTGTAAGGCTACATCCTCTCCCCAAGATCGAAGCACAGTGCAGCCTGTGCACCAAGGACAAAAGGTACAACTCCCAGAAGGCTGCACCTCCATCGTGGTTGGCCTCAACTTTTTACTTTTTCCCAGTTTGGATTGACCAGATATACACAATTTGTATTTTTTGACTTGTTGACGCTATTTTCATCTTAAATGTAAAAACTCATAACTGCAGTTCTACTGATTGGATTCTTGTCATTCTGTTTGTCATTTTTTACATTTTATTTATTAAAATGTCCTCAATTTTTATAAATTGGTTTAAGATGCTTCTTGTGTTGTGTTCCCCTTAATTACTGTTAAATACTTTATAAATTGCCTCTAAGTTGCTTTTTTGGGGCAATTAATCAGAGGGTGGTGAAGCACATGTTTGTTCAGTGACTTTTGTGGTTCACCCTAACATGGATTGTGATAGTTATTTGGGCCGGGCTCCCACCCCTTTCGATGAATCACTCAGTTTCTTACATTTACTTCCAAACATGTTGCTCGTCTAGAAAAGGTAAAGTAATATTAAAAAATGGCAAAGGAAACAAGATTTGGCAAAGCCAACTTACGGTCGTTGACAGTACCTGTTTGTAGTTGTTTGTATTTGTAAGTGGGGAAAATGTCTCCCTCAAGCTTACAGATTAGCTTTATGCACGCCTGCATGCATGTCAAGCAATTATGCTTTTTAGCTGACTTAAACCCTCATTACAAGTGGCCCGGGATATGGAATGAATTTCCCTACCCACAAGGTTACAGGTACTGTTGGTATCGGTTACTCCATGGGTGGCGAAAATCCTCCCATTTTGAGTTTGAATTATGTGGGTAAACTAAAAAATTAAGAACTGCTGGGGGAATAAGTAATTCTGGGTACCATTCACACTACAATTCCCCTAGTTTGGCAGGACTTTCACCTGGAGTTTTTGGCTGCTGGGTGAAAGTAAAAGCAAAGAATCCCAATGGGGCCAGTATCTGCTTTTACCAGCCCCATCAGAATTAAGATGTCACACGCAATGAGGGCGTTAGTGTCAAATATGTCAATTTCAACAAAGTATTGCTTTTCAATTTAAGAGCAGAGCATCTGGAGCTAGGAGCTAATTAGGAAGCTCCACCTGTAGAAGGCCAAAATATAAATGGTAAATAGATGCATTTTCCACAGTTGTTGACTGTTTATTTTCTAAAGAGGGAAGCCTATCGGCAGCATTAGCCTGCCGTCTAAAGCTGCCTTCTTCATATATACAAATGCACATAATCACTTTCTTGTCACATTTAGGTTTGCATGGGAGGGATACATTTTGCCATACAAGCCTTTAAATTATTTCACATGCTCCAGGTCTAAATAACATACGTCGCAAATGTACTAAGTACAAGGGGCCTCATTTATGAAAAGTGACGCATCGCTGCGTGAAAACAGCGATGTGTCACTTTTCACTGCACACTCCTTGCGACACCAATGATGTGTCATATTTAATGTATGACGCATCATGTCGCAAGGAGTTACAGATACGTCAGTATTTCTGACGTATCTGTAAGCGCAAAAGTGACGCATTGCTGGAGTGTGTCACAAAAGTGACGCAACTCCAGCAATGCTCCCTTTCACATGGGGCAAGCCCCATGTGAAAGGGCCTGCGTCAGTCTTACGCCTGCTGTGAGGCAGGCGCAAGATTTTGACGCAATGGCGTCCTAAAAGTGACGCAGTGAAATCTCATAGATTTCACTGCGTCACTTCTACGACCCTTCCTTGCGTCAATACGCCCCCCTTGCATACATTATACCTGGCGCAGGTATAATGTGGCACAGGGGTTTACAAAGTGACGCATCTACCTAGATGCGTCACTTTGTCAATATGGTGCAACAAGGCACATTATTTACGCTGCTGGTGCGTCACAAAAAGTGACGCACCGGCGGCGTAAAAGTGACGAACGGCCTCATAAATGAGGCCCAAGTATTTCACGCAATGGTTATATTTTCATTGCTGAGGACTCTTTGAGGACTCTGTCTAAAAGTCAGAGGCACATGGGCTAAAAATGGTTACAAAATAAAATGGGCATGACCCCGCACTAGGTTGACTTAAAGCATCCAGTGTTAAAACACTGCAAATCAAAAAATACGTTACTTACTCGGCCTCAGCTACAAATATGAAAGCATAGTCATTCACAGTAGCCCAAAGGAAGTATATGTATTACATTCAGGAAAGGGAGGAGTTGAATTGATACTATCCCAAGGGTCAGATTTACAAGCCCCTTGCACCACTTTTGCGTCACTTTTAACATGAGAAAAGTGACGTAAAAGTGGCGCAAGGGGCTTATAAATCTGCCCCAAGTGTTTATTTGTGGCCCAGTAAAGAGGAAGCATTAAATGTAGAATGCAATAATTGATATCAGAAATATAAGTCCTCTAGCTGTAAATAGAATAGGTCCCTGATCTAGCTGTACCTGAATGAAGGTACGTTGAAAGTTTTTCTATTTAAGTGTCAACCCAGTAAATAATGTTCTGCAGCAATAAACTACATGAATACCAGGGGACCCATATGTTCTGCATGTCTGTTACGCTTTCATGGTTTAAAGTTCCAATGTTCTACTAATAATTCTCAGTGAATTGCAAAATAATAGATAGGGGCTCAAACCCAATTAAATGTTCGATACCGTAGGATAATTGTAGGACCTGTCATCCTTGGTGTGGTGTTCCCCAAACGTTTTCCCTTCCGCACACCTGTTTTCTGAAGTTGTTTTTGTTGGCATTAGAACTCTGTGCACTTTACCACTGCTAACCAGTGCTAAAGTGTTTATGCTCTCGTCTTAAAACATGCTAAAATTGGTTACACCAGATTGGTACTTTTAATTTACTTAATCTCCCAAGTATACAGTACTACATGTACCCAGGGCATTTAAATGAAACACTACTAGAGGCCTGCAGCACTCAGTGTGCTACCCACTAAAGTAGCCCTTTAAAACATGCCTCTGCCTGCAAGTAAGGCTTGTAGTGCAGCTTTAAACTGCCAACTCGAAATGCCAAAGTAAACCTTTTGCCATGACTAAACCTTCCTTTTCAATACATTTCAGTCACCCCTAAGGTAGGCTCTAAACAGCCCATAGGGCAGGGGTTATTATATATAGAAAGTAGGACATTTTTGTAAAGTTTTACATGTCCAGATAATTAAAAACTCCTACATTAGTTTTTTGTTTTTCACTACAATAAGGGCTTACTCTCCTATAGGAAAATATTGGGTTACCCTATTAAATTTATTTTCGGTGCCAACTTTTGATTGGGAATAGGTAAAAATGTCATATTTGGACTCAAGTGACCTGTAGTTTAAAATCCTCATTAATGGTAAAATGGGAGTTTATATTATAATTTCGAAAACGCCACTTTTAGACACTTGCCGTTTTCCTGCCCAAAAGTTTCAAAGGTCTTCTAGGAATTTCTAGCTGTCTAGGCCTGTTGATGACTCAACCAACAAAATGCGTATTGGGTCCAGATAGTGAACAATAGCTGTCCACCTACTTAGCAACACAGAGTTCTTCAAAGACCCCCAAAACAGTTCTCATGGGAATGATTCTCAGTTCCAACCTGATAACAAGGGGAGTGGATTCCCTGAGAATAACTCATTGAGGTTCACATGTACAAATAACCTGCATGGGCATATTGCTTCAAATGCCTCAATGCTTTAAGGTCATGGATGCTCACCATAACACCAGGGATGCCTGATGAATGCCAAAGATTCCTGCCACTATACCAGAGGCTGGACACCATAATGCCTAAGATGGCCACTAAATATCAAGCATGGCCATGATTATATATGAGTGCTACACAAACAAATGATGGACGAAATGCAGAATTATTCATACATTCACCCCCAGAGAAGAGATCTGGGTTAAATCCATTGTTCTTTTGCTCACCATGCCACTCGAGTTTAGACCCAGCCATATGCAAATCAATCTTGACCCTGTGCCTCATGGGAACAGTCCAGACGAAACTGCCAAGCCAGGTCCTCCCTGGACCGGAAATAAGCATCCTGGGACCGGTTTCTGGGTATTACCCTTCATCAGCCAGGCTAGCTTGAATCCAGTGGCATAGTGAGCAAGGGCCACACGTCTGGGCATACCCATCCCACTTAGGACGAAAAGTGCTATGCAAACAAATGATAGAAGGACTGCTGAATTAATCATACATTCACTCCTAGTCAAGAGATCTGGGTGAAATCCATCGTTCTTTTGCTCACCATGCCGCCTCAGTTTAGACCCAGCCATATGCAAATGAGTCTTAACCCTGTGCCTCATGGGAACAGTCCAGACCGAACTGCCAAGCAAGGACCTCCCTGGACCGGAAATAAGCATCCTGGGACCGGTTTCTGGGTATAACCCTACATCAGCCAGGCTAGCTTGAATCCAGTGACACAGTGAGCAAGGGGCAGACGCCTGAGCATACCCATTCCACTTAAGGTGAAAAGTGCTGTGCAAACAAATGATGGACTGAATGCTGAATTAATCATACATTCACCCACAGTCAAGAGATCTGGGTTAAATCCGTCATTCTACTGCTCACGATGCCACCCCAGTTTAGACCCAGCCATATGCAAATCAGTCTTGACCCGGTGCCTCATGGGAACATTCCAGACAGAACTGCCAAGCCAGGTCCTCTCTGGACAGCATCCTGGGACCGGTTTCTGGATATTACCCTTCATCCGCCAGGCTAGCTTGAATCCAGTGGCACAGAGAACAAGGGACTAGGTAGAAGCATCATGTTTGGTGTTTTAATTTAAAATCCTCTTTAATGGTGAAGTTGGATTTTAAGTCACAATTCTGAAAATGTCACTTTTAGAAAGTTAAGCAATTTTCCATTGTTCCAATCACAAGGTTGCACCCCAACAGTTTACTGTTTATTGAGTAAAAGTGTGGCATTAAACAGTAATGTAACACTTCAGAGACAGTACAACATCAAATGACTTTGAGTGAATCGGCGAAAGGATCATCAAGTTTGAACTAGACGTATTTGTTGAACAGAGAGGAAGGTGCATGGGCATTTTGAGGGCCGTTCAGTACATCATGGACTTTGTTTGGTTTTAAGCAATGGATTTTAAGCAATGATATTATAATGTTTCACTTATTCATTTATTTATTTTGACATATTATACATAAATGTATGGGTATTTGCATTGTTGTTCACCATCCCTACCTTTCATTTGTTTTTCACTTAATCTGATCACAGTTTTATTTAGTTAAGGTCAGTGCATTATGGGAATGGTAGTCATGATTATTTTCATAGTGTTAGTACAGGTTAAACTAGGTCAGGCGATACTGTCAGGGTTTAATTGAGTGAACGGGGGGGGAAGCAGGCTTTAAGAGTAGTTGTGTGGGAAGGAAGTCAATAGTTTTTAGAAGGCATGTAAATTTCACACTGCTGGTTGCAGCTTTATTAGGTAAAAGAACACATTTTGCTTTTTGCGAACTTTAGGGAAAGGGGCTGAAGTATGTATTTTGTGGGATTTAGTATTTTACTCATTTAGTTTTCATAACAAGCACGTGTGTGGGTTGAGAAGAAGGGGGGCCCGTGTGAGACTTCGGGAAAAGCAACTGTTGTTGACAGTATGATTTAGATGTTTCTAAGCACATTACGGTTTTGAATTGCTTTTCATTTGAGCACTCATGAGGTGGGTTAAGGAGGGAGATTATGGAGAAACAATCGGATTGGTAGTTATTGACATTATGATTTATTGGCATTTAGCTCGCTGTTTATGCTCTTTTTTCTGATTTATTGCAGTACCCCTGACAAAGAACTAAAAAGTTCAAAATGCATTGGGATATTTTACTGAGTCGGCTCAAAGGAAGGATGACTGCATGTGTCTTTGTTTGAGCTAGGATTGGCAGCATACTGCATCTGAAAATGCGGAATAAAGTATTCTATTTCAACCTAACTTCAAGAGGAAAAGTTCCTCACTTCAGCAGTGCAGCAGCTTGGGTGACAGTATCACCCTTTTAACATTACTTTTAGAAAGTTGGCAGTTTCTTGTCCTGACCGTTTCTGGGTCACATGACTAGGTGTAGTTGGCCTTTATATTTTCCTCTCAAACGGCTATAAAATACGGGGACTGGCTGTTGGCAGGATGGGCCATCTGACATGAAGGGGATGAGGGGCAGAGCTGTTCAAAGCCCCACTTGCACTTCAAAACAGCTGCCCGAGCACACACACAAAGATCTTCACACTAGCCTTTTGTGCACCCAGACATCCTGTGACCAGGACAGGCAGGAAGGTAATTCCCAAAACATCTGTAGGGTGAGTGGGAATCTAGACATTTATTCCACTTCAAAACTGGCACTAAGTATAAAATTAGGACCCTCAGATCAATTCTTCAGTTCACTCCTGGACCATCAGAGGACTCACAGAGGACTGCACCCCTGCCTGTAGCCTGCTGTGTTCACTCAGAGGCCTGCCCTGCTGCTTGAGACCTGCTTTTCTCCATGAACCCAGGACTTCCAGAGTTACTGCAAGGGCTAATTGACTGGCCTCCCGATCAGAGCCTCAGTGACAGAAAAGGCTCCAACTATCTTGACCCTGCACCTGGACCCAGCAAGAATGAGTTCTGACTCTCCAAAGGGTGCCCCCTTTTCCAGGACCTTCGGAAGTAGTGCTAAAGATGCCTATATAGCCCACACCTAAAACTTGGGACTTAAAAATTTGTCAGGTGGACCTACCCACAGAGTGGAAATTTTCATCCAGAGACTCCCCAACGATGATGCCTCCTCCTCCTCAGACACCGCCGACTGCCTTGAATTCATGAACTTTACCTTCCGGGGTGGGCTCCCAGGGACAGTGCAGGAGCCGGCTCTGGGGTGTAGTGGTTCCCAGGGCCATCAAGGGCTCCAGGAGGGGGAACGCGCAGCCCCCCTTCCTCTATTTCCAAAGCCCTGGGGAGGTGGTGGTCCCTGGGGTTTCGGGGGGCCCGCGAGGCACCCCCTGATAGGGTGGCTTGTGGGGGCCTCAGAGTCCCCCAATAATGACAAAACAAACCCGGGGAGGTGGTGGTCGCCGGGGCTGCAGGAGGGCTGGGTGCCTAATTAATTCTGCCTCAATAGGGCCATGTGGCGGTGACTTGTGGTGCACTGAGATAGTGGCATCAGAAGCATTCAGTGTGTGCGCAGCCAGCGATGATGCGTGGTGCGGGCTGGCCGCACTGGGAGCAATGCCTGTTGCCTACCGGACTGTGTCATCTGCAATCGCGACTCGATCTTAATTGTGAGCCCTGCTGTCCGCAGTGTAGATGAAAGGCAGAGTTGAGCTGCACAGTTAGTGGCACCTGAAGCAATCAGTGTGTGCATAGCTAGCGATGATGCGTGGTCCGGGAGGGCCGCACTGGTAGCAATATCTGTTGCCTACTGGACTGCATCATCTGCAATCATGACTCAATCTGAATTGTGAGCCCTGCTGTCCACAGTGTAGGCAGGAGGCAGTGGTCAGCAAGGGCCTACAGACATGTGGCGTTGAGTTGAGCTGCACAGTTAGTGGCACCAGAAGCATTCAGCATTTGCGCAGCCTGCGATGATGTGTGCTCCGGGCAGGCGGCACTGGTAGCAGTGTCCAATGCCTACTGGACTGCGTCATCTACAATCCCAGCTCGATCTGAACTGTCAGCCCTGGTGTCCGCAGCGTACATTGAAGGCAGTAGTTTGTACAGAGATAACTCTGCGGTGCTGTGCCGTGGTTCGCAGGGGGCCTGTGTCGAGGAGGCAGGCGATCACGGTGGCATTCTCTTGGCAGGGTGAGGGCTGAAGCGTTGGCCTTCCCAGAAGTGAACCACGCCCAGAACCCCAGTTGGACCAGCTTCCGCTTACAGGGGGAGGACGACACAGCTACATGACTGAGATCTTCCCCACTGCCTGAGGTAAAATTTTTGCGTACACTGTCCACTACACTACAAGCACCAGCAGTATATGTACACATGAAGAGGTCTGTGCTCTAATTAGTGAGGTCTGTTCAGCACATCATCACTACACTTGGCATTGTGTGCATTGTTATTGATGGATGACGTGTCTCCTTCACACATACTTGGTTCGACCTCTCCCAACATTCAGCTATTGTGTGGCTGAGGGCCATGCCATTTTGGGAAGGTCCACTGTCCTGTTCTCCGCTGCCTTTGGTGGTAGTAGGGGGGGGTCCGGGTGGAGGTCCTGGGGGTGGTGGTGGTGGGTGTTGTGGCCTTCTTGGGTGTCAGAGCTGCATGATCAGTAGCTCTATGACATGTGTTGGTCTTCAGATGCGGCTCTAGGCTGGGCTGCCTTTCATACTGTAGGTAGTCGGCCTGCTTTACACCAGTAAAAGGCAGATGTTAAATTCTTACTGCTATCGCAGGTTATCACCTGTTTTTGGATTGCATTGCAGATTTGGTTGGTCATTGAAAATAACGGGAAGTCGTGTTTTCGTGTTTTTTTGTACAGGAACGCCTATTCTGCATATCATTAGCCTTAGTTGTCGCTTTCGTTCGTGGCGATGCTTTTTGCGGAAGCTATCGCTGGAAAACTGGCAATATAGGCAGTTTTCACCAGGTTGAGAATGGGATGATAATTCTTTTGCCACTTTTGCTGCGCTAAAGTGCTGATAACTCAGTGATAAGTCCTTGAGAATACGCCCCAGAAATTTTTTTATTTTTTCGTCCAGATTTGTGCACCCAGCTACTTGGTTAAAAAAATAATAATAATTTTTTGGCCCTGGGGGTTTTTGTGGGATCCCCTGAGCAGGCCTAGGGGGTCAGCGTGTTTTTCCCCTGCCCACTTTTCTTGTTTTTTTATCTTTTTTCTTGTGATTCACATGTAGCTACAACAAAGTCCTAATAAACACAAAGGTTCATTTTAGAGTCACCCTATAACCCAACAGTGGGGACTCATTGCCGTGTTTTCGGCACTTTAGCGCAGCAAAAGTGGCAAAAGAATTATCACCCATTCTCAAGTTGGTGCACACTGCCACATTGTCCACAGGCTGATGGTACCAACACAGCGAACAATCAACATCCTTCTGCAGACAAAGCAAGCTGCTGGCTGTGCTACACCTGTTGACCTCTGGTACCTTCCAACTAACAACTGTGAGAGTTGGAGGAGTCTCACAGCCAGCCCTATTAAACTTCCGCCCATGATTTGGATGTATGCCCACAAAAGCACGGCCCCTGTATCCGCACTACCCGCTCATCCCAATTCGTAGTATTCCTGCACAACCAACCCCAGCCGTTGCTTGACGCCTCTGTGCTCTAGATCCAAGATTGTAGTCACTGAAATGGGGCTGCGCCAAGTCATGAAGTCTAGTAGTCAACAGTAGTGAAAAAAACAGTACTTTATTAGAAAAACATAAATTAACAACACAAAAAAACATCAAACAACAAGCGACATTCCCAACGGGGAACACTAACTTGTGGATCGAAATAACTGTTGATCGTAATCCCAAAACTCCGTATTCAGAAACCTGTTAAATTAAGAAAATGGTCAAGCGTTAGTATGGTCATAAACGTTATATGGTACAATGTATTGCACTTGGACAAACTGGAATGCTTACAGGTATGGTCAGTCGTGCACAAATGACCGTAACAGAAGTTTGTGTGGTCGTAACCTTTGTAGAAAAGAAAAGGAACGTTGCAACCACACAAACTTCTGTTACGGTCTCATTATGCAGGAGTTATCACACCTGTAAGCATCAAGGTTTGTTTCAGTTTAATACACGTGCATGTTCACTTTACCCACACTGCGCAGGAACAGCTGGAGACCAAGCAAGGGAATCACGCAATAGCAGGCTTCCTGCACGTGTTGGGGCAATTGACTGCACACATGTACTACTTGTGCCCCCTGCCGACACTGCACACAATCACCGCAACAGAAACCACACGCATTCCAACAATGTGCAGGCAAAACTAGACCACTGGGGCCTTTACACTAGTGTTGTCACAAACTTCTCAGGCAGTGTGCATGATTCCTACATCTTTCGCAAGCCGCCCAGCACAGGTCCCCAGACCAGTCCGCCTCCCAGCGAAGACTGCCGACCCTGCGCACCCAGACCTCAATGCTCACCTGCCACCACCGGTGTGTGTCCAAGAGGGCACACCACGCGTCGGAGCAACCTCCTCAGCTGTCGCTGGATTCTGCAGCACAGACCCTCCATTACATCCTGCTGCAACGTGCTGAGGAGTCATGTCTGTACAGCCAGCTGCAGTTGGCATATACGCAGCCCAGCTGTGCTCACAATTTAAATCCGGTCTTGGTTTTCAGGATGGTGTATCGAGGCCTACGCTTCATCGCAGGGTGCACATCCCCTCAGCTCTGGTGGCACTCACTCAGTGCTGCTCAAGTCATCGCCACATGGCGGGAGGCCCGTGTCGGCCAAAATGCCTCGGCTGTCACCTACTCTGTGCACCTCAAGTCATCGCCATGTGGCAGGAGGGCAGTGTTGGGCAAAGTGCTTCGGCTGCCACCAACTCTGTGCACCTCAAGTCATCGCCACGTTGCGGGAGGCCAGTGTCGACCAAAGTGCCTCAGCTGCCACCAACATATTAACCACAGGGATACACCCAGATAGAGAGTGGAAATGGCGTCAAGCACGTGCGCCGATCCTTTTTATTGGCAGGGTCACATGTACTGTGACGCCTGTGCGGCATGGGTGTGGTGTGGGTGCACACCAGCCATGAGGGAGTGGCTGTGGCAAGCTGACAACTAGACCTGTGATCAGCAGATCACTTCAGGGAAGACCTGGGACATGTAGTGTTTTAGTTCCCTCCCTGTAAGCATAAGTGGAGTGGCCTGGCTGAAACGCGCATCCTTCACGACTTTACCAATATGGCGGTTTGAATCCGCACACCCACTGAGATAGGGACATGATGGGTGTGCAACTCCACTTTAAATAAAAATAAAAAAAAAAATATATATATATATATATATATATATGTCCAAACACAATCCCGGAGAATGAAAGTACCAAGGAAAGCAGCACTCGCAGGGGGTTGTTCCAACCAGTTTATTACGGCGGAACAAACAGCAACAACGCGTTTCGCCGTAGGGCTTTGTCAAGTTGTGAGAGAAGCGAGGACGTACAAACAATTTAAACTTGTCAGGATGTATTGGAAAGTAAAGACGGACTACATGTTTTCAAATAAACAGCGGCCATCTTACAATGTATATACATTCAATGCAAAGTACTTAAACTTATACAAAATAACCATCATATAATGTCATGTCATATATTTACATATAAATTGCTATATAAGCATTTGATATAGCCCTGTATGGGCATAAAAAACGATCCTAATAACATCCTGAATAATAATGCAGGCTGATGTCAAAGTACATCCCAGGGAAATTCGATCTTCGTTGAACCATGCTTGACAACTGTAAAATCACAATAATGATATGTCAAACAGCATGTTCATTGCCACAAAGGTACAAAGATAAGGCCCACTGATGGGCTGATCCATGGGTGCATGGCCTACATGCTCCCCTAGTCCAATATCATCTCCACAAAACAAAGGACATATCAATAGCCAAAATCTTCTATAATGATACAAAAATAAATAAAGAAAACAGTCACAGTTAATAATTCAATTAATCACAGTCGTAATCTTATCACTGGTAGACACAACCACAAGCCTGTGGTCAGAATCAAAACATACTGGTTACCTTCATAATACATGCAGAGTTTTAGAAATAAATAGCAATGTTTTTATCCCAAGTGTACTGATAGCTCCTCATGCATATTCAAGCCCTTCGGAATCTTGGTTTGCAAATCAATAATATACCTAGATTCCAGGCGTCGGAGCTTGAGTAAGCGGTCCCCACCTCTAATGCTAGCTGGTACACTATCGAGACAAATGTACGACAACAGATCCCTGTTGCTGTTGTGCATCTTCTCGAAATGCCTTGCCACGGGGTAAGCCTCATCTTTTTTGGCAATAGCACGCATGTGCTCCAATATTCTCAGTTTTACAGCATTCGTGGTACTGCCAATGTATTTTAAACCACACGGGCAAGTAAGGCAATAAATAGCAAAAGGGGTGGAACAAGTCAAGAATTTCGAGATCTTTTTCGGTGTGGCCAACCCAGGTATCTTAAAAGTAAGCGTCCGCTTACTAAACTTACAGGCCTTACACCGACCACAGGGATAAAAGCCGCTGAGAACCGGCATTTTGGGGGTAATCACAGGAGGAGAGTAATGGCTGGATACTAAATGATCCTTCAAGGATTTTGCTTTCCTGTAAGTGACCAAAGGATTGGTCGGCAGGTCAGCTTTGATGACATTATCCGATAAAAGAATATTCCAATTCTTTTTCAAGATTTTCTTGATCTGACCAGCATTGCGCGAGAAAGTTGTAATCAAACGAAATGCCCCGTTCTTCAAAGATTTACTATTTTTGGGCTCTAACAGATCTTTCCGCTTAATCTTTTTTACTCTCTCTAATGCCCTTGTCAAAACCCCATTTTTATATCCTCTTCTTTTAAATCTCAAAAGACTAGCAGCCGCCGCCTTTTCAAAATCAACATCATGGGAATTATTTCGCCGCAATCTTAAGAGTTCCCCATAGGGGATACTCTCAATGAGTTTGCGTGGATGACTACTGGTGGCATACAGGGTGGAATTACCAGCCGTCTTTTTTCTAAACAATTTTGTCTGCAAAGAGCCTTCCTGGTCCACATACACTGTGAGGTCGAGGTAATTGACAGTAGTTTTACTTATCTCACCTGAGAATTTCAAATTTTTGTCATTATGATTCAATGCCTCAACAAACTCATTAGCAGTTTCCAACGTGCAATCCAAAATAATAAACAAATCGTCTATATAACGATGCCATTGTATAATCATGTCGGTCCATTTCTCATTTTGGCCCCAAGGTGCCAGTTCTTCCCAATGGCCTACAAACAAATTGGCAAAGCTAGGAGCCGAGCAAGCTCCCATAGCTACTCCAGACGTTTGTTTATATAACTGATTGCTGAAAAGGAAGATGTTATTATTCAAACCAAAATTCATAAACTCCATCAGCATCTTATTGTGCTCGTAGAAACACACAGGACGTTTCTCCAGGAAGTGGGCCATAGCTCTAAGACCATCGCCATGAAATATACATGTGTATAAACTGGCGATGTCAAGAACCAGCATGCAATATGTGTCTTTCCAAATGACTGAACCAATGATAGACAAAAAGTGTTTGGTATCTTGCAGATAGGATGGCAAAGACGTAACCAAAGGTAAAAGGAAAGAGTCAACATAAATCGAAAGATTCTCAGTAAGACTTCCATTGGAGGCCACAATTGGCCTACCTGGGGGATTGTGTAAGTCTTTGTGAACCTTGGAAAGGTAATAAAAAGTTGGAATTACAGGACTGAGACAACGTAAGTACAGATATTCATCGGTATTCAGCATATTGACCACCTGGATATCATGTCATGGTAATCCACCACGCTCTGATTATAAACTTTGTTGTCCACAAGTCTGTAGGTGTTGACATCTCCTAATAGACGTAGAGCCTCAGTTTCATATTGGGCAGTAGTAAGGAGGACGATGTTACCTCCCTTATCGGAGGGTTTATAGACCAGATCAGAGTTTTTACACAAAGTTTGTAAAGCATTCTGCTGTTGTTTAGTGAAATTATCACCAGAGAACGCATATGACTTTGTTTGTCTTAATCTTGTAAGATCTCTTAAAACCGCATCTGAAAATGTATCTATGGCATCTGTGCTCATGATAGGTAAAAAAGTAGAGGTCGGTTTGAACCTACTACCTCCACCTTTCTGTTGTATGTCCAGATGAGCAAGGGTTTGAGTATTACTGATGTTTCCATCTTCCCCTCTATTTATTTCCTGATACAAACCTTCAATGGCACGTAAGCCTCCCAAATCTCGGCATCTCAAACCCTCCCCTTCATGATCCACGGAAGGCATGGAGTTAGCACTCTGAGATTTGAGTTTGAAGAATTTATGCAGCTTTAATTTTCTCGTGAATTTAAAAACGTCTATTCTAGTTTGTGCAAAGTCAAAGTTCTTACGTGGGCAAAAAGATAAGCCCAATTTGAGAATGGAATTTTCTTCTTCAGTCAACGCTTTGTTGGTTAAATTGATGACGGACAGATTATCCTTGTCAGTATGAGCGAGATGCTCACTTAAGTCTTCTTTCGATAGAAGTTCTTCTTGCTCCGTGTGACAGGCGGTGAACCTAATGGATTTCTTCCCACCGCCGCCGCGCCTCGTCTTCCTCTTGCTCCCGCGTTGTCCGGGGGTTTGCCCCTGCCTCCTTCTAATTGTTGGTTGCGCATGACTTGGAACTCTCTGTGAAAAGAAGGAGTTTCCACACTACCATCATCGCTTACCGCATCATCTGCGTTGACATCTGATTCAGAGGTTACAACTTCTGCAGAGGCGGGTGCACTTTTCTTTTGCTTTAGTTGTTTCCTTGTACGATCGTACTTTTTAGCAAAAGTTAACACTCTTCCCATCTGGTAATCATTTTCGTCCCTCTCAAATTTTTCTTCTTTGCGCTGTTTGATTTTTTGTTCGTATTTTTTAAGGCGTTTTTTAATTTGATCACGTTTTTCTACAAGTGTAGCCTGGTCTTCCTCCTTTGCTAATTCATCTTCCAATTCTTTGATTTTTGTCAAGGCCTTCTCTCTATCGCTCCAGGCAAAGCGTACTAGTATTCTAAGACTCTCTTTGCAGGATGCAGCTGTGTGTTCCGCCCAAGCATCCAGCAACTCTGGGTCCGGATTTTCGTACCTTTGTGGCAATGAACATGCTGTTTGACATATCATTATTGTGATTTTACAGTTGTCAAGCATGGTTCAACGAAGATCGAATTTCCCTGGGATGTACTTTGACATCAGCCTGCATTATTATTCAGGATGTTATTAGGATCGTTTTTTATGCCCATACAGGGCTATATCAAATGCTTATATAGCAATTTATATGTAAATATATGACATGACATTATATGATGGTTATTTTGTATAAGTTTAAGTACTTTGCATTGAATGTATATACATTGTAAGATGGCCGCTGTTTATTTGAAAACATGTAGTCCGTCTTTACTTTCCAATACATCCTGACAAGTTTAAATTGTTTGTACGTCCTCGCTTCTCTCACAACTTGACAAAGCCCTACGGCGAAACGCGTCGTTGCTGTTTGTTCCGCCGTAATAAACTGGTTGGAACAACCCCCTGCGAGTGCTGCTTTCCTTGGTACTTTCATTCTCCGGGATTGTGTTTGGACATTTGAAAACGGGTACACCCCCGTTATGGCGTGCACCCGCCCATGAGTGCAACCGGCTGGTGTTTGGGAGCGGATATATATATATATATATATATATATATATATATATATAAAACAACCAAAAGTTGCCTGTAGAGAAAGGGCCCGCACAGGTAGGTAAAATCAGCCAGTATTTTATTGAAGAAGCAGCAAAAACCAATGCAGCATAAGGATTTCATCAGAGTCCAGCTCCAGCCCGACGCGTTTCGTGCATGCAGCACTTCCTCATGGGCTCTGGGCGATGAAAGACTTACAACGTGGCAGTTCTTTGAAGCACCTATATACAATAGTCAATCCCGCCTCAATAGGCGTGGCCACCCGAGTGGCCTTCTGGGACATGTGGTGTTTCAAGTTTTATCTCCAGTGAGTTGCCGTGTTGCTGACAAATAATCATTTTGGTACTACTTCATGAATTACATATAAAAATGAATAATGTCTCAAACTATTTTTAATTATTAAATATAAATTTATTGTTCTGAATTTTCATAATTTAATAACACTTGCAACATTTCATTATCCGGAATCTCCTCCAAATTTGTATTGCATGATTCCATATTATCTAAACAGTCAAGAATTGTTGGTCAAGAGACTCATCCAGGAAGTCAAGAAAATCTTCTTGAAGAATCTCCTCATTGGTAATTTCGAAAAGAATCTCCTCATCAGTAATTTCGAAAGAAATATTGATGGTCTGTTGTGTATCTTCCATTTTCTTGCTGTAAATTGCATAAAAAATAACTATATCAGTAGAGTTAGGGCACTGTTGGGTTTAAGTTTAGAGAGGTACTTCTGAGTTTTTAACAGTCAAGTTATCTTTGGGCAGTTTATGGTATCAGGCAGGAAGTAGAAATATAAAAAAGTGCATGTGATGAAGTCTAAGTAAATTCATAATTATACCAGAGAAGCCTAACTTAATCCATAACTATAACAGAGAAACCTATCTCAATCTCTAACTATAACAGGGTGACAGTAAATAAGCATCAGAAAACGTTTTTCCAAATTAACTTAAAGTGCACAACATAGTTCCCCTTACAAATTAACAACTTACCTTACAGAAAGCTGTTGAAGTTTTCTGAGAATATCCTGTATAAATGTACCTGAGGTAGTTCTAGTCAAAATGGCAGTGTTTCCCCTCTAATTTTTCATATATATTCATGTACATAACCAATCAAATGTCAGCACATAAAAGTAGAAAATGAAAGTAACATTTTAATTGGTTGTAAATCCTAACACTTTATATGTGTTTTTGTCATGTAATTTACCTCAGGATATTTAGACAGGGCTACAGCCCAAATGGCTCAATGGAATTCCACCAAATTTGTGAAAATGGTAGGGACTGTTATGTAGTAGGGCCTATTCTATATTTGGTGAAAGTTTCTCCAGTGGTTTTTAAGTAAATTGACGTACAAATTTTTTGGGGGGCGCTTACCGGTGCGCGCCCCGGTACGCGCACCGGCAGCGCAACGGGAGTCCTTCATCTTGTGTTTCGGTAGAATTGAGACACAAGATGGAGGATAAACAACGTTGGGAATGGGTATAAGGGGGCACGGTAGACACCCCCTGACCCCCTAGGTTTTCTGAGGGGGGCTTAGGAGGCCCATATAGGCCCCAAAAAAATATATTTTTTTACATTTTCGCTGGGGGAGCGCCCGGTACGCGCACCGGGGAGCGTACCGGGGAGCGTACTTTGGTGAAAAACAGTGAAAAAAGTTAGAGTAAAGTAATCATTTTGAGTGATGAGAGGTAGGGTAGCCCTGAAAAGAGCTTTTGGGTTCTGTGGCTGATTTAGGTACCTACAAGTAGGTTCCAATGCACAGTCTTAAATTCAGGAGGAATATTCTATTCCCCTCATCTGAGAAGTGCACACCATCTCTCATATAGATGCCTTGCATGTTGTAACGCAAGTTTGTGTGGTATATACTACCCATTCCATAGTCTCTCATATAAGCAGAAACAGATTTATTCACATGTTTCCGTGCTTTCTCAAATTGTGGACGAAATTGGTTGGACCACTTCCATTTCTGTCTTTGGCATATATTGGAATATACCAAGGCAGTTTGTGGAAAAAGTGTCATCAATTGCCCAATGGTGTCCTTTAAAAGCATTTCCAGACATACCCCAGTCAAAGTGCCTAGGTCATTTCCACCACAGTGCAAAATTATGAGGTCAGGGTGTGGCAGATGGTGAAAGGTTTTCACCAATGGTATCAATTGATGACATCTCAATCCTCTCTGGCCAATCCACTTGATGTCTACATTTGGTAAATCAAGGTTGTGAAAATTTCTGATAGCTGCATACCTTCGAGCCCAGTGGATGTAGCTATGTCCAATAATCCAGACAGAATACAAGATGAGAGGAGGTTCTGGTGCAGTCAGATGAAGTGTAGGAATGAAATGGCAGTTGGAACAGTAGGAGTTTGCAAAAAAAAACTGTGGAGTTTCAGTGCTCTTGAATCACAAGCAATGATTGCTGGATTCAGATAGTTAAAAACTGAAAGTTAGGGTGCATGCTTCTGTTCTGTGAAAGAAGTAATTTGAATGGTTAAGAAAAAGTCATTTAAAGAAACATTGCACCGAATAAGCTGGTGTATTGAGAGGTCAAACATCCTTGTTGAGTTTGTTTGCAACATTGTAGAATAAACCTTTAAACCTGAGAGTTCAGTCAGGAGGGAGTTGCTATGGTAACAGGTGGGGAAGGGGGGAAGGGTTTTGGTTTGAAAATAGAGAGGGAAGAGTTTTAATTGGTTAACATGAGGGATATGTGTGTAGAATTAGAGGTTTTCTATGCCATTCATGGTTGCAGTGCCTGGAGTGCATACCTTTTGCTCTGCTAAAGAAAAGATTTGGAAGCAAAATGTGGTTTTTAAATGTTGCTTTGTGTCATGTTTTTTGATAATGCTTGGTAAAAAGTTTTTGCTGCATAGAGGAATTGTATTTTGTAAAATTGTGAAGTTTCAGTAGTGACATGGAATGCTTGTACATAGGACCTGTGCTGTGTTTCTTAAATGTGATGTGAAAAAAGATTTTGGGGAAAATGAATGGTGTTTACATTTTTGAGAAGGAATAAATAGTGTCTACATGATTAAATAAATATATTTGAACCTTTCACAATGATGTCACCTGTGTTATCTCAGATTAGGAAGCACATTGAGCTTCTTTCTTGTTGGTTTGTGTCATGTTTTTTGATAATGCTTGGTATGAACATTTGCAAGATAGAGGATTTTTATTTTGTGAAATAGTGAGGTTTCAGTAGTGGAATTAAATGCTTGTACATAGGACCTGCGCTCTGTTTCTAAAATGTTATTTAAAAAACGATGTTGGGGCAAATGAATGGCTTTTACATTTTTGAGAAGGAATAAATAGTGTCTGCATGATTAAATAAATATATTTCAACCTTTCACAATCATGTCACCTGTGTTACCTCAGATTAGGAATCAGATTGAGCTTCTTTCTTGTTGGTTTGTGTCATGTTTTTTGATAAAGCTTGGTATCAACATTTGCAAGATAGAGGAATTGTATTTTGTAAAATAGTAATGTTTCACTAGTGAAATTGAATGCTTGTACATAGGATCTGCGCACTGTTTATTAAATGTTATTTAAAAAAACGATTTTGGGGCAAATGAATGGCTTTTACACTTTTGAGAAGGAATAAATAGTGTCTGCATGATTAAATAAATATATTTGAACCTTTCGCAATTATGTCACCTGTGTTACCTCAGATTAGGAAGCAGATTGAGCTTCTTTCTTATTGGTTTGTGTCATGTTTTTTGATAAAGCTTGGTATCAACATTTGCAAGATAGAGGAATTGTATTTTGTAAAATAGTAATGTTTCACTAGTGAAATTAAATGCTTGTACATAGGATCTGCGCACTGTTTATTAAATGTTATTTAAAAAATGATTTTGGGGCTAATGAATGGCTTTTACATTTTTGAGAAGGAAAAATAGTGTCTGCATGATTAAATAAATATATTTGAAGCTTTCACAATGATGTCACCTGTGTTACCTCAGATTAGGAAGCAGATTGAGCTTCTTTCTTGTTGGTTTGTGTCATGTTTTTTGATAAAGCTTGGTATCAACATTTGCAAGATAGAGGAGTTGTATTTTGTAAACTAGTAATGTTTCACTAGTGAAATTAAACGCTTGTACATAGGATCTGCGCACTGTTTATTAAATGTTATTTAAAAAACGATTTTGGGGCTAATGAATGGCTTTTACATTTTTGAGAAGGAAAAATAGTGTCTGCATGATTAAATAAATATATTTGAAGCTTTCACAATGATGTCACCTGTGTTACTTCAGATTAGGAAGCAGATTGAGCTTTTTTCTTGTTGAATTGTGTCATGGTTTTCGATAATGCTTGGTATCAATGTTTGCAAGAGAGAGGAAATTTATTTTGTAAAATAGTGAGGTTTCAGTAGTGAAATGGAATGCTTGTACATAGGACCTGCGCTCTGTTTCTTAAATCTTATTTTAAAAATGATTTTTGGGCAAATGAATAGCTTTTACATTTTTGACTAGGAATAAATAGTGTGTGCATGATTAAATAAATATATTTGCAGTTTTCACAATCATGTCACTTGTGTTACTCTAGATTAGGGAGCAGATTGAGCTTTTTTCTTTTTGCTTTTTGTTAAGTTTAATGATAATGTTTGGTATCAACATTTCCTAGATAGAAGAATTGTATTTTGAAAAATAGTGAGGTCTCAGTAGTGAAATGGAATGCTTGTACATATGACCTGTGCTCTGTTTCGTAAATGTTATTGGAAACACGATTTTGGAGCAAATGAATGGCTTTTACATTTTTGAGAAGGAATAAATAGTGTCTGCAAGATTAAATAAATATATTTGAACCTTTTACAATCATGTCACCTGTGTTTCCTCAGATTAGGAAGTAGATTGTGCAGATGAGGTGAGGTATGTCCAGGGGTGCAAAGGAGGTGAGGCCTGTGTCCATGAGTGCAGTGGAGAGGACTCACCTCCTCTGACCCTTGGACAAGACTCACCTCCTCTGTGCCCCCTGGACAGGCCTCAATGTATTGGGTATAATTGACGGTAACAGGGTGCAGATGAGGTGAGGTGTGTCCAGGGGTGTAGATGAGCTGAGGCCTGTCTAGGGGTGCAACTTATTTGTTGGTGGAGAATTCTTTTGATTTGAGTTCTGATCAGCGTATTTGTAAATATTGTTATAATAAATTAAATGAAAACAGAATGCCTGTTAGAGCTGTTCATAATAATCTTGAGTTGGTAGACATTCCTCCTGAATTGATGGATTTAAATACATATGAATCTTTTTTAATTCAATGTGTCCATCCTTTTCAGGCTATTGTTCGCATGGAGCCTAAGATAGGGAAATTGCCTCCTTCAGATTTACAGAGAGGATTAAAGAGAAGAGTTGTTTATTTGCCTCTAGATTTCAAGAAAAATATTGATACAATTGGTGTAGAGAAGGTTGAAGAGGAACCTCTGGTTATTCTAGTTAATGGGGTTCCGACAAAGAGTAAGAAAATCTGGCAAGATTCAGTGGATGTTAGGAAAGTCAAAAAGGCAACGTTGTATTTGGTCAAAAACAATGAGTACTACAAACATGTATGTGTTGGAGCAGAGGAAACAGCTGCAGAAGAAGACAGTGATTGTTGGCCAAATTGAAAAAGTTGATGTGTCTAGAAGTGAAGAAATATATGAACATTATACTGTTCATCCTTTGCATTCCAAAGAAGTAATGGGGAATGCAATTGACTTGTTTCAAATGAAAGCAGCAAAAGGAAGTCCCATTAGTGTATGGGAAGAAATTTTGGAAGCTCGTTGTTTTCCACATTTATTTCCAACAGGTCGAGGTGGACGATATGACGATCGACCAGTTCAAATTCCTGAATCTGAATATCGGACTTTAAGATTATATGCTGAAGATCCAAGGTTTCATCAATGCATTCCATATTTGTTTCATCTACTGTATGAAAGTGACTTGTCTGGGCTTTCTTATGCAGTAAACCATATACTGAACAGTGGAGCACATCTGCAAAATGTTTCGGCGAGGGACTTTATGGAGAAAGTCAATCTGCAAGATAATATTTTGGAATCTCATCTAATCAATCTCATGGCATGTCAGCGTGGTACAAACGAGTATTGGTACCGTCGTCATGGGGAATTGAAATGTATGCTAAGAAACTTAGGATCTCCTACATGGTTCCTCACTCTTAGCTGTGCTGAGTATGTATGGGACGACTTACCTCAATTTCTACGAGAGGCAAATGCAAATATACAAAATATAGAATTCAAAACTCCTGGAGAACTGTGTTCTTTGGATCCAGTGAATGTATGCAGATATTTCAATCATAGATTTGAAGCTATGATGTCTTTCATTACCAACAAAAAAAAAACGCCCCTAGGAGAGGTTTTGGATACCTTTTGGAGAAAGGAGTATCAAGCGAGAGGTGCTCCTCACATACATATGTTGTTATGGATTAAAGATGCACCCCGATTTGGAACCGATTTGGATGACACAGTGATGAGTTTCATTGAAGAGTATTCAACATGTGCTGTTCCAAAAACTACCGAAGAAAACAGTTTAAGGCAACAAGTTTTACGCTTTCAATCCCATCATTGTGGAAAGTACTGTCGTCGAAAATTTAGAAACAAGGACAAGTTCTACACAAAATGTCGTTTCGGGTTTCCACGACCAGTGATTTCTAAAGGAAGAGTAAATAATTTGATGTCTTCTCTGCGACATACTGTGACGAGGAAATCACCAAAAAATACATACAATTAAAAAAGAAACGAAGAGTCCAAGTACATCAACGACTACAACCCAGTGATTTTGTCCATGTGGAATGCTAACATGGATATTCAGTTCGTTGCTGACAACTCTATTGCTGTGGCTCGATATGTGACGTCTTACATCGCAAAAAAAGAAAAGACAGAACTGAAGGAAATGTGGGAGGACATCTCACATGAAAAGAGTAAAGTAAAGTAAAAATTAATACAGTTTCAGTCTAAAGATGTTGTCGCATCAAGAAATTGGAGCATATGAATGTTCTGATCGGTTATCATCAGCAAGTCTCTATGCCAAATCGAGAACAATCATTTGGGTGAGTCTAGGTCTTGCTGCAACACACAACCGAGTTTTGAAATCTGTACAAGAAATTGAGTATTTGGCGGAGAAAGAACCATATAGTACAGATATTTTGAAGACAAACATGTTGGATACATACTATCCAAATAGAAGTACTCACCTTGAGAACGCTTGTCTCTATGAAGTTCTGCAAACCTACATTTTTAAAAAGAACGTCACAGAAGACATCAATAAAGGTGTATATGCTGCAATTGGATGTGAAGGCTGCCTAGTGAAGCAGAGAAAAGGCCATTTGATTAATCATCGAAAATTGAGTTGCGAATCTCCAGACAAAAGGGAATTTTACTATTTAGCTCTTTTGCAACTCTTTAAGCCATGGCGTACAGAAGAGGAACTACTTGGAGATTTTCTCTGTTACGAAGATTCTTTTAATGCAACCAATGATACCATAGAATGTCCTGTTTTTCCAAATTATCTGCAAATGTTGAACGAAGAAATAGAGCAAGAAGCCACAATTGCTGTAGAGATTGCTAGAGACAGTTCTCAAGACAGTCAGAGTTCTACTTCATTGAGTCAGGATCCACTAGGAGGACCAATTATCCAAAATGAAGCTGCCACTGCCATGGATGAGGTGGAAAGAGCTATGGAACAAGCTCAAGAGGATGTAGTTAACTTAGAAGATTTGGTGAAACAACTAAACCTTGAGCAGAAACAGATATATGACGAAGTCACAGAACAGATTGAACATGGATTCAGTCATGAGAAAAAAGAGTGCTCATGTACATCATTTAAGCCTATCCGACTGTACGTGAGTGGAGAAGCGGGAACTGGAAAAAGTTTTCTGATTAAAGCAATTGCAACTAATCTGCAAAAAAGGACTGAATCACCGCTATCTTGTGTTGTTACCGCTCCAACTGGGCTGGCAGCATATAACATTAAAGGGATTACTTTACATCGTTTACTGATGCTACCAGTTGAGCATGATAATAAATTGCAATACCACAAGCTATCTGGAGATGCGTGTTCTGAAGTTTCCAGAGTGCTGAAGAAAATGAAACTTCTTATCATTGATGAAGTAAGCAGGGTCTCAAATCTAATGCTTGCTTTTGTGCATTTGAGTATGATGTGTTATTTGGAGGGAAACACATTATTGTTTTTGGAGATCTACTGCAGTTGACTCCAGTGAAAGGACAACCAGTGTTTAAAATGGTCACGCATGAAGATACCAGGAAGTGCCTAGGAAGCATTGGAAACAATATATGGTTAAATTTCAAATATGCAGAACTGCTTCAAAATAGGCGACAGGCAAAGGATGAAGATTATAAAAATATTCTACAAGATGTAAGAATCGGAAAAGTAAGTGAGCATGGGAAAGAAGCTTTACATGCACGATTAATTTCAAATTTGTATCCAAATGAAAACATTCTTCCAGAGAATATTTTTAAGAAAATTAATGAGAACAAATCTGGGATATGTTTGATGTCAACTATGCAAGAATGTTCCATCTTCAACAACAAAATGTTAAAGTTAGAAAATGAAGAGATTGTGAAACTGGAAGCTATAGATAAAATAGAGCATATGGGAGCAACAATTATTTTGTCAGAACATTTTAAATCAAAATTGGATTCATTAGACAAGACTATATCTAAAACTGCTGGTTTTGAAAAGACTCTGAATGTGTGTTTAAATTGTCGTATTATTTTGAGAAGGAATTTAAATGTTGACAGTGGTCTGGTAAATGGAGCAATGGGTCATGTTGTTGAATTTATGAATTACAGAAATAGAGATGGAATTGAATTTTTAAAAATTTAATTTGATGGCATTGAGGAAGTACAACAAATCAGTCGTTGTTCTGCTAGATTTTTGCTTGTAAAAGACTTATATGTTCGTCAAAAAACAGTTTCCTGTTTGTTTGGCATATGCGGTGACAATTCATAAATCTCAAGGTTTAAGTGTAGATAGTGCTTTGGTGAACATTGGAAGTTCTGTGTTTAAAGAGGGTATGGCATATGTGGCATTATCACGAGTCAGAACTTTATCAGGATTGTACTTGATTGAGTGTGATGAAACAAAGATTTGTTCAGATCTAGATTGTGTTAAAGAATACAATCGGTTAAGAAGACAGTATGCTCCACATTTGCTTAATATCCTCTGTTTGAAAAACGTGTGGTAGGCCGAAAAAGAAGAAATGAGAATAATTGCAGTGAGGTAGTAGCAAAAAGACAAAAAGTAGATGAAACTGTAATTGTAAGCAGAAAGAAAAGGGATTATGTTGAAGATGTTGTTGGATTTCAGTTTGAAAACAGTTCTGGTGTCAACTGCTATGCTAATGTAGTGGTTAATGTCGTTTTTTTTCTTCAAACTTTACTAGAACAGATTGTTGAAAATCGGGATCAAAGATTCTGCTGTTTATTGAATTCTGTGTTTGAGAAATGTTGCAGTGATAGAGCAAAAATAGAAAGTGTTTCAGAAATTCGAAATCTTTTAGACATATGTTCTGGTCAAAATCAATTTTCACAGAATATTCAGCAAGATTGTCAGGAATTTTTAATGTATATGTTTGATGTATTGGAAGATGAAGGTGTAGATATAAAAAATCTTTTTAGCCTTTCTTATCAATGGCAGCATGACTGCGACAACTGTAGTTTATCAAGTAGTACTACAATAGACACCGAAAGATTTATATATTTGACTTTACCAGACTGCAAATCAGTGCCTTTTAATAATCTAGTTAAAGCAGCTGATCACAATATGGTGTGTACCCAATGTAAGTCTGCAATGCTGTCCACATTATTTATACAAAATTATGGTCAGTATGGTCAGTATGTCATTTTAATGCTCCAACGATGTAGACCTGATGGAACTAAATTGACAACTTGTGGCTTCTCAGTTATCAATTTCAGGAAGAACTTATCATGACGGTCCTTCAACAACATCAGGGCATTATACAATTAATTTAAAATGTCGAAAAGGTTGGACTAACTGTAATGATACTCATTTGACTTTCAAACAATGTTTGCCTTTTGACTTAAAAAATTCATACCTAGTGTTTTTACAACCAAAATTTAAGTAAAGTTAATTGGCCTATGAAGACGGGAGCAGTTAATAAAAGTTAGTCTGCTGTTTTAAATTATATTGTGAGTAAAAGTGTTGAAGATAATATAAAAATTCTAGTTGTCATATAGGTACTGTAAGTGGATCTCATAGTAAGTGATATCAGTATTATAGGAAATGTTGAATATCAGTGAGCCAGAGATGTAAATATGAATATTTAAACATTGTGAAAATGATTTATGAGCTTTTCTTTCAGAACGTTGGGAAAACGGTAATTTCAGACTTTGTTTTGAGTAATTTTAAAACATACTGATACATCTGACACTATTTGGCCTTATGGAAAAGTGAAGGAATAAGCAAAGACTCATGACTGAACACAAGAAGGAAATGAAAACATTGAAAAATATTTCACATGTTCTTGGAGCTTTTCTTATAGAAAGTCGATGAAATGGAAGTTTTAGAGAACAGTAGAGTATTTTCCAACGAAAAGGACCTTCATGATGTACTATTTGGCTTAAAAGAAAAGTAAGTGAATCAAAGATTAGTGTACATATGTGATTTGTAAGTTTATATGGGGTTTTTTAAACACAATCTTTTAGATTGTGTTTTTTTTTCCCGCTGTCATATGATGAGTAGTTTGAAGTCACTATTTTTAGTGAAATTCAATATATTCTGACAACAGCAAAAATAAACTATGTAACATGTTGTACAAGTTATTATTGTGAGAAGTTGGCCTGGTATATGCTGCTCACCAGTTCTAGTGATCACCTTGTACCATGCCAAGCAACCCTTATGGTGCAGGTTGTAAAGTCAACCTTATAGACAAGCTATCCTAGGGGTAGCATGGACTAAGCAGTCTTAGGCTAAACTCTGTAAAGGCATGTGAAGCAAGCTGTTTTACCATACACAATCCCTTGAATACCAAATGAAAGGACACCACACAGATATATATTGAAAATATATATAGATTTATTTCTCAAAAGATACCCTATACTCTTTATGAGCACAGAAGCACAAGCGTTAAAACAAAACACAGTTTAAATACACAAAATTTGCACGAATATGGATGAGCCATAGGGGCCACCTAAACCATATACTAAAATAGTGGAATAAGAACCACTATGAGGAAAGTGAAGAGGCCTAGGGCCTGGGGAATCGCTGGAGCTGATCGGGACTAGCAGTGAAGAAGTCGGGAAAGGCCCGCGGGACTCTGGTGCAGTGCGGAAAGTGCACGCAATACCAATGCAATGTCAATGGTGCGTAAAAGTTACAAAGTTAGTTATTAAGGAACCTTCGAGTGACCTAGAAAGCTGAAACTTTAGACACAGGCCCTAGAGGTGTGTACCAGTGTGGGAACACCGGCGGAGCTGAGTTACCTCACCCACAGGAAGCGGGTGCACAGGGTCGAAGTAGTGTCGGGTTTCGTCACGCAGGTCGATGGTGCTTGGAGCTGAAGATGCTGCAGGCGGCTCGATGTGAAGAGTTCCGGTGGATCCAAGGGTGGATCTGAAGAGGTGAAGACCTGAAAGCAGAGGGGACAATGTTCAAAGTCACTAGCCAGTGACTACCGTGGAACCAGAGTGGAACCAGGCAATGTCGGGTGCAAACAGGCGTCGAGGTGTAGCTTCTCTCTGCAGCCACGTGGACACGAGGGGTCAAAGATGTCCAGGAGTCGGGCACGAGCTGTCCCACGCAGGCTTATCGCTGTTGGTGGTGTCGGCAACCGGATGGAAGCAAACAGGTCTTGGCTAAGGCAAGCCACACAGGAATCAAAAAAGGCTTGTTACTCGGACCAGCAAGGTCAGAGAGGGTGCTCCTTTTTACAGGAGCAAGGGCAAGTCTGGAGCAACCAGACCTGCAGTGAAAGTTGTCGGTGTCATCGCCAAGATGGCCGCTAGCCACGTGGCAAGTGGCCGGGATGGCGCGTCGAGTGGCACGGTGCAAAAGGGCCCCACGCAGATCGTGGAGATGCTGGGGGCTGATCTTTGGTGCAAGGGCTGCTCGAGGTTAGGGCTTCTCAAACCCCAAAGCACAGCATCGAGGGTGCCTCTGATGCTGCGCAGTCAGCGTTTCGGGGGTCTTCCAAGATGTCCGGTCCCACGTCTCTCGGTGCCTCCACGGGTCCCTTCTTTGCAGGGACTGTGGATCGGGCGGTGAGAAGTCTGGGAATCTGGGTCTTGTCAGGCTCTGGGCTCGGGCTCCGGCGGGAGGCGGCGGCAAAGCAGACGTCGAGTTGCTGGTTGGTGCCTGTGTTCACAGGGTGGTCACTCCTTGGCCACAAGGGAGATTCTCTTCCGTCTTCTGTGCAGCAGAATGTCGAAGTCCAGTCTTCTTCTGTATTTCAAGTTGATTCAGGATGATCTGAAGTCTCAGGACACAGCTCCCACTCTTATTCGAATCTGGGGGGCCGGATCACCTACTAGGTCCCTCCTCTGGGTGGAACCAGGAAGGGGAGTGGTTACACCCCCTTTCCTTTGTCCAGTTTCGCGCCAGGACTGGGGCAGGAAGGCCCCAGCACCGGTTTGAACTGGCCAATGCACAGGGACACCTTGTGTGCCCCAGGCATGTCTGATTCTATTCAGCCCTGTCCTACCCAATACACAAAGTCCTGTCTGGGGTGGTGCTAGCACCTCCCAAGGCAGGAAACCCTTTGTCCAAGCTGCCCTCGCTGGAAGGACTCCCAGCAGCAGGAGGTCAGACTTGTGTCTGCGGTGGCAGCATCCATCTTGTGATGCTGAGGCTCTGTTTAACTTTAACCGGGGTTCAGGCTAGGTACATGTCGTGTCCCTCTAGAAGGGTGGAATGCTACCCCCGTCGCCAGAACTGGCGAGGGGGTAGTATTCCAATTCGTATGACACCTTACTCGACATGTTTTGATAAAGCCAAACCTAAGATAGCATTTAACCGCGAGGATTATAATGCACTTAAGAGTATATGGTATGGCAGTATCATGAAACAGCTAAAGGACATGGTTCCGAAAGCTGCAGACAGGCTCAGCTCATGCCAGAGCACCATCTCACATATTTCCAAGCACTCTGCCTCCAGGATTGATGAGGCCTTCCATAGGAGTGGCTGATAGGAACATATGTGTCCATTTTAGGTTAGGTATAGGCATACTACACCTAAGTAAGGGGTGGTTACACCGACTTACCCCAGCTGAGTGATCAGCCAGTTGTGTCAAATATGGAGGCCAGGCCAGGGGTGGCACAATACATGCTGCAGCCCCTGGTAGGCCTTGGAAGCACCTATGCCCTGGGTACCTGGGTACACTGTTACAGGGGCCAATAAGGTGAACCAGTTCCAATGTCGTTATGCACCTAAAGTACATGGGTAACAATTTAGAGAGAGAACAGCAGGCTGTGGGTCTGATTAGCAGGCCCACAGCCACATTAAGTCATAAACCAGTGAAGCAAAAAGCAAAAATTTGGGGTGACCATAGGATAGCAGACCCTACTCTCCTACAATTATATAGTTTGTATTGTGTAATTTAAATTGTATTCCCATTGTCTCACACTCACTTTCCATTTTCCACCCACTTTCAGCTCTCTTTACTCACTCACACTGTCTTTCTCTCACTCTGTTTCACCCCCGTTCCTTTACTCCACTTCTTTCACAACCCCTCATTCCCATTTCAACTGTGTGCATCCCCCTCTCTCCCGGGCACCACTTTTCAGCTTTCAGTCTCTCTGCTTTACTTCCCTTTTCCGTCTTTTCCTCCTTTGCTCTTTTAGTAATTCCTCTTTACTCACTCACCTCTTTTGTCGCAGTCTGTCACTATAACTCACCCACTCTCCCTGACTTATCTTTCTTTGCTCCTTTCTTTTGTCCTATTCTCTCTGTTTTTTGTTCACTACCTCTATGTCCTCAGTCCCTCACTCTCCTTGTGTTATGCTCACTTGTGTTTATCTACCTTCTATCATTTCTCTTACAACAACTTCACTGCTCCTCTCTCATCATTCTTCATCCCCTTTTCTTTTACTCCGGTTCCATTACTACCCCTCATTTCCTATTTTTCAGTGTCCTTCTCTTTACTTTCATCACCGAATCACATTATCTCTGTTACACTGCTTTAGTCCTCTTCCCCTCTCTTTCCTTCTTTTGCTCCCTTACTCATTTTCCTTTCCTCACTCATTGTACTCCACTTCACTCAGTCCTTCCCTTAGTCCCTCTGTCTACTAACTTCCTCACTCCTTTTCCCTTTACAATCCTTCTATATTATCCTCTCTCCCTTCATCTCTTCACTCTATGACTCCCCTTCACTCACTCTCAGTCATCTTCCATTCCTCATTCTTGTAAATGCATCCTCAATCAGACTCCTTTCCCTGTCAGTCATCCCCTTTTTACTTACTCCTGTTTCCTGATTTAGTTTTGCTAACTCACATTCTTTTAGTATCTTTCTTACCTTCAGTTTATTTCTCTCTTCTTCTCTTCCTCTCTGTCACTGAATGTATCTGCCTTACACTTAGTAATTTGCTCTCCTTCTATTTCTTTTACCCTCTTTTTGTCCTTCTACATTACTTTATTTTCCTTTCTGTGTCCTTCATTCTTACTTTAATTCTTAGTACACTTTTAAGATTTTTAACCTCTTGACTTGTCTCTTCTATTTTAAAATATATATTTTACTAATTATAACTTTGTCACGGGGTCCAGTCCTGCCCCGTAACGGACTCTGCATCTTGGTTACAGGAAGGACGCGGGCCCTTTAACAACTGGGAGCCCTGCGAGGAGGAATTCCCTCCTCCGATGACGTGGAGGCCGTCCCGCCAATCAGAGAGCGGATGAGGTCCTGAAAGGGGAGAGCCGGAAGACGCCGGAGGGTGGATGGTGCGGAGCTCGCCGGCACCGAAGCCCCGTAGAGGAATCACCCACCAAGAGACCCGGACGACGGAAGGAGGTCGAGAGCGAGGAGCGGCGGAGGAGGAAGGCAGCGCGAGTACAAGCAGTCGGCTTTCTGACCAGGCGGACGAAGACTGCACGAGGACACCGGAGAAGCCAGGAGGCCACCGTTCCCACGCACCGCCCAGCCACGCGCAGGAAGACGCGTGGCTACACCAGGTACGTGAACGTTTGCGTACCCTGTTTCCATTTAAACGGGTCGGGAAGGGGCAGCAGCGGGAGGAGGGTGGAAGGCAGGGGCACGGGGACTCCTGAGACCACACGTACACTCTTTGCGGTTGGATTGCTTTATTGGTGACGGTCGCCTGTTTTCCCCTCACGCGTGTTGCCCTCACTCCCCTCCCTGACGCTATACTGTTGACTAGAAGCTGTGAGCTAACAGCCACCTGTCTTTCTTTTGTTTTGGGGCTGGCGAGAGCGGTAAAGAAGCAGACGACGGAGACGCGCTGGGAAGTCGTTCCTTCATTTCATGGACCTGCCGCCCAGCCATTGTTGTTTAGCTGTGCCTTGTGTGAGACGCTGACTCTGTGTCTAAAATAAAAACCCATAGACCCTCACTACCTTTTGGGCTCAGTTTCTTCTTGTGCACCCATAAGGTGACAAACTTATTTTTTCTTCTCTCTTTCACAGATACAAAGTGTAGTAAAAACATGTAATTAAAGTTACATTAATTATATGGTAAGTGTGACTAAAAAAATTTAGTTTGTCATCACCCTTTGCTTTAACCTCACTACTATTCTCTCACCCTACCTCACTCCTGTTTCCTTACTCTGCTTCCCTCACTTATTCTTATCCTCCATGCTTACTCCTCTTTCCCTTACTCTCCTACCGCATTCAACTTATTTCACTCCCCCTGCTTTACTTCCCTTACCCTCTGTTCCCTTCCCTCGCTCCCTCACTCATTCTCTTACTCATTTACTTCAATCCTCTCACTCCTTCTCTCAGTCTGTCTGTCCTCACAGTTCCTCACCTCCGTTCCCTCACTCTGTCTCTTTTACTGTCGCTGTCTCTGTCCCCTCACTCTGTCACTGCTCTTTCGTCATGCTCACTCACTACAACTCACCCACACTCCCTTACTTACCTTTCTTTGCTGCTTCACTCAGATCCTTTCAGTCACTCCTTCCTTTACTCTCTCTGTCTTTTCTCTCTGTCACTCCCCATGTCTTACCCTTATTCACTTTTATCCACCCTCTTTCACCCCTCTTTACTTACACTCGGTGCTCTTTTCTCACCCTCCCTCACCGTTGTTCCTTTACTCCGGTTCCGTCACTACCCCTCATTCACCATCCTTTACTGTCCTTCCTTTTACTTTCAACACCCACTCACATTCTCCCAGTACCTCTGCTTTAGTCTTCTTCCTCTCTCTTCCCTTCTTTCGCTCACTTATTCATTTTCCTTTTCTCACTTACACCCTATTACACCTTCTCCCTGTCTTACTATGTAACAAACAGTCCGTCTGTGTTGCTCCCTCTAGCTCTCTTTCTCTTAACATCACTCTCTCTGTGTCTTTCCTTCATGCTCACTCCTTTATTTTATTTTTTGGGTGCGCGCCCCGGTACGCGTACCAGTGCGCGTACCCTGGAAAAAAAAGGATGACAGAGTTTTTTAAAAATGTAGTTTTTTTTTATAAATTGGAGGTAGTTCTAAAAAGAACAGTTTTTTTATTCTTTTTGTTGTTTTATATTTTTTTAATTGTTTTTTTGAACATTCTTTACTTTTTTTGGCTTTTCTGAACAGTTTTATATTTTTTTGTATTTTTTATGTGGAGAAACCAAAAACAGGGAATTGTAAACGGCTCAACTGGAGCAAAAAAAAATCAGGAAAAAATTAAGGTTTCTTTGGGCACTTGTGGTTATCACCAGCAAGGTTGATGAGTGTAATACTTTGCTCACCATAGGTAATTGTTTTTCCACAAAATATACAAACGATTTTCTATCTACCAAACATAGGGCCTCATTAGGATGGAGGATTTTCCACATCCTCCGGGCCGGCGGAAGCCACTGCCGGCCCGGAAATGCGGAAAATCCTCTGCGGACCCACCAAAGACCCACCCCCACATTAGGATGACTGGTGGGTCCCGGTTTCCGTCCGCAGCTTTTCCGCCGGTGGAAAAGCACTAATATGGTGACGGTGTCTCTCAGACACCATCAGCCAGATTAGGATGGGCTCTGAAACATACTTTTCCGTGGCGGCTTTTCCGCCGTGGAAAAGCATGTGTAACTTCACTGCGGGGGCCGGTTGCAGTGATGTCATGAGTGATGTCACTGACCATGTCATGAGTGATGTAATATGCGACGTCATCAGCAGTGCATTGCAGGCGCGCAAGTTATAGTGAGTCCAACTAACTATAACGTGGGAATTTCAATGGTTTTATGCGAGTAAAATTTCCTGGTAACTATAACTGGTGTGAAACCGATGGTTTTTTCAGTGAAAATTCCTCCCACTGAAGTCCATCCCAATGGATGATTTGTTCTCTAGATGAGAGAAACGAGGACAGTAGGGCAAGAGCTGTACCCGAAACACCAATGTCCTTAAGCCTTTGAATTAACACCAGATGACTCACGGTAACAAAATCTGCTGTCAAATCGAGCAGGACCAGTATAGCCCTTCCACCCATATTCATTACCTTGCTGGTTTCTTCCACTGCCATGATCAAAGCTGTTTCCGTGGAATGATTTGCACGGAAGCCATGTTGGGTGTTATCCAGTATGTTATAGGTTTCTAAATATGATGTTATCTTCACATTCATGGCCTTCTCAAACACTTTGGCAGGGAGCGGTAAGCAGGAGATGGGACAATATTTTTTTTCATCTAATGGGTCCAGTTTTGGTTTCTTAAGAAGGGGACAAATACAGGCCTTTTTCCACTGTGAAGGATAGACTCCTGTGGAAAAGATAGTATTTAACACAGGAGACAAAACAGAGCTTATTTCTTCTGGGGCCAGATGTAATATAGACTGTGGGCAGGGGTCCAAAGGGGAACCGGATTACATTTTTTGCAGAAGATTTGCTACTTTTTCTTCTGCCAGAATTGAGAATTGGGATAGACCCTGTTCCCCGACCCTGAGAGTAGACTGCACAGGATCTTTTCCCTTGGTGTCATCTGCTACTCTAGAAAGTTCATTGTACACCGACTGGGCCTTATTCTGGAAGAATCTAACTAAGTTGTGTATGAAATTTTGGTCGGGGGTTAAACTCACATCCCGAGGACACTACATTAGTGCAGTGACTGTTTGAAATAGTTCCTTAGGGACATTGGCCGCCTCTTGGATATTAACAGTAAAGAAAGCAGTTTTAGCCTGGATAATAGCATTCTTATATTCTTCAAGCCCTGCACAATAGAGCTTCTTCTGTGCAGCATCATATTGTGATCTCCAAGCACGCTCTTTTTGTCGACATTTAATTTTAGCTGATTTGAGATCCGCAGAATACCATGGAGACTAAACCTTTTTCGGTTGTGTTTTTAGAATTTTTTCTGGGGCTATCTTATTAGCAGCCTTATTAAGCTAGTTAAGGAATTCCACGGCTGCTTGATTTGCGTCGAGGGAAATCACAGGCCTGGCATGAAACGCAGACACTAGGTCATGTTTGTTCACTGCCTTCCTGGCACGATATCTTCCCACCAGAGGTTTAGTTCTCCCTTGGTTAGTTACTGTTTTCAAAACTACAGTAAAATACACCGCAGCATGATCAGTCCAAGGGAGAGGAGCAACCCTGTTGACTTCCATCCTAGGGTTACTAGTGCATAATCCATCAAGTGTATGTCCCGCTATATGGGTGGGTAGACACACAATTTGTTTAAATCCAAAACTAGTAAGAATATCAATAAAATGGATGCTGTCTGGATTATTGTTATATTCCAAATGAAGATTAAAATCTCTAAGGATAGTGAAACTATCAGTATCAGTGCACGATTCCAGATAAGCCTAAAGGGAAAGAGAAAACAGAGATCTGAGGCCAGGGGGCCTGTAAATTAGTAGACTGGCAAAGGTTTCTAAGTTTTTAGATTTTATCAAAAATGACATAGCTTCTGCGCCCACTAAGAACTCAGCGGAGATCATAACTGTAAAAAGGGCGCTATAAATTATCGCTATTCCTCCCCCTTTTCCCCCTTTCCTATCAAGGTTGGAGATAACATGTTTTTATTAGCCCATGTTTCTGTCAGAAAAACAATATCAGAGTCCTCTACTTAGATAAGACATTCTAGATAGAATTTGTGTTTAACTATAGATCTTGTATTAGGTAAAATGCACTGAATAGCTTAATAGCTTTCGAATTGCAGGTTGAGGCGAAAGAAACTCGCTCCCCATACGCCATAGGCTTAACAATATTATCATGATGGTTGTTGTTAACGCTGCTTTAATGGGCGGTTGTACATCATTGATAATAGAAGTCAAGTCCTCCGCCCTCCAGCCGCAATGATTGCAGCAGAGGGAGGTGGGAGAAATGGCACTCAGCGATAGCCCATGGGATGCAAAGGTGCCGGGGTTAAGATGTAATAGTTGTTCTCGTGTAAAACGAGCAGGGGTCCTGGGGCTGGGCGCATTCTGGGTGCTTACGGGTGCAGGCGGGCTTGCCTTTGGCTGCGCGGTCACTGCTTCCGGGTATTTATGCTGAGGGAGGGAGGGAGTCAAGATCAAAAAACAACTAGAACGCTACTCTTCGAGCGGGTCTGCTCAAAATGGCCGGGCACCGCATTAGCGTTCCAGGTAAGACACACGGGATGACAAATTCACGCTACAGTTTAAAAATGATACAGCATCACCCCCAAAATAATGAGTGCAAGGTTAAAATTACAGGTAAAAGCATGGAAGCATACCCCACAACCTCTCTGCAATTGTGTGTGTTCAGTTATCAGCCGGGGGGTCGCTGCATCCGTGTTTTTATGCCGAGGGAGGGAGGGAGCCAAGAAAACAACTAGAACGCTACTCTTCGAGCGGGTCCACTCAAAATGGCCGGGTACCGCCTTAGCGTTCCAGGTAAGACACACGAGATGACAAATTCACGCTACAATTTAAAAATGATACAGAATAATCCCCAAAATAATGAGTGCAAGGTTAAAATTGCAGGTAAAAGCCTGTAAGCATACCCCACAACCTCTCTGCAATTGTGTGTGTTCAGTTATCACCCGAGCGGTCACTGCATCCGGGTATTTATGCCGAGGGAGGGAGGGAGCCAAGATCAAAAAACAACTAGAACGCTACTCTTCGAGCGGGTCCGCTCAAAATGGCCGGGCACCGCGTTAGCGTTCCAGGTAAGACACACGGGATGACAAATTCACGCTACAATTTAAACATTATACAGAATCACCCCCAAATAAGTGAGTGCAAGGTCGAAATTACAGGTAAACGCCTGTCAGCATACCCCACAACCTCTCTGCAATTCTGTGTGTTCAGTTATCTATAGATATCTATCTATCTATCTATCTATCTATCTATCTATCTATCTATCTATCTATCTATCTATCTATCTATCTATCTATCTATCTATCTATCTATCTATCTATCTATCTATCTATCTATCTATCTATCTATCTATCTATCTATCTATCTATCTATCTATCTATCTATCTGTCTATCTATATATCTATAAAGGAATATATATATCTATATATATGTCCATATATATTTACAACATACTTATTTAAAGAGGCTTTCAGTCAGCTGTCTTCATCCATTAGTCTGTTGGTGTGTAATAGGCTTCCGCCCACTACAGTATACAGCATTGGGCTGGGGGTCAGCCCACTTCAGTCACTGAATAACCTCACTTTGAGTGACTCCATTTTGCTCATACAGAGAGTATATCCGCACACAAGCTAGTTCCCTTCTATGTCAATGTCTTTGTTTTTAATGTATTATTGTTATGTTTCTATTGTGTTTAGAGTCTCATGTGACAGCATGAGGCTGTCCTGAGTACATGGCACGTTCCACACTTTACCAGTTCCTGTCTCTGGCCAATGCTGTTGTAAATGTTTTGGGAAGTGTCCATTAGCTGAATGCTGATATTTCACAGCATAACAGGTTGCATCCATTTGAATCTTTTCTTGATTAAGTTGGCGAAAGCGTTAATATCATACACGTGAGCTCATTTGCAGACAATTCCTCAGAACATATATATTATGGCATTAATTTCACCAACAATTCCTTAATAAACTTCGCGCAGGAAGACATCCCACCCTTTATTGTATTTAATTTGCAGCATTTATAAAACTTTTTAAATTGCCCTCTTTTATTTCTTCTTTCTTTTCTTTGTTCTTTCATTTGTTCTTGTTCTTTCCTTTCTTCTTTCATTCCTTCTTTCCTTTTTTCCTTCATTCTTTCAATTCTTCTTTCTTTCCCTTTCATTCCGTTCCTTCTTTCTTGCTTTCTTTTTTATTTTATTTCTTCTTTCTTTTTTCTTCTATTCCTTTTTTTTGCTGTATTTCTCTCTTGTCTTTGTTCTTTCTCTCTTTCTTGCTTCCATTCCTTATTCCTTATTTCTTGCTTGCATTCCTGCTTTCGGCATTATTGCTTTCATTCCTTATTTCTTCTTTCTTGCTTTCTTTCTTGCTTTCATTGGAGTGGAGTAGTGTGGCTCACTGGTTAGAGGCGGCAGACCCGAGAGCAGAGGACGGCCCGGGACCAGGGTTCGATTCCCGACGCGGCAGGTTTCTGGACCAGGGTCAGCGGACTTGATAATTCTCTCGCCTCGGTGCCCACTCTGATCAGCGATCACACTCGGCAACTCTGGGCACTAGCTTGCCTCATCTTCACTAACGGCCCCACCAGACCGCCGGGGATGCCTGGTCTCACCCTGGAGATACCCATTAAGGGACCATCTCTCAGGGAAGCCAGGAAGGGTTTCGCAGCGGTCGAAGCGCGGAGGTACCCCTTCGGGAGTGATTCCAGCGCTATATAAGCACATAATTAATTAATTAATTAATTAATTATTTCTTTCCTTCTTCCTTTCTCACTTTCTTTCTTTCTCTTTCGATGTTTCTGTCTTACTTTTCCTTTCTCTTTTTTCTCTTTTTTCTTTACTGCTTTGACATTAACTTTTTCCTTCTTTCTTACATTCATTCTTTCTTTCTTGTTTTCTATCCTTTTCCCTTCTGTCTTTCAATGCTTTATTCTTTCTTTTTTGCCTTGTTTTTCACCTTTATTGCATTCCTTATTTCTTGCATTTTTTCTTTTCTTTGTGCATTCCTCTTTATTTCTTTCCTTCCTTCCTCTTTTCTTTCTTTTTTCCCCTTCTTTATTTCCTTCTTTTTTCCTCAAAGGCAAGAGGCTGGCAGTAAATGGCAGGATGATTGGCTTTTTAAGGTCTGTGTTTGCCAAGACATTTTGATTTTACTAAAATGATGCGTATGACAAAGTTCATTAGAGGGGCCTTCGGCCACACTTCATCCATTTGTCTGTGAATGTGTCAATCACATTTTTATCCACACCAGTAGAGCAGACATCAAGCGGAAGTGTGACACCCCATTTCAGCTCTTGGCTGACTTCACTATGAGATACGGCATTCAGCACTTTCACAAGGAGCACGTCCTCACACAAAGTAGTTCCCTTCAGTGCCACAGGGTACTATGGTGATTGTGCTTTTTTGAGACCTAAAAACATTCTTGCCCTTAGTAAATGTTATATTTAAACTGAGAAATGACCGGCAGCTCTCCAAACAATTAAGTTTTAATGGAGCCATGGTAAAACAAGAATAGCCAAAAGGCTAACAGACAATGCAAGACCTAATGGCTTTGCCAATGCTTGTTTAAAGTGTTACTTCATTTTTTAATAACGCTGTAAGTTTTGTTATGTGATTTGGTGAGTGTGTGAAGGAAAATGTTGAAGGATGAATTCAATAGCTAGTAAAAGGTTGAATGAATGGCTGAGTGCTTGCATGCATAGATGAATGCACAGATGTATAGATGAGTGAGCGGGTAGAAGGGTGGCTAGTTTGCGGAATTCATCCAGAGCTGGCTGCTTTAATAGGTGAGCAAGCAGATGGATGGGCACCAGGATTACGCTAAAATTAAAGAATGATGCACAAGTGATGTGTAGAAGTGTGAATGGGTAATATGAAGAGCGAGTACATAAATGCCCAGGAAAAAGTGTTGAAAGTAGCTGTGTTCCTGATAGTCACAGGAGACTGCTCGCTGCTGTCCAGGATACTGTTAACTCCTCTCATCCATGCACACACTTTTACAATGAACCATATATTGGCTCATTTCCACATTTACCCATTTGTCCTTCTACTCATCCCCACGCAGACGCACATCAGATGTAAAAAAAAATAGCCATACTTATTTACATTGTTAATGCACATTTACTTTTTGTTGTGTATCAAGTAATTTTTACACACATCGATGACAAGCACACATTCAAAGACTGTTCTTTGTGGTCCGCGTGTGCCAGCATAGGTCACTAAGCGATCCCTTACAACAGCTTCTAGACATTCAGAGGAAGAGATCAGGACAATATCAAGTTACCATGTCATTCCTATTCATACCAGAGACATTCCTGAAAGAAGAGGGAGGATATCGAGAAGCCAGTACATTCCTTCTTTTATTATACATGATGGTCCAGTTGCATTACATCTCCAGTTTGTTCACACATATTTTGCCACTAAGAGACAGTGGGCCTTCTTTATGAGGACCTTACGCCACAGTTGCATTACCCACTTTTTGTATGACTCCGGTGACATAAAAAACTGCACCACACTGCGCCCTATTTGCAAAGTGACAAGTGACGCATCTTGGCAGACAGGTATAATGTACGCAGGGTGGGTGTTCCAGAGCAGAAAAGGCTCTTAGAAGTGTTGCAATCAAATCTATGAGATTTCACAGCGACACATCTACGGCCTTACTGCTTCAAATGCTTACGCCTGCTTGAAGCCGGCGTAAGGTGCGACACTGGCCTTTTCATAAGGGGCTTGCCTGATGTGAAATGACACATTGCTGGAGTTGTGTCTCTTTCCGGACAGCCTCCAGCAATCCTTGCGACATGGCGCGCCATTCAGTAAATATGGTTCATCCATTGTGTTTCAAGGAGGCGCACTGATAAGTATTGCATCGCTGTTTTACCGCTTGTTATAATGAGGCCCATTCTGTTTTCACCATGTTGGAAATATACGTATGAGGTAACACCTTCTATCTTTGCAGTTCGTAACGAGTTGTATGTTGCTTTGGTCAACCCAAGGGTTTTGGAATCATCACATTTTGAGATCACAGTTTTGATGGTCAAAGAATTTTATTTTATGAAAAACTGAATTCGAGCACTCAGAAACATTTAATCTATTGATCATGATTCATTTCAATGCTTATAATTTCGATGACTTACAAGTAAATGAGTATTAACGTCAACACAATGGATTAGATACTATTTCTAAACTTTGAGGATTTTCCTTTATTCCCTTCAAATTGAATACATTTAACTTAGTGAGTTTCTGTGCAAAGGAAACCCCCAGGAAATATAGGGGCTTATTTATGAGCCCTTGCATCACTTTTGTGCCGCCGTTGTGTCACTTTTTGTGATGCAGTAGCGGCGTAAAAAATGTGCCTTGTTGCACCATATTTACAAAGTGACGCATCTAGGTAGATGCGTCACTTTTTAAACGCCTAAGCCACATTAAAACTGTGCCAGGTATTATGGCCGGGATGCCCGCCACCCCCTCCCAACACACATCCCTAAGGAGGGGAAGTCGGACAATCGTTGAACTTTTGGAAGACGGGAGGGAGTCACCCTCCCGGCCGTATTTATTAAAATATGAAACAAAATTTAAAACATTAAATTAAAAGTTTCATCATTATGCATTATGTACAATTTGACATTTATTACATTTCGATGCAGTCATGTACTTTTGGCTAACATCCTGAAAATGCATGCACTCTAATTCAAATTGTACATCCTAGCATTAAGGGCCAACGGCAAGGTCTTAACCGGTGTCAGATCCCTACTACCAAACTCCCGCCCTCACCGTGTGAGCGGCGCATGCGCAGAGGGCTCTACCCTCATTGCCAACTGTAACTTCCCTTGTCGTGGTGGGGGCCCCCTTTCTACTCGACGCCATCTTAAGGGTCGTCCGAGTTCCCGTATGAGGTCTCTGTAGGAAGGACAGCGTGGACTCTCCCCCCACCTCATACTCTCTATCCGCCGTCACGGATATCCGGCCCCCGGGAAATTAGTCAGGAGGGGCATTTAACCGCCTCCCCCCCTGGGAGGGGCCCATGGCCATCTCCCCCTAGGCGCCCCATCCTTAGTGGGTGCCGCCTCCCCGTGGAAGGGGCCAATGGCCGTCTTCCCCCGGGCGCTCCCATCCATTGTGGGTGGCGCCCCACTCTAGGGACCTTTAAATTCCTGCTCACCGATCATGACCTTACCGCCACAGACCGGATAGTTGACCGACTATCCGGTCCCCCCAATTCCTCCTATAGGTCATACTTCCTCAAACCTCTCAGCCATGCAACCAAATCTCCTATTAGTAAATCATTCCCCTCCCTGGACAGGTGAACCCCATCGTACAGATACATATGGTCACCCCGGATACACCCATGAGGAATGACATGCAACTGTGCAGAACGGAACAGTCTATTAATCTTATTATTGACCCGTTTAACTGAATGGTTCAGAGCTGACACCGAAAGGCCCCCTTGCCACCTCCTTCTAGGAATCATGTGGGACCAGGCAATCGTGCACCCCGGGACTCTTTTAGCCAACCAGCTAACAGCCGACAAGATTCGTTCAAGTAACACTCGTCTGCCCAGTGTCACCAAATCGTTGCCACCCAGGTGTACTATGACTACAGATGGCGGTGACCTATGCCGCCCTAAAAGTCCCTCGAAAAATGACTCAAATTGGTCAAAAACGAGCCCACCTTTCCCATGGAAAGCCACTCTGAACCCGTATTCCCCAGGTGCGTGAATCGCGTCACCTTCCTTGAATACGTCACCGGCGCGCCTCACGTATGAGTGGCCCACGACCCATACCATCCTGTCCCCAGTCGGTGATCTCTGAACGCTGGTCTCTCGATGTAGGGTCGACCTCCAATTCCGCCCTGCATGGCAGGCCCGCGAAACTGCAAAGTAAACAAAAGACAGAAAACGTGAGTGTATGTCAATTGATCACTTACAACATGTGCAATCGCACATACCTCTTGAAGCAATTCGAGGACCAACGGCCTAATTGTTTCACTTCCTCGGCACTCTGACCCCTGGCTGTAGCCTCAGTAGCAGCCCCTATCCTAAAGGAGTGGGTCCCAAAACCGCACGGGTCCATGCCCGCGTCAGCGATTGCCAGTGCCAGCACCCTCTGAAACTGAAATCTCGTCAGTGGGGTGCCATCCTTGTGTCGGAGCAAGCTCCCCCCCCAGGCGGCCACTCTTAGCGCCAAATAGTCTTCCACACACTTCAACGGGCAGACGGGGGACCCATGCTTGCGCTGCACGACCACACTATCTCCCATAGCCCCCTGGTCGGTCTTGGACCTGGCTATCATGATTACCATCGAATCACCCCTTATCTGGACGTGATCCCTGCACAGACCTCCCTCCATCTCTCTCTTGTTCCTTGCGACAAGCTCGCTCACCCTCATTGCCCCATGGAATGCCAATGTGAACGCTGCCCGGAACAGAACTGCTTCATAATGGGAGGAACACGTCTCGTCCAGCTTTGCTAAAAGCAGAGACAGTCTGTCTAAGCCAATCGGGTGCCTCGTATCTCTCTTGCAACCCTCAAGGCGCTGCCAGCCGCGAAGGGCTTTCCTCACCAAAAAAGAACCTGTAGGGTCTTTTATGCCGTGTACCTGGGCCATGAAAGAAATGGCCGCCCTATGCCTACCGGCCGTTGCCACTGATCGGCCCTCCCTGTGTAGTGCAACCAGGTACCCCAGGAAGGATTCCTCCTGACCCCAATGCAGACTGCCTACAGGACCCAAATACGTGCAATAGGAACGGAAACGCTCCTTCGTATGCTTTCCTTGTCCTGGGGGCTAGACTCGCTGCCACGAGGTCTTGTAATCCGAGGCACCGATTAGCCACATTGCTTCTGGGAATGGTGCTGCCTCTAGGTCTGCTGTGGGCAGATAACCCCTGATTGCCTGCATATGTGAACGAGAGAGTGCATCAGCCGCATGATTCAGTACACCTGGCACATGTTTCGCCCTGAACAGTACATTCAATCTCATGCACAGCAGCACAATCTCTTTCAACAATCTCAAAATCATTTTGCAGCGTGCTGCCTGTTGGTTAATGCAATCTACGACAGTCATATTGTCGGACCAAAACACGACTGAGCGGCCCCTGAAATCGTCAGCCCATGTCATCAGAGCAACCCAGATGGGAAATAACTCCAGGAACCCAATGTTACCTGTGAGGCCGTCGGAGTGCCACCATGTTGGCCATGTTTGTGCCGACCATCGATCACCTAAGATGGCGCCAAAACCCACGCTCCCTGCCGAGTCGGTCCATAGACCTAATTCCTCCGATGACTCTGGCGGGGAGCTCCAAACGACTCGACCGTTGAAGTCCGCCAGAAATGCCAACCAAATACGCATATCCTGGCGAACCTCTCCAGACAGTCTCGTACGGTGGTGAGCCTCTTTGAGACCACCCATAGCCTGCGCGATAGAGCGCGAAAACGGGCGGGCCATAGGAATCACCCTCAAGGCAAAATTAAGCTGACCCACTGTTCGTTGTAACTAGTGCAGGGTCACTTTCTCCCCACCCAGGCATTGCATCAAGGAAGCCCGGAACTTGGTCACTTTGTCTACTGGTAGTCGGAAACACCCCTCCACAGAATCGAGCTCAATACCCAGAAACTCCAGTGAAGTAGATGGTCCGACCGTCTTACTTGGTGCCAATGGGACACCGAATTCATTCATGAGGATGCAGAAATCATACAGCGCCTGTGCGCAATTCATATCCCCGGCTGCCCCCAAAAACAGAAAATCATCCAGATAATGCATAACATGTCTATGCCCTGTGGCCTCTGTAAATGCCCATTCCAAAAAACAGCTAAACATCTCAAAATATGCACATGAAATGGAACAACCCATGGGCATGCATTTATCCATGTAATAATTTCCCTGAAATGCAAAACCTAGCAGGCGCTGATCCTGCGGGTGCACCGGAAGCAACCGGAATGCTGATTCGATATCACATTTCGCCATCAGCGCCCCAGGGCCTAGGTGGTTCAATATGGCCACGGCATCGTCGAACGATGCGTATCGTACCGAACAAACTTCTGGGTCTATGGCCTCATTCACCGAGGAACCCCTAGGAGCAGAAAGGTTATGTATGAGTCTAAACTCCCCCGGATCTTTCTTCGGGACAACCCCTAACGGGGAACATATGAAATCGGCAACCGGTGGGCAGGAAAAGGGGCCAGCCACTCATCCTAGAGTGACTTCCTTTGCTATTTTCTTTTCTGCCACGCTTGGGTTGTGCTGTACCGATAACTGGTTTCTACAAAAATAATTCCCCCGAACTTCCCCCACCGGGATGTGGAAGCCATGTAGGAATCCCTTCCTCAACATCCCAGCGGACACATGATCAGGGTATTTGTTTAACCACGGAATCATAACCATGAGATCAACGGGTGTAGGCAATCGGTTACAAAGGTCCACCTTACTACTGCTTAGGTCCTCCTTTACCACCCGTCCCACCATTCTTTGATCTACATGCACTTTCCGGGTGTGAGGAATTCCCACAGCCGGCACACACATGCTTAAACTTGCATGTCCCCTGCGGTCTGTTACAATTGCCTCGATTGAAGCCCCAACAGACCCCCCCTTGTCCGCCCTTCCCGCCAACTCTAGGCTGATAGCCCCCACCTGTGCCTGCTCGAAAGGGCACCCCGGGCTTTTGGCGGACAACTCCGGACCCGCTCCCGCCTGGCGAGGACGTACCTGTCGCCCCTGGCAGGAGTTGCTTGTGCCATGACACCGAGTCCAAACAATCCCAAGACACAGAAGCATCATATTCCTTTGCTTTACGGAACTTCATGTCATAACCTTTCCATTCTTCCCCCTCATACATTGAATAAAAATCCATAATGCGATTCTGGTAGCAAACCAACTCAGTCATAACATCAGGTTTACGTTCCCCCATAACTGCGGTAAATATAGAGAAGGCCTTAGCCCAGTTTGTCACTGTCTCTTCCACCCTGAATTCGGCCATCTTGGCGTGCCATACACTAGGGTGCCACAAATCTTTCTGCGTTTTAGCATACTCCATCTCACGATGGTCCGTTAACAATGAAAACATGTTAACATACTTGTCTCCCCATATTAACTCTTTCGTGGCCAAGGGAACGTGCTGTGCAACTTTTTCCCGCCTTGAGGGTATCGAGCCCTCCCCCGCCATTGGCAATGCGAGCTTACCCGGATCAGCTATTGTTGCCGCCACCTTCTCTTGACCAGCTGCTGGTACTCCTGGCGCCACCTGTGGGGGAACAAGAGGAACACTCGCTTTCGCGACATCTCTCGATTGCCGCAACTGCTTCATTAACACTCTGGCCTCCTCGGCCGGATCTCCCGGGGTCGCTGTGCCCCCCACCTTTGTTTTAAGCCATGCGGTCAACTGAGCGGCCAATTCTGGGGGCATTTCATCATCCTCGGTCGAGGTGATCACCACTGGGATAGGCTGGCCTAAAACTGGTTCCAGAACCGGGTTACCAGCCGGTACTAGGGGAGCGATAGGCGGCACCACTGATGCCGGGACCCCCCCCGAGACTGCCCTTTATTTGACCCGCTTCCCTCTTAACCCGGGAACCACTTCCGGCAAGGCCGGGCCTATTACCTTTTTCGGCTGACCTGGGTCGTTCATTGTAGCCAATTGCTTCTTTACCTCCGCCAAACCTCTACCGAGCGATTGGACTTGACCGAGCTTTCGGTCCATACACGCCATCCGGTTCGACAACAGGCGTAACATCTTCTCCATCTCGGAACCCTTTCCTGCTTGCTTGCTAGGCATGGTTGCGAGTCCTCCGCCTTTGGTCGATCCACGAGGTCCTGAAATCCGTGTCGAAACTGAAAGATAAAAACAGGATTACCACGTTCAAAATTGCTGCTTGTTCCGTCGAGGGCTCACGAGCAACGAGTGGGTGCAGCCTTCCGATCCGAGGAACAAGAGGACGATCTTCTGGGTTCCCGCTCCTTTATCCTTCTGCGGGAGGGCGTGTACCCGTCCCTGATACGCCTACTGGGCGCGGTCTTCCTTCGAGGTGTCTAGGACAACCCCTCTCGGGCGGGGGAAGGCGCGCTCCGGCTACGCCGCTTTGGGCATACCAGCCGGGCCACGCCCACCCCGCCCAAAATGGCTTCCCGGGAGGTTCGGGCCCCCATCCATACGTTCGGAGGGACCGAGCGGTCGCCCCTTTCCAAATGTTTGCAGGGGGTCGTTCCAATGCAAGAAAGGGTCATAGAAGTCACTTCTAGGACACAAATGCGTCAATATCTTATGCCTGCATAATGGCAAGCAGAAGACTAACGCAGGCACATTTCACATGGGACTGGCCCATGTGAAATGACCCATTGCTATATTTGTGTCACTTTTTTGACACACTCCAGCAATGCTTCATTTTTGCGCCTACAGATACATCAGAAATACTGATGTATCTGTAAATATGACGCATCATTGGTGTGGCAAGGAGGGCGCATGAATACTGACGCATCGCTGTTTTTTCGCAAAGAGGCGTCACTTTTCATAAATGAGGCCCATAGTCTTGAAAGAGAAACCACCTTTTCTACCCCTCTATTCTTTGTGCAATGGGGAATAAGCTGGGCTCACAAATTCTTCGGCTGAGCTATACCTGCTAATATGCCCTAAACTATGCTTTAGCATTTATTACAGAGCATTGACCCACCCCCAAACAAGTCTTACCATAACATTTCCAACCCTACTTCTTTAGCTGAACAATGACCTTAACCCAGAGTAATGACTTGAAATCGTCACGTGTTCTCCTTTCGGTCCATTTTGTTTACCTGATTACCTAGCCTGCTACCTGTGGACCAGGCCCACTCCATTGCTTTCCGTTCCTCCTCTCTAGTCCCCACTTCCCCAGGCCCCCCTTTCTAGCTTATCTGTCTCTCTGAACATAAGACTTCTCTCAACCTGCTCATAAGTGACATCCTGCCATAACACCCCTCCAGGCCCTGCCTGCTTCCAGAGTTTATCCTTTGTATCATATGGCTTCATCTGTCTTTACGCCATGCGCCTTCTCTCCCGCCAAATCCTTGGGGCAGAGAATGTGCTTCCCACTCCTCCTCCCAGGCCCGCACTACAGCATCCTCTGCACAGCTCCATTATTCCATCTGCAAAAGGCCATTTTTATTAGGAGGAAGCTGTGCTCATACATCATTCAGCAAACCCGCACAAAGGATAACATGTCGTAAAAATGCTATAACATTTATTGCTAACCCTTTCCTCACCCCTAAACAGTGCACATCCCAGCATTTCCCAACCTTCTTCTTTACTGGAGTATTATCTTAACCGAATGTTAGGACTTGAAATGTTCGTGTGATCTCCTGTCGGTCCTTCCACCGTTCACTTGATTGTCTAGCCTGCCTGGCCCTGTACCAGGCCCACCGCATTGGTTCCCAAGCCCTACTCACTATTCCCCCTCTTTCTGACGCCCTTTCTGCGAGATATCCATATCTTTTTTGAGCCTTCACTCTGCCACCAAAACAAATCTCCCCGAGGTGTTTTTCTGTCCCACCAAATAGTCACAACTCCTTCTTCTGTTCCTGCATCTTCTCCATTGACTTCTCCAAATGTGACCCATTTGCCAGCAGCGACAGACGTACCCGCCATGCCGAAATAGAACTACACATGTGCACAACCTCACTATGCTTCATCTCCTTGATCCCTTCGGCTTTGCAAGATATCCAGAAAAAAAGGGAAAGCGTGGCCCTTCATGTAGGACGCAGCCAGGGCAGCAAACCCCAACTCATTGGATAGATGGGCACTTTACAAGTACACTTAACATAACAAGATGTCACATGTCATTGAATCCCAGAACAGTTACACACATCGAGGCTCGTACAAGCTCTTCACGACCTTGTAAATGTTGAGAATGCACTAAGCAGATTAATATTATACCTTATGTTGACATTTTGCAGCTAGGTGTACTATAAACAGCTGCTTTACTCTTTCATCATCCTACTAAAAGCCATCACTATCTGAAAATATATAACATGTTTGTTCCTTAAATGTGCAAGCACAGGTTAAACGGGCATATAAAATATTGTGTATTTGTTACCACATTAAAACCAGGCCTTTTTGCTTTGCAAATTCTTCTTTTCATGTGGTAGGCTTGAGCAGTCTAGACATAGCTTATGTACAGTTTTCTCTCGGTAGAAAGAGTACTGCACAATTTTCATTTATATTCTGGCTGTTTCACTTCCAGGAGTGATAGCTTTTCTTCAGAGTTATAGATATGATTCTTTGATACACAGGGAGTCAGTGGAATTATTTCAGACCCGAATGATATAATACAATTGCCTCAGAGTAAAGCATCCTTTGCCAGCCTACATCTGCACCCTTTAAACATTCTCGATCTCTTTTTGTGGTGCTCCAAATATTAGATGAGCAAGCTGGCCTAGTGCCCTTATGTGGCAAATCTTAGAAAGGTAATGTAAGCAGTGCATGTCTCAACCACCTTGGAAAGATATGTTCAACACTGATACATTGATTCACAATCAAACCACAAAAGCAATGAAGATGTTGTTAGTCATAGACCTGGGAGCACCTCATGTACTGTCAAAATATCACCACCACACTCTCAAGCGCCTGGGCGCACTCCTACTTGCCTTTTTTTGTAAACTATCTTGTGTTGTTGTTTATTCTCTAATTCTTCTACAGCAGTGACACTCAAAGTATGGCCCGATTGCCCGGAACAACCGCACTGGCCTGCATTTTACTAGAGAGAAACCTACCATTCAGCAATATATTAAATAAACGGGGAATCTTTTATTTGCAAGCTTACTGAAGTAAAGTAAAAGAAGAAAATAAGGTGTGAGGCAGCACAAAACTTGAACGCATTCGTCTTTTAAAACATCTCTCAACAAGAGTTTAAAATGTCAATTTCTCTTCAAAAATGCAGAAAAATGCATTTCATTAACATGCAGATGTGTTTCACCATAGTACATCAGATTATATTAGTGAATTGAGAAGTATTTTCTTAAAGTGATAGTTTTAAAAAATGAAGAAGGAAACATCGAGGCCTACTTCCAGCATACAACACTGCCAATGGTGAACTAAGAGCCAAGTCAGTTGTCACATCGAATAGTTTCCTAAACCAAACACGAGAACTTTCTGTACAGTGCATATCCTGAATGCCTGTATTTCAAGGTGCGCTTACATGTGAAATGAAGAAATAGTAGGCAGAGTACAATAAAACAATTGGCAAGGATCGCACAATTTGGCCAGGAGGGGAAGCCAGTTATGATTCTAGGTTTTTGGGTTTCACATTGTGCAATTCCCTTTCATTCCAATCAATAATGAAGTTACTTCTTTTTACACTTGAATCTCCCAAAATAGTGCTAGCAAGTAGATAAGGCTTACTCTAAGGTGCAGGAGAGGGATAGCGATTCAATTATACCATGACACAGTTTTGTCAGTAAGTAAGTAAGTTCTTTATTGCGCAGTTAGTTAAAACCATTACAATGTATAACATTCTGCAACATTAAAAACGACTTTTAAGGAATGGGGAAGGGATAGTAAGTGCAAGGGAAGGGGAGGAGAAAGTAAAAACGAAGATAAAACTATGTTACAAAAGACTGTCACTTGTTCCAGTGGACTTTGCTGGGGCAAAATTGTCATTCGAACAATGTTCTTAGATCTTGACGAGAGTCGATTCAGTGGCTATGGGCCTCGTTTTTTTTCACAAAGCTGTCCAGAAATTTTACTGATCGGCAGATCAGTTGAGGGTCCACTGAACATAGGATCTGTACTATCGCTGATCGACAAGTGCGGACTCCTTGCTCGTTGAGTTTGTCTTTCAGCCAGTGCCTCCGATCTTGATACATGGCAGGACAGATAAATACTATGTGCATAATGTCTTGTTTACCTGCACCACAGAGGTCGCATTCCGTTGATTCTTGTGGTCTCCATTTAGGTTGGTCTAATTTTGTGGGCAGAATGCCCATCCGTAAGTGGACAAATTTACGTTTGAGTGGCATCGAGAATGCGGTGTCAAGGTAAGCTGCTGGGGTAAGCCTTGTATACGAATTGATGGTCATCCAGGCGTGGGTTCGAGAGCTAAAAGTTATTTTGTCTGTAAGAAACGAGTGTTTCTTAGCAATCCTTTTAACCACCTGGTTGAACGAAGAAACAGGCAATTTTGTTTCCCACAAAGTTCCCAGCTCGGTTGCTTCTAATGAAAGATTTAGGTACTTTGAGTAGTCGGAGTTCGGACTAGACTGGATTGCTTCCCAAAGTGCGCTGTTCATTATGTTCTCATGGTTCATCCAGACATTGTACCAGAATTTGATGACTTCATTTTTTTTCAGCAAAACTTGAGATTGTAGTCCGAACTCAAGTCTAACTTGAGCTGGAGAAGAACTATTTGCTAGCAAGAAAACCTGTTTGAAGACTTTAGTTTGTATTTTGTCCAGGAGGGTGGCACTTTTTCCATGATGCAAGATGCTGCCGTATGCTAATGTGGGCAGTAATTTTGCATTCATTGCGATTAGCAAAGGGGATACGGGAGGGCCCTTTAGCTCAGTAGCCAGTCTGGCAAAGGCGTGCAGTAGGGTTACCCACTTGTTTTCTATGGCTTTAAAATGCTCTTGAAAGTTTAAGCGCTTGTCTAGGTATACCCCCTGGTATTTGTAGCTGTTCACGGCTTCCAGACGATCATTATTTATTTGGAAAATTGGCTGATTTTTACGACGTCGTGTTATGAGCAATGTCTTTGTTTTCCTAATATTTATTGTAAGTAGATTCCTTTTTGTGTAACTGGACAGGTCGTGTAGCAAGCGTTGAAGGCCGATTCTTGTCTGGCTCAACAGTACCACATCGTCCGCATAGGATAGGTGCGTTAGACGAAGGGTACCTAGCCTGGGTGGATGTGCGTTGAACTTGTCTAGGCATTCTGTCAGATCACTCATAAATAAGTTGAATAAGTGTGGAGCCAAGACGCAGCCTTGCTTTAGTCCATCATCTGTGTAGATCTTCCTGGTCAGATGGCGCCCATTGTTGATTTTTACCTGCATCCACGTGCCGGTATGTAGGTTGATAATGGGCAAAAAAATTGAGTTCGGTAGGCCCTGATGTTTTAATTTTGCCCAAAGCAATTGCCTAATGACACGGTCGAAGGCCGCCTTGAAGTCCACGAAGCACGTATAAAGCTCCTGGGAGTTCTGTAGACTTTTTTCATCGATCAGGCATAGGGCCATAGCATTCGTCATTGTACCCATGCCGTGGCGAAAACCGGTCTGGTTTGGTGGTATTTTTCTGTTCGTTTCAGACCATTCGATCAGATCAGCTAGTATCAGTGACGCGTAGTATTTTATTCTGCGTCGAGGAGAGCGATCAGGCGATAGTTGTTCGGATCCTTGCGATCTCCTCCTTTGTAGATAGTAGTTATGATCGCCCCCCTCCAGCTCTCGGGGATGCCGCCTGTGTTGGTTACCGATCGAAACAGTAAATTGAGTTTGTTAGCCCAGTACTGTGGATCCTCCTTATAAATGGCTTGCGGAACGCCGTTTGGACCTGGGGCGCTATCTTGTCGACTTTTCCTGATTATTTTTACAATGCTTTGTGCGTCAGCTTCCCTGAGGTTTAATGCGGTTGTTCCGGGAGCCTTTGCGCAATTCCCTTGGCGAGCTTGGGAGGTGTCTTCCTGCTTGTAATTTTCTGTTGTTTCCATGTTCAGTGCTACGGCTGGGCTCAAGTTGTTGATTGAGAATGTTTCCGTTATATGTTTGGTCCATTCAGACTCGGGTATACAGGCCGTGCTTACTTGTTGGGCTGTCCGATTTACGGAGTTGATTTGTAGCCAGAAGGCCCACGAGTCCGCTCTCTTTATGTTATGCAGTAGTTTGGACCAAAACTCATTCTGGAGTTTTTGTTTTTCAATCCATAGTAACTTCTTATATTGGGTCTTGGCCTTACGTACTGCAGCCCAGACGCTGGCATGTCGGGTTGTGCCTCGTGCTTGATGTGTTATTTATTCAGATGCCTTTTTAGTAATAATGCTGATCTGTTAAGTACGATGTTAAATTTAAAAGGAAATTTTGTTTTATCAGTTAGGTTTGTCCTTGGAAGTTGCTTCAAGTAGTTGTTCCAGGCATCTGGACTTAGGGCGTTTTCTGTCAGGAACTCTTCTAATAAGTTTTTAGCGTTGTTTGCTATCCGAGGGAGAGAATCACTTGTCCACTTGAGCCGCTTCAGGTTGATTGTTGTGACATTACCTGATAGCATTGGAGCAGGTGCGAGTTTAGGTATGTCCGTCATGATCTCAAAGTATTGTTTAGAGTGGTCGCTGTCAAAGGAGCAGATAATGTGGAAGTCTTGTATTCGGGCGAGCAGGGGTAGTGTGACAAATGTGTAGTCCAGTACTGAGCAGGAGTTGTGGCCTATGTAAGTCATGGAAGGGGGGATGTCTTGGTTAATTCTTCCGTTTAATGCTCTTAGGCCAAGGCTTTCAAGGTCCCGCATGAGTTGTTTGCCCTCCTTGTCGGTCTTCTTTGCCTGAGGGATCACCTGCGGCGAGACGTTCCAAATTTCATTTGCGGCGTTAATATTGACCTCATTCTCCGGTTCTTGCAGAAGGTTAGAATTGAAGTCACCCGTTAGAATTATCTCCCAGTCTGGGTGTTCCAAACGCGTGTTTGAGATCACAGAAATGATGCGTTGGAACAGTACTTTTTTTAAAGGTTTTTTTGGGTTTGCATATATGTTGATTAGAATCAGCGTTCTGGTGGTGGCCGTTGTTGTGCTCTCTAATTTTAAGATTTGCATGCCCGCAGATGAGTCAGGAAGTTGTGTTGTTCTCAATTTTAGAGCTGTTGATATATAGACGGACACAGTTTTGTCAAATCTATGACTCTTCTAGAGACTAGGGTCTTAATTTAGAAGGCAGTATGGAATGAAAACCTCAAAATAACTCCATGACTCACTGACTACATCATGTATATGATTCGCTTCCCCAATGCCAACCTTGCCTCTCCCCGCACACACCCTCCAGCAAAGCCTCACTCCAGCCTTGCTGGCATCAATGTGGCCCTCAGGCACACTGAAGACTTACTTTGTGAGTATCCGTGTTCTATAGTGTTTTGTTCCTTTTGTGCCGATCTGCTTCTCATACAGACCACATGCATGCATACATTCATACATCCATGTTGCAGTGCTTCTAATGCACCACATCCAACAAACCAGAATCAATGGCCCTAGGGCCCAGATTTACTCGTTTTTTAACAGAACCCAGTGCAGCATCTGGATTTGGTGTATTTCACTGAAAAAGTTACTAATCACAGTGCACTGCTATATCCATAAAGGTTGTTGTGCTGCTGGTGTTCTGACCTGCACTGGTATTTAAACACAGCTGGATTATACAACACACAGCCACAAATCATGGTGAAGCACTGAGTGCAGTATAGGTTCTGCAGGAAAAAAAGCCTTCACATGCTATGAAGAAAAGCTGTATTTTATTTGTGGAAATAATAAACTCCAGCAATGCTCTGTCAACACTCCCATCTGCTCTCATCTCCTCTCCGTCCAACCACCCCTTCGCAATTCATAACATTCCAAAAACATGATGTTGTAGCGTCAATTAGCCCCAACTCATCATGAACTAATGTTTCATCTATTTTTGTCCCTACATATTAGACTCACTTGGTCCTCCGATGGATCTTGATCTGTGTTGCAAGGTACTGGGGGCCTCATTTATGAGAAATGACGCATCGCTGCGTGAAAGCAGCAATGCGTCACTTCTCAGTGCGCACTCCTTGCGACATACCTGATTCATCATATTTACAGTATGACGCATCATGTTGCAAGGAGTTACAGATACGTCAGTATTTCTGACGTATCTGTATGGCGCAAAAGTGACGCATTGCTGGAGTGTGACACAAAAGTGACGTAACTCCAGCAATGTGTCCTTTCACATGGGGCAAGCCCCATGTGAAAGGGCCTGCGTCAGTCTGACCCCTGCTGTGAGGCAGGCGTAAGATTTTGACGCAACAGCGTCCTAGAAGTGAGCCAGTGAAATCTCATAGATTTCACAGCGTCACTTCTACGAGGCTTTTGTGGGGGAATGCCCCCCCTGCATACATTATACCTCATGCAGGTATAATGTAGCGCAGGGGTTTACAAACTGAAGCATCTGCTTAGATGCGTCACTTTGTAAATAGTGCGCAACAGGAGGCATGTTTTACGCAGACGATGCATCACAAAAAGTGAGGCATCTGAAGCGCAAAACTGACACAAGGACTCATAAATGAGGCCCTTGATATTTGATGAATGAGCAATTATCCAATGAGGATCAGAATACGATAATTATTATCTTCAAAATTAACGTCTTACTGTTGTAAATGCTCCATAGTAACTACAAATGACTGCGTAGAGAAGGGTGGTGCAGCGGCCAGGGCAGCTGACTCCGAAGCACAGGGTTCAAGGTTCATACCCCGGCTCTGGTGGCAGCTCAGCTCAGCACCATGTGACTCTGGGCAATAGCTCACTTAATTTCCACAATGCCCCCCAGAGCTTTGAGACATGTAAGGGTGATTAGGTTGTGCTTTACAAATGCGAATTTTTACTCAAAACCATACGATTTACCCACAAGGAATGATGAGACAGAATCAGCAGAATTCAGTTTAAATTTCGAAGTTTACTTATTCATTTAGAAGTAAAGAACATTAGCATTAAATAAGATAGCATACAGCCTTAATATAACATTAGTAAAGGATTTAATGAATAAGACCAATCCTCTGAGATTCAAGGAGACTATAAACAATGATCAGAGAGAAAATCTTCCTCAGCCGTGGCAGATTTGGATTCATACAGCATATGTGTCGATAGGAGATACGAAAACAAGTGAGCCTGATACAGACCCTCTGGAAAGTTCAGCAAAGTTCCAAGTGACAAGTTCCAGTTCATCGAGACAGAAATCTGCCTCACTCTGTCACTGCAACAGCAAAGTCACAGCAGCATTACATGAACCCTTCAGCCGAAAAGGTTAAATCTGTGCTAGCACACTCGTCAGCAGCAAATCGCAGTGCTATGTCTCAAGTTGCTTCTGTCCTCGGATGTCCAAGTTCCCGCTGCTGTGCATCCCCAAAATTTTAACGATTATAACCCATAATTTTGAGGTGTGACATCCCCTGGCGTCACGAATAATGCCAGACCACAGTCCCGTTGGTCAGTCCAAAATGAGATGAGGGTGATGTATTAGGAAAGAATAAGTAAATCGGTTACGTAGCTTCCATAAGTCATGTAGGTATAGGATACGACAAACAATGGGACAATATAGAAAGAATTTGTTAAAGTTCAGCAGTGCATTTTCTCAAACAACTGTTCTAGAATGTTGTAATACTGTTCAGTCCAAAGGATGTCATAAGAAACAGATAGGAAGAAGTCCTGCAGCGGTGTGTGTGTGCAGCATAACGTCACGCGACGTCACGTCTGGACACAGACAACTCTGCAACTCGTGCAACTGCTGCCTGCTGTTCTGACCTGCTCTGAAGAAGATGGCCCCAAAAAAAGTTACCCGTAGCTCCTCCAGCAAGAAAGGTGCCAGTAAGGAGCAGAAGAAGCAAGTTACCAAGGAGACTGGTGTGCCGCCCGCCCCTTTTTTGGGGAGTAAAAAAAAAAGTATGCCTGCAGCAGCAGCGGGATCTGCTGGGACCAAGCTGGCAGCAGCACCCCCGCTCCATTGGGCTCAGTGCCACCACCACCACCACGCCAACTTAAGTCCAAGCCCTTGAGTGCTGCAGAGGCAGCCAGTATAGTTCTTCAATCACCATCGACCAGTGATGTTGGCTCATCGCAAGAAAGCAGCAGCAATGTCCCTCAATCAACACAGGTTGTTGTAGCTCATCTGACGAGTGTTGAACAACCACATGTGCAAGTACAAGCCCAAGTACATGTGGAAGGAGAGGCAGCGCAAGGAGATGCGCAAGCAGAGGTGCATGGAGGGTCACAAGTGCCCACAATAGTTGTTCCTCCCGAAGTAGGGGCTCATCAGGAAATCGACAATCAAGGCGAGGTATCATTTGAGGAAGACACTCCTCCTGATGATCATTCATCTTCCACACTCCTAGCAAGGAAGAGATCAAGGGTGGTGTCTACATCTTCTTCAAGCACACCTCCTTCTGATGATACGGATCAAAATTGGGAACCAGCACCACTGCCTGAGAGTGAGGCACACCATGATCTGACAAAGGTAGTTAAGCGTAAAAGGAAGCTCGTCCAAAGTCTCAGAGTTATGGAGTGTGATGATGAGGCTCAACAAGAAGTGGCGGATACTGCTGCTGATGAAGACTCTCACAACAACGACCCAGTCATCATAAAGGTCACTGCAGCTCCAGCGGGCATGCAGCAAACAGACATTTTGACCCTAGCCCGAAAAGCTGCTGAGCGTGATGATGATGTTGTCGACGAGGAGGTAGTGGAAACACCACCACAATCATTGGAGTTAAGTAGTACACCAACTCGTACCGCTTCCATATTTCTTTCTGGCAAGAAGGGACCTCCATCCACCTCGACCTTAATTAGTGGCGGTGAAAGTGCACAACGTACAAAAGTTGGGCAATCCAGATCCTCCACTTCATCTGGCATTAGCATCATGACCACCACCACCAGTATCGCCGCCTCCTCCGGGCCCCACAGACACTTCAAGTCCCCAGTTTGGGACTTCTTTACTGTTTGCCAAAAAAGTCCAAAGTTTGCCATTTGTACCCTTTGTAAGCTTGCAGTTAGTCGTGGTAAGTCAGGTACCAACTATGGTACCTGAGGCCAGAGAGGTCATCTTGAGAGAAAGCACACTGTCAAATGGTTTGCGCACCTAGATGCGATCAAGGAAGCCCGAATTGGAAGTCAAGAAAACGTTGATGTTGCATCTGATGATGACGAGGAGGAAGAAGACGTGTCAAACACTTCCCTTACACCCAGTACCCCTGTCAGCAGCACACCCAATGTGAGGCACACTAAGAGTGTTGGAGCGAGTGAGACACCAACGCACAAAAGTTCACCAGCGAGCAAAATTGTGTCAACGAAGTCATTATCAGCCCGTAAATGCTTGGTCCAGGGCAACATTAGAACCATGTTTTCTTCAGACGTGCCATATGAACGCAACCACCCACTGACGCGTCTGTATAACACTAAGCTGGCTAAAATGCTAGCTGTGGACCTTCTCCCTTTTTCTTTTGTAGAAGCGGTAGGTTTTCTAGAATTAGTGGCAACGCTCTGCCCTAAATGGAAGGTTCCTAGCCGGTTCTATTTTGCCAGAGTTGCGGTTCCAGCACTACATGAAGATGTGCTGGAGGCGATTGGGGCAGCTTTGCAGAAGAGTGCTGTTCACACAATACATCTGACAACAGACATGTGGACCAGTGGCGCAGGCGCTGATTACATGTGCATCACTGCACACTGGGTCTCTTTTTCAGGTGTTAACGCAAAGCTAAACGCAGGTGTTGACCCGGACCAAGTTTTCAAAGCTGCTCGGAAACATGCAACACTAGCCATGTTTGGCTTGGAGAAAAGTCACACATCCCAAAACATTTTGGACGAGTTTAACAAAAAGGTCTTGAAAATGCTATCCCCAAAAAAACGCCAGATTGGTTATGTTTCCACGGATAATGGCGCCAATGTAGTTAAGGCCATGGCGCTGGGTGGCTATTTCAGAGTGCCGTGTTTGGCGCACTGTATCAACCTGGTAGTTCAAAAATTCTTGAGTGATAGAGACAGTGCAGCGTTCGTGGTAATGGCCACCTACGGCAAAATGTGCAACCATTTCAGCCATTCTTTTAAGGCCCGGAAGCATCTGAGGAGGCTGCTACTTCAAAGTCGAATACCAGTGAAAGCACTCATCCAGGAGGTGGCAACACGTTGGAACTCAACCTTCTACATGCTTGAGCGTCTGTATGAGCAGTATACGGTACTCGATCACTATTTCTTAACAGAGGGTACATCTCAGAAGGAGGACCTGCGGATGGGTGTGGCGCAATGGGACATAGTTAAAAGCCTGACAGACATGCTTCGTCCTTTTGAGTTCTTCACGCGTGCAGTCAGCCAGGAGGACTGTAATTTGGGAAAAGCTATCCCATTGTTGTGCATGCTGGAGCACCAACTGATGGCGGTGTCTTCTGAGTTTGAAAAAGATGTAAAAAAAAAAGACCCTTTTATTTTGTCTGAGAAATTATTAGAGCGCCTACGTGGTGATGAACGTCTTCAAAAGATCAAGTCAGAACAGCATTACATTTGTGCTACTATTCTGGATCCACGCTACAAAAAGGCGCTGGCAGGCGAAGCATTCTTTCCTTTTGCTGATGAAGATGTTCAAAAGTACAAACATTGGCTAGCCTGGTCAGCCAAGAGGTTTGAAAAAGAACGGCAGGTTATTGAAGGAGAAGGCAGTACATTAGCATCAGCATCAGCAGGCCATCCACAGTCACAAGAATCCACTTCTGCACCTGTGGCTGGGGCACAAGTGACCTCTCAGCCGTTAAAGACACCAGCAACTGGATCATCTGCACCACACACAACACTAACAGTGGCTGCTGTGGAGGATTGGCTAAGTTTGCTTGGGCATGGTTCTCGAAAAAATGTCACAGGCACAGCAAAAAGTAAGCAAAGTGGAGGAACCGTTGATGACCTTGAGTCGATGGTGCAGGACTATCTGAATGACTCAACAGAGGTCTTTCTTAATGATGAGCCATTGCAGTATTGGCATGGCAAAAAACAATTGTGGCCACAGCTCTCCAACCTGGCTATAAACTATTTGTCTTGCCCACTCGCAAGTGTGTCTTCTGAACGTGTTTTCAGTGCTGCTGGTGGCATTGTAACTCCCAAACGGAGCCGCCTCTCGCCCAAAAATGTGGAGCGGCTGACAATGATCAAGATGAATCAGCACCTCATACCACCAGATTACAAAGTACGAGAAAGCACGCCGCATGAAGACGAGGAGGACGGCAACGTAGATGAGGGGATTTGTTCTCTGTTCGGTGGCACTGACCTCCTCCTGCCTGAATTCGCAGAGTATGATGACGAAATCTTCTTCTTATTCCCTGACACCGAGCCCTGAAAATGAGACAATGAATCAATAACTTTCTTTTTCGTCCTTATTCACTTTTATTCCTGTGTGTCTGTCTTTCTTTGTTTTGCACAGTTAATTTAATTCAAACTTTAATCACCTAATCCCAAAAACAAGACCATCAGCAGAACTGTCTTCACTTGTTTGCTTATTGATTTGAAGGTGCCGCAGTCTACATTCCTCAGGTTCACAAGTTCTGAAGAACATGCTCCTCTATCCTCCTCCTCCAGACTGCGATTTCCCTCAAAGCAGAGTGCTGGATTACGCCCAATGAAGAAAGACTCAGCACTTGTGGGGGTGTTATACTTCTTTGCGGGTGAGTTGACGGCTTTGGGCCCATTGCTGTGAAGCTCTAATAATGGATAAAAGTGTTTTGGACCAAATATGAGGTGGAAATTTCTTGCCGTTTTTGCTGACTTGCTTGCCTTTGAGGTGCTCTTTGGCGGGGTTCCGGGTGTTCGTGGGTGAGTTTTGGGGTCTGGGAGCACTGCTGCGACAGTCTAATCTTGATTGCATTTGCTTTTCAGGAAATCCGTGGTGGAAAACAGGAGTTATGATGATGACCTAGCTGCACAGCGCGTTTGGACCGAAGGCCGAGAGATATTGTAAGTATGAGATTTAGCTTTTTCGCTGTTTGGGGGTGTTGTCGCGTGCTTTTTTGCGGGTGGGTTGGCGGGTCTTGGCTGGGGCATTCCTGGGAAGGTCTAATACCGGATAGAAGTGTTTTGGACAAAATCCTTAAGGAAAAGCCTTTTTTTTGCTATTTCTTCTGACATCTTGCTCAATGTAGCGTTTTGGGGGGCTTCCTGCTGTTCGTGGGTGGGTTGCGGGGTCTCTGTCGAAGCACTGCTGCGACAGTCTAATCTTGATTGCATTTGCTTTTCAGGAAATCCGTGGTGGAAAACAGGAGTTATGATGATGACCTAGCTGCACAGCGCGTTTGGACCGAAGGCCGAGAGATATTGTAAGTATGAGATTTAGCTTTTTCGCTGTTTGGGGGTGTTGTCGCGTGCTTTTTTGCGGGTGGGTTGGCGGGTCTTGGCTGGGGCATTCCTGGGAAGGTCTAATACCGGATAGAAGTGTTTTGGACAAAATCCTTAAGGAAAAGCCTTTTTTTTGCTATTTCTTCTGACATCTTGCTCAATGTAGCGTTATGGGGGGCTTCCTGCTGTTCGTGGGTGGGTTGCGGGGTCTCTGTCGAAGCACTGCTGCGACAGTCTAATCTTGATTGCATTTGCTTTTCAGGAAATCCGTGGTGGAAAACAGGAGTTATGATGATGACCTAGCTGCACAGCGCGTTTGGACCGAAGGCCGAGAGATATTGTAAGTATGAGATTTAGCTTTTTCGCTGTTTGGGGGTGTTGTCGCGTGCTTTTTTGCAGGTGGGTTGGCGGGTCTTCGGGCATTCCTTGGAAGGTCTAATACCGGATAGAAGTGTTTTGGACAAAATCCATAAGGAAAAACCTTTTGGCACTTTTTGTAAGTTAGGGTTCGTTAGGGTTAGCCCTAGCAGCAGGATTGCATGTGTTTCGGGGTGTTCTATTGCAACGCAGTTCTGGGGTTTTAGAGCACTGTTGGAGCGATGCTGGCTATGGATACTTTTGCTTGCTTGCAAGTGGTTTGAATACAATCCATGGTCGGTAAGGGTGTATTTGGGCCTACTGTTACTTTCAAAGTACGTTTTGTCACCATTTTTCTGCTAGGCATCGTTTTTGGAGATCTGATTGGGGGTCTTCTACATTTTTGCGACTGGCTTTAGTAAGGGTCTTGGTGGGAGCATTGCTGGGAAGGTCAAATTTTGTTCTAAAACACAGTTTACAGTACACCTACCTTGAGGGGAAAGATCCGCTATAATATTTTGGCCATACTTATTTATCCTTAAAAAGGTGACTCAGACAGAGCACGCAATTTCAAAAATATTGTACTGACTATTAGGGAAATCAAAGTGTGACTTTTTGCACCACACAGCGTATATACCTTATATTTATTTATCAGTGGTATTGTAATAGCACTTCCTGTTTTCCGTTCAATAATTACAGGCCGGGTTTCAGTCAACATCCGCCAGGCAGGCAGTGGACAGGGTGTCTTCTGTCAGTCGTCACCAACATTGATGGACGAAGCGTCAGCTGGAATGGAGGAGTGCCGCTAATAAGAGGAATTGTTTGCTGCATGCAACTTACTTACCAAATTCAACAGGACAACTCCAACAACATACAGAATACAGATACAGTATCCATTGTTTTCTTCTATGAGTGTGACTGCATGTGGTTAGCTTTAGTTTGTACCCAAAGATTTCTTTATCTTCAATTATTGTTTGTCCAGGCTGTGCTTTTTTTTTCTTCTCTCAACAAAACCTACCCAAAAAGAAACCCCCATTCCCATCCATTTTCCAAACCCTAACCCTCTTCCCCCGGGCTGTGTTGTTTTGCTTGATGTCTGACTAAAATGGCATCAATAATTCCACACACTTGCTGGGGAGGATAAGGTCATAGCAACAGGCTGGTGAAGGAATACGAGGATATCTTCTAGACTTACTCAGCTTCAGTACTATTTCTTCTAGTAGTAGGAGCCAATGTCAAATAAATTCAACGCAAGTACTAGTTATACTTGCAAGCAAATACTTTACCATTTGTTAGGCTACATTGTGGCACTGTTCTAGTGTACTGTCACCTGCTATATTCTCGATCGTACCGTAACCGTTGTAATGCTACAGTAAGGACAAACCAGGTTTCGTTTTCTTTTTTTCCATAGGCATGCAACTGCCACTGTGTCACACCACTAGTACCACCGCAATGAGGAAATTTCACCTGCCCAGGATTGCCAACGTTGATCCCCATTTCACGTGGAGCCAGCCCTGGGCCTAGCCCTAATTTCTAACACAAATTACAGGTAAGATAAGCGTTTGGTGGGAGGTAGTATAATGGAGTATTAGGACTAGACGAGAGATTGACGGTAGTACTACTAAAGTTCTACGACTGTTCAGGAAAACAAACTTACTGTTACACCCCCGTCCCCCACCCACCAGACTGAAAAGCAGTAAAAAACAGGTATGGTCAGATAAAGTTTAAAAATGTATATTTATGTAGCCCTAACAAAATAATCTCCCTCAAGACCCTCCCTAACCCCAACGATTGTCTTTGAAAAGTACCAAAAAGAACCCAACTCCCAAATCCCACCCCCCCAAAAGTCTCTAAAAAAAGGGCAAGGGACACTCCACTACTGGAGGGTGCTGGTGCATTTTGCGGCATGGGCATCATACTCCTTGCGGAGGGTGGCAAGCTCGAAGCGGAGGCCCTCCACCAAGTTCTTATAGTTATGGACCTCCTGCTCCAGGTAGGACATTCGGACTCCTAGGCGGCGTTGGCGTGCCTTGCAGCTCCTGTGGGGGGCAGCTGGTCTTTCTGCTGCTTGGCGGTGGCGGTTGGATTTGTTAGCCCGGCTCCGTACCGCTGGAGCACTGCGAATGCTGGCGGCCCGTGGGGTCACGGAGGAGGATGCAGCTGTCCCAGTCGAGGATGTTGTGGTTGCACCGGTCGACTGCGTGTCCTCCTCCTCCTCCAGGGCCACCAGCCGCCGATATTCTGCGACAGTGGCATCCAGCCACCGTTGCCGGGCCATTCGAGCCTGCTCCCTCCGTGATGTCGATTTGGAAGGAGCAACTATATGAAGAAAGAAAGACATAGTCTGTAACCAATGCTCCTTAGCATTAATAACACAAAGTGATTGAGCCGAAAGTTGGGTCACAGTACAAGTAGCAAATTGAAAGCACAGTACATAACTATTGAGGACAGTATCTATGTAACCTCCCACTTCTGCATCCTTGCTCTAACATTAGTGGTAGTTTAATGAACAAATTCTACGACCACTATGGACTTCCATTACAGTCGACTATGACAGTACACCAGTCTTATTCTTCTTCTTCTCTCTTGTTTAGGAAAATTGGTACGTTATCTTATGCAAGCCGGCAGAATGGCAGCACAGTGAACTTGCACCTGAGAAAAACAGTTGCACACCATGATGAGTGAGACAGACTTGCGTTACTGTACCGGTCCAGTACATGCAGGTGGTGAAGCTATTACTTTTCTATTACGGGTGGCACTGAGAATACTCTGTTACAAGGGCTACTGCTTAGTTAATTTACCTTTCACCCTACAGTGCAAATGAGTACTAGAAAAGGAAAATGAAGAAGCTAAATAATTTGATTATCTATCACTTCACATGGGACGTATTTGATGACATATGGGATGACTTTAGGTGCTTTGCTTAATATTGAGTGAACAGTGCTACACCCACACATGAATGACGTACTCCAACTAAACTAAAGTTATTAAGAGAGGTACGGAGTGTCCACCGTAATAACCGGATATATGCTGTGCTTGCAGTTGCAATACAAAGTACTGCTACTATTCATGGTAGTATTGGACAAATTTACAATTTCTTTTCCTTGCCTTCCCTACACTGGAACGGACGTGCGGGTGCGGTGGTACATGCTCTTCAAGGTAACACTTAGTTCATCCAGCGACAATCTACTCTCTCTAGATACACATGTGCTATCTAAGAGTCAGATAATACCATGCTCCAGGCATCCATTCATTCAAAGTATACGCACACATACAGTTTCTGTTTCACCCACCCAGGCTGCTGTCCTTCCACCCATCCTTGCTTCATCATTGACCCAGCCATGCACCATACCATATTCTTTCCTTCCCAGCCACCTCGGGGGCCAAGCAAACACATATCATTCTTCTTTGCCAGCCATCATAAAATTTCGCGTCCCACTTACTTACACCCTTCTTTCGCTTTTCGTTCATCCCATCCATCACGTTCATCTAAGATCTTATTGGGATTCTTCTCACCAAAAACTTCACAGCTAAGTCGAAGTACATTTCGAGGAGGCTACTACCTGGTTGATTTGTAATACACCCGTGCAGAAAGCACACTATGCAGTCTTCAATCTCAATAAGTAAGGAATATATAGCTTACCTGTTCCCGCCACCACCGTGCGAACCCCCACAGGACCGTCCGCCGGCTCTTGCACCGCATCCTCCCCAGAGTCCTCCTCGCCCAACACCGCCACCTCCGCGCTGGCCCCGCCACCAGATGTTCCACCTACAAAGTACATTTAAGAATGTTAGAATACACCACTCACTACTATATAATATTTGGTCTAGGAGTAATAAAGAAATGTTAAAAAAACAGAATACAATGTAATAATTTGTGACTGTCTACTCTAAAGTAAAAATGTCCCTTTTTCCAGGGAAGGCTGTTGTCTTGCTGCACTTTTATGCACAACTGATGAATGCTTGCTTTTTATTTTTAACACGCACCACTTTTTCTCCTAACAGACAGAAGCTTGACTTCTAAGAACACGACCAGGATCAAGTTCAAACCAGGTGAGAGCTCGGCTCGACCACAAGAAATGTGTCCAATTAATCGTCAGCACTAAGCACTTTTCCGTTTTCAGTTAAATAGTTTTATGACAAAGTTGATTTTAATAAATGTGTTTACTTTTAATAAAGCTTTTAAACTTAAATAGACTCTGTGGTTTTTGGTCCTCCAGACTAGAGTGGATGAGCTAAAGGTTTTGGAATTTTTGCAAGCATGAGTGCCTCTGACACTTCTTGACTGTGACTCCGTACTCTTGTCCTGCATAGGATAATCTAATGATCATTGGGGATCAATCATCGGTGACTTTGGGAGCTAAATGACTCTGCCACACTATCTAGTCAGTAAGGAGACAGTGCATAGAGCTATTGCTGAATAGAATGGGAGTCCAATGGAATTGCCAAATGTCCAATCTTAGTTAGCTACACAGACAGACTAATAAGAATAATCTAGTAATACCACAGGGAGTCATATTCGAGGCAGGATAAGAATTTAGATCCAGTCTACAAGAAGATCAAAGACAATTTAGAAAAAATCGAATGAGGAACGCTAGGAAAAAATAGGTAGTCTTTATTAAAATTAAAACGTACTGGGGCCAGCAAAGGAGCCCTCGCCTGCCCGATCCTGGCCTGCATCCTCCTGAACAGCACCCTCCTCCTCCTGTGTCCTCTTGCCCTTGGGGGGAGCTGATGTACAACATGAAAGAAAGAAAGACCAGAAAACATGGATGAGATTTGTCAACCAAATCAAACATTTCAAAAGAACAATAACAAAATATTTTGGAGAAATAGCAAATAGATAGACAACTATTCCACAGGATCTATCTCATGTGGTATACTACGTTATTCGTATTGCCTGATTTGCGGACCGTTGACTTAGAAAGTTCCTATGTAACTCAATAAACAGACTACTAAAGAGGTTTGCCTAGGCCTGGCAGGCAGCAGTCCGCAACAAGTGAAGTGACAGACAAAGTCCATCCTGCTTGCAGATCAGTGAATACTCAAACTATCAATCCACCCACCACCACCACTATTTCTTCTTATAGCCATGTGTCTAAAGGAAGGACTGGACTTCAGTCTGTTGGGGCTGATTTAGAAGTCCCTTGCGGCTCATTTTCCTCCATTGTTGCGTGACTTTTGTGACGCAGCGGCAGAACAAAAGACTCGCCATGGTGTTGGTGCGGCGTATATATTTAAAAAAAACACATATGGGAGATGCATCACGTTGTAAAGCCCTGCGCCATCAGGGGGCGTTCCTGCGCAGGAACGAATCCTAAAAGTGGCTGAGGGAAATCTACAAGATGTCAATCAGTCACTTTTAGGACAATGATGCATGACTCAAACCCTGCGCCTGCTTGAAGCCGACGTACGGCTTGATGCAGCATTGGGGAGATAGGGTACCACAGAGCATTGCTGGAGCTGCGCCATCGTTGGCACGCAATTCCAGCAATACGCCGCCTTTACGGCACAGATGCGCAAGGCTTCTGTGACATTTTGGGCCAATGGGTGGTGGTGGCATGGCACACAATTACTGCCGCATCCCTGCTACTTTGCAGGGATGCGCCGGTAATTGAAAATATGACCCTTAGTGTCTAGCATTACGCAGTTCTTATCTTTACACTACACTCATACATAATTTCTCAGGCCAATGAAATGGACACAAAATACAAAACAAATAAGCATAGTAGCAAGCAAGGCTACTGAGAAGGAGAGCAGTGCACCTGAAATGCATAGAAGATTTTGAAATATAATTTACCTACAATGTAATCGGCAGCATTATTGCTCTTGGTAAAGAACAAAGATTTGCAAATAACAGAGCCGGATAAAACAGAGTAGTGATGAATAGCTACTACTACTCACCAAGCCCGGGGACCTCTACGCCGAGCGCGTCCAGCAAGTCCCGTTCCCGGTCCATGACATCCGTCTAGCGGTGGGTGGCCTGGTTATAGGTGCGCCGGACCCCAGAGAGCTTAAACATGGCCCGGCACACCTTCTCCCACCGCTTCCGGCGCTCCCGGATGCCATAGCCGGTTGCGATCTTGCCGCCTCCCAGGATGGTCTTGGGGAGGCGGCGCTGGACGTAGAAGATTAGTGCAGCCACCTCCTCCGCGCTAAAGATCTCCCGTGGCACCACTTGCTCCCCCCTCAAACGCCCGCACGGGAGCCGGGCACGGGGTGCGGGACCCTTCCCCTTCTCAGGGTGCTTCCCGGCTCCCTTTACCATGGTCTGGGCAGAAATAAAGTTAAATGATAAAGAAGAAATAGAATAGTGAAGAAGAAAAGAAAAGAGTTTAAAAAAGTAGTTTAAAAGTAACTAAAAGTAGCAGAAAACACAAAACTATAGAGCTAGAAAAATAGAGGGATAGATAATAAGTAAAATAGATCAAATAAACTTCAAACAAGCAAAGGATGGCAGAGATTCAGAGAGGATACAGAAAGCATGCCCAGAACCATAGCAATGAATGAGAAACAAGATGGCCGCGCCCGTTCATGACGCGTGGGTAAGTTCGCGCGAGATTTTCCTCGCGAGTACGCGTGAAATTGTACTAGCGAGCAGCACACTTTGCGAGATTACACATAGCGGCCGGAAACGGAATTACGTCACGCAAACAAGATGGCCGCGCCCGTGTACGACCGCTAGGGTAACTTGGCAAACGTATAGCTACAAGCGCCTTGCGAACACGCACAAAATCACGCGAACATACACGCCGCAAAAAAAAATTAGTGTATTCGCAAGCATTCACGGCTTCCGAAATCGATCTTGCACGGATTCGCGCCCCAAAAAACGCGCGAAATTGCAGAAAAAACGATTTTTGCTAAACTGAAAGCAATGAGCAGGTGCAAAAGTTCAAACTTAACATTAGTAACATTCACTCTAGTGCTTCCTGAGGGGCCCCTCCAGAGTTTGCAACTATTCTATGACCCTGCTATGACCCAAACAGCAGGCTTATAGAATAGCTCCAAGTAGACCATAAAGGTCCTGTGAAAAAAAATTGCACTGCAACAGAAAGCAAATTACAGATAAGGAAGGAAGCAGGTGCCAGCCAGACTGGAACTTTCAAAATAACTGACACATTAATCAACCCCAAATTAATTCATGGCAGTTGAAGTAGGGGAGGTGTGCTTGCTTTTTTCAACCCCCATAATCTACAGTGATAAACAAACCTAATGGGTGGCACTGAGGATGTACCAGAGGGTGGCATGGGTGTCGCAGAGGGTGGCAGTGGTGAAACAGAGGGTGCTGTGAACCTGTGATGATAAACCAGACGTAGAAACAACATAGTCGCGGCCGTTGGGAGCCGAAAAGTAAGTTCGCAATTGCGAAATTGTCCACAAATCCTCGCGAACGTTTGCCAACACAAAAAAACGGAAAATCCGCAAATCCGCGAGAGTTCGCGTATTTTTGCGGATTGCGAATCCGTAAATCCGCAAATTCACGTACGCGAGATCCGCTAGATCCGCCCATGGCCTGTTTGGGCTCTGAGGTGCATGATCGGTAGCTCCATGGCATCTGTTGATCTTCTGGTGTGGCTTTGGGCTGGGCTCCCTTTTCTGGTGCAGGCTGTCATCCGACTTTACACATGGTCAGTGCAGGTGTTAATTTCTTGCTTCTAACGCGCCTTATCGCATGTTTTGTGTTCTTATCGCCGATCTGTAGAGAATGTTTCAGAGTGGTGTTGTTGCGGCTTCTTGCATGGGAACGCCTACTCTGCATCTCATTAGCAATAGTTGCCGGTTTCATCTGTGGCAATGTTTTTTGTGGCTGCTATCGCAGGTAAACTGGTGATGTGGGCTGTTAGCACCAGTTTGTGAATGGGGTGATATATTTATTGCCACTTTGGTTGCAATAAAGTGCTGTTAGCTCGGTGATAAATCCTTGAGAATATGCCCCAATGTCCTTTGGTTACTTTGCAAGGTTAAAGGGTAAAACAATCTCTATGCACTGCATCATGTTGCACGTTGAAAACTCTAATAACATGCACATTTTTGATAATAAATCACTGTATATTGTAACGTCTTCCCCAGCCCAAGAGCATGCAAAAGAAAATGCCACACACGGAGCTCTGTAACAGAGAACTTTATTTGTAAATATATGATCACCCACTGCAGGCATTGCATCATTACTTTTATAACCACACCGTAACACCTCCCAGCAAATTGCTGTTTAGAGTCTGCCCAGAACCGCAGCGGGACTAACCTTCATTGTATCAAGACACTATATCTCCCCCTTTGTTAAATAAAAAGTACAGACAGCATTAGTATCATAGGGCCAAATGTAGGTCGCCCAATACCGGTCGGTAACGGCCGGAATTACCGAATTTCGGCCGTTACCGACCGGTATTGGGCTTTTTAGATGTAGGTGGCATTTTTGTAGGATTCGGTATTTTACAGAATCGGTAATTTAAGGATTCGGTAAAATACCAAATTCTTAACATACCGATTCTGTAAATTACCGAATCCAGGATGTAGGGAGCACTCAAGTTAATGCATTCCTCAGTTAAGGATTTGTTATTTACCACCAACTACAAGTTGGTGGTAAATAATGAAAACCTTTGAAAAATCCTTTTTTTTTGCTTTTTCAACAGTGCCATGTTGCAGACATACACGCCCTTAGGGCATGTATGTCGCAAACATGTGCACCCATACACAATTGAGGGGTGGAACAGGGTGTCAAAGTGACACCCTGCCACCCTTCAATGTTTTCCCCCTTTTACCGAATTGGTATTTACCGATTCGGTAATTAACATTCATTCCTATGGGCCTCGAGGCCCATAGGAATGCATGGCAATTACCGAATCGGTATTTACCGATTCGGTAAATAACGAATTTTACAGATTCTGTCAAATTTACCAAAAAATGACCCACATACTATTTACCTATTCTTAAATACCCGATTCCATATGATTCAGTATTTAAGAATAGGTAAATAGTATTTACCCACATCTGGCCCCAAGTTCCTAAATGAATCCAGATCGAGGTGCAACTTGAGTGTTCACCGATGACATAGGCTCAGGTGCAATAACAACACAACGATCAGATGGGGGACCCTAGGGAATATTTAAAGACCAAACTTTGGGACATTCCCTGACAATATTAAACAACACAAGAGTCCCAAAGGGTCTAAACACAGTGTACATTTGTGGTGCAAAAAGACAACTGGCACTTCACTCCTAAATATCTACAAAACAATAGTTATCCAAGAAACCTCAGCAGATGGTCAAGGATACCCATCAGTCACCACTCTGAACCGCCCTTCATCATTTGGGATTCCTTTGGAGACCATACACTCAGTCGCCTTATACTCAGACAAAGGAGAACCCAGATGGTAAAAGGTCCCTTAAACTGAGATAGGAAACGGTATGGTCTTACCACTCTATTGCAAGGGTAGGCTGTGGTCATGGGGTGACCAAATAGTGCAGTGCAAAAAGGAAAAATAACTAACTTAAAATGAAAAGGTGCATTTAAAATTGGATGAGGGAGTATGGAACAACTTTATTCAGGTAATACCCACTCTACCAATATTAAAAATAGTCAAGACAGTCTACCAAATAACTGTCTAGATATGGTACAAGGTCGACATTTTTCAGCAGTATGGGACGTATTTGTCCTTGCTTTCTTCAGGACCCAAAACGACTATAGCTACTGCAAAAATTAAATGAGTGAGATATATACAGTGAATTCTAAAAAAAACAGGTATTAAGACAAGCACAGAGATCACCTGAAGATTCTAGGTGCCACGTCTAGTCTTTTCTTGCAAGTCGTGTGATTCACAAGCTTGTAAGAAGTGAAGACCTCACCCCACCTGCAGCGGCTCAGGGGTACAGTGAAGCACCGCTCTTTCCGTCGGTACTTCTATGCCGGCATCTGTGCCGACTGGGGTAAATACCGAATTTTACAGATTCTGTAAAATTTACCGAAAAATTACCCACATACTATTTACCTATTCTTAAATACCGATTCAGTATGATTCAGTATTTAAGAATAGATAAATATTATTTACCTACATCTGGCCCCAAGTTCCTAAATGAATCCAGATCGAGGTGCAACTTGAGTGTTCACCGATGACATAGGCTCAGGTGCTTCATCAGACATTTAGACGGGTCACTTCCCTCATAACCTCAGGAGATGAAGAACATTGAGGTAGGTGCTTAAAGTGTTACAAATACCCTGTGATGGACTTTTTGGGACGATGTGCTCCACTGGGCGTGCGGAGTTTGGCAAAAAACTCAGGGGCATATTATCAAGGGGGTTTATCTCCGCTTTTTTGGCTTTAAAAGCCAAGAAAGCGGAGATAAAATTATCTCCCTATTACCTAGCTGTCGCTAACACCAGTTAGCGACCGCTAGTAGGAGATAGCGACCATCTTGGGCCCCACTTTGCATGTCAGTGATATTTATCACTAATGACATGCAAAGTGGGCGTGCCAAGATGTTAGCGACTGGAAACAGTTGCTAACATCGCTATCTCCTATTACCAACTTTTGGAGCTATTCGCGCTTAGCGCGAATATCTTCAAAAACTAACACCTGCCCTGAGCAGTTCTTAGCCATGTTATCCAATGGGAGGTGGATAACATGGCTAAGAGCATTAGCTCGGTAATGCATGAATATCGCTGACTTTTCAGCGATATTCATGCATTGCGGCCGTTTTTTATCGCATTTGCGATAAACCTTGATAATAGCAAGGTTTATCTGCGATAATTTCTGACGATGCTTAGCGGTAAAAAATTTGTTGCTAAGCATCGTTAGCGATAAATATCGCTTAACATTGGTAATATGCCCCTCAGATTCCACTCTTGACATAGTTTGTCCTTGCCGCCTACCCCTAGTATTGTTTGCCAAGCCTGAGACAGGTTGCTTCGGACATTCCTGTGTGTGGATAATAATGTCCCTGGTACTCACTGTGTCTGAGGAGTTTGTTCTGGGCCATCAACCCCCCTGCTCAGGGTGGCACTCAAGTATTGCTCATGTCCCTGTTACTACTCACTGTGTCTGTGGCAGTAGGGTGCTGGAATTCCCTGTGTCTAGGTAAGGCCCTGGTGGTGCTCACTAAGTCTATGGAGTATCCTGCAGGTGGTCACTGCATCTGGACAGTCTGGGACAGATCCCTCCTGGTGACAACCCACTGCAGGCACTCACTTTATCTGAGGGAAGGTGTGGAGGTGCTTCATGCTGTGAGTACTCACTGTGAATGTGCTTCTGCTCGCCCGGTCCTCACTAGGTGGCAGACAGGAATTGCATCCCACTCCTTGGCCAGTGCCTCAAGTTGCAGGTTCAGACCTCACTCTCCGCGCCATTGTTTTATTCCCTCCCTGCTTCGTGGATGATGTCAACTCCGCATCAAAAAGACAGAGGTTAAAACAATATCTCGCCACATCCACCTTCTGGCCCTCGCCCCCCCAAACACTCATCTGATGTTTACCACTTTCAGAAGTGGAATGGACCAGTTGACAAAGACTCACCTCTCCTCACATGCAGCTCTTTGATCCATGTGTTGAAGGCACCCTTTTAAGCTGGTTTGTGCTGTAGGTTAATTGCAATGACGTGATTGGCACTGGTAACACTTTCATTTTTGATGTAATGCTTCCGCTTTTCCGTAGTCCAAACACTGTGTTCATGGATTACACTTCCAGTGGATGCGAGCGCCATACGAAGTATGATGTCAGGCACGGTGGGAATCTTCTCCTCAGAGGAGTCTCCCAGCCAAGCTTTATATACGGCTTTCTCAAGTTCTCGTGCACAGCCGATGCGCTGCCACCGGCACCAGCAATTTCCCAGGATCCCACCTCAGAGCAGGGGACAAAGGGAGGCTACTAAAAACTTTCTTTACTGGAAAACTTGTGTATATTAAGGACCCCACCCCCTCTGTGACACACCCCAGCGATGAGAGAGCCCGCAGGGTATGTCTCATTCTGGCTGGGGAAGTCGCGCTCCTTCGACCAGGTAAGAGCCTTTCCAGTTCAGCCATATTGTGAGCAATGGTTGTTTATTGTTTTTTGGCAGGACAGAATCCCACAGTTTCTGGGTGTCAGTTCCTTGCACCAGGCTGCATACCTGAGATGCAGCAGTAATATCCTAATGGTTGGTTGACACTAAGGGGGAGCGGAACTCCACAGAATTCCACAGAGTTTTTATGCAACTCCGTGGAATTCTGCGTAGTGCAACTCCGTTAACTCCACCCACCCCTCCTGTTAACATGTGTCCTTTACATATTACAACACTCAAAGGGTTGACAGCAAATGGAGTGTCCGTTCTCCATTTCCATTTCAGTTTGATCAGTACCTAGGCCACTTTGTTAAAGACTGTCTGCTTCACTAACCTTATCAACATTAATCGATCGGTCCAGCGTCCATTGTAGTAGTTTGGTTCCAGTGCTCTCCCAAATAGCAAGGTGGCAGGGCTCTCACTAGTTGTGGAGTGAGGAGTTGATTGATAGGCATGAAGCGCTTAACACAGGGCTTGATTTAGATTGATTCCTTCTATCAATGCCCATGAATCGTTCAATAACACCATTGTTTTGGGGGCAGAGAGGTGTACTATTTCAAGGCTCGACATTGAGACGGACAAAAAACTCTTTTAATTCATTGCTATTGAAAAGCAGGCCATTGTCAGATTTGGAAATAGCAGGGATGCCCCACACTGCAAACATGTCTTTTTTTAAAATGTTATTATTATTTTTTTTCCCCTGAAAATCTGTTAATTTCAAGCATAATACATCTCAAATCAATAAAACAAACTTAGAACAACTCAGGCCATTTCACTACAGCATTCATCAACCCAGCGAGCTCTGTAGCAACATGCGAGTACGCATACATTGCATATATGTAAAAGTTTAAAAAAACAAAAACCTTGAAGAGGCTCACAAATCATCTACATCATGCTTGGTTCTCGTGAGAGTTAAGGTACTGTATGAGATACTGCCAATAATCTTTCGGCCTGGATCGAGCAGGAAGCTCTTCCTCATACGTCCTTAAAGTGTCCTGGCAATGGGATAGATCACCCAGCCATTGTTTAATAGTTGGAGTAACTTTACTATCCCAGCATATAGATATTCGTCTTTTGGCAAGGAGTAATGCTACAGCACAATATTTACGTTTCAGAGCTCTTACATCTCTCAGCAATCCCAGTAAGCATACCTGAACATTACATTCGATGGTCACACCCACCATTTCTGTCCATGTCGCCGTAACTTGTTCCTAGTAGTCGCGTATTTTAAGACAAGACCACGCCAAATGTATGAAGTCAGCTTTGTCGTGCCCACATCTCTTACAGCACGCTTCCGGACGAAGTCCATACTTATACAGTTTTACAGGTGTGTGATACATCTGGTGCAGCTACTTGAAATGTACCAACCGTAAATTACCATTTGGCGTTAACATTCTAATTAAATCACAAGTTATGTGCCAATCTTCCTCTGACAGCGGTGTGTCTAGTACTGAATTCCATCTTTCTCTGGCATCATTTGAGGTTCCGTTCATCTCATTTTGCGCCACAGTATAGAGACAGGATACTAAATGTGCATTATTCTTAGATGCAAGTATCAGTTGCAATGCGTCAAGTTGTGGTGGCTCATCTGGGTATGAGGGATATCATTTTTTGACCGCCTCCTGCAACCTAAAGTGAGTGAAGCGAAACAGTAAAGTTTGATTCTGCACATATGACAGATCTTGCACGGTTATGAATTTCCCGTTTTTATAGGTCTCCTAGTGTGTCTAGCCCTATCTTCTGCAATAGTCCCATGCCTACCTTTTCGTTGGTGACCGATATTTCAGGGTGGAAGTGAAGTGGTTGAGCCGGCGCATATAGTGGTAGTTTGTTTGCCATCCTTCCAAGTCTGTGCCATGCGTTATTTGTAGCGTCAATGGTATTAATATCTTTATCGTGTAAAGGCTGGTGTTTGTTTGTGATGATTGCTGTCAGTGGTATGGGTATAGCATCACCTTCCTCCACAGCTATGTGTGTTAAGTATGGGATTTGGTGGTACCAGTACGTGGCATATTGTGCACATAGGTAGTATAACAAAAAGTCTGGAACACATAGCCCTCCTTTGGAGTATGGTAGTGTTAATGTGCGGATTCCAACACGGGCATGTTTGCCTGCCGAAATTAGTCTGGTCACTGCCGAAGTAATACGCCGGAAAACCTCCCTCGGTGGGGGAATCGGGATATTGTTGAATAGGTAAAGGAGCTTGGGTAGTATGACCATTTTTACAATCGCTATGCGGTCGGCCATTGACAATGGTAGTTGTATCCAGCGATTTACCTTATCCTCGATTGAGAGCAATGTTCTCTACCATAGTTAGTTCGAATGACAATATCTGGGTCTCTATGATACCATATTCCTAAGTATTTGATGGGATCTTCCTGCCATTTCAATGGGAAATCAGTGGTGTGGGGCAATGTGGTGTCAGTGAGTGGAATAATGGATGATTTGTCCCAGTTTATCTGGAGTCCAGAATGTCCACCAAATTTAATATACTCCCACAACAAGGGTGCTAAATGAATCTCGGGTTCTCGAACATACAGCAACATGTAATCTACATATAATGATATGTGCAGTGGTCTGCCTGGGAATTGCAGCGCAGATGGGTGATGATTTTGTCGTACTTTGCATGCCAGTGGTTCCAGGGCCAGGGCAAATAATAGGGGAGATAGCGGACAGCCTTGCCGTGTTCCACGCTCTATCGCTATCGAGTCGGCGGTGTAGCCATCGATTCGTATCCGAGCCACTGGCTGTGTGTATAATATCTTGTCCCACTGGACGAACATCGATGGGAAGCCCATCCTGTTTAGCACTGTTATAAGGTAAGTCCATTCAATGGAGTCAAACGCTTTGGCAGCATCCAACATTACTGCCACTGATTTAGCACTCGGTATCCGGTAATGGGATAGGGTGAACAAGGTGCGGGTGTTATGTGTGGTTGTTCTTGATGGTATAAAACCAGATTGGTCTGGGAGGACCAGGTTGGTCATAAGAGGTTGTAGACGCGTTGCATGTATTTTAGCCAATATTTTTGAGTCCACATTTATGAGGGATAAGGGGCGATATGAGTTGCAAAGCTCTGGATCTTTGGACGGTTTTAACAGTGCGATCACCATCGCTTCCCTTAGGGTCGGTGGGAGTATGCCTTTGTCAAATGCATCTCCAAACATCGCAACTAGACGAGGGGCTAATAAATCAGCGTAGTGTTTGTAAAACTCACATGTGAAACCGTTGGGTCCTGGGGCTTTGCCATTCGGCAGGGTCTTAATTACGTCAGTAACTTCCTCCACAGTGATCAGGAGCGAGAGATATGCCCTCTGCGTGTCCGAGAGCCAAGCAATGGCAACGTCTTCAAGGCACCTAAATATTTCTTCAGGTGACGTATTGATCTGGGTTTTATAAAGCGCGCTGTATGTTGTAACAAATTCTCACAGGATATCTTGGGGGTCTGTGTGTATGGCTCCCTGTTCGCTACGTATTTGTAAAATCGCTTGGGATTTCCGCCCCTCACATATTCTGGCCAGCAATACTCTGCCTGGTCTGCCCCCCTCCCCAAAAGCATGGGCTCTGGGACGTTTGTGTAGATATTTGACCTCATCTTCTGCAAATGTTTGATATTTAGTGAGTTCCGTCCTTATTTCTCCCAAAAGTGCTTTGTCTTGGGTTAATTCGTATTGGTGTCCCAGTGACTGTAGCTTCATCTCGCAATGCTCTAACTGTGTCCTAATGTCACGCAATATCCCTACCGTGGTGCTGATGCACACCCCTCGTAACGTGGCTTTAAAAGCCTCCCACAGTAGACTTGGGTCCTCTGTCGAACTTTCATTGAGCTGAAAGTAGTCTTTGATCTCCTCGGCTATGGTATTGTCGTACAACGAGCCTGTAAGTGCGGTGGCATTGAATCTCCAGCTGTATGGAGGTGGTGTGTAATGCAGTATTTTGAGGGTCAGCACTATTGGATTGTGATCAGATAGGAATTTGGGCAAGTGATTAATGTTCGTTGTCCATAATAACGCATTTTTTTAGCCTAGCCAATAATCAATACGTGACCAACTTTTGTGAGCAATGGATGTGTGTGTTGATTCTCCAGCGTCCGGATGCCTCGTTCTCCATATATCATGTAATTGTAAATCTGCCATCATATCTAGTATTTTGGCGCGTGCTTTTCTATGTGGTTCAGTCGTCATCCCCGATCTATCTGCTTGATCACTGAGTGCTAGGTTCAGATCTCCACCCCATCGCAGGAAACTGTCTAGTCTATCATGTAGATGTTGCCATAGTTCATGATAAAATTCAGGAGCATCCACGTTCGGTCCATATGTGTTAACAAGGGTGAACTTATGTCTCCTCAACACCCCCGTTACTATCACGTATCTCCCTTGCCTATCGCGTATGACGTTTTCAATTTTAAAGTTCATACCCTTTTTTATCAGGATTGAAACACCTCTGGAATATGAGGAGTATGTAGAGTGATGAGCGTTCTCTGCCCACTTCTGGCCTATTCGGGTGTGTACGGTCAGAGCAATATGGGTTTCCTGCAGCAATTCAACATCTATATGCCACCTTTCTAGGCAGGCAAACATTTGTCTTATCTTTTTCGGGTTGGCAAAACCTCTTGTGTTTCATGTGAGCATATTTAAAGTGGATCTACCTGGTACCTCGTGTGTCAAGACGTATCTAGATGAAGAAACGTAAGAATGTGAATATGGTGTAACTGCCGTCCTCTTCCGTGTGCCGGTCCAAGTATGCGCACTCATTAAACACAAAGCATAGTGAACCAGTGCACCCTGTGTCTCCGCAATGCCTCTCAAGCGCCATGGCCTAAAAACAAAAACATTTCCCCCATCCCTCCACCCTCCTCCCATATCATCAGCCCAATTCTGTCGAAGCCCTGATCTCCCCTTAAACTTCAGAAACCTCATAAACCGTGTGGGGAGTACCCATGTAGGGGTCCGCCTAGGGTGCACTTCACCATCCAGTGTATGGATGTGGGCAGATCATCATTAGGTTATAGGCAATTGTTACATTTCTTAACCAAAACCTAGTACAACACGCATTTTAGAGTATGGGCGTTATCCCAAAACTGTGGCTGGCTGCCTTTATAGCAAAGGTTGAATATAACACACTTTGGCAGTAGTTTACACTTTCTTGTATTTGAAATATGTTCAGTAGTCTCATGTTGTTAATTATTGGATTTGTAACAGGGCCAAAACAAAGGAATTAGTCGGTAGCTGGCTCGAGTTAACAAGCCTTAATTTAGCAATAAGGTCGGTTACCGACATCAGGCTAACCATGTCGTCATACATATTGGTGGTTGACGTAGCATGATAGGGTTTAGTTTTCCTCAAGTCTGCATGTAATCGCCAGTTAAGTCTGCGTATGCCTGAGGATTGGCAGGTCTATACAGTTCTCGCTACTGAGCCAGTTTTTTGTGAGCAGGTGAACACTTGCATTGAGTATTCTAGTGGCCAGAAATACTCCATTAGGCTCCTGTCTGTATACATTACAAAGGTTAATTATAGCACACTGCTACGCAAAGTAGTCTAATAAGAAGGCAGTTTGCCAACGTGGACCTGTGAGCGTTGAATAGAAGATCCCGGCATTCGTTTGGGTAGCATGTTCCTTATTGTTCACCCTATAACCCACCCCAGTACATTCCAATGCACAACTCATCGTGGGTTACTCTTGCACATCTTACCACTCATGGACCATTTGTATCCAATCAGTCCTGTTTAGAAGAGCCGTAAGCCATGCAGGTGCGCAACAGTTCTTGGATGTGCACTATTAGCCATGCCCTAAACATTCCTGTGCCCTGTTTCACTCATTCCGACTCCTGTAAATGATCAGCTTGTTTACTTTCCTTACGCTGTTTTGCATTTTTCCTAAGGAAGTCCTGTGCTGCTTTCGGTGTAGAGAGGATTGTTGACTTGCCATCCCAGTTTATCTTCAATCGTGCAGGGTACAGCATTGCATAGTCTATCTGCATGGTGCGTAATTTAGCCTTTACATTTGCGAACTCTTTGCGTGCCTGCTGTACCGCCATGGTGTAGTCAGGGTAGAATTCCATTCTGTTGCTTTGATGGTTCACCTGCTGTTTTTCTCTCTCCATCCGCAATATACAGTCACGGTCACGGTAGTTTAAAATTCGGGCCACTCTAGGTCTTGGCGCCGCCCCCGGAGGTGGGCGAGGGGCCAGCGACCTGTGGGCTCGCTCCACTATGAACAGCTGGGATAGTTGTTCCGCACCAAAAATCTCCCGGCATAGCTCCTCTACATAGGTTTCCATTTGACCCATGTTTGTTGACTCCGGGACGCCCGTGATGCACACGTTATTGCGGCGGGAGCGAGCTTCCAAATCTTCTGCCTTGCTTTTTATCACTTCCAGCACCTTTTCCATGCCATCACATTTATTAGTATTCGCTTGCGCCTCATCTTCTACAGCCGACAGTCGATTTTCAGCTTCATCTAGTCTCTCCCCCTGTCTGTCCAGCTTTGTTGCCATGTTGTCCACGCGAGTTGTAAGATGGTCCAGTTTACCATTAATATCTTGGAGACTTGTTTGAATTGCTTTCAGAATGGACTCCATGTTAGGCTCCGCCGCTCCGTTTGTTTCCGCTTCGGTGTCAGATTGGGTCGTCGGCCCTCGAACTGATCTTCGTGCCTCAAAAGTCAGTTTTGGCTGCTGCTTATCTTGTTTCCCCATCGTGTTCAAATGTGGGCCTTTGATGAATGGTTAATGGCACAATATTGGGTCGCAAACGTTGTTGCTTTTCGCGCCTGAATGCTCGCAGTACCGATGGAACACTGAGGGTTGTACTATGAGGGATCAGAGGTAGGTGCTAGTCTTTTGAGCCTTGTTTGAGGGTTTGGAGTGTGTGCAGATTCGGTGAGTTGACATTGTTGAGGACTTCAGCTGGTAAGCATTCATAAGCGCTTTTATCCTTTCGTGAGATAGCGCCCCCGAACAGCTACCCCAACTAGATTTGTTGGACTTAACTCAAAAGTTGCAGGTTGCGCGTGATCATGTGTGTGTGTGCTTCCTCTGAGTCGTCCATTCCGGTGGGGACTCTGTACTCAGCTGCCTTATGTTTCCAACCCACGTTGGCGTAGTCTCCTCCACAAAATGGTTGCTCCCAATCCACACCATGGATGTCCCCACAGCTGAATAATCAGCGGCAAAGCACTTCTTGAATCATAAGTCGCCCATGACATAGAACATACATAGTGTTGCACGTTTAAAACATTCTGTGCACATTCTTATTCGTGAGGCATGCTATCCTTCCAGGTGCTGTAACGGAGTTCATAGACCGGGTAGGGTATGTCTAGTTGTGCGCACTGTGTGGTCTGTTTGTCCAGGGAGCAGTCTTCATATCTAGTTGCCTTGTTTTATGTTGGCGCAGTAAGGCAGTATGCATTCATGGACGATTGGTCTCATTTGCCTAGTGGCGGTGGCGATCCGCCCGACATTAATGCCCGCCCGCCACCCATTTCCCCCTGCAATATTACTATGGCGGGGGGACTGCGGCGGACGTAAACACCGTCCGCCACTTTTCCACCCCGGCCGCAAGGCGAAAATGTTTAATATGGTGGCAGTGTCTATGAGACACCGCCAGCCATATTATGATGGGCTTCCTGACATGCTTTTCCGTGGCGGCAATGCCGCCACGGAAAGGCATGTGGAGACTCCCTGCGGGGGCCCATGGCGGGCCCCCTGGGAGTCCGGGGGGTGCACATGGGGATACCTACGGTACCCCCCGCATTTCAAAGTGCAGCATGGCAGGCACCACGCTGTACCTGTCATGTGGTGCATTTTAACCATTGCGGCGGGCGGCGCTTTCTGCACCGCCCGCCGCAATGGTAAAAATACAGGATGCGCCCACCAGTGTGGCGGGCGCATCCTAATGCCCAAGGTGGGACCGCCGCTCCTATGTCGGGCGGTCCCGTTTTGCACGAGGATGACTGGCAGGCAAAGTCCGCCCGCCATCTAATGGGGGCCATAGTCTGCATCCTAAATTGCATTATGCATATTGTACCCAGATGTAAATGTATCTTGTAAAAAACCTATGTGGATTTGCCCAGATGTAATTGTGCCTTGAAAACCTGTGTTCATCCTGCTCTGTAGCAATAGTTATGCTAAGAAAACACGTTATGTCTAGAAATGTTAAAACACTTTGCACGCGCCAAAGAAACACAACCTCACAAAAGAAAGACACCCAAAATGAATCTTCCTTTAAATGCATCTTTATGCAGCAAAATGTTCTTTCATGTGTCTTTATAATGCGTTTCTTAGTTTTGTGATTTTATATCATCATAGACTACTGTGTCTTTATGCTGCTACTTTTCCAGCTTTAGTAAATGGAATGTTTCGTCCCTCGCTGAGACCCATCACGTAGAAGCTTCTGGCGCGTGCTTGGGTGGCTCCGCACTATAAAAGGAGCCACGCCCGTTGCACAGCGCTCCTTATTCTCTCTGTCTTCTGCTGGCAGCCGCCTTTGTGTCCTGCTGATTTTGGTGGCTGGATTGTGTAATGTTGGTGTGTGCTGGGCCGTGGGAAGGCCTGATTATCTCCCAGTCGCGTGCGCAGGGGCAGGTCGCGCACCAGCATCAACTCAGGCACACACTTCGTGATAGTCGGAAGTGACGTGCACGAGCGCACGTCCCCCTTTTATTCAGCCCCGCAGGCCACGCCTGGCCTGCGGATGTAGGGGTGCGTGTGCGTAAGTAAGATAGACCGTAACAGCACTACATCCCTATCCAACTATATAAAACATCTCACAGCGTCTAAACATTGGGTCCAACTAGACTTAAAGTTCAAAAGAGGTCACTGTACTTGCATGTCCCTTGGTGGCGGCTTCAGGGCCTCAGCAGACAGGCATAGTCCTTTAACTTCTGACTTGGTGGTGGATTGGGCCGCAGGTTGTACCTCGGAATGTTACCTCTGCCGCATTCTGTGGCGCGGGGTGTGTCTCTGGTGGCAGTTGACCCGATTGGGGATCCACATTCCAGTCCAGGTCTCTCTGTCTGTGTCCCTGCTGATGGATTGTTTTCATCCTCATGGGTCATGGCTCCGGGTGGTTCACTATTTTCGTCTGTAGTTTCTAGACTTGCTCTCGGCCCAGGGGTTATCACTTTAAAACAGGAGGTGTTCCTCGATACTTCCTCTTCACCCTTTCTTGCAGTGATCATGGTGTCTTTCGTGGCCATTACGGTCCATGGGCCTGGTTCATAGGGAGTTTGGAATTTTCCTCCAGGGCGCCTGTTTCGTATGACCACTTGGGTTCCCTGGCACAGCCGCCTCGGTGTGGCTCTCCGGCGCCGGCCTTAAGTAACGTGGCAAACTCCGCTCCCTGGAACGGCGGTCCATTGTCACTCCGTATTTCCTCCGGGTATCCAAACATGGAGAATATCTTTTCTAGTGCGGGCCCTACGTGTGAGAAGGCCGTGGAGTTGACCTTCTCAACTAACGGGTACTTAGAGTATGAATCGATAGCCACTAACGTGTGTCCTTCCCCCGGGAAACTTCCAAAATCTATGCTGACCTTGGTCCATGGGGTCGTACATGCTTCTTCCGTGATTATCGGAGCCGGCCTCTCAGGATCACTTGTCAACTGGCATGACATGCAGCTCTTCACGTAGTCCTCCACCATGGTTTCCAGTTTGGGGAACCACACCTTCTCCCTCATGCGCGCCTTCATTTTCGTTGTGCCTTGGTGGCCACCATGGGCGAGTTGCGTGGCCCGGTACCTGAGACTCTGCGGTATCACCAGACGCGATCCTCTTAACAGCACTCCTTCTTCTGTGGCGCTGAGTTCATGTCGGACATGCCAGAACTTCATGAGAGCCTCTTTATCTGCGGCGGTCCAGGAGTTGGGTGGGTGTAGGTAGTTAACCCAGGAACCTTCCCGAACAGCTTGGAGTGACCTCGTGTATATGTTATCATCCGCGGCTGCTTCTTTGATTTCCGCAATCGACATGCATTGTGGGCACGAGGTGAGAGCTACCCATTGAGCGTACTCCTCACCGTCGTCATCTGTTGGTACAGTCTCCTGTGGCAAGGGGTGGCGCGACAGGTAATCAGCAGGATTTTTGGCCCCTGGGCGATATATCACCTCCATTCCGTACGATTGAAGTTGAATCACCCATCTTTCAATGCGTGGTGGTGGGTGCGGGGCAGTTCCCTTGAAGAGGGGCACCAGGGGCTGGTGGTCGGTGACCATGACGAATGGGTGGCCTTGTAGGTATAAGTGAAAGTGGCTGCAGGCCCACTTGATGGCAAGGGCCTCCCGCTCTATTTGGGCGTACCTGGTCTCGGTTGGGGTCAGGGCCTTGCTGGCAAATGCTAGTGCTGTCCATTGTCCAGGCTTGTGCTCTTGGGTCAGGACTGCTCCCAGACCTACCGGGCTGGCATCAACGATTACCTTGGTGCGTTTCGCAGGGTCGAAATAAGACAGAGTTGCATTTTCCAGGAGGGCATCCTTGATTCCCTGAAATGCTTTGTTTTCTTTCGGGCCCCACTGCCACATGGCATCCGTTTTGGTTAGTGCTCGCAGCGGTTCGCTTCGAGTGGCTAGGCCCGGTATGAACCGGCCACAGTAAGTGGCCATCCCGAGGAAGCTCCTCACTTCCGTCGGGGACTTTGGCGCTGGGGCGTCCTTGATGGATCTGGACTTCCTCGGGTCAATTTGAATTCCCTCCTGGTTGAACACGTAACCAAAGAACTCGATGGAAGGTTGAAAAAACTGACATTTGTCTCTGTGGAGCGTCGCTCCATAAGTGCTCAGTCTCTTCAGGACGTCCCGAAGGTGTTTGTAGTGTTCTGACGCGGTGGCAGAGTGAATCAGAACGTCGTCGCTGACATTGATTACCCCCGGCAATCCAGATAGGCGTTCTCGGATTGTGTTTTGGAACACCTCTGCCGCAGACGAGATGCCGAAGTTGAGGCGTTTGTAGCGCCGGAGGCCGAGATGGGTACTGAAGGTGGTGATGAATCGGCTCTCCTCTGCAAGTGGTAACTGATGGTATCCGGCATTGAGGTCAATTTTTGAAAACCACTTCGAGCCATTTACATCGGCCACTATGTCGTCCATTGTGGGAGTTAGATGTCTCTCCCTCCGGATGGCTGTATTTGGCAACCGCATGTCGATACACAGGCGAATTTGCCCGGCTGCTTCGGCTTTTCTACAATGACCATGGGTGAGACCCACGGGGTGGGTCCCGTTACTTTCTCAATGACACCGAGGTTCTCTAGTTTTTCAAGTTCCTTTTCCACCATTGGGCGAAGGTGAAATGGTATCCGGCGGTGGCGCAGTGCTGTGGGAGAGACAGATTTGTCAATGTGGAGTTTGATATGGTCACACTTTATGCACCCAAGACCTCTGAACAACTCAGGAAATCGTTCCAGCAGTTCATCCACTTGGTGGGCTCGGATGCGGTTGGCAAATACTATCAGTTTTAAGTCCTCCGCAGTGTGGCTACTTAGCAGGGTGTCAGCTTCCCGGTTAATTATGTGGACTGTTGCCATTATCTCCGACTCATCGGCCTGGATGGGTATTATGATTTTTCCCTTGAGGGGTAGCGGTGTGTCCGCTCCATAGGCGAAAATTCTTGTCTTGGATGGTAGTAGCTCGGGCCGCGGGCGTAATTTGTTGAATTGTTGCAGTCCCATGACATTAACGGTGGCGCCCGTGTCGATGACAGCCTTCACCTCGTTTTGTCCCATTTGCACCACGCATGTGGGTTGTGGTCGTCGTCTTCGCTTGAGTTCCCGGGTGAAGGAGATGACGTATGCCTCCTCATCCTCCGAGTCCGAGCCATCGTATATCGTGGGTAAGTGTTTTTCTGCTTTCACCAGGGGCGGATCGGTCAACGACAACTGGCGGACAGCCTTTGTGGGTGTCCATGACCTCTTGGGATTCTTGGACTGGTTTTTCCTGCGGCAGACCGACGCGAAGTGGTTTGGGATTCCACAGCTTCCACAGCTTGCATATGTTTGTCCCTGGGCCGGGCAGTCCTTGGCTGCGTGTGGTTCATGGCCGCAGTACCCACAACGGGCTTGGGGTGAATTTCTCCGGGGTGCTTTTTGCGCCGGACCACGTTGTCGGGGTCGAACGGCGTCTGCACGTTCCACCTTGATGGTTTCAGTCTTGACGGGGACTTTGTGTAGGGCCTGTTCCATGGCCGTCGCTCTGATGTTTGAGAGTTCGTGGGATCTGGCCAGGATAAGGATGTCTTCTAGGGAGATCCCTGGTTTGCGTAGGATCAGTCCTCTCAGTGTCTTGTCCCGGCACCCTTGAATGATCTGTCTTCTTATGGCCCTCGGTTGATCCTCATCGGCGGAGCTGGCTATCTCCCTGACGCGGGTATGGAACTGGTCCATTGACTCCCCGTCCCGTTGGCGTGCTTGCCCCAGTTCGAACACCTCAAAGTCCACGTTCAGTTGGGGATCGAAATGGCCGTTGAGAGCAGCAACAGCGGCGTCATAGCTGTCAGCTGCACCCGTATTGGGGAGGTGTTTTAATAGTCTAAAGATCTCATCCCCCGCATAGTGAAGCAGTAATGACCTTTTCACGGCGTTGTCCGTCTCCCTCGTGACCACGAAGTAGTTTTCCAGTCTTTCGAGCCAGATTTTCCACCGTGGCGAGGCCGTGGACGGGTCTATCGCCTCACTGAAAGGTGGCAGCACCCCGGCTGCGGCGTACTGGAAAGGAATGTTGATGATGGCGCTGGTGGCTCGCCGTCCCCCTTGGCGGAGAAGTCTCTGTGATTGTTGAGAGTGCGCCCGGAGTTTGTTCTGTCCCCTCACAGGCTGCGGCAGCGTGCGTACATTTCCTGGGTTCCACCCCTCTTTCCCGCCTGTTTTCTTCTGTTTTTTTTTTCTTTTCTTTTCCTTTACGGCACCCACGTGGCAGCAGCTTGGCTTGCTTCAGGTGTACCACGTGTCCAGCGGGCAGTCGGCGGCGAGAGGGTCGTGGCCCCTCCAGGGTATTCTGCCAGGCTGCCTAGACGTCGATAGCCCCCAGTTCAGGAGCAAAACAGGGTCCTCCAGGCCTATGTAGGCCGAAAACGCGTTGCACGCGAGATGCGTGGGACGTAGCAGGGTGTTTCCCGCCGCTCACGCGAGATGCGTGAGACACGGCAGCGTGCGGCGAAATCCACGGACCACGCAGGATGCGTGACAAACGGCAAGCTGTCGCAAACGGTGGAGCGGCCGTGTCGAGGCGGTGGCAGCCAGCAGCAAAGTTCCCTCCACCCGCGGAGCAGCAGCGGGGAGGGGATTCAGGCCCCGGCAAGGGAGGGGAAAGGAGCGCGCCGGCTCCAGGGAAGTGGGTACAGCCGCCAGTTCATGCGCGGTGACGAGAGCAGGCAGCTCCGTCAGACCTCCGGTGCACGGGCGAGGGTTGGGCCCCCTCCGCTCGTCGCCAATGTAATGTTGGTGTGTGCTGGGCCGTGGGAAGGCCTGATTATCTCCCAGTCGCGTGCGCAGGGGCAGGTCGCGCACCAGCATCAACTCAGGCACACACTTCATGATAGTCGGAAGTGACGTGCACGAGCGCACGTCCCCCTTTTATTCAGCCCCGCAGGCCACGCCTGGCCTGCGGATGTAGGGGTGCGTGTGCGTAAGTAAGCTACACCGTAACAGCACTACAGATTGGAGTCCAATTTTTTCTCTGCCCTTCTGCGAGGTGAGCTGTGTTTGGAGACAAGAGAATCATTAGAATTACTGTTCATTCTGAATCAGGGTAAGACGTTTTTTGTTCATTACTCAGATGGATAGAATACAATATTTTTGGACCATGTTTACTTCTTTGGCGATTTCGAAGCAGAAGACAGTTGCATATCAACGAAGAACTTAAAAGACTGAGAATCTTTCGAGACTTGTTATATTTGACCTAGAGAGGTTGAAGGTTAATTTTGGAACTTTTGAAAGAAGGAACTTTTAACAGGAAATAACTTTGAACATTTGTTCTTGTACAAAGTTGCGAGGTCCCGCATTCTCTCTATATAAAAGAACTTGGAAAATACTTAGAAGGAATGAGGCTGGTGGGTATGGTTCTCTTTGAGTATGTTTTAACCCCTTCCATGCTCATGACGAGCTGAGCTCGTCATGAGTTGTGCCGCTTGCATGCTCATGACGAGCTCAGCTCGTCATGTAACGCGGCTTTTTAAAAAAAGCCGCACAGCGCGAAAAAAGCCGCCGCACGCATGCTGTTAAGAGGTGTAATATAAAGAAATAGAGCATTAATGAATCTTACATTTTTTCCACAATATTGAAATATCACCAAACCTTATCCCTGTTAAACAGTAAGGGAACCCAGGTAATTACCAAAATTATATTTTACAGGCGCAAATACTTGCATTTGAAGTTGTTCCTTTTCAAGCTGTTCTTATTCTCTTTTCCAGATCTCCTTCCCTGCTGTTTACTTCCTACCTTCCTTTCCCCCGCCTGGCCACTCTAATGATCTGTGTCCTTATGACAATCAGACTTGGAGCTGCCTGGATGTGGAACCTTCTATCATCGCGCAAGCTCTGAGGAACATCGAACCTTTTGACACTTTTCCTCATTGGAGATATTAACTTGCATGCATATATTTTGTGCTTATGCTAGCTTTTCATGGTAAACTCTGACTCATTGTGCATTATTTCTGCTTCCATATCAGCATCTTGTCTGTTCTGCTTGTTCTTTTGCTCTTGCAGCCATTAGCATTTACTCTAAACTCAATCAATCAATCAGGGTTTAGTGTGCATGCCTACTCATCCATGAAGATCTCAAGGTGCTGAGGGGGACGTGGAGCTGCTGATCCATCTAGGTGCTGGGGTTCAATCAAAGAGAGGTGAATTGGGTAAGCGATGGAGACGGCCTGAAGTGGAGAGGCCCCTCTGATATTCGCCCCCTAACTGCAGCGCTGGACACACAAAGTACTGTCATCTCATCCCACTGGTACTAGACTTTTATATCCCTTGTGTGTACTTTCTATCCCTCTAATTGGTCGTTGGTTGGAGGCCTCAACCAGTGACTCTTTTTGTTATTGAGGCATACTTGGTTGTTCGGGAACTACTCCACTTCGTCCTAGCTATTTGGATTTTTGTAGATTTAGATTGTGAATTGTTTGTCTTCTCGTCCAAGCTTAACAGAGCCTGGAAGATCCAATGGTTAAAAGGAAAGCTACAAACAATGGGGAGGGCTGTCACTGAAGAAAGGCAACAAAGTTACAAAATCGTCCAAACAGTCATTGCGTAATGGATCCCATTATTGATCTTGTAGGTGATTGTGAGGAGATTTGCCCCATCTGGCCTGTGTGGTAGAGCTACTAACGAGACCAGCGCTTTACCCCCATTCCAACTACTACCCCCGACAAAATCACTCCTTTAATCCCCGATATGTTCAAAAGGCCTCCCTTGAAGGGACAGCAAGTGGCAGCTCATGAAAGGCCTATGGGTAAACAGAGCAACAAGATTTCTATGCCAAGTCCTCGTCCATGTGAGGGAAGTTCCACAGAGCCAGCCATTATTTGTAGAAATAGGTTCTCTCCCTTAATGGAAATTCCTGAGGAACCCAGTGACCTTTTGGGGGAAGAAAGAGATCATGTTGGATGTGGTGATATAAAAAACAGGGATGTTCAGAGAACAGATATCTGACCTAAAGGCCCATACTAGGCAACTCATAGACGAAGTCAAACAACTTAAAGGTACAATCGACACACTATCTGCAGCACTAAAAACATGCCCCAGTATTAACCGCCAAGTTACTGAAACTCCAATATGGGACACAAGATTATATATTGACCAACACTATTACGGGAATCTACGTAGCTCAAATCTAGAATCCGAAACCAAAGACCAACTGGTAACATGTAAGAACCAACCATTTTACAGCCCCAAATTTTTGCAGTACCCCTTCATTAGCGACAAGCCAGTTAGTAGACCTAGTTCTGTGCTAAATATAGGCAACAAAATAGAACTTCACAGCTTTTACCATCTCAAAGAACCGTCTAGGACAGCATCATTTACTAGAGGGAGTCATTTTGACAAAGCCCTGTCCCGTCCTTCTAAATGCGAAATCTTTTTGTCCAAAGTTCCAAAAATTTAACCTAGTTTAATAAAGGAAGACGAGAACTCCCTGATTAATAAATGCACCCAGTGGTTGAGACATGTGCGAAAGTGTAGATCCATAATCAGGGAGGATATCTCCTCCGCCTTACGACAACCATTTAGCGGTAACAATACTGATTATGTGTGTCTCACTTTGGTCTCACCACTATTGCCAGAAAACCTGGCGGCCTTCAACTTAAGAACATCTCACATGATACACTCCGATATTAGGCTGCAACTTAATCCTCCTAACTCTGATTCCACTCAAATTCCCACCGCTCCAGGGTCAAGTGTAACCGGGGATTCGTCCGTACAAAATGTAGATTGACTCCTAACAGATTTACGTCTTGCATCCAGTTCACAAGAAGTCATTCAACTAGGAGAGATTGCGAGCCACTGTTCAAGACCTTATCCTGGTATTGGCCATGCAGGGAAGAGTCCTGTAATAGAACTACACTGGGCTACATTACCTCTATTGACTGACTCCTCTAGCTTAATAGATAACCATGATATAACTTTAGTCAATCCCAATACCAGATCAGTTTGGGAGGCTAGCACGGGTTACTTATTAGATATTCCAGATTTATCTTTCATGACTATAGCTTCCTGAAATATAACAGGCCTGTCGCCCAAGGCTCCATCATTGGACCGGTCAGACTATATAGACAAACAGGATAGCGTAGCTTTTCAAGAGACCTGGGCGCTCACTCCAGTTTACCACCCCGGCTATCTAAACTTTTATAACCAGCAATCAGTGGCTGGAAATGTAGACCCTCGGGAGGGATAACAATATGGGTAAGGCTGAGCCCCCTTTACAAGATAGTAGAAAAGGTGACTGGCAGCATGGATATGTTGGATATACTTATCAGTCCCAAACACACCCCAATGTACTTGTAGTTAACGTATATGCTAGGGGTTTGGCGGGTGGCAGACTATCCAAGACAATTACAGACCTTTTACAGTTTTTTAGATAAAATGAGCCAGGGGGACAATATAGTCATAGTGGGAGATTCTAACACTACTTTTGACCCCCTGGACTCTGAGGATAGCAACCTCAGCGTGAATGAAGATGTCCAGTGGGGCATACCCCAACTAGAGATACCGCCAATTAAAAAATGGACCAAGGCAGCAATCTAACTCAAAGCATTCAACTTAAAAAGGGGGGTTAGGGCAGTGAACGGTTGTACACCCTCCGACCGCTTAGGAACACACACATATAATACTGGTCTAAGAAGCAGTCGTATCGACTAGTTTGTATTAATATAGAAAATTGGTCATCCTTAGTGGATATGGAGGTCTGTGGTAGGAACGAAAGTGATCACAACCCATTATTGTTTAAACTCAAGGTATTAGGTCACGCAACATCCCTGCCCACGGTTGCCACGATTGGGATAGGTGAGGCCATTCTAAGTAATGATAAGAGGAGGGTTAGGTGTTCACGAATGGTTGAGAACGAAAGTTCCCTTAGAAAAATGAAAGAAGAGGTGTCGAGTACACTAGATACACTACAAAAATTTAATAATCAGGGAAAAATTAATTCTAACATTATTCGACTCCATGAGACCATGTTTGAAAATATTAGGTACTTCTTTGTCAACCTTCAAAATTCCAAAACGACCCCTACCAAAGCACGATCAATAGGGCCTGCAAGAAAGCATATAGGCAGCTGTACAAATCAACGCAAATACTAGCAAAAAAGGAATGGGACGAACAATGGTGAAGGGATCTCCTACAAGCCAGCAAAATGAAAAATATGCAATTTTTCTGGCAGCTGGTAAAGAGGGACAGAGGAGGTCAAGAGAACATTCCCGTAAACTACATTGAGCCTGATCAGTGGGTATCCTTTTTTGAAAACCAGTTCGCAGTTGGAGAGAATCTACCCTCCTTTCAAGTTCCAAGCACAGACATAACAATATCATTTGCACTAAGCGAAGTGGAAAAAGGCTTTGATTCAGGTCCAAAGGGCAGGGCTCCCGGACCAGATTGTATCCCGGCGGACGTTTTTTTATCTGATAAGGACAATTGGCTCCAAAATATTCTAATCCCGCTAATGTGATAGGTAGAGGTGCCCCCGTTCCCGACTGCTGGGGAGGAGCTGAAATTTTACCTATTTACAAGTAGGGGGATCATTCGAGTCCAAGTAACTAGAGGCCAATCAGCCTAATCGATTGTACTCAAAAGATTATGGCTAGATTGGTCCTGCATAGAATACAGACATGGATAGACAAGAATAATATATTATCCCCCTTTCAAGCAGGCTTTAGGACCCTTGTAAGTACAATAGATTGAGTCTTTTACTTTGTTTTAATCTATTGGTGTGTTGTTCTACTAGCGGGTTTTATAGATCTCAAAGCAGCATTCAATACAGTCCCAAGAAACAAGCTCTGGACCGTTTTGAAAGATCCAGGATTGCCCTCTGAGCTTTCACAGCTAGTAGTTAAGCTACACGAACCTAACTATTTGTGCAGGTTTGCTGGGGACCACAAGGTAACACTGCTCTTAAATTTCCAGTCCAGAAAGGGGTGCGACAAGGGTGTGTTTTGGCCCCCACACTGTTTTCACTGTTTATAAATGGTGTGGTCAATTACTTTGAAGATTTTCCCACAGATGCACCCACTATCGCTGGCAAAAAGGCCCCAATATTAATGTTCACCGACGATACCCTGATACTTTCCAAAACACAAGACGGGTTGCAGCGAGCATTAACTCACTTTGAGTCATTTTGTAAGGCCCGAGAGTTGGTGGTAAATGTGCACAAAACTAAATATATGGTGTTGCATAAACTCAAAGTAAAAAAGGCAAGGGTTGTTATGAACCAGGAGCCATTGGAACAAACTGATATATTCACCTACCTAGGTATAACTATAGGTCATAAATTAGATTGGAAACCCCAGATAGAAATCTTGACGCTCAAGCATTCCCAAATTGCAGGAGCAATTCTGAAAGAATACAGACTTTCACAGACTAAGCCTGTAGGTCCAGTACTTAAGATATATAACACCAAGGTTATGGCTTCTATTCTCTATGGAGCGGAGCTCTGGGGTTTTGAAAGTCTGTATCCATTAGCCCAAGCCCAAAACAGATTTGTGAGAGGTCTAACCAGCCTCCCCCAAAGCACACCACTTGCACCCTTATACCTCGATCTGAGGTGTAACTCACTGGTACAGGTTGGAAGATTTAGACCGCTGGCCTACTGGAGAAGACTCTGGTCTACCCTGGAGTTAGTCCACTGCGCCCTACCACTTAAAGATATCAGTGACGCTGATTCTTCCCACAAGATGGGTTGGTTGCAGCTGGTGAAAAGCCCCCTGGTGAATATGGGCATGAGGTATTTATCTGAAGACCAGATGAATAACATGTTTCCTTCAAAAAAGGCTTATAAAGAAGCATATTGGTCTATGATTAGAGCTGGCAACTTGTGCTCCCTCAAATCATCATCCCTGACCAGTATTTTTTCTGAAACACAAGCAGGATCCAATGTATGACGTTTTTGGGATTCATAACAAAGTCCATTGATAGGAAACGTTATTTTGAGTTCCGGATAGGTACATTACCGACAAAAGTCTTCACTAACACCTGGCATCTAACTCAAAATAGTAAATGCTCATTCTGCCAGACTGAGGACGAAACAATATCCCACGTTTTGTTTATTTGTCCAGTATACAGCTTGCCATGAAGCAAATGGCTCAAACCTATCTGTGCGAATATGGGTACCAGGTTGAGTGCAACTGCTCTGCGAATATTAAAGACTAGCACTCAGGAAGTAATTCTGATTGCCCTTGCAAAGTATTTAGGATGAGTGTGGAGAATTCGACATAAGATTGAAAGCAAGTAGACTGTCATAGTGACCATATTAAGCACAGTCTTCTACTTAGCATCTTTCGCATAGTATCGTACTGTATTTTTTAATTAACACTGGGACACACGGTCTAGAATTTTAGATGAATTGTCATAAATTTTTACGAACTATTTTAGACATTTTTAAGCAAAAGTTTGTATAGTTCATTTTAGACAAACTTAAACTGTTTTTAACATGGTTTATATTCATGTCATGTACAGTTTGGTAATTGTTGGGGCTTATGAATTACATATTGTAGTGATTTTATTATGTATTGTCTTTTATGATCAAATTGGTCGAAATAAAGATTTACAAAATTGTAAATTGTAAATTAGAGAGGCATGGTTTTCCAGGTCTTGGCGGCGAGATAGGAGAAGGATCTACCAATCATCTCTGGTCTTTTGGATCCATGGGACAGTGACTAGGGCCAGTTGGGTGGAGCGAAGGTGTCTTGCAGGCATGTGGAATGCGAGGTGGTGGTTCAGTCGAATCACTGACTAAATATCGAGGGACAAAATATAGACTACCTAAAATATAGATTTCAAAATATCGACAGACAAAATATCGAATTCCTATCTACAAACAGGTAAGTACCAAAATATCGTTTATATATATAAATACACATTATAAAAATATCGAATTTCTTAAAATTGATGTAAAATTAAAAAAAATATTAAAAATAAATAGCTAAAATATACTTAAAAATATTAAATTGCCTTAAAATTATTAAATAACTAATTTAACTTATAAAAAAAATACAATCATATCTGTTAAAAAAAAATATATATATATATTAACATAATATTAATGAAAAATACACAATATTATTACTGTAGGATAGAGGAGGTATAAAAATTACTATTCCCACTCCTGGAAGTGCAACAGTAGGGAAAGCGTTGGATAGCGTAGGGGTAAAAATTACTATTCACACTCCAAAGAGTGCAACAGTAGGGAAAGCGTTGGATAGCGTAGTGGTAAAAATTACTATTCCCACTCCAGAGAGTGCAACAGTAGGGAAAGCGTTGGATAGCGTAGGGGTAAAAATTACTATTCCCACTCCAGAGAGTGCAACAGTAGGGAAAGCGTTGGATAGCGTAGGAGTAAAAATTACTATTCCCACTCCAGAGAGTGCAACAGTAGGGAAAGCGTTGGATAGCGTAGGGGTAAAAATTACTATTCCCACTCCAGAGAGTTCAACAGTAGGGAAAGTGTTGGATAGCGTAGGGGTAAAAATTACTATTCCCACTCAAGAGAGTGCAACAGTAGGGAAAGCGTTGGATAGCGTAGGGGTAAAATTTACTATTCCCACTCCAGAGAGTGCAACAGTAGGGAAAGCGTTGGATAGCGTAGGGGTAGAAATTACTATTCCCACTCCAGAGAGTGCAACAGTAGGGAAAGCGTTGGATAGCGTAGGGGTAAAAATTACTATTCCCACTCCAGAGAGTGCAACAGTAGGAAAAGCGTTGGATAGCGCAGGGGTAAAAATTACTATTCCCACTCCAGAGAGTGCAAGAGTAGGGAAAACCTTGGATAGCGTAGGGGTAAAAATTACTATTCCCACTCCACAGAGTGCAACAGTAGGAAAAGCGTTGGATAGCGTACGGGTAAAAATTACTATTCCCACTCCAGAGAGTGCAACAGTAGGAAAAGCGTTGGATAGCGTAGGGGTAAAAATTACTATTCCAACTCCAGGGAGTGCAACAGTAGGGCAAGCGTTGGATAGCGTAGGGGTAAAAATTACTATTCCCACTCCAGAGAGTGCAACAGTAGGGAAAGCGTTGGATAGCGTAAGGGTAAAATTTACTATTCCCACTCCAGAGAGTGCAACAGTAGGGAAAGCGTTGGATAGCGTAGGGGTAAAAATTACTATTCCCACTCCAGAGAGTGCAACAGTAGGGAAAGCGTTGGATATCGTAGGGGTAAAAATTACTATTCCTACTCCAGAGAGTGCAACAGTAGGGAAAGCGTTGGATAGCATAGGGGTACATTTTACTATTCCCACTCTAGTGAAAATGCATTAATATAATTCACATAATTATCAATTAATCAATTAATAATAATTAATCATTTAAGAATTAATTAATTACCAATTAAAAATTAATTAACAATGTAATCAAAATAAATACCAATTAATTAATTAACATATTTAATTAATTATAATTAAATTACTTCCCACCCTATTCCCCTATAAACCCACAACCCGCTACAGAAATAAAATTAATTTAATTCACATAATTATCAATTAATCAATTAATACAAAATAATTTTCAATTAAGAATAATTAATTACCAATTAAAAATTAATTAACAATGTATTCTAAATAAATACCAATTAATTAATTAACATATTTAATTAATTATAATTAACTTACTTCCCACCCTATTCTCCTATAAACCCAAAACCGGCTACAGAATTAAATTGCACAATAATTAAATAACAGAAAATTAATTACTTAAAATAAATTACAAAAATATATACACTTCTCACACATATACTAATAAAAAACACTTTAAAAAATTTGAAATTATTAAAAATTCGATACTTTTAATAAACTATATTATGTACTTCGATATTTTCACTGTCTATATTTTTAAAATCGATATTACATTACTTACCTTCAAAACGATATTTTTCATGTCTACATTCTGTCCATTCGATATTTTGTCCATTCTATATTTTGGACTCGATATTTTGGTTTGTCTATATTTTGGAATCGATATTTTGACCATTTACCGGTTCAGTCATGCTGGTCCCACGTCGTGGAGTGCTTTGTAGGCATGTGTAAGGAACTTGGAGGTGATTCTTTTGTTGACTGGGAGCCAGTGGAGTACTCAAAGGTGTTCGGTGATGTGGCTGCAGCAGGGGATGTTTCTGGGTGATGCCCGCGTAGAGTGAGTTGCCTTAGTAAAGTCTGCTGGTGATGAGTAAGGGTGGGCGTAAAATCCGTTTCGCGGGCGAATTTGCGGATTTTCCGCGATTTCGCGATCCGCGAATCTCGCGAAATCGCGGTAAAATCCGCGAATCAGCGGGGATGAATTTTCAGCCAAGCAAGGGTTACAGCAGCAGGTGCAAAAGTTGAACCTAATTTCTTTGTAACCTTTTACAAAAGGGTTACAAAGAAATTAACTTCAACTTGGGCACCTGCTGCTAAGTGCTTCCAGGCGCCTCGTTGCATACTTGCAACTATTCTCTGACCCTGCTCTGACCCTTGAAGCAGGGTCATAGAATAGTTACAAGTAGGCAACGAGGCACCTTTCCCAGGAATTAAACCTCATCAGGAAGCACTTACAGATATAAAAAACAGGAAGAAGGGAGAGGATGGCAAATACACCCATTTTGAGTTGTCAGGAGGGGTTAAACTAAAAGAGACCTTTACAGCACAATTTTCATATGCATTTTGCTAAAAATAAAAAGCTGTATGTTCTGTAGGGGCAACTCAGGAATCTGGCCCTTCAGAGATCCGGCCTCTCTTGCTTTCTCTCGTTCTCTCTCTCGTTCTCTTTCTCTCTCTTTCTCTCTATCTATCTCTCTCTCCCTCTCCTTTCTTGCTCTATTTATCTCTTTCTCTCTCTCTTTCAAGTTCTTCCTCTTTCTCTGCTTATCTCTTTCTTTCTCCGTTGTTCTCTCTCTCTTTCTCTCTATCTCCCTCTCTTTCTTTCTCTCTCTCACATCCTCTCTTTCTCGCTCTCTCTTTCTCTCTCACTCTCCCTCTTTCTCTCTCTCTTTCTCTTTCTCTCTCATCCTCTCTCTCTCTCTCCCTCTCTGTGTGTCTTTCTCTCTTTCTCTCTCTCTTTCCATGTCTCTCTCTCTCTTTCTATCTCTCTTTTACTTTCTTGCTCTTTCTCTGTCTCTTTCTTTCTTTCTCTCTCGTTCTCTCTTTCTCTCTCCCTCTCTTTATCTCTCTCGATCCCTCTCTCCTCTTCTCTCTCCCTCTCTCTCTCTCTCCCTTTCTCCCTCTCTTTTTCTCTTTCACTTTCTTGCTCTTTCGCTGTCTCTCTCTTTCTTTCTCTCTCATTCTCTCTCTCCCTGTTTGTTTGTTTGTTTGTTTCTGTCTTTCTGTCTTTCTTTCTTTCTTTCTTTCTCTCCCCTCTCTCTCTTACTCTCTCTTTCTCTTTCTCTCCCTCTCTTTCCCTTTCTCTCACTTTCACTTTCATTTTCTTGCTCTTTCTCTGTCTGTCTCTCTCTTTCTTTCTTTCTCTCTCTCTTTCTTCCTTTTTTCTTTCTTTCTTTCTTTCATTCTTTCTTACTTTTTTTTCACTCTCTATCTCCCTCCCTCTCGCTCTCTCTCTCTCTTTCTCTCTTTTGAAACATTGCAAAGATCTCGTAGATGACAAAGTACAAACAAGCATTTGCAATGCAATAGGTCTCGCATGTTTTGTATTTACGTGACTTAGCTGTATTGATATTACAAATTACAATGGCTTTTAATTTTTTTAAATAATTAATACTTAAATAAAAGTGATTTTAATTTATAATGGCAATAGCTTAAACTTTTGTAAATAACTTTTGTGAAGATTATGTTCAGTGTATTTTATTGTGGCGAAAATCCAAGAACAGAAGTGAAATATTAACATCTTTTTGTGACATTTGTAATAAAGTTTGAAACATTGAGAGAACATATTTGAACCAGTTGTTGTTGAATGGTTGCACAGATTGATGCTGGGGTGGCGCTGAGTGGTGCTGTGGTGGTGCTGAGTGGTGCTGTGGTGATGCTGAGTGGTGCTGTGGTGGTGCTGAGTGATACTGGGATGGTGCTGAGTGATGCTGGGGTGGTGCTGAGTGGTGCTGTGGTGGTGTTGAGTGATGCTGTGGTGGTGCTGAGTGATGCTATGGTGGTGCTGAGTGGTGCTGTGGTGGAGCTGAATGATGCTGGGGTAGCGCTGAGTGATGATGTGGTGATGCAGAGGGCAGAAAGGCACAAAAAGCAGTCTAACAAAGGGCAGAAGGGCAGAAAAACAAGGGAAAAACGAGTCTAACAGAGGGCAGAAGGGCACAAAAAAACAGTCTAACATAGGACAAAAGGGCAGAAAAACAAGGGAAAAACGAGTCTAACAGAGTGCAGAAGGGCACAAAAAACGAGTCTAACGGGGCAGAAAGGCACAAAAACGAGTCTAACAGGGCAGAAGCGCACAAAAAACGAGTCTAACAGAGGGCACAAGGACACAAAAACAAGGGAATAACAGAGGGCACAAGGGCACACAAAACGAGTCTAACAGGGGGCAGAAGGGCAGAAAAACACGGGAAAAACGAGTCTAACAGAGGGCAGAAGGGCAGAAAAACAAGGAAAAACGAGTCTAACAGAGGGCACAAAAAACGAGTCTAATAGGGGGCAGAATGAATTCCGCCCTGCATGTTTGTCCACGAAGATGCCACCTTTATGTGCAATACCTCTACTCAACTGGAGTACTTTCTACTGTCTAATCAGTAAGTGCTCCCTCGTTGGCTAAATGTATAGGGGCAGATTTACAATAACTGGCGCATCCCCAGGGATGCGCCAGTTATTGTGCGCCACAGCTCGGCCACCCATGGTGCGCCGCATTTACAATGCGGCGCACCATGTGGCAAAAACGGCACTGATGCGTCACGCATCTGTGCCGTAAAAGTAGCGCATTGCTGGAGCTGCGTCGCGCTTGCGACGCAGCTCCAGCAATGTTCTGGGGGGGCCAATCTCCCCAATGCTTCAAGCAGGCGCAGGGTTTTGACGCAGCATTGGCCTAAAAGTGACTGAGTGAAATCTTGTAGATTTCACTCAGCCACCTTTAGGAGGCTGAGTCGGAACGCCTCCTGATGGCGCAGGGCTTTACAACGTGACGCATCTCACAGAGAGATGCGTCGCGTTGTTAATACCCAGCACCATGGCGCATCTTTTGTGCTGCCGCTGCATCACAAAAGGTCTCGGTAGAGGGTGGCAGTGGTGAACCAGAGGGTGGCAGTGATGAATCAGAGGGTGACAGTGATGAACCAGAGGATGGCAGGGGTAAACCAGAGGGTGACAGTGCTGAACCAGAGGATGACCGTGCTGAACCTGAGGGTGGCAGGGGTGAACCAGAGGGTGGCAGGGGTGAACCAGAGGGCGACAGTGCTGAACCAGAGGGTGGCAGTGCTGAACCAGAGGGTGGCATGGGTGAACCAGAGGGTGGCAGGGGTGAACTAGAGGGTGGCAGTGATGAACCAGATGGTGGCAGGGGTGAACCAGAGGGTGGCAGTGGGGAACCAGAGGGTGGCAGTGGTGAACCAGAGGGTGGCAGGGGTGAACCAGAGGGTGGCAGGGTTGAACCAGAGGGTGGCAGTGATGAACCAGAGGGTGGCAGGGGTAAACCAGAGGGTGACAGTGCTGAACCAGAGGGTGGCCGTGCTGAACCAGAGGGTGGCAGGGGTGAACCAGAGGGTGGCAGGGGTGAACCAGAGGGTGACAGTGCTGAACCAGAGGGTGGCAGTGCTGAACCAGAGGGTGGCATGGGTGAACCAGAGGGTGGCAGGGGTGAACTAGAGGGTGGCAGTGATGAACCAGATGTTGGCAGGGGTGAACCAGAGGGTGGCAGTGGGGAACCAGAGGGTGACAGTGCTGAACCAGAGGGTGGCAGGGGTGAACCAGAGAGTGGCAGTGCTGAACCAGAGGGTGGCCGTGGTGAACCAGAGGGTGGCAGGGGTGAACCAGAGGGTGGCAGTGGTGAACCAGAGGGTGGCAGTGCTGAACCAGAGGGTGGCAGTGCTGAATCAGAGGGTGGCAGGGGTGAACCAGAGGGTGGCAGGGGTGAACCTGAGGGTGGCAGTGGGGAACCAGAGGGTGGCATGGGTGAACCAGAGGGTGGCAGTGGTGAACCAAAGAATGGCAGTGGTGAACCAGAGGGTGGCAGTGCTGAACCAGAGGGTGACAGTGGTTAACCAGAGGGTGGCAGTGGTGAACCAGAGGTGCTGTGATGAACCAGAGGGTGGTAGTCGTGAACCAGAGGGTGGCAGTCGTGAACCAGAGGGTGACAGTGCTGAATCAGAGGGTGGCAGGGGTGAACCAGAGGGTGCTGTGATGAACCTGAGGGTGACAGTGGTTAACCGGAGGGTGGCAGTGGTGAACCAGAGGTGCTGTGATGAACCAGAGGGTGGCAGTCGTGAACCAGAGGGTGGGAGTGGTGAACCAGAGGGCGACAGTGCTGAACCAGAGGGTGGCAGTGCTGAACCAGAGGGTGGCATGGGTGAACCAGAGGGTGGCAGGGGTGAACTAGAGGGTGGCAGTGATGAACCAGATGGTGGCAGGGGTGAACCAGAGGGTGGCAGTGGGGAACCAGAGGGTGGCAGTGGTGAACCAGAGGGTGGCAGGGGTGAACCAGAGGGTGGCAGGGTTGAACCAGAGGGTGGCAGTGATGAACCAGAGGGTGGCAGGGGTAAACCAGAGGGTGACAGTGCTGAACCAGAGGGTGGCCGTGCTGAACCAGAGGGTGGCAGGGGTGAACCAGAGGGTGGCAGGGGTGAACCAGAGGGTGACAGTGCTGAACCAGAGGGTGGCAGTGCTGAACCAGAGGGTGGCATGGGTGAACCAGAGGGTGGCAGGGGTGAACTAGAGGGTGGCAGTGATGAACCAGATGTTGGCAGGGGTGAACCAGAGGGTGGCAGTGGGGAACCAGAGGGTGACAGTGCTGAACCAGAGGGTGGCAGGGGTGAACCAGAGAGTGGCAGTGCTGAACCAGAGGGTGGCCGTGGTGAACCAGAGGGTGGCAGGGGTGAACCAGAGGGTGGCAGTGGTGAACCAGAGGGTGGCAGTGCTGAACCAGAGGGTGGCAGTGGTGAATCAGAGGGTGGCAGGGGTGAACCAGAGGGTGGCAGGGGTGAACCTGAGGGTGGCAGTGGGGAACCAGAGGGTGGCATGGGTGAACCAGAGGGTGGCAGTGGTGAACCAAAGAATGGCAGTGGTGAACCAGAGGGTGGCAGTGCTGAACCAGAGGGTGACAGTGGTTAACCAGAGGGTGGCAGTGGTGAACCAGAGGTGCTGTGATGAACCAGAGGGTGGTAGTCGTGAACCAGAGGGTGGCAGTCGTGAACCAGAGGGTGACAGTGCTGAATCAGAGGGTGGCAGGGGTGAACCAGAGGGTGCTGTGATGAACCTGAGGGTGACAGTGGTTAACCGGAGGGTGGCAGTGGTGAACCAGAGGTGCTGTGATGAACCAGAGGGTGGCAGTCGTGAACCAGAGGGTGGGAGTGGTGAACCAGAGGGTGACAGTGCTGACCCAGAGGGTGGCAGGGGTGAACCAGAGAGTGGCAGTGCTGAACCAGAGGGTGGCAGTGGTGAACCAGAGGGTGGCAGGGGTGAACCAGAGGGTGGCAGGGGTGAACCAGAGGGTGGAAGTGGTGAACCAGAGGGTGCTGTGCCCCTAAACGACTGCATGGGTAACCTCACCATGCAAGCGGCCCGCGAACACGCACAAAGCCCCGCGAACACGCAAAAAACCCCGCGAACACGCAAAAAAACCCACGAACGCGCAAAAAAACAAAAATCCGCAAATTCGCATGAATTCGCGGATTTTGCGGATTGCAAATTCGATTTCGCGCGAATTCGCGGAACGCGAATTCGCAAATTTCGCCTATACTTAGTGATGAGTGCGTGGGTGACTGTCTTTCTGGATTCAGTGGGGAGCCATTTGAACGTGTTTCGAAGCAGGCGGAGCATGTGGAAGCATGATGTTGATGCAGTGTTGATCTGGCGGTTCAATGTGAGCAAGGAGTCCAGTAAAAATGCCAAGGTTACATGCGTGGTCAATGTGGGTGGAAGGTTTCCCAATGCAGCGGGCTATCAGGAGTTGTCCCAGGCTGAGGGAATGGGTCCCAAGGTGAGTATTTCGGTCTTGTCCGAGTTGAGTCAGAGGCAGCTGTCTTTCATCCAGGTGGCAACGGCCATCCCACTGTGGAAGTTGCCTAGGGTGGCTGTGGGTTCACTGGTGAGGGAGAGGATCAGCTGGGTGTTGTTGGCTTAGGAGCAGTGTTGAGTCCATGGCTCCTGACAATGGCAATGAGGTAGTCTGACTTGCAGTGTTCAGCCGGTGAGGAAGGAGAGGATCCAGTGCAGGGCTTTGTCACGGATCCCTGTGTTGTGGAGTCTCGCGACAAGGGTGTGGTGGGACACAGCGTTGAAGGCGGTCGAGAGGTCACGCAGTCAAGCAGGATGAGGGCTGTGGTTTCTTCCTGGTCTAGGAGGGAGAGGATGTCATCGGTGTTGGCGAGTAGTGCAGTTTCGGAGCTGGGGTTGCTTCGGAAGCCAGTTTGGGAGATGTTCAGGACGTGGTTCACTTCGATGACCTTTGAGAGTTTGACGTTGATGGCCTTCTCAATGACCTTGGCTGGAAAGGGGAGTAGGAAGATGGGTCTGAAGTTTTTGAGGTCTGTCGGGCCGGCGGATGGCTTCTTCAGCATTGAGTTGATCTCATCATGTTTCCAGTCACTGGGGAAGGTGGTGGTCTATATGGAACAGTTGATGGTGCTGCAAAGCTCTTGGGCGATGTAGGTGGCTGCTCTGTGGAAGATGTGGAGCGGGCAAGGGTCTGAGGGGGCTCTGAAGTGGATGCTCTTCATGGTCTTGAGTATGTCATTTATGGTGAGGGGTCCAGTTGAGCAGTATCTGTTGGTGTGCGTCACGGTTGAGTGCAGTGATGTCACACATGGGTGGATTGTCTTGGGTGGTAGAACTGTCATAGATCTGCCTTATCTTGTGGTGGAGGAAGGTGCCGAGTTTGTTGCAGAGGTATTGGGAGGGTCGGACGTCTGTGGTTTCGTTGTTGGGCCTCGCAAACTCCTTGATGATGGCGAGGAGTTCTTTGCTCTTGTGTGCGTTGGTGTTGATTCTGTCTTGGAGGGCCATTTTCTTTGTGGTTTTGAAGAGGAGGTGGTGTGTGGTGATGGTGGTTTTGAAGTTTGCATGGATTTCCAGGGCTTTGTTGCTCCTCCATTCTTCTCAAGTTTTCTACAGGTGCATCTGGACTTGTGGAGGATAGCAGTAAACAAGCTGGCTTACTTGTGGTACTGCTTGCCTGCTGCCTTCTTGAGTGGAGCCTGGGTGTCAGCGCAGTTGGAGATCCATTGGTGGAGGTTGCGTGCTGTGGTGTTGGCGCCTGCTTATGTTGGAGGTGTGGTAGTGCCGAGAAAGGTGGTGAGATGTTCTTTGGTGACCTTGTTCAAGCTACAATGGGGGTAGTGAGGGTGGTGGTGTACGGTCGGTGTGGTGCATGCAAAGTGCACGCAGTGTTGATCAGTGCAGATGAGTATGGTGGTGTGGTTGTATGTGATGTTTCCACTGGCAGAGAAGATGAGGTTGAGCCTGGGTCCTGCGGTGACTAGCTGTTGAGTCCGATATTGGCAAAGTTCTCCAGAAGGGATGCTGTGTTCTCGTCACTGGGGTTGTCCAGGTGAAAGTTGAGGTCACTGAGTAGGATGTAGTTGGTGGATACGAGAGCCTGGAGTGCGATGAAGTCTGCGATGGTTTTGGTGAAGGCTGGGCGGGGGCAGGAATGCATGTAAACTGAGTGTCTCTCTCAGCATACGTCTTCTGAAGGAGTCTGAAAGACAACCATCCATGACTCTTAGGCCCATGGCTTCATCATTGAAGTCACAGAACTTACAGTATTTGATAAGTGCGTCATGTCTCTCAACAAACTAACTAATCATTTCATCAGCCTGTTATCGTGCTTGGTTGAAAATGTACCTTTCATAGTCAACATTCGGCATTGGATTGAACTTAGCTTCCAACATTTCTTTTATCTTTTGGTACGACGTTGCATCAGTTTGTGAGACTTTCTTAAGCACTTCTTTCTCTCCATCACTGGCAAAGTTTTTGAAATACATAATGAATTGCTTATCATCTTCTTCTTCTAGCACATCTATAAAAACATCAAGCATTTCAATCCATGCTGCCCACCTCGCACCAAAGTTCTGATTCTTCGCTTTGGTGAATGGCGGTTTAAGATACACTGCTGCATCGTATCTTATGCTCCCTTCTGTTGCCATTGAGAGCACATGCTGTTCAGACATAGGGCCATATGTATCAAGGTACCCATTTGCGATTCTGAAATAGCGATTTTTAAGAAATCACTATTTCAGAATCGCAAATTGGTATGTATGTACAAATTTGCATTGTTTTTGCGAATTCTTAGTATTCTTTAATTGCGATTAGCAAATTGCGAATCGCAATTAAGGAATACTTTCCCATTAATTTCTATGGCCAGGAGGCCCATAGGAATGAATGGGAAGGTATTCTTAATTTTGCGAATGGTAATTTGAAAATCGCTAATTGAGAATAATTTCAAGGGTGCGGGGGTGTCCAAAGGACACCCTGTTGCTCCCCTGAAATAAGCATGGGTGCACATGTGGTGCACCTACATGCCATAAAGGCATGTATGTGTGTCACATGGCACTTTGAAAAATGCGAAAATGGGCATTTTTCAAAGAATTCGCAAATTACCACCAACTTGAAGTTGGTGGTAATTTGCGATTCCTTAGGGACAGTTCGCAATTTTTTTTGCTTCATACATTGCATTTAAGGAATCACAAATGTTATGACTCCTTAAATGCAATTGCAAAATAAGGAATCGCAAATTTTTCGATTCCTTATTTTGCAGCAGATTTTCCTTTATATATACCATTTAGCAAATTCGCATTCGCAAACGACAAAATTCTGTGAATTTCGGCGTTTGCGAATGCGAATTTGCTTCATACATATGGCCCATAGTTCTTCACACACAGAAATACTGGCAACCCCTCCACACAACATCCCATCATCTCGTTCACTTTTAAAGTCATATAGCACTACACTCGCTAGTGCTGTAAGTATTTTTCTGCTTTCGTATCTGGTTGTCACTACCTTTAGCGTTTGCTTCGCATGGATGATGGCTCTGTGTTAAGGTGCTGTGCATTATCTCTTCTTTCAGCCTTGCCAGCAGATTCTGGCAGGCTTTCTGATTGTGTTCCTCTGCAGGGCCTTCAACTTCTTCGATGGCTGTGTATGGGCCAGAGTGTGGCTTTGACTCAACCCACAGACTGTTTTGCATCGATTCAGAGCACATGTGGGATGCACAAGCAGTTTGATATACCTTTGAAAACTCTGCGTCGACTGTCTGGTTTTTTCTGTACATAAATTAGAAATTGTGGGGCATATTACCAACAAATAGCGATATTTATCGCTGAGTAGGGTTAGCGGCAATATTTTTATCGCCGCGCATCACCATTTTTTATCGCTGAGATAACTTGCTATTAGCAAGGTTTATCTCAAAAGCGATCAAAATCAGGCGAAATGTGTGAATATCGCTGAGAATACAGCGATATTCACGCATTAGCGACAAAATGCTCTTAGCCATGTTATCCACCTCCCATTGGATAACATGGCTAAGAACTGGTCTGAGCAGGCGTTGGTTTTTGGCGATAGCGGGAATATTTCCATCGCTACGCCTGCCTTGCTAATAGGCGATAGCGACGTTAGCGACTGCTTTCTGTCGCTAACAGGTTGGGTACGCCCACTTTGCATGTCATTAGTGATAAATATCGCTGACATGCAAAGCGGGCCCCAAACTGCTCGCTATCGCCTAAAAGCTGTCCCTAACATCAGTTAGCGACAGCTTGCTAATAGAGCGATAGAATTATCGCCACTTAGCGGCCGAAAACGGCCGCTAAATCGGCAATAATTGTCTATCGTCACCCGTAGTAATATGCCCCTGTGTTTTTAACCTAACTGTAGAGGTTCATCCCTCTTTTTTATAATAAATTCTGATGTTTTTTAACAAACAATGTTTTGTCTTGTTGACATATAATGCAGTGCTCCTCTGACGTTTTTTTGCAAATGTCTCCTTAATGTTGATATTGTGTTTTTATTCGTGATATTGTTTTTATACTTTCACAAGAGTTGGCTAAAGTAATACTGTATATTTGTAATAGGGTCTTATATTGATTTTTGACTCTATATGTTGCCTTTAATTACTGTCAAAGTCAATTGACCTGACTTTTGCTTAATGCACCCCTCATGCTGCGTTAGGCTCATCGGGGTAATGTGATTTTCAGGTTCAGGTCCTGCAGCTGTGCAGACTGTTAAAGGTGCATCAAGTGTAGGGGGTTCAAAGTACGTTATGGGGAGGTTCCTGCCCTGTGGCTCCTTTCTTTAGTATGTAATTCTTGTTGGACATATGGCTGTATGGAGGGTGCCATCATAAGCATTCCTATTTGCCATTTTGTATACATTTCTAAATTTGTGCATAGTATGATGGAGTGTGTAACAAAGTACCTATCTTTTTTTATAAGTAAAAGCACTAATAGACAGCAAATTATTGAGTGTTGCTGAGTCCTGAGACTCCAGCCCACAGCACATCACATGAGTAAGCCTTCGACTGCTCTGCTGTGCTGCCCTGAGAGTGTTAAGTTCGGAAAAGGGGTACTTGGTTCCCGGCTTGGGTGGCCAGTATGAGGTCCCAGGATACCAATAGTGAAAGACCCCAGTTGTTGCAATTGCCTGCCGCAAGATCCTCCAACCTAGATTTATTACAGATATGCTGATAAAAAATATATACAAAGGAAATACAAAATTCAGCATGAGTTATTACAATTGTGAAGAGGACAGGTATTCATGATTCTTTGAAAACACTGATATTTGCTGAGAATAGAAAGCAATCTAAATAAAATAAATGCCAATTTGCCGGTATGTCATCTTTACTAGTGGGTTCCCTTTAACATCAATATTAAGCCACAGAAAGCACCTTAAATTTCAATAAATGCACAATTGTTTATTTTGTTTATCCAAATAACCTTTTCGTGGCAGTATTGCACACTCCTATTGTACATAAAGAGATAAAACTCTGTTTCACCTAGTATTTCCTCTAGGACATTGTTTGTGACACAAAACTCAACTTATTAACACAACTGTTTTAGGTAAGAAAAATTCGGCGTTCCCTACGTGTATTGGGGTTATGAGCAATTGCACCTGTCCCAATAAACGTTTCGCATAAATGTTGTTCAATGTTGTTCTTATTTACCTAGTGCTATTAACGTGACCTTAATCGACATCTGTAACATAAAAACAACTCTTATTGTGAACATGTCGCTAATATATTCTTTTTTCATTTTGTCTATCCATTTTAAGTTCTCAAGTCTTTCATAAATGGCAATATACACGAATCAGGCAAGAGACTACTAATTTTTGGAGCTAAAAATTACTTTATTTTAGAAGTCTCGCATCTTTGTTGAAATTTAGGCCAATGGGGAAAATGCACTCTTCCAATTTTATTTCAAAATCTACCACTTCCCTCTTTAAAACCATTGGCATGTATGCAGTGCTTAATTTGAGCCAATGGTTGCCGGTATGGGCCATGTTTTTTAGAACAATCACTTATTTTTCCTCATCAAACATTTTGTGAGAGGTAGAGAGGGAAAAACACACACCAACGATAACTAAACAGGATGAGAAAGATGGAAAACCCGTCACCGAAGAACAAAGCAGCAACCGGCAAGAGTAAGATAAAGGGGAAGGCAGAGTCTGGAAGTGGATTAGGCAGGCCTGAGGTGGATTCTGGACTATGCAGCCTTAGTAGTAGGTGAGCTGACATTTAATTAAGGCGGCTGGGTTTCTGAGCAGAACTTTGGGCACAGGGACTCAACATTTTATAATTTAAGCACAGCAAAAATGAGTCAGTAGTCATATCAATCTCAAGGAGGTTGAATTCTGGAGTAGCGGAATTTTAACTCTATCCTTCTAGAATTCTTTCGATGCACTTCATGCTTGTGACCATTTCGAACAAGCTGACTGGAGACTGCAGAAAAACACGATGGTAGTGGGACTTCCCTGTTGCATACTGTGCCCGAGGTATGGAACTTTTCCTCTTAAAGCAAGATTGCACTCGTGCACAGTAATAATGTGTGAAGTTGTACCGAAATCGACTTGGGGAACCAGCGAAGGACAGTCGTGAAGTATTGTGGGAGATGCAGACCCTGAAATATTGTGAAGAGTGCCAAAAACTATACAACGAGGGAAAACATGAATAGGAAGCCATTTGGGGGTTAAGAGAACTGACCTGAACTAATAATTGTACATTTCCTCGTTGCATCCTCGAAGATTTGGCAAAATTAATTTGAACATTAAGAAAGGAAAAATTACTGGCCCTTTAAAAGACTGGATGAATGTCCCTACTCCATGTCTAACAGTTACGTATTTAAAAAGAAACGAACCCACTGCAACAGCAGTCAGTGGCATATGATTGAGAGTCATGGGACTCGAAACGCGTAATGCCTGTATTGGCTTTTATTGAATTAAAGATCTTGTTGGAAGCAGTTGGTGTGGCCTGTTCGACGTTGCTGTAAGAGCGAACGTTTTTTGTTGTATGTCATTGGAGATGTCATCAGTGATGTCATGAGTTATGTCACTGACCATGTCATGAGTGATGTAATATGTGATGTCATTAGCAGTGCATTGCGGTCGCGCAAGTTATAGTTAGCTGAACTAACTATAACGGGAGAATTTCAAAGGTTTTGTATGAGTGAAATGTCCAGCTAACTATAACATGTGTGTAACCTATGGTTTTTTCAGTGAATTTGCAAGGTTTTTTAAATACTAATTCCTAACTATAAAGTGTGTGAAACCTATGGTTTTTTCAGTGAATTTCAAAGGTTTTTTAAATGCTAATTCCTAACTATAACGTGTGTGAAACCTATGTTTTTTTCAGTGAATTTGCAAGGTTTTTGAATGCTAATTCCTAACTATAATGTGTGTGAAACCTATGTTTTTTTCAGTGAATTTGCAAGGTTTTTTAAATACTAATTCCTAACTATAACGTGTGTGAAACCTATGGTTTTTTCAGTGAATTTCAACGGTTTTTTAATTGCTAATTCCTAACTATAACGTGTGTGAAACCTATGTTTTTTTCAGTGAATTTGCAAGGTTTTTGAATGCTAATTCCTCACTATAATGTGTGTGAAACCTATGTTTTTTTCAGGGAATTTCTAAGGTTTTTTAAATGCAAATTCCTAACTATAACGTGTGTGAAACCTATGGTTTTTTAAGTGAATATAACTATATATACATTTTATATATATACATACTCAATGAACACAACAGCTCTTTTTAGAGCCAACCAACATCTAAGCACTCAAACTTGTTATTTAACTGTATTTTTCTTTTGGTTTTTTTTCTGACGTGCGCGCACCTCGCAAATTCTTTTGGTGAAAATAAAATGGTTTTTTTGCCCTTCGGGGTCCTTCAGGGACCCCCTGAGAAGGCCTAGGGGGTCAGGGAGTCTCTACTCTGCCCCTTTTTCATGTTCTCCACTTTTGTTTTTGACTCACTTCTGCCTCGAGGGTGCGTACAACGTGCGCGCACCTCGCTTTTAAAAAAAAAAAATGGTTTTTTTGCCCTTTGGGGTCCTTCAGGGGCCCCCTGAGAAGGCCTAGGGGATCAGGGAGTCTCTACCCTGCCTCCTTTTCACATTTTTAAAAGTATTTTCAAAAATCGGGTAAAACTCATTCATATGCGACGGTTGCGCAACGTGCACGCGCCGGTACACGCACGTTGCGCGCACGTAAAGTCATGTGACTTGAAAACAACACTTTTGATTGGTTTATACTAGTTTCTTTTCCAAACCTTCTAAAACCCCACCCATTTTCCTCACAATCTAATTTACTTCTTTGAGAGAAGCATCTTGAGTGTTTTCCTCCAGATTTAAAATGGCAGAACAACACCAGCCAGAGGATTCTTCATCTGATTCAGATGTGCAGGGTCTTCCTGAGCAGCAAGTCCCAAAGAAGTCCAAGGAATCCTTTATATGGAAGTTTTTTACATATCTAGAGGGGCCGAAGAAGGTTAATGACCTCAAAGTAACCTGCAATATCTGTGGAAGTGTGCTATCAAGAGGAGATCCGAAGAAGCATTATTCTTTCAGCATCCACATGATGATTCCGCATGTAAAAAATGTGCATCTGAATAACTTTGCTCGGGCATCTACCCAAGCCCTTGCAGCCAACCATCCAGCTGCTGTCCCCAGCACCTCTTCTGCAGGAGCATCTCCTTCTTCCACTGCTTTGGATATACGGGCACTTTTGGGTAATGTTCATATACGTTGCAACTTCTGCAATGAGATTCTCTGTTATGGAGAGCAGAGTGTAAACTTGATTGAGCTGAAGATTAGGCAGCACACATGCTCCCGCAAATATTTTTTTTCTTTTATTATTTTTGTTCCTGTTGAGCAGTTTTTTGATACCTGTTTTTTATTTTTGTTCTAAAAACAGTTCTTGTAAGAACTAACTTCACTTCTCAAAGAAAAGCTATATCTCTTATATACTGTGTCATACTTTTTTTAATGAATGTGTAGTGTATAAATGAATGACTGAAATGACTGAGTGAAGGGGAGGAAGGGACTGATGGAATGAGTGAGGAAAGGGTAGTATGGTGAGTGAGGAAAGGGGAGTCAAAGAGTGAATGAAACAAGGGGACTGGGGGTAGGGGAGTGAGGTAAGAGGAGTGAAAGAGTAAGGGAAGGAGAGTAAGGAAAGGAAAGTGAGGGAGGAGGAGTGAGAAAAGGGGAGCAGGGGACGGAGACAGGGAAGGGGATTAAGAGACGGAAAGGGAGAAATAGAGCAGGGTAAAGGGAGTGAAGGTAAGAGAAGTGGAGTGACGGTGAGGGAAGGGGTATGAGGATGAGAAAAGGGGGGTAAGGGAAAGTGAGAGATGGGGAGTGAGGGAGAGAGAAGTGGAGTGAGGGAATGGAGGGAGTTAGAAAAGGGGAGTGAGAGAAGGGGAGTAAGGAATGCAGTGAGAGAAGGAGAGCGAGGGGGAGGGAGGAAAAGGGAACGGGAAAGTGAAAGGGTAAGAAATACAGACAGGAGGAAATGGAGTGGGGGAAGGAAGACAATTAAGAGAGAGGGAAAGTGAGTGAGAGAGAGAGGAGGAGTGATAGAAAGAGAGAGGAAAGAAGATTAAGGGTAAAGGAGAGAGAGGGAGAGAGTGAGAGAGAGGGAGAGTAAGGAACTGAGAAGGAGTGAGGCAGTTAGAGTGAGTGAGACAGAGGGAGACAGGGAGAGAAAAATGGATGAAAAAAAGTGAGTGAGGGAGTGAACGAAGGGGAGTAAGTGAGATGGAGTGAGGGAGTGACGAAAGAGGAGTAAAGGAAGGAGAGTGAAGGAAGGGGAGTGAGAGAAGCAGAGCGAGGGGGAGAAAGGAAAAGGGAGCGGGAAAGTGAAGGGGTGAGAAATACAGATAGGATGAAGTGCAGAGGGGGAAAGGGAGTGACGGTGAGTGAAGGGCAGTGACAGTTAGGGAAGGAATATGAGGGTGAGGGAAGATGAATGAGGAAGAAGGAAGAAAATTAAGAGAGGGAAAGTGAGTGAGGAAGAGAGGAGGAGTGATATAAAGAGAGAGGAAAGGAGTTTAAGGATAAGGGTGAGAGAGGGACAGAATGAGAGAGAGGGAGAGCAAGGAACTGAGAAGGAGTGAGGCAGTTAAAGTGAGTAAGACAGAGGGAGACAGGGAGAGAAAAATGGATGAAAAAAAGTGAGGGAAGGAATAAACGAAGGGGAGTAAGTGAGATGGAGTGAGGGAGTGAGGAAAGAGGAGTGAATGAAGGGGAGTGAGGGAAAAGTACTGAGGGTGAGTGAAAGGCAGTAACAGTGAGAGAAGGGGTATGAGGGTGACGAAAGGGAAAGAGAGAGAAGGAAGGAGATTAAGAGAGAGGAAAGGGGACTGAGGGATACAGTAGGAGTAAAAGAAACAGAAAGAGAAAGACAGGAAGGGAGAGGGAGAGAGAGTGAGAGAGAAAGAGAGGGATAGCGAGTGACTGAGAGGGAGTGAGGCGGTTAGACTGAGTGAGAAAGAGGAAGAGAGGGAGAGAGAAATGGAGTGAAGGGGAGTGGGGGACTAAACAAATGGGAGTTAGCAAAAGTGAATGAGGAAAGGGGAGTAAGGGAAGAGGACTGACGGATGGAGTAAGGGAAAGAGAGCGAGGGGGGGTGAGGGAATGGGAGCAGGTGAAAGGGAATGGGAGTGATGCACAGAGAGTAGAATATGAAGTAGGAGAAGAGGAGTGAGATTGAGTGAAGGGCAGTGACAGTGAGGGAAAAAGAGGCATATTAAGATAGAGCAAAAAGTAGTGAGAGAGAAGAATTTATGGACAGAGAGAGGAAAGAAAAGGAAGATTGGTGGAGACAGAGGGAGACAGTGAGAGAGAGAAAGAGAGGGAGAGTGAGGGACTGTGCGAGAGTGAGGCAGGTATAGTGACTGAGACAGAGGAAGAGAGGGAATAAGAGAAGGGGAGTGACTAAAAGTGAGTGAGGGATGGTGTGAAGGAAAGAGAGTGAGGGGGAGAGAGAAAAGAGTGAGGGAGAGAGCAAAAGAAGGGCAGTGATGGAGGAAGAAAGAAAAGAGAAGTGAGGGTCACAGAGAGGAAAGAGGGAGCAGGAGATGGTAAGTGAGGGTGAGGGAAGGGTACTGCTGGTGAGTAAAGGAGTGTAAAGGTGAATTAAGGGGAGTAAAGAGAGTGAGGGAAGAAGAGTAAGATAAGCAAAGGAAGTGGAGTAAGAGACAAAGTGAAAAAAAGTGAAAAGGGAAATGAGAAGTAAGAGAGTGATGAGAAAGTATTTTTTGTTTGTCATACTCACCTTATAAGTAATGAAAAGTTAATAATATATTTTTAATAACTATAATATCTGTGGAAGAGTAGAAAAAATTGTGTTCTAATATATATTTCACAATATAAAATAATTTGTACAATAAGTTATGTATTTTATTTCGCTGTTCTCAGAATATATTGAATTTCACTGAAAACAGTGAGTTCAATAGTACTCACCATATAACAGCGGGCAAAAAAAAGACAATCAATAAGATTGTCTTTAAAAAACCCATTCAACATTTTCATTAAGAATGTAACAATTAGAAAAAAACTATCTTAAATGTCTTTTTTGAACAGCAATTTTTTATGTAAGTAAGGGATATCACCAACAATCACAAAGTAACAAAACATTATTACTTCTTTTTTATACACTCCAAATAAAGTAATTTACAAACATATGCCAACAACATTTACCCGAAATAGTTATTTTTGTTTCAAATACCATTCCTCATGGCCAAATAGTATGTGTGAAATCCTTAGTTTTGGAATATACTTAATAGTACTCTTTAGCGTACGATTCCCAACCTTCTGAATCAAAAGCACCAACATCTTTTGTACCATCTAACAATGGTTATACCTCCACCCGATGCTATTTAACATGTACATAGAACCTTAAACAACTAGCATGCTATCAGAATCTCAACATCATCTGGTATGCAGATGACACTCTGCTCATCCTTTATCTTACCAAGGAGCTATATACCATTAAAAGAAACCTCTACAAGGGAATAAAAAATGTCACCAACATCTCCAACAACTACAACAAATCTAAAACACCTCTGCCTCACTGATGATCAATATCTCCTGTGATAGCCACATCACCCACTATCTGATGCACTTACACTACCTCTACGTCAACTACAAGAATTTTTTTAACCTCATCACCCTCACTAACAAAGTACTTTTCAACACCAGACTACCCTTTCTTAACAGCAGTAATTGTCCTAGGCCAATTAGTTTCCCTAAAATTTGGGTTATAAAAACACTAGGTAAGAATTTGGTAAGTCATAAGGCAAATGTTGTTTAAAAATCAATTGAGTATCATTACAATGAATCCAGCCTTTTGTACATTTTAAACAAGCTGTGTAATGTCCTGATGTTGTAGAAGGACCATCATGGAAAATAATTGCTACAGTTACAAAAGTTCTTCCAGATATTGATTGTTGAGAAGCCACAAAATGTTTTATTAAAGTTGTCAGTTTTCATCCATCAGGTCTGCATCGTTGCAGCATTAAAATTACATACTGTCCATATCTTTGTATAAATGATGTTGATAACATTTGTGAGTTACATTGGGTACAGACCATGTTTTGATTTGCTTCTCTAACTAGATTATTAAAAGACACTGATTTGCAGTCTGGTAAAGTCAAATATATAAAACTTTCAGTGTCTATTTCAGTACTACTTGAAAACGAACAATTGTCACAGTCATGTTGCCATTCATAAGAAAGGCCAAAAAGATTTTTAATATCTATACCTTCATCTTGCAATACAACAAGCATATACATTAGAAATTCCTGACAATCTTGCTGAATATTCTGTGAAAATGGATTTAAACCAGAACATATGTCTAAAACATTTCGAATATCAGAAACACTTTCTATTTTAGTTTTATCCCTACTACATTTCTCAAATACAGAATTCAACAAACAACAAAATCTTTTGTCCCGATTTTCAACAATTTGTTGCAGTAAAGTTTCAAGAAAAAAAACAACATTAACCACTACATTAGCATAGCAGTGACACCAGAACTGTTTTCAAACTGAAAACCAACAACCTCTTCAATAAAATCCTTTTTTTTTTGCTTACTATCACTGGTTCATTTAGTTTTTTTCTTTTCTCTGCAACCTCGCTACAATTTTTCTCATATCTTCTTTTTCGGCTTACCACACGCTTTTCAAGTACTGGATATTGAGGTAAATTGGGAGCATGTTCTCTTCTTAACCTATTATACTCTTTTACACAATTTACATCTGCACTAATCTTTGTGTCATCAAAATCAATCAGGTATAATCCAGATAAAGTTCTGACTCGAGATAAAGCAACATATGCCATACCCTCCTTAAACACAGTACTTCCAATTTTCACCAAAGCACAATCTACACTTAAACCTTGAGATTTATGAATAGTCACCGCATATGCCAAACAAACAGGAAACTGTTTTCGGCTCACATATCTTTCTTTTATAAGCAAAAATCGAGCTGAACAACAACTCAATTGTTGTACTTCTTCAATTTCATCAAATTTGATTTTCAAAAATTCAATGTCATCTCTATTTGGGTAATTCACAAAATCAACAACATTACCCATTGCTCCATTTACTAAACCTCTTTCCACATGTAAATTACGTCGTAAAATTATCCGACAATTTATACATGCATATAGATTCTTTTTTAAACCAGCACTTTTAGATATTGATTTTTCTAAAGAATCCAATTTTGACTTCAACTTTTCTATTCTATCAATAGCTTCCAGTTTTATAATTTCTTGATTTTCTAACTTTAGCATTTTTTTATTGAATATTGAACATTCTTGCAGAGTTGGCGTCAAGCATATCACTGATTTCTTTTCTGCAATTTTTCTATATATATTCTCTGGGAGAATATTTTCATTTGGGAAACAAATTTGTAAGTATTCGTGCCTGTAAAGCTTCTTTGCCCTGTTCACTCACTTTTCCAATTCTTATATCTTCAAGAATACTTTTATAATCAGCGTCCTTTGCCTGTCGCATATTTGTGATGAGTTCTGAACATTCGAAATATGACCAAATATTAACATTTTCAATGCTTCCCGGGCACTTTCTGGTGTCTTCATGTGTAAATATTTTAAATACTGGCTGTCCTTTCACAGGAGTTAGTTGTAGTAGATCTCCAAAAACTATGACGTGTTTGCCTCCAAATAACTCATCATACTCTGTTTTAAGGATTTGTTCCATTCTTAAATGCACAAAGGCAAGCATTAAATTTGATACCATGCTTACCTCATCAATAATGAGAAGTTAAATTTTTTTCAAGACTCTAGAAACTTCACAACAAGCTTCTCCAGATAGCTTGTGGTATTCTAATTTATTTTCATGCTCTACTGGCAGCATCAATAAACGATGTAAAGTAATCCCTTTAATGTTATGTGCTGCCAACCCAGTTGGAGCAGTAACAACACAAGAGAGTGACGACTCAGTTCTTTTCTGTAGATAAGTTGCAATCCCTTTAATTAGAAAACTTTTTCCAGTTCCTGCTTCTCCACTCACGTACAGTCGGACAGGTTTAAATGACGTACATGAGCACTCTTTTTTCTCGTGATATAAACCATGCTCAATCTGTTCTGTCACTTGATCGTATATTTGTTTTTGCTCAACATTTAGTTGTTTTTCCAATTCTTCTAAGTTTATTACATCCTCTTGAGCTTGTTGCATTGCTGTTTCCACCTCATCCATGGCAGTTGCTGCTTCATTTTGAACAATTGGTTCTCCTAGTGGATCCTGACTCAACGAAAGAGAACTTTGACTGTCTTGAGAACTGTCTCTAGCAATCTCTGCTGCAATTGTAGCTTCTTGCTGCATTTCGTCGTTCAACATTTTCAGATAATTAGTAAAAGCAGGACATTCTATAGTATTTTTAGTTGCGTTGAATGAATCTTCATAACTGTCAAAATCTCCAAGTAGTTCCAGTTCTGTTCACCATGGCTTAAAGAGTTGCAAAAGAGCTAAATAGTAAAATTCCCTTTTGTCAGGAGTTTCGCAACTCAGTTTTCGGTGATTAATCAAATGTCCTTTTCTTTCTTTCACTAAACATCCTTCAGATCCAATCACAGCATATACTCCTTTATAGATATCTTCTGTAATATTCCTCTTAAAAGTATGGCTTTGCAGCACGTCATAGAGACAAACGTTCTCAAGATGATTACTTCTATTTGGATAGTATGTATCCAACATATTTGTCTTCAAGATCTCTGTACTGTCAGGTTCTCTCTCTGCTAAATACTCAATTTCTTGTACAGATTTCAAAACTCGGTTTCGTGTTCTTGCAAGACCTAAACTCACCAAAATGATTGTTATAGATTTGGAGTATAGACTTGCAGATGATAAACAATCTGAACATTCATATGCTCCGATTTCTCGATGAGACAACATCTTCAAACTGTAGCTGTACAATTTCTTACTTAGGCTCTTTTCATGAGAAATTTCTTCCCACATTTCCTTTAGTTCCGTCTTTTCAGATTAAGTAATGTAGGGCGTTACATATCGAGCCACAGCAATGGAGTTGTCTGCAACATATTGAATATCTATGTTAGCATTCCACATGGACAAAATGACTGGGTTATAGTCATTTATGTATTTTGACTCTTCATTTCTTCTTACGTTGTAGGTATTTTTCGGTGATTTTCTTGTGGCAGTATGTCGCAAAGATGACATAAAATGATTCACTCTTCCTTTTGATAATACTGGACGTGGAAATGCAAATCAACATTTTGTGTAGAACTTATCCTTAGATTTGTACTTTTGACGACAGTATTTTCCACAACGATGGGTTTGAAACCGTAAGACTTGATGTCTTAAATTCTTTTCCACTGTACTTTTAGGTACAGCACATGTAGAATATTGTTCAATAAAACTCATTACTGTGTCATCTGAATCTGTTCCAAATTTGGGGGCATCTTTGATCCATAGCAGCATATGTATGTGAGGAGCACCTCTTGCTTGATACTCCTTCTCCAAAAGAAATCCAGAACCTCTCCAAGAGGAGGATTTTTTTTGTTTGTGATAAAAGACATCATAGCTTCAAAGCTATGATTGAAATACCTGCATACATTACATGGATCCAAAGAGCACAGTTCTCCAGGTGTCTTGTATTCTATATTTTCTATGTTAGCATTTGCCTTTCGAGGAAATTTAAGTAAATCTTCCCAAGCATACTCTGCACAGCTTAGAGTAAGCAACCATGTAGGAGTTCCTAAGTTTCTTAGCATACATTTCAATTCCCCATGACGATGGTACCAATACTCATTAGTACCACGCTGACATGCCATGAGATTAATTAGCTGAGATTCCAAAACAGTATCTTTCTGTTCGACTTTATCCATAAAGTCCTTTGCCGAAACATTTTGCAAATGTACTCTACTTTTTAGTATATGGTTCACTGCATAAGAAAGTCCAGACAAGTCACTCTCAAACAGAAGATGAAACAAATATGGAATACATTGGCGAAACCTTAGATCTTCTGCATATAATCTTGAAGTCCGGTATTCAAATGCAGAAATCTGCACAGGTCGTTCATCATATCGTCAACCTTTGCCTGTTGGAAATAACTGAGGGAAGCAACGAGCTTCCATGCTTTCTTTCCATACACTAATGGGACTTCCTTTTGCTTCTTACATTTGAAATAACTCAATAGTATTTCCCATCACTTCTTTAGAGTGAAATGGATGCACACTATAATGTTCATAAATTTCTTCAGTTCTGGACACATCCACTTTTTCAATTTGTGCAGTTGTCAAATCACTCTCCTCTTCTACAGTTGTTTCCTCTTCTCCTACATACACATTTTTATAGTATTGATTATTTTTTACTAAATACAATGTTGCCTTTTTCACTTTCCTAACATCCACTAATTCTTGCCAGATGTTCTTACTCTTCGCAGGAACGCCATTAACTAGAATAACTAGAGGTTCCTCTCCACATTTTATACACCAATTGTTTCAATTTTTTTCTTTAAAGTTAGAGGCAAATATACAACTCTTCCCTATAATCCTCTCTGTAAATCTGAAGGAGGCAATTTCCCCGTCTTAGGCTCCATGCGACCAATAGCCTGAAATGGATGCACACATTGAATGAGAATAGACTCATAAGTATTTAAATCCATCAGTTCAGAAGGAATATTTACCAACTCAAGATTATTATGAACAGCTCTAGCAGGCATCTTATTCTCATCTAATTTATTATAACAATATTTACAAATACGTTGATCAGAATCCAAATCAAAAAAATTCTCTACCAACAAATAAGTTGCAAATTCCTTCCACTCATTATTATTCATCTTTTCACTTTTTAAATATCAATCAACCAACCTGGTCTGATTTTTATAATGAATTCGTCTACAACAAATACAAGAAATGTTTGGCCTTTCACCTGAAATGACCTTAAACCTTGTAATTTCTTGCTCTAAATTTTCTATACTAAAATTCTGTACATTTTCTTCCACATTTCCTTCTATTATTGTATCTGTTTCTGCACTGTCTCTTCAGGACCAAAGTAACTAACCACAATTTCTTCACAAATGTTGATCACATCTAACACAGATCCAAGCAAAAAGCACTGTTTTTATTTTTTATTTTTTATTTTTTATTTTGTTATTCTTTTTAAAAAGAAATGTTATTCCTCATATACCAATAATGGGTATTCTAGATAGGGAATCTCCTCCTCTCCATATTACGATGTACCAGCCACAGGGATTTAATCCCAAGACAGAAGAGGAGAGAGAAAACCCCTCTAGGCTTAGCTGTTTGCTTTGTCCACTCCATACCCTTTAAACTGGAAGCCCTTAGTTAGTTTGGAGACCAAGCACCAACAGTACCCAGGTGAAATCATCGGAATATTCTCATCTGTTCCGCCAGGCCACAAGGGCCGCCCAGATCTTATCCTGACTAGAATTGTCGCATGCTATATCAGACTTGCTAATATATATAATATATTTCAGACAGTCGGAAAAGGTGGGAACATTCTCTGAATTCCAGGCCTTACAAATTTCCCGCCTAGCTAGAATCATTACATAAAACATAAATGTGGTCCTCATATCATTAAGCTGGTACTCTATACCTAGTCCAAAGAGAATCATCCTTGCGGTAATCACAAAATGTGTACCCAAAACTTCTGTTATAAATTCCTCGATTTTAAACCAGAAGGGTAACAGTCTTGGACACTGTACACACATATGTAAATCATCCGCGGCGGGAGCTCTGCAACATGGGCAACAACACCTGCAAAGATTTTATAGTCCGTATTTAGCAGCGAGATTGGCCTGTAGGACTCGACGATCACGGGGTCCTTATAAGGCTTCAAAACCAACGTAACTGTGGCCTCCAACTAAGTCAGTGGGATAGGCTTTCCTTCCAGATGTATTTTATTAAATAAGGACGTAAGGATAGGAGCAACGATGTCCGATCCTATTTGGTATACTTCCACGGGAAGCCCGTCTGGGCCAGCTGCTTTTCCCCTGGCCATTCTTTTCAACTGATCGTGGACCTCCCCCTCTTTAATGGGAGAACCCAATAGCAATCTATCAGCCTCAGTTAATTGTGGAAGGCATAGCCCCTCTAGCCAATGAGCTGCTCCTTCAGTTGTTGTATTATCGTTATTCCCCATGTATATTTTCTTCACATTTCCTTCTATTAATGTATCTGTTTCTGCGCTGTCTTCTTCAGGACCAAAGTAACTAACCACAATTTCTTCACAAATGTTGATCACATCTAACACAGATCCATGCAAAAGAGCACTGTTTAACTTTTTTAACATTAGTGCTGGACTTTTTGCATAATACAACCTTCTCACTAATTTCCTCACTTCAGTATGATGCACTGCTAACATCCTAAAATGGTGAAAAAGACTCTGACTTACTTTTTTATAAAGACAAACCGAAGAATGATCTTGCAACCCCATTTTTTCTCTCACTCTGCAGGGGTATAATTCTTGCAACATCTTAATCTTCTGTTTAACACTTTTCTTAGTATACTTACGTAAAAAATTGCGAAAAAAATCAATTGAATCCTGTCATACACTACAAATACTACTACAATTCCAAGTGTACACTGGAGCCTTAGGACGTCTCCCTAAAACTTCATCAGCTAACACCTCTTCTGCATTTCTAGGGACAATTTTCTCTTTTTCAGTCGGACAACCATTCTTAACCTCATAAGCTAGACAACCCGAAGCCTCCGCTCAGCCATCCTCGTCCTCGCCAGAGTCCCTTGGATCCGGAAAACCACAGCCGGTGGAAGATCCTTCTCCTACCTCGCCGCCAAGACCTGAAACACTCTCCCAACCAACCTACGACAGACTCAGGATCTACTGGCCTTCAGAAGACTCCTCAAGACCTGGCTCTTCGACCAGTAGCGCCCCCCCACCCCCCAGCGCCTCGAGACCCTCACGGGTGTGTAGCGCGCTTTATAAATGTAATGATTGATTGATTGATTGAACTGACTGAACAGCACTGCCCTGTCTTAAACCCTGATACACCATCCCTAGCAAAACCTGCTAAACTCTTTCAACACTACTGCACTGCTTTAAATCCAGAATCACCATCCTCAGCGAATGCCCCTATAATGTTGAAACACCACTGCACTGCCCTAAACCCTGAAACAGCACTACCTGCATGATCTCCTACAGTGCCCGAACACTGCTGCTATGTCTGAAAGAACACCTCTTGCTATACCACCTACACTGGGTGAATACTAGTGTAGTTTTCTAAACCCTGAAAGACAACTCCCAGCAAGACTCTCTTTCACTGTAGTAAATCATTTTACTGAATTGCAAGGGATACTGTCATGTGTCTAAGATTACACTGTGAGTTAGTATTCATTTCAAAAAATTGTGGCAGAATAATTTACTTAGTTGATGTGTTTAAAAATATGGGAATACATGTACTCATGAAGTGAGGCAGGCCTTAGGACATTTAGGGCACGATGTAGGTAATCCCCGATTACCGATTCTTAAATACCGAATTATACCGATTCGGTATTTAAGAACTGGCAATCGGGATGTAGGTATATTTACCGAATATTTTACCGAATCTGTAACATTCGGTTTTACCAAATCGGTATTTACCGATTCGGTAATTGCCATTGATTCCTAAGGGACTTGAGGCCCAATCGGTAAAATTACCGAATTTACATGGGGGACAGGGTGTCACTGGCTTGTGCGCAATGTGACACATGTACATGCCCTTAGGGCATGTATGTGTACCACATGGCACAGGTGTACATGCACAGATGTGCATGTACACAGGAATTTGTCATTTACCATGAGATAGTATTTCATGGTAAATAACGAATTCCTAAGGGCCTGTGGCACTATTTTAAGTGCCACCTACATCTGGAATTAACGATTCGGTAAATATACCGAGTCGTATTTTTACCGATTCTGTACATTTACCAAATCGGTAAATTTACAGATTCAGTAAAATTCGGGCCCCCTACATCTCAAAAACCAATTACCGGTCGGTAACGGCCGAAATCGGCCGTTACCGACCGGTAATTGGCGACCTACATCTGGCCCCAAGTGCTACAAAGTCCAAAGCAGCATGTGTGCTAGGCCTCTGAATGCCCAAATAGTCTCCATGCTGTGTAATAAAGATCCTGGGTGTGCTGTAGAAATTGCATAGCAACTGTCTCTGTAGCATGTTGTAATCATTTCAGTGAATTCTCATTTCTACATTCTCAGTCTCACCTTGACCCTCTACACTGCCTGAACACCACTGCACGCTCTTAAACCCTGAAACAGCACTCCCAGCAAAACTCTCTTTCACATTAGTAATCATTTTACTGAATTGCAAGGCACACTGTCATGTGTCTAAGATCACAAATAGTCTCTTTTTTTACCACAATACATACAAACAGACATTCTCTTGAATACCTCTGTGCGATAGGAAATCAACAATCACAGAGACTTTGCTAAAAGTCAAACAATATACACCTGGAAATAAAAACTATGCTGTAAGACTCAGTTTATACCACAATAACTTGGCTGCTAGCTCAAAGATTACAATTGTACAAGAAGACTCTCTCAAATCATTTTAATTTTTAATCATAAATGTATTCTTGTAACATTTCATATTGTAATACAACATCTAGCATGATGTCATCAGCAATTTCATTAACATCTTCATCAACTTCAGAACTTGTCACATTAAACTCAATATCATCCAATGCTTCAATGGATTCATTATCTAAACTTTCATCCAAAAAAATCACAGGTTATATCTCCTGCACCAATAGGTTGTTCTTCACTGCTGCTGTTCACAAAAGGTACATTTAAGTCCTCTATCAAAGTGTTAGAAATTTCAAAAGTGACTTAAATGTTGTTCTGATTTTGATCCATAATACATTTTATTATGTTGCTGTACCTAGCAGAAAAATATAAACATGTTATTATTTTTACTAATAGATAATACAAAAGTAGCTTTAGCAATTTCATGAGTACATGTATTCCCATATTTTTAAACACATCAACTAAGAAAATTATTCTGCCACATTTTTCTGAAATGAATAATGACTCACACTGTGATCTTAGATGCATGACAGTATCCCTTGCAATTCAGTAAAATGATTACTACAGTAGAAGGGGGTCTTGCTGGGAGTGCTGTTTCAGGGTTTAAAGCAGTACAGTAGTGTTGAAAGAGTTTAGCAGATTTTAAAACAGATGGTGTTTCAGATTTTAGGACAGTGCAGGGGTGTTCAGGCAGTGTAGAGGGTCAAGGTGAGACTGAGAATGTAGAAATGAGAATTCACTGAAATTATTAGTACATGCTACAGAGACAGTTGCTATGCAATATCTACAGCACACCCAGGATCTTTATTACACAGCATGGACACTATTTGGGAATTCTAAGGCCTGGCACACATGCTGCTTTGGACTTTATAGCGCTAAATGTCCTAAGGCCTGACTCACTCCATGACTACATGTATTGCCATATTTTTAAACACATCAACTAAGGAAATTATTCTGCCACATTTTTCTGAAATGAAGTCTGACTCACACTGTGATCTTAGACACATGACAATTCCGTAAAATGATTACTACAGCGAAAGAGAGTCTAGCTGGGAGTGCTGTTTCAGATTTTAGGGCAGTGCAGTGGGATTGTATGACGTTACAACGCATACTTTTACAACGCACACCTTTACAACAGATTTTTTACAACGTAACTTCCATTACAACGGATGCCATTACAACAAATTTTTCAAACCTACCTTTACAACGCAATCCATTACAACGCATACTACCTTTACAACGCATACCATTGCAACGCATAACATTACATTTCATGTATGGTAAGTATTGGATAGTGTAGGGGTAAAAATTACTATTCTAACTCCAGGGGGTGCAACAGTAGGGTAAGTGTTGGATAGTGTACGGGTAAAAATAACTATTCTAACTCCAGGGGGTGCAACAGTAGGGTAAGTGTTGGATGGTAATGGAACGCTTTGTAATGGTATGTGTTGTAATGACTGCGTTGTAATGACATGCGTTGTAAAGGTATTTGTTGTAGTGTCATGCGTTGTAATGGTTGAGTTGTAATGGCATGCTATGTAATGGATGTTGCATTGTAAAAGTTTCGTTTTAATGGTAGTGCGTTGTAAAAGTTGCGTTGTAAAGGTTGTTTACCGTGAAGTGGTGTTCAGGCAGTGTAGGGGCTCAAGGTGGGACTGAGAATGTAGAAATAGGAATTCACTGAAATGATTTCTACATGCTACAGAGAGAGTTGCTATGGAATTTCTACAGCACACCCAGGATCTTTATTATACAGCATGGAGACTATTTGGGAATTCAGAGGCCTGGCACACATGCTGCTTTGGACTTTATAGCACTAACTGTCCTAAGGCCTGACTCACTCCATGACTACATGTATTGCCATAATTTAAAAACACATCAACTAAGCAAATTATTCTGCCACATTTTTCTGAAATGAATTCTGACTCACACTGTGATCTTAGACACATGCCAGTATGCCTTACAATTCCGTAAAATGATTACTACAGTGAAAGAGATTCTTGCTAGGAGTGCTGTTTCAGATTTTAGGACAGTGCAGTGGTGTTCAGGCAGTGTAGAGGCTCAAGGTGGGACTGAGAATGTAGAAATGAGAATTCACTGAAATGATTTCTACATGCTACAGAGAGAGTTGATATGCAACTTCTACAGCACACCCAGGATCTTTATTACACGTCATGGAGCCTATTCAGAGGCCTGGCACACATGCTGCTTTGGACTTCATAGCACTAACTGTCCTAAGGCCTGACTCACTCCATGACTACATGTATTGCACATCAACTAAGAAATTATTCTGCCACATTTTTCTGAAATGAATTCTGACTCACACTGTGATCTTAGACACTTGACAGTATCCCTTGCAATTCAGTAAAATGAATACTATCTGCTACTAAAAGATTTTCTATGGCATTTGTGCAGCACACCCAGAATGTTTACTAGACTGCAAGGAGACTATCTGAGAATTATAACCCTGATATACAAGGGAATAAGTGGTTAGACCACTTCATGTACAAACTCTACATTTTTAACTACAGCACTGTACTGCAAAGAAATATCTCCTCAAACACATCAACATACCAAATGCTCCTTTCACAATGTTTTCCCCAAAGCAGAACAATTCAAAATCAGGCTCTTCACAAATAAACTCCTGCTTCCACATTAGAATACATTTTTCAATTTAACTTAAACTGCACAACATAGATCCCCTTACAAATTACCAACTCACCTTTAAAAATGCTTTTGTAGTTTTAGAACAGTGTCAATCACACAGCAGATTTTCTTAAGCAGAATCTCTGAATTGTGCACCAGTCACTGCAACCACACAATGGCATAGCTTTCCTTTCATTTTACACTCATATTCTTGTAGATAACCAATCAAATATCTTCTCACACAAATTCAAAACCAAACTAACATTTTAATTGGTTCTACATTGAAACACTTTCAATCTCACATAATATTCAACCTTCCCCCACTGCTCTCTCTGCCTGTTACCATGGTAACACTCCATAGAACACCTAACTGAACACACAGGTGAAAAGTTCATCTGCAAAGCAAACCAGCAAGGGTATTTGACTTTTCGATACAGCAGATAATCCTGTGCAATGTTCCTTTCAATCACTTTCTCTCAACCATTAGCATTTCTCCTTAAACAAAAACAGTAGCATGCACCCTAGTTTTCAATGTTGAATTTTCAGAAACCACCAATCATTTTTTTTTTTCAAGTGCACTGAATCTCATCCACATTTTTTTCTAAACACCTACTTTTCAAACTACAATTTCATTTCCAGGGCCCATCTGAGTACAACCAGATCTCCCTTCAAGATGCTTAGAGTGTGGATTGTAGGACACAGCTATATTTTGTGGAGTGAAAGGTATGCAGCGAATAGATGCTTTCTCAACCTTGACTTACCAAATGTGGATATTATGTGGATTGGCCAGAGAGAATTGAGATGTCACCAATTGATGCCATTGGTAAAATCCTTTTTGCGTCTCCCACACCCTGACCTCATAATTGTGCACTGTGGTGGCAATGACCTAGGCACTTTGACTGGGGTAGGTCTGAAAATGCTTTTAAACAACATCTTTGGGCAATTGATGTCACTTTTTCCACAAACTGCCTTTGTATAGTCTAATATATGTCAAAGGCAAAAATGGAACTGGTCCAACCAATATTGTCCACAGATTGAGAAAGCAAGGAAACACGTGAATAAGTCTGTTCTCCTTTCCTCAGAGACTATGGTATGGGATCTATATACCACAACAACTTGCGTTACAACATGCAAGGCATTTATAGAGGAGACGGTGTACATTTCACAGATGAGAGAAACAGAGTTTTCCTCTTGAATTTTAGACTCTGCATCGGTACTTACTTGTAGGTACAAAAAACACTCAATAAACACAACGGCTCTTTTTAGAGCCAACCAACATCTAAACACTCAAACTTGTTATTTAACTGTATTTGTTTTTGTTTTGTTTTTCTGACATGCGCGCAACATCGCGATTTTTTTTAAAAATGTTTTTTTGCCCTTCGGGGTCCTTCAGGGACCCCCTGAGAAAGCCTAGGGGGTCAGGGAGTCTCTACCCTGCCACCTTTTCACGTTCTCCACTTTTGTTTTTGACTCTCTTCTGCCTCGGAGGAGCGTGCAATGTGCGCGCACCTCGAGATTTTAAGAAAATATATATATGGTTTTTTTGCCCTTCGGGGTCATTTAGGGACCCCCTGAGAAGGGAGTCTCTACCCTGCCCCCTTTACACATTCTCCACTATTTGTTGTCGGAGTGACAAAATGGCGGCCAACACTTTCTGGTTTCCACCGATTAGAATGTTGACAGACGTCTAACAGCAAATCAGAATTCCGCTCGCGCACACCCGATTCGCGCACGGTGCGCGCACGGGTGCGCAAACGGTGCGCGCTTATAGATATATATATATTTTTTCTTTTAATTTTCTCAGAAACTACTGGATGGATTTAAACCATTTCAGCAAAAGCGTGATCTCCGAATCAGACTACACCATTTTGCCAAATTTCTTGTAATTCTGTTCAGCCGTTCGGGATGTAGCCGTGTCTAATCGCCCTATGGAAAATAACATGGGGAAAACACGTTTTGGGACCCCCCTTATTTTTTCAGCCCCCACTTGACAAATCCCCCCAAAACTGTCAGGGAAGGAGAGGAGTGGAGCGGGCCATCTTCTTTGAGAAATTCGCAAAGATTCATCAACAGGCGGCAAAGTTATTCCCAATAGAATGTTGCAGATTTCCTATGGAAACTAGCTCCTGACTATAACTACCTACTGGCGACCACCAGTAGGTAATATATGTAGATATGTATATATATATATATATATATGTACCAGTGCATGTTTGGAGCTGTAGTTGTCCACAATGCTACAGCCTTCTCAGGCGGCAGGATAGGCTGAGCTCCTACCCATGGGAGCGCCCTGGCAATTACATAGGAGGGAGGAGGAGATACCTGTATGCATTGCAGCATCCGAAGAAGGCGTAATGGCCGAAATGCATCATGCTGTTTGTTTGTGGTGATTAAAGGCTTCCCATCTGTACCCCGCTGTGTCCCTGGGTTTCCTCGTGTGAAGGTGATCGTGTGTGGCATATTTTCGCGCTTGCCAGCAGCGCGATACAGGGACCTGTCCAAGCAAGTGTCCTGGATCTTCGTTGGCAACTTGTGTTTTTTTCATAACCGTAGTGATATAATTCCAGGACCGCCTCAAGGAACGGGCCGAGCAAGTGGCCGCTGTCAGTGGCAGCCTGTAACTGTACAGGGAGGCGGGTTGAGTCACTCCCGCTTTACGGCCCAGCTGTATTCCAATCTTTTGGAGCTCTGGACGTTCCGGACATAAGGGAGCCTTGTACACCATCAATTAAAACGGGGTCACCCGCCGCTACACGGCCCCTCCTATGCGTGGCAAAAACTCAGCGTGACAAGTTCTGCATCCAGCTGCCACAAGGACTGTTTCCAGTGCATGTTGGGAACTGTAGTTGTCCACAACGCTACAGCCTTCTCAGGCGGCAGGATAGGCTGAGCTCCTACCAATTGGAGCGCCCTGGCAATTACATAGGAGGGAGGAGGAGATACCTGTAAGCATTGCAGCATCCGAAGAAGGCGTAATGGCCGAAATGCATCATGCTGTTTGTTTGTGGTGATTAAAGGCTTCCCATCTGTACCCCGCTGTGTCCCTGGGTTTTCTCGTGTGAAGGTGATTGTGTGTGGCATATATATATATATATATATATATATATATATATATATATATATATATATATATATACACACACACACATATTTGGGCCTTATATACTCATGTGATACCAGTCAGTCATAAGCTTTTATTCGATATGCAAGATATCTTATAAGCACATATACAAAACAATCATTACAAAGTACAAAAAGACATAGCTTTAAGAAGTCAGTATGAGAACTCATTTAAAAAAGATAAAAGGACATAAAGCGCCCATAAATAACTTAGCTAAAAAAGAATTAAACCGCTACTGACAATCTCTTACATCGAATAAGCCAAAACTGTTTTAAAAATTTAGCTATTCCGCACACAATGGGGGGGGAAGTGTCCGTAGTTAGGATGCGCAGGGCGACTAGGTGGCTACGTGTACCCAAAATTTGGAAGAGGGGTTTCAACCAGTACCTCCGGGGCCTGGCATAGTCCGGACATTCAAATAGTACATGCACAATAGACTCAACCCTGTTCGGGCAACATGCACAATTCGGGGAGGCACGGGCCACTGATGTCCAATTTGATACCACAGCTCCTAGCGGGAGGGATCCAACTCTAAATTTAAAATAAAGGGCTCGGTCAAGAGGGAGTGTGATCAGGTCCAGATAGGGTTCAAAGGCCACAATATCTTTAGTTTGTAAAAAAGAGACCGTGGACTTGCAGTGCTTCGAGTTTGTGATTAGGCGCTCCGCCGTCCATTTCCAAAAGAGCGCTTTGACAACTTCTTTTGGAGGGGCTGAGCGTGAAGACCAACAGTCCCCTAGACCAATCTTCTCCAGGAGCTTCTTGGTTTCACTCAGCCATCTGATCTTGGCCCAACCCCCCAAACTCATTATTTCCCCCAAACCCTCGGCGTAAGATTTTAAATCCTCACCCCTCCAAATTCGTGTCCACAGTAGGAGAGGGCGAAGCTGAGCCTGATCTTTGATGCTCTTACAGCCCGTGTCCAACAGCACTGGTACAGATGGCGTGCTCAGTGGAATGGAAATGATGGATTTTAAAAGTTTGGTCTCCGCTGTCGCTAGGGCATCCAATCGGCAGTGGCCCCACAGCTCAGCCCCATACAAGGCTGATGTCACTACTTTAGCCTTGTAGATGTCAATTACTGGGGAAAGCGATCTCCTAGGTGAGGCCCAAAACTCCCTCACGAGTGCTCCTCCTACTCTTCTGTGGTTTAGGACCATTTTCTCAATGTGATTTGCCCAGGACATCCTATCCGTAATCCGAATACCGAGGTAATCGAATTCGGCTACTTTCTCTAAGGCAACCGAATTGAGTGTAGGTGGACGGCCAAGTTTCCTGGGAGGATTTAGGACTAGGTATTTTGTTTTGTCCACGTTTATAATTAAGCCTTTAGCAGCGCAAAACTCCTGGAAACGCGTTAGCAATTTCTGCAGGCCTTGGGGGGTCTTGGAGATCAAAAGCGTGTCGTCCGCAAAAAGCAAGGTGGGGATGCGGACTCCTCCGAGACAGGGGGCGTCGGCTGGTTCTTTTTGCAGATGTTTTACCACCCCATTCACATATAGTGAGAATAGGGTGGGCGCCAAGACGCATCCCTGTCTAACACCCCTTGACACTGGGATCCTCTCAGTGAGTTCTCCGTCTTTGCCCCAGCGGACCTGCGCAAAGGTATGGTCATGGAGGCTAATGAGAAGGGACAAGATGTAAGGAGGTAGTCCCAACTCATTGAGTACCCTCCAGAGCTCTTCCCGGGGGACTAGGTCAAAGGCAGTCTTCAAGTCTATAAAGGCCAAATAAAGACTGCCCTTGCCCAGATCCACAACCTTCCACCCCAGGAGTGCCAACCTAAACACCTGCTCAATAGTCCCCATACCAGCCCGAAAACCTGCCTGAAAGTCCGATAGGATTTTGTTTTCCTCCACCCAATGTAAGATCCTTCCAAGGACAGCTTTACCGGCTATCTTTTGGGAGGAGTCTATCAGACTTATGGGACGGTAGTTCCCCGGGGTTTCCCTACACCCTTTTTTGTAAATCGGGACCACCACCGCCCCTTTCCAGGATTCAGGCACTGCCCCTCCCATCATGATGTCATTTAAGAGAGCGGCAATGATCCTACCCCATTTTACTGGGTAAGCCTTCATAAGATCCCCTGGGAGACCATCTGGGCCCGGTGCCTTACGAGGCGCCACCCATCCTATGACCCCCTCAATCTCTAAGGGAGTGAAGAAATCATATGCATGGGGTTCAATCGCTAATCTAAGCTCCCTCCCAACATTTAGTTCCCCATCTGGGGGGAGGTAAAGGGACCCGAAGTGATTTACCCAGTGTTGCGGGGGGATATTGCAGGGTCTCACAGATGCATCTGGTTTGTTCCGTGTGCCTATGAGATTCCAAAAGGCCCTAGAATCCCTAACCTTACTAGCCTGAAGTAGGTCCTCCCAGAATTTGTCTTCCCACTCCTGCCTAGCAATCTTAAGGGATTTATTATAGGCCTTCCTTGTTTCCTGTATCTCACTTCGGGATTTGCGTTTAACTGCCTCAACTAGCTTTGCCTTATGAAAACTACATGTTTTGGTATACCAACCCTCAGCAGGTTTTCTAAATACTTTGTTGCCCAAGTTAATAGGATTGGGTGTAAACACACTTGATAAAGCTTCTACCAAGGAGGCAAAAAGTCCACTCGCTCTACCCACCCCCTCTGAAGAGGTTCTAAGGTCTATTACCGCTTGATTTAAGAGGGTTTGGATTTCCCCTACCTTTCCCTCAGAGAGAATCAATTTTGCCCATTTTATTCGTCTACCACAAGGGGAGACTTCGGACACGTCCGGGGGTACGGCGGCCGGGTAAATGTTATCCTTCATTAAGGGGCGCCACCACTGGTCCATACTCAAGGAGAGTGAGTTGTGATCACTCTCCGTCGTATGGGCCACCTGCATGTCCTTTACAAAAGACCATAGACACACATCTATTAGGATGTAATCCAACCTAGAGGTGTGTCCTGGCCTATTATACGTGTGAGCACCCCCCCTATCTGAGGTTGTCCTCCCATTAGCTGCCCTTAGATTAAATTCCAGGCTCAGGGAGTATATCTGGAGCGCCACTTCTGTCCACCTTCTGATCGGTGGGATGTCCAAAACCGGAATCCCCAACCTAACATCATCCTCATCCTGTTCGGCGGAAACGTCCGAGCCCAAGGGCTCGAACGTACAGTTCATGTCACCCGCCACCATTATACGCGTCTTATGAGGGGTATTTTTTAACAAGGTCTCGAGGAGAGATATTACAGAAGACTTCCTCCCACCCTTGGTTCCCCGGGCATAAATGTTATAAATATTTAAAACAATTCTTCCCCTTGGATCTATTAGGGTAATGTTTTGAATGTCCGGGCAACCTGTGGGGAACTCCACTACTCTACAATCTAAAGAGGCTACGACCCATATGAGAAGGCCGCCCGAGGGTCGCCCTCTCCCTGATACCGAAACCTGTGCAGGGGAAAAGTAGGAGGAAAAACCCACCCTATGAACCGGGACCAAGCTCCATGTCTCTTGGAAGAGACACAGGGAGTGTTCATCAACACATGCAATGAATTCCGGTATATCCAGTTTTCTTGCGATCCCTGCGACATTCCAGCTGCAAACCTTAAAGGCTAGGTCCGTCGCAGCTGAAGCATCGCTAGGCGCAAGAATGTCCCTGTCAGTGGTCCTCCTCATGTATGTCTGAGGTATGCCGGGTTCTTGGGGAATTGTCAGCGGGGCTGCCATCCCCCCTGCGCAACTTGCATGGGTGGGTGACACTCCCGATGGCTCCACTCTACTCTCAGCTTCCAGTCAGTTAGGCCCTAATCGCCGCAATTGGTTCTCCCTTGGGCCTCCCGTAACCCCAGCCCAATTTTGTGCAGAAGCAGGGGAAGTTAAGCTTCCTCCAGTTAAGACAACACTTTGTCTAGGGTAAAAGTAAGAGAGATCCACTACTTTAACCCCTGGAGCTCCCATACTTATATTAGGGGTACAGATCGAGGGCACTACTCTTGGATCTTGGAAGTTTATGATTATACAATCCCCCTCCTGGGTCTTTTTCCCCTGGCCTACCCACCCCACTCTGCGAACACCTAGAATAATACCGTCCACACCTGGCGGGATTGGCCTATTTGCCTTTAGCCAGTGGATACACTTGTTCTTAAGTGATTGATGGTTTTCCAACTGGCCCTCTTTTAAAGGGGGCACATCAACCATGACAACAACAAAAGGTTGGCAGTCAGGTGGGAGGTTTACTGGGGGGATCCTCCGTACTGGTTTTCTAGGGACCAGTAACGTAGATGCAGATCTAGGGGCTTCCCCTATCACCGCCCCATTAAGTTTCTTTCGTGCACCCAATTTTAGGGGACCTTCCATTTGGCCACTGCCTATCTGTGGCTGTTTTAATGGAAGAGGGATTGATTTTTTTTTATCAGGCTCCTGATGTTTGGGCAAACCCTTGTCTTTTTGGCCTGCTTTGGGACGGGGGGGAGATTTAGGAGCTGGGATTGGTGGATTGATAGAAACAACTTTATGTGTACCTAATGGGGATTTGGGATCTCTCTGGGATGGCAACTCGTTCCCCTTTATGTCCATGTCCTTGTTTTCACTCATTCTAGCTAGCTGTTTAATTGTAGTTTTGAGTGAATGGAACCCATCAAGAGTTGATTGTTCTAGTTTATCTATCCGATTCCCTAATCCCTTAACCTGTGCTAATAGAGGTTTCAAGAGGCTGTATATCTTCTCGAGGATATGATCGGCTGCTGCTGGGTCAGTAAGATTAGGAGCTTTAGCAGTACTATCGTCTGTGTGTAGCCCCTTGGAAGAGGTCAGAGGATCCCTTTCTATGTCAGCTTCGTTCGCTACGGACCTATCCCTTAAGTTTCTCATCCCAGATCCAGGTGACTTTCTTGCTCTTTGATAGAGAGCAGCCTGTCTTACTAGCCTACCCTTTTTGCGTTTTCGTGATTTTTTACTTGGGGGCCTGTATCCCTGGCTAATCTCAGGAGATTGGGTGTTGGTGAGTACCCTAACTGGCTCCCCTACTGGTGTATCTAATGAGGAGGTGAGCGATTTTGATGAGAGAGTATCATTGGTGGCTTCGTGCGGAGAGTTTGGGGGTGAAGGTGAAGGTGAAGGCAGCCTGCTAAGACCACCGTCTTCCTCGGTAACCATAGGTATGTGTTCAACCAGGTTTTCCAGCCTATCTATATTTTGTTCTATACCAGCCAGCAGGGGGGGGTCTGTGGAGACGCTAGGCCCACTAGATGGGGATACAGGTTGTGGCCGGACATTTACCGGTGTATGCGACTGGGCAGCAACCCCCAAGGATGAACGTCTTGAGGGGAGGTATACCTCTGATAGACGCCTCTCTGACATAGCTATCTCCTTATCAATCACCGCCGCCACCCTGGTGATAAAGCGGTCCATAGTTCCTATAACAGGGCTAGCGACATTTAACCCCCTTTCACCTTCACTCCTGATGAGCTTTCCAGAGCGGGTAGACATAATGCGGGGAACAGGACGTGGGCTCCACTAGGCAGGTGTACTCGCTGATAGTAGAGAGAAAAGGGACGTGGCCCAGCCCAGCCTTGACAGCCCCTGACTGCCACAGACTGCCCGCCCTTTGCTCGGGCTTCGCTCGGCGTCCCGCTCGCGTCCCGCTGAGCGACGGGCAGTTCTTTTTATAATGGGCGTCTGCAGGCGGTGGGCGTGTCTCAAGGTGGGCGCGCCCGCTCTCAGGGCTGGGGAAGCAGGGACTCCTGGTCTTCTGAGTCCCTGCAAGCGCCGGCGAGTTTGTTCCTTCCTGGCGCCTCCCCGTAGAAAGTGCCGCCTTCACCTCTCCCTCCTCCAAGCCTCCCAGCCGCGAAGCGGCACCCGCGGAGCGGGTGCGGCGAGAGGTAGCGGCAGGACAAGCAGGGCAGGCACAACCCAGCAACAGGTCAGGGACCGAACACAGAGCCGACAGCAACCTTCCACAAAGTCCAGGTGGGTCCCAGCGGCTAATACAGACACCGCGCCTTTTCTGCTGGTCAGGCGGTGGGCGTGTCTCAAGGTGGGCGCGCCCGCTCTCAGGGCTGGGGAAGCAGGGACTCCTGGTCTTCTGAGTCCCTGCAAGCGCCGGCGAGTTTGTTCCTTCCTGGCGCCTCCCCGTAGAAAGTGCCGCCTTCACCTCTCCCTCCTCCAAGCCTCCCAGCCGCGAAGCGGCACCCGCGGAGCGGGTGCGGCGAGAGGTAGCGGCAGGACAAGCAGGGCAGGCACAACCCAGCAACAGGTCAGGGACCGAACACAGAGCCGACAGCAACCTTCCACAAAGTCCAGGTGTGATACCATAATATTAATGAAATATCATGCACTAATTATATGGCGAGTGCAATTTGTTGAATGGTTTTGATATATGTGAGTGCATGCTAATGTTTTCCTTTTCAGAAATGTGTTCTAAAGGTTTACTTTGTAGGTGAGCTAAGATGCATTTAATGCTCTGCAATCACCAGGAATTAGTGAAACCAAATTATATGTGTGTTTAATATTTACTTAAAGGTGACCAGTTGTCGTATTTGTTTACTAATACATGTATCTGGTATAGAGCACCATATGAGAGTACCGTATAGGACAGCTTGAATCTATAATATAGTTTTCATTAATTGGATTATATTTAGGTTGCAGAATTTACGTGCATTCAAAGAAGAAATGTAAAGTAAGCATTGTGGGCCTTAGCTTACGGTTGTAGCATGTAATACTAACGTGAACATTGTTTTTCTGCATAATTTCTCCTCTCCAGGTGCAGACCAAAGTAATTTATTAGATAGTGAAAACCACATTGTATTTCTGAGATAGTTAGGTGAAGTATGGTATGGTTGAGAAATTTTAAAGAATATAGGGAGATATACTGTTACCAATTGGTGCTATCAGACGAAGGGAGTAACTCAAGGACACTTTAGAAGCTGAGACTGGAACATGAGAGCAGGGTTCAAGATGCTAAGGGGCATATTAACAAGGGCCTTATCTCCGCGTTTTCCGCTTTAAAATCCCAAAAAGCGGAGATAATCTTATCGCCCTATTTGCAAGCCGGTGCGAACATGCATTAGCGCATGTTAGCAGCCGTTTTGCAGACGCCTCGCTTAATATCTCTAAAGAGATGCAAAGTAGGCGTCACTGGGCGTACCCTTGACGGACTCCCTTGTAACTTATCACTAAATGCACATCACAATTTTTACAAGGTGGCCCTCAGGATTTTAGCAGCCGTTAGTTTTTTGGCGAAAACCGCTGTTTTCGCCAAATGCTAACATCTGCTAAAACCCTGACTTTCCTATTCACAACATAGGGGGTGGATTATGCTGATACGACCACAGGGTCGTATCAGCAAGGTTATCGCCGTTTTCCATGAAAAATCGCTGAAAAACCAGCGATGTTCAATGGAAAAGACCGCTATCAGAGGAATAATTATTGCCATTGCGCTATGCGTTGTTGATACAGCACTAGCATGGCAATAATTTCCAGCGATAAGAAATCTAACGCTAAGAGCGGCCAGCGATAATTATCACTGGCCTTTGATAATATGCCCCCATGGGCTTATCATAGGAACTGAGTGTCATGATTCTACTACCCCTCCTACTACCCTTGTCTAATTACTACACGCATCTGCCCTCTACATTATATTGTGTCCAGTAATACCCTAATGTTTGTGACCTTACTATTGCAACACACAGTTATGTACGTTCCTTATACATAACTGCTTACTTGGTAATCAAAAAACCCACCCCTTTCCCGTGCACCAGCACCTCGTGTATAATAATGTGTAGTGTATTGTATTTGACATTCTTGACATATGGCACTTTGCACTCCTTGGAACGTTATTTCTGTCTGTATTGTCATAAAGGTTCCTAACTGTGATTGTTTTTATAGGCATGAGCAAGTTTATTTGTGTCTTTCTGAGTTCCTTGAACTCTACCAAGAAATGAGCGTTCGCCTTCATAGCCGTCTGACAGCTGAAAGCTGCAGGCGGCAAAACGTGCGCACGTTTCTCCTGGGTGCGGCTCCTGGGTGCGGCCGGTATTTAAACCGCACCCAGGGTTCTGGAAATTGCTTTGCCTACGGACTCGTCTGGAAGCAGCAGCGCGAGAACCCGTCCCTGATTCTCCTGCCCATCTGGATCAGCGCAACACCGGCCTACGTCGCAGGAAACAGCACTGCACAACCTGAAAGAGGAAAAGGAAACTTTTGAGCTAAGTGGGCTTTATTTTCTGAAAACGTCAAGGCGCCCTACGCAAGACAGAGACTTTAGACTTTGGTTTTCTTGATAGAAGCTGTTTTATTTTGAAACTACAAATAGGAAAAAATACTAATAGGAGTTTTATGTTGTGGAATTCAGCACAAGTAGTTTCTTTTTTCTTTGAATAATCACAAGAAGTTTATTGTGAGTTAGTTCTGCGCAGGCAGTTTCTTTTCTTTGAATACCCAGGTACTTTGGAAATCACTGAAGCCACCGGTATAAGAATATTTTGGAGATAATTTTCATGTAAGTCTAGCTTGCATTGGTTGTGGGGTTTATTGTGAAAGGAGAACTTCAGTGGAAGAAATATTTTAATGTGCATAATTTATTTACAGAATTTACCATCTACAATCCAACATCTACAGATCAACATCATCCAACCAGACCACTCAAGACATCATTCCCGACAAGACAAGAAATACTGGACGAAGGACAGAACCAGACTGATCGCAGGTAGGATTCAGAGGCTCAATTCAAAGAAGTAAAGAGTAGAGCAGTTTAGAGTAAGAATCCAGAAGGCAGGAGTTTGATAGTAAGACCACGCTCTTTGTTGTTTCGCAGGTCGACAGCATAGACGTCCAACTCTCCACACGTCCAGTACCGGCCCTCCTCCCGAAATTCTAGTTTTTACTTAGCTGTAACATATAGTCAGCAAGTGTTAGTTAGAGTTCTGGGAAGTTGGTCCCTTGCGTCTCTGCGAAAATTCACTACGTTGTCAACTTGAGCCAAACCCTCTAAGGTAAGAGACAACGAGTTTTGGGTCTTGACAGAAGGCAAAGCCCAAGAAGAACCTTTCGCCCAGACGCAATGGACCAGGTAACCTTGCAGGATTTAGCAGCAGTTTTAAAAGACATTAGAGATGAAAATGCTTCCTTAAGAGACGACATGACTGCTTTACAAGCTGCTCTCCGGCAAAATCCAGTCCCAATGCAGGGCTCATCTTCTGAGTCTGGAGTGCAAACCCAGATTCAGGTGGTCACCCCTATACCGACTCCTTTAGCGCAACCAGAACGTTTTTATGGAGACTGTAATAAGTTCTCCATATTTTTGCAACAATGTCATTTGCATTTCTTAGCTAAGAAGACAGCCTTTCCTGACGACTCATCCAAGGTAGCCTTTATGTTATCTTATTTTGGAGGTGATGCTGCTCTTTGGTCAATTCCTTTGGTGGAAGAGGATGATCCGATTTTGTATAATTTTAAGAGTTTCGAACGAGCTTTAAAAAAGATATTTGCTAAGCATGTTTTCGTGCAGTCAGCTGACAACGAATTACTGACTTTAAAACAAGGATCTTCTGATTTACTCCATTACATTTCCCAATTCAATCGACTGGTACTTGAGGCAAGGTGGCCGTATGATAAAAGGATTTCTATTTTTTATAGGGGTCTTCGGGAAGATTTGAAGGACATGGTGACCCAGATTTTAGAACCTCCGAATGACATCAATGAGTTCATTGATCTTGTAGTGAAATTGAATCACCGTCTTAGTGAAAGAAAGGGCGAAAAGGGAAGGAGTGATCAAAAATTCTTGTTTGTAAAGGATAGGAATACGTCAGTGAAAGAGGTTACCCCAAGGCTTGATCCAGTAGAACCAATGCAAATTGGAACAGTCCGAGGTCCACTCTCAAAAGATGAGAAAGAAAAAAGGCGAAAGCTAAATCAATGTTTGTATTGTGGCAAGACGGGACATTTTGTAAGAGACTGTCCAACTAGACCCAATAGATTTAAACCTAAAACTACAGATTTAGCTTTAACTCTGGAATCGTCGGAAAACTAGAAAACTCGATGAATGAAGAGGTCGGTTCATCGAGTGTAATTTCCAGTTTGGCCTCTACTGTTCCTCCTTTGGGATTCAAGCATTTTAGCATTTTAGTAGAGTTAAGAAGTCTGTCCCCTTCTTCTCAGATCATGAAGGTGGAGGCAGTCATAGACTCAGGAGCAACGGGAAGCTTTATTGACACTCAGTTTTTCTCCCAGTTGGGTTTTAATTCCATCCTAAAAGATCATCCTGAGATAGTAAGGGCAGTAGATGGTAAGGAATTAACTTCTGGACCGATAAACCGACAATCAGAAATTCTTGTTATGGACTGTTCACCTATTCACAGTGAAAGGATCGAATTCGACATAATTGACGCCCCTCAGTTCAAGGTAATTTTAGGAATTCCTTGGTTAGTCAAACATAACCCCAGGATCGATTGGGTGTCTCAGACTATAACCTTCCATTCTACTCTTTGTGTCAATGAATGCTTTCTTTTAGAAAGATCCCAAGATGTGATCCAAGGTTTCCATTTCCCCTCAAAGTCATCCAGTGTTTTAGCAATTGAAGGGGTACCTTCTGTTTACTCTGATCTTCAAGATGTGTTTGACAAAAAGAGAGCAAACACTCTTCCTCCTCACAGGGATTTTGATTGTAGAATAGATCTCGTCCCTGGAGCCACGTTGCCTTGTAGCAGGATATATGCGTTAACAGAGAAAGAGAACGTACATCTTAGAGAGTATCTAGATGAGTACCTAGCAAATGGATTTATCCGTCATTCCAAGTCTCCAGTCTCCTCAGCTCTTTTTTTTATCCCAAAGAAAGGAGGAGAATTGCGCACCTGTATAGACTATAGAGCCTTGAATAATGTCACTATAAAAAACCGATATCCTCTGCCTCTAATTCCCACCTTGTTAGATCAGATCAAAAAGGCAACCATTTATACAAAATTGGATTTGCGGGGAGCTTACCATTTGGTACGAGTTCGAAAGGGCGACGAATGGAAGACAGCATTCCGTACAAAATTCGGACTTTTTGAATATCAAGTTATGCCCTTTGGACTTTGTAATGCCCCTGCAGCTTTCCAATTTTTTATAAATGAGGTTCTGCATGAGTTCATTGATGTTTGTTGTGTTGTCTATATAGATGACATACTTATCTTTTCTAATTCAGAAGAGGAACATGTGCAGCAGGTCCGTGCTATTCTTCAAAAATTGCTTTCGAATTCTTTGTTTGTCAAATTAGAAAAGAGTCTATTTCATGCTTCCAAAGTCGATTTCTTGGGATATGTCATCAGTCCCAATGGAATAGAAATGGATCCAAAGAAAGTAGAAGTGGTAGAATCTTGGCCCAGTCCTTCTTCCGTAAAACAGGTTCAAAGCTTTTTGGGATTCGCGAATTTCTACCGCCGATTCATTCATGACTTTTCTAAAACTATTACCCCAATCACTAAACTGTTAAGAAAGGGTGTAAAATTTGTTTGGACAGATCCTGCTGAAAAAGCCTTCCTGGATCTTAAAAAGAAATTCACTTCAGCTCCCATTCTTTGCCATCCAGACCCCAGTCAACCTTTTATCGTAGAAGCTGATGCCTCTCAGTATGCTATAGGTGGCATATTGTCTCAAAGACATCTTGACACAGGACAGATGCACCCAATCGCATATTTTTTTAGGAAATTATCTGAGGCTGAATTAAATTACGCAATTGCAGACAAAGAACTCCTAGCAATAAAAGCAGTTTTTGAAGAATGGCGCCATTACCTGCTTGGAGCTAGACACCCTGTAACCATATATACAGACCATAGAAATCTTCAAGCCTTAAGGTCAGTTAAAGCACTATCTGCTAGACAACTACGATGGTCAATGTTTTTTAACGATTACAATTTTGTTATCACTTATCGACCTGGAAAAGAAAATTTGAAGGCCGATGCCTTGTCCAGAATGGGAGAAAATGTTGTGGACTCCCCTTCTGAAGCGATTCCGGTAATACCAAATTCCCGGTTTCAAGCCAGTATAACCGTTTGTGATGTAATTTCTGAAATTAAAAAGGAATTAGCAGAAAAAGGATTTAAGGTATGGAAGGAATCACATCCTTATCTACAAGAAAAGGATGATTTGTTCTTTATGCAAAATCTCATTTTTGTACCCACTGATGCAATAAGAGAAAAGATCCTTCACTTCCATCATGACGTTGCTTTATCTGCACATCCAAGTATTACTAGGACTTATGACTTAATCAAAAGAACCTTCTGGTGGCCTTCCATGTTTAAAGATGTGCAACTGTTTGTAGAGACTTGTGGAGTTTGTGTACAGAATAAGTCTTCTCATCAAAGTCCAAGCGGTTTGTTAAATCCTCTTCCCATTCCACCTCAACCATGGCACACTATCTCGTTAGATTTTATTGTTGAACTTCCAATCACTAAAAAAGGATTTACCACCATCCTGACTATTGTAGACCAATTTACTCGCATGGCCCATTTTGTCCCTCTTAAAAAATTACCTACTGCTATGGCATTAGCACACTTGTTAATGGAGAACGTTATTCGTTTACATGGAATTCCATCAGTGGTAATTTCGGACAGAGGCTCTCAGTTCATCTCACGAGTTTGGCAAAACTTGGGTTCTCTGTTAAATATGGATATTCGTTTATCCTCTAGCTATCACCCTCAAACTGATGGCCTTACAGAACGTACCAACCAGACTATTGAACAATTCATTCGCTGTATGTTAACCTCTGTAAAAGAAGATTGGTCAACACTCCTGAGTCAACTAGAATTTGCTTATAACAACATAGATCATACATCCTTAGGTATGTCACCTTTCTTTTGTAACCTAGGTTATCATCCTAAGTCTTTCCCAAAGGAGATTAAGGAACTCAATCATGTACCGGCTGTCTCAGAATATCTATCCAAATTGTCTTCAATCCAGGAACAAGCTACTTTCAATTTAGCAAGAGCTAAAGAAGACCAGAAAAGGTTTGCTGATAAACATAGATCCAAGCAACCACTTTACGCATCTGGAGACAAGGTTTGGCTAAGCACAAAAAACTTAAAGATAAAGGGAAATCGTAAATTTAATCCTAAATTTATCGGTCCTTTTCCTATTGAGAAGGTTCTTAATCCGGTTTGTGTGAGGTTGACCTTGCCTGCGAGATATAAGATCCATCCTGTATTCCATGTGTCTCTAATCAAACCTTTCCACTCTCTTACACGATTCAATCAACCTCCTCCTTCTATCATTGTGGAAGGAAATCCAGAATTCGAAGTGAAATCAATTTTGGATTCAAAAAGGTCTCGAGGAAGGTTGTTTTACCTTATCGACTGGAAGGGTTACGGTCCGGAGGAAAGGTCTTGGGAACCTTTGGAACATTTAAAGAATGCTCCCAAATTACTAAAGAGGTTCCATGTCCAACATCCTGAGAAACCTAAACCTATTCCACCGGTTTTAGGGGGGATCTTGAGGAGGGAGTACTGTCATGATTCTACTACCCCTCCTACTACCCTTGTCTAATTACTACACGCATCTGCCCTCTACATTATATTGTGTCCAGTAATACCCTAATGTTTGTGACCTTACTATTGCAACACACAGTTATGTACGTTCCTTATACATAACTGCTTACTTGGTCATCAAAAAACCCACCCCTTTCCCGTGCACCAGCACCTCGTGTATAATAATGTGTAGTGTATTGTATTTGACATTCTTGACATATGGCACTTTGCACTCCTTGGAACGTTATTTCTGTCTGTTTTGTCATAAAGGTTCCTAACTGTGATTGTTTTTATAGGCATGAGCAAGTTTATTTGTGTCTTTCTGAGTTCCTTGAACTCTACCAAGAAATGAGCGTTCGCCTTCATAGCCGTCTGACAGCTGAAAGCTGCAGGCGGCAAAACGTGCGTGCGCACGTTTCTCCTGGGTGCGGCTCCTGGGTGCGGCCGGTATTTAAACCGCACCCAGGGTTCTGGAAATTGCTTTGCCTACGGACTCGTCTGGAAGCAGCAGCGCGAGAACCCGTCCCTGATTCTCCTGCCCATCTGGATCAGCGCAACACCGGCCTACGTCGCAGGAAACAGCACTGCACAACCTGAAAGAGGAAAAGGAAACTTTTGAGCTAAGTGGGCTTTATTTTCTGAAAACGTCAAGGCGCCCTACGCAAGACAGAGACTTTAGACTTTGGTTTTCTTGATAGAAGCTGTTTTATTTTGAAACTACAAATAGGAAAAAATACTAATAGGAGTTTTATGTTGTGGAATTCAGCACAAGTAGTTTCTTTTTTCTTTGAATAATCACAAGAAGTTTATTGTGAGTTAGTTCTGCGCAGGCAGTTTCTTTTCTTTGAATACCCAGGTACTTTGGAAATCACTGAAGCCACCGGTATAAGAATATTTTGGAGATAATTTTCATGTAAGTCTAGCTTGCATTGGTTGTGGGGTTTATTGTGAAAGGAGAACTTCAGTGGAAGAAATATTTTAATGTGCATAATTTATTTACAGAATTGACCATCTACAATCCAACATCTACAGATCAACATCATCCAACCAGACCACTCAAGACATCATTCCCGACAAGACAAGAAATACTGGACGAAGGACAGAACCAGACTGATCGCAGGTAGGATTCAGAGGCTCAATTCAAAGAAGTAAAGAGTAGAGCAGTTTAGAGTAAGAATCCAGAAGGCAGGAGTTTGATAGTAAGACCACGCTCTTTGTTGTTTCGCAGGTCGACAGCATAGACGTCCAACTCTCCACACGTCCAGTACCGGCCCTCCTCCCGAAATTCTAGTTTTTACTTAGCTGTAACATATAGTCAGCAAGTGTTAGTTAGAGTTCTGGGAAGTTGGTCCCTTGCGTCTCTGCGAAAATTCACTACGTTGTCAACTTGAGCCAAACCCTCTAAGGTAAGAGACAACGAGTTTTGGGTCTTGACACTGAGAGATACTGAGATGTTTATGAGGCCATGTTTTTCTCAAATGATCTTTGCTGATTTTAATTAGTGAACCTCCCCTTGGGGTTAGTCAGATTCCTTTTAGACTTGGAAGGTATTGACTCTTTGATTCTGTGCGTTCATGCTATAAAAGATTCCTTACCTGAAACTTCTACAGACGTTCTGATGCCGACACCTTTCTTGCTTCCTTGATTCAAAAGGGTCTTCCCTATCCTTAGGTTAGTGTAGGGTTTATAAGATGCAGCAAATTTCTTCCAAGTATGGGTAGAAGGATCAAAATCATGTGCTTGGTCATCAGGTCCTGTTCCTCATCTAATGCATCGCTTCAACAGAGATACTTATGTGTTCTTTGTTGTTGAAGACATACATTGTAAGGTGTGTTGGCCTTTCTTTAATAATTCTATATTTGTACAGCTTATTTTTGATATTGATTTATATTAGTCTGGCTTTGAGTTTGTAATAAATCTTCTAACTTCAAGTTATTGTCTCAGACTTGTATTGTGTGGTCTTAAGGATCACCGTGTAGTTAGAGATTTAAATTGTGCTCTACCCCTTTTCCTCTCAGGCTGCCACAAAGGTCGGTTGACCAGAAGTGATTTGGAAGAAATGGCCCAGAGCAATTTCAATTGTTTACATACCAAAATGTTGTAACAAGTTGGGTTTTTCTCAATATGATACCTACAAAAATGTGTTTCTCTCACCAGTAATTTAATCACAGTTATAGCGTTCCTGCCTCTGATTGCACGCATTATAACTCATAATTGAAACATTTAACTTGCCAATGAGTCCCTAGTCTATGGTACCCACTGTACTCAGGGCCTGTAAGTGAAATGTAGGAAGTAAATTGCAGAACGTATTGTGCCACCACTAGTGGCAACGCATAGCATGTCTTCAGGCTTGCTCCTGCAGCCTGAGTGTGCAGTTGTAAAACTGCAAATTCAATCTGGCAAAATAAAGCTATGCCACTCCGAAACCTTATTTTTTAATACTAATAAGTCACTCCTAAGGTAGGCACTAAATGCTCAAAGGTAGGATATGTGTACCTATGTTTATTTGTCTTGGACCTGAAAGATCTCCAAAGTGATTTTTCACTTTGTCAAGGCTGGCTCTCCCATAGACAAGAAGTGTGCTACATTATGACATGTTTTAATGCATAACTTGAGTTTGGGAATAGCTAGCACCATGGTTCAAGGACTCAAAATAATAGTAATTTAAGATCAAATCCAATAGTCAAGCTGAATTTTAAAGTACATTTTTTGAGAATACCATTTGCAGTAAGTTGTCATTTTCCTTCCTAAAGCTTCCAGTAGCGTTTTCAGAGTCAATCCTCAAATGTCATATGGCAGCCTGCTCGCCCTTAGCAAGGAGGAGTGAATGGCTCCAAGGAAAGGTAACACAAAGGTATGGCATTCTCCTGACTGGATGGTCTGGGGGTGTGCCCACCAACTGCACAAGCTTGAGACATATGAACAGGAGATACTCTGAAGCCCAATCGACTCAAGTAATTTACAGAGCCATAGAATATTAATCTATAATTGATTACACCTTCATTCATGTGACAGACTTCAATATCATTAAGGATTATCACATAATAGAAAGACCAGAGAGTGATCACAACCAACAGCATATTATTATCTGAAAAGAAAATAGAGAGCAGACTCCACAGAGAATGAGCCCTAGGAAAAGCAGAAAGAGGATAATATGGAACTTCAACTTGAGCATCAAGTTACAGTAGGCCTGGTTACCACCCTTTCTTATCAATGCCACCAAATAGCCATTAGGATTCTGAAAGGTAATCAGGTCTTATATATTCCTTATTGCACTAATCTTCTTGAGTATAATATATAGAGAATATGTAATGGCCCAACTATCCAAGGGACAAGGTACCAGTAACAAGTGAACATTTTTAATTCCCTTGGAATTGCTCAAAAAATCTCCATCAGGCTCACTCATTCACACTACACTGCATTGCTCTACTCAAAACCATCACAGCGAAAATCCAATGGTTATGAATGCAAATACCTCTTAATCATGAAGGCACCCAAAACGTCAATTAGCCCAAAATACAAATTTATTTTTGGTCATATGATAAAAACAATAAAATGTATTATTAAAATGTGTACATTAAATCATGTCCTACTCAGTTAAAATATACACAATATACACAGAACGAGACTAAGACCCGTGGTGTTGACCTGACTCATCAGGATGTTAATTCATTAGAATCTTCACAAGTAGGTCAGAATCAAGTATACAAGTGCTACACATGAAAGGACCACGTCAGGACAAGCCACGCCAAGTGATACTCAGGTTGGTGCGATGGGCGACGCGATGTAATACACGCTGGCTCTTTACCTTGCAGTTACTCTCCCCTTGGAACTAAACCCACATGAACGAATATTGATAACACATCGTGACGACATTTGAAGCTGCGCTTGTCACTACAAGCCTTCCTGTTGGACCATTCTGTTTTCTCTCTTTACTGTTGCTAGGTTTGCAAAACTATACAACTTGTGATATTACTAGCATTTTCTATGTACCCTTCTATGAAATACTGATGGATTGTGGACATAGTCTTTTCTGGAGCTTGCGAACTACGACGAGCCTTCTCCTTTTCAACGATGCACTTTAGGACTGAAATCACAGTTTCGAGTCAAACTTTCTCGTTTTGTGAAACCAATTGAATACTGATACATTTGTGTGGCGCTTATGAACTACAACGGGCTTTTTTCAATACCGACCACGAAGTATATGACTGGAATCACAGTTTCGACTCAAACTTTCTCTCTTTGTTAAGCGGTTTGAATATTGATGTATTTTTGTGCCCTGAGGAAGCTCTCATGTTGGGAGCGAAACACGTTCGCTGGTTTTAAAATTCGGAACAACATTTTTTTTTTCAATAAAGAAGTGACTTTTTCATATACTTTTGGTCTACTGGACTCTCTTAGTTGTACACCCCCATTATTGTTTAAGTGCTTACAAAGTAGTTCCTTGAATTTAACTTTGAATGATAGCGTTGACGCGTTTCGGTGCATTGCTCTGTATGCACCACCTTTATCAAGACTCGTTTCGATATATGTCTCTTTCACAGTCAATTTGCTTTCCGATGTATCAAAAAAATCAAATAGCACCGGATAAAGGTTGCTCTACCACAATCTCCAAGATACGTTCTTGAGAAGCGGCAACCATCTGTACAAAAACTACCATCCGCTGACCCCTTACGGGTAATTTTAAGTGGAGTCCTCTACAGGGATAATTCGGCCCCCAACAATCAATGGTATCCTATTTTACCAGACCGCCAGTTAGCACCAATATGCAATCTGGATGCTATGTCCAAGAGTCGTGCTGTAAAACTTCACATCCTCTCTTTAATCCCACCTGATGATGTGTGGTGATACAGTTGTCAATTAAAATCAATTGTTCTTTTTCACCATTGCACTGCGGTCTCCATGTACAAAAACCCTGCAAAGCGGTGTGAGCGTGGATCCAAAGTTTGCGTGATGACCGCCTGCCCGAAAAAAAGCAGACGGTCATCACGTGAACTATGGATCTACGCTCACACTGCCTTGCAGGTGGGATTAAAGAGAGAACGTGAAGTTTTGCAGCACGACTCTCAAGAACGTATCTTGGACATTGTTGTTAGAGTGACCTTTATCCGGCGCTACTTGATTTTATGATACATAGGAAAACAAATTGATAAAGGTGGTGCATACAGAGCAATATATCGAAACGCGTCGACGCTATCATTCAAAGTTAAAATCAAGGAATTACTTTGTCAGCACTTGTTTACTTGATTCTGACCTACTTGCAAAGATTCTAATGAATTAACATCCTGATGAGTCAGGTCAACACCACAGGTCTTAGGGCCAGATGTAGGTAATTTTATTTTACCGACTCATAAATACCGAATTTTACCGATTCGATATTTATGAATCGGTAAAATAGAAGGAGGCAGATTTAGGTAAATTCGGTAATTGAATTACCGAATCTGTAACAATCGGTATTTACGGAATCGGTAAATACCGATTCGGTAATGCCCATTGATTCCCATGGGCATTGAAGTCCATAGGAATCAATGGGCATTACCAAATCGGTATTTACCGATTTGCTAAATACTGATTCAAGCAAGGGTGCAGGGGGTGTCTTTGACACCCTCCAGCACCCCAAATACAGGCATGTGTGCCATGTGGCACACAGACATGCCCTAAGGGCATGTCTGTCTGTCACATGGCATAGGTGTGCATGCACACATGTGCATGCACACCTGGATTCGGTATTTTACCACCCGATTGGATTGGGTGGTAAAATACCAAATCTGAAAGGCCTTTGGGACTCAGAAGAGTCCCACCTACATCCCGAAGTTACAGAATCGGTGAAAATACCGATTCTGTAATTTACCGATTCGGTAAATTTACCGATTCCACATGTAGGTGACACTCCTAAAAGTGCCACAGGCCATTAAGAGTCGGTATTTTACCACCCAATCCTATTGGGTGGTAAAATACCGAATTCAGGTGTGCATGCACATGTGTGCATGCACACCTGTGCCATGTTCCACACAGACATGCCCTTAGGGCATGTATGTGTGCCACATGTCACACATGCCTGTATTTGGGGTGCTAGAGGGTGTCAAAGTGACACCCCCTGCACCCTTGCAGGATTCGGTATTTACTGGATCGGTAAATACCGAATCGGTATTTCCCATTGATTCCTATGGGCTTCACAGCCCATAGGAATTAATGGGCAATACCGATTTGGTATTTACCGAATCGGTAAATACCTAATGTTACCGATTCAGTAAATCAAATTTAAAATTACCTACATCTCCCACCTTCAAATTTACCGATTCATAAATACCGAATCGGTAAAATTCGGTATTTAAGAATCGGTAAATTAGAATTACCTACATCTGGCCCCAAGTCTCTTTCTGTGTATATTGTGTATATTTTTACTGAGTAAGGCATGATTTAATGTACAAATTGTATTAATAAATGTTATTGTTTTTATCATATGACCAAAAATAAATGTGTATTTTGGGCTAATTGACCTTTTGGGTGCCTTCATGATTAAGAGGTATTTGCGTTCATAACCATTGGATTTTCTCTGTGATGGCTTTGAGTAGAGCAATGCAGTGAAGTGCGAATGAGTGAGTCTGATTGAGATTTTTATAGTGATTCCAAGGGAATTACGCATTTTCACTAATCTTCTTGAGGACATCCTCCATTTTGTTGCCACCTTATCTGGAAAGAGAATAAGACTTGTTAAAGTACAACCCTATTAAAAAATACTACATAGGCAAACAATAAGATGCCTTAATAAGAAAGCACCCACAGCGGACTTATCAACAACACAGAAATTGTCAAAAATATGAGATTACTAAAACCAAAAGAACCTATCAAGAACAGATCTGGTCCAAGCTTCAAGGTACAATTTCCTTAAAAACCTCGCATGGGTTCTGTCTATTAGTCTGAATGTTGCAAGACTGATGGAGACTATTGCATCCTGTATAAGACCTGGAAATACGATCTAACTGGCCTGTATGGTGGATCAAAAGTGACTGGAAGACTTTGAGTGCTGTAACAGGGTTGGAAGAATACACCATCTCACAATCACAAATGGAAAAACATATTAGCTCTGTACATTTTGTGCATGCTCTGGGCCCCAATGGACCACCACAATGGGGTTCTTTACTAACTATCATTATTTATTCGGTAATCTATGCTAGATATGTTTTACCATCTGGAAGGGGTCAATTTTATATCTCATTTACAAATGAGGCCCTGAGTTGCTCCTCAAAGCTATGGCTTGAACACACTATTAGACGTTCAGGGAAACATATTTGCGAAACATGCACTGTATCACCTTCAAAACTAGATGGATGAATCAAAGCAAATCTCTTTTCACCAGACACGTTTTTGTCAAAAATGTTCCACCTTACACAATCTAGTGGCACTAATCCTTCTGGCCTGGAAAGCTTGTCGGAACAAGGGCTCAACACGTTTTGCACGTTTTATTGATTTTTCCACCTCTTTCAACAAAGTTAATAGATTAAGCTGTGGTCTAAATTGAACTCATGTGGGATTGAACAAGGCTTATTGAAGTTTCTAATCGTAGTGCACACATGGCTAAGGGTTTAAGGGGCAGATTTATGAGTTCTGGCGCATCTCTGCAAATCAGCAGGGATGCGCCAGAACTGATGCGTCACGCAATTCCCTCCTTGCGGCACCACAGATGCGCCACATTTACAATGCGGCGCACCATGGTGCAAGGAAGGGCAGATGCGTGACGCATCTTGTGGTGTACGGGTGGCGCATTGCTGGAGTAGCGTCGCAAGTGCGACGCAACTCCTGCAATGTACAGAGGCCACCCATACATAACGTGGTGCGTCACTCCTTACGCCTGCTTGAAGCAGGCGTAAGGATTTGACGCAGCAGCGTCGTAAAACTGACTGCGTCAGTTTTACGGGGCTTTCCTACGAGGGAACGCCCACCCTGCGACAGAACGCCCACATGAAACCTGACGCAGGTTTCCTGTGGCGCAGGGCTTTACAACGTGACGCATCTGCCTAGATGCGTCACGTTGTAAATATGTCGCAGGGATGCGCCACGTTTCCGCGCTATTGCGTCACGCAACGGTGGCGTAAACGTGGCGCAAGTCCGACATAAATCTGCCCCTAAGTATCTTATGGGAAAGGGATGACCCCCAAAATTAACATCTTTAATGATTTCAAACCAGGATGCATCCTGGTCCCTTTATTATTCAGTTTTTCATCTCTTATTTGACTGAGGTCTTTTAACAAGAATGGGGAGATCCACCCAAAGTGTCCAGTATAAAAGTCCGGTATTTGGCTTACATGGATGACCTAGTGATTCTATCAACTTCACAGGTTGGCTTACAAACTGATTTACCTAGGGTGTTTACTTTTATCACAGACAAACCCCTCTATATTAATATAAACAAAACAAAGATCATGGCATTTGGTTTGCCAACCTAAAATTCACTGAGGCTATTGGTCCCAGCAAAATCGAGTTGGTTCCAACATACACCTATCTAGGATTGATACTATACAATAAGTTAACCATTTGCGAAACAGAGGAGCAGTAATAAAGGGAGCAATAAAGCCATTTGCTACAAAATTGCAGGGAAGGGGGCAATGAGCCGGTCACTCCTGGTTGACAGTTCTAAACCAGTCCCAGTACATATATATGGGTTCGTCTGTTGGACTCCTGAAACAGTCAGAAATGTTGAAACAATGGGGTATATTTACAACGAAGTGAGCGGAGTGCTGCCCTAGCCTCCTTGGCTTAACACCATTCTCCGCCAAATCAGAAACACAGGTCTGCATCATATTCACAAGCATTGAGGAGGAGATTGTTTATGTGCAGGAAGGTCTCCCTTCCTGCACATCAACAATCTGAAATGGTGTCTTGTAACTTTTATGTGTGCTGCTTAATGCAGCACACACAGAAGTTGCAAAACATCATTTTTTTTATTGTTTATGTGCAAGAAGGGCCATTTTCCTGCACATAAATAATCAATGGCAATTTGCTGTTTCTATGTGTGCTGCACAACACAATACACATGGAAACAGCAACAAAGAGGAGAAATAAAGCATTTCTCCTTGTTTTGCCTGATTAAGACCAGATTTTCCCTGGTCTTAATTTTGGCGTGCCTCCATCTACACCACCCTTGTAAATAGGGGGCAGCGTCAAAATCAATGGGTGTTGCTGTGCCCTCCTCTTTTACACTAAGTACAGCGTGAAAGGGTGCCTTTTTTACAAGGTAGCGTTGAGCAACATTAAGTGGCTTAACACTGCCTTGTTAATAAGGCAAAGCGCATATCGCCACCACAAAGTCACTAAACGTGACATTGTGGTGGCGATAGAGGCTTGTAAATATGCCCCAATATTTTTAAGCTGCAGTAGGAAATTCTTTCGTTTATGCACCACAAAGCCAACTGAGATTGGAGTTTGATATTGCACCCCTGTTTGATGGGCCATAATCAGTCCCATTAATTATTTCATGGAATGCCATTTAGCAGAGGATGACAATCTAAAGATGTACAATAAGAAAGAGTTGTCCAAGCCCGCCTCCAACACATTGCTAGTGGAATACTCCATCTACCAATTACCAGTCTGAGGAGATATTGTAAAATGTCCAAACTAGCCCGGAAAGCATAGCTAAAACAGGAAATGAAATTATCCAGCTGCCTACTGGCTATTGAGAGCACATGTTAATATAAAAACATAAAGCTTGCATCTTATTCTTTGCCGCAACAACCATATATTGGTTTCAGCATGAATACTAAGAAACAGAAAGGTACATTTTGTATGTATTTTATTGAACTAAATTTATATGGCATTGTATTATATGTGCTATGTGTTTAAAAAAAAAAGCAGAGAAAATAAAGCTTTTTAACTGAACAAGCTTCAAAGGGACATCCTCTGTCACAGTCAGATGGAAATCACACCAATGCCTGTCCCTACCATTGTCCGAGTAGCCTGAGTGCCAGTGGGAGGAAAACCTATTCTAGAACTATGGTACGGGGTGAAAGCTTTGAGCTTACGGTAAGGTGTTCCGATCAGTTAGTTGGTGTAAAGGTTAGTGCCAAGTTGGTGATTGTTGGTATAATTAGCTACATCCTGAAATATGTTGAGTCTGAGACCATGAGTCCATTAATAGCACTGTAGTGATAACACTGGGCTAGAAAAAATTCCCATCAGCCCACCCATCTGGTGGAATTTCGTCACGTGGGAGATGTATCATAAATCCAATTCTTAAAGCACCTTGAATTGATGCAAAGAAGGATTTTGAAGATTTTTAGACCACAGTGATGCACTCGTGATGCCAATGGAGTGCAGTGCGCGTGAAAAGTGAAAGTGCAAGATAAAATTGACTCAAAGGACCAAAAATCAGTTTATTAAGTATGGTGCTAAGGTCAAAACTAAAAACAATGCCCCAATAGTTTTAAATAATAACTATAGCGAGGCATGGTGTGTTTTGGTCGACATGTTTCAGCTAGATGGACAACTGGTCCTAGCTTTCTTCAGGACCCGGTGAAATACTGCGACTGCAAGTTAACACAAATAATAATGTAATTTCCAGTGTTGAATTTGTACAACAATAATGGATAAATCCTACCAGTTGTTCTGAGCCCAGATGTATACTGGTGGAAATCCAATCTTAACGTCTATCCTAAAGCAAGATAGAAAAATGTACAACTCAATAGTGTAAAAAATGGTCTCATGGAACAAACAAACAAACAACACACACACTCACAATACGGTAGAGAAATTCTCACCGTGACTAAGTAGTTACTTAAATACTACTGGATAAGTGTATAGGAATCACAGTAAGTTGGCAGAATAACTGAACTCACCCAGCATTATGTGGGATAATGCCTCACCTCACCCGGTCACCCACTCGGGAATAGGGAGGCCCCGCTCTGTCAGAGAGGAAAAAATCAAAGGACCTCAGAGAAATATCAGAAGTACTTAAGTGCAAAAAATCACTATTTTTCTCTTTGTTCTACTGACAAAACCTAGTCATAAAAAAGGAAATTCAACCTCAGAGGAACCATGGTAGTAACTATGCAAGGTAGCCATGATGAACTGGTAATAGCAGTGATCTTGTAGTGTGAGTCAAGGACACCCCAATCAAATAAGCATACATGTCTTAAAGAGGATGTCTTGACAAGATCAAGGTAGAGATAGAAATAAAAATGAAAATAAAAACAGTATGGCTGACCAAGGCCAAACCACCAGCGTCCTACCTGTCCGTCGGTACCTCTATGTTAGCATCCGAGAGCGAGTGGAGGTGAATGACGGGTAGGCGCGCTTGTCTTTATATGTCATGGTTAATTGGTAAATTAGTATCAGCGGTGTGGTGTAACGCGCTAGACCTCGCGATAAAAGGGTGCGCTATACACCATACACATGCGCGCTACAGGAGGTCTAGAAAGCGCTCGCGCCAGCCAATGCAGTCGATGCTGCACACATGCGCAATTAGGATCAAGCGGGAACACTGTATCAACCGCGCATGCGTGATACGTGAGCTCGCACCAGCCCAAGTGTTCAAGCGGCACGCATGCGCCGTTGACATCGGATATTGTGCGCATGCGCGATGGCAAAAACAAGCGTCAGCACAACAAAGAAAAACGAGAACAGTAATCCGTGTTGCATCCACGCTGTGTTGCCGATGTGACATTCATTTGATATGGTGTGGATGATCAGTGTCTGTTGGTAAAAGGTGAAAACAGGTCTAACTGCCAAACAATGAGAACGAACTCATACAGGACAATATTGTAGGTAACGAAAGGATACAAACTGTTGTAATGCAATTGTCAGTTGGCTCAATATATTGGCTAACACATTATCTATACTATTGCTATGATAAAGATAGAATTATCATATAGAGTATATCGCTTATGAGAATCAATCAGAAAAATCATAAACTCTATGAAATACTATGAACTGATTATCACTCGCATTAAATGATAATGTTCTCAAGGCTATGTGAACAAACCTGGACAGAGCTAGTTACAGTGATGTCCACGGTATATCATCGTTAAGTCCCTGGATATGGCTTTTAAGAAGGAAAATCCATTTTTGTTCTTTCCTGAATAGGAACTTAGATGTGTCATTGATGTGAGGAGGGATGAATGGCTGCTCAAGGATAAGCCACTTCATTTCATCAGCTGAGTGTCCTGCATCTAGGAAATGGTTCGTCAATTTAGTAGCCTGTTTTCGACATCTGATGGTGCTCTTATGTTCACCAATTCTCAATTTAATCTTGCGGGTGGTGTAGCCAATGTATTTAAAGGAGCATGGGCAGGTGATCATGTAGATGACATTATCAGTGTTACAATTCGTGTGTTTTTTGAGAATCCAAGTTTTGCCTGTACCAATGTCAACTGTTTTGGTTTTGATCGTCTGAGGACAGGCACTGCATGATCCACACGGATAGTGACCGGTAACCGGTGGGAAGTCCCACAAGTTAGCCGAGTTATCACAAATGGAAGTTAGAGGCCTGGTATGGACAAGGGTGTCCCTCAGGCTGGGTGCTCTTTTAAATGAAAAGAGAGGTTTAGGGATGTTGGCACTAGTGGTGTTAAGAATACCCCAATGTCTACGAACTGTGCGTTGCATAGTATTGGACAATGCATTGAAAGTACTAACAAACGTGAGTCGTTCCATAGGTGGTTTGGGTGGCCGTTTCTCAATTAGTGCCTCACGATTGTTGTTTGATGCACGTTTCCATGCTCTCTTAACAAGATTACGAGGATATTGTCGATCCTGTATCTGGTTGGCTAGCACATTGGCATGTTTATTGAACAAATCTCTAGAGGAACAATTCCTCCTAAGTCGGAGAAACTGTCCCACCGGGAGATTGTCCACAAGGGAACGTGGATGATGACTCTCGAAGAGCAAAAGTGAGTTCCTCGCCATTGGTTTCGTGAAGAGCTCACTCTGAAGTCCACCAGATTCTGGAAAGATGGATAAATCTAGAAAGGAGAGTCTCTCGTGACTGTACTCTAGCGTAAAATTCAGATATTCGTTTTGTTCATTGAGCCATAGATGGAAAGCCTGGATCTCTACGACAGAGCCCCGCCAAACCACCAACACATCATCAATATACCTCTTCCATAGCACCAGGTGGTCAAAAAATGGGTTGCTATGGTTGAGGATGTGATGTTGCTCAAATTGGTGCATGTAGAGGTTGGCGAGGCTCGGGGCGAAGACACTGCCCATTGAGGTCCCAGAAATTTGAAGGAACAGTTGGTCCTCAAATTTGAATTTTTTTTTCTCATAGCCAATTCGGCACATGCTAGAATGAAACTGACAGGGGTGATGCTGTCAAGGTCTTCTGTCGATAACAAACCTCTGATAGTATCGAGTGTGTCCTGCTGCGGTATACAAGTGTAGAGTGATTCTACATCAAAACTCACAAGCAGATCGGTCTCCACATTGTATTCTATGGTTGGTAGAAGTCTAAGGACATCAGCTGTGTCCTCAAGGTATGTCGGCATTTTCTTGACCAAAGGTCTGAGAAAAAAATCCACAAAAGTGGAGAGAGGTTCCAAAAGGGAACCAATCCCTGAAATTATGGGACGTCCTGGTGGTGGTCTAGTGGCTTTATGAATTTTGGGTAAACAGTAAAAGCCCGGGGTGTTTGGCTTCTCTGTCACCAAAAATCTGGCTTCCTGAGGTGTGATCCATCCTTCGGTATTCCCTTCATCCACTAAGGTTCTAATTTCAGCAAGTAAACGTGGAGTGGGGTCTTCAGTTAGACGTTGATAGAATTTGTCATTGTCTAATTGTCTCAGACATTCATGTCGATATTGGGTCAGGTCCATAATCACAGTGGCTCACCCTTTATCCGCAGGTTTTATAATGATAGACGGATCCTGAGATAGACTCTTAAGGGCCTGTTGTTCCAGTTTGGAGAAATTATGAAATACACGTTGATTTGTGCAACGTCATGTCTGACTGCCTGTTCGAAAGTGATAACATGAGAAGGGACTTGATGACTCAAAGGAGTAAAGGTAGATTTCGGACGTAGTCCTGTATTGGTTGGCATAGCGTCCTCTGATTGAGAGTTATCAGTTCTGTCTTTAAAAAAGAAGAAAAGACGTACTTTGCGGAAGAACTTCTCAAGTTCAGTTCTCATGAGGAATGGATCACCTAGATTGGTCGGCACAAAGCCTAGACCCTTTCTAAGGACTGACTGTTCAACAGTTGTCAAAACTCGGGAACTTAAGTTGACAACTAAGTCCCGCTCGACTCCCCGCTGGTACTCTGTTGAGCAGCTCTCCTGCTCCGGGTGTTGGGGAATGTCTGGTCGGACTCCCACTGTACAGTCTGGGGTCCTCTTCTCCTGCCTCGATTCTGGCCTCGGCCACGCCCTAAAAAAGACTGGTCAGGAAAGAACTGGGGATATTGATAGGAATTCAGTTGCAGTCCTTAGAAAGGGTCTAGGCTTTGTGCCGACCAATCTAGGTGATCCATTCCTCATGAGAACTGAACTTGAGAAGTTCTTCCGCAAAGTACGTCTTTTCTTCTTTTTTAAAGACAGAACTGATAACTCTCAATCAGAGGACGCTATGCCAACCAATACAGGACTACGTCCGAAATCTACCTTTACTCCTTTGAGTCATCAAGTCCCTTCTCATGTTATCACTTTCGAACAGGCAGTCAGACATGACGTTGCACAAATGCAGGACACCGATCAACGTGTATTTCATAATTTCTCCAAACTGGAACAACAGGCCCTTAAGAGTCTATCTCAGGATCCGTCTATCATTATAAAACCTGCGGATAAAGGGGGAGCCACTGTGATTATGGACCTGACCCAATATCGACATGAATGTCTGAGACAATTAGACAATGACAAATTCTATCAACGTCTAACTGAAGACCCCACTCCACGTTTACTTGCTGAAATTAGAACCTTAGTGGATGAAGGGAATACCGAAGGATGGATCACACCTCAGGAAGCCAGATTTTTGGTGACAGAGAAGCCAATCACCCCGGGCTTTTACTGTTTACCCAAAATTCATAAAGCCACTAGACCACCACCAGGACGTCCCATAATTTCAGGGATTGGTTCCCTTTTGGAACCTCTCTCCACTTTTGTGGATTTTTTTCTCAGACCTTTGGTCAAGAAAATGCCGACATACCTTGAGGACACAGCTGATGTCCTTAGACTTCTACCAACCATAGAATACAATGTGGAGACCGATCTGCTTGTGAGTTTTGATGTAGAATCACTCTACACTTGTATACCGCAGCAGGACACACTCGATACTATCGGAGGTTTGTTATCGACAGAAGACCTTGACAGCATCACCCCTGTCAGTTTCATTCTAGCATGTGCAGAATTGGCTATGAGAAAAAAAAAATTCAAATTTGAGGACCAACTGTTCCTTCAAATTTCTGGGACCTCAATGGGCAGTGTCTTCGCCCCGAGCCTCGCCAACCTCTACATGCACCAATTTGAGCAACATCACATCCTCAACCATAGCAACCCATTTTTTGACCACCTGGTGCTATGGAAGAGGTATATTGATGATGTGTTGGTGGTTTGGCGGGGCTCTGTCGTAGAGATCCAGGCTTTCCATCTATGGCTCAATGAACAAAACGAATATCTGAATTTTACGCTAGAGTACAGTCACGAGAGACTCTCCTTTCTAGATTTATCCATCTTTCCAGAATCTGGTGGACTTCAGAGTGAGCTCTTCACGAAACCAATGGCGAGGAACTCACTTTTGCTCTTCGAGAGTCATCATCCACGTTCCCTTGTGGACAATCTCCCGGTGGGACAGTTTCTCCGACTTAGGAGGAATTGTTCCTCTGGAGATTTGTTCAATAAACATGCCAATGTGCTAGCCAACCAGTTACAGGATCGACAATATCCTCGTAATCTTGTTAAGAGAGCATGGAAACGTGCATCAAACAACAATCGTGAGGCACTAATTGAGAAACGGCCACCCAAACCACCTATGGAACGACTCACGTTTGTTAGTACTTTCAATGCATTGTCCAATACTATGCAACGCACAGTTCGTAGACATTGGGGTATTCTTAACACCACTAGTGCCAACATCCCTAAACCTCTCTTTTCATTTAAAAGAGCACCCAGCCTGAGAGACACCCTTGTCCATACCAGGCCTCGAACTTCCATTTGTGATAACTCGGCTAACTTGTGGGACTTCCCACCGGTTACCGGTCACTATCCGTGTGGATCATGCAGTGCCTGTCCTCAGACGATCAAAACCAAAACAGTTGACATTGGTACAGGCAAAACTTGGATTCTCAAAAAACACACGAATTGTAACACTGATAATGTCATCTACATGATCACCTGCCCATGCTCCTTTAAATACATTGGCTACACCACCCGCAAGATTAAATTGAGAATTGGTGAACATAAGAGCACCATCAGATGTCGAAAACAGGCTACTAAATTGACGAACCATTTCCTAGATGCAGGACACTCAGCTGATGAAATGAAGTGGCTTATCCTTGAGCAGCCATTCATCCCTCCTCACATCAATGATACATCTAAGTTCCTATTCAGGAAAGAACAAAAATGGATTTTCCTTCTTAAAAGCCATATCCAGGGACTTAACGATGATATACCGTGGACATCACTGTAACTAGCTCTGTCCCGGTTTGTTCACATAGCCTTGAGAACATTATCATTTAATGCGAGTGATAATCAGTTCATAGTATTTCATAGAGTTTATGATTTTTCTGATTGATTCTCATAAGCGATATACTCTATATGATAATTCTATCTTTATCATAGCAATAGTATAGATAATGTGTTAGCCAATATATTGAGCCAACTGACAATTGCATTACAACAGTTTGGTATCCTTTCGTTACCTACAATATTGTCCTGTATGAGTTCGTTCTCATTGTTTGGCAGTTAGACCTGTTTTCACCTTTTACCAACAGACACTGATCATCCACACCATATCAAATGAATGTCACATCGGCAACACAGCGTGGATGCAACACGGATTACTGTTCTCGTTGTTCTTTGTTGTGCTGATGCTTGTTTTTGCCATCGCGCATGCGCACAATATCCGATGTCAACGGCGCATGCGTGCCGCTTGAACACTTGGGCTTGTGCGAGCTCACGTATCAGGCATGCGCGGTTGATACAGTGTTCCCGCTTGATCCTAATTGCGCATGTGTGCAGCATCGACTGCATTGGCTGGCGCGAGCGCTTTCTAGACCTCCTGTAGTGCGCATGTGTATGGTGTATAGCGCACCCTTTTATCGCGAGGTCTAGCGCGTTACACCACACCGCTGATACTAATTTACCAATTAACCATGACATATAAAGACAAGCGCGCCTACCCGTCATTCACCTCCACTCCCTCTCGGATGCTAACATAGAGGTACCGACGGACAGGTAGGACGCTGGTGGTTTGGCCTTGGTCAGCCATACTGTTTTTATTTTCATTTTTATTTCTATCTCTACCTTGATCTTGTCAAGACATCCTCTTTAAGACATGTATGCTTATTTGATTGGGGTGTCCTTGACTCACACTACAAGATCACTGCTATTACCAGTTCATCATGGCTACCTTGCATAGTTACTACCATGGTTCCTCTGAGGTTGAATTTCCTTTTTTATGACTAGGTTTTGTCAGTAGAACAAAGAGAAAAATAGTGATTTTTTGCACTTAAGTACTTCTGATATTTCTCTGAGGTCCTTTGATTTTTTCCTCTCTGACAGAGCGGGGCCTCCCTATTCCCGAGTGGGTGACCGGGTGAGGTGAGGCATTATCCCACATAATGCTGGGTGAGTTCAGTTATTCTGCCAACTTACTGTGATTCCTATACACTTATCCAGTAGTATTTAAGTAACTACTTAGTCACAATGAGAATTTCTCTACCGTATTGTGAGTGTGTGTGTTGTTTGTTTGTTTGTTCCAAGAGACCATTTTTTACACTATTGAGTTGTACATTTTTCTATCTTGCTTTAGGATAGACGTTAAGATTGGATTTCCACCAGTATACATCTGGGCTCAGAACAACTGGTAGGATTTATCCATTATTGTTGTACAAATTCAACACTGGAAATTACATTATTATTTGTGTTAACTTGCAGTCGCAGTATTTCACCGGGTCCTGAAGAAAGCTAGGACCAGTCGTCCATCTAGCTGAAACATGCCGACCAAAACACACCATGCCTCGCTATAGTTATTATTTAAAACTATTGGGGCATTGTTTTTAGTTTTGACCTTAGCACCATACTTAATAAACTGATTTTTGGTTCTTTGAGTCAATTTTATCTTGCACTTTCACTTTTCACGCGCACTGCACTCCATTGGCATCACGAGTGAATCACTGTGGTCTAAAAATCTTCAAAATCCTTCTTTGCATCAATTCAAGGTGCTTTAAGAATTGGATTTATGATACATCTCCCACGTGACGAAATTCCACCAGATGGGTGGGCTGATGGGAATTTTTTCTAGCCCAGTGTTATCACTACAGTGCTATTAATGTACTCATGGTCTCAGACTCAACATAGCATACTCACAGTGATTTTGACCAGGTTTCTTTTGTTTGTTTTGCTATTATTAGGGCCTAAGTATCCTTGGTCGTTAAATAATTGCCCTTTTTGACCCTCCCCCACTTCATGTTTTTCTACATCCTGAAATATACCTATAGTTTTCCAATTGCAGTTGTTAGTTTATTTGAATATTTTCTAGTAAATACCTGGAAGTTCTTTTTTTATTCCATATGGCTAACTTGTTGTATATGTAACACCACCATCATTTGATTTCTGTTTGCTAAGGCAGGTTTCACAAGATCTGTTCTGTAAAATAGGCATGTAAATATTGTCTTATGAGCCAACAGTACTACTGCCCATATCTGCCTTAATCATAGAGAGATGTGCTTTTCTATTAATTTTGAAGTAGTTGATGAAAAGTCTTGTTTCTAATAATGGTACTATAAGAGATTTTGAGGTTGAAATCTCTGGGTGTTCAGTTAGCATTTGGTAAATAATTTGCGACCCTCAATATGTGGGATTGAAGCAAACAAGTTTGCTACATTAAGTGTAAATTAAAATGTCTTATTTTTTGTTAGACCTGACATCCTTGGCGTGGTACTCCGCCCTAACAGATTTCCTTCACCAATCCTATTTTTCTGGATTTGTTTTTGTTGGCTTTTGTACTCTCTACAATTGACAAGTGCTAACGAGTGCTAAAGTGCTTGTGCCCTCTCCCCAAAGCATGGAAAAATTGTCTTAAACCTGATTGGCACATTACAATTACTTGTATGTCTCTAGTTCAGTGGTCTTCAAACCTTTCAATGCCGCCCACCCCCAGTGGAAACACATTATCATTGGGGCTCCTCTCAAAATATTTTTCCAATATTCTATTAAACTAACAGGGGCAGATTTATGACGACTGGCGCATCCCTGCAAATCAGCATAGATGCGCCAGATAAGATGTGTCATGCAAGTTTACTCTTGCGCCACCACAGATGCGCCACATTTATAATGCGCCACATCAAGGCGCAAGGTTAAACAGATGCATGACGCATCTCCCGTCGGAAGGGTGGCGCATTGCTGGAGTTGTGTCGCAAGCGTGACGCAACTCCAGCAATGCTCGTGGCCTGCCCATACACAATGTGGTGCATCAAGTCTTACGCCTGCTTCAAGCAGATGTGTAGTGTAGTTCCTATTATCCCAATAGGCTCTGCGCATTGGAATAATACCTTCAATAGTATAGGCCTAGACCAGACGTTAACTAGTCTACTACTGTCAATATTAGACTTAAAGTTTTGGGTTTGCCAGCTAGCTCAGAGTTCACTAGAAACTTTCTCGAATAGGCAAGGAGGAGTTGAACCTCCCTGGATAGACAAGAAGGGATTTAGTTTCTGACAACCATAGAACATGACAACTTTGCTCTCCCCTAATCAAGAGTGTATCTCTAGAGTCGTGTGAAAACAAAAGACAACTTATTTTACTCAGTCAGTACGTGCATTCTTAGTCTCACCAGATTGTAGAGAAAAGGAAGGGACGGGCGTGTTCAATAAAAGATGGTATTTATTGATCAGTCTCTTTTCTCATACATGAGAAATGGATCGATATTATCGCAATACTTATGGTTAAGTAAAGTGCATACAATAAAAGCAGAAGTATAAAATAATACTGTAAAAACATTGATATGGTTTCTAAGCCATATGATGGTTTAAAATGGATAAAATAGATACATACACATATACATTTGACTAATCGTACTCAACTGGTGGTTCTAACTACGCCTACCCCGGTGTACCTGACCTAAGCCTAATACGTGGGCGGGAATAGAAAGTAGCAGTTTAAGTTAAGTTTGTTTTGCCAAGTGACTGATTTAAGAATTCTCTGCAAGGGGTTATTCAGTTCTGTACCTGGAATTTAGGATGAATGAGGGATGGTATCTCTCGTCTCTGGTCTCGATATTCCAGGCTGCCTGCGAGGGCTACCCGGAAGCGCTGGAGCTGGATTTCTCGGCAGGAGAAGGCAGCGTCTCGTTCTCAGCGCGTCAGGAAGGCGGGGCTGCGCCAGCAGGGTCTGCTCTGCTCTGGGCTTCGGCAAGTCTGGCTGCTCCGATCTCGTCACCACCGCGTGTGTTTGCATAGGGCAATATCGGTAATATTTATACCTTTAAGGTGCCGAGATTGACGTAAGGATGGACATAGATACGTCAATAAGGATGTCATACGACCTGGTCGTTAGCACATTCTTTTGCTGAAGTTCTCGGTGAAATCAAAACAATGGCCGGAGGGTTTTTCCCAGGTTGTCATAGGTTTGATTTGTTTTGAGAACTCCGTATGGCTTATCAGGGGCTGGAGGAATATCGCTTGTCTAATTAGATGGCAAGCGTTATGACCTAATCAGATAACACGTTCCTGTGCCGTAGTGTGGCTTAATCAGATAACGGTTTCTGCATCATGGGGGTTTTCTGCATCATGGGATGGCTGCTAGTTAACTTGTTAACCAGAATAGGGTCAGGAATAGGGGGATCGATACAGAACCTATAGGAATACATCACACCCACTCCACGCTAACTATGGACATATTTACGAATCTAGGCATAGTAAAACATACTGTAGAGTATTGTGTATACCTTACCACCCCAAAATACATAGAATGCATTTTGAAATTATCAAACATACGGAAAAAACAGTAACATGTATTATATGCACTCAAGCTGTAGAATAATGCTAAAGTAATCACGCATATCTATACATTATCACTAATTTGTATATGAGAATTTACACATGAAATGGCTCTTAATACAGAAAAAAGGTTCGAGACCATTCCATCACAGAATAAAATAATTATGAACATACCAGCGGGCAGCTAATGTCTATAAAGTATCTAAAAATAGAAATTTTATTTCTCTAAGAATAGTTCTTACTTTAAGCAGAAGATAAGTGTCCCGAAAAATTCGTAAAAATATTTTGGGGCTGCTGAAAAAAATTGCTGTCCGTGAACTGGAGGGAAAATTGTTCATGGTATTTTATTATTCTAGTTGAAGGCCAAATTCAGGGAACGCCGTGTGCGAGCTTGCTCAAAAGTCTCTATTTCTGCTCTGGTGAGAACATCATATCATTTAGACTGTCGAAAAAGCTGTCAACAGCTTCCTGGGAGAGTTCCACTAACTCGGAAAAAGGTGTAACCATGCATTTGTGCGCATGATTGTCTCCATTGACGTTTTGATTAGTATTGCTGACAGAAGGTCGTACCTGATCAATGCTGCTTTCATCTTGAACTTCACTACCCCTTAATCGTAGTGGTGAAGTTTCCACGAATGCCGTCATCAGGATTGGTAGCCGTTGAGGGCAGCACAAAGCTTGAGCCTTTATTGGTCTCAACAATGTTTCTGCATCCATTGGCGCATCCGATTGTAGCGTCAGACAGGTGTCTAACACGCATTCTTCTCCGCATAGCAAGCACCTTAATACAGGTAAAACACATCGATGCCACATTGGTCGAAATGATAGAAACCAAGTCATGTTCAGGTCTCTAAGCAGGGATAGTCCCAGGATTTTTGATATCCGGTCCCGGTATCCAATGGCTCGGATTGTTTCTTCCCTTGTCGCAGGTGTTTTGTCTGTGACACGGTTTGCTATAATGAAATATTAGGACCAAGAATAGGATTCCTGCAATTAGTCCCAAAATGAGGGGAAATCCGCCAAAAATCGAATGGACGAAATCTGGAAAAATACCCAGTATGGCTTTGAATGGTGTTAATGCCATCGAAAATACTGTCTTAAATACTTTTGAGACTCCACTGGTATCAGAAATATTTAAGATTTCATTCAGGATTTCTGCGAAATGTATGGGGGAATTAGTTGATAACAATGAGTGAATCTCTGCAGTCGTCCTTGCGACTAGGAGATCATACGTTTCTTTTGATGACGTGAGCCTTGTCGGCGTCTGAAGAAGCACTGTTTTCATTCTGCTTAAAGTATCTATTCGAATAGAAGTAATTTTCAAGTTGGGCCATGCCCTTGCCTCCCTGTCTGGAAAGGAGCTGGGGAACAATGAGTGTCCACAGCACTTGACCTTCGCAGTCGTAGTTACGAGATAAGGAGTCCCGGGCATAAGACTACAACATCTGCGATCCACAATTAGGATGTAACTCCCATTATAGAGTCTTTGAAAGAATGGTTCTATCTCTGTTGCAGGTGCGCCTAGCTGGTGACATGAAAGGTTATTTGAGTTCCCTTCACAGGCTCCATGCAAACTAATTCCGTTACACAGAAGTGTACCGCTCAGTGACATTGCACAATTATTGCCACTAAGAAACACTTTCTGTCCTTTATTACTGACACATGCATGTGAATAGGGCAAGTTCCATGTTGTTTTAATGTACCCTTTTCCCAATTTTTCGTACATGCCAGCCTGTATATATTTTTGGCAGTATTGAAACCTGAAGGTTGATATTGGAATATTAATTATCCCATGTATTATCCATTCACTGACAGGTCGTTCTGACATTGTCACTGGTAATCTCTCGAGTTTCTCAATGCTCAGGATTGTATAATCAGCACCCTTCTGTGCCATACTGATTTGTTTATCAGTAAGGTTAAAGATATTGAATAGTGACGTTGTGTTGATTAAACGCCAAGGCACATAGCCTGAACGCAGATTTTGTAACGTCCAGCCAAGTTGTACAATAGAACGCAATTGAGACTGACCGTGTTGTAACAACAGTAAGTCTTGCGATAATATGTCGATTGCTGAAGACACAATGCTGTCCAAAGAAAAAATTCTGGAGGACAGAGTCATTAACCCATTGTCCACTACAGAAAGTGATTTTTCCAAATTAATACTGTCAATTTCCCGTATTCTTTCTGCTGTCTCAATTTGAGTTACCTTCCAGGCCTCGTTGTAAGCTGCATACACAGAGGCTGCTATGAAACGTTTCTGACGCTGTTTGCGCGGTCCCATAATGAAATCACGCAAGTCAGCACCATCAGTAAGTAAAGTTAGGTGTTGCTTAATTTCTGCCAGTGTGGAAGTTTGTAGCCATTGAAGGCATAATTTGCCCACACTGTAGGTGGTTATTATCCCTGGGTGTTGTCTTTGGGAATATCTAGGGTCTGGCCTGGTCAATTTGAACCCCTGTGTTTTGTTCAGGGATCTGTCTTGACAGTTATTAGTATCTGTGGGCCAGATCAACCACTGTTTCCAATCTGGATGTGTTCTGTTTTGGTTTAATACATAATTTACGTCTATCTCTTCATCTGTAGAGCTATTGCTGTTCATTGTTGGTTTTGGAATAGACGGTTTATTTAAGTCTTTGATTTTGGCTAGGACAAGACAGGTAGTTTGTTGAACAGTGTCATTTAAAAATATAATTTGTTCTGGGATCATGCAGGCTCTAAACAAAGATTCTATACCTTGTACTTGCCATTCTTTTGTACCCCAAACACTTTTTACTTCAACATTTTTGTCCCAATAATCAAAACCAAAAGTATTCATTTGTTCAAAAAATGAGTCTGAATATATCAATTTCGTGTTTGTTATCATGGTCTTTGTCCCTGTCTTATTTGACAATTTGAAATAAAATGTTTCAGCATTACTTGTGTTAAAACCTGAGAAGTATGAATATTTGTCATAAAAGGTTCTTGAGCTTTCTTTTGGAGGGGTTGCACAATGTTCCCATTGATTATAATTTAAAACATTTCTAGGTTGTGCTGATTTATGTAAAAAATGGTTACCATAGTGGTTGTAACAGTACATACTATCATAATTTGTCCAACCCTGCAAATAATCATGTTTGGTAAATTTAGCAGACAACACTAGGTCAGACATCATATTATTTATACTTTCAAAGTCCCAATCATCAGCAAATGAGCTTGGTTTTACAAAGTCACTCAACGAGATCTTGATTTGGTGTGGATATTTCAGGATTTCGACCGGACCATAAATTTCGTAGTCAGTGTTGTCCCATGCTACCCCACCCGGTATAGGATTGGCTGTGAAGTTGACTGAAGAAAGTTCTCTTTTCTCGACGTGTGAAGATGTGTGTGGTTTGAGGATCAAGTTGATTTTCTGACTTGCTGTGTCCATTTTAGCATATTTTCCCTCAATGAAGCGTCCCAAAGTTAGTACCATGATGAGCCAAAGTATGAGGATAAATGCACCAAAACCCACCCAAAATTCAATCCATGGAGAAATCAGATATGTTTCTTTCAGTTGTTTCAAAAGTTCTTTAACTTTATCTTTAAAGGTTTTTGTTGATGGCTGTGTTTTTGATTCACTGAAGCCTTCAGAGGAATCATCGAAGTTTATGGAGTAGCCGGATGCAGTTCTGTCAATTGTTCCAATTGCTTCAGGATTACTGTTTCTTGCATATTCGTTTGTTACTTCATTGTAGGTTGGTGTGTCTCTGCTAAATGTTTTTATTTGGGTTTTCAGAGGTTTAAGTTCCATTGCATTGTTGCATAGTCCTTGTTGTTCTTCTGTAGGCGTTTCGAATGTGATTAGCCTCTTAGTTAGGACCTCTGTATTGGTAGCAAACCTTGGTGTTCTACTACTTATCGGGAGTCCACTTGGCCTACTATTTATTATCGGCCACATGATTGTGGTTTTACCAGGTCGATGGATACAACTCGGTTCTCCTTTTTACCAGCAAGCGGCGGTAGTACAACTGATCTTGTCCCGTTGATGGACAAGACAGGAACTGCTTTTCTGTAAGAAGGCCCAAATTCCTTCTTTACCGCGATCTTTTCTCTGACAAGATCCCCGACTTTTGGAATCCAGACAGGTCTTGCTGGGACAGGTGGTGGTTCTTCAGTGGTTGTTGGCTGCTGTTTCAACTTTATGTTGCTCAGGTCTTTTCTTGTTTCGTTTAAGTCCTGCAAAATAGCCAAACGATCTTTGATATCAAAGCTTTTTTCCTTCACCACTGAAGTCTGACTGTCGAGATCTAAGACTAACATCCTAGTTCCAAACAATAATTCGTACGGACTGAATCCCCTCAGAGAATTTCTTGGCAGGTTATTTAGACTACGTTGGACACTTATTAGATGTTTGACCCACCCAGCTCCTGAACCTAATATCCTTTCTGTTATAGATAGCTTTATGCCTTGGTTTTTTCTTTACACCATCCCGTATCCCTCAGGAAGGAAGTGAGAAGAGTCCCGCTGTGCTATGCTCATTTGGCCATGTTTCCCCTCAGGCTGGAGGGCTAGAGTGAAAACAATGGTCAAACGTAGCATGCTCCTAGCGTATATGCCATTTAGACTCGCAAATCTTTGTATAACAGTCCAGACGTCAGCCGAGTGCTGGTGATCTACATTATAAGTGGAAACTAGCCTGTATATGTTAATCGGACGCTTTGCTTTTTACTGTTGATCTTTTATGGAGTGAAACGCCACGGTAGTATACCGTTTCTCTCGCCACTGCGATCTCTGTTGCAGTCCGGGCATTTTTTTACAAAGATGTGATGCTGCAGGCTCATGCCTGGCCACCAGTACCTTGATTGTAATTCTTCCAGAGAATCTTTTAGTTTGAGGTGTCCGAGACCCTCACCCATATGTGCGTCTGCAATTAACAAAGTTCTCCTGTCCATGTTTGGAATTACTCTATCCCCCACTCCAGGGATTCGAGCAAAAGGGACGGAGTTTGCATCGATTATGTATGTATAATTGAGTGGATAGTTGATCGGTAGCGCTGAGCAGTCGCCTTTTGATGACGTTTTCACCGCCAGCACTGTTTCACCGTCAATGTACTTCATTGTACGCTTTTTTCTAGCTACGGAAGCCGATTTAGTTGCTACCGCTGTGGCTGTCTCAGCCAATGAATTCCCTGCAACGTGAACGCCATCACGCTGATGACTCAGTGAGTGTGTCACGTGAGTCTTTGGTAGTTCTTTTTGTAACAGAACTATTTGTTCCCAAAGCAGTTTTTGCTTTATTGTTGCACCTGTGTCATCTTTGTAACCGTTTTGAATCCATGTCTGCAAATCCTTGTTATATGATTTGACGCAGTAATATGAATCGGACACTATAAGTGTCGGGAATTCGCGATCCGCATTATCTAGCGTCATTTTCAATGCTATTATTTCAGTCTGTTGTTCTGAATTAGTTTCTACTGAGTGTGTTTTTGTTAATAGAGGTCTTAGTTTACCTCCGCGCCACACTTCTTTTGTAATCCCACATGTCGGGTTGTATGCTTGTTCTCCCCAAACGGAGGGTTGAGCATGTCCGTCTGTATAGATTACACAAGCGTATTGTCGTAAGGGCAGAATGTCGATTGGCAGAGGGAATGTTCTTTCATATTCTAGATTTTTTAGTTCCTCTAGTTCTGGATCAAAGTAGTAGTATACTTTGTCCGTTGTAATTGAATTCACCAATTGTATCCATTCCAGATTCAATGTTGTTGTTGGTAAATTACACGGTGTTGTTAATGCCTCAAAGGCTGATTCTGCTGTTCTGACTGTGATACGTCTACCGTCAGCTTTATCTTTTTCTCTAGCTATTGCGGTTTGAACTGCATGAACAATGTTTTCTTTAATGCTGAACTTCTTTTCAGCTTCTGTGTAAAAGTGTGATTTGAATGCAATTGGTACCTTTTCTCCCTCATTAGAGGTCAGGTATGTGAATCCGCATCTTCCTGGGATGACTCGAATCACAAGATTGCGTGTGTTATCACGTGTTTCTAATTTTGTTTTAATTAACATGTCTGTTTGTAAGGATCTCAGAATTTCTGTGTGTATTTGAGTCCAATTGGTTCTTTTAAAATCTGGTTTTATTAGATCATAAAGGGGTTTGACCCTTTCTGCGTAATTTGCAATGTATGTTCTTCCGAAATTTAGGAAGCCTAGAATTGACTGTAGGTTTTTTAGTGTTCTAGGTGCTTGGAGTACGGCACATTTCTCTAGGAAATTGTCAGCCAGGCTTTTGCCTTCACTTGATAATTCATATCCTAAGAACAGGACTGTTAGATGGGCAATTCTGGATTTTTTAAAGTTGAATTTGTAACCCTCTGCTGCGAACCCAAGTATTATGGTGTTCACTCTCTTCAAGTGAGTATCCAATTCATCATCTGTTAGGTATATGTCGTCGACATAAGATAATGCTTCGTCATCATATGTTTGTAGTAATTCTGTTACTCTCGCTGAGAATACCCCTGGGCTATTCTTGTACCCCTGGGCTAACCGACAGAATTGTTTTTGAGTGCCATTTATTGAGAACGCAGACAAATATCTGCTCTCTGGTGCTATGTTTTGACAAAAGAATCCATTAGAGATGTCTAATGTTGTTTTGTATTTTTTGCGCACCATGTTATTCATTAGTGCAGCACTATGCGAGTTTTGCACTGCAAAAGTTTTGCAACATGAGTTAAGGTGTCGGTAATCCAAAACTAGACGATATGAATTGTCTGGTTTGGAGAATGGAAACAAAGGGGTGTTCATTTGTGAGGTGCAAGTTTCAATCACCCCCTGGTATTCTAATTGATCTAGGATTTCTTTTACCTGTTTTTTAGCTTCTTGCTTAATTGGGTACTGTCTTTGTGCAGTAGGTTGTGATTTTAACTGGATTTTGTGAGGAGGAGAGTCCTCATCCCATCCTACATGATTTTTATATAAAGCAGGAGCTTGAGCTACTGCCCACTTTCTGGCAAGTGTGTATTTTTAATGAATTGGGATATGATTTGAGAAGGCAGGCATAATTATTTCTTCGCGATGAGGGCAGTCCCTGACAAACTCTGGTGGCCAGTCTTTTTCAGGTAGAAGGATGTCATAGCCCTTGGAGAGATTATCCCAAAATAGTCCCCTTATTTTTCTAGTCTTATCCCCTTCTATACGCAAAGTTATTTCATATATTTTGTGAGGTTTGCTAACTCTGGTGTCTGCAGTTTCCACTTGAAGGTATTCATTCGTGTCCACTGTCTCCAGATGATTCATAAGGACTTTGCGAGCTATGCTCACTTCTGCTGCGCTGTCTAGCATTGTCTGAGCCCATTCTCCGTTTTTCAGTTGTGTCCTCAGTATTCTCGGCATTGTTAATTACTTTAATACTGGCTACCTTCTTTTTTGGAAATTGTAATTTCTTTTTTAGATGAGCAGGTTCCTTGTCTTTGGACTTGACGTGCTCTTCTCTTTGTTCTGATCGTCCTCTTCTTTCCGATTTCTGCGAGGAAGTCTGAAAAGATTGAGAGGGGCGTGTATCAATTTCTTGATATCTATCAGGCTTCTTTATATTATCCCTATTTCTAAGGTTGTATCTTTTCCCAGAGGGGTCACTTTGGGGTGACCTGTGTCTTTGGTTCGGAGATCTTTCTCTCCGCCGAGGAGACCTTCCTCTGGACTGGAATTTCTTTTCTTTAGGATTGGATTGTTTGTTTCCATCCCAGCTCTTTTTTTGTGATGTTAAGTTATTATTAAAAAATATTTTTTCGGGACTTTCAATCAGTTGTGGTTTTTACTGGTATTCCACCTAAACTATCTCTACCTAGTTCCTCATAGGACTTTTCTATAATTCTGGCAATTTCAGCTGGTTGGTCTGCTATATCTGTCTCTTTTAACCTCTGGCGGATCGCCACGTTTGCTGCTTATCCCTTTATGTTGGCTAATAATATAGCCGAGACCTGCTTGAAGTCTTTTAGTAATTTCATACCAAGAGTTAAAGCGGGTTCTGGACCGTATTCATCTTGAATTTGTTTTAGCACATCTGGTATTACCGAGATCGATGGAACGCCATGAGTTTTTGTGTAAATGGAAGCAAAGACTGTACCCCACGTGTCACAGTCCTCCACGTGTGGTGCGATTCCCATTGGAAGACAGATAGTCAGAATCCTGTGTTTTTCTAACGGGGTGGTGTCTGGAAACACCGCCTCTATTTGGGTGATTTTTTGTGCTAACCAGAATGGTATTTGTTCCCGTTTAGCTGGTACTTTACCTAGGCAGGATTGTATGTTCTGTGGTGTAATTTTATTTGTGTTCCCCTGATGAGGGGTCAGCTGTGGAATTTTAATTGCTGGTTGGATTGTTGAAGTCCGCATTAAATATTGGACTAATTGTCTATGTAACTTTATTAATTGTTTCAGCTGTGTTAACAGCTCTGGTGCAGGCATTCTTTCAATGTCTGGATGTGGTGTGTATCCGGCTAGGACCGGCCACGATGCTCCTGGTCTACCTAAGGGACCGAGCCTGGTGATGTGATTATTATGTTTTAGGGCGCCATTAAACAACCATTAAACAAGAGCAGGTGCTCTTGAAATTTAAGTGGTACTTCCACCTCCTCGAAAGGAGTGTACTCCTCAGGAGGTTCCTCTGTTTTGTAATAGTGGAAGACCTTTGTTACAGCGTTAGCTAATGGAAAGTTTATCCATGTATAGAATACCTCTGTCTGCCGATATTCATGTGCCTCAATTACGAATATGACTGTGCCACCTCTAGGTGTCAGTCCATTTTCTATAAGTTTTAAAGTTATAGATTTCCTTTTGTTGACCGGGAGGAGTATTATATCCGGGTCTGCGTCTTGCATAGTATTATCAGCTGCTACTAGTTCAGCTGCTAATCTAGCTAGATTAGACTACTGTAACGCTATATACTTGGGAGCCCCTGAAGCCACCTTGAACTCACTGCAGAAAGTCCAAAATGCTGCAGCCCGTCTACTCACGGGCACACCTGGAAGATCCTCCGCCAGGCCGGCCCTTAAATCTCTCCACTGGCTCCCAGTCAGAGAAAGGGTCTTGTTTAAAGCCCTCTGTCTGGCCCATAAAACACTCAACAACAACGGTCCCCCTCTCCTGAAAGAACTTCTAATCCCATACAAAGCAGAGAGGGATCTCCGGTCCAATGCAGAAAACCTCATTTCTGTCCCTAGAGTGAGAAAAGCCAAGACCGGTGGCCGTCGCTTCTCGGTTCACACGGCGAAACGATGGAACCAGCTACCCCGAAAACTTAGGACAGAATCGAACTATCTTCAGTTCAGAAAGACCTTAAAGACCTTCCTCTTCCCGCAAATATAATCCCTACTAGCTGGCCAAAACCCCTGGAGTAGCAGTTTAGCGCTGGGATGCTCTTCGGAGTTACTACGCGCTCTACAAAAACATCAAATAATAGCTGTCTCTCTTTCTTCATCACTGTCTACCATTTTACCGACAGGAAGGTTATTCCGTTTGTTTGCAGATCAGGTTTCTTATGGAAACAAAGATTAGATGCACAATATTTTGGAACAGTGTATCCTTCAACGTTGACTAAACCAAGAACCATACATAGGAGTTTCATCCTGCAAGGTTTGGCGGATATGACCTTTCACCCACTCCAGACGTCTTTGGAGTATTATGGGAAAATAGGGGTCTGAGTGAAAAAGCACGACTGAGTTACTCTAATGTCTTACGTTAGTTTTATCGCCTTATCCAAACGCGTTGGGCGCCATGTAGTGTAGTTCCTATTATCCCAATAGGCTCTGCGCATTGGAATAATACCTTCAATAGTATAGGCCTAGACCAGACGTTAACTAGGTCTACTACTGTCGATATTAGACTTAAAGTTTTGGGTTTGCCAGCTAGCTCAGAGTTCACTAGAAACTTTCTAGAATAGGCAAGGAGGAGTTGAACCTCCCTGGATAGACAAGAAGGGATTTAGTTTCTGACAACCATAGAACATGACAACTTTGCTCTCCCCTAATCAAGAGTGTATCTCTAGAGTCGTGTGAAAACAAAAGACAACTTATTTTACTCAGTCAGTACGTGCATTCTTAGTCTCACCAGATTGTAGAGAAAAGGAAGAGACGGGCGTGTTCAATAAAAGATGGTATTTATTGATCAGTCTCTTTTCTCATACATGAGAAATGGATCAATATTATCGCAATACTTATGGTTAGGTAAAGTGCATACAATAAAAGCAGAAGTATAAAATAATACTGTAAAAACATTGATATGGTTTCTAAGCCATATGATGGTTTAAAATGGATAAAATAGATACATACACATATACATTTGACTAATCGTACTCAACTGGTGTTTCTAACTACGCCTACCCCGGTGTACCTGACCTAAGCCTAATACGTGGGCGGGAATAGAAAGTAGCAGTTTAAGTTAAGTTTGTTTTGCCAAGTGACTGATTTAAGAATTCTCTGCAAGGGGTTATTCAGTTCTGTACCTGGAATTTAGGATGAATGAGGGATGGTATCTCTCGTCTCTGGTCTCGATATTCCAGGCTGCCTGCGAGGGCTACCCGGAAGCGCCGGAGCTGGATTTCTCGGCAGGAGAAGGCAGCGTCTCGTTCTCAGCGCGTCAGGAAGGCGGGGCTGCGCCAGCGGGGTCTGCTCTGCTCTGGGCTTCGGCAAGTCTGGCTGCTCCGATCTCGTCACCACCGCGTGTGTTTGCATAGGGCAATATCGGTAATATTTATACCTTTAAGGTGCCGAGATTGACGTAAGGATGGACATAGATACGTCAATAAGGATGTCATACGACCTGGTCGTTAGCACATTCTTTTGCTGAAGTTCTCGGTGAAATCAAAACAATGGCCGCAGGGTTTTTCCCAGGTTGTCATAGGTTTCGATTTGTTTTGAGAACTCCGTATGCCTTATCAGGGGCTGGAGGAATATCGCTTGTCTAATTAGATGGCAAGCGTTATGACCTAATCAGATAACACGTTCCTGTGCCGTAGTGTGGCTTAATCAGATAACGGTTTCTGCATCATGGGGGTTTTCTGCATCATGGGATGGCTGCTAGTTAACTTGTTAACCAGAATAGGGTCAGGAATAGGGGGATCGATACAGAACCTATAGGAATACATCACAGATGTAAGGTTTTGCCGCACAGCATCGGAAAAGTGACTGAGTAAAATCTTGTAGATTTCACTCAGGCACTTTTCCCAGGCGTTCCTGCGCAGGAACGCCCACCCTGCACCGGAACGCCCACATGAAACCTGACGCAGGTTTCATGTGGCACAGGGCTTTACAACATGACGCATCAAATTGTAAATCCATTGCAGGATGGCACTAGCTTTATGCTGCCACTGCACCACAGAAGTGATGCAACAGCAGCGCAAAAATGGCGCACGGGCTTGGAAACTTGCCCCGCAATGTTTAAATATGTCTAGACTTATTTAACGTTGCAGGTAAATTCTTTTACTATTTTAAAAATGCAACCAAATACATGATTGCCAAACATACTATTCTTGTCAGTATGCCTTACTAACACATAGAAGTATCCACAGTGTGATTATTAGTAATTGGGGGTGGGGGTTTTAAAGAATATTTGGAGTCCATTCCCTTTTGACACCTTCTCCCAGCCAGGATAGAAGGGGGAAGAGATGTTAGTGATGGCCCTTTACATGGAGGCGTACTGCCGCTCATTTTCCCCCGCTGAATACAAAACACTGTTGTAGGAGAGTAGGGTCTGCAATCCTATGATCACCCAGATTTTTGCTTTTTGCTGCACTGGTTTACGACTTTCCCTGGCTGTGGGCCTGCTAATCAGACCCACAGCCTAGCTGTTCTCTCTATCCAAATTGTGCTCAGGTACTGAATTGGCACTGGGCCCTCTCCAAGTCCCTGTACCCAGGGCTGAGGTGCACCCAGAAGTCTCCCAGGGGCTGAAGCATGTATTGTGCCACCCCTGGATTGACTAACTAAACTGACACAACTGGCTGCACGACAGCTTGGGCAAGGTGGTGTACTCACCCTTTGCTTTAGATATAGTATACCTATATCTAACCCTAAAATGGACACACAGATCTCCTATCAGTCACTCCTATGGCAGGCCTTAACAATCCTGAAGGCAGAGTGCTTGGAATCGTGTGAGATGGTGCTCTGGCATGAGCTGAGCCTGTCTGCGGCTTTCGGGATCCATCCCTTAGCCGTTTCCATGATATCGCATACCATATACTCTTAAGTGCATTATAATCCTCGCAGTTATATGCCAACTCTGGTATCGCTTTATCAAAACATGTCGAGTAAGGTGTCATACGAATTGGAATACTAACCCCTCGCCAATTCTGGCGACGGGGTTAGCATTCCACCCTTCTAGAGGGACACGACATGTATGTAACCCCTAACCCCGGTTAAAGTCAAACAGAGCCTCAGCTCCACAAAATGGATGCTGCCACCGAGACACAAGTCTGCCCTCCTGCTGCTGGGAGTCCTCCCAGAGCAGGAGATAAGGACAAAGGGTTTCCTGCCAGGGGCGGTGCCAGCACCGTCCCAGACAGGATTTTGTGTATCCTAGGTAGGCAGGGCTTCAGAGGAAGGTGACTGCAAGTGGCACCCCGGTGCTCACTATGCATAGGCCGGCTTGAACCAGTTCCAGGGACACTCCAGACCCTGAGCTGGGGAAAAGCCCGCCAAGGAAGTGGGTGTAACCACCCCCCTCCTGGTCCCACCCATAGGGCAGGACCTAGTCGCGTGCCAGCCCCCTTTTCCCAGATAAAGGTAGGAGCAGGCCCCCTTCCAAATTAGATCATCTTTGGAATCAAGATACGACTTTCTGCGAAAGGACTTCAAGATTTCCTTCTTCAAGATTCTCCCTTGTGGCTAAGGAGTAGTCACCCTGCATCCGCAGGCACCATCGCAAGAACACTGCGGTCTGCTGTAAGTCCTTCCTCCGGAATCCGACTGCCCAGCTCGACAAGACCCGGCTTCCCTGGCACCTCTGACCTCTACTCATCTCTACAGCCAAGCTGAGAACCGTGAGTGCGACGAGACCTCAAGGGACCGACTATTGCCAAGACTGCACGACTTCTGCACAGCAAACCCGCCGAGTAATTTCCTGGCGAGTGCTTTGGGGTCCGAGAAGCCCCGACCCTGAGCAGCTCCAGCACCGAAGAGCAGCCCCCCAGCATCTCCACGATCGGCGTGGGGCCCTTCTGCTTTTTGCTGCTCACCGCGTTGTTTGGCTACTAGCCCGCTGGCTTGTGGCCTTCTGAACGACGCCCGACGACATCACTGCTGCTAGTCTGGTTGCTCCAGACTGGCTCTTGCTCCCTTCCAGAAGAGGAGCACCCCGGACCCTCCTGGTCCACTCAAGTCGCCATTTTGAGTCCACCGCTTGGGCTTGAATTAGCCAAGGCTTTGTTGCCCAATCCTGGGTTCTTCGACGCCGACAGCTTCATCCATCGTGGGACAGCTCGCCTCTCCATCCTGGTCGCCGACAACGCCTCCTGGTCCGTGAGATCTGCAGAGCCAGCGTCGCCCACTCACCTAGTCGAGGTGACTACCATCCGGTGCCCTCCTGGTGCCCACTCACTACTGGCTAGTAGTCACGAACTTGGTCCCCTCTGCTTTCAGGTGTCATCCATCTTCCAGATCCAGGCTTGGATCAACTCGAACTATCTTCACTGGTCGCCTGCCAGCATCTTTCTTCCAGGCTCCTGGTCCGGCAACGAGGATTCCCGACGTCTTTTGAGACATATGCAGCTGCAGCCCCTGGGCTAGGTAACTTCGGCATTTCGGTGCCCCAGCATAGCCTCACTATCCAAGGGTCAGGATCCACTCTCGTTTTCTCCCTACCAGGTCGGGTTCGCCCATGAACACTAACTTTAACTTTACTAGCTACCATAGACTTTGTCCCGCATCCCGCGTGAGAGTGCACACTCTGCACCCGAGTCCCCTGGGCCTCCTAGAAGTAATCTAACGATTCTATAGTCAAGTCCTAGTGATTCCAACGCCTATTAGTACTGTACTTACCTGCTAGTAATTTCGCATTCCACTTTTAGAGTATATGGTTTTCCGTGCCCCTCGGGCATTTGTATATACTGTGCTAACTTAAGTATTTTCGTAAGAGTTTTGTTGTGTGCCTAGCACCCTGTCCTCATAAAGAGTACAGGGCTGTTGTGATTCTAATAAATACACTGTTTATTTTCATAACACTTGTGTGGTGTCCTTTCACTGGGTGTTCAAGGGGTAATGTGATGGTAAAACAGCTGGCTTAACACGCCCTCTAGAGTCTTAGCCTTAGACTGCTCGTATCCATGCTACTAGGATAGCTGGTCTATAAGGTTGACTTACAACCAATCATCAATAAGGGTTGTTTGGACTGATATATAGTGATCACTAGAATAGTGAACACTGCACATCAGGCCAACTTCTCACAACTGTTATCAGTATAATGCCTCTTTTAGCCAGAGCATGGCGCCTCCCTGGGATCACTTGAAGCCCCACTTGGGGGGCCTGCCCCACAGTTTGAAGACACCTACCCTAGTAGATGGTACTGTAGGTGCCCAGGGCCTGTACATTACATTCTGCTAGTGGGCCTGTAGCACTCATTTTGCCACCCACATACGTAGCACTTTAAAATATGTTACAGGCTTGCCATTGCAGCCTATAGTGTAGTTTGAAACTGCCATTCCGGCCAGGCAGAATAAATCATTTGTCATGTCTAAACCTTTTTAATAGTAATAAGTCTCCTCCTAAGGTAGGTCCTAACAGCTCATAGGGCAGGATGCAAGGTATTTAAAAAGTAGGATATGTGTACTTACATTTTGCATAACCTTCTGAAGTTGTTTTTTACTACTTTAAGGCCTAACTCTCCCATTGATTAACACTGGGTTAACTTATTCATTTAAAAAGTGCTAACTTTTGATTGGAATCAGATAGAACTATACTGTTTGCACTAAAATGGATTGTATTTAGAAATCCTCTTCAGTACTAACATTGTTTTTTAAGTCACTGCTCTGAACATCACAGGCCAGAAGAAGTGGTACTGCCCAGACGCTGTGGATGGTGAGGCATCTGAGCTGCGCATATCCTGTGTGGTGGGAAAACAGTGATTTCGCACCTAAGAGGGCCTTCTTGAAGCACCTGCATTGGGAGGTTCACCAGCAGACTTGGCGGTGACTGTTGTACCTAGGCTTGTGAAATCCAGCTTGGCTAAGGCTCCTGCTGGCTGAGTCACAAATTTGCAGAGAGCATGGCAGATTGAGCCCCTGTGTCGATGTCTATGCGAGAAGAAGGTGGAGCGAAGGGGGCCGGGGTCCTGTCAGACCAAGGCCAAGCACCTGTGGTTGGCGCACACCAGTCCCTACCTGGCTAGAGGAGAGGGGCCGGCTGTCCACACTACACTGCCCTGCATGTCATACATAATGCCTGGGTGTCTGGCCACACACTGAGCCATCTGCACATGGGGGCGGCATCGACACCTGGCCGCTCCTCCATGTTGGTAAACCGAGTGACTGGGGTTCACTGGCTGTGGGGGCAGGTGACAGTGGACACCCTGGACAGAAAACTAGACTCTGTACTCGCGACTGTAAAGAAAATAGGTACCTCCCTCAAACAAATGCGCACTTCAATTGAGGGCTGCATCCACAAAATCACAGTGGACTTCAACTTGGAGTGCGCAGATCATCTCAAGCTGACTGACAAGATACAAGACATTGAGCAAGAACTGGCCGAAGTCCACCCTTTTACCCGGACTGCAGAGTTGAAGGTACAGCAGCTAATGGCATGTATGAAGTCACTAGAAAGAAGAGTGGATGATGTGAAGGGCTGCTCCAGGCGAAACAACGTGCAGGTGGTAGGTCTGCCTGAGGGAGCTGAAGGAGCTAATTTTGTGGCATATACTGAAACATGGTTGCACGACCTACTGCCAGCAGGTGCACTCCCCCCATTCTTTGTCGTGGACCGGCCCATCGAGTGCCGATGAGCCGTCCACTGCCGGGGACAGGTCCTAGAAACTTTCTCTTCTGCCTCCTAGAGGGAGTGTGACGATATCCTGTGGGAGGTACGCAAGTTGGGGAAGGTGAAAGTGGATAACACCACAGTACTTTTCTTCCCTGTCCACGCCAAGGGGGTGCAGAGAGAGAGAGAGAGAGAGGGTTGTTTCTAGTGGTTAAAAAACACCTCCGTGAGTTGAGCATCAAATACTCCTTCCTCTTCCCGACAAAGCTGCGAGTGGTCTCAGATGGTAACATGCAATTCTGTGATGCAGCTAAACAGGTTTGGACCTGGCTGGAATCTACTGGTTGGCAGGTGCTGCGAACGGGGAGTGAACGGTCTGCGCAACAAGCTGTAATTTGTGGAAGCAGCGATAGGGTGAGGCGTAGGAGCTGCTGACATCCCCCGCCACAAATACAAGCCACCCCCAATCTGGAGCAGGTTATACAAGAGAGGCGGAAGGCGCTGCATGTGGTGGCGATGATGCCTGATTGCACCCAAAGACAGGATTCCGACAGTTCCCCTGAACGCTCCCCCAGCAACAATGGCTCCACTGCGACATGGCCATCCAGTGCAGAGTCCAGGTGGCCCCCCATATGTGACTCTTCAGATGGCAGATGAACTAATTTAAGGTTGACTGTTTGTGCATCTCTCCTTCTTCTACTATTACAGATGACTCTGGAGAGTCTCTGGCTTTCTGTGATTCCCGGTCCCAGGTTACTTTGCCGAAGTTCTGGTCTACCGAGGCCAGCACTTAGAGGAGATCAGGTCCAGTCATCACCCAAAGGGAACGGAGCAGTTGTTCTGTAGTGTAGTTCTTATATTCCCAATAGGCTCTGCGCATTGGAATAATATAAACAGCAGTGTAGACCTAGGACTGAGGTCGACTGGGTCTCTACTGACTATATTAGACTTAATTAGTTTTGCCAGCTAGGTCAGAGGTCACTAGAAACTTTCTCGAATGTTCAGGAAAGAGTTAACTCTCCGGATTTAGACAAGAAGGGATTAGCTTCTGACAACCGCATAAACATGACAACTTTGCTCCCTCAGAATAAAGAGTGTATCTCTAGAGTCGTGTGAAAACAATAGACAGCTATTTCACTCAGTCAATCGTGCATTTGAAGAGTTTTCTTTTAAACATTCGCTCCCTACCAAAGCACCATCTTGAATTTTGGGATCTGGTTAATACTGTCAAACCAGACATTTGTTTCCTCACAGAAACTTGGTTAAAGCCTCACCCAGTTCCAGCCATTACGCTAGGGGTTCCGAAGGGATATAAGGTCCTTAAATTCGATCGTCCTGTTAAAACCGGGGGGGGGGGGGGTATTGCTATAGTATATAGAGAAGAGGGTTTGAAGATCTCTCTGCTAGAACAAGGAAGTTGTTACATGTTGGAAATTATGGTCTTCAAGATCAATTCCACCCCCAGAACTCACTGGAAGGGGGCATTAGTGTACCGTCCCCCGGGGTCAAGTGCGGGGTTCTCACTTTCCCTTGTGGAATTTCTGGCTCCATATTTAAAAGCCAAAGAAGATTTTATTCTCCTTGGAGATTTTAATGTTCATGCAGACCTCCCTAGTCACCCCGATACTGCTTTATTACTCTCAGATCTTACAATATTAGGGTTAGAGATCCAAAATAAAGGTCCCACACACATTGGTGGACATACTTTGGACCTAATTTTCACCAATTGCTCTAAAATTAAATATTGGTCAACGTCTCAAGTGAGCTGGTCTGACCATCATATGGTTGAATTCTTTTTCTGCGGTCTTGCTATATCACATCAAAAGCCTCTCCCCGCTATTTTGCGGAGATCGTGGCACAAAGTAACACCAGATGAACTACAGAGGGTCTGGAAGGAACCCATCTTCACAGAGGTAGATAATGTTGAGTCCGGCTTAACCAAGTACAATAAAGCTCTCCTAGAAGCAGTGGATCTATTGGCGCCACTGAAGCTACACAAACAGCATCCAGTATCCAAACAGGAGATATGGTATACTGAAGAACTTAGAGGGGAGAAACAGAAGTGTAGAAAGCTCGAAAAAGCTTGGAGGAAATCACAAATGGAAGCTAGTAAGAAAGAGTATACTGATGCCCTGGCCTCCTATCATAAAAACTTAAAGATGACCAGGAGGAGCTATCTTGCGTCACAATTGGCTGAAACAGGCAACTCTTCCAGAGAACTCTATAAGATCCTACAGTCCTTTATAAAACCTGTGGCCTGCGAGAGTCCAGATGACTTCTCTCAAGCCCTGTGTGATCAAATATCGCTATTCTTCGAGAATAAAATAGAACTTATCTATGAGAAAATCAAGCAGTCAGGGATTGTTGGGAGTAATACCACCAGTTCCTCCCTGACATTACCTATTTCACCTCCGTCATCTGCATGTGCTAATATTCTACTTACCACATTTCCAGAGATTAATTTTCCCGATGCTACTTCCCTGGCCAGTCAAATTAAAACAGGATCTCCTTTAGATCTTCTGCCAGCAAAGATGGTGGGCTCTCTAGGGAATCTGCTCCTACCTGGAATTCAAACTGTGATCAACCTCTCTCTTAGAGGACATGTGCCAGGTGAATGGAAGAGAGCAGTAGTGAACCCTATTCGAAAGAACGCAGCCCTGCCATGGTCATACCTTTCCAACCTCCGTCCTATCGCCCCACTTCCTCATATCAGCAAGATGACCGAAACATTCCCATACCCATCTGTCTAAGTTTATCGAGGCATCGGGTGGTCTGGACCATTCTCAATCTGGGTTCAGACCTAACCACAGCACCGAGCCGGCCCTCCTCTCCGTGACCAATACCATCAGGATGGCACATGATAGAGGGGGCTCCATGATCTTGGTGCTGTTGGATTTGTCCGCTGCCTTTGACACGGTTTCACATGATATTCTTCTCGGTCGTCTGCGGAAGGTGGGGATAGGCTGCTCGGCTCTGGCCTGGCTTAAGAGCTTTCTCTCGGGCCGATCACAAACCGTCAGGTTGGGCTCCCATCAATCGACCTCTAGGGAGCTCACCAAGGGGGTCCCACAGGGCTCATGCCTAAGCCCCACACTTTTCAATGTGTATGTGGCCCCCCTGGCGGATATTGTGAGAGAATATTGGTTCACTCCAGTATCGTATGCTGACGATACTCAGCTTTTGATCCCCTTCCATACCCTGACACCGGCAACCAAACATGCATTTGCCACCGGTATGAGAGCAGTATCTGATTGGATGGCCTCCAATTGCCTACAATGCAATGTGAGCAAGACGGAGGTCATGCTCTTTGGAGAAGCCCCCCCTCTTGTGGTCGCCTGAGTGGTGGCTCCTGGATCTAGGAACTGCTCCTTGCCCTAAGCAGATAGTAAAAAACCTGGGGGTACGGCTTGACCAGGCGTTATTACTAAAGGAACATGTAAATCTGGTGGCGGGAACCTGTTTCAGGACCATTGGGCTCCTGAGGCGTGTGTTCCCGTTCCTGGATGACTGCTACAGGAAAACTCTGGTTCAGACACTGGTCGTCAGTAGATTGGATTACTGCAATGGACTACTCCTATCTGCCAACGAGAAACAACTGAGCCATCTGCAGGTGGTCCAGAACACTGCGGCCAGATTAATTCTTGATGCTCCCCCCAGGTCCTCCTCACGCCCTCTTTTGCATAAACTCCATAGGCTACCTATCTGCCAGCGAATTGAGTTTAAAGTGTGTTGTGTAATCCACAGATGTCTTCATGGATCTGGCCCGAAATATCTGGCTGAATTATTCAGGCTGTATATTCCGACCCGTTCATTGCGCTCTAGCAACCAATTATTGCTGCAGGTCCCTCGTATTAAGAAGGCAAGACAAGGGGGTCGTGCCCTGTCCTATAAGGGCCCCACTCTGTGGAACACTTTGCCCCTCATTTTAAGACAAATTACTAACATTCATGCCTTCAAGAAATCCCTGAAGACTCATCTGTTTCCTGCTGTGTAAGATCTACGGCTCTCTATGACTGTGACTCCGATCTGGCAACTTGGAAGGTCATAAGCGCGGAGATACCCTCCGGGGTCGATTCCTGCGCTATAGAAGAAGATAAAATAAATAAAATAAATAAATACTTAGTTTCACCAAAGTGCCGAGAAATAGAGAGACGGGCGTTTTCAATAAAAGGTGTTATTTATTGAGCAGTCTTCTTTCTCATGCAAGAGAAATGAATTGCCACAATTGCAATACTTATCATGAAGTAAAGTGCGTACAGTAAAAGGAGTATTATAAAATAATACTGTAAAAGCATTGATATGGTTTCTTAGCCATATGATACTTTAAAACGGATAAAATATATACATACATAAAAACATTGACTAACATACTCAACTGGTGCTTCTAATCTAAGCCTACCCCGGTGTACCTGACCTAAGCCTAATACGTGGGAAGGAGTAAGTAAGTTGCAGTTTTAAGTTAAGTTGGTTTTTGCCAGGGAATCTGAATCAAGAATTCTCTTAAGGGTTTAGTCAGCTCCGTACCTTGGGAATAGAATGTAGGAGGTCTTGTATCTCTGTCTCAGGACTCGATCTCCCAGCAACCCGCAAGGGTGACTGCAAACACCGGAGCTGGATTTTCTTGGCTGGAGAAAAAGACAGCGTCTCTCTCAGTGCGTCAAAAGGGAGGGGCGGCTTCCTTCGGCTCTCGCATCAGCTGGGCTTCCGGGCAAGTAGATAGCCGCTCTGCTCCAAACCACCGTGTGTTTGCTTAAGGCAACGTTGGTATATTTATACCTGAAAGGTGCTGGGTTTGACGTAAGGTTGGACATAAGACGTCACTAAGAACTAACAGTTCTTTCTGGACTCCAGGAGTTCTTGTGCAAATCAAAACAAGAGCAGGGGGATTTCCCGGGCTGCTGGAGGCTTGGTTTGTTTAAAGAACGCGTTGTACTTTCTAGGAGTCAAGGGGAGTAGCCTTGCTGTATTTGGACTGCTTGGGCTATTACTAAATATGGATATGATTCTTATGCCTTTATAAGGATACAATTTATTATAGCCATATAAGGGCATAAATCGGGAATATCAAATTAGGGTCCTAGATAGAACACAACAGTTCGGATGAGTGACCCATTACAAGGGTGGTGGTGGTGGTCTCCTTGGTGTTCCTAGCTGCAATGGCAGAAGGTCCATGGCGCTGTTGACCTTGCAAAGAATGAATTGTGGTAGTTCTTCTATTATCCAAGGGCACTAAACTTTTGCACCACTGGAATGTCACTTTTTTACGTTCCGGGGGCGCAATTTGCCACATTGGCTGGTATCACTCTGAGCTCCTCCCAAGAAGTAATGTAAAATCCTGAGGTATGGGCTTTTTCCAACCATGAGCGTGCCCCTTTGTGCTGAGACTGTGCTGCTCATAATGACTTTCCTCTTTTGTCGCTACAGGGACACAAAAAGTAGCAAGAGGCCTTTTTTATGGAGTGACATGTTAACTAGTATCAAGTGGTCCTAGGCTGGCCATTGCTAGTGGTCTCTGTTGGAGTGAGCCCTGGCTCTTAACTGCTGCCCCTGAGCCCCTCAGAGAATTAGTAATGACCTCGAGGGGCAGCTCGAGAAAATCTGAAAAGTTGCTCCCTTAGAAATGTTTTTGACTTCCAAGCCCTCTGGACTTTCAGTGGGACCTCATGGTGAGGAAATGCGGCTTCCAGAGGACTTCAGAGGATGTAGGTTGTAGCCTTGCCCCGAAGAAGGATTTTGAGTGCTATTAAAAATACTTTTCATGTGAAGGCATGCAAAGCATCAACCCAACAAGGGGACTTTGGCAGCATTTAAATTTTCCCATTTTAGCTTTTCCGACCAAAACAAAAGGTTTCAATGGGACCTTGTCCAATGTCTATTTGACTTTGAGAGGACTTTGTCGGATGCAGACTGCAGCCTTGCTTCTTCGGAGGTCTTCAATCTTCAATTTCAGGGACTAAGTGAGAGGGTTAAACCTTTGACCAGGACAACCTGTTTGGTGTTTCTGACCGACACTCCGTTGTGATCAGTCTGAAATCATGCCAAGGTCCCAGCCAAACCCGAACAGTAATAGAGTGATCAGGGAGAGTTTACTTAATCTACTCTCCAGTCATATGGCCCCTTCTCACATGCATTACACCCTCCCTAGGGTTGTGATGTGTGCTGGATTAGTCCACGATGGGACACCAGACTTGTCTGGGACTGTGAGCCAGCATTTACCGGGCCCACAACTGCATACTCTTTTTTTACTTAGGCCATCTGATGAATCTTGCTCATCCCATTGAGGGCTGATGGAACTTAGGGTGGTCACTCCTTGGGTAAGCAATGAGGACCAGGAATTGGAACTTGCTTACAAATTGGTGATTGAATTCAGATATAAAGTTGTTTTCTATGGGTTAGGATCACATAACTCTAGTACCGCTATACAAAACATGAGTACTAAAACATGGTGTTCAGAGAAGAATGTATGGCTATCCCTATTATACATTACTATTCTTAGAATTCCCAGCACAGTCTCTGCGAAAGGAACATTCATGAAATCCGAGAAGACTCAGAAAATAAAGAGTTTTAGTACATTACATATCAATTAGGAATCTATATCAAGACATTTGAACAACATTTAGGAAACTCGGTCAAGAGTCTAATTGTGAATCAATTGCAAAACTACACATTAAACAGAGTCTAAAAGTAGAGCCCTTAAAGTCTATAGGACAGCTCCTAAATGGGTTTAAAGGTAAGTTCAGCTGGGCATTACCAAGCTATGGCTCAGCCAAGAAGTCTATGGAAAGTTCATTAGGCAAGGGTTCCTGCTGATACATTGGCAAGGGAAAAGATATGCAAAGTCCTCTCATCCGTAAGCATAGGGTCTGGTCAGGGTCTGGTCAGAGCCCAAACAGCAAAAGCGTAGACCAAAAGGCAAGTTGAGCATGGACAACTTGATTGTTGATTGCTCTCTCTACTACAGGGAAAATTGACATTATAGTTCATTAGTATGGAGGTAACAACCACTGTGTCACACCATCATTGTACCATCGAACTGTATCCATGATGTAGTCCTTTCTGTTCTCATGGTGCAAAATAGCTAATTCTACCATAGCGAGTATGGTAATTATTATTTGTCTCAAGCACATAGGTTAAAATCACAAAAGGCTATTTATTGTCGGAGCTGTCCAAATTTCTCATGGGAAAATGCAAGAATGCTACACAAGCAAGAACTGTCATCAAATACCTTCTCGCAGACATCATGAGAAAGTATTAGCCCTAGAGAATAATGTCAAGTTAAATCCATTTTATATAGCATGATTAATCAATAAATATACATTTACATAACATGTGTAAGTGTATTTGCGCATTACTCAAAGTATTCAATATCAGGAATTATTACATGACAATGTTCACTAGCAGGTATGAACTTTACTACATTGTGGAAATATGTATACGTGTAACATATTTCCATACTTTATTATATAACTTTAGTTTTAGGAAATCTAATTAACTCTACATACAAGGAATATTTCTGTAGAGTTTCTGCTTTCTATCTTCTATCATAACAGGTTGCACCGCGTTTTCATGATTCAATGTTGCATTACAATGAGATTATTAAGACAGTGTAAGACATTAGCACATTTATATTCATCATAATATTGTAGCATACAATTAATTTTAGTGCCAAATAGGCTCAATTGCATCACAAATATACTCTCACGTATTAGTAACTATATTTTAAATGCATTTTGGTTATAACTTTCACATTCACTTTCTTATCAATTAATCAAAAGCAGGAAATTTATTAAATTAAATGTTAGACACTTAGGGGCTAGATGTAGGTAAATAGGATTTACCGATTCTAAAAAAACGAATTTTACCAATTCGGTATTTTAGATTCAGTAAATGCTATGTAGGTAATAATTCTGTAAAAATTACTGAATCGTTAAGATTCGGTATTTACCGAATCAGCATTGCCCTGTAGGCCCATAGGACTGAATGTCAATTACCGAATCGGTAATTACCGATTCGGTAAAATAGGGAAAGAGTCAAGGGTGGCAGGGTGTCTGTGCTTCTGTGCACATGTTGCACACATACATGCCCTAAGGGCATGTATGTCTGTCACATGGCACAGGTGTAAATGCACAGATTTGCATTTACAGAGGTATTCGTTATTTACCGCCAACTAATAGTTGGTGGTAAATAACGAATCCTTAAAGCACCGAAGCACGCTTCAAAGTGCTTCCTACATGTCATTTACTGATTCAGTAAATACAGAATCGGTAAATGATGATTCGGTAAATACCGAATCGGTAAACACCGATTCGTTATTTACCAAATCCTCCCCTACATCCCAAATGCCCAATACCGGTCGTAACAGCCGAAATTCGGTAATTTCGTCCGTTACCGACCAGTATTGGGCCACCTACATCTTGCCCTTAGTCACACAATATATGAGTTTTCACTATTTCTACAATTTAAGCACTCTTTTACATGTGCAGTTTCTACAGGACTTTCCATTATCATTGTCATTTTCTTAGAACGTGTACAAGATGCACATTCATTTCCTTTCAGTAAACACTCTCATGATAGGTTTATTTGTCGTGCAGAGAATGGTCAGTTTTTAAGCTGCATCAACTGCTACGGGTGATCCAAGAGTACCTAGCCTCTGCTCAGCTACCTGTGCTGGATGGGAGATGTGTAAAATGCAGACAGGAACAAAGCCAGGAACAGGAGGCTACAGGCTGCAGGAAGAGAGTGATTCCAGTCACCTGTATGTGAACACACACAGAGGGTCGGCTCTAGTGCGGTGTGACTGGTGGCACCACACTGGGTGCTGTCTTTAGGGGGCGCCTTGTTTGCAAGTTTATTTTGGTTTTAAAAGCACTTGCTGCCGTGTTCCTTGCCTCCAGCACTTACCAGGCAACAATAAAAATGTCAAGATGTCTCGGGTAATTAATGTTCTTCCTGGAGATAGATCTGAGCAAGACTTTTGGCCCCCTGGTCAGGGAACTCTGCTCTCCCCTCAAGCAGCTTTGTCGTTGCACCTCTGCCCACAGCACCTCTCTGGTCTCAGGTAGAGTTCAAGGCCCTCCTCCACCCCCAAGCTCCTGCCTGCGCCTCATCCCTGGTGGTGCCGTGGGAGAGCCTGGCTCTTTTGCTGGTTACTCGACTAGCCTTTTCTGTTTTCTGCTTGTGTTTGTCTGGTTTCTGTTATTGTGCCTGTTCTCTATCTATCTGTGCCTTTTGTTTATCAATTACCTTTTTAATCTTTTTTAAATCTATTGTGCCTTGTTGTGTCCTTTACTCGTATTGTGCCCTTTGTGTCCATTTCCTTGCTGTTTTTCTGCTGCTGCTGCCCCTGCGGCCCCTCCCCACAGACGGTTCCAGCCTCCCAGCTTTGCTCCCTCCCACGTTCCCTACTTAATGGCACCTGCTGCTCGAACAGGTTGAGCAAGACCTCTGACTTCCTGGTCAGGGGAGTCTGCTCAGAATTCACGCTGCTCCGTTGTTACGCCACTGCCCCAAGCAGCTCTAGTCTCAGGTAGGGTTCAAGGCCCTCTTCCACCTGCAGACTCCTGTCTGCACCTCATCCCTGGTAGTCCAATGGGAGAGCCCTTGTGCTGGTCGCTCGGCCAGCATTTTCTTTTTTCTGATTGTGTTTTGTGTGTTGTCTTGTTTCTGTTATTGGGCCTGTTCTCTATCTATCTGTTGCTTTTGTCTATCTACTGTCTTTTTTATCGTTTTTAACTATTTCAAATCGATTGTGCCTTGTTGTGTCCTTTACTCGTACTGTGCCTTTCGTGTTCTTTTTCTTGCTGTTTTCCTACCGCCCCTGAGACCTTGCCCCCCGCCGGTTCCCGCCTCCCAGCTTCACTCCTTTCCCAGTCCTCTACTTAATAGCGGCTGGCGCAGCGGGCACGCCACTTGCGCGCCCTTGGCGCACCAAAGGCAAGCCCATCGTTGACCCGACCGTGACCAGGGACCCTGGTCATCCAACCTCCCACTGTTACGACTCAGCCACCCTCTATGCACTGAAGTCCTGCAAGAAGCAACAACTTCAGCAATCAACGCCGAACACCACCCACAGCCAGTTCTCCTGCCAACACTGCCACCGCACCTTCACCCACCTCCTGATCCCCAATGCCACTGGCCACCCACCGGACACCGGTGCACACAAAGCCTTGAGCTGTATCCTCCTCAACATACGCTCCCTGCACAGACACACAGTTGAAAGCTGGGACCTCCTCGACACCCTGTCGTCAGACCTCACCTTCCTCATGGAAACCTGGATCAATGCCACCCCAACGTCACTACCGCCATCCCCGACGGATAGAAGATCCCGAGGAAAGACCGCTCCAACCACCCGGGAGGAGGACTTGACATTGCGCACTAGAACTCCCTCCTACTCACCACTTCCAGCACAAATAATAATTACTCGCCCCCAATGGAACACCTCCATTTCGAGATCCAGACCGACCCCAGAATGACCCAACGCAGCACCCTCGCCTACAGACCTCCCAGAACACGTACTTGTTCGCCACAACCATCAAAGAACTCATCGCGCCCCACGCCATAGCCTCCATGGACTACATACGGCTCAGAGACCTGAATTTCCACCTTGACAACCTCAGCAACCCCAATTCCACCACCCTCCTGGACAAGCTTGCCAACATCAGACTGACGTCACTCCTACACTTCTAGTCCTCTGGCTTATGTAACATTTAATATATATGCTGATTTACACATGTATGATTGATTGACTCTATGTAATGTGTGTGTGATGCAAGGTGCTCTGACACCCTACACTGGTATGAGTGGCGCTATAAAACTAATTAGATGCATCTGAAAGAGATTGATTATGGAGAGTTGAGGGGCACTGTTATAATGTGGTGGGGAGAGAATCTTTTGTGGAGGTAGTCATTACCTCCACCATAGATGGGGGGCACCAATAAACGTCACACTGGGCACCACCAGCACTGAAGCCGGCCCTGCACACACCTCACATCTTGCCAGATGGGCTTGATCAATGTGACATCATATCCACCTCAGCCGTAAAATCGGTGTCCTCTGATTCAGTCCATGTAATCCTCACACACCGAGCAGAATCCTGTGGCAAGTTCTGATCGGGCATTAGATGCAGGCTTAACATGTCAAGCAAAGTTGCCATCTTTGATTGAAAAAAACAGGTTACAGTGCTGGTTTAAATTGAGGTACTCTCTGCACAGTGGCAGCAGCATGAGGAGCCTTTTTTCCAACAGCAATATCTGCTGACAGACACATCAGATATTCCCATGCAATCCATTTTTTTTGTTCTTCTAAACACGAGAAAGGCAGATTCGCCGGGCCTGACAACACGCTTTAGGCGGGGAGCTTAGCTGAAGCCAGTGGAGTAAGAATGCAAACGTTGGTTTCGGTTTTGATGAGTACACACCTCTGGTGCACCACGTACCACTGGAAGCATACTCACCTGGTGCTGCAGAGGGGTGCGTTGGCCTCTGCGGGACTGACCAACACAGACACTACCCCACCATGACCGCCGAACAAAATGCAATCCTCTTTAACAGGAAATAGAAATAAGCCCTGGGTTTAGACCGTATGACATCTGCTTGTCTGATAAGCTTTTTTTTAGAAACACAGTGAAAAGATGCCAAGGCAGCGAATAAGCCAGCTGAATGATGTGCCTTACTGCTGTATCTGGAATGCACTGCTCAGCAGCCATTCACCCAGGAAGGCCAGCCGGCCCGCCACGGACCTGAGCTGAACCAATGACTTGCTGCTGTCCGCAAGGGAGGAGGACGTCAGGGCACGCAACATCCCCCAGTCCGGTCATCTCAACACCATTCCAGGTGCTTCACCTTGATCCATATCGGGATGGGCTGCCGTGGCCCCGCGCACAGCTGGGCACTTGTTTCTATGCCCCTGCAGTGTGTAAAGAGAGTCAGTTTAATCACGATTTATCCAGGTTACAGCTTGTTTTCAGACAGTACAGCTTAGAAATACTGAGCAGGGGTTGCCTTTTTCTGGTTCTGAGCTTTGCTGTCTAAAATAATGCGCCCACTCAGAAAGATATCAGGTTAAATAGATTCACTTTACACATTGCAGGCAAATGACAGCAAGCGCCCGCCTTTGTGCAGGCCGGTCAGCCACTATCATGGACATCGGACCCTGGTGCAAAACCGAGCTGCACCCCTGCTTTTAAGACACTGGGCCAGATCATGATGGACTAATACGGCTCAGGGCAGAGCTGAACACCTGCTTTTAAGACACCGGGCCAGATTACATTGGGCTGCTCCTGCTCAGGCCAGAACGAGGCACCTGTTTTTAAGACACTGGGCCACATGATGATGGGCTGCCCCGGATCAGGGCAGAGTTGAGCACCTGCTTTTAAGACATTGGGGCAGATCATGATGGGCTGTTCCAGCTCAGGGCAGAGCTGACCACCTGTTTTTAAGTCACTGGGCCAGATTAAATTGGGCTGCTCCTGCTCGGGCCAGAGCGGGGCACCTGTTTTTAAGACACTGGGTCAGATCATGATTGGCTGCCCCGGCTCAGGGCAGAGTTGAGCACCTGCTTTTAAGACATTGGGGCAGATCATGATGGGCTGTTCCAGCTCAGGGCAGAGCTGACCACCTGTTTTTAAGTCACCGGGCCAGATTAAATTGGGCTGCTCCTGCTCGGGCCAGAGCGGGGCACCTGTTTTTAAGACACTGGGTCAGATCATGATTGGCTGCCCCGGCTCAGGGCAGAGTTGAGCACCTGCTTTTAAGACGTTGGGGCAGATCATGATGGGCTGCAACAGCTCAGAGCAGAGCTGAGCACCTGCTTTTAAGACACTGGGCAAGATTACTTTGGGCTGCTCCTGCTCGGGCCAGAGCGGGGCACCTGTTTTTAAGACACTGGGCCAGATCATGATTGGCTACCCCGGCTCAGGGCAGAGTTGAGCACCTGCTTTTAAGACATTGGGCCAGATCATGATGGGCTGCTACAGCTCAGAGCAGAGCTGAGCACCTGCTTTTAAGACATTGGGCCAGATCATGATGGACTGTTCCAGCTGAGGGCAGAGCTGAGCACCTGCTTTTAAGACACTGGGCCAGATTACATTGGGCTGCTCCTGCTCGGGCCAGAGCGGGGCACCTGTTTTTAAGACATGAGACCATATGATGGTGGGCTGCTCTTGCTCAGGGCAGAGCTGAGCACCTGTTTTTAAGACAATGGGCCAGATAATGATGGGCTGCTACGGCTCAGAGCAGAGCGGGTGCCTGTTTTTATGCACCAGCGCTGTGCACAGTGAATTTATTTGGCTCCCTATTTCTACAAGCAAGTGCAATGCTTTAGATAATATAGCTCGGGGACAGAAAGTTGCTCACTTTTCAGTATTGCCCAAAGCAACGTTTATGGCACGCACCCTGGTCTTCTTCGGGAGTAGGGGGGGGGGGGCTTGTGGGGTGGGGGAAGCTCGGCTGCTGCAACAAGAATCCTGCTGGCAGGGTGTCTGGAAGTTCTGGGTAAGGGAGGACTTGGATGTTCCTTAGCTGGGGCCTGAAAAGCAAGATGCATTAATTTGTTATTTGTTCATCCTACATCCAGCAGTAACAAAGCTGTTCTAGCCACTCGGCTCGCTCCTTCTCGCCACTTCTGGTGAGGGTTCAGCCCGTCCACATTGGTTTTCCTCTTCTGGCTGCAGAACTGTACCCAGCAGAAGAAGCAGCACCAGAGGAAGGATAGAGCTGGTGGATGGATGCACGAGGTTTAAAGCACGCATCGCCAAAGCAAGATGCTGCAGGGACTTGGGACATATAGTGATCCACCTGGGAGTCCTGTTGGGAGACGAAACAACAGGGCTTGGAAGGGAAACCTCGCTCTCAGGCATGTCTGTTGACTGCTAGTGCGAAAAACACCATCGTAGCTGTTAAATTAAGCATGGCTCCCTAACAAATCAATGCCTGAAGGGACTGCCTTAAATCCCATTTCAGTGCCCCTTTCCTTTTCTATATTGTATGTGGTGGGCTGTGTATAGTGTTAACAGATAAAGGTGACATATAGGGCTGCTAGTCCTAAAAAGAAGTAAGCGAAAATATGAAATGTGGTCCCGCTAAAAAAGTTGTTTCATGAGCACAATATCTTGCATTGTTTTCCATGGTTTGAAAAGTAATACAGAAAACATTACTATTGACGAATAACGAGGATAACGTTGGTATAAATGCAGGTTTATTCAAAAATAGTCCAGATGTGAAGAATCCAACGCCGATCCTGGCGTTGCATAGAATTCTCCACAACCGAACAACCATGCCTTGGAATGCCTGAGCAAAGATGACATATGTAAACAACATGGGTCGAATGCCACCACGCGACTCATTACAGTAAATAGTAATATTATAACAATTACCTTTATTAGACAAATGTGTACTGTGTAGATATGTTTTGTTATGTATATTTGAATGGATGCATTAGGCTCAACTTAAAATATTTTATTTTTTGGCTGTCAAATATTTCCTTAGCTTCAGATTGGATATACAAAAATACAATTTAACTATTGACATTTCAGAAGAGACTCAAATAAAAATAGTGAATGCCTGCTCCCTTACCTATTTAGCTGCCATATTTTAACATCAGCGTGCTCTCTTTTACAGTAACATATGATGGGACGGATATTGCTGTACCTGAAGATTCTCATATGGTAGACATACAGAATCCTCCAACTGGTTGTATTGACCTTAAATTGTCTTTTTTTAAACTGTTTGTCCTGATTACCTTTAAAGACGAGATACCTGCGTTGAGATGAACCAAGCTTGTCTTGACCCTGAGCAGGCCTTCCTCTAGCCATATCTCCTTTAATTCATCTGAAACAGCCACATAGTGTTGTGTGGCGTTTTAAGCTCCGAGTGAATTTTCCCGATTCATGCCCTTATATAGGTACAATTCACATTGCCCTTATGTAGGCATAGAAATCAAGACCTTATTTAGGCATAGCCCATGCTACCCAAATACCTGCATTGCTACTTCCACCCGTACCAAACGTCACAACGATTTCTACGAAAACCAGCTTATGCAGTCAGGGACTTCCCCTTGCTTGAATATTGATTTGTCCAAGAACTCAGATACTTTACAAAGGACAACTATTCCCTAGGTGTTCTTTCCTGATGTTCATATGCCCATCTTTACGTCAAACTATGGCGTTCCTAAACACCTTCAAGGTATAAATATACCTTCACTTGCTCAAGCAAGATACAGTGGTTCGGAGCAGTTTGAAGACCTACTTGCCTGACGCAGCTCGTTACAGCAAGTGCAGAAGGAAGCCGACTGTCCAGCTGACGCACTGATCAGGAAGATGCCCTTCTCCTGCCGAGAATTCAGCTCCAGTGTTTCTGGCTCCCCTTGCGGGGTGTTGGGAAATCAAGTCCGAGTCAGAGATACCAGACCTCTTTCATTCTAACCAAGGTCTGGAGCTCATTAGAACCTAGAGAAAACTTTGGTAGATTCTTGGCAAAAACTAAACCTATGCTACACAATACTTACTTCTTCCTGCGTACTAGACTTAGGTTAGGTACATTGGAGTAGGCATATTTTAGAAGCACCAGTTGAGTATTTTAGTCAATGTTATTTATGTATGTATTTTTATATGGCTTAGAAACCATGCAATGCTCTAACAGTATTATTTTATATTACTGTTTACGCTGTTCGCATTATACTTTGCAGTCTGCATAATGATTGTAGCAGTTCACTTCTCTTGCATGAGAAAGAAGACTGTTCAATTAACCCTTTTTATTGAAAACGCCCATCTCACTATTTCTCTGCAACTCTGTTGAAATGAAGCATGCACGATTGACTGAGTGAAATACTTATCTATTGTTTGCGCGACTCTGAGAGATATATTCTTATTCTTGGGAAACAAAGTTGTCATGTTTATGCGGTTGTCAGAAACTAATCCCTTCTTGTGTATTCAAAAAAGTTTCTAGTGACCTCTGAGTTAGCTGGCACACAGACAATTAAGTTTAGTATATTCGATAGAGACCTAGTTGACCTCAGTCCTACGTCTAATCTATAGGATATATTATTCCAATGCACAGAGCCTATTGGGAATATAAGAACTGCACTACATGGTGCCAAACGTTTGGTAAGGCACTAATTTAATGCTAAATACTAAAGTAACTCAGTCGTGCTTTTCTCAGAGACCCCTTTTTCCATAATACTACAATAGACGTCTGGAGTGGGTAAAGGGATAATATCCGCCATAGCTGAGTAGGACGAAAATCCTATGTATTAGTTTTTGGTTTTTCAACGTTGAAGGATACAGTGTTCCAAAATATTGTGCACCTTATCTTTGTTTCCTTGAAACTTGCTTTGCAAACTTTCATTAAACAATGTCAAATAACGGCGACAACACCGAAACCGGTGGAGCTGCAGCTGATTCAGCTGTAAAAGTTTTAAACTTTACAGGTGTACAAGAGACAGACAATGATGCTGTAAGCATTCCAGAAACTTCAAGGAAAGCCATCACTATAAAACTCATACAAAATGGCCTATCAGCAAGAGGTGGTAGGGTAGTTTTTGTGATAGAGGCACATGAATATCATCAGACAGAGGTATTCTATTCATGGATAGTCTTCCCTGAAGCAAATCCAGGAACAAAAGTGTTTTACTTCTACAAAGAAGATGAACCACCAGAGGAATACATTCCTTTCGAGGATATTGAAATTCCATTAACATACCAAGAGCATGCGCTCTGGTTTAAAGGTGCCCTAAAACATATACATCACATTACCAGACTTGGGCCACTAGGTAAACCAGGAGCAACATGGCTAGATTTAGCCAACTACAGACCTGACCCTGACATTGACGCAATGTCAGATGATGAATTACTTAGTAATATTCAAAATTTTATTGAATCATATAGTTAAAGGTCTTTCTTAAAAACACTCCTGCCCCTCCTAAAAAGAAGTGGGAGAACACTAAACAAACTTCTAATGAGAAGCATTCTCAATCCAGAGGTAGGTCTCCTCAAAAGGAGCGCTCTGAAAGGAGGTATCACCTCAGGAATAGGGATAATTTGAGAAAACCTGAAAGATATCAAGATACTGATACACGTTCCTCTTGTACCTTTCAGACTTCGTCACAGAAATCCAAAAGAAGAGGACGGTCAGAACAAAAGGAAGAAGGCGTGAAGTCCAAAGACGATCAACACGTTCAGAAAAAAAAATACTCAATTCACCAAAAAGAAGGTAGCAGGTCTAAAGATCAGACATGCAGAGGATCTTGAGGACACAACTCAAGAACGGAGAATGGGCTCAAACGATGTTGGACAGCGCAGCAGAAGTCACCATAGCTCGCAAGAACTTGTAGGATCATCTGGAGACAGTGGACTTGAATGAGTACATCCAAGTTAAAACTGCAGATACCAGGGTTAGTGTCCCACATATGTTATATGAAGTAACACTCCAGATGGAGGGGGACAAACTAGAAAAATAAGAGCACTCTTTTGGGAGAGGCTCTCTCAGGGTTATGACATTCTTCTAGCTGAACAAGACTGGCCACCTGAATTTGTCAGGTAGTGCCCACATGGCGAAGAAATCATTATGCCACATTTCTCCAACCACATTCCAATTCCTTTAAAATATACCTATGCCAGGAAATGGGCAGTAGCCCAGGCTCCTGCATTATATAAAAATCATGTAGGATGGGATGAGGATTCTCTTCAACATAAAATCCAGTTAAAAAATCAACCAACTGCACAAAGGCAGTACCTAGTTAAGCAAGAAGCTAAAAAACAGGCCAGGGAGATATTAGATCAACTTGAAAACCAAGGGGTGATTGAAACATGCACCTCGTCCATTAAAAATCCTTTGTTTTCTGTCTCCAAACCAGACAATACATATTGTCTAGTATTGGATTACATAAATTCAAACTCTTGTTGCAAAACGTTTGCAGTACAAAATGCACATAGTGCAGCACTAATGAAGAACATTGTGCATAAAAAATATAAAACCATATTGAATATTTCTAACGGTTACTTCTGTCAAAACTTTGCACCAGAAAGTAGGTACTTGACCACTTTCTCAATTATGGGGACACAGCGTCACTTCTGTCATCTCCCTCAGGGATTCAAGAATAGTCCAGGGTTATTTTCAGCCAGAGTAACAGAGTTACTACAAACCTATGAGGATGAGGCATTATCATATGTTGATGACATCTATCTAACAGACGATGACTTGGATAGGCACTTGAACAGGGTGAACACCATAATATTGGGCTTCCCCTCTGAAGGGTATAAATTCAATTTCAAGAAATCGAGAATTGCCCACCTCAACGTCCATTTTCTAGGATATGAGTTATTAAGTGAAGGCAAAAGCCTGGCAGCAAACTTTCTAGAGAAATGTGCGCTGCTCCAACCTCCAAAAACGCTGAAGAACTTACAGTCAATTCTAGGTTTCCTGAATTTCGGAAGAACTTACATTCTAAACTACGCAGAAAGGGTTAAACCTCTCTACGAATTAATCAAACCTGATTTGAAATCAGTTAATTGGATTCAAAAACACACGGAAATTTTGCGTTCATTGCAAACAGACATGTTAGCAACAAAACATTTACAAAACACGCGTAAACGTACTCAACTTAGTGATCCAAGTCATTCCAGGACAATGCGGATTCACATACTTAACCTTTAACGAAGGTGAAAAAGTACCAATAGCTTACAAATCACATTTGTACACACAAGCAGAATTGAAATTCACTTCAACAGAAAAAATTCTGACAACGGTTCAAACTGCAGTAGTAAAAGAGAGAGCCCTCGCACAGGGTAAGCGCATAATGGTCGTTACTCCTGTGCCTGCCTTAGAGGCAGTGACAAAAGCGAGCATTCCGAACGCTAAAGCTTTACATCCGAGATAAATACAATGGGTTAATTCTCTTGCTGCAACAGACGTTGAATACGTTTTTGACCCTTATTTGAAAACACAAGCATTTCTACAATGTGAACAAGAATGTCCACTGCCTACTGAGATTCTGCCTCTAGAGCAGTATGAATGTATAATTTATACTGACGGATCAGCCCAACCCGCTACGGGGGTAAACAAGCTTATAGTGCTGCGTGCCTGATTGTTAAAGGTCGCTGGCGCGATTGTAAATTCTGACCTATGGTCACTAAAACACAATCTCTAGGAGAATGTACAGCTCAGCGAGCTGAACTACAAGCATTCAAGATGGCGCTTGAAAATACTGATCGCAAATTCCCCACACTCATAGTGTGCGATTCATATTATTGTGTTCAATCTTACCTGACCCCAGGACACCCCCACGCCGCACGGCCCACCAGCTGAAGGCGCGTCTTTGCCCCAGCACCACAGGTCGGTCCCTGACCTCGGCAGTGCCCCCTCGCTGCTGCTCGTTCTTTCTCCCGCCTTTGCCTTCTGTGCCATTGTTTTTTGTTGCACTGTATCTACTGTTTTAAGTGTTTCTCTTCTGTAAGTAGGTTTTGCTGCACTTTGCTTCATGACTAACCCTGGTGTGACCCCCCTCCGCTCCCCGCTTCCCGCCGGTGCTCCCTCGCGGCCCACCCCTTTTTCCCTTCTGTTACCCATTGGCCGCCCCGCTCCCGCCTCCCAGCTGCTCCTCCCTCCCACTTGGCCTTATATTGAGCCCGCGCGGCGTAGGCGAGTGTGACTTGACCCCTGGACACCCCCACGCCGCACGGCCCTTCACCTGAAGGCGGGTCTTTGCCCCAGCACCACATGTCCGTCCCTGACCTCGGCAGTGCCCCCTCGCTGCTGCTCGTTCTTTCTCCCGCCTTTGCCTTCTGTGCCATTGTTTTTTGTTGCACTGTATCTACTGTTATAAGTGTTTCTCTTCTGTAAGTAGGTTTTGCCGCACTTTGCTTCGTGACTACCCCTGGTGTGACCACCCCTCCGCTCCCCGCTTCCCGCCGCTGCTCCGTCGCGGCCCCGCCCCTTTTCCCCTTCTTTTACCCATTGGCCGCCCCACTCCCGCCTCCCAGCTGCTCCTCCCTCCCACTTGGCCTTAAATGGAGCCCGCGCGTACGTGCAGCAGGCGCGCCGATTGTGCGCCGAAGGCGCGCCAAATGCAAGCCCGTCTGCGCCCGTCCGCGCCAGGCCCACACCCAGCATCAGGACCCCTGGCCCCCCACCAAGCCAGCCAACATGACGGACTTACAACGCCGCCACCCTCCACGCACTCAAACCCGACCGGAACCCCGCCTGCTATCAAGCCACTCCGAAACGCACACACGGACCCTTCACCTGCCAAGCCTGCAAGTTCATCTGCCTCTGGACCTGCATCGCACCCAAAAGGCCAGGCACCAGCAACAACCACCTCAAGTGCATCCTACTCAACACCCGCTCCGTCCACATACACGCCGTCGAACTCTGGAACCTCCTCGACACAACATCACCAGACGTCGCCTTCCTCACGGAAACCTGGATGAACGCCTCCTCAGCGCCCGACATTGCCATAGTGATCCCGGACGGATACAAGATCACCCGGAGGGACCGCGTCAACCAGACCGGAGGAGGCATCGCCATCGTCCACAGGAACACCATCCGCATCACGACCAACTCCGACGACACCTTTACCGCCGCCAAGCACCTCCACTTCCAGATACACACCGACCCCAAGACCACCGTCAGGTGCACCCTCATCTACAGACCCCCAGGACCATGCACACAATTCAGCGAAGACATCGCAGACTTCATCAGCCCGCACGGCCTCCCCTCCGTTGACTACATCCTCCTAGGGGACCTCAACTTCCACCTGGAGAACAACAAGGACTGCAACACCACTGCCCTGCTGGATAACCTCGCCAACCTCGGACTCAAGCAACTGGTGGACACCCCAACACACTACGCCAGCCACACGCTTGATCCCGTCTTCTCCTCCGGCAAGCACATCTCCTTCAGCCACTCCACCGGACTTCATTGGACAGATCACAGCTGCGTCCACTTCAGCTTCAGAAGACCCGCAGAAGCTGGAGCAAGATCACCGCTGACCAGCTCACCACCTCCCTCAGCCAGAACCCTCCCGCCAGCGCAGCGGACCCCAATGAAGCAGCCCGCACCTTCACACAGTGGCTGCGCCGACGACCTTGCACCACTGAAGAACCCTCCCAGCAGACCCGGCAGCAAGAAAGCCTCCTGGTTCACCAACAAACTCAAAACATCCAAGAAAAACTGCCGCACCCTTGAAAAAGCCCTGCGCCACGACCAGACCACAGAAAACATGACTGCCCTCAAGAACGCCACCCGCAAACACCACCAGCTGATCCGCACCACAAAAAGGACAACATTCAAAGAACAACTGGACAACAACACCCACAACAGCAAGGAACTCTTCAGCATCGTCAAAGAGTTCTCCAACCCCAACGCCAGAAACAACAACATCACACCCTCGCAAGACCTCTGCGACTCACTCGCCACCTTCTTCCACCGCAAGATCACCGACATACACAACAGCTTTGGCGCACAGACCACGCACCCAACCACCGAAACAACACCCCCACCACCACCCTCTGCAACTGGACCCCGGTCAGCACCGAAGATACCACCCGCACGATGAACACCATCCACTCCAGATCACCAACCGACCCCTGCCCCCACTACGTCTTCAACAAGGCCGACTCCATCATCGCACCCCAACTCCGGGACATCATCAACCTCTCCTTCAACACCGCCACCTTCCCGGAGAGCTGGAAGCACGCCGAGCTCACCACCCTCCTGAAGAAACCAACAGCGGACCCCACGGACCTCAAGAACTTCCGCCCCATCTCGCTCCTCCCTTTTCCTGCCAAAGTCATCGAGAAGACCGTCAACAAACAGCTCGCCGCCTTCCTCGATACAAATGGGTCCCTCGACCCTTCGCAGTCCGGATTCCGAGCCAACCACAGCACCGAGACCGCCCTCATCGCAGCCACCGACGACATCAGGTCCCTGCTCGACAACGGGGAAACAGCGGCCCTCATCCTCCTGGACCTCTCTGCAGCATTCGGCACTGTCTGCCACCGCACCCTAGTACAGCGCCTCAGCAACGTCGGAATCCAAGAGAAGTCACTGGAGTGGATCATCTCATTCCTCGCCGGAAGAACCCAGAGAGTCCGCCTCCCCCCGTTCAGATCCAAGGCCACAGAAGTCATCTGCGGCGTACCACAAGGATCTTCACTCAGCCCCACCCTCTTTAACGTCTATATGAGCCCCCTCGCAGCCATCGCACGCCAACACAACCTTAACATCATCTCCTACACCGATGACACCCAGCTGATCCTCTCCCTCACCAATGACCCCGCCACTGCCAGATCCAGCCTACACGAAGGGATGAAAGATGTCGCCAAGTGGATGAAGAACAGCCGCCTGAAACTGAACTCAGACAAGACGGAAGTCCTCATCCTGGGATCATCACCCTCCGCCTGGGACGAATCCTGGTGGCCCCTGCCCTGGGCACCACCCCCAAGCCAACGGACCACGCACGAAACCTGGGCTTCATCCTGGACTCCTCCCTCTCGATGACCAGACAAATCAACGCCGTATCGTCATCATGCTTTAACACCCTGCGCATGCTCCGTAAGACCTTCTGATGGATCCCCACGGAAACCAGGAAGACAGTCACCCAGGCATTCGTCACCAGCCGACTGGACTACGGGAACACCCTCTACGCGGGAACCACTGCCAAACTACAGAAAAGACTCCAGCACATACAGAACGCCTCCGCACGACTCATCCTGGACATCCCTCGCCGCAGCCACATCTCTACCCACCGGAGAGACCTCCACTGTATCCCCGTCAACAAAAGGATCACGTTCAGACTCCTCACCCACGCACACAAGGCTCTCCACGACATGGGCCCGAATTACCTCAACAGCCGCCTCACTTTCTACACACCCACCGGCCAGCTACGATCGGCCAGCCTTGCCCTCGCCGTCGTGCCACGCATTCGCAGAGCCACCGCTGGGGAAGATCCTTCTCCTAGCTGGCGTCCAAGACATGGAACTCCCTCCCCATCCACCTACGACTGACCCAGGACCACCTCTCCTTCAGGAAACAACTCAAGACCTGGCTTTTCGAGCAGTAACGAACCCCTCCCCCCAGAGCCTTGAGACCCTACTGGGTGAGTAGCGCGCTATACAAATTGTGTTGATTCATTGATTGATTGAATCTTACAATGAATACTTGCAAAACTGGATTCAAAACGGTTACAAAGATGCAAAAGGTGGCACAATCAAGCATAAGTTGCTTTGGGAACAAGTAGTTCTGTTACGACAAGAACTACAAAAGGCTCATGTGATACATACTCTGAGTCATCAACGTGATGGCTTTCACGTTGCAGGAAATTTATTGGTTGATGAAGCCGCGAAGGCAGCTGTGCAAACGGCTTCCGTAGCTGCAATCACTCGTTCAAAAACAAAAATAGACGGCGAAATAATACTAGCTGTCAATTCCACAAGCAAAGACAGTGGTAAAACACTACCAAAAGGCTTCCCACTCAAATACTCATACAAAACTGATGCTAATAATGTTCCATTTGCTCGAATCCCTGGAGTGGGGGATAGAGTAATTCCAAACATGGAACATAGATGAGGACTAATCTAAGCAGCACATGAAGGGCTTGCCTCTGCACACGCAGGTGTTCCCACTACAGTGTCATTATTAAAACAGAGATACTGGTGGCCGGGCATGAGGAAACAGACCAGAAACTCTGTTTTGGAATGTGAAATCTGCCAAAAGATGAAAGTCTCTACAGTGAAACGTCCTGCGCAGACGCCCCTATTAATTTCAGACAAACCATTAGCTTGCATTTACCTGGATCACTGCGGTCCCCCACAGAAGGATGGTAACTATAAATATATCATGGTCACAGTGGATTAGTGCTCAAGGTTCATTTGGATATGGCCTCAGCGCTCGGCTGATGCTCGAACTGTTGTAAAAGATTTGTGAGTCTTTATCGGCACATACGCAGTCGGCACGCTACATTCTGACCAGGGTCCAGCGTTTTGCTCTCCCGCTTACAAGGAGGCCATGGCCAAATTGGGCGTTGCATTGCGGTACTCTAGTCCATTCCATCCTGAGGAAAATTTGGTAGTGGAGAGAAAAAAACGGTACATAAAGCAATCTATAACAGCTAGGGTATTAGGCTTGGGTGATGGGTGGGACAAACATCTAATAAGTGTCCAACATAGTCTTAATAACTTGCAAGAAGCTCTCTAGGGGGCATCACTCCATATGGAATCCTTTTTGTAACAAGAATGATTTTTCGGATCTCGATTGTCAGACCTCAGTGGTAGAACACAAACCCTTTGATATCAAAGACCGTTTGGCTGTTTTGCAGGACTTAAATGAATTAAGAAAAAGCCAGAGTAACGTGTTCTTGAAGCCAACGACCACTGAAGAAAAACCAACTATCCCAGCAAGACCTGTCTGGATTCCTAAGCTTGGGGATCCAGTCAGAGAAAAGATCACAGACTAGAAGGAACTTGGGCCTTCTTACACACAACCAGTACCTGTCCCAGCAATCCAAAGGATCAAGAACAGTATTACTGCCGCCCCTTGCTGGTAAAAAAGAGAACAGGTTCATGTACATCGACCTGGTCAAACCACATCATTCGGCCGATTATAAGCAGTAGGCCAAGTGGACTCCAAATATGTAATAGACGCCCTAATCTGGCTACTATCCAAGAGGTTCAAACTGAAAGACTCATCACCTTTGAAGAATCTGCAGTGCAAAAAGAAGGACTATGTAACAAAGCCATGGACTTTGTACCTCTTGAGACCCAAATAACTGCTCGTCAAGAAACGCCTGTCTACAATGAAATAGCATCTGACTATACAAATGTAGCAAGTGATCAAGTGGTTCTAGCGAATTCAACGAATCCTGAAGCAATCCCTACAATTGACAGAACTGCTTCTGGCTATTTCACTAACTTTGATACATTTTCCGAGGATCCAAGCGAACCTGAGATGACGCCAGTAAAAAGAACTTTGAAAGAACAATCAATAGAACTTTTTTATCGCCTGGAAAAGACTTATCTGGTTTCACCATGGATTGAACTTTGGATTGTGTTGGGTGTACTTTTTCTTCTACTTTGGTTGACTCTTGTAATAACTTTGTGAATGCTGATAAATGGAAGATATGTTAAAAAAGACACAGCAAGTAAGAACATCAACTTACTACTCAAGCCACAGAAATCATCTCATTGTGAACAAAGAGACTTGTCATCAGTGAACATCACAGCCATTCCTATACCTGGTGGTACAGCTTGGGACAGAACTGATTATGACATTTTTGGTCCAGCAGAGCTGTTGAAGATTCCACACCAGTTTAAGATTTCCTTGAATGACTTTGATTCATCTAGTACCTTTTCTAATGATTGGGACTTCGAGACTGTTAATAATATGATGTCAGACTTAGAAATGTCTACAAAGTTTACAAATCATGAATACTTAGAAGGTTCATCAGATTATGAACAAATGTATTGTTATAATCACTATGGTCATCATTTCTTGCACAGATCTGCAAATCCTAGAAATGTACTTAAATATAACCAATGGGAACATTGTCCTATGCCACCAAAAGGTAGCTCAAAAACATTTTATGGCAAATGTCCATACTTTTCAGGTTTTAATGTTTCAAATCCAGAATCATTTTACTTTAAAAATGTTAATAGGACAGGAATGAAAAGTATGCTAACAAATACCAAGCAAATTTATTCTGCGGCCTTTTATGCTCAGCTGTCTTTGTTAGGTTTTGACTTTTGGAAAGACAGCATTGAGACAAAAACTCTCTGGGGCACAAAAGACTGGCAGGTGTAGGGATTGGAAGCCTTATTTAGAGCCTGCATCATCCCAGAGAAAATAATATTTTTGAATGACACTGTCCAACAGATATCTTGTCGTGAGTTAGCCAACATCAAGGAGTTAAACAAACCGTCCATACCTACACCTACACCTGATATTAATAACACTTCAGAGGGGGAGGTCGACGTACATACTATTTTACGTCACAACAGAACAGATCCAGCTTGCAAAAAAATGGTTAATCTGGCCCACAGACACAAACAACTGTCAAGTTAGATTCCTGAAAAAGACACAAGGGTTCACATTCACTAGGCCAGATCCAAGATATGTTCAGAGACAGCAGTCAGAAATAATAACAACATACTGTGCCTTGAATGGCTACACAAGTCTACACTAAAGGAAGTAAAACAACACTTATCTTTACTTAAAGATGGCGCTGATCTGAGTGACTTCTTACAAGGACCTACTAAACTGCATCATAAACGTTTTGTATACGCTGGTATCTATACTGCTTATAATGAAGCATAGAAGATTAAGCAAGCCGGGACTGCAGAACGAATACGAGAAATTGATTGTATTAATTTAGAGTAATCTCTCTCTGTAGTTGCAAGGGGTAAACAACTCTGTCGCCCAGGATATATTCTTTGGACAGCATAGTATCCTCTGCCATAGACACAATGGAACAGGACTTGGTCATGTTGCAACATGGTTAGTCGCAATTACGTTCTATAATGCTATTAGGCTGGACTTTATAAAACCTTAATTCAGAGTGCCTTGGCGTTTAATCAACACTACTTCACTGTTTTCAGAATTCAATCTCACTGATAAACAGATCAAACTGGCACAGAGGAGAGCAGACTATACGGTGCTGAGCATTGAAAAAACGGGAAAGATTGCTATTTACAGTCGCTGAAAAACCAGCAATTGAATGGATAATACACGGTGCAATCACTCTGCCTGTTACAATGTTCCATTTTCAGTATTGCTTGAAACATATACCAGCAGGCATATATGAAAGGTTGGGTAAAGAATACATCAAGACATCCTGGGAATTACAATACACACACAAATATTGGAGTGGGGGGAAAGAAGTGTTTCTTAGCGGTAAAAATTGTGAAAACGCACTAAGCGGTTCTCTCCTTTGTTAGGATATTAATTTACCCGGGACCTGCAATGGTTCCTCTAATAATCTATCCTGCCACCTACAAGGTTCACCAGCTACAGTGATTGATCCAATTTTTAGGCAACTTTCTAATGGAAGTTACATTATGTTGAATGATCACAGCTGCTGTGGCATGTTGCCAGGTTTAACCTATCTCGTAACTGTGTCAGCCAGGGTTACTTGCTGTATGCAAGTATTGTTTCCAAAAACCAAGACAGACCAGGAGCCGCCATTATGGCCTTCACTGAACATCTCTTCTATACGATTTGATACTTTGCGCAGAATAAAAGCCATTCTAAGACAGGTCCGTCTTGGCCTGGTCTTCGCCCGGGCCAAGCCCGGGCACATCCCGCGTGCGTCCTGCGGTGCAGGACTGCATTTGGGCCTATACTGCATCTCGGCCACTCCAGGGGCCGGGATTAAGTTTGGCATGCTTGTGGATCAGGGACAGGTAGCAAAGTCCAAATGCCGGTACAAGCAATTTCTGGAGGTGCGGGACTGTGTTTGGGCTTATACAGCGTCTCCACCCTTCCAGGGGCCGGGATTAAAGTGGCGTGTGCTTGTGGAGAAGGAAAAGGCAGCAAAGTCAAAATGCCAGTACAATTGGTCACCCGAGGTGTGGGACCCGTTTGGGCTTATACAGCGTCTCCGCCCCTCCAGGGGCCAGCATTAAAGTGCGGCATGCCTATTGGATCAGGGACCTCCTAGCCTGAACAAGACCCAAAATACCTGTCCAAATCTTGGAAAATGCAGGCTGCGCTCTCTGGCTGAGAAGTGAAGATAACTATATCATTCCCATATAATGCAATCTTTTGCTGGTACTCACCATATACACAAGGAACCTATATTCTTTTCAGCCCTAACAGCCTGTGCCAGGGGCTCTATAAACAAATGAAAAAAAATAGGGTCAGTCTATGTGGTAACCTCTTCTAATCATAACTCTTTCTGTAAGTGTATTATTAATCAATAACCTGGCATAGGGTGTCTTACACAGTGACTTAATTGATGTAATGATGTTTTGGGGTCCCCTCATTCCTTTAAACATAGCCATAGATACTCACAGTTCACCTGATCAAAAGGTTTTGGCCATATCACGGGTTATCAGAGCCAATGGTATTTGATATGAACTGGCCATATTGATAGCTTCAATGACCGGTGGACTAGGGGCCAGATGTAGTTAAATCTAATTTACCGATTCTTAAATACCGAATTTTACCGATTCGGTATTCATGAATCGGTAAATGAGATGTAGATAAAAAATCGGTGTTTTTTACCGATTCGGTAAAATTCGGAATCGGACTTTTGGAATTTACTGATTCTGTATTTACCGAATCGGTACTTTCCAAATCGGTATTTCCCATTCATTCCTATGGGCCAAAATACCGATTCGGTAAATACCGAATCGGTAAAATCCGAATCGGAAAGCAAGCAAAAGTGAAACTTAAGAGAACAGCCAATCAGGTGCTACCACCCTCCCCCTCCCTGCCAGGAAGTGGCTACCCAGGCAGATACAACTAATTAGAAGGTTCTGGAGAGGCAGTCAGAGCTGAGCAGAGATACAGAGCAGCAGGGAGAGTTTTTTTTTAAACTTTACCAACTGAAAAATGGCAAGCAGCAGTGAAAGCAAGAAGGTAGATAGAAAGAGGAAAATAAAGTTCAGCAGCATGGAGCTGCAGGTACTTGTGGAGGAGGTAGTGAGAGTGCACATCAAACTTTTTGGCAGGCACTCCCTCACTGTTCCTGAGTCTGCCAAACGAAAAATCTGGCTGGCAATTGTTGAAAAAGTGAATGCTGTGGGAGTCACACCCAGGAATACAGAGGATCTCAAAAAAAGATTCTATGACCTCAGGAGCCTCACCAAGAAAAAAATGGCTGAAATCCACAAGCAGGCTGGCCTAACCGGTGGAGGCAGGAACCCAGCGCCCCCCCCTGACTGACCTTGAGGAATTGGTGGCCTCAACCATTGAGGCAGACAGCGTCTGTGGACTGGGAGATGTGGACAGCTCAGCCAGAGCTGCAACAAAAAAAGGTAAGACGCATGCGCTGCATTACACCCCATAACAACCTGCTTCCCTTTACCCTTTGTGGACAAGCAAACCCCAGTCCAGTACTGCTATCACTACACAGGAGCAATGCATTATGGGAAATGTAGTCAGCAAATGTAAGACCATGCGTAACAGCGCAGACATCAGCAAGTTAGTGAAAGTAATGCAGATAAATGAAAGTTAAATGTGTAAAGCATTTATTGTAGTGACTGTGACACAGTAGCACTCAGTTGATATATGCTTTTTCATACCTAGGGGCTAAATCAGGCAGTCGACCCACTAACACAGAAGGGACTGCACCAGCGAGGGAGGAGAGTGAGGAAGCTGGTCCAAGCCAAGTGCAAGCCTCGCAGGAGGAAGTTGACACGACTGGCATCTCCCATGAAGAGGACAATGTTCATACCCCAGTGTTGCTGCACTCCCCACAGCTTTCCCAATCCCCTTCCTTGGTACTCTCACCAGAAACTTCACCAACACTGCTCCAGTCCACTCCTGCAACCCCATCGGCCAGGAGGCGTGTTGTGGCCCCACTACCAGAAATGGAGGCAGCAGAGGGTGAGGGTGAGGCTCAAGTCACCGTAGAGGTGAGTTCAGCAGCACTGCAGTCCACAAATGAGACAGTCACAGCTCGCAGGAGACAACGCAGACCCAGCAGTGCAGGTGGACGTGGTGATGGCATGGTGTGCATTCAAAGGATGCAGGGCAAATCCATCCAAGCCTGCCAACGCCAATTCAGAGCCCTGAATGTGCAAATAGGAAACATGGGGAAAGGCATGAGAGACATTGTGGAGGCAAATAAAGAGGTTGCAATAAAAAATACTGACATTGCAGCAGGGATGCAGCAGGTGAGCAACTCAATTACGCAGCTATGCTCAAAACTTGACAGTCTGTCACACACAAGGCGCAGGGATGCCCGTGCCCACAATACTGCCATCAATCGCTTGGCCACTGCCACATCCCTGCTATGCAGGAGGCTTTGACACAGAATACAGCTGAGGTCACCAGGGGCGTGGCCAGAATGACAAGTGCACTAGAGGCAATGTTGATTTCACACACAGCACAGAATCCTGCCCTGGACGTGGCAGAGGCTGAAGACACTAGTAGCCGGAGCAGCCTATTAAGCACTATTGTGGAGACACGGAGGAGTACCAGGCGCCAAGCTGAGGCTGCAGGGCACGCTGAACAAAGCGAAGAACATCCTAGGGGCTCAGGGAAGCGCGGGCGCAAGTGACATTACCGGTCATGGGTGAAGTAACCCGGGACATACAGTCCCCAAATGTATAATGTTGAGTTTGTTGCACTTAAGTGCTTGAACGTTGTGGCACCATTAAAATACGTTGGTCGCATACACAACCTGTCTGTGTCTCATTACTTACTCAGAAATAGTTGCGCGTAATCTCCTCACGTCTGTATCTGTCATCACTTGGTGTTGACACTCCAGCAGGTTGTGGTTCAGGCACAGCAATCTCGTCGTCATGATCATCAAAGTCTGACAACTCCACCTCAGTGCCCTTCTGCACAGCAAGGTTGTGCAACATAGCACAGGCAGCAATTATTTTACAGCAGGTGATGGGGGTATACTGCCGGGCACCTCCGCTCTTGTGCAAGCACCAGAACCTGCTTTTCCATATTCCAAAGGTACGCTCCACCACATTTCTTGTGCTCTTGTGGGACCTGTTATACCTCCTTTGGCTGGGAGTTGAGGGGTTGAGGTAGGGGGTGAGTATGAAGGAGCGGAGGGCATATGCACTGTCTCCTAAAAGGAAATGGGAATACATTACTCACATGCACCCATGTACTTCTTACTGCAATAGGGATTAAAGGGGTCGCATACTCAATCAATCAATCAATCAGAGCATTTATATAGCGCACTACTCACCCGGAGGGTCTCAAGGCGCTGGGGGAAGGGGGTCCGCTACTGCTCGAACAGCCAGGTCTTGAGCTGCTTCCTGAAGGCAAGGTGGTCCTGGGTCAGGCGGAGGTGGGTCGGAAGGGAGTCCCAAGTCTTGGCGGCCAGGTAGGAGAAGGACCTTCCTCCTGTGGTGGCTCTTCAGATGCGGGGGACGGCGGCGAGGGCGTGGCTGGTCGATCGAAGCTGGCGTTTGGGAGCGTAGAAGTTGAGGCGGCTGTTGAGGTATCCTGGTCCTTGGTTGTGTAGGGCTTTGTGTGCGTGGGTGAGGAGCCGGAAGGTGATTCTCTTGTTGACCGGGAGCCAGTGCAGGTCTCTCAGGTGTCCGGAGATGTGGCTGCGGCGGGGGATGTCCAGGATGAGTCGTGCTGAGGTGTTCTGGATCCGCTGGAGTCTCTTCTGGAGTTTGGCGGTGGTTCCGGCGTAGAGGGAGTTGCCGTAGTCCAGACGGCTGGTGAAGAGGGCCTGGGTGACCGTCTTCCTGGTCTCGGTGGGGATCCATCGGAAGATCTTACGTAGCATGCGCAGGATGTTGAAGCACGACAAGGAGACGGCGTTGACTTGTCTGGTCATGGAGAGGGAGGAGTCCAGGATGAAGCCCAGGTTGCGTGTGTGGTCTGTTGGTTTGGGTGCGCTGCCCAGGGCGGGGGGCCACCAGGAGTCGTCCCAGGCGGAGGGTGAGGATCCCAGGATGAGGACTTCCGTCTTGTCCGAGTTCAGTTTCAGGCGGCTGTTCGACATCCATTTGGCTACGTCTGTCATCCCTTCGTGCAGGTTGGCTCTGGCGGTGGCGGGGTCGTTAGTGAGGGAGAGGATCAGCTGGGTGTCGTCGGCGTAGGAGATGATGTTCAGGTTGTGCTGGCGTGCGATGGCTGCGAGGGGGCTCATGTAGACGTTGAAGAGTGTTGGGCTGAGCGAGGAAAGCGAGCATACTGTGTCTTACCTAGGAGGTATCCTTCACCAAATTCCCCTGCTGTCAGCCGTGAATAGATTCTGCAGTCTGGAATAGAAAGGAGTCGTGGGTACTCCCAGGAAATTTTGCAACAAGGTCAGTGATGATGTTCAGGTTGTGCTGGCGTGCGATGGCTGCGAGGGGGCTCATGTAGACGTTGAAGAGTGTTGGGCTGAGCGAGGAAAGCGAGGATACTGTGTCTTACCTAGGAGGTATCCTTCACCAAATTCCCCTGCTGTCAGCCGTGAATAGATTCTGCAGTCTGGAATAGAAAGGAGTCGTGGGTACTCCCAGGAAATTTTGCAACAAGGTCAGTGATGGCGCATTTGGCATTGCAGATCACCTGCACATTGATGGTGTGAGTGGACTTCCTATTCCTCTATATATACTCCGTGGCAGCAGGGGGACAAATCGGAATGTGGGTGCCATCAATGCAGCCAATGATATGGGGGAAACGCGCCATCTGGTAAAAGTCATATTTTGTTTGGACGAGTTCTGCAGGGGTTGCAGGAAAAGATATATAATGGTCCATCCTCTGTAACATGGCGTCAAGGAATTTGTGGAAAAACCGTGACAGGCTGCTCTGGTTCACCCCACCTACCGCAGCAACCACACTCTGGTAGTTCCTAGACGCAAGCAGGTGTAGGCTGCACATCACCTGCACGTGGGGTGGTATAGCGTGTGCCCTTGGGGTAGTGTGCTCCAACAGTGGTTGGAGGTCCCTGATAAGGTCCAAGATGGTGTCTGGGGCCAACCTCTACCTCTGGAGTATCTCTGCCTCTGTGAGCATGAACAAGGTGATCCTCTGCCTGTAGACCTGATCCTGTCTCTGCCATTCCCTCTCTCCTTCCTTCTGTAGCCGTAGCCATCTTGCAATGACATAAAATGCCGCTATTGTGAAAAAAGTATTGCATTTTGGGTCCTTTTTTATAGGCTGCACCTGGTTACCACCTGATTTCAATCCATGGTAAATACCGACTCTTAAATACCGAATTTCAAGCAAATTCGGTATTTAAGAGCTTACCTACATCTCAATATTCAATTTTACCACATCTTATTTACCGAATCGGTATTTTACCGAATAGGTAAATTTATAGATTCGGTAAATTTACCGAATCGGTAAATTTACCGAATCGCAAACCGTTGCGATTCGGTAAATCTACCTATTCGGTAAATTATCCGATTCGGAATGTTTACCGATTCGGTAACTTTACCGAATCGGTAAATTTAACGAATCGGACGATTTTCTGTCTCCTACATCGCGAATGCTCAATACCGGTCGGTAACGGCAGAAAATACCGAATTTCGGCCGTTACCGACCGGTATTGGGCTACCTACATCTGGCCCTAAGTGGCTTAGGTATCTCCCAGGTACAAAGCCTTTCTGGTAACCAATAACCAATTTCCCCAATACCCCGGCTAGCCTCTAGCCTCTAAGCCAATATCAAAGCAAAGATTTATAGTCTGCATTTAACAATGATATAGGCCGCTATGACTCACAGTTGCCATTAAACATCTCGCTCCAAACAAGGACTAGCTCTTCCGCTGTGACCTTATAAAGCTCCCCTGGTAGACCATCGGACCAGAGGCTTTGCCTCTCTTGACCCTTGCTATTTCTGCTTGGACCTCTTCTTCCAAGATATGTTGTGCCAGCTTGCTCTGTTTCTGAGTATTCAACACAGCAAGTTGCAATCTGCCAAGCCAAACATTCCTTTCCTTCTCCAGGACCCCAGGTTGATCCATATATGTAGAGTCTATTAGAAGCTATGAAAAGTTTTAACAATCCCCTACGTATCAAGGGCCTCTGAGGGAATGTGAATACTAGCTATATCATTCCTAGCATGTTGAGACCTTATTTTCCAGGCTAAAATCTTCCCACACCTGTCACCGTAATAAAAATTCTGGCAGTTTCTAGCTCCCCATCTCTCATGTACCTTCCTTTCAACTAACAATTTATAACTTTCTTTACACTCTACTAATCCATCTCTAATCTTGGTCTGATCTATTACAGAGCCTAGCTTATTTTTTTGAACCTCCACTCCTACGCTCCTCAGCCCTATAAGAAAATTAATAGACCATTTTTTAATAATCTCACGTATAAATGCATTATATATATACCATACAATATTAATTGGCACACTCCTAAGATTGATAAATGAGCTGTGCTTTCCTTCAGTTCTGTGCTGAAGTGGGGTTCCCAAAAAGCTCCTTTCCATTGTCCACCTCAGTTCCTTGCCCCTTCCCTACATCTAATTACAGTTCCACAAATGCACGGTCAGACAAAAATCAAGGGCTATAGTTAGCTGTTTTAACTTTAGTAGCTATAACCCTGTCAACTAGCCAGAGGTCCAGATGGGAATTGTGCCCATATTTTTTTACTGGTAAAAGAAAGTACCCTCCTTGGCTCTCTCTCAGTCTCCAGATATCCACCAGGCCTAGCTCTTCCATAATATTTTTCAGACCAGCAGCCGTTTTGGGGGTATATAATGTGGAATCCTAGTTGAATGATCTAATGTCGTATTCAAAAGAGTGTTAAAATCACCTCCCCACAAAATTGGATAATTTTTCCCAAGAACCTACTCAAACAACCTGGTAAGAGGGCCGGTATCATCAATGTTAGGCCCATAGTAGCCTACCCAAGTTATCCTACTACCGTCCTCCATCTCTAGTGAGGTGATGGTCCACTCTGCTGGACTCCTGCTTTGCTGACCTGTTGACTGCTGCCCTCTTGCCTGGGTGTGGAGGACTGGACCTGCATCTCCTACACCTACAACCCAAAGTGACCCCAAGGCTTAGTTGGCTGGCCTCCTGATCTGAAGTCTCAGGGACAGAACAAGTTTCCAACAACCTTGCACCTGCACCTGGACTTTGCACTCTGTGAGTCTACCTTGCCATGGGGTGCCACCCCAGTCCTGGAACCTTAGAAATTGGTCTAAGGTGCTTCCCAGTGGAACTGACACATCTTCTCTTCTGAGCAGCACATTCCCAAGCAGAGCCAACACATCTCCTCTGCTGAGCACACATCCCCTCCACCTGACCCACACTCATCTCATCCAAAGAAGCAGGAGTAGTGGCCGCGCTTTTTCCCATGTGGCTCCCAAACACCAGAATGACCTCCCTCTGCAACTTCCATCCGAGAGTTCAGAAAGAAACTTAAAACTTGGCAGCACAAAAGATGGTCCGCGGTTTGTCCCCCCAGCTCTGCAGACAGATTTAGGTGATGGAAGGCTGCAGAGGAGATTCAGACTCTGATGCAGACATGAAGGGAGGAGAGCAGAATGGAGGCGGATGTAGGCAGATTAGATGTAAGTTTTGTCCATTCAGACTTTTTATAAAATCCCAGAGCTTTATGCTTTGACTAACTGGCTTTGCCAAGGTTTTTTTTGCTCTATGCTTTACTTCTCTTTGTGGGCGAGTCGGCAATTATTAATTATTGATTTATGTTCTCTGTGGGAGATTCTGCAATTATTAAATATTGATTTATCTTCATGCTTAGCTTACTCTTGCTTCTATTCTTAAACTCTTCATGAGTTCTGACTGACATCATTTGTGCCTCATTTCCTAGAATAGGGATTCTTTCCTTGATGAAACGCGCGGTATACAATTTATTATATGCTCCGTACTAATTTAATTCTTCTATTATAAATTATGTAACCTGATTGATACCTGACTAATGAATGAAGAGTCACCAAGAACCCGATGAACCCGGACCCAATAACTGACCAGCGTCTTGCAATGTTTTTTGATTATGTTCCGGGTATATAGCAAATAATTTGGAAAATATATACATGGAAAAATCGGTATGAAAGACACCTATGTATTTCTGAAATTGGAACAAAATATAGAGTTTAGAAACAGTAGATATTTGCAAATTTCTGAAATTGTGAGTACCCATACTAGCGTAAGACTTATAGGTCATTTTTCAAAATGACTAATTTTTTTACACATTGTCTTTCATTTGGAAGGCAGAAATGCATCAAAAGTCAATAGGTAACAAAAAATGCATTACAATTCTGTGTAACCCTAAGTCTCCCGATAAAAATGGTACCTCACTTGTGTGGGAAGGCCTAGTGCCCGGACAGGAAACGGTCCAAAACGCAAAGTGGACTCACCACATTTTCACTGAAAAACTGACCCTTTTTTTGCAAAGTGCCTTGCTGTAGATTTTTAAGCCTAGCTCCGCCGACACTTAGGGAAACCTAGCAAACCTAAACATTTTTTAAAACTAGATACCCAGGTGAATTCAGGATGGGGTGACTTGACTGGCTCTCACTAGGTTCGGTTACCCAGAATCCCTTGCAAATCTAAACATTTGTCAAAAAACACATTTCCTCACATTTCTGAGGTGGTAAGTTCTTGAATGTGTGTGGATCCACAAAATTCCACTCACCCCGCGTTCCCTAAAGTCTTCTGAGAAAAATGGTACCTCACTTGTGTGGGTAGGCCTAGAGCCCGCAACAGGAAACGGACCAAAACGCAACATGGAGTTCTGACTGACATCATTTGTGCCTCATTTTCTAGAATAGGGATTCTTTCCTTTCTGGAACGCGCTGTTTGCAATTTATGATATGCTCTGTACTAACTTAATTCTTCTAATGTAAATTCTGTAACCTGATTGATACCTAACTAATGAATGAAGAGTCAGAGAAACTTAAATTTTGATTGGAAAATAGATCTCTTTAAAACTACTCACAACTGCTGAACAAAGTACATTAAGTCATGGATGCATGGATCCATGTCGAAATGTGCCACACAGCCAAAGGGAGGGACCGGTTCTGAGATGCAGCAAGGCTGCTGTGTGAGGTCCTTTTGCATCATCATCCAGGATCTGTTTGTTAGGCTTGCGATGCGAAGTCTGACGTCAGGGATGCAGCACGCAGTGGATGATGTGTCAGTTCAAAGGAGCTGTGAGGTTGCGATTCAGAGTCCGTCGTTATTACTGAGGGTGCCTATGATGAGAGTTGCAAGGACCTGGGCTGAGGATTAGCTGTAATGTCAGTTCCAAGGACTGCAGATACACTGCAGGTCCAATGCACGCAGCAGCAGAGATGCGCCTTTTTTTCTCGGAGATCAATCAATCAAGCAACACGTTTTGTAAAGCACTGTTTATCACCTGTGAGGGTATCCAGGTGCTGGGGGGACAAACTGCGGACCATCTTTTGTGCTGCCAAGTTTTAAGTTTCTTTCTGAACTCTTGGATGGAAGTTTCAGGGGGAGGTCATTCTGGTGTTTGGGAGCCACATGGGAAAAAGCGCGGCCACTACTCCTCCTTCTTTGGGTGAGATGAGTGTGGGTCAGGTGGAGGGATGTGTGCTCAGCAGAGGAGATGTGTTGGCTCTGCTTGGGAATGTGCTGCTCAGAAGAGAAGATGTGTCAGTTCCACTGGGAAGCACCTTAGACCAATTTCTAAGGTTCCAGTACTGGGGTGGCACCCCTTGGCAAGGTAGACTCACAGAGTGCAAAGTCCAGGTGCAAGGTTGTTGGAAGCTTGTTCTGTCCCTGAGACTTCAGATCAGGAGGCCAGCCAACTAAGCCTTGGGGTCACTTTGGGTTGTAGGTGTAGGAGATGCAGGTCCAGTCCTCCACACCCAGGCAAGAGGGCAGCAGGCAACAGGTCAGCAAAGCAGGAGTCCAGCAGAGTGGACCATCACCTCACTACAGATGGAGGACGGTAGTAGGATAACTTGGGTAGGCTACTATGGGCCTAACATTGATGATACCGGCCCTCTTAGCAGGTTGTTTGAGTAGGTTCTTAAGAGACATTATCCAATTTGTGGGGAAGTGATTTTAACAATCTTTTGAAAAAAATATTAGATCATTCAACTAGGATTCCACGTTACATACCCTCAAACCGGCTGCTGGTCTGAAAAACATTATGGAAGATCTAGGCCTGGTGGATATCTGGAGACTGAGAGAGAGCCAAGGAGGGTACTTTCTTTTACCAGTAAAAAAATATGGGCACAATTCCCATCTAGACCTCTGGCTAGTTGACAGGGTTATAGCTACTAAAGTTAAAACAGCTAACTGCATCCCATGATTTTCATCTGACCATACATTTGTCAAACTGTAATTAGATGTGGGGGAAGGGGCAAGGAACGGAGGTGGACAATGGAAAGGTGGATTTTGGGAGCCCCTCTTCAGCACAGGAACTGAAAGAAAGCACAGCTCATTTATCAATCTTAGGAGCATGCCAATTTATATTGTATGGGATATATATATAAGGCATTCATATGTGAGATTATTATGAAATGGTCTATCAATTTTCTGACAGGGCCGAGGAGCGTAGGTTGTCATGTATGATGAAAAATCTGGAGGTTCAAAAAAATGAGCTAGGCTCAGTAATAGACCAGACCAAGATTAGAGATGGATTAGAAGAGGTTAAAGAAAGTTATAAATTGTTAATTGAAAGGAAGGTACATGAGAGATGGGAAGATAGAAAGCGCCAGAATTTTTAGTACGGTGACAGGTGTGGAAAGATTTTAGCCTGGAAAATTAGGTCTCAACATGCTAGGAATAATATAGCTAGTATTCACATTCCCTCAGAGGCCCTTGATATGTAGGGGATTGTTAAAGCTTTTCATGGCTTCTAATAGAATCTACATATATGGATCAACCTGGGGTCCTGGGGAAGGAAAGGAATGTTTGGCTTGACAGATTGCAACTTGCTGTGTTGAATCCTCAGAAACAGACCAAGCTGGCACAAAATATCTTGGAGGAAGAGGTCCGAGCAGAAATAGCAAGGGTCAAGAGAGGCTAGTCCTTGAGATGTTTAATGGCAACTGTGAATCATACCGGCCTATATCTTTGTTAAATACAGACTATAAATCTGTGCTTCGAGGATTAGAGGTTAGCCAGGGTATTGGGGAAATTGGTTACTGGTTACCAGAAAGGCTTTGTACCTGGGAGATAACTGAGCCATTTAGTCCACCGGTCATTGACACTATCCATCTGGCAAGTTCATACCATTGGCTCTGATAACTCAGGATACGTGCAAAACCTTTTGATCAGGTGAACTGTGAGTATCTACAGCTATGTTTAAAGGAATGAGGGCAACCCAAAACATCATTACATCAATTAAGTCACTGTGTAAGACACCCTATGCCAGGTTATTGATTAATAATACACTTACAGAAAGGGTTATGATTAGAAGAGGTTACCGCATAGGCTACCCCTATTCTTTTTCATTTGTTTATAGAGCCCCTGGCACAGGCTGTTAGGGCTGACAATAATATAAGTCCCTTTTGAATGTGTTGAGTACCAGCAAAAGATTGCATTATATGGGATTGATCTAGTTATCTTCACTTCTCAGCCTTGAGAGCGCAGCTGCATTTTCCAAGATTTAGACAGGTATTTTGGGTCTTTTGCAGGCATGGAGGTCCCTGATTGACAAGCTCGCCGCACTTTAATGCTGGCCCTTGGAGGAGCGGAGATGCTGTATAAGCCCGAACGCGGTCTCGCACCTCAGGAGACAGCTTGTACCGGCCTTTGCTGCCTGTCCCTTATCCGCAAGCACACCACACTTTAATCCTGGCCCCTGGACGGGCGGAGACGCTGTATAAGCACGAATGTGGTCCCGCACAGCAGGACACGCGCGGGACGTGCCCGGGCTAAGCCCGGGCAAATACTGGGCCAAGACAAACCCGTCTTAGCCCACTATAGGCTGGGCTGGGCATACCCTCTTGGTCCTTCATTGGCCTCCCCACACAACTTGAAGCTTGATGTTTCATCTTAGGGAGATGCTCCAAACCCACCCTGTGACTTTTATGAAGGACAAGCTAGAGTCAGATCCTCAAGAGTAAATCTGACAGTGAGGATTCATGGGAGTCCTTCCAAACTCAACGTTTGCCTGGGGAGCAGAGAGAACCAGTGGGCCTGCCACCGTAATCGCTGCATACCTTGCCCCTCATCATCGTTGCTGAGTGGTAGGAAACTATACCTCCCAGCGTGCTATGCAGCAGGGACGCTGCGAGAAACAGGTAAAGTCGTGCAAGGAGGCGCTTTAAAAAAGACTCAGGGCACCTGGGATGCGCTCTGGTCAAGGGCGGGCCTGTCTGCGCCCGTCAGAGCCCAGAGGAGGCTGGGCTGAGATCACCTCCTTAATATTCATCTGATGGGGCAGGAATACTAAAGGTACTGTTGATTCCACCTATTCTCATGGAGAGGCATGCAGTTTGGTTAGCTCTCAATTTAATTGTTCTGACTTGGAAATATTTTACTTTGGATTACAATGAGTAAAAAGAGGGGTCGCAAGAAAAAGCAAAGGGGTGGATATGTTGGGACTTTTGACGCTTTTTAACAAGAGCTGAGTCTGTCCTTGCTCACGAAATCGAGCTAACTGTGAAAAGACTTTCTTTGGATTTACTAAGTGCCATACAAGTTCTTCTTTAGGAGGGTGAGCTTTTGCCACTGAGTCTTCGATTTCTGGACAACCAATGAGTGAACTTGGGACAGGCATGGCCATAGTTCAAATGATCAGTTCATTCTTCCCCATTGACATTACTTCTGAATGCTGTACAATCAACCTGGAGCAATTAGCTTTTCTACAAAGACTAGGAAGAGAATGGGAGGAGGTCCATTAAAGCAAAAAAGCTTGTAAAAGCCATGGAAGGTGAAAAACACTGAGTAGAGCACTGGGGATGAGGAGTTGGACTCAGTGCCTTTCTTACATCTAGGATCGACAAGAAATATATGGTCAAAGGATATTATGAACAAATCTCATTTGGCAAATGATCATGATTATGATGCGACTTGCTGAAACGAATAGAAACTATGGTGACTGTACTTTTAAATCCCATATTGCATAAATTAACCATAATTGAGCAAAAGTTATCATCCTTACAGGTCGTACGCTCATTGATCCAAGCCTCCCTAATATTACTGAGTCAAGTGGGGAAGAGAGGGTGATCCCTCAACCAGGTAGAGTGTGTTCTGACAAAACTAATAATATAAGAAATCATGACCCTCAACAACCAACAGGGTTTCCTATTTACTCGATGGGCTCTGCTCAAGAATCTGCTAATTTGACGAGATTTATTGTACATAATAATTGTCACCAGATTTCGAGTCAAACCCCCTTTGGAGTACCTCCTCAGAGGTTTACTGAAGAATTGGTGTCCGAGGACCTTCTTTTATAATCTGGGGCCCTGGTTCTAGAAGGTGGGAGAAGCTTCTAGACATTGTGTTTTTTGTACTCCCTGTGAGTTGATTTGAGTTACTCGCGAACGATTGAGGTTGGGTTGTTCCGCCAGAGTCTTTCTGGGGCGCTGAGGTGTCTCCTTTTGAAGTTTATATCCGTATTGAACCAGGATCTGGATGGTATGTTTCTGGCTTTTTTTGGTTTCAGGGGGGCTAGTTGGTCCAAAAAGGAAATCATGGTTGCGTCATAGTGAAAGGTGAGTTCAGTTGTGGAGAGATCATCCGTGGAGATGAGGAGGAGAGTTCTCATCTTTTCCTCCAGGTTTGACAGGGGGATCTGAGTTAGGTTTCTCGTCCATTTGGGGGGTTCAGTGTGGGGGGTTTGCATAGGATTGGTTGGCTGATGAGTAATCGGATGAGGTGGTGATCAGACCAGTCAACGGGCAAGATGTTGTCGATAAGGATTATATCTCGTTGGGCAATAATGGCATCCAGAGTAGATCCTTTGTTGTATGTTTCTTCAGAGCAGTGTTGGATAAGGTTATTGTTATTTAGGAGATCGTTCAGGGATTGGAATTATAACAGTACTTCATAAAGTGGAGTTATTTTAACTCCGTGCTGCGATAAAACATTTTTCGAAGCTCCTGCAATACCAGGGCTTGGGCATATGTGGTGCTGGGATCACTGAAATATTATCGACGGTCACATTATCGACTTGCTAAAATATCGTTGAAAAATTATCGACGACAAAAATATCGACTTTGTATACTTATTACACCAACTACAAAAATATCGACTCTAAAATATCGACTCTTTAGAATATCGAGTAAATAAATATCGCCTTAATAAATATCGACTACAAATATATCGTTTTTCATGAAATTACCCCTAACACTACAAAAATATCGACTACTAAAATATAGAGTACAAAAATATCGTTTCAAATAAAATATCGAGTTCTTTTTTGTACCCTTTCATGTCTAAAATACCATATTAATCGTCAATAAAAGTCATTGCTCTATACAAAAAACATTTTACATATAATACCTGTTACTTTTATAACATTCCTATTTATCTACATTTGCTATACATTCTATTAAATGCGTTCTATGATTTGAAAAATATTCTTTACATTTAACTAACATTTTCATTATTTTTTTCCACTTACACATCTATTTTATTTAACAACTAACCTGCTTTAATGCGGAAATCACCACATACCACCATTCTCACATCAACAAACACACCAATTAACAAAAAAAAATTCAAACTAGCCTATACAATGCTTCATTTCATCCTACAACCAATCAAATCAAAGCACACAAAATACACATACTATAAAAGGGATACATGCATTCTACTATTTGTTGCTGCTAACTCTATAGAAAGAAGATGCCAACACACTGAAGATTTTGTTCCTGAACAAACATCTTTAAAGATCCAGCTCACTAGCTAATTATTCAAGTAAGTTACAGTGCATTATTTAGAAATCTAAATTAGTAGTCTACTATTTTACTTATATCTCCTAACTCTTGCACTTATTTAATTTTTATCTCCTCCTACATTTCTGATAGAAACTACTCCAAATAAATTCCTAATACATGCTCCTATTTCTTCACCTGGAAAAACAGATAGTAAGTATATATTAATGCTCTGTTATACACCAACTGCTGTTTTTAAACACTATTTCACAAGATTCATTCTTTATTTTAAACATTTTATTCACAGATAATCTGAGATTTTCCTATTTCAACACTACAAATGTATAAAACTACACTAATTAAACATGTAAGTATATATGTTTTTGTTAGTAAACACCCAATATTAAAAATGCTATTTTCTAAACAACATATCTTGCATATTACATCTTCCCTACAGATCCAATAAAAACATCCAACATCAACTATACCAAAAGACAAGACTACCCTTCTAAAAAATGTAAGTATACTTGTAATTTGTCTAAAACTTCCGAAAAAAACGAAAACTATGTTCTTAACACCATGTTATTTATTTTATATTTCCTCTACAGATATTCTGAATACATCATACATCTATTCTACCTACAGCAAACAAAACTACTTATTTAGAAGTTAGTATACTTTTAAATATTTCCAATTTCCCAACGGTTCCAAATATTATTTATAATATTTTACGTTTATTTATTCTATCTTCTCTACAGATCTGAACTTTACTACCTTGATGTACTCCACCAAATACTACAACTCAACTATTTAAACAAGTAAGTATATGTAATGTTTACATCAAATGTACTACTAAGCAAAATAGAAAACTGCTTTTTCCTAGGAAAAACGTTTGTTATGTGTAAACATTAACTTAGCATTTCTATATTTTCATACCAACAGTAAATAAAGAAATACATACAAGAAAATCCTTCAAAATACAGTTCTGCATTTGTGATTACTACTTTTAGTAACTGTAAGTATAAATACATCCTTAATTATGTTTGCACCACAAAGTGAAATATATGTTTTTTGATTTTGTTTCTTTCTACTCTTTCCTAGAACAAGTAAAACAAAATGACAGAAGGTGCAGAATTTGTTATGTCACAGAAAAATAAATTACTGTTATGTTATATGGGTTATGTTTATAATCAGGAAAGACAAAGTGGTCGAAAAGTTTTCTGGAAATGTACCAAATATTACTCAAACAAATGTTATGGAAGGGCTACTACTGAGGAAAGTAATGTGTTATTTACCGGGGAACACAATCATCCCCCCAATGTCACAGAAATTGAAATAAGAGATGCTTTAGAAAGTATAAAAACTGCTAGCACACAAAGTGATAAACCAACAACACAAATCCTTAAAGAAGAACTGTTAAAAGTCCCAGCCCATGCTTCAGGTCAACTACCCTCTATTGACTCCCTTAAACGCACAATTGCATACACTAAAAGACTCACTACCACAACCCAACCCAACCCTACTACTTTTGAGGAAATTATTATTTCACCAGAAATGTGCATCACACACAATAAAGACAAATTTATCCTTTTTGACAATGAAAGCAGTACAAACAGAATCATAATGTTTGCAACTTCAAATAATTTAAGAAAAATCCAACAGTGTCCCCAATGGATGATGGATGGAACATTTAAACCATGCCCAAAACCTTTTTATCAACTATATTCCATCCACGGTTTATACCATAACTATAACATCCCTTTCATTTACTGTTTGCTACCTAACAAACAGCAAAACACTTATACAGGAATATTAAATGTTCTCAAAAATGAAATCAATAATTATTTTCCACAAAAAATAATTATAGATTTCGAATTAGCTATGATTAATAGCATTTTGAAAACATTTCCCCACACAGCAATCCAGGGTTGCTACTATCATTTCAATCAGAGCATATGGAGACATCTCCAGAAATCAACTTTAAGTATTCTATACTCAACAGATAGCACCTTTGCCTATCAAATTAAAAAATTGATAGCACTGGCCTACGTTCCTGTTACCGATGTAGCGGAACACTATAATTTATTAATTGACAGCACATATTACAAGAGGAATGAAGATAAACTAACCCCATTACTGGACTATTTCGAAGATACTTGGGTGGGAAGGTTGCACAGATCTGGACATCGACGCCAACCCAAATTCCAAATCCCTTGGTGGAATGTCTATCTTAGTACTTTAAACCAAGAGGCTAAAACAAACAACAGTGTAGAAAGGTGGCATAATGCTTTCCAAGCTACCACAAGCAGAGCCAAACCTACATTCCATAACCTACTAGAAGCTTTGAAAAAAGAACAAAGCTATCAAGAACTAAGAATGGAACAATCTGTGACCCAAATTGGTCCAAAACTAACAAAACAAACTAAACAAATGTTCCGACTACTGCAAAGTCAAGTCACACTATATCCTACAACTAGAGGATTAGAATACCTGTCAATAATAGCTAAAAGCCTACTATAAAAATGTCTCCATAATATACTAATGTCTTCTTACAATAATGGTAAATATAAAAATCATAAACATTTCTAAACAATTATAAATAATACATATTTGTTTAAGAAACTTATCAAAATTTGGGACATTATTTCAGAACAAATATGCAATATTTATAATTACATCACACATACACATTACATAAAGATCGACATTTCCCACCCAATAAAAAAACTACTTTAAATATTTACAATTTTTGTAGATGAAAAAGACGTAATGAAGCAAAATACAATCCATACAATCCATTGCAATGTAGGACAATTCCAATATGGGAAATCCTCAAAAACCCGAAAATTATGTAAAAATGAAATAAACGCTCCAGGAAATCCCGAAAACAGTAGTGTGGACACTTTAGTATTTAAAGTGATATACATACAACTTTTAAAAAACGGTCACGCATATCAATGTATCAATCCAATACGAAACCCTCCAAAAACCCGAAAAATGTTTAAAAAATTTAAAATCCGCTCCTGGCAAACACGAAAAATAGGAGATACATGTCAAAATATAACCATAATAAGTCATACATTAGTTTCTCCGGAAAAAAACACGCTTCCTTCCATGTAGTTTTCATGCGAGGAACCGGAACCTGTAAAAAAACATACATAACGAAACCCACCCACAAATAGCCCATAAGATTTGTAAATACACTCACAATTAACATTAACCATGTAAGAAGACATTTCCTAACACTTAAAATAACACTAGAACTAAAACATACACGACGCATCTATAACGACGACATTTCACCTAAACGCTACATAAACAATTCATACATACACACAAAAACACTACACAGTTCGAATAAACCCTCAAACATTACCAATCAGTTATAAATTGTATGTAAAATTAACCTTACCTCTCTCCACGCGAAGCAACTCCCAACCGCGAGCTTCTCCAGTCCTGAATGAAGCGCAATAACCTTACGCGGTAAAAAAGTAGTCCCCTTAAACCATTTTTGAAAAGGTATCATAGAAAATACAATGTTATAGTAAAAAAATATAATACATACACATTGTTATTTTTACAAATTAATACACTAGACTCATTATAATTTAAACTGTTTAAAAAATATAAATATATTTAATATTAATTAATATATAGTAATTATTATATATTAATAATATTAAAAAATTATGTAACACTTGAAATAATATATGTAAATCATTTATTATTGTGTACATTTATTTGAATAACTTTGAGTTTGTTTATAACTAAACATTATAATTGTTTATGGTAATAATTAATAATAATAAATAATATAACTTATTTATTGTTATTAATTAAAAAATTATAACCATTTAATATATAAACAATGCCCTGAAATAATGTATTTTTATTTCTCTGAATGTATGTTTTTCAGAAAAGAAGAGATAAATGATTATGTTTAGAAATTAATAATAATAATAATAAATATATTAGTTATTATTTTTATTAATTATTACAAAATGTTTTATAATAATTTCTAAGTATTGTAGAAGTATATAATTGCATAAATAATCTTTTGCCAATACCAGATATTATTATTAAACATATTCTTCCCCTATACAGTTATAAAGTTTACAACATAATATATTTATATGTTTCATTTAAAAACAACATTGTCTGAAATATGTAGCAAAAAATTTCTTAATTTGTATTTCCATATCTTGAGCAAATATAATAATTGTCATGTTACTTTTTTAAAAATGTAAATTAAAAAAATAAATATTTAATAATATTAATATATAATATTAACATTATTAAATATAAATGGAAGAAGCTGAAAAAAAACTGTTTTTTTATTTATTTCAATATAAATACTTGTTACTCAAAGTTAATGATGATAAATATGTTTATTTACAGAAAAAATGTTGTTAAATAATTTTGTGTGATAATTTACAACATGTACATAAATGATAATGTGTTATTCAGCAAATACTACATTTCAAAAATATGTTATGTTTTTTTTATTGTGATTATATTGTAGTACACATAAAAAAAATAAAAAAATGTATTAAAGTTTTGTGAAAACATCCATTTTGCATTATTTTGTAATATAATAACACGGTAATGTACAATTATATGCAAATGTGCTGGACACTGATTTTTATATTTACCCTGTACGCCTGTACCCCAAAAACCCAATACTGACCCTGAACCCTCAAAATATCCCTGTACCCCAAAAACCCAAAACTGACCCTGAACCCTAAAAATACCCCTTTATCCAAAAACCCAAAACTGACCCTGAACCCTAAAAATACCCCTTTACCCAAAAACACAAAACTGACCCTGAACGCTAAAAATACCCCTTTACCTAAAAACTGAAAACTGACCCTGAACCCAAAAAATACCCCTTTACCCAAGAACTGAAAACTTGACCCAGAACCCTAAAAATACCCCTTTACCCAAAAACTGAATACTGACCCTGAACCCAAAAATATACCCCTTTTCCCACGAACAGAAAACTGACCCTGAAGCCTAAAAATACCCCTTTACCCAAGAACTTAAAACTGACCCTGAACCTTAAAAAATACCCCTTTACCCAAAAACCCAAAACTGACACTGAACCCAAAAAATACCCCTTTACCCAAAAACTGAAAACTGACCCTGAACCCTAAAAATACCCCTTTACCCAAAAACTGAAAACTGACCCTGAACCCAAAAATATACCCCTTTACCCAAGAACTGAAAACTGACCCTGAACCCTATAAATACCCCTTTACCCAAGAACTTAAAACTGACCCTGAACCCTAAAAAATACCCCTTTACCCAAAAACCCCAAACTGACCCTGAACCCTAAAAATACCCCTTTACCTAAAGACTGAAAACTGACCCTGAACACTAGAAATACCCCTTTACCCAAAAACCCAAAACTGACCCTGAACCCTAAAAATACTCCTTTACCCAAAAATAATTAATATTATTTAATTACCAATTAATTATTAATTAACAATAACAAAGAAGTTAATATATTAGCACATTAGCTATAATTAATTTAATGTAATAATGAATATGATTTTTTCCCAATTAATTAATTAACAATAACAAAATATTATATATAAAATAATTACTCTAATTAATGTAATTAACTAATTAATATTAATTAATTACCAATTAATAACTCATAAAAATAAGTAAAAAATTATATTAATTAATTAACTAATTATTATTAATTATTTACCAATTAATTTATAATTCAAAATATTTACAAACATATATTAATTAATTAATTATTTTACATTACTCCCCACCCTTATCCCCTATTAACCCAACATCCCGCTCCTAAACATTAACTACAATTTATAACAATAACAAAGAAGTTAATATATTAGCACATTAGCTGTAATTAATTTAATGTAATCATTACTATTATTTTTCCCCTATTAATTAATTAACAATAACAAAATATTATATATATAAAAATTACTCTATTTAATGTAATTAACTAATTAATATTAATTAATTATCAATTAATTACTAATATAAAATATGTACAAAATTATATTAATTAATTAACTAATTATTATTAATTATTTACCAATTAAATAATAATTAAAATTATTTACAAACATATATTAATTAATTCATTATTTTAAATTACTCCCCACCCTTATCCCCTATTAACCCAACATCCCGCTCCTAAACATTAACTACAATTTATATTACTATTAATACATTTTATTTTCTTTTTTTACCTTTTTTCTACATATTATCGATATTTTTTACTTTGACTATTTATCGATATTTTGTCTTGTCGATTTTTTTGAGTCGATATTTTTGTACTCGATATTTTTTTATCATTATTTTAATCAATATTTTTCCCAACGATATTTTTGTTATCGATATTTTATTATTGTCGATATTTTTAACTCGATATTTTGTCCATTCGATATTGTGGAGTCGATATTATGTCTAGTTACCGTGGTGCTGGAGTACATTTACTACTATTTTGGGTCATTTTTAGCTGTAATAAGTGCAGTCTGTGAACAGCAATCGGTTTAATCTTTTGCAGGTATGTGCACGTCGATCACTAAGCCCTTCCTTACCCCTCCCTTAATCTCCCTAAATCTTCCTAAACACCTCCCATTCCGTAATATGTGTTTCCATTATCAGCCACTCCCCTGTCCTTCTCACATTTACTACTAAAACAAAGATGTGTGTGTGCTGAGGAAAGAGTGTGTGTCAGGGAATAGATTTCAGCATAGGAAAGATGGAAGAGACAGAGGAACAGACCTCTGCTTGCCGATTGTTTAATAGCATTTTGTATTACGTTAGTACTATTGTAGGAGTACTACTAACCATACAACAAATTGCAGTTTGTGGTTAGATCAGCAAGTAATTAAATAACTAAATTATGAGAAAGTCATCCTTTTTCCCTGATCACCCCCATTTTTTTTGTATTGATGCTGGCAGTAACTGACTCTGACTGTGCCCTGGGCTCTGCTTTCCAGACCCAGGGAGAGTGCTCTGATTACACAGTATATGGAATTGTGGTTTAATTACAATTGATACTAACAACCTCACTGAAAGCCTCTAGTATATAATAGGGCATGTAGGTCTAGTGGCCCCGTAGACTTAATGCACTTAAGAGTGCCCTACTGTGTTGCCTCTTGTCATTTTTAAGACACCCCTGTTTTTCAGCCTGCCTTTACATTAATATTGTATGCAAATTTGACTTTGGAATTAAAGGTACCTCCAAAGTCTCAAACCACTCTAAATGAACATATAGGTCACCCCTAAAGTCTCCCCTAGGTGCCCCAGGGGATGGGGTGCATTGTAACTATAAGCAGGGACATTATAAAACATGCTTCTTCTGCCCTGGTGGAGTAAAACAGCCAATTTAAATTTTCCCCATTGAAGAAAATGAGCTCCATAGTCTAACTTGAAAATACTTTATTAAAGTATACATATTGAAAGGAGTGACCTGAAAATATTATTCAAAGACTTAAAATGATGGAATAAATCCAGCAATTTGCCACTGTTGGATTTATTATAACTATTACAAAAAATAAGTTCTAGAACTTTCTTTTCTGTTAGCCAAAATCCAGTTTTTCAATAGCCCTCTCCTGATTGAACAGTCTCCGCCAGGCTAAGCCAAGCTGTTTTAATAAGATGTGAAGTACCCTGTCTAGAGACAAAAGGATTTCCTGTGTGGGGAGAACTGCAAGCTGCGGACCAAAGGGCAGGATGGGGGTGGAGTAGTCAATCTAGTATTCAAAGGGAGCATGACAGTCTAGGGCAGCCCAGGCTCACCCCCACATCCTGAACCCCCAGCAAGATAGGAGCTCCAGTAATTAGATTAGCAGAGGGTCTGGAAGGGAGTGTTAGGGAATCTCAGTCACACCAGTGGGATGACTTAGCTAGATCTAACCATCCAGGAGAAAGTTTCCCCGTTTTGGGTTTTGGAAGAATAGTGCTTTCTGGGTCAAAATGATGCCACACTTTGGGGGAAGTGGTCATACACATGGGTGGCACCCTGCATCCCATTAGTCAATGGAGATCCCCTGATTGACACCCAGGAAATCTGAATAAATATGGGAGAGCTGCCAAGCAACTCAGATCCCTGTCTGAAACAACAAAGAGAAGAAAGACTACCCTGCTGGAACCCTGATCTGCACCCCAATGATTGCTCTCTGAAGGACTACACCTGCACAATTTGGAATTGCATTCCTAAGATCTTTGCCTAGCTTCACAAAGACTAAGGAGTGGACTTCCTGAATGCAACAGCTTAACAGAGCTCCACCGGCATACTCTCTAACAAGAAGGACCCATCTGGAGTGCGTTTTAAAGAGTTGCCAGGGTGCATTGTGAGAAACGTAGTCCAAACATCCCATGGATCATCTCAGAGCTTTTAGACCCTCGGATTGGTGTTTGCACACTTTGAACCCACAAGAGGAACTCGAAGAAGAAATTCCAGAAGTTTGGAGCAACTTTGGTAGAAAGCTCCATAAGGTGACCGACCCGCCTGGATTTCAAGTTCATCCTGCCAGAAGCTCTGGAGCTCAAGATTTCCAGGAGTTAACCGAGGGCTCATGCTGGACCAAGCCAAACAGGTTGACATGAATTAGGCCTGACAGAGTGCCTTGCTAGAAATTGAGAGAAAATGGCTCCGAAAAAGATTCTAAGAGTGAAGGTCAAATTTTGACTGAGGCCTCCTGCTTATTGGATGTGACCTGAGCTCCATTGGCGTTGGCCTCAGACTTTCACTTTGCCCCAGCCAAGCGCAACCAGATTTCCCAAGATGACTCTTTTGATTCTTAAGCACTGAAAAGTGTTTATTCTTTGAAATTTCATATCCCCGGTTCCCCAAATTTGATGGTTGTTGCTTTGGTGTCTATTTGTTCATAAAAATGTAACCTTTTCTTATCAATTGGTGTTCATTTTTCATTGTGTGTTGGGTCTTACTTATTTGATTTATTGACATTTTTAAATGCTTTACACACCTGTCTCCTGAGTTAAGCTTGCCTGCTTGCAGCCAGCTACCAAGGGTTGAACAATAGTTATTCAGACTTTGACTGAACCTTTATTGTGTTTGTAGCTTTATTACAAGTGGTATGTCCCTACTTATCACTACTATTGAACCACTCCCCAAAAATCATGTACTTAAACAAACAAATAATGCTACCTTCAGAGTTCTCTCTTTTATAGTTTTACAGTAATTTGGGTGTAGTCCCATCTGTAATATCACTAAATACATTTGTAATTATATCTGTGACTTCCAGGATGAGATCATGTGCATTGCATTTGGTTTGCATGGCTGTTGTGTGAGTTTTGAAATGCTGTCCTAACATATATGTTTCCCCCCCAAAAATGAAGATTGAAAACAGTAAATATGTTATCATGTATATTTTTTAACATACTTGGGGTATCAGAAATAGGAGGTTTAAATTAGTGTTAAATCCAAAGAACTGATCACTTAACTACCTTTATGAATCTTTGCATCTAATCAGTTATATATTACGATTCTATACTAATTCAGACTGACATTTCTCCGTATTCTTTATTATTTTTGTTCTAAAGTTAAAATAGGCTTAGATTTATCTAACAATCTTATACTTATTTACATGAACCACATAACTGAAACATGAACCTGTATTTTATGATACCATAATTCAAACAAATGCTGAGGATAGATGTAATTTGTAAGTAATCTTTATGCTCATCTTTGCCCAAACACACCTGGGAACTACATGGATTATCTTGTTGAAATGCATTAAAACATGTAAAATATCTTTAGGCTAAAGTATCTCTACGCTACCATTTAATGATTCAAAAATATATTGTAAAGTGCTGTATTGTTACTATATCAATACACACATCTATGAGTTGAATACATGATAAATATTCAAATAGATTTCATGCTTATTATATCTGTCACCTGGTAGGGTGTTTGGGAGTGATTAACTAAGGGAGAATGTAGGTTCCTATATCTTGCTTCAGATGAATTTAATACCTGGTGCTTTAATGCTCATCAGCGCTGATTATAACTATAAGTGCTATTTATCTCACCTGATAAATAATGATACTAGGGGGTTTATCGCATGCGATAAATAGTACCTACTGCGGGTACTATTATGAGTACCTATGATGAGTTTGTGGGGAATAAAATGTGGATTTTGTTTTTTAATACACCAAACTTTATATGATCTGGTGAATACAGTATGTTTTTCCGCTGTTAAATTTTGGCAGGTTGGACCTGCCGAAATTTTGCAAAGATTGGGGTATTTAATGCATCCAATAACTATTGGATGCATTAAATACTTTTCAACTAATGATTCCAACCCGTACATAAACAGGGGTTTACACAAGTATTGGAATACACCGCCCCCTCGTGATTAGGCCCATTTACTTTAATAATTTTCCATGCAACCTCTCCTAATTATACTTACTACTAATAATATGATTATAGGCATATTTTGTTTTGAGCTAAGCACTTTACAGGTACCAAAATGTCTGAAATGTAATTCACTGGCATTTGTGTGAGCCAACCTGTAGCCAAATATCCTTTAGGTAGAACCTTGGCACACATAAACTATACTCCATGCATCTAGGACAGCCCAGAAGCATTATGACTACTGATGTTATTGTCTGTGTTCCCTGTCATGCACATCAATTGATAGAGAGCAAGTCAAGTGACACGTGTCACAAACAATCGGTAACTCAATGTTAAACACAACATCAAATCATCACTAACAGAAATCACAATTAAAATGTTTTCAAACATGACATACAAAACATGCCATGTATATTGAATTCTAAATAAAGGTAACACATTTATCTTACTTTCCACTTACAGCTGATCAAGAATATGGCCTACAGAAGTGGCTGATGACACCATTTGGCAATCTCCAGACTAATCCGCAAAAAGCATACAACCATGCACATTGCCGAACAGGAAACATCATAGAAAGAAGCTTTGGAATGCACATGTCCAGGTTTCGCTGCCTGGATTTGAAAGATGGAAGACTACTCTATTCACCAGAAATGGTGTGCAAGATGATATTGACATGTGCAATACTACATATTATATGTGTCAAAACAAATGTGCCCAGGGATGAAGAGGAACAGCCCTCTGAACAAATGGATGATGGCGATGACGAATCTGAAGCAGAAGGACGAGCCATAGTCAGCTGCAGGGCTAAGACGTCGCACTCGTATTGTAACTCAATTCTTCACATGATGTAGCAATTCTACAATTTTAAAAATATGCAATAATGTCACAATAAAAAAATAAAAAGAGGATCACCTTTTTGTCCATTTTGTATACAAATAGATAATAAGCAAATAGCTCTCTTAACATGTAACTTCCCATGTCATGAATCTTCAAAATTATCTTTGTATGTAACACGTGTGTGCACATGGATTTGGGTCACACAAAGAAAAAAATTTAAATTAAGTTGTTGCATCCGCTGATGTGTGCACCACATTGATACAGATAAGACATGTACATTCATCATGCCATCAACATCTACTGATCCGACACACAGATTGTCATATGTGCACCGCCACGTGCAAATGGCAAACTACATCAGTCTTCACTAGCATGTTCACCTTCCTCAAGCAGTGACTGTCTAAATTGTTCTTGAGAGGCATTGACATCAATAATATACATGTCGTCACACATCATGCCTCTCCGCAATGTCAATACATCTAAAACAGTGCATAGTATGCAAAAATGTGGTGTGTCACATCACAAACATGAATATCTATCATGTGAAGTGGCAATATCGTGCACAACTGTCCCTGGGAATGCCAATCAAACTATGCATGCATATGCAAGGACATTTGCTGAGTCAAACTTGGTCATGAATGAAGCACGGACATGCTACATACTCACAACCACATGTTCTTCTCTGTGTTGTACTCTGTGCTTCACACAAGCTCATGGCATTTGTTGGCAAAACCACACCTGCACCATGGTCCAAGGATGGCTGTGTGGTGTGGATGACATGCATAGCTGCAGAAAGTGGCACCTCCCATCACTCATAAAAACACATTTAGTAAGATAATTGCTTAAGATGTGTGATGTGTGAATCATCACATATTGGAAGAATAAAAATGTATGTGCACCAAAAAAATTTAATCTCATTGTGGCTTGAGACATCAACGCAGGTGTTGTGTACCAATTGAATGCAGAGATGCATGTGTTCATGCACATAACTTTTGCAATGCAAAAGTGGACATGTGTGTTGTATGCAAAATCCACACCAACACCCATGTCTACACCCAACATGAAAAGTGTGTGTGAGAGGTGGTAGTTGACACAAGAATACATCACTTGCACACATCTTCACCTATTTATCACCAAATCAGGGTTGAGTCACTCAGACACCCAAAACGTGTCGCATCTAACCATAAAATGTCACAAAATTAAAAGCTTAAAGCATCTCCCAATCAGGGGTGAGTCTCTCAGACACCCAATACATGTCGCATATTACTGTAAAATGTTGCAAAAACAAAAACGTGTAACATCTGTGTAGGAGAGTAGGATCTGCTTACTATGGTTACACCCACTTTTTGCTGATGTTTCACTGTTTTTCGACTTTAGTCTGGCTGGGGCCCTGCTATCCAGGACCCCAGGCTTGCTGCTTCCTCTCTAAATTGATTCCATGTACTATAGGTACACTCCAGTTTGGTTACTGGGGTACCCTTGTGAGTCCCTAGTATATGGTACACTAGGTACTAAGGGCATAGGTACCCCAGAGGCCTACTGGGGGCTGCAGCATGTATTATGCGACCCCTGGGAAGCCTTCCAAAATGACACCACAGGACTGTTACTGCAGCCTGGGTAAGGTGGTGCATGCACCCCTTACTAAGATATAGGTTACCTATATCTACCTTAAATCACTGCACATAGAAATCTATCAGTCACCCTAATGGCAGGTCTTATCAATCTTGAAGGCAGGGTGCTTGGTTTTGTGTGAGAGGGTGCCCATGCATGAGTTGGGCCCCGCTGTAGCTTTCGGAGCCTATTCTTTGAGGCTGTTCTGTGATGCAGCCAGACCATATACTCTTAAGTGCATTATAACCTCGCGGTAAATGCTAACTTTGGAATGGCTGCATGGAAACATGGCGTGTTTGGTGTCAAACTTTTTGGAATCCTACCCTCCCCCTGCCAGTCCTGGCAGAGGGGGTAGAATTCCACCCTTATAAAGGGAGAGACATGTACACACCGGTATACCCGGTACCAGTTTAAAAGAGCCTTGGAATCACAAAATGGATGCTGCAGCCACAAACAAGAGTCTGGCCTCCTGCTGCTGACCGAAACGCTGGCAGGGGGGGCCTGGACAATTGGTTTCCTGTCACAGGGAGGTGTAACCACCTCCCAGACAGGTCTTAGTGTATTGGGGCTGGGGGGGTGCACTCTCAGAGTGCTTTGAAGTCTGCACTGGGGGCACATTTGGTGTCCCTGTGCATAGCCCAGTTCAAACTGGTTGCAAGGGCTACCAACCCCTTCTCTGGTGCGAAACTGGACAAAGGAAATTGGTGTAGCCATCCCATTTTCCAAACCCTCCCATAGGTAGGTCCACAGAGTTAGTCCAACCTCTTTCTTAGGTATAAGTAAGGAACCCCTTGCAACAGGACTTTAGATTACACCTAGACGAAACTCTGCAACTGAATCCTGGAACTTCGATGCTCTACTCAAGACTAGAGGATGGAAGAATCTCCCTTGGGGCAAGGAGTGACTCCCCTGCTTGGCAGGCACCAAAGACGCATCTTTCCAGTCTGCATCTCTGAAGCTCCCGCTGGACACCAACAACTTTGCAACACCAGAGGTAGATTTCCAGACTTCTCAGAGACCGATCCGAGTCCCCAGCAAAGCTGAGACCCGCAGCCCTCATAAGTGATGTGGAACTGGACCTCCTGGACACGTGCACATTTGCAAATGCATTGACTTCTCGATATGTCCTGAAGTCGTGCGCTGGGTTTCTTGTAGCACAAGCCCCGATCACCTTTTACACTGAAAATTGTGGTCATATTTTTCACAAGTGTTCCGTGAGCCTGCTTCTTGCATTTCCGCTTGAGGCTCCTTTGCGATCCTTGGTCAATTGACTGGTGGGTCCCTACGAAGGCAACTCTGATTTTCCTTGGGCTTCCTTGGTTGCTCCAGACGTGCCCTGACTCCCTACCACGTGGTGAGTCCCTCGGACCTTGCTGGTCCGCACCAAGCATTTCTTTACTTTCTGCGTGGGTTGCTGTTGCCAAAGCTTGTTGGGTCCAAACCGGTCACCGACACTGCATCACTCGACATCTCTTGTGGGACAGCTTGATTCCAGATCCTGGTTGTTGTTGATGCTTCCTGGTCCATGTGGCTAAAGAGTCAAGCTTCGCCTCTTTCACCTGAAATCACCTTACATCGGTGGCCATTTGACTATCGTTCCCCTGGTCACTGGCAAGTGACCCAGACTCTGTCCCCTTTGCTTTCAAGTTCTTCTCATCTGCGATCCAGGTATGGATCACACCGGACACTTTCCTCTTTGACGGCAGCAGCACTTTGCAGCAGATCGCCATTGAAAACGATGACGATTCTCGACACCAAAAGATACCTATGCACCCGGAGTCTCTGGATGAGGTAATGCGAGTACTCTGGTGCTCCCATGGGTGTTGGCCCTAGAACCCCTTAAGTCTAGAGGGGTTTGCTCAAAGTCCTCTCCTAAGTATCCATAATCTTTAAATTTCCAAACGCGACTTTCCCCATAGAAGCTAACAATGATTTGCGGCTGTGTTCTCACACTGCACGCGTTCCACGTGGTTCCCCTGTGTGACTACCTTGGGTGGTTCCTTGTGGGCCCAGCGATTCTACATGCTCTAGGCCTTGTGTCTATTCAAGTCGTGGTTCTTATACCACTTTCTTAATATATGGTTTGGGACGCCCCTAGGGCTCAACGTATATTATGCTAATTTACTGTGTGTTATTAAGTGTAACTTATGTGTTTAGACCTCTAGCATCATAAAGAGACTAGTAGGGTGTGTTTAGAATAAATACATATATTTTATGTATATACCTGGTGTGATTCTCCTTTCATTTGGTCATTAAAGAGATCATAGACTGGTACAACAAACGGCTTTACATTCCTTCAATACTTACCCTGAAGGCTGCTCTCCATAGCTACCACTAGGATAGCTTTCAATAAACATTGCCTTTAACCTATCACCTCTTAGGGGCTGTTTGGACTGGTGCAAGGTGCCCACTATAACTAGTGGACAGCATATGCCAGGCCAACTTCTCACAATCTGTATTAATCTAGATGCAAATTTAAAAATCTGACGCTTCTCATGTAAAAATGCCTGTTACCTCATGAGGCCTACCACACAAAGCGGAAACACACGCAAAACTGAGAAATGTCATGCATGCAGATGTGAACTGAAATGGCAATTGAGTTGAAAACATGACGCTTTGCCCTAAATATGACGCAACACATCAAAACGAGTCGCATTAATGCAGGAAATGATGGAGCGACTCAGCCATGCTAAAAACAAGGAAGTACACAGTTTCATGTTTTCTTACTATTCCTAGGAGTGTGCTTGGTGGAGGAGATTGTTGTGGAGTGCTGTGATAGTTTTTGCACTTTGTACTGTGTTTTGTCTGTTTTCTGTGCCCTTTAAACATTTGTTTGTCTGTCATTTGTCATTGTAAAGTATTTCTATTGTCTATTTGGGGTAGATAGGTGTAGGTTATTCATACGTGTGGGTTTTAATTTTTTTCTGACAATAAGTTTAATTTCTATTTTCTGTAAGTTTCATCATTATTAACATCATTATAGTTTGTCATGTCTGGCAGGTCCAAAAACCTGTACCACAGGCAGTTTGGGGACCTTATATGGCTCATTTTTCATTTCCTGCCCCATAGGATCAGCAAGAGGCACGGTGAACAAAGACTACTCACCATCTGAATGGAGGCAGAGGTGCAGCAGGGTCCAGAACCACATGGCCCGGATATTTGAGTTGGAACACACAGTCCACCAACTTAAACATCTCTGGCAGGATCTCGACAGCAGAGAGGGAGACTTGCTGGACCATCTTGGACTGGAAGTCGGTGGGCCAATTGGTAAGTAAATATCTAAGAACAAATTTGTTGTTTAGTATGAGGTCTACAGCAATGCCATACATTGCTCTGTCCATATTTAGAAAAAATTAGAATCAGTGGTGTTGCAATGGTCTCTGAGAAGATACATCATGACATCAATGTCCAAATTGCATGTTGTAAGATCATAGTTCCTTATGTCGTTAAAATGGAATGGTTTATGATTTTGAATGATATCTTTGAACATTCACAAGCACACAGTGCCAAGGGTGGAACACTTTGTGTGAAGCAACAATAATTCTTTTTGTGTCATATCAACAGTGATGTATGAAGATAACATGTGTGACATTCATTGGCCATGTAAATATGTCACATATATGTGTGGCACTTTTATATCACAGACCTTTTCCATAGGAGTTGCTGTGTGTGTTCACACTCAACACCCATGGACCATCTAATTTTTCATTATTGTTTTTGATAATAAACATAATGTAGGGCAATGCACTGCACACCAACACTTGGGTGACATATCTATGCACTATGTTGAGAAAATGTCAAGTTTCACATTAGTCAGAATGTCTTTGGAAGCATGAGGCATCAATCAATCAATCAACCAATCAGAGAAATATAAGCACGCTACTCACACGTGAGGGTCTCAAGGCGCAGGGGTGCTGCTCTGGTCAGATGAAGAGTCCGGTCTTTAGATGTGCCGGGGGTGCGCACCTGAAGTTGATGAGTAGCACATTCCAGGTCTTGGCTGCAATGTATGAGAAGGTTCTTCTGCCAATTCTTGCTCTGCGGATGAACGGGTGTTCAGCGAGGGCGCACTCGGTGGATCAGAGGTTACTCTTGGGGTGTGGAAGGAGATTCTGTTATTGAGGTATGGGCGCTGGTATTTTGGAGGCATTTGTAGGTGTGGTTGAGTATTCTACGAGGAGGCAGTGGAGGTCTGGCAGGTGTTGGGTGATGTGTTAGTGTCGGGGATGCTGAGGACGGGCCTGGCTGCGATGTTCTATATGGTCTGGAGTTTGTGGAGTAGAGATTTGTTGATCCCACCGTAGAGGGTGTTTCTGTTGTCCAGACTGCTGGTTATGAGTGCGTGGGTGATGGTCTTAATTGATTCTCAGGGGATCCATTTGAAGGACTTTCGGAGGATGCAGAGGGTGTTGATGCAGGTGGAGGTGACAGAGTTGACCTGTCAGGCCATGGAGAGGAAGGAGTTGAGTATGATGCTGTGGTTTTGTGCGTTGTCCATGGTGGTATGGGGGCTGCTGAATATGGTGGGCCACCAGGAGATGTCCCATGCAGAGGGGGAGGGTCCAAGGATAAGGAACTCGGTCTTCTTAGAGTACAGCATCAGGCAGCTGTTGCTCATCCAGGATGCAACGTCTTTTATTCCTTCCTTGAAGTTGAGTCTGATGGTTATGGGGTCCTTGTTGAGGGAGAGGATGAGCTGGGTGTCATTGGCATAGGATACTATGCTGTCTGTGCTGTCTCTCAACGGTGGTGAGGGAGGCCATGTAGATGTTGAAGAGCATGTGTCTGAGTTACGATCATTGGGGACTCTGCAGTTGATTAACGTGGGTTCGGAGAGGAAAGGTGGGAGTCTGATTCTTTAGGTTCTCCCAGTGAAGTTGGAGCAGAGCCATTCGAGTGTAGTTTTCTGAATGCCCTCTTTGTGGAGTCTGGCAGTGAGTGTGCGGTGGGAGACGGTATTGAAGGCTGCCAAGAGATCTAGTAGGATCACGGCTGTGTTGTGTCCTTTGTCGAGGAGGGTGCCGGTGTTGTCTGTGGCGGCGAGTACAGCGGTCTCTGTGCTGTGGTTGCTGTGGAACCCGGATTGGGAGGGGTCAAAGATGGTGTTTTCTTTGATGAATTTAGTTGGCTGGACCTTGATGGTCTTTTTGGTGACTTTGTCCTGAAATGGGGAAAGCGAGATGGGTCGGTAGTTTTTTAGGCCAGTGGGGTCTGCTGAAGGCTTCTTGAGTAGGTGTCTTACTTCTGTGCACTTCCAGTTGTTCTGACAGATGCTGGTTTTGAGGGTGGAGTTGATGGTGAGTTTTAGTTCTAAAGCGATGGCGGCGGCTGCTCTGTGGAAGATGGGGGGCAGGGTTCCGTGGGACTCCTTAGTGGTGCCTATCATGGTTGATGCAGTGTCTTCGGTGGTGATTGTCAGGCTCCTCAATTTCAATTCCTCAGGATCGTGCTGATGCTCAAAAGGGGCCTACCTCTGAACCACCCCAAGTCTGGACTATGAATACCCACAGTCTGTTGAGGTGATTGAGCGGGGGAAGGAAATGGTATGAACAGTGGAGAGAGAGATCTGAGAATAGATACAATAAAAAAACAACGTGAATGTCTACGTCTCTTTTCCTTTACCCTCTAGTTTGTACATATCCTTTCTGTATAATAACCCCTACCTGAAACAATAAAGATGTATAGCTGGCTTCAGAAGAGAGAAGAGGGCAGAGGCATGTTCATGATAATACTATCAGCTAAAGCAAAACAAGAAAGAACAGTTGAGAGAATTATTCCTATGACCCTGGACACTACCTCAATGTTTCGTTGACAATCATAAAACACATACCAAAGATGATTGCATCATACAGATTTCTGCCAGTCTGTGTCTTCAATACCCCTCTTTATGATCTCTCTACTGGTATTTAAATATAACATAAGGAAAAACAATTAAAGCATGGATGAGAGTATAAAGGTTGGAAAACAAATGATGGTCTCTTCTCAATTCAAACGATAAAAGGTAAGGGTTGTTAGGGCACAATACCTCTACAGTGTCTCAATGTTCGCACTCGGTATTCCTTGCAAAGCAGAACAATGGAACTACAGACGCATATTTGTTTGCTTTTAGGTTCATAAATTCCTAAATGATATCAGACCTTATCCGAGGGTTCAAAGGTACAAATAACACAAAAATTGGGATTCTACAATTGCGGGCACCGCTTGTCTCCCTGCAAGAAACCGGTATTCCTCCAATTTCTCCAACAGGGAAATGGCAACCCAAGCACCACTGAAGGTGCCAAAACTCCTATGCATGAGACCGCCAGCAGGGACATCCCAGCCAACAGAGGAGTCACTGGAAAAATGTGAATTTTTCACTGTGACAAGAGCTGTGATGGCGGTTCGAAGGAGTTGTGCCTAAGCACTCTTACTGCCCAGAACGTAGAACTGACCATGAGAGAAGTCCGACTCTGTAAACTCAATCGAATAATCGGCGGCGCTGCCTGGTTTAACCCCGTACCCGGCATCGCATTTGAGTCACGTGATGTGGACTTGCGTTGGACGCCGGTAAATGAGGTTCGGTACTGCGTATTCTGGGGCCAGGGGAAAGCGCTGAGGGCAGTTAGTGAGCTACAGGCATCCGGATTCTGACAGTGATAGTGGTCCAGGATGAGATGGTGGGTTGGCTGGCATTACTGGAGGATTGGGTGGTTTCGGAGTCCGGTGTCTGGTCATTGAAGTTGTCGTAGATGTACTTGATCTTCAGGTGGAAGTAGGAGCCGAGCTTGTTGCAGAGGTCCTGGGAGGTGGGGATGTCTGTTATTTTGCTGCTGGGGTAGGTGAAGTCATGGACGATGCTGAATAGTTCCCTGGTGTTGTTGGAGTTGGTGAGGATCTTGTTTGGGATGAAGGTCCTTTTGGTGTATCTGATGCGTTGGTGGTATTCTGTCATAGTGTTCTTGTAGGTGGTGTGGTTTTGTAAGGATTTGCTGCTTCTCCAGTTCTTCTCAAGGCATCTGCAGGCGTGTCTGGATTCTTGGAGGTTGGCAGTGAACCAGGTGGCCTTCCTGCGCTGCTGTCTGTCGGGTTTACGGTGGGGTGTGATCTAGTCTGCGCAGTTGGAGATCCATCTGTGGAGTTCTTTGTCTGCGAGGTTTCAGTCGATCATGTGGAAGTGGATGTTGTTACTTCCTGTGAAGATGGGTTTGAGGGTGTGTCCTGCCTTGTGGGTGGGGGTGGTGACAAGTTGTTTCTGTCTGAGGTTTGCGAGGTTGTCAAGGAGGTGGTGAAGTTGGGGTCACTGATGTTGTTGAGGTGGAAGTTGAGGTCTCCCATTAGTATTTAGTACATGGAGGCAATGGTGTGGGGTGCGATGAGGTCAGCGATGGAGGTGGAGAACGCAGGTTGAGGTCCAGGGGGATTTGTAGGTAAGGGTGCCTCTCAGGGTCATCCTGGGGCTGGTCTGGATCTGGAAGTGGAGGTGTTCGAAGGTTGGCGGGCTGTTGCTTGAGCTGGAGGTCGTGAGTCATAAGGAGCTCCTGTGTGCGATGGCAAGTCCTCCTCTTGGGCATTTGTGGTGGTCCTCTCTGTGGTTCTTGTATCCAGGGGGCAGTGGTGGAGTTGATCCATGTTTCTGTGAGGAAGCCGATGTCTGGTGCGAGCGTGTTGAGAAGGTCCCACATCTCCATGACTTGTCTGTGCAGGGAGCGTACATTGACGAGGATACATCTCAGGGCTCCAGAGCTGTTGATGTTCGGTGTGTGTGTGGTGCTTGTGTGGGCGCGGTCCGAGGTGAAGGTCTGGTGGCAGTGGCAGCAAAAAACTGTGCGTGGGTGGTGCCCTGCATGGACAGTTTGCAGTTGTTGTTTCTTCCTGGGTTCAGTGTGAGGAGGGTCACTGAGTCATAGCAGAGGGAGTTTAGAGATCCAGAGTGTCTGGCGCTGGTTGCGTTTGTGTCGCTGATGGGCGCAGATGGGCTTGCGTTTGGCACGCATGCTGCATGCATCCAATGCAGCAGTCACCATTAAATAGGGAAGGGGGAGGGAGGCTCAGCTGGGAGGTGGGAATCAGCAGGGGGTAGGGCGTGCAGGGGCAGCAGCGGCTGGAAAGGAGTGGGAAGCAGGCAGAGAAAACAACAACGAGACAGGCACAAAACAAGGGCAACAGTGACAATCAAAGCACAATCACAGTATAATCAGGGCACAAAAAAGAGAGCCTCATGCTGCAAACATGTAGATAGTCAAACAACTATTGAGACTAAGCCTTGAGTAGGGAGTGCAAACAGCGCTGCCTGTGACACTCACCCCAACTCATTCTTAAAAAAAAGTGTTTTAACTTTTAATTTGTTTGTTCTCAGCACAGCTCAAATGTAATGAGGGTAAGTCTGAAATTCTTCTCTATGGGGCCTTCCCTCCCCAGTTCAGAGAAACTCTATGGCCAGTGGATTTTCCCTTTCCAGCGGCAATGGGGCATCCCTCGAAAAATCTGGGAGTCTCGTACAAGTAGAATTTTTCTTTTTCCACCCAGATTAAGAAGCTAATGGGGAACAGCTTTGGTTCACTTGAATCCTTTAGGAAATTTGTCCCACTTCTCTCCAGGGCAGCTAAGGAAACAGTGACCAAGGCCATGATACCTTTGCGGCGGATCGACTACGCCAATGCTTTGTATCCCGGCCTGCTAGACTTGTTTGTAACATCCCAATGAGAAGCAGTGTCAGACAGCATTTGCGATCACATTACTGGCTGCCTGTGGCTAATCGAGTCAAGTTTAAGTCCCTGGCCATGGTCCATCGTGCATTGCATGACTGCGGCCCCTCCTATTTATGGAAGAGGTTCCAGTTCTATGCCCCCACCAGATATCTTTGTTCATCTTCTCAGGTCCTGGCCCATACTGCCCGCTTCCGGCTCACTAGAGTGGGGGGCAGCTCACTTGCTGTCCGATTAACCACAGCCTGGAACACACTCCCTCTGGCTCTCTGCAGTATTCAAGACTTGTCTATTTAAAATATAATTGAAGACTTATCTTTTTACTTAAATGAATCTTCAGGCATCTGTGCTTACTTTCCCTTTCTCCAGGCTCACGCTGGGACACTCCTCGGAGTATCTCTGTGCACTACAAGTGAAAATAACATAACATAACTTAGCATGTTCAAGAATGTGTTCAAATGTGCATATACAAACCAATTTGGAGAAACAGACGTCCTTGAATTATTGTGCCAGTGTGTCTGCATAAAGGTCTGTCTGATGATTCTAGCAAAGCACAGGCAAGTTCCAAGGGATGCTACACATCATTGTTTACCTCTCAGTAAACAGTGCGGTGGAAGTGACCTTGAATTTACACTGCCCAAGTGTCAGTGGTGCAACATTGCTGTACTTGATTTTAAAAGAGTTACATGGCCCGGGAATTAGCTGCAGGTGTTATGACAACATTCTTTGAAAAATGCTAGACTATATCTATGTCCGGCATTCACAGCTGATTGTACATCTGTTCATGTTTCATAGATGGACACCAGCCATATACACAAGGGGGAAGTAGACACGTTCGAGGACCCCAACTCTACCAGTGAGTATCATTTATCATTGATTGTGATGTTGATGATGTGCAAGGATCAAAAATTGACTATGTCTCTGGCAACCTATAGTAAGATCACTAGATCCAGCTGCTGTCTCGAATTGGCTTATGTTACTCAAGTTCAAATCACATGAGGCAACACATTGTGAATGGTGTATTGCGCGAAGACATGCCTGGACCTATGAAAATCCATGAAAGTGTCAGACATGCCTTCCCGTAGTCCACAACGCACAATGCAGTGCCTATTGACACTTTGACTGGAGCAGCAGAAGACAAGTGGAGACTGCAGCATCAGCTGTATGTTGTTTGGAGAGGAATGCAGTCTTACAACAGTCCTCAATACATGTGAGTGGTAGTCTTGTGTCAGCTGTTTTATGGGATGGTGTGTGGGGGTTGCTGTGTGGGTGCAAATTCAGTCTCAGCTGGGCCAGGGAAGTACACAGTTTGTAATGCATTTTTGCTGAGAGTCAATGTAGTACCCCATAGTACAACGAAGCAAAATATGCCCAAGTTCAGTGTGCATCATTGTCACCTGTATTTTAAGGATTATCCAAAATAACTTGTGAGCATGTTTAGTTAACTAACCGTTCTTTGTTATACATGCATCAAATTTCTGAAGTCATGTCATTGAAAATTCAGATCAATCCGGCACTTTCAATATCCGTAAATAGACCATACTAATTTGTATGCAACTGAGCTCTAAGATTGTCAGTCTGCCTTTTGTACTTTCATAAGGTTATTATTGGGCAGTGTTAAGGACAAGATTGTATTGTGTCATGACGTAAATGAGGCACATCTTGTACTCAAGAAATGCCTTCTGAGTCCTGACTGTGTGAGTCTGTATTCCTCATGTACAAATGAATCCTTGGTCCATTTACCTGAGGACCATGTAGCTGTAATCAAACTTTAGCAATATTTTGATCTGTTGCTGAATGGAAAATGTACACTCTACCATGAATCTATGTTCCCAGGTAGGGCCATGTATGCCTAAATCATACGCCCATGTGTATTTCACCCTGCTAGTACTACATGGCATGCTGCATGTCAGTCAACATGAGTAGTGTCATTTATTAGATGTGGCATCGTTGTTGCACCACAGACCACATATCTGCTTCTTATAAAGGCACTTGCAACGACAGTGTATAACTCTGTAAATGTGTGAAATAAACAAACATGTTTGGGTCAAATGGCTTGTACATATGAACCTCATACTAAACACACTGTGATACTGTCTGATCACAGCAGTTGTCGCAGCTTAAGCATCAAATTACTACATGAATGTTACATGGTGAGCCACATAATTAAAATTTTTGAAGAAATGATCTGAGGACATGATGTAAGTTTTTTTTTTTTGCAGAGTTTTATATAGCGCGAACTAGAACCGAACCGAATCAGTTATCAGAGCGCTTTACATAGCACCAGTTACGTTACATGAGGACACACTTTCATTTTAGGCACGGGGAGATTAAGTGATTTGCCCAGAATCACAGGGGGGTTTTGGCATCATTACCGAGACTCGAACCCAGATCCCCAGGTCCGAGGTCGAGCGCCTTAGCCGTTAGGCCAACCCCTCTCCCCTAACTTAACTAAGTTAACTGGGTTCTTATGTCTGAGTGTTGATATTATTTTCATTCATGGGAAACAAGGATTTACTTGGATTCATGAGGTTTAGCTGATAGCACAATATGTGATGCGCAAACTTAGCAGAATGCTTGTGGTGTGTGTGGCCCACACAGTGATCAGATGATTGGCATGATTTTTGGAATCATCTCAAATTATCACATGCATTGTATATCTGAATTTGTCAGGTATATATACACATTGACTTCTTTTCCAAAAGATAACGTGACTGCAGAGGAGGAAAGGAATTTCCGTATTCGCAAAACAAGATACTCACTAATCTGTGAGGTGGCTAAGGGCTTCCGGTGGATGTCTTGTCTATATGAAAAGCAGAAGGCTGCCAAAATATGGCTTTCAAATGTTCCGGGGAAGAAAAAAAAACAATGGGAATGGAAAGGCGTCCTCAAAGGAGATTGGCAATGGAGGTGGGACTGTTCTGCAGGCACCAACACCAGCCCCAGGACCCGGAATTTCAGTGCCCTCGACTTCTGGATAGTCTTGCAGTCACAGGATGTCCACCCAAGATGTGGATTATTTTAAATTAAAGATTCTCGGCCTGGAGTTAAAAATGGCTGCAATGTTACAAAAAGTGGTCTACATGCAGCAGTTGTATGGACCATCACATGAGCCAATTCTAGTGGTCAATTTGTATATAGTCTTTGTAGCAACTGTTGTCATTATACTTAGGATTACCCATTGTGTAGGAGTAGCCGAGTTATATTAGGTAGTGTTAGGTAGGGTAGTTTAGTTTTAATATTCTACATAAGTTCCAATTTTATTCATATTACATTTTTCCTATACTTTGGGGTGGGTGGATGATCTAGTGTGTTGTTACTTGTTTCTAAAAATGTTTTTAAAAACAATAACAAACATTTATATGTGTTTTACTACTTTATATCTTAGTTTATGTATAGGATAAATATGTGTCTGTCTATTGTGCATTGTTGTATTAAGGGTGGGTGGGGGCTGATTTTTAGTGGTCTAGCTAGGATATGTTAAGTTGAGTAAGGTATGTTAGTATGTTACACATAGTTAGGATAGATAGATTTTTAGATAAAGTTTTAGCTTTTAAGATAGTTTAGTATGAGTTATATAGATAGTTTGTTACAGGTTTTACGTACAAGTTTTCATTGTTAATATTTTTAATTTGTTTTTCAACATTTGATAGTTTGATGGTCAGTAGTGCGAAAGTTGTATGTCTGTCATTGGGCACATGGAATATAAACTTAATTTTGGGTTTTAGTGTATAGTCATTGCAAAATCTAGCAGGTTGCTGCTCCATGATGATGTATTTGTACATGTTATTCCAACACATGGGAAGCAAATGTTTGGTGTACACACTCTGTGGCTTCACATACATAAGGCTATGATTTAAATCATGGCTATAAAGAAAACACCTGTATGTGTATGTATCACTAATCAGTTTAAACTATGTTTAGTGATGATATATTTTGGGACATAGGTGTTGTCTCTTTCACAGATGGACAGTACATACACACTACAAATTGTCATTCTAGGTGTTGTTAGAGCTATTTCATGGTAATGGACATTGTGGTGAACAGTGGTAAATTCATAACACTGCCCACCACAATGTCTGCATACAGGACAAGTTGAGTGGCACTGATGTTGTATGTAGTACCCAGGCACAATTTTGCACACATCTTGATTACTGGTATGACTAATTTATCTTTCTGTACATGTTGATTCTTTCAACACAACATCATTTATGTTTATGTTGCAATATTTGAACATGCATTGTAATATTGACATTGTCATACTTATCAGGCATTGAGTGAGTCCTTACACACTCTTTCACAGGTGCTCACATTTATTTACACACAACGATCATAGTAACATGGTGAAATAGAACAAACATAAAACAAAGGGGCAGTGCTCTTGTCACACAAGTGGTGAAGTTGCACTCATGTTTACAGGGTTGTAAGTATTGAAAAAGAAAATAGTTATTTTAACTTTGTTTGGTGATTTAGACATTGTTGTTGGCACAATGTTTTGAACTTCAGACATGATGAAACTAATGGTTTAGGGGCACAGGGGTAACAGGTTTTGGGAGGAGATTGTCTCTTGGCAATATTTGTCATCAATGGAGAGAAAGGTCTACACCTGTGACACTGTGTGATTTTAGTGACCTGTCTTCCGCTTAAATTGAGTTGCAGTAGAGTCATCCTCATCAGTAGATTAGGATTAATGTCCAGCTTTTGCTGCATGTCTCATGGGATATCATAGATATTTTGCAGATGTTTGAAACATCCCTGCTGCCACTTTGTGTTGGCATTTGTTCATGCCTCTGACTCATTATTGACGATATGTTGGATAATGATGGGGCGAGACCAGGGGTTGGGTTGTTGATATCTTGTTCCTGAGACATGTTTCCAGATTCAGATTTCAGGCTTCTGGGGATGGCCTGTAGTGTAACACCCATACTCTCCACAGACACATGCACCTCTCTGATTAGGTCACACTCTAGCCCAACAGCTGTTCTTTGGAACTGTAGCTGCGTATCCTCAAAGTCAGGGGTTGGATGTGTAGCGGCAGACACTGTGTTGGAACTTTGTTGTGTTTCTGCAGGAGCTGCTACCACATTGTTGTCACTCTCTGGAGGGGGAGAAGGTGACTATATAGTGTGCAGTATGTCATCCATATCATGGTCTAGTGAGGGCAGATTGTCATCCATATCTTCAAAATCATGTGTTTCATCCACATGTTTGGCTGTGGTCGGTACATCTTCTGCAAAAAGATCGAAATGTGTTGCTAGTGCTTGCATGTTTAATCTTTGTGATGTTTTGACAAAGGCATCACATGTGTTCTTTCAAGTCTGATCTCTGTGTCACAGTCAAGTGATGTACGTTGTGATGCAGACCGAGAATCAAGACTTACCCCCTTGCATTATCATTGCACCACTTATTGTTTCAACAGTGGTGCAGGGTGGTGTTATTTATTATTACTGACTAATGTTTCTCTTTGTGGTATGTGCACTTTTATGCCAACACTCTGATGCCAATATTAAATTAGTGTGTGATAGCAGTGTGTTGGCTGCCTTTGCAACACCCCATACTGCAACCCTTCAGATATTTTGCCATGCAACATCTTTAAGACATTATGGTTCATGAAAATTTTCATACTGCACAGGCACTGAGGGTTTTTGTTATGAGCACCTTGAACCACCAGTGCATAAATCTTAATCATGTTTACAGTGACACACATGCGGCACAAGTTGCTTGTTGATCCCCCCATATATTTGCAGGCACATTGCCTAATCAGGCAGCCTTGCACCATGGTGCTGGGATGCCAGCTTGGTGGTCAGATTATTTTTGTACATGATGGGGCACCTTCATACACATGAAAAATCTATTGATGTTAATTTATCTTCCGATGCATGCAGTGGAATACATTGTGCATTTGACTGGAATTAATACACTGAGCACATAAGTAAATGCTCCTTGTTTCTCCTCAGTAGGCCAACCGTACAGTGGCATAGCACTCAAATGCATTTTTGTATTGAGAATTGTTCATTAATCTGATCATGCATCAGTGGACATGGGTGTTGCATGAAAATAGCAACAGCAACACATGTCACACCACTGACAAGCCAAATGTAGCATTGACAGGTTGTTTTTTATAGGCACAGGTTCAGACACATAAGGTGACTTTACCTGTCCTTGCAGGGCACACACAAGTGTACACCAACTTATTGCTCAGATGGGACAACAGGATTGTGGACATCATTTATGAAGTCCTTGCGCCAACGGTTCATCACTTTAAACATTCCCAAAAATGACATACCAGTGGTGCAAGGTCCTTCATAAATGAGGTCCAGTAGATCTGCCCCATTAGAGATGGATATGGCAGGGATGTTTTGACATTTGTAAAGTGTGATTGTCATTTGTGATTTACTTACATTAAGAATAGTTGTGATTGGGGACACACATCAGACTGAGGCAAAGGAATATTTCTAGCTGTGATCACCACCATTACCCATTATCACATATGTGCACTTACTGTGACTTACCCGTTGACCGCTCTTGACTTTCTAAGGCTGCACTGTCCTGTCCCGATATTCCAGTGGCCAACTCCTCTGGTATGACAGCTGCCACACACTCCTCCTGGGCATTCGGAATCTACTGTTCTGCTGAGCTACCTCCTCTGGTTTGTAAGGCTGCCTTACGATTTGCCGCAAGCTTTTATTTTGTTCTGTGCTTGCAGTCGTGCCATCTCTTTTTACAGTCAATGACAGTCCTACACTGTTTATCTTCTGGAACATACTCTGCCATATTGCCTCCTTTTTGGCAAGTGGCAACTTCGAACTTACGAAGAGCTGGTGCTGGTAATTGGTCACCTCAGTGACCAGTATCTCATTCTCCTCCTGACTAAAGTTTGATTTGCGTTTCCTCTTTGCCCAAGTCTCAGCCTGTGCATCTGGGCTTTTGCTACGGGTGGTTGCCAGAAGGTCCTGACTACTGCAGTGTCCCTCCTGGTCCATTGCAGACTGCTCTGTGGCCCCCAAAGCTTTCTTTTTAGATTTGCATGGATTTTCGGTTACTTGACGCAGTGGTGAATTTCACAGTGTGCTCCGGCTGGCGTTGAGCAGTGCAAAACTGTCTTACATTACTTTTTCAGCAGTTGCGTCATGCTGACTTCTGGCAGTTTTGTGGCACATATGATGCAGGCTGCCGCTTTGTGCCACGGTCCACCAATATGTAGATTTGGCGCATCCGTGGAAAGGTGCGTTTCCACAGTGGTGACGCAGTTTTTTGGGCTCATCGCTACATTGCTGCAGAGATGCGTCACTTGTTGTATATCTGCTCCTTGGAGTTTTCTTATATGCTGAACTTACACTCAATGCCCAGGCCAATCAAAATGTGGCAACTTGCTTCTGGATCATAAGAATGCTCAGGAACAATTTTCCTCTCATCCCTCAGCCTGCACAAAGGCAGGTTGAATTAGCCCTGGTTATGTCCAGATTGGACTATTGCAATTTTCTTTATCTGGGCTCCGGCATTAGCACTCGGCACAAACTCCAAGTAGCACAGAATGCACTTGCTGGAATAACTCTTCACATTCCCAAGCATCAATTGGCTGCTATGGGATTGGGGGCCTTACATTTGCTCCCCATCAGAGAGTGCATTATGTTTAAAGCACTTTGTAGAGTGCATAAGGCCCTTTTTCTCCCCAGCTCGGCGAGGATTAAAGATGTATTTCACAGGCATTCTCCAAGTAGAAGCCTGCGTTCGGCACACTGAAACCTGCTTGCTGTGCCTAGGACCCAAAAAAATAAATGGGGAGATAGAGCCTTCTCGATTTCTGCAAGTAGATTCTGGAACTCTCGTCCGCAAAGCTTGAGGGCTATTCTACAGTTTTTTAGGAAAGCACTTACAACCTGGCTTTATAGACAGCTTTTTTCAGGTGGATTTACAGTTAGGTTTTAGCTCAGAACAGCCGGTTATAGTGCCTTGATGCCCTTGGGTAACTCTTGCACTCTACAGATACAAAATCAAATCAAATCAAATAGGACCTTATGTCCTGTGGGGCCCCTCAAGTGTCAAAGGGCCTATTATTTCACTTTTAGCCTCATGAGGTTTGGCCACTTTCAGCTTCTCACAAAGAGTATGCTGACATACTTGCCCCAAAACAAAAATAGAAAGAAGTGAGACAGTGAAAAAGTGTAAAATTACATCGTTTATTTCTAAAAGCAAGTCAGATTTAAACATAGAAAAAGTTACATTTATTACAGGCATGCTTTATGCACGTAAGGAAGAAATTTGTGTTGCAACTTGAAAGATTTATTGTAAGTATAGTGCCTAAAAGCACACTGGTTCAGACTGACCACAAAGGAGCACAGGTTGGATGCGGGGTCCAGGATACTCCTGCTTGAAAAGTTACTTCTAAAATCCAGTGTGAAGAGTTCCGTTAACGGGGGGACGCTTGGACCATGGAGAGCATCGCAGATGGCCTTCGCTTTTCCACAAAGTGCAGACTAGGCACCTCAGATGGGAGATTGTGTTGGTCACTGTGGGCTGTCAATATTGTAGTCCACAGAGCAAATCCTACATTGTCGGTTGTCACCGACAATGAGAGAACTTCCCGTTTGTGGCTGCCAAAAATGGTAATAGCATTTGTAATTCTCGTTATTAGAAAGGGGCGTCCTTTCCTAATAGCGAGTCAACATTCTATGTACAAGGGTTTTGCGTCCCCATCTTATTGGATATAGGTGAATAAAGAGGGATGAGCGTATTATAAAATCGGGTGTTAAGGGATAGAGCCTAATAACGAAGTTTCCACCTTATAAAGTGCTCACTAGTAAGTAGGACTTTAAAATGATAAAATATGTATGACCTACTACTGGTCAATATCGATAGGAAAGGGCGCTTATCCATTAAACTAAAAACACCATTGTTGCATCCTCTCTTTGTGTGGTATTGCAATAGGTAATCAATTTTCCAGCTTGCTGGCACAACCAGTTGGATCTTAGTGCCTTCACTATAAGGAACCATATACTATAGGTAAGCATAGCAAAATGGTTGAATGGTGTGTATATAGCAGCGGATGAGAGAATAGACTTATGTGGTATAAGAGATTACAGTATATGAATTGTATGTAATATGAGCACTGGGGGTATTAAGACATCCAACATGTTGGCATCACAAACTGCACAGGTTTTTTTGTTTGTTAATTCTGTTAGGAAACTATTATTAGGAACTAGTGTCATACTGTTTTTAGTGTTAATATTTTGTCGATTTTTAATGATGTCCATATTAGAATTGATGCAATGATGTGTCTGTAACGTCTATTGATCCATTATATGTTTGCATTGTAGATGTTTTATTCACAGAGAGTACTATTTGATATAGTCTTGATAAAGAAGATCCAAATACTGCTAAACCTTCGAAACGCGTCAACGCCTGTTCACCACAAACTCACCGCTCTCAATCCACCCCAAATGCTAATGAATTTCGAAACATTGGGGTGCTTTTGAAAAAAAATTGATAGTGGTTGTGGTACCCAATGACAAAAATGTAATGTCTTTCTTTTTCTCTCGTGTTGTGTTTCTAAAGATAACTCTGTGAACTTAGTGTTTTTAAACTTTCATATATGTTTATTGATGTATTGTTTTTAATTTTGTATCACTATTTTAATAAAGTCAGCATATTAATGCATCAATTGTAGTTTTCTGTGCCAACACACAGATTATTGGTACTCACAGAGCTAGCCCTGAGTGAATATGGAAGAGTGATTGATGAATGGTTGTGTATTTATGAAGGAATACTGTGATAGTTATGTTCTTTATCCATACTCCTAGAGGACATCTTATTTAGAATTTTTTTAAATGCATCCCTTTTCTTTAAGGAAAATGGGCTGCATTTAAATAAAAAGCAGCTTTATTAAAAAGCAGCCCAGACATGGTGGTCTGCTGAGTCCAGCAGGCCACCATGCCTGGGAGGGCTGTCATTCCCAATGGGCTTGCAAATTGTGCGAAATACACTATTGTACATTGGAAATTGCGTCTCGCAAATTGCGACTCGCAAAAGAGTTGCAATTTGCGATGCACAATTTTCTTGGTAGTACATCTGGCTCTTAGTTTTATACTTGGTGCCTGGTTTGAAGTGGAAGAAACTTCTGGAGTTTTTCCCCTACAGGAGTGTATGGAATTTCCTGACTCCCTGCCCTTGCCCCAGGCTGTCTGCATTCACAATAGGCCACTGTGTAGTTCTTTGTGTGTTTGAAGGGCATATGCGACTGTGCACACCTCCGTTCCCCCATTCTGGCTGGTTGGCCCAATCTGCCAACACACATTCCATGCCAGATTTTAATTCACAGTTCTGGAAATGTCACTTTCAGAAAGGTGGAATTTTCTTGCCCTAGCCATTTGGTGTTTACAGCCTGTTCCTCGGTCCCATGACTAGGTGTAATTGCACATTGGTTGTTATGTATTCTGCTCAGACAGCCACACAATAGAGGTTCTGTGTGTTGGCAAGATAGGCCTTTCTGACTTGATGAGGGGGGCGGGTTTTCACCTGTCACACTTGCCCTTCAGATACATTGCCTCGGCTACAGAAAAGACTTCACACAACCTTCTCATGCCTGCAGACAGACTGGGAGCTGGACAGGAAAGCAGGACATTCTAGACACTTCTGTAAGGGGAAAGCTCTAGCAGTTTCTTCCACTTGAAATTGGGTACCAGTTATAAAAAGGGGCCTGCTTTGTACTTTAGAGGACTGACTTCCTACACCAAGAGAACTGTCCTGTTATGTAAAACATGAACTGTGCTTTAAAGGGCTGCCCTGTGGCTGGAGACCTGCTTTCCCACTTGAACCCAAGACATTCAGAGGGACTATGAGGGCTAGTTAGCTGGCCTCCTGATCAAAGCCTCAAGGACAGAAATGGCTTCAACCATCTTGAACCCACACCTAGACCCAGTCTAAGTGAGTCCCGACCCTCCAATATGTGTCCATCTAGACTTGGACCCTTGGATGTGTTGCTAAGGGTGCCCAGATAGCCCAAATACAAAGCGCAGGACTTTTTCAGCCAAAAAGCGCTCTGAAAACTGAGAGGAGGCCGGGACCTACCTGCTTACTGATCCACCCATGGTGCATCACCCATCAGGCTGGCTTTGCGGTAGCTCCTGCCATGTTCTTCTATACAGCAGCAAATACAGTTCAGCTGCTCCTTGCTGAAGGGTTATCCGGCCTCTTAGAGCTCTCATCAGCTATAACCTGCTGCTTGTCCAGCTGGAGATTTTCAACTTTCAGAAAAGAGACTAAGGGTCTGATTTAGATCTTGGCGTGACTCTTGTCATCCCTCTGCCATGGAGTTTACAAGCTGCCAGATTCCCGCCTCTGTATTTAGATGTTGGCTGGCTGATCCACCGTCTGTGTTGACAGACTGTTTTCAACTGTATTAATGGTTCACTGCTGTCAACGCAGCAGGCTCCTCTGCTGGCTAATAATAATCCATCGCCAGTGCTGTGACTGTGCCAAGCCAATTTAGATTTCCCAGTTGTGCTGGTGTTGTTCTAGCGGTGGGTTGCCGAAGGAGTGATTCCATCACTGGAGGAGTCCAACATTGTACTATTCCTGTGACTTATGAATGGATGCTAACATCACACACCTGATGTGTTTGAGCTATCTTGTTTCACCTGCATACCACCCCTGTTTCGACTTTCCTGACAGACTATGCTATGGATTCCATATACCACAATAACTTCTGTAACAACATGCAAATTATCTACAAAGGAGACGGTCTACATTGAATTTAAAACTCTGCATTGGTACCTACATGTTGGTACTTAAATCACCCACACAACACAACAACTCTATTCACAGCTACCCTACCTCTAAGCACTTTCAATTATTATTTTACTGTTTCACTGGGTTTTCCTCTTGGTACGCTCCCTGGAACGCTCCCCGGTGCGCGTACCGGGCGCTTCCCCCGCGAAAATCAATATTTTTTTTTTTGCCCCGCGGGGACCTTTTATGGCCCCCACATCAAACCTAGGGGGCCATTGGGGGGTCTACCCTGCCCCCTTATGGTCATTTCCCCCTTTGTTTTTGCCACCTCTTGTGTCTCGATCCTACTGAGACACAAGATGGCGGCCGCTCCGGACTGTTTGGAATGTTGACAGACACCCGAGAGCCAATCAGCTTTCCGCGCGCGAACTCGTGTTACGCGCCGGGTGCGCTCCCTGGTGCGCGTACCGGGGCGCGCTTATAGATATATATATTTTTTGGAACCTAAATTACTCAAAATCCTCTGGAGCACATATCTTGAGACATAGCAAAGGCACATCGGGCTACCAGTCCCTACAATTTTGCCAAGTTTCGTGGGAATCCATTCAGCCGTTCGGGCTAAAAGTGAGTCCAACCGCCCTATGGAAATTAACATGGGGAAAACACGTTTTAGGACCCCCCTTTTATCTCGGCCCCCGCTTAACGAATCCCCCCCAACTTTTCAGGGAAGGAGCGGAGCAGAGCTGGCCGCCTAATTTGAGAAATTCGCGAAAATTCGTCTACCGGCGCCAAAGTTATTCCCAATAGAATGTTGCGGATTTCCTATGGAAACTAGGTCCTAACTATAACTACCTACTGGTAACCGCCAGTAGGTAATATATATATAATACAAGTTAGTCCGCCATGATGTGTTTCGACCATCGCACGGCCTTGATTACAAGACACAGCTCAACATACTATTGTCGCATTGTAAACAAAACTCTATGCATTGCACAAATTTAAGTAAATATATAAGTACATGTACATCAATATTTACAATGCTAATAGAAAGGGAGACATTATATCAGTTTAATACAAAATGAACCATCTAATCCATACAGATCCCTGTATAGTACAATTTTGTGATAGTTGCCCAGGCTCTACTAGGGCTGGGCATTCATTTCATAAATGCTTATATATATATATTATATATACCTACTGGTGGTCACCAGTAGGTAGTTATAATTAGAACCTAGTTTCCATAGTAAAAGCTTTTTTTTTCCTCAATATCTTTGGCGCCAGTTGACGAATCTTTGCAATATTTTCAAAACTATTGGCCCGCCCCAGTCAGCTCCTGTCTTGAAAGTTTCGGGGTGATTTGCAAGTGGGGGCTGAGAAAAATGGGGGGTCCTAAAACGTGTTTACCCAACGTAATTTTCTATAGGAAACTTTAGACACAGCTGCAGCCCGAACCGCTGAATGGAATTACACCAAATTTGGCAAAAAGGTAGGCCTTGTTTTCAGAAAGAGCCCTTTTTATTAAATGGTGTAAATCCGTTCAGTAGTTCCTGAGAAATTTAAAAAGAAAAAGTTTTGATATCTAGGGACGCGGTGGAGTCGCGACCCCTCCCGAGCACGAGCTTCACTGTGATTGGCTGCTAACACTCCAAACCAGGAAGTGTTGGCAGCCATCTTGTGACTCGGTGGAACCGAGTCACAAGAAAGCAGTAAAACAAAGGGGAAAAAAACAAAAGGGGGCAGGGTAGAAACACCCTGACCCCCTAGGCCTGCTCGGGGGGTCCCACAAGGACCTCCAGGACCAAAAAAAGCTTCTTTTTTAAAAATTTAAGTGAGATTCACGCAGGGCTCGCGAGTACCACTGATATTAAAAAACAAATATGAAGCACTGGCTCCGGCGTTTCATTTCATTGAGGCACTGGGGTGGCCAGGCCCCGGGGGCATTGCCTAAAAATATTGGCGGGGTCCTGTGGGGGCCCCTGCAGCCCCGGGGACTGCCACCTCCCCGGGGTTATCTTTGTTATATGTGGGAGGGCACACGTCCACCTGCAGTCCCTGGGACCGCAGCCCCCAGGGCTTGTTTGATTTGTGGAGGGCCTCCAAGCCCCCCCAAGTCCCACGGACTGCCACTCGGGGCTTTTCTCAAATATTCACAGGGCACACAGCCCCCCGCAGCCCCTGGGACAACCACCCAATGAGGCTTCAATTTTTATAAATTATTAAACCTGTGTAGGGGGGCTCGAGCAACCCACATGCCCCAGGGACCTCTACCTCCCTGGGGCACTTAAAATATAAAAAGGGGGGTCGGTTATGGACCCCCGAGCCCTGGGGACCACCACCTCCCTGGGGCTATTTTCACAAAGGGAGGGGGTCCTCTAGGAGACCCTTGATGGCATTGGTGACAGCCACCCCCAACGGGCAGCTCCTGCGGACCTCAAGACACAGTGGACTTCATCCTCTGAGCAGCAGTGCACCAGAAGCCGCTTTTGCAGAGTGGTGTAAAAAGGGGCGTGGCCTCAGAACACCTCTCTGAAACAGAGGTCTGTGGGCTACTTGGACACCAGGGAACTTCCGGATTCAAAGGGACTTAATCGGGATGTCATAGTTAGAAATTAGCTTTTAAAAGACCATTGAAATTCACTGAAAAAATCATAGGTTTCAGGAACGTTATAGTTAGCTGGACATTTCACCCTTATAAAACCATAGAAATTCAGCTGTTATAGTTTGTTCAGCTAACCATAACTCGCACACCCGCAATGCACTGCTCATGACGTCACATATTACATCATTCATGACTTGGTCAGTGACATTACTGATGACATTCATGTGAAAATTTGTTGCACCTCTTCATAATCTAATATAACCTTTGATACACCCACTGTAAAATACAGACTACCATTTTCTAAATCATTGACACACCAATACCAGTTACTACATACACACTCACTGATTCCTAGGTCTACGCACACATCCACTCATTCATCCATACAATCACTCATACAGGCAGTCACTCATCATTACAACACTACCATATGCACTCATACACCTAAACAGACACTCACACGCCGCCACTCATCCATACAGTTACTCACACACCTAGTCAGTCATGCTAAGAATCAATCACACTCCCATTTCCTCCCCTATACAATTATACACACACCACCTCACTTGTTCATACAGACACTAATGCCTACTTACTCTCTTATATAATCAGTGATACAAGTACATGCTCATCCATACAGCAGTCTCACAATCACTGACTATCATGTAGAGTCATTGATATACTACAGCTCTCACATACACTGCCTTTTACATATGTAGTTACTGGGACATGTACCACTGAGACATCCATTCACTCACCAACACACCCATACACACACTCATGCACCTATACAGGTGTTTCTACATGCATTCTTGCACCCATACACCCAGTGAAACAACCACTCACACATCTATGCACAGAGTCACACATCTCCCACCCACCCACACACACACTCAAAAATCCCCCCAAAATACTCAGACAACCAATCAATAACCTATATAGACACTTCTGTAGCTACTGACCAACCCATACAGCAGCTTGCACAACAACAGACAAACTGATACAGACATTCACACAGTTTAGTCACTAACCCATGCATTCAGTAAGACACATTTAATCACTCACTTATACAGTCAGTCACGCACCTACGAAACCCTCCATTCAGACACTTATACACCCACTCATTCGTCAATGAACTTTACAGAAACACACAGTCACTGGATGATGTCATCAGTGATGTCATTTGAGATGTCATCAGCGATGTCACTGACCATGTTATGAATTATGTAATATGTGACGTCATGAGCAGTGCATTGCGGGGACGCAAGTTATAGTTAGCTGAACTAACTATAACGGCTGAATTTCTATGGTTTTGTAAGAGTGAAATGTCCTGCTAACTATAACGTCCCTGAAACCTATGTTTTTTTCAGGGAATATATATATATATTACCTACTGGCGGTCGCCAGTAGGTATATATAGTTAGGATTTTTTCCCTATGGGATTTTCGAAAATTCTATGTCTAATAACTTTGACGTTTGTGGACGGAATTGGCTGAAATTTTCTGGAAAATGGAACATTTTGTTTCTGAGGAGCCCCTGAAAATTTGGGGGGGGTTTGTCAAGGGGGGGCCGAGAAAAAAGGGGGGTCCCAAAACGTGTTTTTAACATTGAGTTTTCCATAGGGCGGTTAGCCTCACTTTTAGCCCGAACGGCTGAATGGATTTGCACGAAACTTGGCAAAATTGTAGGGACTGGTAGCCCGATGTGCCTTTTGTAGGTCTCAATATATGTGCTGCAGTGGATTTTGAGAAATTAACGTTCAAAAAAAGATATATATCTGTAAGCGCGGACCAGGCAGCGCCCCGGTTCGCGTACTTTTCGCGTAACGGAACTTCGCGTAGCGAAGCTGATTGGCTCTCCGGTGTCTGTCAACATTCTAAACAGTCCGGAGCGGCCGCCATCTTGTCTCTCGGTAGGATCGAGAGACAAGAGGAGGCCAAAACAAAGGGGGAAATAACTATAAGGGGGCATAGTAGATCCTCGCTGACCCCCTAGGTTTAATGTGGAGGTTTTAAAGGGGCCCCGCGGGGCAAAAAAAAAACAAAACATTTTTTTTGTTTTTTTTCGTGGTTAGCGCCCGGTACGCGAACCGGGAAGCGTTCTGGGGAGCGTACTACAATGAAAAATGAATGATAGTCTTTTCAAATGCTGTATGTTAATTAATTGTTGGATTTTTTAAATATTTTTTATTTCCTTTATCTTCCCAGGGAGTGACCAGGTACGCGAACCGTTGAGCGCCTCGGTTCGCGGACCTTAAGCGTTCCGGGAGTCCACCATTTTGTGTTTCGGTCGAATTAAGATACAAGATGGAGGGCAATTAATGTTCGGAATGGGTAGAAGGGGGCACGGTAGAGTTATCTTGACCCCCTAGGTTTTCTGAGGGTGGCTGAGGAAGTTTATATGTGCGAAAAAAAAACATTTTTTTAAAAAATTTTGCGAGGTTAGCTCCCGGTACGCGTACCGGGTAGCGCCCCAGGGAGTGTACTTTGTTGAAAATTAGTGAAAAAAGTTAGAGTAAAATAATAATTGTGAGTGATTAGATGTAGGGTAGCTCTGAGAAGAGCTTTTGGGTTTATGGTACATTTAGGTACTTATAAGTAGGTACCAATGCACATTTTTAAATTCAGAGTGAAAATTCTGTTGCCCTCATCTGAGAAGTGAACTCCATCTCCTCTGTAGATATCTTGCATGTAGTAACGCAAGTTATTGTTGTACAGGGAGCCCATTCCATGGTCTCTCATGTAAGCTGAAACAGATTTGTTTACATGCTTCCTCGACTTCTCAATTTGTGGACAAAATTGGTTTGACCACCTCCATTTCTGTCTTTGGCATATATTTGAATATACCAAGGCAGTCTGAGGAAAAAGTGCCATTAATTGCTCAAAGGTGTCCTTTAAAAGCATTTCCAGACCTACACCAGTCAAAGTGCCCAAGTCATTACCTCCACAGTGCACAATTAACAGGTCAGGTTTTGGCAAATGCATACCCATTCACCAATGGTATCAATTGGTGACATTTTAATCCTCTGTGGCCAAACCACTTAATTTCCACATCTTGTAAATTGAGGTTAGGTAAATTCCTGCTTTCAACGTACCTTTGAGCCCAGTGAATATAACTATGACCAACAATCCAGACAGAAAACATGGTGAGAGAAGGTTCTCCTGCAGTCAGATGAAGTGTGGCAATGAAATGGCAGTTGAAAAAATGAGAGTGTAAAATGAAAAAAAAACTGTGGAGTTTCTGTGTTCATGAAGCAGTAACAGTGATTGGTGGATTTTGATTGATGAAAACAGAAAGTTAGGGTGTACAGATGTGTTGTTTGAAAGATGTATTTTGAGTGGTCAATAAAAAATCATTAAATGAAAGAATGCACTGGATATGCAGGTGCACTGAGAGTTCAGAGTTCAATTGCAACATTGTTGTGTGAACTTGCAAACACCAGAGTTTCTCCAAGAGGTGGTTGCTATGGAAAATAGGCAGAAAGGGCAGAGGGGGAAGGGTTTTCATTTGAAAAAAAGTGAGGGAAGAGTTTTGATTGGGTGACATGAGAAATATGTGTGAAGAATTACAGCATTTCTGTGCTTTTGATAGCTGCAGACTCTGGAGTGCATACCTTTTGCTCTGCTGAAGACAAATTGGTGTGTTTCTTAGACTGTTTTCAAACTCAAAGTATTTGCTAAGGTGAGAAAATATTTCTTTACTTTAGATAGAGAATAGTGTGCTTTAAGGAGAAAATTATGATTTATGTGGCACAAATTGCTTGTAAATATGCTCTCACATGTGCATGGAAAATTTAGATTTTGAATGTTTGTGTTAAATAGCCATGTTAAAAGTGACCCAACCATGCTGGAAAGGCAAACAAAAAACGCTTTCATGTGTTTTAATGACATTTTAAGTCATTTTCCCATGTGCAGTGTTTAGAAATTATGATTTGAAAATCGTTTTTGGGGAAAAGGAATTGTTTATAAAATCATGACAAGGACATAATGGTGTATGGTTCTTTATAAGGCAATTGACTGTCCCTGATGTTATTTTTCTCATTTTAGTGTAAGACCTTTCTCTGTGGCCCAAATTGCTTGTAAATATGCTCTCACATGTGCATGGAAAATTTTGATTTTGAATGTTTGTGTTACATAGCCATGTTAAAAGTGACCCAACCATGCAGGAAAGCCAATCAAAAAACGCTTTCATGTGTTTCAATGACATTTTAAGTCATTTTCTCATGTGCAGTGTTTTGAAATTATGATTTGAAAATCGTTTTTGGGGAAAAGGAATTGTTTTTAAATTCATGACAAGGACATAATGGTGTATGGTTCTTTATAAGGCAATTGACTGTCCTTGATGTTATTTTTCCCATTTTAATGTAAGACCTTTCTCTGTGGCGCAAATTGCTTGTAAATATGCTCCCACCTGTGCATGGAAAATTTTGATTTTGAATGTTTGTGTTACATAGCCATGTTAAAAGTGACCCTACCATGCAGGAAAGCCAATCAAAAAACGGTTTTATGTGTCTTAAGGACAATTTAAGTAATTTTCCCATGTGTAGTGTTTTGAAGTTATGATTTGAAAATCGTTGTTGAGGTAAAGGAATGTTGTTAAAATTTATGTGCGCCATATGCCCCCAAATTTCTTTTTTAGGGTTGCAGCAGGGTGTTCTTGAGACACCCCTGCACCTTTGGAATAAATTCCTAATTTGTGATGAGCAAATTGTTAATCGCAAATTGCACCTTCATTTATATGAGCCTCCTAGCCCATGGAAATGAATGGGTAAAATAGCAATTAGCAATTTGCTCATTGCAAATTAGGAATGGTAAAGAATTGCTATTTATTCCTTAAAATTCGCTATTTAGGAAATGCAAAATAGTTTGATGATACATATGGCGGTTGATCTCTAACAAGATAAGAAGCTTATGGATTCATTTATGGTGACTGGCGCAATGAAGTAGACATCACTTACTTCATTGGTAGAGCTTTACATATATTATCTCCTCTGTATTCTTCATCAAGCGTAAATTTAATCTGGAATCCTGAGTAGGCCTCACTTTAAACAAACCTCTGGATAGGCTACATCTTATTGTTATCCTGTATTAATCATTTAAAATGCTAGGGACAGATTTATGATAGGTGTATACCTCTTTTGTGCCACTTAGAAAACATTGTCCATGGGGAAATGACTTAAAATGTCCTTAAGACACATGAATGTGTTATTTTAAAACGTTTGCAATTTTTTTGGGTCACTTTCAACATGGCTATGTGACTGAAACAGTCAAAATCTAAATTCGCAATGCACAGGTGGGAGCATATTTACAAGGAATGTGCTTCATGGGGAAAGGTCTTATAATGTAATATGGGAAAAATGACATTAGAGACACTGAAATGCCTTATAGAGAAGCATACACCATTATGTCCTTGTCATAAATTTGCAAACCATTACTTTTCCCCAAAAACGATTTTCAAATTATATTTTGAAAACACTGCACATGTGGAAATGACTTAAAATGTCAATAATTCAAAATTTGCGATTCCTTAAATGCAATGTATCAAAAAAAAATATGTAAAAAATGATATTAAGGATTTGGAAACTACCACCAACTTCTAGTTTGTGGTAATTTGCGAATTCTTTTCAAAAAGCATTTTTTTCAACAACAAAAAAAGGTCCCATATGACGCCCATACATGCCATTAGGGCATGTAGGTGTGCCATATGCTCCCAAATTTCTTTTTCAGGGGTGCAGCAGGGTGTTCTTGAGATACCCCTGCACGCTTGAAAAAAATCCTATTTTGTGATGAGCTAATTGCTAATCACAAATTGCAACCTTAATTCCTATGAGCCTCCTAGCCCATGGAAATGAATGGGTAATTTGCAATTAGCAATTTGCTCATTGCAAATTAGGAATAGTAAAGAATTGCTATTTATTCCTTAAAATTTGCTATTTAGGAAATGCTAAATAGTTTGATGGTACATATGGTGGTTCATCTGTAACAAGATAAGAAGCTTAGGGATACATTTATGATGACTGGCGCAATAAAGTGCACATTACTTACTTCATTGGTAGTCCTTTATATGTATTATCTCCTCTGTATTCTTCATCAAGCATAACTTTAATCTGCAATCCTGAGTAGGCCTCACCTTAAACAAACCTCTGGATAGGACACACTTTATTGTCATCCTGGATTAATCATTTAAAATGCTAGGGATAGATTTATGATAGGTGTATGCCTTTTTTGTGCCACTGTGCGTCACTTTTATGATGCAGCGGTGGTGCAAAATATTTGCTATGAGGTGACAACATTAAAAATTGATGCATTTAGGCAGATATGTCATGGTGTAAAAAAAAAACGTACCACATAAAACCCAAGCAGCAGTGATGCAAAAGATGCACCATGTCGCAAGACAGGCCTCACTTGGGGCCATATGTATCAAGCTAATTAGCATTTGCAAAGATCAAAATTCTATGAATTTCGGCCTTTGCAAATGTTAATTAGACAAATGGTATGTATCAAACAACTTTGATGCAAAATAAGGAGTAGCAAAATTTGCTATTCCTTATTTTGCGATTGCACTGAAGCATTTGCAAATTTTGTGACTACTTAAATGCAATGTATCAAACAAAAACTATGTAAAAAATGACATTAAGGATTTGGAAACTATTGTGGTAAATTAGTGGTAATTTGTGAATTCTTTTCAAAAAGCTTTTTTTCAAAAAAACAAAAGGTGCCATATGACGCCAACACATGCCCTTAGGGCATGTATGTGTGCCATATGCCCCCAAATTTGTTTTTCAGGGGTGCAGCAGGTGTTCTTGAGACACCCCTGCACCCTTGGAAAAATTCCTACTTTGTGATGAGCAAATTGCTAATCGCAAATTAAACCTTCATTCATATTAGCCTCCTAGGCCATGGAAATGAATGGCTAACTTGCAATTAGCAATTTGCTCATCGCAAATTAGGAATGGTAAAGAATCGCTATTTATTCCTTAAAATTCGCTATTTAGAAAATGTAAAATATATTGATGATACATATGGCAGTTCATCTGTAACAAGATAAGAAGCTTAGGGATAGATTTATGATGACTGGCGCATCACCAGGGATGTGACAGTCATCCTGCGCCACTGTTCCGCCACCCATGTTGTGCTGCATTTACAATGCGGCGCAGCATGGGGCAAAAACGGCACAGATGCGTGACGCATCTGTGCCGTAAAGGTGGCGCATTGCTGGAGTTGTATTGCAAGTGCGATGCAGCTCCAGCAAGGCTCAGGGGTGCTCCATCTCCACAATGCTGTGTCAAGACCTATGCCAGCTTCAAGCAGGCGCAGGGTTTTGACGCAGCTTTCTCCTATCTGATTGTAAATGCGGCACACCATGGGTGGTAAAGCAGTGGTGCACATTAACTGGTGCATGCGTGGGGATGTGCCATTTAATATAAATCTGCCCTTTAACATTTAAGTATGTGCAGGGGACACAGAGTCGGTGAGGCTTATCCAAGGTTAAGAAGAGATGAGTCCTGTTCAGTGAAAAATTAGACATAGGCTTCACCTGCTCAGCATTGCTGGACATGGCTAAATAATAGCTGCAAAATGTTAATCTTGTTAAACAATTTTACTATTATAATCTCTGAGATTTGTTTCTTACTCTGCAACATCTCATTGTTGTTATCTTTCTTTAAAGATAAAGACAACATCAACATGAGCGACAATCTGCAATCAGTTGATTTTGACCTCATCATTGAACTTGTAATTGAAACATCAGTGGATGTTGATCCTTTGGATGATTTAAATCCTGAGGATGAAGAAGAGCGTGATGAGGATGCAGATTTGTCCGAATTATATGATATAGGATGGGAAGCTGACCTGCTTGAGCCTTTGGAATTATAAACATTTATTTTTAAAATTTATAATCAATAAAAAGTAAAAAGGTAAACCGTTTAATTTAAAATAAAGACACCTTCAAAAACAGGTTATGTGTAATGTCTTCAATAAAATATTAAACTATGCTCATAAAATTAGATCAGATTCACATATAAAATAGCATAGGTAACATAAATATAAATGTCATTTCTTTTCTGGTATTTCTGTATTGTAAAATTGCCAATGACTAAAACATCTTCAAATTAAAATGTCAAGTAGTGTGTTATGTTTTTGATCACTATTACTGATTTACTGTTTGATAATAATGTTTATTAACATTTTTTATTATATTTTTCCTCAGATTCAACTGCAGATCATTTCAAGATTTCAATATGCCTACAATACAAAGACAGATAAAGGCTGCAAAACGTCAAAGACAGCAGGTGAAAAAAAAAATGCAGCAGTCCTCTAACAAAAAGATTTCTCAAGCCACGAAGAAAGCACCGGGTAAGAGCTCTAAATATTTCATAAGAAATATTTGTAATAAAAAAAATATTACTACAGAAAATGTTTCAGTCCATAACACGAGAAGGAAATCAAATGGAAAGAAAAGAACAATGAAAAATGTTACTGCTAGAGCAAGGGATAAATCTGTGCATGATAGTAGAAGGAAACAACAGTTTAGGGATATTCGTAAACGAATGTTCCGCAACAGGATAATTGGCAATTTGTTAAAAAATATTAAGAAAGGTCAACAGAAACTAGTTTTTTATAAGAGAAAAAAAAAAGTTGAGAAAGTTATTGATCAGGCATTTGAAATTAAACGTAAGTTATTTATTTTGATAATCAATAGAATTAGGAAGCTAAACAAGGCAATTTTTGATTTCAAAAGAAATAGTAGATGGAAGAGAATAGTTAATCGTAGTAATTTTTGTGAAGTTTTTTCTGGAGAATGGATGCATAGTTCAAGCTGTGAGGCATTTTTTAATGAAGAGAGTTATTTCCAGGATAATGATTTGGTGCATGCAGTTGACACCAGTGGTCGTGCTTATGAAGTGAAAGATGGTTGTCCAGTTGAAAAAGAAAAACTTGTGACAACAGAGGCAGAAGAGTTGTTAGGTAATGAGGTTTTAGGAAGACGTGCTAAGGGTCCTGTGTACACCTGGAAGTGTAGTAGTATTTGCAGTGTGCGACAGGATTCCATCAATTTGCTTTGTGATTTTGTACGGTCATTTAACAAAAAAAGTTTGAAGCAGAAAATGAGGTTGTTGCAAGAATTAGATCCTTGCAGAGTAAGAGAAGTGACAGGTTTGCATGGTCATTCACTGGCTTGTCTTTCCAGGAGAGTATGCCAGAGTGTTTTTCATCATTTCAGGATGCTAGCAGTGCATCATAACAAAGTGACGCATCTGTGCCGTAAAGGTGGCGCATTGCTGGAGTTGTATCGCAAGTGCGATGCAGCTCCAGCAAGGCTCAGGGGTGCTCCATCTCCACAATGCTGTGTCAAGACCTATGCCAGCTTCAAGCAGGCGCAGGGTTTTGACGCAGCTTTCTCCTATCTGATTGTAAATGCGGCACACCATGGGTGGTAAAGCAGTGGTGCACATTAACTGGTGCATGCGTGGGGATGTGCCATTTAATATAAATCTGCCCTTTAACATTTAAGTATGTGCAGGGGACACAGAGTCGGTGAGGCTTATCCAAGGTTAAGAAGAGATGAGTCCTGTTCAGTGAAAAATTAGACATAGGCTTCACCTGCTCAGCATTGCTGGACATGGCTAAATAATAGCTGCAAAATGTTAATCTTGTTAAACAATTTTACTATTATAATCTCTGAGATTTGTTTCTTACTCTGCAACATCTCATTGTTGTTATCTTTCTTTAAAGATAAAGACAACATCAACATGAGCGACAATCTGCAATCAGTTGATTTTGACCTCATCATTGAACTTGTAATTGAAACATCAGTGGATGTTGATCCTTTGGATGATTTAAATCCTGAGGATGAAGAAGAGCGTGATGAGGATGCAGATTTGTCCGAATTATATGATATAGGATGGGAAGCTGACCTGCTTGAGCCTTTGGAATTATAAACATTTATTTTTAAAATTTATAATCAATAAAAAGTAAAAAGGTAAACCGTTTAATTTAAAATAAAGACACCTTCAAAAACAGGTTATGTGTAATGTCTTCAATAAAATATTAAACTATGCTCATAAAATTAGATCAGATTCACATATAAAATAGCATAGGTAACATAAATATAAATGTCATTTCTTTTCTGGTATTTCTGTATTGTAAAATTGCCAATGACTAAAACATCTTCAAATTAAAATGTCAAGTAGTGTGTTATGTTTTTGATCACTATTACTGATTTACTGTTTGATAATAATGTTTATTAACATTTTTTATTATATTTTTCCTCAGATTCAACTGCAGATCATTTCAAGATTTCAATATGCCTACAATACAAAGACAGATAAAGGCTGCAAAACGTCGAAGACAGCAGGTGAAAAAAAAAATGCAGCAGTCCTCTAACAAAAAGATTTCTCAAGCCACGAATAAAGCACCGGGTAAGAGCTCTAAATATTTCATAAGAAATATTTGTAATAAAAAAAATATTACTACAGAAAATGTTTCAGTCCATAACACGAGAAGGAAATCAAATGGAAAGAAAAGGACAATGAAAAATGTTACTGCTAGAGCAAGGGATAAATCTGTGCATGATAGTAGAAGGAAACAACAGTTTAGGGATATTCGTAAACGAATGTTCCGCAACAGGATAATTGGCAATTTGTTAAAAAATATTAAGAAAGGTCAACAGAAACTAGTTTTTTATAAGAGAAAAAAAAAGTTGAGAAAGTTATTGATCAGGCATTTGAAATTAAACGTAAGTTATTTATTTTGATAATCAATAGAATTAGGAAGCTAAACAAGGCAATTTTTGATTTCAAAAGAAATAGTAGATGGAAGAGAATAGTTAATCGTAGTAATTTTTGTGAAGTTTTTTCTGGAAAATGGATGCATAGTTCAAGCTGTGAGGCATTTTTTAATGAAGAGAGTTATTTCCAGGATAATGATTTGGTGCATGCAGTTGACACCAGTGGTCGTGCTTATGAAGTGAAAGATGGTTGTCCAGTTGAAAAAGAAAAACTTGTGACAACAGAGGCAGAAGAGTTGTTAGGTAATGAGGTTTTAGGAAGACGTGCTAAGGGTCCTGTGTACACCTGGAAGTGTAGTAGTATTTGCAGTGTGCGACAGGATTCCATCAATTTGCTTTGTGATTTTGTACGGTCATTTAACAAAAAAAGTTTGAAGCAGAAAATGAGGTTGTTGCAAGAATTAGATCCTTGCAGAGTAAGAGAAGTGACAGGTTTGCATGGTCATTCACTGGCTTGTCTTTCCAGGAGAGTATGCCAGAGTGTTTTTCATCATTTCAGGATGCTAGCAGTGCATCATAACAAAGTGAGGAAATTAGTTAGAATGTTGTATTATGCTAAGAGTCCAGCAATTATGCTGAAACAATTATGCGCTGCTCTTTTGCATGGTTCTGAAATAGATGTGAAGAATATATGTGAAGAAATTGAGTTTTGTTACTTTGGAAGTAAAGAGGAGAATGTTGAAATCGAGCAAGAAGTAGAGGGTCATTTGGAAGATAGTGTACATGTTTCCAGTACAGATAATTTCCAGAGGGAAATTGCGATGTTTGACGTGAAATCAAGTGAGAGGCCTAATTTCACTTGTGTGTGTTGTAGACGCACTTATTATAAGAATCAGACTAAGTTAGTGGATTTATATGCAAAAAGTGAAAGGGAAAATAATAGTGAATGGAAGGATTTTGCAACATACTTGATGGTAGAAAATTGTTTTGATTTGGGATTGGATCAACGTGTGTGTACTTATTGTTGTAACAAATTAAAACAAAACCAGATGCCTGCTAGAGCAGTTCATAATAATCTGGAATTGGTTGAGATTCCTTCTGAATTGAAGGACTTAAATACTTATGAATCTATTTTGATTCAAAGTATCCATCCCTTTCAGGCTATTGTAAGAATGGAGCCAAAGACAGGGAAATTGCCTCCATCAGATTTACAGAGAGGATTAAAGGGAAGAGTTGTTTATTTGCCTCTAGATTTGAAGAAAAACATTAACACAATTGGAGTAGAAAAAGTGGAAGAGGAACCTCTGGTTATCTTAGTTAATGGGGTTCCGACAAAGAATAAGAAAATATGGCAAGATTTAGTAGATGTTAGGAAAGTTAAAAAGGCAACATTGTATTTGAAAAAAAATAATAAATACTATAAGAATGTATATGTTGCAGAAGAGGAAGTAAGTGAGGAAGAGGATAGCGATTTGTGTGCTGGTCAAATTGAGAAAGTAGAACCCTCTACTAGTGAAGAAATATATGAACATTATAGTGTTCATCCTTTGCATTCCAAGGAAGTCGTGGGGAATGCTATTGAGTTGTTTCAAATGAAACAAGCCAAAGGGAGTCCCATTAGTGTTTGGGAGGAAAGTTTGGAAGCTCGGTGTTTCCCACAGCTTTTTCCAACAGGTCAGGGAGGAAGATATGATGAGCGACCTCATCAAATTCCTGCTTCTGAATACCGGACTTTGCGATTGTATGCAGGAGATGCTAGGTTTCGACAATGCATTCCTTATTTGTTTCATCTCCTGTTTGAAAGCGATCTGTCTGGACTGTCATATGCAGTGAACCACATCTTGAAAAGCGGTATACACATGCAAAACATCTCGGCAAGTGATTTTATGGATAAAGTGAATGTCCAAGATAGTATTTTGGATTCTCACCTGATTAATCTCATGGCGTGTCAGCGTGGTACTAATGAGTACTGGTACCGTCGTCATGGTGATTTAAAATGTATGCTGAGGAACTTAGGTACTCCCACATGGTTCCTCACTCTGAGTTGTGCCGAGTATGGCTGGGAAGACTTACTTCAATTTCTACGAGAGGCAAATGCTAACGTAGATAACATCGAATTCAAGACACCCGGAGAACTGTGCTCTTTGGATCCAGTCAATGTATGTAGGTACTTCAATCATAGATTTGAAGCTATGATGTCTTTCATCATGAATAAGAAGAATCCACCTCTTGGAGAGGTGTTGGATTTCTTCTGGAGAAAGGAGTACCAAGCAAGAGGTGCTCCTCATATACATATGTTGCTGTGGATCAAGGATGCACCTAAATTTGGAACGGATCCAGAAGACTCAGTGATGAGTTTCATCCAACAGTATTCTACGTGTGCTGTTCCAAACGCAAAGGAGAAGAAAAGCCTAAGAGAAAAAGTTCTGCGTTTCCAAAGCCATCGATGTGGAAAGTACTGCCGTCGTAAATTCCGAAACAAAGACAAGTTCTACACCAAATGTCGTTTCGGCTTTCCACGACCGGTGATTTCTAAAGGAAGAGTAAACAGTTTGATGTCTTCGCTGCGACATAATGTGATGAAGAAATCACCTAAAAACACATACAATTTGAAGAGGAACGAAGAGTCCAAGTACATCAACGACTACAACCCGGTGATTTTGTCCATGTGGAATGCTAACATGGATATACAGTTTGTGGCTGATAACTGTATGGCTGTGGCTCGGTATGTGACGTCTTACATCACCAAAAAAGAGAAGACAGAATTGAAGGATATGTGGGAGGACATTTCCCATGAAAAGAGCCTCAGCAAGAAGTTGTACAGTTTCAGTCTGAAGATGTTGTCGCATCGAGAAATCGGAGCGTACGAATGTTCTGACCGGTTGTCTTCAGCAAGTCTCTATGCCAAGTCCAGGAGTATCGTTTGGGCGAGTCTTGGTCTTGCTGCAACGCGTAATCGAGTTCTCAAACCTGTGCGGGAAATTGAGTATTTGGCGGAAAAGGAGCCAAACAGTACCGACATTTTGAAGACAAACATGTTAGATACATATTATCCAAATCGAAGCAGTCACCTCGAGAATGTTTGTCTGTATGAGGTTCTGCAAAATTACATATTCAAGAGGAACATCAAAGAAGATACTGAGAAAGGAGTGTATGCTGTAATAGGAAGTGAGGGATGTCTGGTCAAGCAAAGAAAATGCCACTTGATAAACCATCGAAAATTGAGTGGCGAATCTCCTGAAAAAAAGGAGTTTTTCTATTTAGCACTTTTGCAACTTTTCAAGCCTTGGCGTGCAGAAGAGGAACTGCTTGGAGATTTCCTCTGTTACGAAGACTCTTTCAATGCCGCCAAGGAGACCATAGAATGTCCTGCTTTTCCCAAATATGTAGAAATGTTGAATGCGGAAATTGAGCAGGAAGCAACGATTGCAGCCGAGATTGCCAGAGACAGTTCTCAGGACAGTCAGAGTTCTGCTTCATTGAGTCAGGATCCACTAGGAGGACCTCTTATTGAAAATGAAGCTGCCACTGCTATGAATGAAGTGGAAAGAGCCATGGCACATGCTCAAGAGGATGCGGTTAACTTAGAAGAGTTGGAAAGGCAACTCAACGTTGAGCAGAGGAAAATATATGACGAAGTTACCATGCAAATTGATCATGGATTAAGTCATGATAAGAAAGAGTGCTCATGTACGTCGTTGAAGCCTGTCCGACTGTACGTGAGTGGAGAAGCGGGAACTGGAAAAAGTTTCCTCATTAAAGCAATTTCATGCTATTTGCAGGAAAGGACAGAGTCATCGCTGTCTTGTGTTGTCACTGCTCCAACTGGACTGGCAGCACATAATATTAAAGGGATTACTTTACATCGTTTACTGATGCTGCCAGTGGAGCATGACAACAAATTAGAATATCACAAGCTATCTGGAGATGCTTGTTTTGAAGTTTCAAGAATCTTGAGGAAAATGAAACTTCTTATCATTGACGAAGTAAGCATGGTTTCCAATGTCATGCTTGCCTTTGTGCATTTGAGGATGCAAGAAGTTCTCAAAACAGAGTATGATGTGTTATTTGGTGGCAAACACATCATTGTTTTCGGAGATCTTCTGCAGCTGACACCAGTGAAAGGGCAACCTGTGTTCAAAATGCTCACGCATGAAGATACCAGGAAGTGCCTAGGCAGCATTGGCAACGTCAATATATGGTTAAACTTCAATTATGCTGAACTGCATGAAAATATGCGTCAGGCGAAGGATGAAGTTTACAAGACTATTCTACAAGATGTTAGAATTGGAAAAGTGACTGAGCATGGGAAAGAAGTTTTAAATGCACGATTACTGTCAAATTTATATCCAGAACAAGATGTTGTGCCTGAGAATATTTTTCAGAAAATTACTGAAAAGAAATCTGGAATATGTTTGATGCCAACTCTTGCAGAATGTGCCAAATTTAACAACAAAATGTTGCATTTAGAAAAGCAAGAGATTGTGAAACTGGAAGCTATTGATAGAGTAGAGCATATGGGATCAACAATTATTTTGTCTGAGAATCTGAAAACTAAATTGGATTCATTAGAGAAGAGTATATCTAAAACTGCAGGTTTTGAAAAGACTCTGAATGTGTGCTTGAACTGCCGTATAATTTTAAGAAGGAATTTATATGTTGAAAGAGGTCTGGTAAATGGATCAATGGGTAATGTTGTTGATTTTGTGAAATACAGAAATAGAGATGGAATTGAATTTTTAAAAATTAAATTTGATGGCATTGAGGAAGTACAGCTAATTGCTCGTTGTTCTGCTAGATTTTTGCTTGTAAAAGACTTATATGTTCGCCGTAAGCAGTTCCCTGTTTGCTTGGCATATGCGGTGACAATCCATAAATCGCAAGGTTTAAGTGTAGACAGTGCATTGGTGAATATTGGCAGTTCTGTGTTCAAGGAGGGTATTATTTACAACAAGGGGTGGTGATGGACAGAGTCTCTGAATTAAGCAGAGTACTCTCACCCAGTCAAGAGATCAGGGCTAGATCCAACACCGTTTTTTAGCTCATTGCACCATCCCAGTTTCAGAACCTGGCTGTATGCAAATTAGTCTGTCCCTGGCCCAGTGCATCATGGGAACAGGGCAGACCAGACTACAAAAGCCAATTCTTACACTGGGAAGGAAACAAGCTTCCGGGGACCGGTTTCTGCCATTTCAGGCGTCTTCGGCCCGGCTTGCTTGAATCCTGATGGTGCAATGAGCAAGGGACTCACATCTGAGTATACCCTTCCACGCTTAGGGTGGACAAAATTATTTACAACAAGGGGTGGTGATGGACAGAGTCTCTGAATTAAGCAGAGTACTCTCACCCAGTCAAGAGATCAGGGCTAGATCCAACACCGTTTTTTAGCTCATTGCACCATCCCAGTTTCAGAACCTGGCTGTATGCAAATTAGTCTGTCCCTGGCCCAGTGCATCATGGGAACAGGGCAGACCAGACTACAAAAGCCAATTCTTACACTGGGAAGGAAACAAGCTTCCGGGGACCGGTTTCTGCCATTTCAGGCGTCTTCGGCCCGGCTTGCTTGAATCCTGATGGTGCAATGAGCAAGGGACTCACATCTGAGTATACCCTTCCACGCTTAGGGTGGACAAAATTATTTACAACAAGGGGTGGTGATGGACAGAGTCTCTGAATTAAGCAGAGTACTCTCACCCAGTCAAGAGATCAGGGCTAGATCCAACACCGTTTTTTAGCTCATTGCACCATCCCAGTTTCAGAACCTGGCTGTATGCAAATTAGTCTGTCCCTGGCCCAGTGCATCATGGGAACAGGGCAGACCAGACTACAAAAGCCAATTCTTACACTGGGAAGGAAACAAGCTTCCGGGGACCGGTTTCTGCCATTTCAGGCGTCTTCGGCCCGGCTTGCTTGAATCCTGATGGTGCAATGAGCAAGGGACTCACATCTGAGTATACCCTTCCACGCTTAGGGTGGACAAAATTATTTACAACAAGGGGTGGTGATGGACAGAGTCTCTGAATTAAGCAGAGTACTCTCACCCAGTCAAGAGATCAGGGCTAGATCCAACACCGTTTTTTAGCTCATTGCACCATCCCAGTTTCAGAACCTGGCTGTATGCAAATTAGTCTGTCCCTGGCCCAGTGCATCATGGGAACAGGGCAGACCAGACTACAAAAGCCAATTCTTACACTGGGAAGGAAACAAGCTTCCGGGGACCGGTTTCTGCCATTTCAGGCGTCTTCGGCCCGGCTTGCTTGAATCCTGATGGTGCAATGAGCAAGGGACTCACATCTGAGTATACCCTTCCACGCTTAGGGTGGACAAAATTATTTACAACAAGGGGTGGTGATGGACAGAGTCTCTGAATTAAGCAGAGTACTCTCACCCAGTCAAGAGATCAGGGCTAGATCCAACACCGTTTTTTAGCTCATTGCACCATCCCAGTTTCAGAACCTGGCTGTATGCAAATTAGTCTGTCCCTGGCCCAGTGCATCATGGGAACAGGGCAGACCAGACTACAAAAGCCAATTCTTACACTGGGAAGGAAACAAGCTTCCGGGGACCGGTTTCTGCCATTTCAGGCGTCTTCGGCCCGGCTTGCTTGAATCCTGATGGTGCAATGAGCAAGGGACTCACATCTGAGTATACCCTTCCACGCTTAGGGTGGACAAAATTATTTACAACAAGGGGTGGTGATGGACAGAGTCTCTGAATTAAGCAGAGTACTCTCACCCAGTCAAGAGATCAGGGCTAGATCCAACACCGTTTTTTAGCTCATTGCACCATCCCAGTTTCAGAACCTGGCTGTATGCAAATTAGTCTGTCCCTGGCCCAGTGCATCATGGGAACAGGGCAGACCAGACTACAAAAGCCAATTCTTACACTGGGAAGGAAACAAGCTTCCGGGGACCGGTTTCTGCCATTTCAGGCGTCTTCGGCCCGGCTTGCTTGAATCCTGATGGTGCAATGAGCAAGGGACTCACATCTGAGTATACCCTTCCACGCTTAGGGTGGACAAAATTATTTACAACAAGGGGTGGTGATGGACAGAGTCTCTGAATTAAGCAGAGTACTCTCACCCAGTCAAGAGATCAGGGCTAGATCCAACACCGTTTTTTAGCTCATTGCACCATCCCAGTTTCAGAACCTGGCTGTATGCAAATTAGTCTGTCCCTGGCCCAGTGCATCATGGGAACAGGGCAGACCAGACTACAAAAGCCAATTCTTACACTGGGAAGGAAACAAGCTTCCGGGGACCGGTTTCTGCCATTTCAGGCGTCTTCGGCCCGGCTTGCTTGAATCCTGATGGTGCAATGAGCAAGGGACTCACATCTGAGTATACCCTTCCACGCTTAGGGTGGACAAAATTATTTACAACAAGGGGTGGTGATGGACAGAGTCTCTGAATTAAGCAGAGTACTCTCACCCAGTCAAGAGATCAGGGCTAGATCCAACACCGTTTTTTAGCTCATTGCACCATCCCAGTTTCAGAACCTGGCTGTATGCAAATTAGTCTGTCCCTGGCCCAGTGCATCATGGGAACAGGGCAGACCAGACTACAAAAGCCAATTCTTACACTGGGAAGGAAACAAGCTTCCGGGGACCGGTTTCTGCCATTTCAGGCGTCTTCGGCCCGGCTTGCTTGAATCCTGATGGTGCAATGAGCAAGGGACTCACATCTGAGTATACCCTTCCACGCTTAGGGTGGACAAAATTATTTACAACAAGGGGTGGTGATGGACAGAGTCTCTGAATTAAGCAGAGTACTCTCACCCAGTCAAGAGATCAGGGCTAGATCCAACACCGTTTTTTAGCTCATTGCACCATCCCAGTTTCAGAACCTGGCTGTATGCAAATTAGTCTGTCCCTGGCCCAGTGCATCATGGGAACAGGGCAGACCAGACTACAAAAGCCAATTCTTACACTGGGAAGGAAACAAGCTTCCGGGGACCGGTTTCTGCCATTTCAGGCGTCTTCGGCCCGGCTTGCTTGAATCCTGATGGTGCAATGAGCAAGGGACTCACATCTGAGTATACCCTTCCACGCTTAGGGTGGACAAAATTATTTACAACAAGGGGTGGTGATGGACAGAGTCTCTGAATTAAGCAGAGTACTCTCACCCAGTCAAGAGATCAGGGCTAGATCCAACACCGTTTTTTAGCTCATTGCACCATCCCAGTTTCAGAACCTGGCTGTATGCAAATTAGTCTGTCCCTGGCCCAGTGCATCATGGGAACAGGGCAGACCAGACTACAAAAGCCAATTCTTACACTGGGAAGGAAACAAGCTTCCGGGGACCGGTTTCTGCCATTTCAGGCGTCTTCGGCCCGGCTTGCTTGAATCCTGATGGTGCAATGAGCAAGGGACTCACATCTGAGTATACCCTTCCACGCTTAGGGTGGACAAAATTATTTACAACAAGGGGTGGTGATGGACAGAGTCTCTGAATTAAGCAGAGTACTCTCACCCAGTCAAGAGATCAGGGCTAGATCCAACACCGTTTTTTAGCTCATTGCACCATCCCAGTTTCAGAACCTGGCTGTATGCAAATTAGTCTGTCCCTGGCCCAGTGCATCATGGGAACAGGGCAGACCAGACTACAAAAGCCAATTCTTACACTGGGAAGGAAACAAGCTTCCGGGGACCAGTTTCTGCCATTTCAGGCGTCTTCGGCCCGGCTTGCTTGAATCCTGATGGTGCAATGAGCAAGGGACTCACATCTGAGTATACCCTTCCACGCTTAGGGTGGACAAAATTATTTACAACAAGGGGTGGTGATGGACAGAGTCTCTGAATTAAGCAGAGTACTCTCACCCAGTCAAGAGATCAGGGCTAGATCCAACACCGTTTTTTAGCTCATTGCACCATCCCAGTTTCAGAACCTGGCTGTATGCAAATTAGTCTGTCCCTGGCCCAGTGCATCATGGGAACAGGGCAGACCAGACTACAAAAGCCAATTCTTACACTGGGAAGGAAACAAGCTTCCGGGGACCGGTTTCTGCCATTTCAGGCGTCTTCGGCCCGGCTTGCTTGAATCCTGATGGTGCAATGAGCAAGGGACTCACATCTGAGTATACCCTTCCACGCTTAGGGTGGACAAAATTATTTACAACAAGGGGTGGTGATGGACAGAGTCTCTGAATTAAGCAGAGTACTCTCACCCAGTCAAGAGATCAGGGCTAGATCCAACACCGTTTTTTAGCTCATTGCACCATCCCAGTTTCAGAACCTGGCTGTATGCAAATTAGTCTGTCCCTGGCCCAGTGCATCATGGGAACAGGGCAGACCAGACTACAAAAGCCAATTCTTACACTGGGAAGGAAACAAGCTTCCGGGGACCGGTTTCTGCCATTTCAGGCGTCTTCGGCCCGGCTTGCTTGAATCCTGATGGTGCAATGAGCAAGGGACTCACATCTGAGTATACCCTTCCACGCTTAGGGTGGACAAAATTATTTACAACAAGGGGTGGTGATGGACAGAGTCTCTGAATTAAGCAGAGTACTCTCACCCAGTCAAGAGATCAGGGCTAGATCCAACACCGTTTTTTAGCTCATTGCACCATCCCAGTTTCAGAACCTGGCTGTATGCAAATTAGTCTGTCCCTGGCCCAGTGCATCATGGGAACAGGGCAGACCAGACTACAAAAGCCAATTCTTACACTGGGAAGGAAACAAGCTTCCGGGGACCGGTTTCTGCCATTTCAGGCGTCTTCGGCCCGGCTTGCTTGAATCCTGATGGTGCAATGAGCAAGGGACTCACATCTGAGTATACCCTTCCACGCTTAGGGTGGACAAAATTATTTACAAAAAGGGGTGGTGATGGACAGAGTCTCTGAATTAAGCAGAGTACTCTCACCCAGTCAAGAGATCAGGGCTAGATCCAACACCGTTTTTTAGCTCATTGCACCATCCCAGTTTCAGAACCTGGCTGTATGCAAATTAGTCTGTCCCTGGCCCAGTGCATCATGGGAACAGGGCAGACCAGACTACAAAAGCCAATTCTTACACTGGGAAGGAAACAAGCTTCCGGGGACCGGTTTCTGCCATTTCAGGCGTCTTCGGCCCGGCTTGCTTGAATCCTGATGGTGCAATGAGCAAGGGACTCACATCTGAGTATACCCTTCCACGCTTAGGGTGGACAAAATTATTTACAACAAGGGGTGGTGATGGACAGAGTCTCTGAATTAAGCAGAGTACTCTCACCCAGTCAAGAGATCAGGGCTAGATCCAACACCGTTTTTTAGCTCATTGCACCATCCCAGTTTCAGAACCTGGCTGTATGCAAATTAGTCTGTCCCTGGCCCAGTGCATCATGGGAACAGGGCAGACCAGACTACAAAAGCCAATTCTTACACTGGGAAGGAAACAAGCTTCCGGGGACCGGTTTCTGCCATTTCAGGCGTCTTCGGCCCGGCTTGCTTGAATCCTGATGGTGCAATGAGCAAGGGACTCACATCTGAGTATACCCTTCCACGCTTAGGGTGGACAAAATTATTTACAACAAGGGGTGGTGATGGACAGAGTCTCTGAATTAAGCAGAGTACTCTCACCCAGTCAAGAGATCAGGGCTAGATCCAACACCGTTTTTTAGCTCATTGCACCATCCCAGTTTCAGAACCTGGCTGTATGCAAATTAGTCTGTCCCTGGCCCAGTGCATCATGGGAACAGGGCAGACCAGACTACAAAAGCCAATTCTTACACTGGGAAGGAAACAAGCTTCCGGGGACCGGTTTCTGCCATTTCAGGCGTCTTCGGCCCGGCTTGCTTGAATCCTGATGGTGCAATGAGCAAGGGACTCACATCTGAGTATACCCTTCCACGCTTAGGGTGGACAAAATTATTTACAACAAGGGGTGGTGATGGACAGAGTCTCTGAATTAAGCAGAGTACTCTCACCCAGTCAAGAGATCAGGGCTAGATCCAACACCGTTTTTTAGCTCATTGCACCATCCCAGTTTCAGAACCTGGCTGTATGCAAATTAGTCTGTCCCTGGCCCAGTGCATCATGGGAACAGGGCAGACCAGACTACAAAAGCCAATTCTTACACTGGGAAGGAAACAAGCTTCCGGGGACCGGTTTCTGCCATTTCAGGCGTCTTCGGCCCGGCTTGCTTGAATCCTGATGGTGCAATGAGCAAGGGACTCACATCTGAGTATACCCTTCCACGCTTAGGGTGGACAAAATTATTTACAACAAGGGGTGGTGATGGACAGAGTCTCTGAATTAAGCAGAGTACTCTCACCCAGTCAAGAGATCAGGGCTAGATCCAACACCGTTTTTTAGCTCATTGCACCATCCCAGTTTCAGAACCTGGCTGTATGCAAATTAGTCTGTCCCTGGCCCAGTGCATCATGGGAACAGGGCAGACCAGACTACAAAAGCCAATTCTTACACTGGGAAGGAAACAAGCTTCCGGGGACCGGTTTCTGCCATTTCAGGCGTCTTCGGCCCGGCTTGCTTGAATCCTGATGGTGCAATGAGCGAAGAGGCTGAAATGCCAGAAACCGGTCCCCGGTAGCTTGTCTCCTTTCTGGTGAAGAATTGGCTTGGTAGTTTGGTCTGCCCTGTTCCCATGATGCACTGGGCCAGGGACAGACTAATTTGCATATAGCCAGGTTCTGAGCTGGGATGGGGCAGTGAGATAAATAACGGTGATGGATCAAGCCCTGATCTTTGGACTGGGTAAGAGTGGTCTGCTTAATTCAGACACTCTGTTCATCACCACCCCCTTTTCTGTATCGTTTTTGGCCACTATAGGTGTGGCAGGGTATACTCAGACATGAGTCCCTTTCTCACTGCTCCATCAGGATTCAAGCAAGCCGGGCCGAAGAGGCTGAAATGCCAGAAACCGGTCCCCGGTAGCTTGTCTCCTTTCTGGTGAAGAATTGGCTTGGTAGTTTGGTCTGCCCTGTTCCCATGATGCACTGGGCCAGGGACAGACTAATTTGCATATAGCCAGGTTCTGAGCTGGGATGGGGCAGTGAGATAAATAACGGTGATGGATCAAGCCCTGATCTTTGGACTGGGTAAGAGTGGTCTGCTTAATTCAGACACTCTGTTCATCACCACCCCCTTTTCTGTATCGTTTTTGGCCACTATAGGTGTGGCAGGGTATACTCAGACATGAGTCCCTTTCTCACTGCTCCATCAGGATTCAAGCAAGCCGGGCCGAAGAGGCTGAAATGCCAGAAACCGGTCCCCGGTAGCTTGTCTCCTTTCTGGTGAAGAATTGGCTTGGTAGTTTGGTCTGCCCTGTTCCCATGATGCACTGGGCCAGGGACAGACTAATTTGCATATAGCCAGGTTCTGAGCTGGGATGGGGCAGTGAGATAAATAACGGTGATGGATCAAGCCCTGATCTTTGGACTGGGTAAGAGTGGTCTGCTTAATTCAGACACTCTGTTCATCACCACCCCCTTTTCTGTATCGTTTTTGGCCACTATAGGTGTGGCAGGGTATACTCAGACATGAGTCCCTTTCTCACTGCTCCATCAGGATTCAAGCAAGCCGGGCCGAAGAGGCTGAAATGCCAGAAACCGGTCCCCGGTAGCTTGTCTCCTTTCTGGTGAAGAATTGGCTTGGTAGTTTGGTCTGCCCTGTTCCCATGATGCACTGGGCCAGGGACAGACTAATTTGCATATAGCCAGGTTCTGAGCTGGGATGGGGCAGTGAGATAAATAACGGTGATGGATCAAGCCCTGATCTTTGGACTGGGTAAGAGTGGTCTGCTTAATTCAGACACTCTGTTCATCACCACCCCCTTTTCTGTATCGTTTTTGGCCACTATAGGTGTGGCAGGGTATACTCAGACATGAGTCCCTTTCTCACTGCTCCATCAGGATTCAAGCAAGCCGGGCCGAAGAGGCTGAAATGCCAGAAACCGGTCCCCGGTAGCTTGTCTCCTTTCTGGTGAAGAATTGGCTTGGTAGTTTGGTCTGCCCTGTTCCCATGATGCACTGGGCCAGGGACAGACTAATTTGCATATAGCCAGGTTCTGAGCTGGGATGGGGCAGTGAGATAAATAACGGTGATGGATCAAGCCCTGATCTTTGGACTGGGTAAGAGTGGTCTGCTTAATTCAGACACTCTGTTCATCACCACCCCCTTTTCTGTATCGTTTTTGGCCACTATAGGTGTGGCAGGGTATACTCAGACATGAGTCCCTTTCTCACTGCTCCATCAGGATTCAAGCAAGCCGGGCCGAAGAGGCTGAAATGCCAGAAACCGGTCCCCGGTAGCTTGTCTCCTTTCTGGTGAAGAATTGGCTTGGTAGTTTGGTCTGCCCTGTTCCCATGATGCACTGGGCCAGGGACAGACTAATTTGCATATAGCCAGGTTCTGAGCTGGGATGGGGCAGTGAGATAAATAACGGTGATGGATCAAGCCCTGATCTTTGGACTGGGTAAGAGTGGTCTGCTTAATTCAGACACTCTGTTCATCACCACCCCCTTTTCTGTATCGTTTTTGGCCACTATAGGTGTGGCAGGGTATACTCAGACATGAGTCCCTTTCTCACTGCTCCATCAGGATTCAAGCAAGCCGGGCCGAAGAGGCTGAAATGCCAGAAACCGGTCCCCGGTAGCTTGTCTCCTTTCTGGTGAAGAATTGGCTTGGTAGTTTGGTCTGCCCTGTTCCCATGATGCACTGGGCCAGGGACAGACTAATTTGCATATAGCCAGGTTCTGAGCTGGGATGGGGCAGTGAGATAAATAACGGTGATGGATCAAGCCCTGATCTTTGGACTGGGTAAGAGTGGTCTGCTTAATTCAGACACTCTGTTCATCACCACCCCCTTTTCTGTATCGTTTTTGGCCACTATAGGTGTGGCAGGGTATACTCAGACATGAGTCCCTTTCTCACTGCTCCATCAGGATTCAAGCAAGCCGGGCCGAAGAGGCTGAAATGCCAGAAACCGGTCCCCGGTAGCTTGTCTCCTTTCTGGTGAAGAATTGGCTTGGTAGTTTGGTCTGCCCTGTTCCCATGATGCACTGGGCCAGGGACAGACTAATTTGCATATAGCCAGGTTCTGAGCTGGGATGGGGCAGTGAGATAAATAACGGTGATGGATCAAGCCCTGATCTTTGGACTGGGTAAGAGTGGTCTGCTTAATTCAGACACTCTGTTCATCACCACCCCCTTTTCTGTATCGTTTTTGGCCACTATAGGTGTGGCAGGGTATACTCAGACATGAGTCCCTTTCTCACTGCTCCATCAGGATTCAAGCAAGCCGGGCCGAAGAGGCTGAAATGCCAGAAACCGGTCCCCGGTAGCTTGTCTCCTTTCTGGTGAAGAATTGGCTTGGTAGTTTGGTCTGCCCTGTTCCCATGATGCACTGGGCCAGGGACAGACTAATTTGCATATAGCCAGGTTCTGAGCTGGGATGGGGCAGTGAGATAAATAACGGTGATGGATCAAGCCCTGATCTTTGGACTGGGTAAGAGTGGTCTGCTTAATTCAGACACTCTGTTCATCACCACCCCCTTTTCTGTATCGTTTTTGGCCACTATAGGTGTGGCAGGGTATACTCAGACATGAGTCCCTTTCTCACTGCTCCATCAGGATTCAAGCAAGCCGGGCCGAAGAGGCTGAAATGCCAGAAACCGGTCCCCGGTAGCTTGTCTCCTTTCTGGTGAAGAATTGGCTTGGTAGTTTGGTCTGCCCTGTTCCCATGATGCACTGGGCCAGGGACAGACTAATTTGCATATAGCCAGGTTCTGAGCTGGGATGGGGCAGTGAGATAAATAACGGTGATGGATCAAGCCCTGATCTTTGGACTGGGTAAGAGTGGTCTGCTTAATTCAGACACTCTGTTCATCACCACCCCCTTTTCTGTATCGTTTTTGGCCACTATAGGTGTGGCAGGGTATACTCAGACATGAGTCCCTTTCTCACTGCTCCATCAGGATTCAAGCAAGCCGGGCCGAAGAGGCTGAAATGCCAGAAACCGGTCCCCGGTAGCTTGTCTCCTTTCTGGTGAAGAATTGGCTTGGTAGTTTGGTCTGCCCTGTTCCCATGATGCACTGGGCCAGGGACAGACTAATTTGCATATAGCCAGGTTCTGAGCTGGGATGGGGCAGTGAGATAAATAACGGTGATGGATCAAGCCCTGATCTTTGGACTGGGTAAGAGTGGTCTGCTTAATTCAGACACTCTGTTCATCACCACCCCCTTTTCTGTATCGTTTTTGGCCACTATAGGTGTGGCAGGGTATACTCAGACATGAGTCCCTTTCTCACTGCTCCATCAGGATTCAAGCAAGCCGGGCCGAAGAGGCTGAAATGCCAGAAACCGGTCCCCGGTAGCTTGTCTCCTTTCTGGTGAAGAATTGGCTTGGTAGTTTGGTCTGCCCTGTTCCCATGATGCACTGGGCCAGGGACAGACTAATTTGCATATAGCCAGGTTCTGAGCTGGGATGGGGCAGTGAGATAAATAACGGTGATGGATCAAGCCCTGATCTTTGGACTGGGTAAGAGTGGTCTGCTTAATTCAGACACTCTGTTCATCACCACCCCCTTTTCTGTATCGTTTTTGGCCACTATAGGTGTGGCAGGGTATACTCAGACATGAGTCCCTTTCTCACTGCTCCATCAGGATTCAAGCAAGCCGGGCCGAAGAGGCTGAAATGCCAGAAACCGGTCCCCGGTAGCTTGTCTCCTTTCTGGTGAAGAATTGGCTTGGTAGTTTGGTCTGCCCTGTTCCCATGATGCACTGGGCCAGGGACAGACTAATTTGCATATAGCCAGGTTCTGAGCTGGGATGGGGCAGTGAGATAAATAACGGTGATGGATCAAGCCCTGATCTTTGGACTGGGTAAGAGTGGTCTGCTTAATTCAGACACTCTGTTCATCACCACCCCCTTTTCTGTATCGTTTTTGGCCACTATAGGTGTGGCAGGGTATACTCAGACATGAGTCCCTTTCTCACTGCTCCATCAGGATTCAAGCAAGCCGGGCCGAAGAGGCTGAAATGCCAGAAACCGGTCCCCGGTAGCTTGTCTCCTTTCTGGTGAAGAATTGGCTTGGTAGTTTGGTCTGCCCTGTTCCCATGATGCACTGGGCCAGGGACAGACTAATTTGCATATAGCCAGGTTCTGAGCTGGGATGGGGCAGTGAGATAAATAACGGTGATGGATCAAGCCCTGATCTTTGGACTGGGTAAGAGTGGTCTGCTTAATTCAGACACTCTGTTCATCACCACCCCCTTTTCTGTATCGTTTTTGGCCACTATAGGTGTGGCAGGGTATACTCAGACATGAGTCCCTTTCTCACTGCTCCATCAGGATTCAAGCAAGCCGGGCCGAAGAGGCTGAAATGCCAGAAACCGGTCCCCGGTAGCTTGTCTCCTTTCTGGTGAAGAATTGGCTTGGTAGTTTGGTCTGCCCTGTTCCCATGATGCACTGGGCCAGGGACAGACTAATTTGCATATAGCCAGGTTCTGAGCTGGGATGGGGCAGTGAGATAAATAACGGTGATGGATCAAGCCCTGATCTTTGGACTGGGTAAGAGTGGTCTGCTTAATTCAGACACTCTGTTCATCACCACCCCCTTTTCTGTATCGTTTTTGGCCACTATAGGTGTGGCAGGGTATACTCAGACATGAGTCCCTTTCTCACTGCTCCATCAGGATTCAAGCAAGCCGGGCCGAAGAGGCTGAAATGCCAGAAACCGGTCCCCGGTAGCTTGTCTCCTTTCTGGTGAAGAATTGGCTTGGTAGTTTGGTCTGCCCTGTTCCCATGATGCACTGGGCCAGGGACAGACTAATTTGCATATAGCCAGGTTCTGAGCTGGGATGGGGCAGTGAGATAAATAACGGTGATGGATCAAGCCCTGATCTTTGGACTGGGTAAGAGTGGTCTGCTTAATTCAGACACTCTGTTCATCACCACCCCCTTTTCTGTATCGTTTTTGGCCACTATAGGTGTGGCAGGGTATACTCAGACATGAGTCCCTTTCTCACTGCTCCATCAGGATTCAAGCAAGCCGGGCCGAAGAGGCTGAAATGCCAGAAACCGGTCCCCGGTAGCTTGTCTCCTTTCTGGTGAAGAATTGGCTTGGTAGTTTGGTCTGCCCTGTTCCCATGATGCACTGGGCCAGGGACAGACTAATTTGCATATAGCCAGGTTCTGAGCTGGGATGGGGCAGTGAGATAAATAACGGTGATGGATCAAGCCCTGATCTTTGGACTGGGTAAGAGTGGTCTGCTTAATTCAGACACTCTGTTCATCACCACCCCCTTTTCTGTATCGTTTTTGGCCACTATAGGTGTGGCAGGGTATACTCAGACATGAGTCCCTTTCTCACTGCTCCATCAGGATTCAAGCAAGCCGGGCCGAAGAGGCTGAAATGCCAGAAACCGGTCCCCGGTAGCTTGTCTCCTTTCTGGTGAAGAATTGGCTTGGTAGTTTGGTCTGCCCTGTTCCCATGATGCACTGGGCCAGGGACAGACTAATTTGCATATAGCCAGGTTCTGAGCTGGGATGGGGCAGTGAGATAAATAACGGTGATGGATCAAGCCCTGATCTTTGGACTGGGTAAGAGTGGTCTGCTTAATTCAGACACTCTGTTCATCACCACCCCCTTTTCTGTATCGTTTTTGGCCACTATAGGTGTGGCAGGGTATACTCAGACATGAGTCCCTTTCTCACTGCTCCATCAGGATTCAAGCAAGCCGGGCCGAAGAGGCTGAAATGCCAGAAACCGGTCCCCGGTAGCTTGTCTCCTTTCTGGTGAAGAATTGGCTTGGTAGTTTGGTCTGCCCTGTTCCCATGATGCACTGGGCCAGGGACAGACTAATTTGCATATAGCCAGGTTCTGAGCTGGGATGGGGCAGTGAGATAAATAACGGTGATGGATCAAGCCCTGATCTTTGGACTGGGTAAGAGTGGTCTGCTTAATTCAGACACTCTGTTCATCACCACCCCCTTTTCTGTATCGTTTTTGGCCACTATAGGTGTGGCAGGGTATACTCAGACATGAGTCCCTTTCTCACTGCTCCATCAGGATTCAAGCAAGCCGGGCCGAAGAGGCTGAAATGCCAGAAACCGGTCCCCGGTAGCTTGTCTCCTTTCTGGTGAAGAATTGGCTTGGTAGTTTGGTCTGCCCTGTTCCCATGATGCACTGGGCCAGGGACAGACTAATTTGCATATAGCCAGGTTCTGAGCTGGGATGGGGCAGTGAGATAAATAACGGTGATGGATCAAGCCCTGATCTTTGGACTGGGTAAGAGTGGTCTGCTTAATTCAGACACTCTGTTCATCACCACCCCCTTTTCTGTATCGTTTTTGGCCACTATAGGTGTGGCAGGGTATAGTCAGACATGAGTCCCTTTCTCACTGCTCCATCAGGATTCAAGCAAGCCGGGCCGAAGAGGCTGAAATGCCAGAAACCGGTCCCCGGTAGCTTGTCTCCTTTCTGGTGAAGAATTGGCTTGGTAGTTTGGTCTGCCCTGTTCCCATGATGCACTGGGCCAGGGACAGACTAATTTGCATATAGCCAGGTTCTGAGCTGGGATGGGGCAGTGAGATAAATAACGGTGATGGATCAAGCCCTGATCTTTGGACTGGGTAAGAGTGGTCTGCTTAATTCAGACACTCTGTTCATCACCACCCCCTTTTCTGTATCGTTTTTGGCCACTATAGGTGTGGCAGGGTATACTCAGACATGAGTCCCTTTCTCACTGCTCCATCAGGATTCAAGCAAGCCGGGCCGAAGAGGCTGAAATGCCAGAAACCGGTCCCCGGTAGCTTGTCTCCTTTCTGGTGAAGAATTGGCTTGGTAGTTTGGTCTGCCCTGTTCCCATGATGCACTGGGCCAGGGACAGACTAATTTGCATATAGCCAGGTTCTGAGCTGGGATGGGGCAGTGAGATAAATAACGGTGATGGATCAAGCCCTGATCTTTGGACTGGGTAAGAGTGGTCTGCTTAATTCAGACACTCTGTTCATCACCACCCCCTTTTCTGTATCGTTTTTGGCCACTATAGGTGTGGCAGGGTATACTCAGACATGAGTCCCTTTCTCACTGCTCCATCAGGATTCAAGCAAGCCGGGCCGAAGAGGCTGAAATGCCAGAAACCGGTCCCCGGTAGCTTGTCTCCTTTCTGGTGAAGAATTGGCTTGGTAGTTTGGTCTGCCCTGTTCCCATGATGCACTGGGCCAGGGACAGACTAATTTGCATATAGCCAGGTTCTGAGCTGGGATGGGGCAGTGAGATAAATAACGGTGATGGATCAAGCCCTGATCTTTGGACTGGGTAAGAGTGGTCTGCTTAATTCAGACACTCTGTTCATCACCACCCCCTTTTCTGTATCGTTTTTGGCCACTATAGGTGTGGCAGGGTATACTCAGACATGAGTCCCTTTCTCACTGCTCCATCAGGATTCAAGCAAGCCGGGCCGAAGAGGCTGAAATGCCAGAAACCGGTCCCCGGTAGCTTGTCTCCTTTCTGGTGAAGAATTGGCTTGGTAGTTTGGTCTGCCCTGTTCCCATGATGCACTGGGCCAGGGACAGACTAATTTGCATATAGCCAGGTTCTGAGCTGGGATGGGGCAGTGAGATAAATAACGGTGATGGATCAAGCCCTGATCTTTGGACTGGGTAAGAGTGGTCTGCTTAATTCAGACACTCTGTTCATCACCACCCCCTTTTCTGTATCGTTTTTGGCCACTATAGGTGTGGCAGGGTATACTCAGACATGAGTCCCTTTCTCACTGCTCCATCAGGATTCAAGCAAGCCGGGCCGAAGAGGCTGAAATGCCAGAAACCGGTCCCCGGTAGCTTGTCTCCCTTCTGGTGAAGAATTGGCTTGGTAGTTTGGTCTGCCCTGTTCCCATGATGCACTGGGCCAGGGACAGACTAATTTGCATATAGCCAGGTTCTGAGCTGGGATGGGGCAGTGAGATAAATAACGGTGATGGATCAAGCCCTGATCTTTGGACTGGGTAAGAGTGGTCTGCTTAATTCAGACACTCTGTTCATCACCACCCCCTTTTCTGTATCGTTTTTGGCCACTATAGGTGTGGCAGGGTATACTCAGACATGAGTCCCTTTCTCACTGCTCCATCAGGATTCAAGCAAGCCGGGCCGAAGAGGCTGAAATGCCAGAAACCGGTCCCCGGTAGCTTGTCTCCTTTCTGGTGAAGAATTGGCTTGGTAGTTTGGTCTGCCCTGTTCCCATGATGCACTGGGCCAGGGACAGACTAATTTGCATATAGCCAGGTTCTGAGCTGGGATGGGGCAGTGAGATAAATAACGGTGATGGATCAAGCCCTGATCTTTGGACTGGGTAAGAGTGGTCTGCTTAATTCAGACACTCTGTTCATCACCACCCCCTTTTCTGTATCGTTTTTGGCCACTATAGGTGTGGCAGGGTATACTCAGACATGAGTCCCTTTCTCACTGCTCCATCAGGATTCAAGCAAGCCGGGCCGAAGAGGCTGAAATGCCAGAAACCGGTCCCCGGTAGCTTGTCTCCTTTCTGGTGAAGAATTGGCTTGGTAGTTTGGTCTGCCCTGTTCCCATGATGCACTGGGCCAGGGACAGACTAATTTGCATATAGCCAGGTTCTGAGCTGGGATGGGGCAGTGAGATAAATAACGGTGATGGATCAAGCCCTGATCTTTGGACTGGGTAAGAGTGGTCTGCTTAATTCAGACACTCTGTTCATCACCACCCCCTTTTCTGTATCGTTCAAGGAGGGTATGGCATATGTGGCATTGTCACGAGTTAGAACTTTATCGGGATTGTACTTGATTGAGTGTGATGTCACAAACATTTGTGCAGATCTAGATTGTGTTAAGGAATACAATAGGTTAAGAAGAGAGTATGCGCCACATTTGCCTCAGTTTCCTTTGTTTGAGAAACGTCTGGTAGGCCGGAAACGAAGAAATGAGAACAATACTGGGGAGGTTGTAGCAAAAAGACAAAAAGTGAATGAACCTAAAATTACAAGCAGAAACAAAGAGGATTCTGTTGAAGATGTTGTTGGTTTTCAGTTTGAAAACAGTTCTGGTGTCAACTGCTATGCTAATGTAGTAATTAATGTTTTGTTTTCTCTAAAAAATGTAAAAGAAGAGATTGTGGTCAATTCTGATCAAAGATTTTGCAGTTTGTTAAATTCTGTGTTAGAGAAATGTACCACTGATAGAAGAAACATAGAAAGTGTGTCTGAAATTCGAAATCTGTTAGATAGATGTTCAGGCCAAACACAATTCTCTCAAAATATTCAGCAAGATTGTCAGGAGTTTTTAATGTATATGCTTGATGTATTACATGCTGAAGGTGTAGATGTAGATCAGCTGTTTGGGCTTTCTTATCAATGGCAGCATGACTGCGAGAACTGTATGGTATCAAGTACTACTAGTGTAGACTCAGAAAGATTTATATATTTAACTTTGCCAGACAGTAAATCAGTCTCCTTTAATAAGCTAGTAAAAGCTGCTAATCACAACATGGAGTGTAGCCAATGTAAATCTGAAATGATGTCCACATTATTTATACGAACATATGGCCAGTACGTCATTTTAATGTTCCAACGATGTAGGACTGATGGAACAAAATTGACAACTTTAATAAAAAAATTTGTAGCTTCGCAGTTGTCAATATCAGGAAGGACTTTTGTAACTACAGCAATTATATATCATGACGGCCCTTCAATAACATCAGGACATTACACAGCTTATTTAAAGTCTAGAAATTGCTGGTCATTCTGCAATGATTCTGTTTTAGTTTTCAAAAAAAAAATGCCGTATGACCTTAAAAACTCTTACCTGGTATTTTTAAAACCAAAATTTTAGGGAAATAATCTCGGGATGTGCTCTGTGGAATTTCAAGAAGTTCTAATGGCTCCTACACAATTTGGCCTTGAGGATAAGTGTAGTTCAGAGACATAACTTCTAATCATAGGACTGGACATCATGGAGATATATGTGCACTTTGAATGAGTTCAGAAAAACTGTTTCTTTTTATAAGCTAATTGAAGCAGCCAATCAAAACATGGAGTAGAGGGAATGTAAGTCTGCAATGCTGTCTACTGTTTTACATTGCTTTGTGATTAAAAGTGATGTAGAGAATTAAATAATTGTAGTACTCATAGAGGTAGTGTAAGTCTGCTTCATATTAAGCAGTATCAGTGTCATAGGAAATGTAGAACATGACTGAGCAAGAAGGGGAAGATATTACTATTCCAGGATTGTGAAAATGATCTTCAACATTTTAATTGTGAAAGTTGCGGAAATGCCAAATGATGGGATTGGCTTACAAGAAATCCAAGAGTTATAAATAGCTCTGACTAGATTTGGCCTTGTGGAAAATAGTGGTAGAGAGCAAGAAGTCATTTATTCCATGTAACGTGTTTTTAAAAACGATGGAGGTTTTCTTTCAGAAAGTGGCGGGCTGAAAGTAATAACAGCACAAAAGAGTGTAAGCTGTTCATAGGACATCCTTGGACGTCATGGAAAGTAAGTTAACTTTAAGGAGTTCTGAATTTTGATTTCTGATGTTGTATGGGTTTTTTAAACACAATCATTTTGATTGTGTTTTTTTTTCCCCGCTGTTACATGATGAATACCTTCAAGTCACTGTTTTTAGTGAATTTTGATACATTCTGAGAACAGCAAAAATAAACCATTTAACATGTATAATTAATTCTGTACTGTTTGCATTTATGATGTATATGTAGAACTGTGTAGGAGGCATGGAGAAGGTGAGTTTTCTGTAAGTGTTAAATTTATTGCATGCAGTGCTGCACTTCTACGTATTCTTTCATATGCTGGACTACATCTGCACAATGAGATACCTAAGCAAAGGAAACACAAGTGATGTGATTGTGAAATGAGCAAAATAAATTGCACATATTTCAATTACATCACCTGTGTTTCCTATCATTATGAATCACATTGTGCAGATCAAGTTTAGGTCTGTCCAGGGAAACATAGGAGGTTTCTACTTTGTTGAAGAGTGCAGTGGACATGACTCACTTCATTGGTAGACTTTCACAGATATTATCTCAACAAGTGTAAATCTCATCTTGAACTCTGAGTAGGCCTCACCTCAAACAAATCTCTGGATAGGAGACATGTTATTGGCATCCTGAAGCGACACTTTTCTGAAACAAGAGCAATGCAAAAGATGCACCATGTTTTAAGATAGGCCTCACTTCATCTGCATCAAGATACTGTTAGTTTAAAATGTATATCTTTAGGATTGTGTAGGGGACCTGGAGAAGCAGAAGCTTCTGTCAGTGTCAAAGTTGTTGAAAAACTATTTGTCCTTCAATCTTTTCCCTTGTCGTTTGTAATTTTTAAATACATGTTTTAATATTTTTCAAATGTTGGTTCTCTCTTTCACAGATTGAAAGTATAAAAATAAAATGTGATTAATTTAACGGCAATTATAAGGTAAATAGTTGTACTCTTTTCGTTACATTTCTATCACATTCACCTACTATTAGATCCACTGCTTCACTTCTTTAATCCTCAGTTTCCTGCCTTTGCTACTTTCCTCATTCCTTTCTCTATTACCTACTTACTCAACTCCTTCCACTCTTTTTCTCAGTCCCTCTGTTCTCATAGTTCCTCAGTCTTGTTCACTCACTCCATCTCTATTACTCTTAGTGTCTGTGAATTACTTTCCCACCTTTTTTTTTGGACCGCTTCCCGGGAAGTGGCCCGGTTCGCAAACCAGCAGCGTTATGGGAGTCCACCATTTTGTGTTTCGGTCGAATCAAGATACAAGATGGAGGGCAAATAATGTTCAGAATGGGTAGAAGGGGGCACGGTAGATGTATCTTGACCCCCTTGGTTTTCTGAGGGTGGCTGAGGAGGACCATAGTTCTTCACTCTTGTTCACTCTCTCTGTTTCTATTAATGTCACTGTTTATGACTGATCAAAAAATTTTTTTAAAAAAAAGAACAGTAACTATAAGGGAAGGAAACAGACAGTTATGTTAAAAGAAAGACAGCTATAGGGAGTAAACTAAGGATACTGTTACCTACAATCCACTGCTGTTGATGTTACTGACCATGTCATGAATGATGTAATATGTGACATCATCATCAGTGGATTGTAGGTAACAGTATCTCTTGTTTACTCCCTAACGCTGTCTTTCTTTTCACATAACTGTCTGTTTGCTTACCTTATACTTACTGTTCTTTTTTTTTAAAAATATTTTTTTTGGTTAGCTTCCGGTACGCGTACCGGGTAGCGCTCCGGGGAGCGAACTAAGAGAAATAGAGGTTGGCAGAGTTCCAAATATTCTACCAATTTTTTTATAATGGGGAGGTAGTTCTGAAAAGAACTTTTTTTTAATGTTTTTGTTGTTTTATATTTTTTTTAGTATTTTTGGAACATTTTTTTACTTTTTTTGTATTTTCTGAACGTTTTTAAATTTTTTTTGGTTTTTTTGGGGGGGGGAAACAAAAACGATCCATTGTAAAGGGCTCAACAGGAGCAACAAAAAAAAAAAGAATTTATTTTTTGGGGCGTCTCGGACAAACATTAACATGATTTTGAATAGCTCGCAAAATCAAAGTGATGCTGTAGCAGATGAAATCGCCACATTCCACGCACACTTGCTTTACGTGCCCAAACAACATTTGGATGTTTGCAATCATCTCCCTCGCCTCTGGTCCCGACACCTCTGGAACAACCGATCTTCTTGCCATTGGGAGGGGATTTTGTTGCTCGTCACGTAGCTGGGCAGCACTATAATTATTTGGGTGCCACCTACTCATATGCCGATGCATAGTGTGATTGCCGTAACTGTATTTTTTATCAGTTCCCCTTGACAATCTATCACCGCATATACGGCAAAACACGTAGCGTGCATTCACTTTTTTTTGCCCCTCAGGAATTCTATAGAATTGCCAGATGTAATTCTCCTTTCGATTGTACCTCCTGGGCTCCTCTGGCAAAAACCTTGGCTCTTCCTCCTCTTCCTCCTCTTCCTGTTCTTCCTCTTCTTGCAAAATTACTTCTGCAGGTGGTCCTCTCTTTCTTGGATTTGGTGGAGGTGGTGGGTTAGCACCAGCTGAAGCTACTAATGAAGCCATGTCAAAGTCTAAATAAAGGGTCTTTCTCTCACCAAGATGAAAGTCAGAGTGAGGAAAGAAGGAGGGGTTTTCATCATTTGGGAAAAGCAAAAGTTCTAAACCAATGAAAAGTGTTCATTTTAGATCACATGACCTAGTATTACATCATTAGGAAACCAAAAGTGAAATGAACCAATGAAAAGTGTTATTACCGAGTCACATGACCTGCTGTGTTTACCTTACGCGGTCGGCGCCGCGCCGCGGATCGCTTCCGGTTCGCGTACCGCTGCGCTTCCGGGTACGCGAACGTAGCACGTAATATGACGTATTACGAGAGAACGCGAAACGTCATGCTGACGCGACGCGTCACGATGTTGTTTTGTAACGCGAGAGGTGCGCAAAAGGAACGTTTACCGGTTCGCGGACCGGGTCGCGCCTCCGGATTGAGCTAACGGGAAGCTAACCGGTTCGCGTACCGGGAGCGAAACAAAAAAAATAATTAAAAAAAAATTGTATTAAAAACATGTAAAAAATATTTTTCTATTTAAAGAATAATACATTGTAAAGGTTTTGATATTAGCTATTAAAAAACCAATGAAATTCACTGAAAAAACCATAGGTTATAGACCATATATAGTTAGGAATTAGCATTTACAAAACCTTGAAAATTCACTGAAAAAACCATAGGTTATAGACCATATATAGTTAGGGATTAGCATTTAAAAAACCTTATTTTACTCACACAAAACCATTGAAATTCCATATATAGTTAGTTGTACTAACTATATATCACGCACACGCAATCCACTGCTGATGATGTCACATATTACATCATTCATGACATGGTCAGTGACATCACTGATGACATCACTGATGACATCTCAAATGACATCACTGATGACATCACTGATGACATCTCAAATGACATCACTGATGACATCACTGATGACATCTCAAATGACATTACTGATGACATCACTGATAAAATCATTCATGTGATAATACGATGAACCTCTTCAGACTCTAATATAACCTTAGATACACTCAGTGTAAACACAGACTCACAGATTGTCACTCATCCATGAAGTTACACACACACCTAGACAGTCATGCAAACAATCAATCACACCTCCATTTCCTTAACTATACAGTTAAACACACCTTACTTATTCAAACATATACTAAAACATATTTACTCACTTATACAATCCTGGATACAAGTTCACAATGATCCATACAGCCACTCACACATTCACTGGCTCTTATGCACAGTTATTTATATATGTCAACTCTCACATGTACTGTATTTTACATATGTACTTAATTTGACATGTAGCACTGAGATATCTATTCACTCACCAATACAGTCATGCACACAGTCAACCGCCCATACAGCTGTTTCCAACATGCACTTTTGAACCCATACATCTATGCACAGAGTCATACACTTCCCAGCCACCCACACACACACTCAGTCTCCCATACAAATGCTTGGGCAACCAATCAATAACCCATATAGTTACTCATATAGCTACTGATCAACACATGCAGCAGTTTACAGAACAACAGACATAATGATGCACAAATTAAGACAGTTTAGTCACTAACCCATGCACTCAGTGAGACACATTTAATCACTCACTCATACATTCAGTCATGCACCTACTAAATCCTTCGTCCAGACACTTATACATCGACTCATTCATAAATATGTAAGACATATTTTAACTTTACAGAAAAATACAGTCACTGGATGTTGTCATCAGTGATGTCATCAGTGATGTCATTTGAGATGTCATCAGTGATGTCATCAGTGATGTCATTTGAGATGTCATCAGTGATGTCATCAGTGATGTCACTGACCATGTCATGAATGATGTAATATGTGACATCATCAGCAGTGGATTGCGGGTGCGTGATATATAGTTAGTACAACTAACTATATATGGAATTTCAATGGTTTTGTGTGAGTAAAATAAGGTTTTTTAAATGCTAATCCCTAACTATATATGGTCTATAACCTATGGTTTTTTCAGTGAATATATATATATATGTATATATATATATATATATATATATAAATATATATTACCTACTGGCAGTCGCCAGTAGGTAGTTATATTATATATATATATATATATATATATAAATATATATTACCTACTGGCAGTCGCCAGTAGGTAGTTATATTTAGGACCTATTACCCATAGGAAATCTACAACATTCTATTTAGAATAACTTTGGCGCCGGTTGACGAATCGTTGTGAAATTTTCCAAACTTTTGGACAGCTCCGATCCGCTCCTATCCTGAAAGTCTCGGGATGATTCGTCTAGCGGGGCCGAGAAAAAAGGGGGGTCACAAAACATGTTTTCCCTATGCAATTTCCCATAGGACCTTTAGCCGCAGCTGCAGCCCGAACTGCTGAACGAAATTACACCAAATTTGGCAAAGAGGTAGTCTTTGGTTCAGACTCGTGCCTTTTGTAAGTGTGGGCTAAAAATCCATTCGGCTCACGTAATTTGCGATTTTTTGTCAATTTCGCAGTCCGTGAATCACGCGAAATTGTCAAAGAATTTGCGAGTTGGCGGATTTTTTTTGCTTGGTCGCACTTCAAAAATACAATCTTGCGCACGCGGTGTTTACTTACCGTGATTCTGAGTTCACCGAGTTGTTTTCGTCCCAGTTTGCGTGCGCTACGCCATTTTCGATCTTGCTGCATGATCGCGCAAGACTTTTCGACCGCAAGTACGTCATGGCGTGATCGCACAAGATTTTTCGACTGCGAGTACGTCATGGCGTGATCGCGCAAGACATTTTGACTGCGAATACGTCATAGCGTCCCGCCATCTTGCACTGGGAGATTTTCAGACCGCGTATACGTCAGAAGGGCCTGCGCTCATGCATCGCGAGAGTAAACAATTGCAAACACGTAGATGCGCCGCGCAGCTGACGTCCGGCGGGAGATTCGAACAGCTCGCTTTCCCAAAATAGCAAAAATTGCAATTCTGCACAAGAAATCTATCGCTGGCAGCATAAACTTTCTGAAATTGATGATTTGGATCAAAATAGCTCCTCTGATTGATATTTGGCTGCACTTTTTTGTGCAAGTAGTGCATTTTTGGGGGGTTGGGAGGAAAGAAGTGCCCCAGAGTCTCCAACTTCCTGTTCCTGTCCAGCAGGCTCCTCCCAGTGCTTTGTCCATGTCCTGGTCACTTTTCGTTTGGATCTGGAGCTGGAAGGATTACTCTTTGGCTGCTGCTGGATATTTGTTTTTGAGGACTTTTTGTTTGCATCACTTTTGGAGTTGAGATTTTACAAGTAAGTTGGTGTTGTTTGTTTGGGGCATTGCAATTGCTGCAACTACAATTTATAAACTTTTTCACAACTTATAAAAAAATATATTGTGGGTAGCCACAGTATCTAGTAGGCCCAGGGTTAGTCATGGGTGCAGGATACAACTGTTTCTGTGAGTTTTGTTGAACTTAAATATCATTTATGGCATGGAATTGAATAGCTCACTGTTATTATATCTATGTGGATGTTTTTTGTAATTTTGGGGTGTGTGTTAAAGCCACACTAGCCAGTTGGCTCAGGGGTAGTCAGTGGTGCATGGGCCATGTCTTTCTGTGGGGTCTCTTGAATTTAAACATCATTTAGGGCATGGATGGCATTGAATTGGGGTGATTTTTGTATGTATTTCGATTTTTTGGGTGTTATTGGGGCATGGTCCAACTGCTGAACGGAATTACACCAAATTTGGCAACGAGGTAGTCCTTGGTTCAGACTTGTGCCTTTTGTAAGTGTGGGCTGAAAATCCATTTGGCTCACGGAATTTGTGAATTGTTGTCAATTTCGTAGTCCATGAATCACGCGAAATTTTCAAAGAATTCGCGAGTTGGCGGATTTTTTTTGCTTGGTTGCGCTTCAAAAATACAATCTCGTGCACGCGTCGTTGACTTACCATGATTCTGAGTTCGCTGAGTTGTTTTCCTCCCAGTTTCCGTGCACTACGTCATTTTCGATCTTGCTGCATGATCGCGCAAGACTTTTCGACCACAAGTACGTCATGGTATGATCGCGTGAGATTTTTCGACTGCGAGTACGTCATGGCGTGATCGCGCAAGACTTTTCGACCGCGAGTACGTCATAGCGTCCCGCCATCGTGCACTGGGAGACTTTCAGACCGCGTATACATCATAAGGGCCTGTGATCACTCATCGCGAGAGTAAACAATTGCAAACACGTAGATGCGCCAGGCAGCTGACATCCGGCGGGAGATTTGCACAGCTCGCTTTCCTTAATAAGCAAAAATTGCAATTCTGCACAAGAAATCTATCGCTGGCAGCATAAACTTTCTGAAATTGATGATTTGGATCAGAATAACTCCTCAGATTGACATTTGGCTGCACTTTTTTGTGCAAGGACTTTTTGTTTGCATCACTTTTGGAGTTGAGATTTTACAAGTAAGTTGGTGTTGTTTGTTTGAGACATTGCAATTGCTGCAACTACAATTTATAAACTTTTTCACAACTTATAAAAAAATATATTGTGGGTAGCCACAGTATCTAGTAGGCCCAGGGTTAGTCATGGGTGCACGATACAACTGTTTCTGTGAGTTTTGTTGAACTTAAATATCATTTATGGCATGGAATTGAATAGCTCACTGTTCTTATATATGTGGATGTTTTTTGTACTTTTGGGGTGCGTGTTAAAGCCACACTAGCCAGTTGGCCCAGGGGTAGTCAGTGGTGCATGGGAAATGTCTTTCTGTGGGGTCTCTTGAATTTAAACATCATTTAGGGCATGGATGGCATTGGATTGGGGTGATTTTTGTATGTATTCCGATTTTTTGGGTGTTATTGGGGCCTGGTCCAGGGCCTGGCCATGTGGGTGTGGGCCATTTTGAGGCCTAGTCCAGGGCCTGGCCATGTGGGTGGGGGTCTAGGGGCCATTTTGAAGCCAGCCAGTGTGCTTTGTGCCATAGGCCTGCACCCAGTCTGCCTTGTTTTCATCCATTATGCCCAGGGGCAGTCAGTGGTGCATGGGCCAAGACTCTCTGTGGGGTCTCTTGAATTTAAACATCATTTAGGGCATGAATGGTATTGGATTGGGGTAATTTTTGAGTGTATTTTGATTTTTTGGGTGTTGTTGGGGCCTGGTCCAGGGCCTGGCCATGTGGGTGGGTGTCTAGGGGCCATTTTGAAGCCAGGCAGGGTGCTTTGTGCCATAGGCCTGCACCCAGTCTGCCTTGCTTTCATCCATTATGCCCAGGGGCAGTCAGTGGTGCATGGGCCAAGTCTTTCTGTGGGGTCTCTTGAATTTAAACATCATTTAGGGCATGGACGGCATTGGATTGGGGTGATTTTTGTGTGTATTTTGATTTTTGGGTGTTGTTGGGACCTGGTCCAGGGCCTTGCCATGTGGGTGGGGGCCATTTTGAGGCTTGGTCCAGGGCCTGGCTATGTGGGTGGGAGTCTAGGGTCCATTTTGAATCCGGACAGCGTGATTTGTGCCATAGGCCTGCACCCAGTCTGCCTTGCTTTCATCCATTATGCCTAGGGACAGTCAGTGGTGCATGTGCCAAGTCTTTCTGAGTGTTCTCTTGATTTAAAACATCATTTAGGGCATGGATGCCATTGGATTGGGGTGATTTTTGTGTGTATTTCGATTTTTTGGGTGTTGTCGGGGCCTGGTCCAGGGCCTGGCCATGTGGGTGGGGGTCATTTTGAGGCCTGGTCCAGGGCCTGGCCTTGTGAGTGGGGGTCTAGGGGCCATTTTGAAGCCAGGCAGTGTGCTTTGTGCCATAGGCCTGCGCCCAGTCTGCCTTGCTTTCATCCATTATCATGCCCAGGGGCAGTCAGTGGTGCATGGTCCAAACCTTTCTGTGTGTTCTCTTGATTTTAAACATCATTTAGGGCATGGATGGCATTGGATTGGTGTGATTTTTGAGTGTGTTTCGATTTTCTGGGTGTTGTTGGGGCCTGGTCCAGGCCCTGGGCATGTGGGTGGGAGCCATGTTGAGGCCAGGTCCAGGGCCTGGCCATGTGTGTGGGAGTGTAGGGGCCATTTTGAAGCCAGACAGTGTGCTTTGTACCATAGGCCTGCGCCCAGTCTTCCTTGCTTTCATCCATTATGCCCAGGGGTACTCAGTGGTGCATGAAACAACTCTCTTTGTGTGGTCTCTCTTCTATTAATGTAAACATCCATTTTGGATTAGAATTGCAATTTTTATTTTGGGTCTTTCCGTTTTTGGGTGTGTTGTGTTAATAATAATAAATGCCTAGTTGCAAATATTAATTGAAGCACGACATATGCACTATTTATTCAACTGATCTTCCTCCGGCTTCCTTTGCTTTGGGTGCACAAAGGCTGACAACCAGGAATCATCCTCATCATCATCACTTGTTGTAGTGCCAGGAAGAAGTCCTGCTGCAGTGTGTGCACAACGTCACCTGGCGTCACGTGTGGTGGCCACAGAAAACTCTGCAACTCCTGCAACCGCGTCCTGCTGTTCTGACATCTGAAGAAGATAGGCCCAAAGAAAGGAGGCCGTAGCTCCTCCACCAAGACATTTGCCAGTGCCACTGCCAGTAAGAAGGAGCAGAAGAAGCAAGTGGAGCCACTTACCAAGGAGACTGGTGTGCCGACAGACACTTTATGGATAAAAAAAAACTACACCCGCAGCAGCGATGTCCGCCAGGGACCAAGCAGGGAGCAGCACCGCCGCTTCATTGGTCTCAGTGCCACCGCGGCAAGTTAGGCCCAAGTCCATGAGTGCCGCAGAGGAAGCCTCTTTAATTGCTCTTTCACCATCGACCAGTGATGTTGGTGTTGACCCATCGCAAAATTGTAGCATCCAATCAACGCAAGTTGTAACTCATCTGACGAGTGTTCAACCACAGCCGCAACAAGGAGAGGCGCAATGAGAGACGCAAGGAGAGGCGCAAGGAGAGGCGCAAGGGGAGGCACAAGGGGAGGCGCAAGGAGTGGCACTAGGAGAGGCACAACGAGTGGCACTAGAAGAGGCACAAGGAGTGGCACTAGAAGTGGCGCAAGGAGTGGCGCAAGGCGTGGCGCAAGGATTGGCGCAAGTAGAGGTGCAAGTAGAGGCGCAGGTAGAGGCGCAAGTAGAGGCGCATGGAGAGGCACAACTGCCCACAATGCTTGTTCCTCCAGAAGTAGGGGCACATCAGGAAATCGAGACTTAAGCGGAGGTATCATCCGAGCAAGCCACTCCTCCTGATGATCCATTGTCTTCCAGATCCCCAGCAAGAAAAAGGTCAAGGAGGGCTAGTACAAGTTCTTCTTCAAGCCCCCTTCCTTCTTATGATCTAGATCTTGATTTGCACCCACCTATGCAGTCTGAGAGGGAGGCACGCCATGAGCCGACAAAAGCTAGCTAAAAGGAAGGTTCCTGTAAGGCTTTCACTTATGGGTGATAACGAAGAAGAAGTATAAGTGGTGTATTCTTCTGCTGATGAACAGTCTGACGATGACGACCCAGTCATCACAGTCGTCACTCCAGCCCCAGCGGGCATGCAGCAGACAGACATTTTTACCCTATCCAAAAATGCTGCTGTGCAGGATGTGTGTGGCGTGGCACCACTGGTGGTACCACCACCAACACAGGTAACTACTACACCAACACGACCTACAGCTTCCATATTTTCTTGTCAGAAGAGCCGGCAGGGACGTCCATCCAGCTCGACCTCCATTACCTCAAGTAGTGGTGCTGTAAGTGCACAACAGAGTCAAATTCAGCCACGCCCATCCTCCACTTCATCTGTCATTGAAAGTAGCACCTCCACCACTACCAGAAATCTCAACTCCCCAGTTTGGGACTTCTTTAGTATTAGCAAAAAGGTGGAAAACCTAGTCATTTGTTCGATTTGTAAACAAATAGTTAGTCGGGGTAAACTTGGTTCCAACTATGGTACCGGAGGCCAGAGAGGTCATCTAAAAAAACATCACATTATCCAGTGGGAGGCGCACCTAAGTAACATCCGGAAAGCCAAAAATACAAATCCGAATGAAGATATTGATATTGCATCTGATGGCGAGGAGGAGCTGATCGTGCAGGGGGGAGGTGAACAACCGAGAGACATTTTTTCTGGTACACACAGTACCACTGGCAGCAGCACTGCAGTGGTAGCACCCACACCCTCCTCTACCCCAGCAACATCAAGGAGGCACAGTAGTCTGGTAGATACACCAATGCGAAAAAGTACATCAATGAGCCTAACTGGGTTGAAGAGGTCTGGATCCTCATCACATATGAAAACGGTCCAGATCACCATTAAAAGCATGTTTTGGTCGGAAACGCCATTGGAACGCAACCACCCAACGTCACGTCTTTATAATGCAATGCTGGCTAAAATGTTAGCGCTGGACCTTCTTCCTTTTTCTTTCATGGAAGGGATGGGTTTTCTAGAATTTGTGGCAACAGTCTGCCCTAAACGGAAGGTTCCTAGCCGGTCCTATTTTGCCAGAGTTGCGGTTCCAGCACTACATCAAGATGTGCTGGAGGTGATTGGGGCAGCTTTGCAGAAGAGTGCTGTTCACACAATCCACCTGACAACAGACATGTGGACCAGTTGCCAAGCCATTGATTACATGTGCATCACTGCACACTGAGCCTCTTTTGCGGGGGTTAGAGACAAGATAGCTGCAGGTGGTCACAGTGCCACAATTTTTCAAGCTACTCGGAAACATGCAACAATAGCCATGTTTGCCATGGAGAAATCTCATACTGCAAAAAAGAAACATTTGGAGGAGTTTAACAGTAAGGTCTTTGAATGGCAGCATCTAAGAAAGCGCATGATTGGTTATGTTTCCACGGATAATGGCAATTATATAGTTAGGGCCATGTCTGATGGTGGCTATTTCAGAGTGCCGTGTTTGGCGCATAGTATTAACATTGTTGTTCAAGATTTCTTGAAAAAAGAAAACACAGTCAGCATGTTACTGACCACCTGCCGAAGAATCTGCACACATTTCAGCCATTCTTTTAAGGCCGGGAAGCAGCTGAGGATCATTCAACGTGTCCGTAAAGTGCCAGTCAGAGGACTCATCCAGAAGGTGGCAACACGTTGGAACTCAACCTTCTACATGCTTGAGCATCTGTTTGAGCAGTACTTGGTAATCAATGAGTATGTCTTTAATGCACAGGGTGCTTATATAAAAGATATGAGGCTAGAGGTGGAGGAATGGGACCTAGTTAAAAGCCTGAAAGACATGCTTCGTCCTTTTGAGGTCTTCACGTGTGAAGTCAGCAGGGAGGGCTGTATTTTGGGCAAAGCTATCTCATTGTTGCGCATGCTAGAGCACCAACTGAAGGCGGTGTCTTCAATGTTCCAAGATGATGCTGATAAGCAAGACACATATAAGTTGGCGGAGAGCTTATTAACCCGCCTACTTGACAATGCAAGGCTTAAAGGAATACATTGAGAACAACATTACATTTTTGCCACTATTCTGGATCCCCGGTACAAAAAGGCACTGGCCAGTAATACATTCATTCCTTTTAACGAAGCAGGTGTTTCAAAGTACAAACATTGGCTAGCTCTGTCCGCCACTCGGTTCGAAAAAGAGCGGCAAGAAATTGAAGGAACCGCCACAAGTACTACTGAATCAGCAGGCCATCCAGCGTCAAGGTCCACTTCTGTGGCCGAATGCAGACACTTTCCCTCAGAGCCGTTATCGACACCAGCAACCGTATCGTCATCATCACCTGCACCAGGCCCAGCCATAATATTGTCGGATGCGGAATGGATAACTCATCAAGGGTTTGCTTGTTCCAGTGTTGATGCAAAGGCCACAGATGGTATGCAAAGTGGAGCATCCCTGGATGACCTTAAGTGGATGGTGGAGGCCTATCTGGATGACCCAACAGAGGTCTTCTTTGATCAGAACCCATTGCTGTATTGGTATGGGAAAAGGAGTCAATGGCCACTGATCACCAAGCTGGCTCTAAATTATTTATCTTGCCCACTCGCAAGTGTGTCTTCTGAATGTGTTTCCAGTGCTGCTGGTGCCATTGTAACTTCAAAAAGGACCCGCCTGTCGCCCAAAAATGTAGAGAGGTTAACAATGATCAAGATGAATCAGCACTTCATACCACCAGCTTACAAAATACGTGAATCCACACAGGAAGAAGAGGACACCGACTTAAGTGACAGAAGTTCTTCTCTGTTAGCTGACCTACTCCAGGTTCAATTCACAGAGTTTGAGGAGGAGCTCTACTTCCCTGACACCTTGGCCTGAAATGCTGACTTTTTTTTTTCGTCCTTATTCAATTTTATTCCTGTGTGTCTTTCTTTCTTTTGCAACTTTTAGCACAACAAAACTGTAATCACAACAAAACCATCAGCAGCACTGTATTCGTCTTATTTCCTTATTGAAGGTGCCGCTGTCTGCATTCCTGAAGTTCACAACTCAGTCATGCTCCTCTATCCTCCTCCTCCAGACTCCCCATATCCATTTCTCTCAAGGCAGGTGGCCGGATTACGCAGAATCAAGTAACTGTCGCTTCGTAGACGAGTCCCCTCAAAAGAAGTGGGACTGGAAATACTGACTATATGCTAACTGTGACTTCTAAAATTGGCACGAGAGGCTGCCCTGTGGGACTTCACTTGAATAAGATGCGGACAAAAAGTGGAACAGGTAATGAATAATGAGATGGCATGCAGTGGACAACACTGGCTGTCTGACTCTGATGAAAGCAATTGCTGTTTGTTTGTTGTGCATGAAATGAATCATATGTGTTCTGTTATTATTTAATCTTTTACACACTAAATGTAACTCAAGTCTATGCTGTTTTTACCATGTTTAATTCAAATTGTACTTCTACTGCAAGGGCCACTAAGTTGCATTTTTTAATATGGAAAATGTCCTTGGCCTCACTGTGTGTAGACTGTGACTGCATGAACAACATTGAGTTTGCCAATACCATGATGATGATGAGTCTTGATGATCAAAGTTAATATCTTTACAGTCATACAACTGGGATGGATGGATCATCATCGTCGGTTTACGGAAGAACAATGGCCATTTCATGAGTGGCAAACAGGTAAACAAGTCAACAACAACCACAGCAGAACTACATGTCTGTCTAGTCGTGGTATGGAGTGGCCGAGCTAGTGTAGTGTTGTTATGCCAGAGTCCAGACAGCAATTGCGGCTATGTGGCTTGCTGCATAAAATTAGATCTGCTTTGTCTGTGGCAAAGAGGTATGCTACATGGAGGTTGGTTCACTCAGTGGTGCCTGCCTTGACCGCCTGCATGGCCTTGTCCTGCTGTGTGCTTATTACTATCCTTCAAACGGAGACTCAGAGTACGCACTTTAGAAATGATGCTTGTATGTAATACTGTCGCCTCTGAAAGTGAAAGTGTTATTTTTGCACTACACACCGTACCTTACATTTTTTCTCCGTGGTGTTTTAATATCCCTTCCTTTTTTTCCATCGACAATTACAAGCTGGCTTTCCTTTTACCCTGTGCGATGGCGTAAACATTAACTCATGCTTACCATAGCAATCCGCAATTTCGCATCCACCAGGCAGGCAGTGGACAGTGTGTCTGGTCACCAAGATTGATCGACAGAGCGTCAGATGGAATGGAGGAGTACCGTGAACAAGAGGAATGGCTGGATGCATGCAAGTTCTCAAATTGAACAGGACAACTACAACATACAGTTACTGTATCCTCTTCACTTCCCTTTATCTTTTAAATAATATTATTGTTGTGAACTTCTATGAGTGCGACTTTGTGCATTTGCTCTCTGCTTCAAATTCATCCCTACAGCTATTTGATAAGTTTCTTTGCTATTTTTAACATTTTTAATGTACTAATACGTGTTTATTCTCTCTGAGGTCAGATAGGCAAGTGAAATTGCGTAATTACTGCAGCCCTGTACTGTGAAACTGTTTATTCATATTTAGTAAGTTGTAGTAACTACTACTTTTCAGTAACCTAACCATCCATTTAGCAAACAACTTCATGCATGCAGTGTACTTCCTTTATGTCCCTTAAAAGATTTATGGATATCTTCGTATCCAAAGATTTATTTTTCTTCATTTGTTGTTTGTCCATTTGTGTTTTTTTTCCTCTCTCCACAAAACGTTCCCAAAAACCCCCATTCCCATCCAATTTTCTAACCCTAACCCTCTTCCCCCGGGCTGTGTGGTTTTCATTGATGTGTGACAGACTAAATGACAACAATAATTCCACACACTTGCTGGGGAGGATAAGGTCAAAGCAACAGAAAATCAAGTTCAAGGCCGGTGAATGAATCCGAGGAAATATTCTTATTCTTATTCTGCTTGACACACACCAATGAGTATTTGCAAATCAAATCAGAATTTCATGTGCGCCATCGAGTTGATTCATCATCAACAACATCCTCTTCCTACACGTGACGAATGCTTACGCTGCTGTGTCCTTTACCTTCAGTACTATTTCTTGTAGTATCCATACTCCACGCAACTAGTACTTATATTTTGAATACTTTAGCATTGCTTAGGCTATAATTTATGGCACTGTTCTTGTGTACTGTACTATCTATCGTACTGTTCTAATGCTCCGCTCAGGCCACTCAATGTTTCATTTTCTTTTTTTTATATGCTGCTACTGCCAGTGTGTACCACTACTACTACCACCACAACGATGACATTTCGCCCGTCCAGCATTCCATAGCCAACCTTAATCGCCATTTGCCAGGCAGCCAGCCCTGTGCCTAGCCCTATTCTCAAACACAAATCACAGGTAAGATAAGCATTTTGGGGGAGGAATAATAATGGAGTAGGAGGAGAGGAGAGACTGACGGTAGTACTAGTAAAGTAGTAGGACAATTGAATTCACTAACTCTGTCAGTGGCACTTTTGTACAAATATGGGCAATTAGACAAATTGAATCAACCAGCCAGTTAAGTTTCAGGAAAACAAACGTACAGTTATACCCCCCTGCCTCCCACACAAAACAGTAAAAAAACACATATGCTATGTTTAAGTTGAAATAAATAATTATTTGAGCCCTAACAAAAATAAACTATCCCACAAGAAGACCCGACCCACCCCACTCCTTAACCCCAACCAATGTCCATGAAATCAGTCCCCAAAAGTCCAAAAACCCCAACGCCCAATTCCAACCCCCCAAAAGTCTTTAAAAAAGGGGCAAGGGACAGTCTCTCTACTTCCGCTGGTGGTGTCCTTTGGCCAGGTGGTCACGCTGCTCTCTCCGGAGGTCCTTGAGCAGGGATTTCAGCCTTGCCACCTCCTGCTCAAGGTTGGACATTCGCAGGGTCAATCGGTGCACACGAGCCTTGCACTTGCAGGTACTGTTGGGGGCTGTTGTTGTTTTTGCTGCTCGGCGACGGCGGGTAGCTGCCGGACCACGGCTCCATACCGCTGGAGTTTTGCGCTGACTGTATGACCCAGGGGCAGCGGACGAGGATGCAGCTGTCATGGATGTTGTTGACTGCGACTGCGAGTCATCCTCCTCCTCCTGGGCCACCAGCCGCCGATATTCGGTGACAATTGCCTCCAGCTTCCATTTCCAGGCCAGTATAGCCAATCCTTCCTTGTTAGTTTAAAAAGAGTATCTATATGAATTAAGAAAAACATACTGTAACCAATGCTCTTTAAGATTAACACAAAATAATTCAGCAGAAAGTTGTGTCACAGTAGCACTAGCAACTTGCAAGCACAGTATATAACATTTGTGGCATGTATCTATCTAACCTCCCACTTCGTCGGCCTCTGCTCTAACATTAGTGGGAGTTTCAGGAATTCTACTAGCACTATATGGACTCACTACATTAGACTCAGACAGTACACCAGTCTTCTTCTTCTCTCTGGTTTAGCAAAATTGGTACGTAAACTTGTAGAAGCCGGCACAATGCCAGCGCAGTCAACTTGCACCCTAGAAAAACAGACGCAAGCCATGATGACACAGACTTGCGTTACTGTTACCAGTCCAGTACATGCAGGTGGTGAAGCTCTTACTTTTCTATTACAGGTGACACTGGCCAAACTCTGTTACAAGAGCTACTGCTTAATTAATTTAACTTTCACCCTGCCCTGCCCCTGACTACTACAAAAGGAAAATGAAGAAGATAAATAATATGATCATCTATCCCTTCACAGGATATTTGCTTACACATGAGATGACTTTAGGTGCTTTGTTTTTGATTGAGTGAACACCAATAGGCCACACATGAATGACAGAGTTGTAAAAAAATTATTAACAGAGTTAGTGAGGGGTCCCCGTAATCGCCGAAAAAAGGTACTTGTGAGTTGTGACTTACTTGACTTGATAATGTGAACAATACAATAGAGATACACAATATATGCTGTGCTTGCAAACTACTGTTAGTCATGGTAGTATTCCGAAAAATTAAAGTACAACTTCTACTTTCCTCGGCTTTGCTATTCTGGCACGGACATGCAGTGTTACGTGCTCTTCAAAGTAACACTCTTCATCCAGTGACCGTCTACTCTGTCTACATACACCTATGCTATCTATGAGGAAGATACCATCCAGGCATCCATCCATTCAAAGTAAATGTCAATCATTGTTCTTAATGTCTCAACTGGACAAACCTTACTTTTTCTCACCGAAAAACAACCTTTTTATTTTATTTTGTAAACTGCCAGCCATGCATCCGTGCTTGCACACCATTTGAATTTGAACCAAAGGATATATTACGCACACATACAGTTTCTGTTTCACCCACCCAGGCAGTCCTCTTTTCTTTCTCCTTCCACCCATCCTTGCTTCAGCCTTCAACCGGCCATACATCAGATTCCCAGCCACCTCAGGCAGCATTCAAAAACACATATCATTCTTTGCCAGTCATTAATTTTAACTCGCTCGTCCTTCCTTACACCCTTCTTTCCCTTTTCGTTCATCCCATCCATCAAGTTCATCTCTGATCTGACTTGGCTTCTCGATAAAACTTTCACAGCTGAGTTGAAGTCAAATTTAGAGGAGGCCATTGGTTACTCGTCAACTCCCGCCGCTAATACTATTGCTAATGCGAAGTAAAGGGTGACTTCTTCTACCTGGTTGACAAAAACGTAGTTCTGAATTTGTAAGTCTTCTTAACAGTAAAGTGTTCTTTTATTGTACGAACCAACAACAAGAGAGAAAGGGTCAATAGGTCACTCTTGTACCCCTTAGAACTGATATATCTAAATAACAGAAGAGTACCAGGTAATCAAAAACAAATTCAGACTAAAATTAAGAACTGGAGGAATAAAGAATGAATTACCACCACCATCGAATAGAAGAAATGTGCTAAAGAAAAAGCACGAGGTGGGACAGAAAGAAAACTTAGTGAGGAAAAAGAACCCTCAGGCACCAACTGAATAGATTGGTTGCCAGTTGTCTTCATTGGGTCCTTGTTTGTGAATACGTGAAATGCTACGTAGTCAGAAAAAGAAGTGCTCAGTTAAAAAGAGTATGGACTACTCTCCAAATAGGAAAAATATTTTAATATAGGGGTAGTTCTAACTCTGTTAAAAACAATCGTGCAAAAGCGGACATATACAAGGTTGAGTTAATTTGAACCTAATGTCCTAGAAGGTCGACATGTTTCTTGCAAGAGCCTAACGTCAGCTCAGCATTCCTCAGGACCAAATCAACCCTGGCCTCATGTTAAGCGCTCACTGTAGCACCAAAACCATAAAAGGCGGGGTGAAAAAATATTTAAAGATTAAAATTACAAATTACAGTTATCTGTAAATTCATACACGCAAACGTCCATGTAAACCCTTGTCACAGTTGAGGGATGATCAATCTGTAAAAATAATACATTTTTACATGTAAATCTTTCAGCAGTTTCATTAGTAACTATTAATGGGCTCGCTTCAGAAGAATAGCTTAAACTGTATACACATAGTAGACCCCACCCACCTACAGTGATTGCGGAAATTCCATTGAGTTAACCTCAATTAGAGGAACTGCTGTACCATTTGTGGCAATCGATGAAAAAGCGCTAAATATATTTTATTTAGAGTTCTGCCAGATCTATATTAACCATATTGTGAAAAGCATTCATGAGCCTGACATAAATTATAATGATAAGAGGCCCCGAAACATTTCTCCAATGAGAGTGCCCGTTGAAAATACAGTGAAGTTAAAAACGTCTTCAATCCGGAAAAAACTCAAAACGCCATAAAAAGATCACTTACTTTGCAGTAATATGAGAATAGCCCCTTAGGTCCGTGGCAGGGGAAACCTTCACGTTCAGAAAATCTGCAATAAACACAACCGGGAGCGGAAGGTTTGTTATTCTCCCTGTGTGCAGCCATATTCTTTCGGAACTGAGGTTTCCGTTAAATGTCACACTGCCAAGGTTACCCGCATAGCTGCTTGGACGTCACGTACTTGCATCTGAGCGACTCCCTGTTGGAACACCTATTCCGTTCACATCCACGGCCTGTAAACACTGGGCCCGTGGAAGCGTCTTGGTTAAATGAACGCGAAAACGGCATTCGTTGCGTGAAAAGCACGTGACCACCGTACTGGGAGCGACTATGTCTTAAAGGGGAAGTTACTTGGTGATAAACAACGGCCCGTTTTTTTCTAAATTCAAAAGGCACAAACCTTTATTGCTGACTCTCAAATATGTCTCGTCCCTAACAAATAAATCTTACACTCATGCAAGGAAACTAACGTGTACCATGATGGAGTATTATTATTCAAAAAATTGGTTGTTGTCAAAAAAGCTCTCATCATTTCCCCACCTCTCACAGTAACAGTAAACCAAGAGAGGGTGAGAAGTACATATGTAGACCCCTATTGGTGTGGAACACTTTAGTAATAGCTCGTAAATCACCCAGCACTTTTATCGCTTGACCTCTCTCACTAGATGATATTAACGGGCAAGGTGATCTATCGACGCATCACGGAGCTCCACGGTATGTCATCATTTAACCTGTGTAAATGCGTAGATAAACGATAGATCCATCTTTGTTCCTTTTCAAAGATGGTATTTTCCCGGCCCTGTTGTATTTGTTCTATAATTGTCCATTTGATATCATTAGGACAAAGTCCATGTTCCAGGGAGTGGGTGGTTAGTTTTGTCGTTCCTTTACGGCATCGAACATTACTGCGGTGTTCGCAAAGGCGCAACTTTATATTGCGGGTCGTCATTCCCACGTACTGCATATCGCAGGGGCATGTAATTAAATAGATGATATTTGAAGTATTACAATTTGTATGTCCCCTTTGGTACCAGAGCTTTCCAGCTTCCAGACTCATTTTCTTGGTGGCAGTTGTCAAATGACACACGCTGCAGCCACCACATGGGTAATGGCCAACAACGGGGGGCAGGCCCCAGGCATTTAAAACACTGTTATCATGTGTTTGATCTGCGTTTTTCGGACGAGTATGTACAAGTGCATCCTTTAAACTTCTCTCTTTTTTGTACGAGAACATGGGATTTTGCCACTCTCGTCCATTACTGTTCAAGAATTGCCAATGTTTACTGATGCAACGACTAACAGCATTTGATATATTGCTGTAAGTTGTCACACAGGTCAATGGGGTTTCAGTTTCTGGGTCCCTGACATAATCCTCCAGTAGGGCCTCCCGTGTTTGAATACGGGCCCTCTTGCAACTTTGTTTTAGAATTTGGGTAGGATAACCTCTACTACATAGCCTGTGTGTGAGATCTTGAGCTTGTTTCTTAAAATCTTTCACATCAATACAATTCCTACGGATACGTAGGTACTGACCAAACGACAAGTTAGTCCGTAAGGGACAAGGGTGGAAACTCAAAAAATGTAACAAGTTATTATTGCTTGTTGGCTTGTAGTAGGTTTTGGTGGTCAATTGATCTCATACTTTGGTGATGGTAACATCTAAAAACACAATGGATTCCGGATGGTACTGGTCAGTGAATTTCAAGTGAGGGTCACAAGTATTGACCCAATCAAAAAAGTCCAAGAGACTTTCCTCGGACCCTTGCCAGATTAAAAAGCACATCATCAATGTACCTCTGCCACAGGAAAACATTGAGAGCGTAAGGGTTCGTTGCTGCAAGGATGTGACACTTCTCAAAATTAAAAACGTACAAACCTGCTATACTAGGGGCAAATGTACTGCCCATAGATGTCCGTGTCTTCTGAAGGTAAATTTTATCTTGATATTGAAAAAAATTTCTTTTGAGGGCTAGTGTGGCGCAATCGATGACAAAACTGCGGGAAGTTGTATGATCCCACTGTTCCTGATCTAGGACATCAGCCAAAACCTTCAGAGTGGCATATTGTGGAATGCAGGTATACAAACTCTCTATATCTAGAGAGTCTAGGAAGCACGGTTCTTCTGGCATTTGGACATTTAAAAGCATAGATAGTAAGCTTTTGGTGTCCTTAATGTAGGTACTTGTAGCCTGGATTAGAGGCTTAAAAAAGAAGTCACAATACTTAGATAGCGGTTCCAGTAGGGAACCTATACCCGAAACAATTGGTCTTCCGGGTGGGGTAAGACAATTTTTATGAGTTTTGGGTAAACAATAAAAGTACAGTATCTTTCCTTCAGAAGTCGTTAAAAAGTCAGCTTCCTGCTTACTGGTGAAACCATCACGTTCCGCTGTCATTACAAGTTCAAGTATTTCATCTTTCGGAAAAGGGGAAGGATCTTGGTCAAGGACCAGATAATTACTGGTGTCATCGAGAAGGCGTCTGCATTCCTGGTCATATGCAATAGTATCTTGAATAACGATGCCACCTCCCTTGTCAGCACTCTTGATCACTATATTGGGATTCTTAGCAAGGGAATCAATGGCTTTGTATTGGTTTGCTGTCAGATTTTTGTATGGTCTAGGTTCCTCCATTATTTCTACTTCATGAAACACCGCTTGTTCAAAAGCTATTAGTTCAGCCGGCATCTGATGTGCGAGGGGTGTGAAAGTAGACTTTTTTCTGAAAGTAGTGTCGTTGGTTATGGTCTGACTCTCATCTTGGTTTTGGTGTTCGAAGAATACCTTTAGTCTGATATTTCTAAAGAAGTCGTTCAGCTTACAGAGCAATTTGAAGTGGTCTAAACGGGGTGTTGGAATAAAACCCAGCCCTTTTTCCAAAACTGCTGTTTCATCAGTAGTTAAAGTCACTGATGACAAGTTCGTAATCAGACTCTCTGGTTACTGGGGCCTGCCCTCTGCTCCTGAGTCTTGCTCCGTGTGTTGTCGCCCACAGACTCTGGTACTTGCCAATGAACTTGGTTCATTCCTCTCCTCTTGCCCCGTCCCCTCCGGCCAGACCCTAAAAAATGTTGTGGATACATATTGGATTGAAAGTGTGGTGGAGGAGGAGCAAAATGTAGATTCCAGGACATTTGGGGGGGGGGGAAAGGGTTGATTAAATGGGTTGGGAGAGAAACCCCCAGCTCCTTGTTGTGGATAAGGCAGCCATTGTGGGGTGTTTTGAATCTTCCCGCCTCTACCTCTACCACGTTGCTTATTCCCTGTGCTCCCAGCACTAGAACCACTAGAATACGAGTCATCCGAGGTGTCAGAATTGTAGTTAGTGCGATTAGGTGGTGTATATTCCGCACTAGCATACGGATAAGTTTAATGGTATGACCATTTTTTAAAATCTTTCTGGAATTTTACAACCTTAGATTGAGCAAGGTTATCTTTGTAGTCATTGAGCTCTTTGTTAAACTCTTCAAGTTTCTTTTTGAAACCCGTTACTGTTGTTTTTGTATGGGTCTCAGTTACCTGTATTTCCACTAACAAGGCCTCCGAAGGGCGCAAGGCCGTTTTTATAATCAAGAGTGCCCAGTCATGTGTACAGTGCCAGGCAATCTGTGCCCATTCTTTTCTAAAGACACTATCTACTAGAAAGATACGAGGAGCGTTAGTCACTAGAAGACCTTTAGGAGCAATCTTATTTGTCAAATACTCCTTCATCATAGTGCCATGTAAGAGGGCTCTAATACGACTACGTTTCTGTTCTCCTAACTTATCCCAATCGGATGTTTGCAATATGGCTTGGGCAACAAGGGGATCTGCGAACAGCGAAGGGTCGTTAAGTATGGCGTCTGCCTCCTCCCTCGAAAAAGAGAGGCATGAATCCTCCATCATGAAAAAGTGAACGGTGCACGTCTCAATTGGAGAAAAAGTTATTGTTTAAAAAGATTAATATATATACTCTCACAGCTGTGCGCTGTAAAGCATGAACCAACAACAAGAGAGAAAGGGTCAATGGGTCACTCTTGCACCCCTTAGAACTGATATATCTAAACAACAGAAGAGTACCAGGTAATCAAAAACAAATTCAGACTAAAATTAAGAACTGGAGGGATAAAGAATTAATTACCACCACCATCGAATAGAAGAAATGTGCTAAAGAAAAAGCACGAGGTGGGACAGAAAGAAAACTTAGTGAGGAAAAAGAACCCTCAGGCACCACCTGAATAGATTGGTTGCCAGTTGTCTTTATTGGGTCCTTGTTTGTGAATACGTGAAATGCTACGTAGTCAGAAAAAGAAGTGCTCAGTTAAAAAGAGTATGGACTACTCCCCAAATAGGAAAATTATTTTAATATAGGGGTAGTTCTAACTCTGTTAAAAACAATTGTGCAAAAGCGGACATATACAAGGTTGAGTTAATTTGAACCTAATGTCCTAGAAGGTCGACATGTTTCTTCCAAGAGCCTAACGTCAGCTCAGCATTCCTCAGGACCAAATCAACCCTGGCCTCATGTTAAGCGCTCACTGTAGCACCAAAACCATAAAAGGCGGGGTGAGAAAATATTTAAAGATTACAATTACAAACTTATCTGTAAATTCATACACGCAAACTTCTGTGTAAACCCTTGTCACAGTTGAGGGATGATCAATCTGAAAAAATAATAAATTTTTACATGTAAGTCTTTCAGCAGTTTCATTAGTAACTATTTATGGGCTCACTTCAGAAGAATAGCTTAAACTGCGTACACATAGTAGACCCCACCCACCTACAGTAATTGCGGAAATTCCATTGAGTTAACCTCAATTAGATGAACTGCTGCACCATTTGTGGCAATCGATGAAAAGGCGCTAAATATATTTTATTTAGAGTTCTGCCAGGTCTATATTAACCATATTGTGAAAAGCTTTCATGAGCCTGACATAAATTATAATGATAAGAGGCCCCGAAACATTTCTCCAATGAGAGTGCCCGATGAAAATACAGTGAAGTTAAAAACGTCTTCAATCCGGAAAAAACTCGAAACGCCATAAAAAGACCACTTACTTTGCAGTAATATGAGAATTGCCCCTTAGGTCCTTGGCAGGGGAAACCTTCACGTTCAGAAAATCTGCAATACACACAACCGGGAGAGGAAGGTTTGTTATTCTCCCTGTGTGCAGCCATGTTCTTTCGGAACTGAGGTTTCCGTTAAATGTCACACTGCCACGGTTACCCGCATGGCTGCTTGGACGTCACTTACTTGCATCTGAGTGACTCCCCGTTGGAACACCTATTCCGTTCACATCCACGGCCTGTAAACACTGAGCCCGTGGAAGCGTCTCGGTTAAATGAACGCGAAAACGGCGTTCGCTGCGTGAAAAGCACGTGACCACCGTACTGGGAGCGCCTATGTCTTAAAGGGGAAGTTACTTGGTGATAAACAACTGCCCGTTTTTTTCTAAATTCAAAAGGCACAAATCTTTATTGTTGACTCTCAAATATGTCTCGTCCTTAACAAATAAATCTTACACTTATGCAAGGAAACTAACGTGTACCATGATGGAGTATTATTATTCAAAAAATTGGCTGTTGTCAAAAAAGCTCTCATCATTTCCCCACCTCTCACAGTAACAGTAAACAAAGAGAGGGTGAGAAGTACATATGTAGACCCCTATTGGTGTGGAATACTTTAGTAATAGCTCGTAAATCACCCAGCACTTTTATCGCTTGACCTCTCTCACTAGATGATATTAACGGGCAAAGTGATCTATCGACGCATCACGGAGCTCCACGGTATGTCATCATTTAACCGGTTTAAATGCGTAGATAAACGATAGATCCATCTTTGTTCCTTTTCAAAGATGGTATTTTCCCGGCCTTGTTGTATTTGTTCTATAATTGTCCATTTGATATCATTAGGACAATGTCCATTTTCCAGGAAGTGGGTGGTTAGTTTTGTCGTTCCTTTACGGCATCGAACATTACTGCGGTGTTCGCAAATTCGCAACTTTATTTTGCGTGTCGTCATTCCCACGTACTTCATATCGCAGGGGCAAGTAATTAAATAGATGACATTTGAAGAATTACAATTTGTATGTCCCCTTTGGTACCAGAGCTTTCCAGCTTCCAGACTGAATGTCTTGGTGGCAGTTGTGAAATGACACACGCTGCAGCCACCACATGAGTGATGGCCAGCAACGGGGGGCAGGCCACAGGCATTTAAAACACTGTTATCATGTATTTGATCTGCGTTTTTCGGACGAGTATGTACAAGTGCATCCTTTAAACTTCTCTCTTTTTTGCATGAGAACAGGGGTTTCTGCCACTCTCCTCCATTACTGTTCAAGATTTGCCAATGTTTACTGATGCAACGACTAACAGCATTTGAAATATTGCTGTAAGTTGTCACACAGGTCAATGGGGTTTCAGTTTCTGGGTCCCTGACACAATCCTCCAGTAGGGCCTCCCGGTTTTGATTACGGGCCCTCTTGCAACTTTGTTTTAGAATTTGGGTAGGATAACCTCTACTACATAGCCTGTGTGTGAGATCTTGAGCTTGTTTCTTAAAATCTTTCACATTACTACAATTCCTACAGATACGTAGGTACTGACCAAACGGCAAGTTAGTACGTAAGGAACGAGGGTGGAAACTCAAAAAATGTAACAAGTTATTTTTGCTTGTTGGCTTGTAGTAGGTTTTGGTGGTCAAGTGATCTCATACTTTGGTGATGGTAACATCTAAAAACACAATGGATTCCGGATGGTACTGGTCAGTGAATTTCAAGTGAGGGTCACAAGTATTGACCCAATCAAAAAAGTCTAAGAGACTTTCCTCGGACCCTTGCCAGATTAAAAACACATCATCAATGTACCTCTGCCACAGGAAAACATTGAGAGCGTAAGGGTTCGTTGCTGCAAGGATGTGACTCTTCTCAAAATTAAAAACGTACAAACCTGCTATACTAGGGGCAAATGTACTGCCCATAGATGTCCCTGTCTTCTGAAGGTAAATTTTATCTTGATATTGAAAAAAATCTCTTTTGAGGGCTAGTGTGGCACAATCGATGACAAAACTGCGGGAAGTTGTATGATCCCACTGTTCCTGATCTAGGACATCAGCCAAAACATTCAGAGTGGCATATTGTGGAATGCAGGTATACAAACTCTCTATATCTAGAGAGGCTAGGAAGCACGGTTCTTCTGGCATTTGGACATTTAAAAGCATAGATAGTAAGCTTTTGGTGTCCTTAATGTAGGTACTTGTAGCCTGGATTAGAGGCTTAAAAAAGAAGTCACAATACTTAGATAGCGGTTCCAGTAGGGAACCTATACCCGAAACAATTGGTCTTCCGGGTGGGGGAAGACAATTTTTATGAGTTTTGGGTAAACAATAAAAGTACGGTATCTTTCCTTCAGAAGTCGTTAAAAAGTCAGCTTCCTGCTTTGAAGGTAATTTGATCTTGATATTACATGCCCCTGCGGTATGAAGTACGTGGGAATGACGACACGCAAAATAAAGTTGCGCATTTGCGAACACCGCAGTAATGTTCAATGCCGTAAAGGAACGACAAAACTAACCACCCACTCCCTGGAACATGGACTTTGTCCTAATGATATCAAATGGACAATTATAGAACAAATACAACAGGGCCGGGAAAATACCATCTTTGAAAAGGAACAAAGATGGATCTATCGTTTATCTACGCATTTACATGGGTTAAATGATGACATACCGTGGAGCTCCGTGATGCATCGATAGATCACTTTGCCCGTTAATATCATCTAGTGAGAGAGGTCAAGCGATAAAAGTGCTGGGTGATTTACGAGCTATTACTAAAGTGTTCCACACCAATAGTGGTCTACATATGTTTCATAATCTTTTATTCGGTTACCACTTGTTTGCAACCATAAAAAGTACATAGAAATGACAATAAATTAAAAAAGAATTCAACAAAATCCAACAAAAAATAAGACTACCCATTACGTAACAAATCTAAAATAATATATGTGGAACTAAAAAGGATTAACCAAGAGCATGATGAATCTTGATACAAGCTTTTAAAAAGGTAGCTATGCACTTTGCAGAATATTCTGAGTCCAGGAGCTGTATAGACAAAAATGCTGGGTAGCACGACCTTAGACCATTTAAACGGAGAAGTGGTAAAATCCAAGTCTTTCGGGGTAACTTATAAAATTTACAGAAAAAAATAATGTGAATTGTTGACTGGATAGATAAACCGTCACACGGACAATTCGAGATGGCATTTGACCAGCACTGTGTTTGGGGAAAAGAAACTAAACGAAAAAAAGAATAAAAACGAAATCTTGTCAGGAGATATTTCTCATGGTTGGACAAATAAAACGATAAATACGGTTGCATGCCTTTGACAGACTGAACTGTGCACATTTGAGAATTGGAGGGTTTTAAAATCTCGGTTGAGCCACGAAGGTCTCTTAGATGGTCTATACACATCCTCTTTAGCTCTTTTCTCGAGATATCCTCCATACTGGGTGGGTCCTCAAAAAAGGAGGAGCGACCGAGATCTTTAAAGAAATTACCCACATAAGCTAGCCATGGAATCCTTTTCCAGTTTGTTAAATCCATACAGTCCATGATCAGGGAACGTGTTAGGTGGCACTCATCTATTGTCCAAATACGGTGCCATAGAAGAATTGGTAGGGTGCGAATGGTATCGATGACATAGTCCATACCTAGCTCATTATGGGATGCGTATGTCGGGGCGCTTTGTGGAAGCGCCAGCAGGTACTTGACAAACCTGTTCTCGATCGTCTGTATAGGATCGATTGGACCATAACCCCAAACTCCCGCGCCGTAAGTGGCTACACTGTGGCACTTTGCATAGTAGATCTTAAGCAGTTCCGTAGGAGCTGGTTTCCCAAGTTTTCTAGAAAAGGAGACCAGGGCCATTGTTGCTCTCTGAAAAAGAAGTTTTCTACTAGCCGTGGCCTGTCACCAGCTTAAGGTGTCATCCATCAGTATGCCTAGGTACGGGTAAACGGATGTATTTTCCAGCCTTGTTTTTTCAACGAAAATTGTTTTAGGGTTCTTGACCCTGGGACCAATATGCATAATAAAAGTCTTTTTTATGTTGATTTTTAGGCCAAGAGAGCCCATAAAAGAGCAGTATTTAGTAAGTTGTTTTTGGAGTTGGTTCAGCGTTCTAGCAAGGATGACCGAGTCATCTGCATATAGCAGTGTTGGAATTGGACGGTGTTTGATCTGGGGTAGATCCTGGCTCCCTTCTAGCATGGCCGCTTCAAGGCCGTTGGTATAAAGATTGAACAAGAAGGGAGCCAGTACGCATCCCTGTCTGACCCCTTTTCTGATGGAAAAAGATGGGGAAAGATCGCCATTAACCCCAAATCTGACACACGCCGTTGCATCAGAGTACAGTTCTCGGAGGAAGACAATGAGGGCTGGGTCCACCCCCAGATCCCTAAGGATTTCCCAAAGTTTGGAGTGGAGGACGCAGTCAAAGGCTGCGCTGAGGTCTACGTACACGAGGAAGATGTTACCCCCTTTGGCTCCGGCATACTTCCCTATCAAAAGGGCAAGATTCAGGGCCTGCTCCACACTCCCAAGACCCTTCCGGAAACCGTTTTGCAGGTCGGTCATGATGTTATTACTTTGGGCCCAGGCTTGAAGTCGGTCCAATACCACCCAACCCGCCACTTTACCCATGGAGTCCAGGAGGGAAATGGGCCTGTAGCAGGCAGGATCGTTTCGATTGCCCTTTTTGAAGATGGGTAGCAAAATAGATGTCGACCATGATTCTATCAGCCCGATTGTTGTTGCTGCCGCCAAAACCTGGGTAAGGAGTGGCGACCACAGTTCAAATTGATGCAGGAAAAAGTCCAGCGGGACGCCATCGGGCCCAGGTGCCTTGCCAGATTTTGACGCTTTAAGGGCTTTGGTGACCTCCGCATGATTAAAGTAGATGTTAATTGGGTAACTACTGCTCCCCAGCTTGCTTCCCTCACACCGGTCTTCACCAGAAGGGTCAAATTGGCAGTTCCCAAAAATTTTTGAAAAATGGGTAACCCATTCAGCTGCTGATACTGCAACATCTAGATGCGGTCCAGTCGTTAAGTCTGCCAGAAAAGGGGATCTAATAACACGCCAGAATAGAATGCTGTCTTCGTTATGACAGCTGTCGTGTAACTGCGACCAAAGATTTTGTTTGATTTCCCTCCTGCGTTCTACTCTGGCTAAATTATAAAGTTTCCTCAGGTTGGAAATTTCCAGAACGTCCCTCGTCGTTCTGCGGAGAGCTGCCTTTAGGTTGGAAAGAGCCTTACGGCACTTTGTGTTAAACCATCTATCATAGGAACACTTTTTATTTTTATGCTTGCCCATGAGCTCCTCCCTGATTATCGCCAGGAGTTTCTGGAAGCTGGCCATGTTTGTTTGGGGGGATGAATCTGCTGCTAAACAGTCTAAAACCCAGGGACTAGCCTTTGCGAGAACCCTCTCTGTTAGTACGGCTGGATCTATCATTGCCCATTTCCCCGAGTACCCATTCACCTTACTCATTAATGAATTTTGTGTTAACAGGCTAGTGGCGTTAGACTGTAAGGAAACATTTTTAGGCACAACTGTGAAACTAATGGGGAAATGGTCGCTGGTAACATCTGTCCCTGTTTGAAAATTTGCCACTTGTCCCTTCAGACTCTGGGAGGACAAGATGTAGTCAATAGTAGTAGAGAACCCCCTTCCATGAAAGGTTGGTACAAAATCAGTCGGGGGTTCTACGAGATCATTAACAAAGTCAAGCTCTAATGAAAAGAAGGACTCATTAAGTTTATTACCACAAGTGGATGTGCGAAGTGGGACAGTGGACTGCCGAATTCATCCAGTAGGCCACAGTTTCCACTTTTGTAGTTAGTGCATAGTGAGAGATTAAAATCGCCACCCCAGACCACATATACTGGGGTTGTCGAGAGCTTGTTACGCAGGGTTATTAAAAAAGTGGTAATTTCATTAAGGATATTCATGCAAACTGTTGTTTCAAGATTATTGTAAAAATTTACCAAAAGAAAGGTACTAGTATTATTAAAAGTTAATTGTAGGATTTGATAGCTCAAATCTTCTTTAGACCTACTTATAGTTACATATGTACTTCTCACCCTCTCTTTGTTTACTGTTACTGTGAGAGGTGGGGAAATGATGAGAGCTTTTTTGACAACAACCACAGACCTTCGCCTTGCTGTTCTTCCTACAAAGATTTTCCACTACTTCTCGCGGAACCCGCTTCGCGGGTCCCGCATCGCCCAGGCTGATCATACCGGAGTCTGGCCCCTGCTGGGTGAGTGACAGGGCTGCGAGCGCTGGGACCGGGACTCGCTTTCCCAGGAGTCCCGGCAATCCCGAGGCCGAGACACCTGGCCCGCTCTCCCTGAACGCCCCGCCCTCACTGTTACGTTCTCACGCCCATAAATAACGGAGAACCCCGCTGCGCGGGAGCGCGCGGGAGTGCCCGGGGCTAAGCCCGGGCAAAGGGCGGGCCCTCTGTGGCCCTCAGAGGCCCGAGGAGTCTGGGCTGGGCCCGTCCCCCTGTTCGTTTATTACATCATTGATCGTACTGGGGGTAAGTTTACTCTGGACTTTCATTTGGCGGCGTCCCTACCCATTACTAATGTCATTACCAGTACTAAGTGTAGACGCTGAAATGTCGGAAAAAACTGGGGGAGTGTTCAACGGAACTTTGGACAATTATTTTACTAAGACCCCCACTGATGTCCACAAGGAACTCACCTTAGCGGAGCGGCGAGCGGAGCGCCGCCGTTCCATAGAAAGTATGAAGAATACGTCCCTGATTGAGCCACCCTTATTTGCTGCTCCTACAATTGAACTGAGTCATAGAGACAATAATAGCGTAATTATATTGGATAGCGGGCCTTCTGTACCCAGAGATTGTACTTCTACTTCTAGCACCGGCCCGAAGTCAACTGTGAAAGGCTTGTTGTCCTCTAACCCTATTGGCTCTCTTATTGTAACTAAGGCTCTGATTACTCCTATTCCAAAACCAGGTAAAATTACTATAAACAGAGCGAAGAAAATCCTGCCGCAAAGAAACTTCGGCCCACCCCCTACTAAAAAAAGGAGGAAAAGGGGAGAACCACATAAACAAAAGCTGAGTAATGCAGACTTTGGCATTAAAGTAAAGGTCCCCATAGGGAGTGATAAGGCCCCAATAGTTGGTCCGGACGTATTAGTACCAGTGCCAGTATCCTCACCCCCTATACATTTAGATGAAGAGACTGGTACTGATACTCTCCATGTTGACATAGAGCCTCAAGTAATATATAATAAGGTCACTTTGGAAAGTATCGAGTGTATAATCAGGAGCTTTTCCTTAACAATTATGGAAAGACTAGAAAAGATGGAAGAAAGATTGGGGAAAATAGAGCAGGAACTGGGAAAAAAGGAGGCCCCTCGTAAGGCTGCGGCAAACATCGCCGTGCAACTTCCTACAATGCCTACCCATACTACTACTTTAGTTCCCCCCCTGTACTAAACTTAACTTCTGCTTCACAGAAACGCCCTGATAATTTTGCTATTTAGGTATCACTTTTAACAATGGAGGTATATGGTCCCATGAGATGACTAATGTTAGGGCCAAAATGAGTAAATGTGCATTTGGTATTTTTAAGTTTGCCTCTAAACTGGGCTCAAGGCGCATATTTGATATGATGTATATCTACCGTCACAGATGTGTAGCTCTGGCCCTCTATGGGTCAGGGGTATGGGGACACTGTAATCATAACATGATCCAAGTTGAAGAAAACAATTTCATTAAGAAACTCCTCTGTTTACCACCTTCAGCCTCCACCTGTTTGATCCATCAGGAGGTTGATCTGGAGCACTTATCAGATCTTATTAGCCTTAGACCCCTACTGGTATGGAGGCCCATCTGGTTTAAAGAACAAACTAGTTTTACGAGGAAGATTATTAATGACTGCCTCCACTTGGACAAGTATAACCTGATTCCCTGGCTCAAGTATATTGTTTCCTCATTTAAAGAAGTTTTCAAGCTGGATGTCCGAAAAAATCCTTCCAGTGTATCGGACATCCCAAAAAAGGAGTGTATATGAGGGCCAAGGAAAAAAAACGTAGTGCTACCACCAGCCAGTATTCCACGCATAGTTTTTATAACAAATACAACCTGGCCGAATTTGGTCTTGCCAAATATTTAAAAATGGTAACTTTACGCTCACATCAGTATGTACTTACCAGACTACGGATGGGGTCTGTTTACTTGCTTGTCGCCTACCCACATATCAAGTCGCAGACCGTAGTCCCATGCCCATGTGATGGGACATCAAAGCAGAGTACTGAGCACTTTTTATTGATTTGCCCCTTTTACCTCCAACTTCGTATTACCTACTTGAAACCACTTTTTAAGAAATATAAGATATCTTCTATGAATTCGACCATGAGCCTTTTATTTTCTCTTGTTGAATCTGATGTGTGCTTTTTTACCGCTGTATATATTTTAAAATCAATATCTGTTAGGAAATGTATATCTCTGTAATGTTTAACATCTGCTAAACCAAATATTTTAAATGTCGTTATGTGATGTACTGTATGCACTTTTATGATTATTTTTAAAATGATCGAATAAAGTTTTTGAATTGAAATTGAATTGAATAATAATACTCCATCATGGTACACGTTAGTTTCCTTGCATAAGTGTAAGATTTATTTGTTAAGGACGAGACATATTTGAGAGTCAGCAATAAAGGTTTGTGCCTTTTGAATTTAGAAAAATACGGGCAGTTGTTTATCACCAAGTAACTTCCCCTTCAAGACATAGGCGCTCCCAGTACAGTGGTCACGTGCTTTTCATGCAGCAAACGCCGTTTTCGCGTTCATTTAACCAAGACGCTTCCACGGGCCCAGTGTTTACGGGCCGTGGATGTGAACGGAATAGGTGTTCCAACGGGGAGTCGCTCAGATGCAAGTAAGTGATGTCCAAGCAGCTATGCGGGTAACCTTGGCAGTGTGACATTTAACAGAAACCTCAGTACCAAAAGAACATGGCTGCCCACAGGGAGAATAACAAACCTTCCTCTCCCGGTTGTGTTTATTGTAGATTTTCTGAACGTGAAGGTTTCCCCTGCCACGGACCTAAGGGGCAATTCTCATATTACTGCAAAGTAAGTGGTCTTTTTATGGCGTTTCGAGTTTTTTCCGGATTGAAGACGTTTTTACCTTCACTGTATTTTCAACGGGCACTCTCATTGGAGAAATGTTTCGGGGCCTCATCATTATAATTAATGTCAGGCTCATGAAAGCTTTTCACAATATGGTTAATATAGACCTGGCCGAACCCTAAATAAAATATATTTAGCGCTTTTTCATCGATTGCCACAAATGGTGCAGCAGTTCATATAATTGAGGTTAACTCAATGGAATTTACGCAATCACTGTAGGTGGGTGGGGTCTACTATGTGTATGCAGTTTAAGCTATTCTTCTGAAGCGAGCCCATTAATAGTTACTAATGAAACTGCTGAAAGATTTACATGTAAATATTTATTATTTTTTCAGATTGATCATCCCTCAACTGTGACAAGGGTTTACACAGAAGTTTGCGTGTATGAATTTACGGGTAAGTTTGTAATTTTAATCTTTAAATATTTTTTCACCCAGCCTTTTATGGTTTTGGTGCTACAGTGAGCGCTTAACATGAGGCCAGGGTTGATTTGGTCCTGAGGAATGCTGAGCTGACGTTAGGCTCTTGCAAGAAACATGTCGACCTTCTAGGACATGAGGTTCAAATTAACTCAACCTTGTATATGTCCGCTTGTGCACGATTGTTTTTAACAGAGTTAGAACTACCCCTATATTAAAATAATTTTCCTATTTGGGGAGTAGTCCATACTCTTTTTAACTGAGCACTTCTTTTTCTGACTACGTAGCATTTCACGTATTCACAAACAAGGACCCAATGAAGACAACTGGCAACCAATCTATTCAGTTGGTGCCTGAGGGTTCTTTTTCCTCACTAAGTTTTCTTTCTGTCCCACCTCGTGCTTTTTATTTAGCACATTTCTTCTTTTATTGTACAACATATACACCCCTGCAGCCAGCCTACTCTGCAATCTCAAAAAGTGAGGAATATAATAGCTTACCACTGCCCGCCACTACCGTGGCATCCCCCACAGCAGTTCCTGCTGGCTGTGGCACCGCATCCGCCCCTGGAGTGACCACCTCCGCGATGGCCCCGGCACTGGTGGTGGGCTGTGCCAATGGTGTTACGCATAGAAAATATATTTAATACTTTTAGATGTCATATACACCACTCCCTATTTTATCTATGAATGAAAAAATAAGTTACTAGTACTACATAAACAAATTTAATAATTTGTGACTCTCTAGTCTAAACTAAACATTTCCCTTTCTTCAGAGAAACGTGTTTTTTATTTATGCTTAGCCATAACATGTGATGCTACACTTTTTGGCACAACTGATGAATGCTTGATTTTTATCACGCACCATTTTTCTCATAACACACAGAAGCTTCCCTTCTACGAACAAGAGCGAGATCATATGAATGTTAGTCGGAGTTGTCATCATCACCACCAAGACTTTAAGGGGTATATTATCAACAACTAGCGATAATTTTTGTCTCTAACTTGTTTAGAGACAAAAATTATCGCCGCACATCGGCGATTTTTATCGCAGATAAACCTTGCTATTAGCAAGGTTTATCTGCGATAAACCTTGCATGAAAAGTCAGCGATATTCATGCATTATCGAGCAAATGCTCTTAGCCATGTTATCCACCTCCCATTGGATAACATGGCTAAGAACTGCTCAGGGCAGGTGTTAGCTTTTGGAGATATTCGCCCTTAGCGCAAATATCTCCAAAAGTTGGTAATAGGAGATAGCGATGTTAGCGACTGTTTCCAGTCGCTAACATCTTGGCACGCCCACTTTGCATATCATTAGTGATAAATATCACTGACATGCAAAGTGGGGCCCATGATGGTCGCTATCTCCTATTAGCTGTCGCTAACTGGTGTTAGCGACAGCTTGGTAATAGGGAGATAATTTTATCTCCGCTTTCTTGGCTTTTAAAGCCAAAAAAGCGGAGATAAAACCCCTTGATAATATACCCCTAAGTTCCAACCAGGTGAGGGGTCTCCAACAATTACTGTGTAAATCAGCCACTGTTGAGTTTTCATGAGTTCACCGTTTATCCTCCATGAAAATAATTTTAATAAATGTTTTTAATGCACAATTGAAAATTAATATACAGAGTACACACAGAGCTAGTTGTTTTACTTTTAATAAAGCTTTAAAACTTACATAGACTCTGTGGTTTTTGGTCATGAGTGAGTGAGTGAAAGGGTTAGCAATTTGCAAGCATGTGTCCGTGACTCTGAGAGGTCGGGACTTTGACTCCGTAGTCTGATGTTCTGGGTTGTATAATCATTAAGGGTCATCGCTGCATTCGGGAGCTAAATAATGACCCTGACACACTAGCTAGTCAGTAACAAGATTGGGGGTTCAACTTCTGTTACGACTGAGGTACTGCGCCTATTATCACCAATGCCCTATTTCTTGTCCATAGTTCTGTATGTGCAGAATAGTCCCTGCAACAGTAGTAGTATGTCCTCCTATCCAATCAAAAAGTAAACTAGTATCTTATTATTGGTGGCCATTGACATTTAATTGTTGGGAATTGTGAAAGCATAAACATTTAGAAGACTTCAATAGACATTATGGACAACCCAGAGGACTGCACTCTGCCTAGAGCTATTACTGAATAGGAGTTTTGTTTAACACCTTTTGCCAACTGTGCAAGCTTAGCTAGCTACACAGACAGACTAATAATAATCTAGTAGTAGCAGAGAGAGTCATGGTTGAGGCAGGATAAGAATTTAGAAACAGTCTACAAGAAGATCAAAGACGATTTAGGAAAAAATAGAATTATGAGGAACGTTTGGAATAAATAGGTGCTGTAAAAGATACTGAAGTATAATTATAATATTAACATGAATACTTACTGGGGCCAGCAGAGGAGCCCTCGGCGGACCTATCCTGGCCTTCCTGATCCGCCTGCGCTGCTACCTCCTCCTCTGTCCTCTTACCCCTGGGGGGAGCTGATGTACAACATGAAAGAAAGACTCAAACATGGATGATTGTTGTTAACCAATTCAAACATTTAAAAAAACCAATAACAAATTATTTTGGGAAATAGACAACAATTGCACTAAATTGATTGACCTACCATTGTCACTGAGGTTCGCTGTCCAAGGAATGGCCACGGGTATCACAGAAGAAAATTTAGCATTCCCTGTTGGTCTAGTTGCTACTAGCAATAGACGTAGGATTAGATGGCCAAGACTAGTGGAGAACCCCAAAAATATCCAGAGGCTATATGCGGCTGTTGTCCCTGTGCTTGAAAAAGTTGGGGATCTCATCCCTCAGTTGCCCTCCCCTGATAATCTCTCCGTGCTCGGGGATATTCACTCTGAGCTTTGTTCTAACCTAGCGGAAGTACTGAACCCTGTGGCCAGGACGAAAAAGGCCAAGGGGAGAAGAGCCTCATGGTTCAATGCTTCCTGCAGGAGAGCAAAGGCCGACCTACTGGAGTCTCTCAAAACCCGGGAAACCCCTAGCAAGATTACGGAAAAGCGGCTGGCCTATAAGTCTATCCTCCGCAATGCCAAAATAGAATGGGACCATGACAACTGGTCTGAAATGTCGGCTGCCCTTGCACTTCGAGATGCCCAGAAATTCTGGCATATCGTCAGGCACGGCTCAGCTGAACCTATAGCGGCAGTAGATGCAAATATTGCTTCTGCTGTGTGGGAGGATCACTTTAAAACTTTGTATAGCGCGCCCCATCTAGATCAATTGGGGAACCTTCCCGAACCAGCAATGGTCGAACCCCCTGAAAGTACATCCCCGATGGATGGGTTTACTCTGGAAGAAATCACTGTGGCAATTTTGGGCCTCGCTGCTGGAAAGGCGCCAGGCCTGGACAAGCTCCCAGGCGACCTCTACAGGCACGAAATCAAGATGTGGGCCCCGTATTTGAGGGTGCTGTTCAATGCAATTTTGAGCGGCATGTCGGTCCCCCCAACTTGGCTGGGGGCAGAGATAGTCCCTATATTTAAGAGGGGCTCGCCTCTGCTCCCAGCCAATTACAGGCCAATAAGCCTGATAGACGTTTCCCAGAAGCTCTTCACCAGGTTACTTCTGGATCGCTTGTCGGAATGGATGCTGGAATATGATATTCTGAGTCCATTCCAGGCGGGGTTCAGAAGGAAGGTCTCCACCACAGACCAGGTCTTTCGGCTCGCCCTCATCTTTTGGAAAACGGTACAGCTGGAGGGTGGCAGCCTCTACACTGTATTCGTGGACCTGAGGGCGGCCTTCGACCTGGTTCCCCGTGGGAAGCTCTGGGAGGTGCTGGCCAAATTGGGTGTCCCTAAGGGCTTGTTGGAGATGATTATTCGTCTCCATACTGCCAACTTTGCTCAGGTGAGGTGTGGCAAGGAGGGGGCACTGTCGAACCGGTTCCCCGTTGACAGGGGGGTAAGGCAGGGTTGTGTGCTCGCACCGACCCTGTTCTGCCTCTATGTCAACGGGTAATCTCCCACCTGAATGGGGTTGTCAATTCTGACGCTCCCAAGTTGGCAGGCAGCAGGGTGCCGGCGATTATGTTCGCTGACGACACCCTGCTGCTTTCAAAGTCCCCAATGGGGATCCAACACGTTTTAAACGGCTTTGTGGAGTTCTGTGGGGAACACGGTTTAGAAATCAACATCTTAAAGACCAAATATATGGTTTTTAACCCCCCATCAAAACTACGATCTAGCCCCAGCATCGGGCAAAGTAGACTCGAAAGGGTGCGAACCTTTGAGTATCTTGGAGTCATGTTAAATGAAAATATGTCCTGGAGCACACACCAAGAGAAAGCACTACTCAAATTGGTCCAGTACTCGGGAGGGGTAATGAAGCTTATGGGAAAAAACAGGTCACCAATCAAACCCGTTGGCCCACCCCTCCAGATCTATAGGGCACAGGCAAGGGGGGCTGCCATGTATGGTTGTGAGCTCTGTGGTCATGTAGCTTCCCCAGACCTGGTTAGAGAGGAGAACAAGTTCATTAGGCGGGTGGAGGCACTCCCGCCCAGCACGCCCCTTGTACCATTAAGGCTAGATCTGGGGTTGGGACCCCTTGGTGAAGAACTGGCACTGCGCCCCTTGGTCTATTGGCGTAGGCTGTGGGCAGTCCCCGAACTGATTAGCTATAGGCAGGGGCTTCAGGAGGTGCTTGCCATGCCCAATGCAGGGAAAATTAAATGGCTTAAATATATTAAAACTGAGTTGGAGGGTCTAGGCCTATCGACACTCTGGTCTGATCCTTCATCCGCTTGTCCTTTAATTCCCAAAAAGAGACTGGCAAAGGTTTATTACGACAGCAAAATAGCGGCACTCTGTCATCGGCAAAACGTTGGGACACTCACAGAATCATTTTTACGCATCAAGGATATTTACAGCTTCGAACCAGCCTTGGACAAATTATATCCTGCCTTACTTAGGAAACTCTGTTTGCAATGGAGGCATGGGACCCTTCCACTTGGAGCTCTAACTAGTAAGTGGAGCGAATCAGCAGTCAGCTTATGCCCGGCTTGCAGAGTGGCTAATGAATCTGAGCTCCATATTATTTTCTTCTGTCCGGACTACAATGCGACCCGCAAGAAATGGATTGTCCCTATATGCAGGAATTTGGGGTTTGCAGAGTGTCTGGCCGCGTTTAGAGTGCTGAAAACAGACTTGTCGGATCACATTGTTTTTGCAGTGGCTAAATATCTAGGTGCAATGTGGTTTCTGAGAAGTCAGTGCCTCAAAGCTGGTCATTGATTTTTACGCAGTAAAATGTGATACCCTGTATTATTGAACATTCCTATGGTCTCTGACGTATCTTGGAATGTTTTAATGTTTTATTGTTTTTACAAATATGAAATGGATACTAATTTCTTTTATGGTGATAAATTACCGAAATAAAGATAACAATGAATGAATGAATGAATGATTGACCTATCTGATGTGGTCTACTAGGATATTAGTATTGCTGGATTCGCGGACCGTCTACTTGGAAAGTTATGTAACTCACTAAACCAACTACAAAAAAGTTATACTAGGACTGGCAGGCAGCATTCCGCAGCACGCAAAGTGACAGACACAGTCCATCATGATTGCAGACCACTAAAATGTTTCCTACTAAATAACCAGTCATAATATACTCAAACTATCAATCCACCACCACTAGCTCTTCTTTGTGGCAGGAGTACAAAGGAAGGACTGGACTTGAGTCTCTAGTGTCTAGCATTACGCAGTTCTGTAAAGTACACTCATACATAATCACCCAGGCCAAATGAGCACAAAATTGAAAACAAGTAAGCATAGCAGCACCGCCAGTAAGCAGGCGAGCACCTGCAATCACAGAAGCTTTTGAAACATAATTTACCTGAAATGTAATTGGCAGCATTCTTGCTCTTCCGAAAAAACTAATATTTGCAATATCATGACACAGAGCAGGAGAAAACAATGTAGTGATTAAATAGCTTCTAGTACTCACCAAGCCCAGGGATCTCGACGCCAAGCAGGTCGAGCAGGTCTTGTTCCCGGTACATGATGTCGGACCACCGATGCTTCGCCTGGTTGTAGGTGCTCCGGACCCCGGACTCCCGATACATGGCCCGGCACACCTTACCCCATAGCTGGCGATGCTCCCGGAGCCCGTACCCGGTACCGGGCTTGTCGCCTGCCGCCAGCCGTAACGGTCTTGGGGAGGTGGCGCTGGACAAAGAAAAGCAGTGCGGCCACCTCCACCGCGCTAAAGATCTCCCTGGGACTAACTGTCTCCCCCCTTCACCGCCCGCAAGGGAGCCGGCTACAGGGTTCGGGACCCTTCCCCTTCAGGTTTTTGCTGGCTCCCTTTGCCATGGTCCTGGACAGTTAAAGGAAAATAAAATAGGAAAGAATAGGGAAAAAGTAAATGAAAGAAAAGAGAATTTAAAAAAGTAGTTTTAAAGTAACTGAAAGTAGAAAAAACACAAAATATAGATGTACAAAAATACAGAGATAGATAATGAGCTCAGCTCTCCGGGAAGGTGGCTGACGTGAAGGAGTTGTTAATGATGTTCCGAAGATGGGAAGCGATGATGGAGTCAGCTTTGTTGAAGATATGATGGGGACATGGGTCCGAGGGGGAGCCGGAGTGGATGGAGTTCATGACGTTGGTGGTGTCTTCAGTGCTGATGGGGGTCCAGGCGCTGAGGGTGGTGGTGGGGGTTGTTGGTTCGGTGACTGGAGGCGGAGTCTGGGGTCCGAAGCTGTCATGTATATCTGCGATCTTACGGTGCAAGAACGTGGCGAGGGAGTTGCAGAGTTCTTGCGACGGTGTGATGTCGTTGTTGCTGGCGCTGGGGTTGGAGAGCTCTTTGACGATGTTGAAGAGTTCCTTGCTGTTGTGGGTGTTGTTGTCAAGTCGCTCTTTGAATGATGTCCTTTTGGTGGTGCGGATCAGCTGGTGGTGTTTGCGGGTGGCGGTCTTGAGGGCTGTCATGATTCCTATAGTTCGTTCGTGGCGCCAGGTTTTTTCGAGGGTTCGACAGGATTTCTTTGATTCTTTGAGGGCGTCTGTGAACCATGAGGTTTTCCTGTTGCTGGATATTGCCGGGGGGTTCTTCAGTGGTGCCAGGTTGTCGGCGCTGTTGGTGATCCACTGTGCGAGGTTGTGGGCTGCGTCATTGGTGTCAGCGGTGTGGGCTGGCGGGTTGTGGCTCAGCAATGAGAGGAGCTGGTCTGTGGTGATTTTGCTCCAGCATCTGCGGGGGATCTGTTGCATGCGGTGGTGGGATGAGGTATTTTTGAAGGTGAAGTGGATGCATCTGTGGTCGGTCCAGTGTAGTTCGGAGGAGTGGCTGAAGGAGATGTGGTTGCTGGAAGAGAAGATGGGGTCGAGCGTGTGGCCAGCGATGTGGGTGGGTGTGTTTACCAGTTGCTTGAGACCGAGGTTGGCGAAGTTGGCGAGTAGGGTGGTGGTGTTGTTGTCGCTGTTTTTCTCCAGGTGGAAGTTCAGGTCCCTGAGGAGGATGTATTCTGGTGAGGCTAGGGCGTGCAGGCTGATGAAGTCGGCGATGGTTTTGCTGAATTGTGTGCATGGGCCCGGGGGTCTGTAGATGAGCGTTCCTCTAAGGGTGGTCTTGGGGTCGGTGTGAATCTGGAAGTGTAGGTGTTCGGCATCGGGGAGTGTGTCTTCGGTGGTGGACGTGATGTTGATGGTGTTTCTGTGGACGATGGCGATTTCTCCTCCTGTTTGGTTGGCGCGGTCCTTACGGGTGATTTTGTAGCCGTCCGGGATGGCTATGGCGATGTCGGGGGCCGAGGTTTCCGTGAGGAAGTCGACGTCCGGTGCTGTTGTATCGAGGAGGTCCCACAGTTCGACGGCGTGCTTGTGGACGGAGCGTGTGTTGAGGAGGATGCACTTGAGGTGGTTGTTGTTGTTGTGGGGTCCGGTGGATGGTCTGCAGGATAGGAGACAGGTGTATTTGCAGGCTTGGCAGGTGAAGGGTCCATGGGTTCGCTTCAGGGTGGCTCACTAGCAGGCGGGTGTTCGTCCGGTGTTGAGTGCTTTGAGGGCAGCAGAGTTGTATCTCAGTCGGGTGCTCTGGGAGCGGCGAGGGCCAGGGGTCCTGGCGCTGGGCGCGGTCCAGACGCGGACGGGCGCAGATGGGCTTGCCTTAGGCGTGCCTTCGGTGCGCCAGTGGCGCGCGGTTGCTGCGCGGGTTCCATATGAGGGGCTGTGGGAGGGAGGAGCAGCTGGGAGGCGGGAGCGGGGTGGTGAATGGGAATGGCGGGGGGCGGGGCCGCGGGGAGCAGCGGCGGGAAAGACTAAGGGGAAAACAACAAGGCAATACGCGGGGAGGGGGCACAAAAGTAAAGAGGGTGAGGAGAACCAGGGGGCACAAAGGGGAGAAGACACAGGGGATGTGCAGAGGGGATAAAATACGAGTACAATACAGCAGAAACGATCGCACTCACAAAGGCAACAGTGACGGGGCAATACCGGAGGGCAGGGGACTCACACCATCAGGCGGCGGGGCGAGGCGGCAATGAGAGCGGGGAAGCACACGTGTTTCCTAGCTTTCTCAACCTGTGGACAAAATTGATTGGACCAGTTCCATTTCTGCCTTTGGCATATGTTAGAATAGACAAAGGCAGTTTGGTGAAAAAGTGACATAAATTCTCCAAAGGTGTCCTTCAGAAGCATTTCCAGACCTACCCCAGTCAAAGTGGCTAGGTCATTGCCACCACAGTGCACAATTATGAGGTCAGGGTGCTGGAGATGCAAAAAGGGTTTCACCAAAGGCATCAATTGGTGCCACTTTAAATCTCTCTGTCCAATCCATTTAATTTCTACATTTGGTAAACCTAGGTCTTTTTGAATTCCTTGGTGTTACACATACCTTTGGGTCCAGAAAATATAGCTGTGTCCCAAAATCCACACTCTAAGCATCTTGAAGGGAAGTCTGGATGCACTCAGATGGTCCCTGTAAATGAAGTGGCAGTTTGTAAACAAAGATTTGTCTAAAATGGTGGATAACATGCAGTGTTGAAAAAAGAAAAGAAATGATTGTTTGTTTGACAACAATCTACACTGAAAACTAGGGTGCATGTTTCTGTTTTTTAAAAACATGATTCATATTGGTTAACAAAATTTGATTGAAAAAAACATTACATAGGATAAGTTGGTATATTGAAAAGTCAAGCACACTTGCTGTTTTGATCAGCAACATTGTGTGATCGACTTTTGACCTGTGTGCTCAGTTAAGTGTTCCATGAAGTGTTTCTATGGTAACAGGAAAAAGGCAGAATGGGGGTAGGGTTGACATTTATGTCATTTGGAAAGGATTGAAATGTGTAACCAATAGAAATGTGTGTTTGCTTTTGAATTAATGTGGGAAGTAATGTGATTTGATTTGAAGGTGTATATGTGTTCAAAATGAGAGGCACAATGTGCCATTCTTTGGTTCTGGGGAGAGGTGTTCAAAACAGATATTCTGTATAAGAAAATCTGCAGTGTGACTGATATACGTCTTATTCTACAAAAAAAATTGAAAGGGGAGTTATTAATTTATGAGGGAATGTATGTGGTGCATTTTGATTTTAATCAGACTAATGTGTTTGTCCTACTAAAGTGCAGGGAATACTTTTTTTTCTCTAGAATTTTATTGTGAGTGAGTGTGCATGTAGAAAGCATTCTGAGATAAGCATTTTTGTATTTTATGTGTTTGCAGACAGATAACTATGCTGTTTTCTGATATTTTGGTAGAATTAGAAACCAGTTATTTTTTATTCATTTGCAAAAATGACTCAAGTTTCTACATTAAAATGCAGTACTCATTCTAGAATATGAACTGTGTTTTGGTAAAATGCAACGGATCGTGTTGTTTGTCTAGAATCTCACAGTGAGTCTTGTGTGCATTTAGGAGTTATTCTGATAGAAGCACTCTATACTAATGTGCAGTAGAAAATGTTGTGAAATGTGTAAAGTCACCTAAAGTCTTGTTAAGTGGTACATTTGTTTTGGTAAAATGCAAGGGATAGAGTTGCTTGAGTAGAATCACACAGTGAGTCTGTGCATTTAGGAATCACTCTGAGAGAAGCATTTTGGTAGTTCATGTGTTTCCTGACATGTAATTGATTAAAAATGTATTGTGTTCTCACATTTTTGTAGAATTAGAAAATAGTCGTTGGTTATTCTTTAGTCATTGTCTAACAATTCCAGAAGGAATAACTTCAGGATTCTGGATTTAGCAGAAGGACTGGAGGGGGTGACATTAAGACTTTTGTTATTGATATTCTGACTAAAGCATTTCCCCAGGTTGCCTTGGCGTCTGTCTGGGAGGCCGAAATTCAACGGGTCCATAGGGACCCATTCCAGCTAAATCCAGGACGGAAGAAACCTAGGGAGATTTTGGTGTATATCCACTTGTATTCCCTGAAGAAACAACTACTTGGGGCTGCGTTGAAGTTCAAATCTATCCAGCTACAAAGCTCAACTTGTAGAATAAGGTCTGATATTTGTCGTATCACAGAGGACAGAAGATGGGAACTTGGCAAGCGGATAGACTCACTAAAAGTATTAGGCATGTAAGTCCAATTAAGATTCCCGGCCTTCCTGAAAGTCATGTTGGACAATAAGATGTACAACTTTAGATTACCAGAAGAGGTGGACAATTTTTTGTTACATAAGAAATCAGCAGCTAAATGAGAGTGAAGTCTGGGGGTTTGTGAAGGGAGCTCAGTAGAAAATGTTGTTACAATTTTCTCTATTTTTTTTTAGGTTGTTGGGCCTGGTCCCAAATTGGCAACATTTATTTGCCAAGTAATAGTCAGGGAGCGTTCCCTAGGGTGGGGTGGGAGGATGGTGGGGTGCTACACGCATGTGGGTAGGGAACATTGGGGAAAAAAACAAAAAAATATTCTAAATATGACCTCATATGACTTAATTTTCATCTGCAGATACAGTCTGGGGAAGAACGAGGATTATGAGAAGGGATATACCTGAGGTAGAATCCCTTGAGATTCTAAGTTGGAACGTGAATGGTTTGAGAGTCAGGAGAAGGCAGCATCTGGTTCTGCAACATCTTAAAGATAATCCGGCTAAGAATATTATGCTTCAAGAGACACACCTGCTTCAGTCAGAATGTAGGGCTCTGTTTGAGAAGCTAAGATGGGTGGGCAAGGCAAGGTAATAGCTTCTGACCAAAAATGTTGTTCAAAGGGAGTGGTTATAATTATTAAATCAAATGCATAAGTGGAGCTTATTAAGTCACAGGCAGACAATAGGGGGAGGTGAGTAATTGCGGAGGTGAGGTGCCATGGTATTAAATATACTTTAGCCAAATTGCCCGAATGAGGATGATATTGACCCTTTGAAAAACTTGTGTTTAGCTTTGGTGGATTTTGAAGCCCCCTTAATCTTAGGAGGCGATTTTTAAAGTTCTGCTTAATAATGATTTAGATAGATCCTCACCCAGAACACAAATTGCGGTGCCTCATGTAAAAGCTTATTTAGTGATAATGTTAAAAAAACCTCAACCTCTGTGATGTTTGGAAAAAAAATGGGAGAGGTGAAAGAATATTCTTTCTATAGCAAAAAGAACCACCACTATTCAAGAATTTATTACATATTTATTGACCTTTCTGAGTTATGTTCAGTAAAACTAATTAAATATCAGCCGATCCACATCTCGGATCATGGTGCTATGTTTTTAAACCTGGATCTTCCTTCTGTGCCTATCTTGAGGAGGTGGACCTTGAACAGAAGATTCCTTTTGCAACCTTCAACCCCTGAGTTACTAAAGAGAGAGACAGCTACCTTTTTTCAACATAATATAGATTCGGCCCCTCTGCACATAGTGTGGGATGCCTTTAAGGCCTGGCTTAGGGGGACCTTGAAGGGGGCGGTTGTTGGCTGGGCCAGATTGGAAAAAAGTGAGATCGAAGATCTAGAGAAGCAGCTAGCGTTGGCTGAGACAGCCCTAAAAAAGGGGCAGATGTCTGATGCGGAGGAAAAAATCCTTGCAGCCAGGGTAGAGGAGCTACAGATGAAGCAATTACGCCCCAAAAGTGGGAGGCAAGCAAAATGAGTGATTTTGACCGGGTGGAGAACTGTGGCAAATTACTTGCTATGAAAAGTAGAACTGACAGGTCCCGTAATTTTATTAATAAGATCAAGGTAGGAGCCAAAGTGGTGGAGGAAAAAAGGGATATTGAGAAAGCATTTGTGGAGTTTTTCCACAGCTGGAAAAGGGAGGAGCTATCGGTCGAGGATGAGGTTATCTATCAGTGGCTGTCTGAAAAACAACTACCAAAACTGGATCCAGCGAGTCAAGCAATTTTGACCCAAGATATAGAGGAGGGTGAAATATGTGTAATCTTAAATAAAACCAAGAAAGGGAAAGCAGTGGGTCCTGATGCAATCCCAACAGTGGTTTGTATGTTAATATCCGATGAAATTATTCCGATCTAGTTGAGGTTGTATAACAAGATCCTCAGAGGGAATTCTCCCCTGCCAGATTCCTGGAATGAGGCTGTCATCACTCTAATCTTGAAGCTGGGCAAGGACCCAACTCAGTGTCAATCCTATCGCCCTATACCACTACTAAATTGTGATTATAAGATCTTTGCAGGTGTATTAAATGCTCGGCTTAGCAAGATAGTGGGCTCAATTATTCATCAAGACCAAAAGGGGTTTTTACTGGGTAGGCAAATGCTAGACTTGGTGTACTCCTTAATAGGTTTGATTGACCTGGCAACAACATTAGGGGGCCTCCTGTCTATTATTACGGTTGACGCTGCAAAAGCCTTTGACCAAGTTAATTGGCATTATCTTAATAACACTCTAAAGGCTCTTGGTTTTGGAGTCAATTTTAGGGAAGTCCTTACAAAAATATATAATTCTCCCCAGGCTCAGATCTTGGTTAATGGTAACCTCACTGCGGCGGTCAAAATACAGCGTGGTACAAGGCAAGGGTGCGCCTTATCACCCATCCTCTTTGGTTTGTACATCGAGCCCCTGGCTCAAGTTTAAGGCAGAATGTCAATATTTCCCCTTTTAAAATCAAAGGGTTCACTAGGAATATTGCACTATATGCAGATGATCTTATTCTATTTTCCTCTAACGTTCATCCTACGTTATCTGAGCTATTTCCTGAAGTGCAATCTTTTGGGGAAGTGTCAGAGTATAAAGGTAACAGTGATAAGACCGAGATTATGGCTTGGAATACCCCAGCACAGGGGGTAAGGCTTTCCAAAGAACAAAAGTACTTGGGAGTGATAGTAACTCAGGATATAGGACAGATCCCCAAAATAAACTTAGATAAAGTCTCGCGTGTGGTGGAGATTTTACTGAAGAGATGGCAGATTCTTCCGTTATCCCATTATGGGAGAGCCAATTTGATTAAAATGGGTGTTCTTCACAAATATGCCTACCTTTTTAATAATATTCCCCTCGAATATGACAAAACTGCACTTCTGAAAATACAAGGTAAGATTTCTTCATTTATTTGGGCAAGAAAAGGAATTAGGCTGTCCAGGAAGAAGCTCAGGCGAAAGCTGGCTAAGGGAGGTTTGGGTTTGCCGGACCTTCAGTTGTATTGTTGGGCATACCAATTAAAAAATTGTCGGATCTTACTTTTGAAACCAGATAGCTCCCTTATTGGTAGTATGTTTAAAGTCATGCTTTCAGATATGGATGAGGCAGGTTTTATGTACAAATTTGACGCTCCTAAATATTTTAAAAAGATCAGGCTTAAGACAGCTAAGGACTGAGTGTCGAGCTGGTTTAGGATTGCCGTATTATAGTGACTGGGCTCCAGTGTGGGACTCTCCAGGAACTCCAGAATGTCTCATAGATACTCTATCTCAGCCATTAAAAAAGGCTACAATGGAAGGATATAATGGATGGGAACATCTGTCATCCTCGGGATGTTTGGTGGAATCTTACTAGAGGAACTCTTTCCAGATTTAGATTTTATCAAATCTCTTCCTATTGTAAACGCCTAAGCCCCGAGAATGCCTCCATGGAAGATGAGCTGCAAGATCCAACGGTTAAAAAAAAAGAAGTAGGGCGTTGGTATCAGCATCTTCTTGCGGCAGCAGAAAAAAGAAATGGAGCGTCCATACCTGGTTTGGGAGAAGTGCTTGCCAAGTGAAGACCTGGACAATTTATAGCAAGTATCTCTGGACATTTTATATCCATTGATTAAATCTGCTGCACTCAGGAAAAAACATTTGTTCACACTGCACAGGATTTAATGGTCGCCCATGAAGCTCACTAAAATAAGGGGAGGTGGAGAGGCTAACTGTACGAGATGTGAAGCTCCGAACGCGGATGCTGTTCACATTTTTGCGGCTTGAGAGGTCGTTGTATCTATGGAGATCATATGAGGGGAAAAAAAGAAAAAAGAAATTGTTGTCCAATTGGGAAAGAGCAAATGGTTCCTAGAAATGCAGAAGAAGTGATAGCTGATGAGGTTCTAGGCAGACGTCCTAAAGCCCCAGTGTACACTTGGGATTGTAGTAGTATGTGTAGTGTACGACAAGAATCTATTGATAAATTACGCAATTTCTTACAAGCATATTGTAAAAATGTGTTAAAATAAAGATTAAGGTGTTCCAAGGACTAGACTCTTGCAGAGTGAGAAAATATACTGGTTTGCAAGGTCATTCTCTGGCTTGTCTTTCTAGGAAAGTATGTCAAAGTGTTTTTTACCATTTCAGGATGTTAGCAGTACATCATACTCAAATGCGGAAGTTAGTGAGAAGATTGTATTATGTAAAAAGTTCAGCACTAAAGTTAAATGAGTTGAACAGTGCTCTTTTGCATGGGTCAGTGTTAGATTTGAAAATGGTTTGTGATGATATTGAGTTTTGTTACTTTGGTCCTGAAGAAGAGAGTGAAGAAACTCAGACATTAATAGAAGAAAATGTTGTAGAGAATGTTGAACATAGCTGTACAAAAAATGTTGAAAGTGAAATTATAAAGTTTAAGGTGATTTCAGGTGAAAGGCCATATTTTTCTTGTATTTCTTGTCGCCGAACTCACTACAAAAATCAAACTAGGAGTGTTGATCTGTATTTAAAAAGTGAAAAAGAAAATAATGATACGTGGAAAGAATTTGCAACTTATTTGTTGGTAGAGAATTGTTTTGATTTGAGTTCTGATCAGCGTATTTGTAAATATTGGCATAACAAATTAGATGAGAATAAAATGCCCGCTAGAGCTGTTCATATTAATCTAGAGTTGGTTTCTATTCCTCCAGACTGATAGATTTAAACACGCATGAGTCTATTCTCATTCAATGTGTGCAACCGTTTCAGGCTATTGTTCGTATGGAGCCTAAAACAGATAAATTACCTCCTTCAGATTTACAAAGAGGATTAAAAGGAAGAATTGTGTATTTACTGTTAGATTTAAAGAAAAATATTGAAACTATTGGTGTAGAGAGTGTAGAAAGTGAACCACTAGGTATTCTTTTTAATGGTGTGCTGACTTAGAATAAGAAAATCTGGCAGGAGTTAGTGGATGCTAGGAAAGTGCAAAAGGCAACATTGTATTTCATAAAGAACAATACATACTATAAGAATGTTTATATGGGAGAAGAAGAAATAGTTTTAGCAGAAGATACTTAAACGTCAAGTGGAAAAAGTAGATATGTTAAGATGTGAAGAAATCTATGAACACTACAGTGTGCATCCACTTCATTCAAAAGAAGTGATGGGGAACACTATTGATTTGTTCCAAATGAAAAAAGCAAAAGGAACTCCTATGAGTGTATGAGAAGAGAGCTTGTAAGCTTGTTGTTTTCCGCAGTTGTTTCCAACAAGAAAAGGAGGACAATATGATGAACATCCTGTGCAGATTCCTGCATCTGAATATCGGACAACAAGATTATATGCAGAAGATCCAAGATTTCGGCATCCCTTATATATTTCATCTTTTGTTCGAAAGTGACTTGTCTGGACTTTCATATGCAGTCAATCATATTCTAAAAACTGAAATACATCTGCAAAATGTATTTGCAAAAGATTTTATGGATAAAGTGCACCAGAGAGATGATCATCTAGAATGTCAGCTCATTAATCTGATGGCATGTCAGTGTGGGACTAATGAATATTGGTACCGTCATCATGGAGAACTGAAATGTATGTTACGGAACTTAGGAACTCCAACATGGTTCCTTACCCCAAGCTGTGCTGAGTACGCTTGGGATGATTTGCTAGAATTTCTTCGAGAGGCAAGTTTTAATATAAAAAATATTGAATACAAGACACCTGGATAATTGTGCTCTTTGGATCCTGATAATGTGTGCAGGTATTTCAATCATAGATTTGAGGCTATGAAGTCTTTTATCTGCAATCAAAAAAAATCCTCCCCTTGGAGAAGTTGTGGATTTCTTTTGGAGAAAGGAGTATCAAACAAGAGGTGCTCCTCATATACATATGCTGTTATGGATTAAGGACGCTCCCAAATTTGGAACATATGCGGATGATACTGTTTTGAGTTTTATTGAACAATATGCAACATGTGATGTACCCAAAAGCACAGAAGAAAACAACTTAAGAGCACAAGTGTTACTATTCCAAAGCCACCGATGTGGAAAATACTGTCGAAGAAAGTACAAATTAAGGACAAGTTCTACACCAAAAGTCGTTTCGCATTTCCACGTCCTGTAATGTCCAAAGGAAGAGTGAACAGTTTTATGTCATCTTTGCGACATACTATCAAAAGAAAGTCTCCAAAAAATACTTACAACTTAAGAAGAAATGAAGAGTCAAACTACATAAATGACTACAACCCAGTTATTTTGTCCATGTGGAATGCTAACATGGATATTCAATATGTTGCGGACAATTCCATTGCTGTTGTTCGATATGTTACGTCCTATGTTACAAAATCAGAAAATACGGAATTGAAAGAAATGTGGGAAGAGATTTTTCACAAGAAGACTCTAAGTAAGAAATTATACAGTTTCAGTTTGAAGATGTTATCGCATCGAGAAATTGGAGCATATGAATGCTCGAATCGGTTCTCATCTGCAAGTCTATACTCCAAATCTAGAAGAATCCTTTATGTGAGTCTAGGTCTTGCAGCAATGCGAAATCGAGTACTGAAATCTGTACAAGAAATTGAATATTTAGCAGCAAAAGATCCAGATAGTACAGATATTTTGAAAACGAATATGTTGGACACATATTACCCAAACAGAAGTCATCATCTTGAGAACATGTGTCTCTATGAAGTGCTGCAAAACTACACTTTTAAACAGAATACTACTGAGAACATCAATGATGGAAAATATGGAATGATTGGATCCGAAGAATGTTTGGTAAAACATACAAAAGGAAATTTGATTATTCACAGGAAGCTGAGTTGCAGCACTGTTAATGAAAAGGTAATTTTACTAATTTTCTCTTTTGCTACCGTTCAAACCCTGGTGCTCAGAGTTGGAATTACTTGGAGATTTTCAGAGCTATGAAGATTCCTTCAATGCTTGTAAAGATAACGTGCAATGTATTGCTTTCGCAAATTTTGTGAAAATGTTGAACGATGAAATTGATCAAGAAAATACTATTGCAGCTAGGATTGCTAAAGACACTTCTCAAGACAGTCAAAGTTCTGCTGCGCTGAGTCAAGATCCACTAGGACAACCAATTGTTGAAAATGAAGCAGCAATCGCCATGAATAAGGTGGAAACAGTAATGCATCAAGCTCATGAAGGTGTTACAGACTTACCAAACTTGGAAGAACAACTAAATGTTGAATATAAAGAAATATATCAGCAAATGAGACAACAGATTGATCATGGATTTCTTCATGAAAAGAAAGAATGTACATGCTCATCTTTTCAACCTATCTGAAAGTATGTGAGTGGACAAGCTGGAACAGGAAAACGTTTCTTAATTAAAGTAATCACTAGTTATCTACAGAAAACATCAGAATCACATTTGGCTTGTGTTGTAACTGCTCCAACTGGGTTAGCAGCACACAACGTTGAAGGAATTACATTACATCGTTTACTGATGCTACCTGTGGAGCATGAAAACAAATTGGAATATCACAAGCTATCTGGAGAAGCTTGTTGTGAAGTTTCAAGAGTGCTGAAGAAAATGAAATGTCCGATTATTGATGTGGTAAGCATGGTCTCGAACTTAATGCTTGCTTTTGTGCATTTAAAAATGCAGCAAATTCTTAAAACAGAGTATGACGTGTTATTTGGAGGAAAACATGTCATAGTTTTTGGAGACCTGCTGAAACTTACTCCCGTAAAAGGACAACCAGTATTTAAAACACTTGCGCATGGATACACCAGAAAGTCTCTGGGTAGTTGTCAGGTATATGTTATGTTATGTTATGTTAAGTGCGTTTTGTAAAGCGCGCTGACACCGAAGCTTCCTGGCGCTCATAGACAGAATAGATGAGGGGGGAGCAGAGTTGGCGAGATCTAACCAGAGGTGGGGAAGAGGTGGGTTTTCAACATTTTCCTAAAGGTCAGGAGGGAAAGGGAGGATTTAATGGGGAGAGGGAGAAGGTTCCAGAGTGCGGGAGCCAGGTGAGAGAAGCGGCGACCGCCGAATCTCTTGGTTTTGCTCTTGGGGGTGATCAGCAGATCTCGGTGAGCTGATCGAAGATTGCGTGTGGGACAGTGAGGGCGAATGAGGGATTTTAAGAAAGCGGGACCAGGGCAGTGAAGTGCTTTAAAGGTGAGGCATGCCACCTTGAAGGCAACCCTACGATCGACTGGGAGCCAATGAAGGCACGTAAGCAGAGGCTTAGCTGATTGCCATCTGGGAGTGCCATGAATCAGGCGGGCCGCCTGGTTCTGGACAACTTGGAGGCGTTGTATAAGATACTGCGGTAGGCCGTGGTAGATGGCATTAGAAAAATGGTATAGCAAAGCACTCTTACCTGTGTGTTCTCGAACCCTTACCTGTAAGGTGCTTGATAGGTTTTGCAGAGAAACTATGAGCCAAACTCCCAGAAACCCTATCCTACAACCTGTGATTCTTATAGTTACACTAGGGTGGAAGATAGCAGTTAGGGAGGGAGGCTGGAATCTGACGCTAGTGAGTTTTCTTGTAGTCGACCTGCGAAGCAATCAAGAAACTCCTTAGAATAGTCGTCCTATAATGTTTATCTACTTTCTTAATGAACAACTAACATATTCCGAGCTGTAACATCTAAAGGTTTCTACCTGCAATCTACCAAGGTAGGCTTCGCGTCCTGGGAGTCGTTGAGTCAGCAGGGTTGTTGTTTTATGGAGGTGTTGTTTTTAGAGGCTTGACTCAGTTGAATTTCGCCCCTTGGAACATGCGTTGAATAATGTTGTTAATATTTTAGTAATCTCCTGCTTGATGCCCTTCACGACTTCTCTCTAATAAACTAAAAGAAAATAAACAAAACACTTAAAACATTCTAACACTTTTGCTGCAGCTGTACACCTTGGAATAGTCCAATCATTTTGAGCTGACTGTATGTTTTTCAATTGTTCCTCTTTAAATTAAAGAGTGTTCTTAACTTCAAAAGGTTCAAAAAGTAAAGTCTTTGCTAGCGGTGGGCGCCTTTTAAAAGAGGGGTTTTACTTACCTTTCTTTCTTTCCTTTTGCAGAAACATCATGGATTCCTGATCAGACTCGAAGACTCAGACAGCGATGCAGAACCGAAGACTCTGAACAACTTGGAGCTCTGGAAAATCTCTGACGACCTCAGGTGAGTGTTTTCAGGCAAGCGCGATGTTCCCTCGAAGCAAGCTAGAAGGCTAAGCACCTTCTGTAAGTCCGGGTGTGGCTATCATACCCAGCCACACCCTAGGACGTCCGTTCTGCCGTATGCGTCATCCTTGCTTTCACGCTGTGTTCCGAACTTCACGCAGCGCGAGAGCATTGCTGACATGAACTCGTCCTGGAAGTTCCTCTAAATCTGGTTTTCTCAAAGAAAGAGGCATTGTTTCAAAAAGCGGGTTAAAAGACAAACCTTTCTGCATTTACTCTCACTAGATCAAAAGAAACCCTTGATGATATGTCGGTAATAGTACAATAGTACAAAAAGCATTGGTAAACACAATCTTCATTACGTTCAATAACATGCACTATCCACACTTAATTATACACACCAGGAGTGTGGGATGCATGTGACAGGGGCGGGTTTCTAAAGGGGTATAAGAGGTCATTAGATCTCCTTAGCAGGCGCTTAGGAGGTCCTCTGAGTTAGACCTCGGCAGTGATAAGTCCAGGAACAGCAGGATCATGACAGTACCCCCCCCCCCCCGTGGAATCCCCCCTAAGACCATAGGGACAGGTTTTGGTTTCTCAAGATATCTGACACGAAAGGTTTTTAGAATCCTTGGAGCATTTTTTAGGTTAGCAAGTGGTTCCCATGAGCGTTCTTCTGGGCCGTAACCCTTCCAATCTACTAGGTAAAATAATTTACCCTTAATCCTTTTTGAATCAAGAACTGCCTTTACTTCAAATTTTGGAATCCCGTCTACCTCAACAGCTGGGGCATGATGAAGTACTCTAGTTTCTGGGTTACATGGTTTTATCAAAGAGATATGAAATAACGGATTAATTCGATATGTTGCTGGTAACAGTAATTTCACGCTAACAGGGTTGATAACCTAAAATGTTTTATGGCATTTTAGTTTTAGATTTTTCGTTGCTAACCAAACCTTGTCTCCTACCGAATAAAGTGGTGGCTTAGAGCGATGTTTATCAGCGAATTATTTTTGTGTTTCCTTTGCGTGAGCCAAATATTGTTGGGCTTTTTGTTGGACAGTAACCGAATGATTAACATAATCAGTAACTACTGGGATTAAGGTTAAATCTTTACCTACTCCTACCATGTCTGTTGGATGAAAACCATGAACACAAAAGAAAGGAGTCATACCAATAGATGAATGATCGGAGTTGTTGTACGCAGATTCTGTAGCCCATAAAATATCAGACCATTTCTGGTCACAAGTAGCTAACATACAACGCAAGAATTGTTCAATAGTCTGATTTGTGAGTTCAGTTGGACCATCTGTTTGTGGATGATAACTAGATGACGTACGCACTTCCATGTTCAAAGATTTCCCCAAGTTTTGCCAAAAGTGTGAAATAAATTGGGGGCCTCTGTCCGAAATTACAACTGATGGAATACCGTGTAGTTTCACAATTTCCTGTACAAAAATATGAGCCATTTCTATAGCTGAAGGAAGCTTTTTTAGAGGAATGAAATGAGCGTATCGTGAAAAATGATCTACAACAGTTAGAATTGTGGTGAATCCAGTCTTGGTATGAGCCAATTCCACTATAAAATCAAGAGATACTGTATGCCATGGCTGTGGTGGTAAAGGCAAAGGCAAAAGCAAACCACTGGGAGCTCGATTAATTGCTTTGTTTTGGCTACAAACAGTACAAGTGTCTACATAACTTTGAATGTCTTTGAGCATTGTTGGCCACCAAAATCGTCTTTTAATTAGCTGATACATTTTAATTACTCCAGGGTGGATTGACAGAACCGAATCATGATATGTTTGTAATACACCTTCTGGAAGGACTCAATGGGGACAAACACCTGATCATTCATACACAATAGGTTTTCTTTCCATTTTAACAATTGATAATTCTTGCTCCAATCTTCTTTTGATTGTGTTTTAAGAGCATTTTCTATATCAGACAGGACATCAGAATCAATAAGACCTATAAGAAAGCGATCTGCTGGAATAATTGGATGAATAGTTTCTTGTTTTACATTCAAATCATCAATAATACTGATTCTTGATAAAGCATCTGCTTTATTGTTTCCTTTTCCTGGACGATAAGTGATGATAAAATCATAATCATTAAAGAATAAAGTCCAGCGCAATTGGCGAGGAGACAAAGCTTTAACAGATCTAAGTGATTGTAAATTCCTGTGATCGGTATAAATAGTTACAGGATGTCGGGCCCCTAGTAAGTAGTGTCGCCATTCCTTGAACACAGCTTTTATGGCCAATAATAACCTATCGGCAATGGCATAATTTTGTTCTGTGGGGGATACTTTTCTAGAGTAATATGCAATTGGATGCATTTGTCCAGTGCTTTTACTTCTTTGGGATAAAATACCTTCTATTGCAAATTGTGAGGCATCAGCTTCCACAATGAAAGGTTGAGTGGGATCTGGACGTCTTAGAATTGGGGCGGTAGTGAATTGATTCTTTAAATCTTGAAAAGCCAATCCTGTTTCTGAAGTCCACTCAAATTTCGTGTTTTTCCTTAACAATTTTGTGATTGAGTAATTCTTTGAGAGAAAATGTTTATAAACTGTCTATAAAAATTTGCAAACCCTAAGAAGCTTTTGTTTTGTTTTACAGTGGTTGGACTAGGCCATTCGATTATTGCTTGAACCTTCTTTGGGTCCATTTCTATGCCAGATGGGCTAAGGATGAACCCCAAAAAATCTACTGTGGTGACATGAAACAAGCTCTTTTCTAATTTTACAAATAAAGAATTTTGTAAAAACTGTTACAGAATGGCTCGTACTTGCTTTACATGCTCTGACTTTTCTTTTGAATAAATGAGAATATCATCTATATAGACGATACAACAGATGTCAAGAAAATCTCTTAAAACTTCATTTATAAACTGGAACGCGGCTGGAGCGTTGCCGAGTCCGAAGGGCATGACTGGATATTCGTATATTCCGAATTTTGTATGGAACGCAGTCTTCCATCCATCGCCCTTTCGGACTCTCACCAGATGATATGCTCCACATAAATCCAGTTTTGTATAAATGGTGGCATCTTTGATTTGGTCAAGTAATATTGGAATTAACGGTAGCAGATATCGATTTTTCACTGTCACATTATTAATTGCGCGATAGTCAATACACAAACGTAATTCTCCCCCTTCTTCTGGATGAAAAAAGAGGAGAAGAAACCGGGGACTTAGATGTCTGATAAAACCGTTTGCTAAATACTCGTCAAGATAGGTGCGTAAATGTTCATTCTCTTTCTCGGTTAGCGCATAGATGCGCCTACAAGGTAAAGGTGCCCCAGGAAATAAATCAATCTGACAATCATAGTCCCTATGAGGCGGCAGGGTGTTGGCCTTTTTTTATCAAAAACATCCAACAAGTCATGGTATTCCTCTGGAACTCCAGCAATTATCAGGACACTTTTTGACTCTTTTGGAAAATCATACCCTTGTATTAACAGTTCTGAGCCAGGGTATGGTTGAAAGCATTTGGCATGACAGTAATCTGATTTAAACAGTATGGTCCTATTAGTCCAGTCTATGTAAGGATTGTGAAGTACTAGCCAAGGAATGCCTAAAATTAAACCAAACTGAGGAGCATCAATACTGTCAAAGGTTATTTCCTCAACATGTTTCGTAGCACAAGTCATGTTTAATAATTCAGTATGATGTTGTATAGGTCCTTACCGTCAACAGCTCTAACTATCTCTGGAGAAACTTTCACTACTTTCTGTAAACCTAACTTACTGAACAATTGGGTATCTGTGAAGTTGCCTGTAGCTCCTGAATCTATCAAAGCATCAATAGACCAGGATCGAGTTTTTTCATTTTGTAACTGAAGCAAAATTTGCATACTAAGATGACAATGTGAGGCAGTTGGTGTCATGGAGGCCAAACTAGTGTGTGCACTCGGTAAACCGACCTCTTTGTCTACCGAGTTTTTTAGTTTTCTGACTGCTGTATGGCGACAATATCAGCAGTTTTAGTCTTTGGCTTTACAGGTCGAGTGGGACAATCTTTTACGAAATGTCCTGTTTTCCCACAGTACATACATTGGTTTAATTTCCTACGCTTTTCTTTTTCGTCCTTTGATAGAGGTCCTCTAATGGTCCCTATTTACATAGGTTCAACAGCGTCTAACTTAACTGTAGAAGATTCATAGCGTCTGGGCAAAACGGTGTTCGTGGGCTTAGCCTTCTGTTAGGTATATCAAAGCACTCTTACGTGTGTATTCTTGAACCCCTACCTGTAAGGTGCTTGATAGCTTTTTTGCAGAGAAACTATGAGCCAAACTCCCAGAAACCCTATCCAACAACCTGTGATTCTTATAGTTACACTAGGGTGGAAGATAGCAGTTAGCGAGGGAGGCCGTAATCTGATGCTAGTGAGTTTTCTTGTAGTCGACCTGCGAAGCAATCAAGAAACATCTTAGAATAGTCGTCCTATTATGTTTATCTACTTTCTTAATGAACATCTAATATATTCCGAGCTGTAACATCTAAAGGTTCCTACCTGCGATCTACCAAGGTAAGCTTCGCGTCCTGGGAGTCGTTGAGAGCGAAGTCTGGTCAGCAGTGTTGTTGTTTTATGGAGGTGTTGTTTTTAGAGGCTTGACTCAGTCGAATCTCGCCCCTTGGAACATGCGTCGAATAATGTTGTTAATATTTTAGTAATCTCCTGCTTGATGCTCTTCACGACTTCTCTCTAATAAACTAAAAGCAAAAAAACTAAACACTCAAAACATTCTAACACTTTTGCTGTAGCTGTACACCTTGGAATAATCCAATAATTTTTAGCTGACTGTAGGTTTTTCAATTGTTCCTCTTTAAATTAAAGAGTGTCCAAAAATTGTTCTTAACTTCAAAAGGTTCAAAAGGTACAGTCTTTGCTAGTGGTGGGCGCCTTTTAAAAGAGGGGTTTTACTTAGCTTTCTTTCTTTCCTTTTGCAGAAACATCATGGATTTCTGATCAGACTCGAAGACTCAGACAGCGATGCAGAACCGAAGACTCTGAACAACTTGGAGCTCTGGAAAATCTCTTACGACCTCAGGTGAGTGTTTTCAGGCAAGCGCGACGTTCCCTCGAAGCAAGCTAGAAGGCTAAGCACCTTTTTGAAGTCCGGGTGTGGCTTTTATACCCAGCCACACCCTAGGATGTCCGTTCTGCCGTATGTGTCATCCTTGCTTTCACGCTGTGTTCCGAACTTCACACAGCGCGAGAGCATTGCTGACATGAACTCGTCCTGGAAGTTCCTCTAAATCTGGTTTTCTCAAAGAAAGAGACATTGTTTCTTCAAAAAGCGGTTTGAAAGACAAACCTTCCTGCATTTACTCTCACTAAATCAAAAGAAACCCTTGGTGATATGTCGGTAATAGTACAATAGTACAAAAAGCATTGGTAAACACAATCATCATTACGTTCAATAACATGCACTATCCACACTTAATTATACACACCAGGAGTGCAGGATGCACGGGACAGGGGCGGGTTTCTAAAGGGGTATGATAGGTCATTAGATCTCCTTAGCAGCCGCTTAGGAGGTCCTCTGAGTTAGACCTCGGCAGTGATGAGTCCAGGAACAGCGAGATCATGACAGTAGTGTTGGAAATGTAAACATTTGGTCATATTTTGAATACAAGGAACTCATTACAAATATGCGACAGGCAAATGATATTGAATCCAAACCTATTCTTCAAGATATAAGAATTGGCGTACTGACAGAACATGGCAGAGAAGCTTTGCAGAGTCGATTACTATCCAATTTGTTTCCAAATGAAAATGTAGTTCCTGAGAAAATATATATCAAAATTGCAGAAAACAAATCTGTAATCTGCCTAATGCCAACTCTGCATGAGTGTTCTATATTCAACGAATTGTTAATGGAGCAATGGGCAAAGTTGTGTATTTTGTTAATTATCAAATAAAGATGGCATTGAATTCTTAAAAATTAAATTTGATCAAATTGAAGAAGTTAAACAAATTGGTCGTTGTTCAGTTAGTTTTTTGCTTGTTAAAGAGATATATGTCCGTAGAAAACAGTGTCCAGTTTCTCTAGCATATGCATTGGCTATTCATAAATCTCAAGGTTTAAATGTTGACAGTGCTTTGGTGAACATTGGAAATAAACAGGATATGGCATATGTTGCTTTGGCACGAGTCAGAACATTATCTGGTTTGTTTTTTATTGATTTTGATGACACAAAGGTTACTGCAGATGCAAACTAGAGTATAATAGGTTAAGAAAAACATATGCTCCCAATTTAGGTCAATATCCTGTATTTGAAAAGCGTGTAGTTGGTTGAAAAAGAAGATATGAGAAAATCTGTACTGAAGGTATAGAGAAGGGAAAAAAAGAAGATAATGATGTGATTGCAAGCAAAAAGAAAAAGGACACTGTTGAAGAGATTGTTGGTAATCAGTTTGAAAATAGTTCAGGTGTCAACTGCTATGCTAATGTAGTGGTCAATGTTTTTTTTTTCTTGAAGGTTTACAACAGTAAATTATAGAGAATTGGGACAAAAGGTGTTGTTCATTGTTGTATTGCGTTTATGAAAAATTGAAAACTGATCAAAGTAAAATACAAAGTGTGTGAAATTCGTAATCTTTTGGGTGTATGTTCTGGTTCTACCAAATTTACGCAAAATATCTAACAAGATGCTCAGGAATTTCTGATGTATATGCTAACCATATTGGAAAATGAAGGTATGCAAATTGAAAACCTTTTTGGCCTTTGTTATAAATGGGAACATCATTGTGAAAATTGTATGTATACATGTAGCACTAACATAGACACTGAAATATTTATATATTTGACATCGCCAGACTGTAAGTCAGTGTCTTTCAATAAACTAGTTAAAGCAGCAAATCAGAACATAGAGTGCCGCCAATGCGAATCAGAAATGTTGTCAACATTATTTATACAAATATATGGACAATATATCATTTTAATGATGCGCCGTTGTACAGCTGATGGAAGAAAATTAGAAACTTTAATAAAACATTTTGTAGAAAGTCAACTATCAATTACAGGAAGGACTTTTGTAGCAGTAGCAATAATTTTCCATGATGGTCCTTCCACAACATCTGGACATTACACTGTCTATCTAAAATGTGACAAAGGCTGGACACTTTGTAATGATACTCAGTTAGTTTTTAAACAATGTTTGCCAAACGAATTACCTAATACCTACCTAATATTTTTAATGCCAAAGTTTTAGGAACACATTTTGGCCTCTGATGAATATATTGATTTATGCATTAATACGATTTCTGTTGCAAAATTTCAATATAATGGATTTCAAGAATACTATTTGGCATTGAGGAAAAGTGTTTATTTGAATTACAGAGTTTTTCTTGCTCATTGTCTCGGTGTAAAGTTGTAAGCAAAAACATTTACTGTGTTTATAAATTTAAGTTATTAAATGTTCTCATCAGTAAGTATTTTATATATGTGTGATTTGTATTTTATGGTATTTCATTAAGGAGGATTTTTTTTTTTAAACAATCTTATTGATTGTTTTTTTTGTGCACGCTGTTATGTGATGAGTATGATTAAAATCACTGTTTCTAGTGAAATTCAATATATTCTAAGAACACCAAAAAAGGCAAAGAAAATAATTTGTGAAATGTAAAAATTATTCTGTTTTCTAAAAAGTATAGTACTATGTATTATAACTGTATTTTTTCTTCTCTTTTACAGATTCTAATTCTAAAGTCTCAAATGTATTCAAATGTATTTTTATAAAAAATGTCTAGCATTTTTCATTTATTTTATTGTGAAGGTAAGTTTAACTAAGTATTAAAATGCACAATATCCTGTGTTTGTACACAGGTGAAGAAAATGGAGAAGGACGCAGTAGATATATGTGGAAAGATGCTCTGTGGCTGTTTTAAGTTACAGGATAAAGTTAACATGAATACTGAGGGGCAGATCTAGAAGAAAGTGCCACAGTGTGTTACTGCAAGCCTTTTGGCTGCACCGCGCTGTGGCACTTTCAGAGTACAGGAATGCGACATATCTACAATGAAATGTCGCATTCCTGTGCTCTCCCCTGCACTGGTGCAGAAACAGCTGCCAAGCACCGGCGCAGGCACCTTGTAACAATGGTGCAAGGATGCCTGTGGTACGGGTAGATTGTTTTTGTGCAGGAAGGGGCACCTTCCTGCTCAAAAAGAATCACTAAAAGCTTTCTCCTCTTTCAATGCATGCTTTAGAATACAGCACGCATTGAAAGAGGAAAAAAAGAGGAGAAATGAAAACATTTCTCCTCGTTGCGCCTCCCTACACCACATATAAATTCCACATATATTCTTATACCATAGTGCAAGGGTGCCTGTGTCATCACATGGATGTAGTTTAAGCACCAGTGCAGAGAGAAGCACAGAGTTGCAATATATTTATGTATATATGTTGCATCCCTGTGGTTCGGAAGTACCTTAGCATGCTGTAGGTAAAGAGTTTACAGTATCATGCTACAGCACTTCCTTATTAGTAGTTAGTTAGCTCTGAAAATAACTTTTTTTTGTGTTTTGTACATTTATATATATATTTTGATTTTTTGAACATTTTCTTTTTTTTCCTTTTTAAAAACAAAGGAAAAAAAGTCAACAGGACGAACAAAACCATGAACTTTGAAGGAATTAAAAAAAAAACTAGCATCGATGGTTATCAATTGCTCTGCAAACCATGGGCTAGATGTAGGTAATTCCCATTTACAGACTCTTAAATATCGAATTTTACCGATTCGGTATTTAAGAGTCTGTAAATGGGAAGAGGGCAGACGTAGGTAATTCCGAAATCTGGAATACCGAATCTGTAAAATTCGGTATTTACCGATTCGGTAAATACCGAATCAGCATTGCCCATTGATTCCTATGGGCCTCAATGGGCAATACCGATTCGGTATTTACCGAATCGGTAAATACCGAATCCTGCAAGGGTGCAGGGGGTGTCACTTTGACACCCTGTAGCACCCCAAGTACGGGCTTGTGTGACATGTGGCACACATACATACCCTAAGGGCATGTCTGTGTGTCACATTGCACATGTGTGCATGTACAGATGTGCATGCACACCTGAATTCGGTATTTTACCACCCAATAGGATTGGGTGGTAAAATACCGACTCTTAAGGGCCTGTGGCACTGTGAACTGTGCCACCTACATTTGGAATTACAGAATCGGTATATTTACCGATTCGGTAATTTACCGATTCGGTAATTTTACCGAATTGGTAAATATACCGATTCAGTAATTTTTAGCCCCCTACATCTGAAAACCCTAATACCGGTCGGAAACGGACAAAATCAGCCGTTTCCGACCGGTATTAGGGCTCCTACATCTGGCCCTAGGTCTACTGACTGCTCCCCATAACAAATTAAACAATTGCACTTGCACTCTCCAAAATCCAGGGGTGGATGAACAACTCAGCGTTGAAACTCAACGGGTCCAAGACGGAAATCTTGCTCCTTGGGCAAAATGGCCTTTCTCTTCCCCCCAATATCTGGCCGTCCTGTTTGGGTGAACCCCCTGCACGCAAAACCGAGATCAAGAGTCTGGGAATCTGGCTCGAGAAGGACCTGTCCTTCAAAACCCAGGCCAAGAAAACCGCTGGGATCTGTTTCGGGCTCCTCAGATCAGTTAGGAGAATCCTGCCTCTGCTCCCTCCCATCTCCCGGAAATTGCTCATCCAAGGCCTCATCCTATCTAGGCTGGATTACAGCAATGCCATCTATCTGGGAGCACCCAAAGCCACCTTCGACAATTTACAAAGGATTCAGAACGCCGCAGCCCGGCTTCTTACCAACACCCCGGCTAGATCCTCGGCCAAACCTGCTCTGAAGCTCCTTCACTGGCTTCCTGTTAGAGAAAGAGTCAAATTCAAGGCTCTCTGCTTGGCCCATAAACTCCTAAAGGATAAAGGTCCCCCCATTCTCAGAAACTTTATCAGGCTTTACAAGGCCACAAGGTCTCCCCGCTCTGACCACGAACACTTCATCACAGGTTACAGAGTGAAAAAGGCGCGCACAGGCGGACGGCGCTTCTCCGTAAACACAGCCACCCTCTGGAACTCCCTCCCCCGCAAACTAAGGACATAACCAGACCACCTCCGGTTTAGGAAACTACTGAAAACGCACCTCTTCCCCTGAGTCTGATCCCCCCCCCTCTTTTCCCTGCTATCTACCCTCTTGATTGTCCTGGTCTTAGCGCTGGGATGCTTCCGGGTTACTAAGTGCTCTACAAAACCCTAATAATAATAATAATAATAATAACTTCACGCAGTGCATTCTAACTTTCACAAATTGGGGTCGTATGTCTGGTGGTGATGTTGAAGGTGATGCTCCAGAGGTACTTGGTATTGCCGATGGTGGAGGTGTATTTTGGAGCAGTCTTCTACATTCTTCGTTAGCATAGTTCACAAGATGCAGGGATTGGAGGTGCTTGCACATACTAGCAGTGCCACAGGAGTATTTTATATTAGGATCTCCTCTGGACAGCACTGCCTGGCAAATCTTGCATGTCACATTCGTAGCATTTCTTTAGGCCCTTCGGAAGAGTAAAAAATTTCCATCCGATGGATGTGTACCTTTCGGGAGGGTGAGGTTCTGGTACAAATTGTTCAGCAACAATATCATCAGAATCAGATGATTGTTCCAGCGGTGTAGCCATCTTTTTCTCCAAAAAGGAAATTCAGATTTCCAACAAAGAAAAAGTGAGGTTCTTCTCAGAATAGTTCTTCTCCTAAAGAAGGTCTAAGAAGAGTAATTAAAATGGGTGGGGTTCTTCAATAGTTAGATTAGTAAGTGTTACAAACCAATTGAAACTCTTCTTTTTGGTCACATGGGATCCGCCTTGGGTGCATACACGCAACACGTACCTAGCACAACTCTGCGAAATTGGATTTAAAAGTAATATAACGTTATTACAAGTAAAAGAATATTATTTGTTTTGCATTAATATTTATATTCACTGAAAAAAACCAGTTATAGTTAGCTGGAAGTTTTACTCGTATAAAACCATTGAAATTCCCACGTTATAGTTAGTTGGACTCACTATAACTTGCGCGTGCAATGCACTGCTGATGACGTCACATATTACATCACTCATGACATGGTCAGTGACATCACTCATGACATCACTGGTGACACCATCCAGTGAATGTGTGTCTTTCTGAAAAATAAATATTAGTGAATAATGATAAAATATTTAAATATCTGTATTAGTGTTTCACTTTGTGTATAAGTGGCTGCATGTGCTGGTGAGTAGCTGCATGTGTATGTATATGGGTTATTAGATTTTTTTAATATCAGTATGAGTGTCTATATGGTTTGGTGAGGGTATTACTTAGCACATAGATGCATGAATGACTGACTCTCTGTTTGTATATGTTTTGAAGACAGCATATGTGCAGGACTGTATGGGTGGATGAGTGTGTATATGTGTGTGTTAGTGAGTGAATGACTGTCTCACTAGTGTCTTTATCAGTAACTACATATGTTTTATTCTAGTTTATGTGAATATTGATGTATATAAGTGAGTATATGTGAGAGTGAGGGATTGTAAGAGTTCCTGTTTAAATAAGTATGTTTTACTATAAGTGATTGTTTAACAGAGTAAATATGTGTATGTTTTCTTAAAAGTAAGGTGGTAGTGTGTGTATACCTGTATATGCAAATAAATGGATGTTCAATAGTTTATTTGCATGTGTGAGTATGTGTGTGAGTAACTTTTGGAAGACTGTCGTTGTGTAACAGGATATATAGGTGTATCACTATATATGATGACTGAGTATATGTATGAGTGACTACATAGAACTGTTGGTGAATGAGTGGATGTGTATATAGATGGTGGAATTACTGAATTGGTTGTTGTAACTGGTATGGGTATCTCCATTTTTTTGAAAATGTTAGTTTCTATTTTTGAATATGTGTTTCAAAGGTTACATTACAGTGAAAGGAGGTCTGTCACTCTGTCACAAGGATGGTGTCATCAGTGATGTCATGAGTGATGTCACTGACCATGTCATGAGCGATGTAATATGTGACGTCATCAGCGGTATACAACCTTTACCACGCAACTTTTACCACGACCTACCTTTACCACGCAACTTTTACAACGCAGGACCCTTTACCACGCATACCATTACAACGCTGGTATTTACAACGCAGGTACCTTTACAACGCATACCATTACAACGTAAGTATTGGTAAGTATATAATTTTATTTAAAATATTTTAGGTTTGGGTTTTGGGTAAATGGGTATTTTTAGGGTTCAGGGTCAGTTTTCAGTTTTTGGGTAAATGGGTATTTTTAGGGTTTAGGGTCAGTTTTCAGTTTTTGGGTAAAGGGGTATTTTTAGGGTTTAGGGCCAGTTTTCAGTTTTTGGGTAAAGGGGTATTTTTAGGGTTCAGGGTCAGTTTTCAGTTTTTGGGTACAGGGGTATTTTTAGGGTTCAAGGTCAGTTTTCAGTTTTTGGGGTACAGGGGTATTTTTAGGGTTCAGGGTCAGTTTTCAGTTTTTGGGTACAGGGGTATTTTTAGGGTTCAGGGTCAGTTTTCAGTTTTTGGGGTACAGGGGTATTTTTAGGGTTCAGGGTCAGTTTTCAGTTTTTGGGGTACAGGGGTATTTTTAGGATTCAGGGTCAGTTTTCAGTTTTTGGGGTACAGGGGTATTTTTAGGGTTCAGGGCTGGGTTTGGGTTTTGGGGTTCTGGGGTATTTTTAGGTTTTAGGGCTGGGTTTGGGTTTTGGGGTACAGGGGTATTTTTAACATATATATTTAAAAATTAATAAATAAATATTAATATAAATAATTAAAATATTAAATATTAAAATAATAATTTATTAATTAAAAAAAATATTATTAATAATTAAATTATTTTACCATATTATTTACTTACCTATAATTACGTTGTAATGGTATGCGTTGTAATAGTACCTGCGTTGTAAATACCAGCGTTGTAATGGTATGCGTGGTAAAGGATCCTGCGTTGTAAAAAATGCGTGGTAATGGTCTGCGTGGTAAAAGAACGCGTGGTAACGTCATATATCCGTCATCAGCAGTGCATTGCACGCGCAAGTTATGTGAGTCCAACTAACTATAACGTGGGAATTTCAATGGTTTTATGCGAGTAAAACTTCCAGCTAACTATAACTGGTGTAAAATCTATGGTTTTTTCAGTGAATTTAATAGTTTTTTTAATGCTAATTCCTAACTATAACTGGTGTGAAACCTATGGTTTTTTCAGTGAATTTCAATGTTTTTTTTTTTTTTTTTTTTTAAACCTTTATTGTGCAGACATTGCTCACAAATACGGGCCTACAACCCATCGGGCCGGCCACCACACTTATAGAAGCACATTGGTCAGGACAGAGCTCCAGCAGGATACCACAGTAATCCAAACGGGAATCAAAGGCGAAAAGCCACAGAGCAAACACCACGAGCAGGATGAAAGAAGGTTGATTTTATAATAGAAGAAGGGGTATAGCAGAATAATGGCAATCATTAAGGTCCAGAGGGCCGTGGCGGGCCGCGAGCAAGCAGTAGTACAGAACACAGGAAAATTCGAAAAGAACAGGTACATTTTGGCAAAGGCAGAACATGAGTCCCACATTAATAAGCAATTGCAACCGCTGCCCAGCGCCCACCCACCACTACGAGAACACACAATGATACACAGAACGAAAAATAGGCTTGCAAAACAAAGAGCCCTCCGCTACAACAACCCAGGGGAGGGAAGAAAAAGGGGGAAGGGGAAAAAGGGAAAGGACATCGGGAAAAAAGGGGGGGAAGAAAGAACGCATCATCCAGCATGCGCCCCATGGCTAACGAGGCACTCAAAAATAGACCGGCACATGGAATCAGTGGTAACAGGAGTAATGAATGCGTAGTAAACCGTGACGGCAGGGAGACCAAAAGGCCCATGCTAGCAAAAAACACCCCAGGGGGCCAACATGCCGACACCGCGTCCCGAAAAAAGGGGATACATAAGAGCCATAGAACCAAAAAAGGGAGAAAAAAAAGGGGGGGGGGAACAAAATGACAGACCCCCACCCACCCCGCACACCCCACCCTGCACCCCTGTAGAAGGCTATGGCCTACCCCCCAGCAGCGTGCCTGTCGCCCTAACAAGAAACCCGAAATATAGAAGAGTTAAAAGTAAAGAAAGAACCACAAAGACAAAAAGAAGAAGGGGAAATAGGGAAATAGCGGCGGGAGAGGAGCCTCATAATCAAAACCATCAGCTCCCACCCCCCCGTCCGAACATACTCAGAGCCCACGGGAAGATAGTAATTACAAGGATAAGCTCCAGGAACATGAAGGAGAATCGAACATAGTCATACAGTCACAAACGGATCATCCGACCATACCGCAAAATAATAGTCCACCGAGGCAAGTTCATCTCAACCCTGTCCTCGTCTATCCAAAGTCGTAGGCATCCAACGCACAAGGAACCAGATCATGAGGAACCAGAGGCGAATAGCAGGGAGTCCAATCGTCAATCCACATAAGTCATATCGATTTCGACCCGGATGAACAGGAAAAGACGGCAACCACCGCAGGTAATGCAGGCACAGTTCCGCCGACAATAGGAGGAAAGTCGTCTCGGCGGAGCAACCACAGGATCTTCGTTCGGCCATTCGAGGCAAAAAGGGAATGGGAGATCCAACGAGAGCGGTCCGGACGGGACCCGGCCGGCGGACCCCCAGCACAGGGGAGAGCACATGATGATTGAGGGCAGCAGGTATCCGTACACCCAAACAAGCGGCAGCCGCCGGGTCCACGACCTCCAGGAAAGTCCCAGCAGCACACCGCAGTGATGAAGCCGCACACACCGGGAGGGGCCCAGCAGGCCCGGCAAAATGATCATCCTCCAGTTCAGCAATAGGTGCGGTCATGGAAGCACTCCAGGAGCGCAAGGCGGCGAGAATGTCGCCAAGCGTAGGCTCACCCTTACGGTATTCAGCAAACGTGCCACGCGGCGGACCAGCGTCGCCAGTCTCCGCCAGGCTGAAAGACCGGGCGCCGGCCGCCATCTTGAAAGCCCGGCAGGGCCGCGGCAATCTCCGACCCCCGTCCGGCCACAAGCGGGGTCACACAGGATACAGCCGACCACAAGCAGAGGCACCCCCAGGGCAGGAAGGCGGGCCACCAGAATAAGGAGGGTCGTCGGCTCCCCACCGCCACCGGCTCCGTTCTCCGAGTCCAGGCGGAGGGACTCAAGATGGCCGGACAGGAGAACAAAGGGGAGACGAGCCACATACACGGTCAACCCCCGTCCATGGAAGGCAGCCCCTCAACACCAGGCCGCAGGACCGCCGGACCAGGCCCGGAGAGCCGTAACCGGTCTAATTGCACATCGGCCTTTTCGACCGAGCCCACACCGCCACCAAGGGCCGGCCACAGCGCTCCGCCCCGTCCAGGCGCCGCCGAGGAGTTTCAGGCCCGCCCGCTCCGGAGGCCCCGAAGCGAACAAGGGCACAGCTCAGGATCAGCGGCACCTAGGAACAGACGGATCAGACATATGACCCGGAAGCATCCAAACAACTATTCTCGTGCAGAGCTCAGGGAACTGGCCAGTAACCTCCCCCAGTATTCAAGGACCACCTCCAAAAGAAAGCAACCCACTCCATCGGGACCAGAAACAATGGAGATGATGCCTTGTATACAACCACGATTTTCAGATTTTAGAATCACATGTATTGAATGTGGCAAGCTCATCGTCTATGGTGAAAAGAGCATAAAGCTCGTCGTCCTTGCTGGTGACAATCACAAATGCCCCAAAAAACAGTAATTTTTTCTGTTTTTTGTTTTTTGCTCCTGTTGAGCCATTTACAATTCCCTGTTTTTTGTTTCTTCCCATAAAAAATACAAAAAAACTGTTTTGAAAAGCCAAAAAAAGTACAAAATGTTCAAAAAAACATAAAAAAAATATAAAACTACAAAAAGAAGAAAAAAACAGTTCTTTTTAGAACTACCTTTCATTTATAAATATAAACCTATATTTTTAATGAATCTCTGTCAATTTTTATTTCTTAGGGTACGCGTACCGGGGCACGCGCAAAAAAATAGAAAAAAAAATGTAATGAAGGAGTTAGCATGAGGGAAGAACACAAAGAGAGTAATGTTAAGAGAAAGAGAGCTACAGGATGAACACAGAGGGATTGTTTATTACATAGTAAAAAACAGAGAAGGTGTAATAGGGTGAAAGTGAGAAAAGTAAAATGACTAAAGGAGCGAAAGAAGGGAAGAGAGAGGAAGAAGACTAAAGTAGAGATAGTGGGAGAATGTGAGTGGGTGTTGAAAGAAAAAGAAAGGACAGTAAAAAATTCAAAATGAAGGGTAGTGGCGTAACCGGGATAAATGAAGAACGGTGAGGGAGGGTAAGAAAAGACCAGTTAGTATAAGTAAAGAGGGGTGAAAGAGGGTGAAAAATTGAATTAGGATAAGACATGGGGAGTGACAAAAGGAAAGGACAAAGAGAGTAAAGGAAACAGTACCTGAATGGGTTTGAGTGAAACAGCAAAGAAAGATAAGTAATCCAGTGTGTGTGACTTATAGGGAGTCAGTGGGTGTAGGTCGGGGTGTGGGTGTGTAAGGTGTGTCTGTGGGTGTGGCTGTGTGCGGTGTTTTGGTGTGGGTGGAGGTGAGGGTGTATGAAGTATGTGTGAGGAGTGTATGGGTGTGGGGTGTATATGTGTGCGATGTATGTGTGTGTATGGAATGTGTGTGTGTATGTGAAGAGTGTGTGTGGGGGGATTTTTTGTGTGTATGAGGTGTGTGTGTGGTGTGTGTGTGTGGGGTGTATGTTAGAGGTGTGTGTATGTGTTGAGAGGGGGGTGAGGTGTGTGTGTAGGAGTAAGGTAAATAATTAAGAAAAACAGAATGAGTGAAGAAGCAAAGGAAGGGAACAGAGGGTAAGTGAAGTAAAGAATGAGATTGAAAGAAGTTGAATATGAGAGGGGAAATAGGGAAATTGAAGTACACATGGAGAATAAGAATAAGTGAGGGAAGCAGAATAAAGACACAGGAGTGAGGTTGGTTGAGAAAATATTAGTGCGCTTAAAGCAAAGGGTGATGACAAAATACATTTTTATAGTCATACTTACCATATAATAAATCTAACTATAATTACATTTTTTTACTACACTTTGTATCTGTGAAAGAGAGAAGAAAAAATAAGTTATAATTAGTAAAATGTGTATTTTAAATTAAAAGATACAAATGAAGAGGTTAAAAATCATAACAGTGTATTTAGAAATAAAGTAAGAGTGAAGGACACAGAAAGGGAAATAAAGTAAGGTAGAAGGATAAAAAGAGAAAAAAAGAAATATAATGAGAGCAAATTACTAAGAGTAAGACATATAGATTCACTGACACAGAGGAAGAGAAGAACAGAGAAATTAACTGAAGGTAAGAAAGATATTAAAACAATGTGAGTTAGCAAAACTAAGTCAGGAAACATTAGTAAGTAAAAAGATAATAACAGAGACGGAAAATAGTCTAATTAAGGATGCATTTAGAAGATTGAGAAATAGAAGATAACTTAGACTAGGTGAAGAACACTCAAAGTGAAGGGATGAAGGGAGAGAGGATAATATACAACGATTGAGGGAAATGGAGTGAGGAAGTTAGTAGACAGACACACTAAGAGAAAAACTGAGTGAGGTGGAGTACAATGAGTGAGAAAAAGAAATGAGTAAGGGACCAAAAAAAGGAAAGAGAGGAGAAGACGACTAAAACAGTGGTACTGAGAGAAAATAATTTGGTGATGAAAGTAAAGAGAAGGACATTTAAAGAAAGGAAATGAGGGATAGTAATGGAACCAGAGTAAAAGAAATGGGATGAAGAACGATAAGAGAGGATCAGTGAAGTTGTTGAAAAAGAAATGATAGAAGGTAGATAAACACAAGTGAACATAACACAAGGAGAGTGAGGCACTGAGGACATAGAGGTAGTGAACGAAAAATAGAGAGAAGAGGTCAAAAGAAAGGAGCAAACAAAGATAAGCGAGGGAGAGTGGGTGAGTTATAGTGATAGAGTGCGATAATACTGCTGAGTGAGTAAACAGGAATTACTAAAAGAGCAAAGGAGGAAAAGACGGAAAAGGGAAGTAAAGCAGAGAGACTGAAAGCTGAAAAGTGGTGCAAGGGAGAGAGGGGATGCAGACAGTTGAAATGAGAATGAGGGGTTGTGAAAGAAGTGGAGTAAACGAATGGGTGTGAAACAGAGTGAGAGAAAGGCAGTGTGAGTGAGTAAAGAGAGCTGAAAGAGAGAGGAAAAAGGAAAGTGAGTGTCAGAGAATGGGAATACAATTTAATTTACACAATCCAAAGTATAGAATAACTTGTACAACATGTTACATAGTTTATTTTTGCTGTTCTCAGAATATATTGAATTTCACTTAAAACAGTGAGTTCAAATTACTCATCATATGACAGCGGGAAAACAAACACAATCTAAAAGATTGTGTTTTAAAAAAAAACTTAGATACTGATAAATGACAAATGTACACTAATCTTTGATTGACTTACTTTTCCTTGAGGCCAAATAGTATATCATGGAGGTCCTTTTCTCGTTGCAAAGTACTCTGCTGTTCACTAAAAAACTCCATTTCATCGACTTTCTAGAAGAAAAGCTCCAAGAACATCTGAAATATTTTCATTACTTTCATATACTCCTTTTTTTCAGTCGTGACTCTTTACTCATTCCTGTACCTTTCCTTTTGGCCAAATAGTGTCAGATGTATGAGTATATTTTCAAATTAATTCTAAGAAACTCTGAAATTACCTTTTTTACGACGTTCTGAAAGAAAGTCTCATACAACATTTTCATAATATTTAAGTATTTGTAAAACCATCTCTGACTCACTCATGTTCATCATTTTCTATAATACTAATATCACTTACTATGAGATCCACTTACAGTACCTATATGACAAGTCACTTTTTTATATTACCTGGATCACTTTTACTCAGAATATATTTTTAAACAGCAAAATAACCTTTATTAACTGCTCCCGTCTTCATAGGCCAATTACCTTTACCTAAATTTTGGTTGTAAAAACACTAGGTATGAATTTTTTAAGCCAAAAGGCAAACGTTGTTTGAAAGTCAAATGAGTGTCGTTACAGTGGGTCCAACCTTTACAACTTTTTAAATAGCATGTGTAATGCCCTGATGTTGTAGAAGGACCGTCATGAAAAATAATAGCTACAGTTGCAAAGGTTCTTCCTGATATTGATAACTGAGAAGCCACGAAATTTTTAATAGAAGTTGTCAATTTAGTTCCATCAGGTCTACATCGTTGGAACATTAAAATGACATACTGACCATAATTTTGTAGAAATAATGTGGACAGCATTGTAGACTTACATTGGGTACACACCATATTGTGATCCGCTGCTTTAACTAGATTATTAAAAGGCACTGATTTGCAGTCTGGTAATGTCAAATATATAAATCTTTCAGTGTCTATTTTAGTAGTACTTGATAAAGTACAGATGTCGCAGTCATGCTGCCATTGATAAGAAAGGCTAAAAAGATTTTTTATATCTACACCTAAATCTTCCTATACATCAAACATATACATTAAAAATTACTGACAATCCTGCTGAATATTCTGTGAAAATTGATTTCGACCAGAACATATGTCTAGAAGATTTCGAATTTCTGAAACACTTTCTATTTTTGCTCTATCACTGGTACATTTCTCAAACACGGAATTCAACAAACAACAGAATCTTTGATCCCGATTTTCAACAATCTGTTCTTGTGTATTTTGAAGAAAAAAAACAACGTTAACCACTACATTAGCATAGCAGTTGACACCAGAACTGTTTTCAAACTGAAATCCAACAACATCTTCAAAAGAATCCTTTTTCTTTCTCCTTACAATTACAGTTTCTTCTACTTTTTGTCTTTTTGCTACTACCTCACTGCAATTACTCTCATTTCTTCTTTTTTGGCCTACCACACGTTTTTCAATCGGAGGATATTGAGGCAAATGTGGAGCATACTCTCTTCTTAACTTATTGTATTCTTTAACACAATGTAGATCTGCACAAATCTTTGTTTCATCACACTCAATCAAGTACAATCCTGATAAAGTTCTGACTCATGATAATGCCACATATGCCATACCCTCCTTAAACACAGAACGTCCAATGTTCACCAAAGTGCTATCTACACTTAAACCTTGAGATTTATGAATTGTCACCGCATATGCCAAACAAATAGGAAACTGTTTTCGGCGAACATATAAGTCTTTCATAAGCAAAAATCTAGCCGAACAACGACAAATTTGTTCTATTTCATCAATGCCATCAAATTTAATTTTTAAAATTTCAATTCCATCTCTATTTTTGGAATTCACAAAACCAACAACATGACCCATTGCTCCATTTACCAGACCTCTTTCAACATTTAAATTCCTTCTCAAAATGATACGACAATTTAAACACACATTCAGACTCTTTTCAAAACCAGCAGTTTTAGATATAGTCTTCTCTAATGAATCCAATTTTGATTTCAAATTTTCAGACAAAATAATTGTTGCTCCCATATGCTCTATTTTATGTGTAGCTTCCTGTTTCACTATCTCTTCATTTTCTAACTTTAACATTTTGTTGTTGAACATGGAACATTCTTTCAGAGTTGGCATCAAACATATGCCAGATTTCTTCTCGTTAATCTTCTTAAAAATATTCTCTAGAAGAATGTTTTCATTTGGGTACAAATTTGAAATTAATCGTCCATGTAAAGCTTCTTTCCCTTGCTGACTTACTTTTCCGATTCTTACATCTTGTAGAATATTTTTATAATCTTCATCCTTTGCCTGCCGCATATTTTGAAGCAGTTCTGCATATTTGAAGTTTAACCATATATTAACGTTTCCAATGATTCCTAGGCACTTCCTGGTATCTTCATGCGTGAGCATTTTGAACACAGGTTGTCCTTTCACTGGAGTCAACTGCAGTAGATCTCCAAAAACAATAATATGTTTTCCTCCAAATAAGACATCATAGTCTGTTCTAAGAATTTCTTGCATTCTCAAATGCACAAAAGCAAGCATTATATTTGACACCATGCTTACTTCATCAATGATAAGAAGTTTCATTTTCTTCAGGACTCTCGAAACTTCGGAACACGCATCTCCAGATAGCTTGTGATATTGCAATTTGTTATCATGCTCCACTGGCAGCATCAGTAAATGATGTAAAGTCCCTTTAATGTTATGTGCTGCCAGCCCAGTTGGAGCGGTAACAACACAAGATAGCGGTGATTCAGTCCTTTTCTGCAGATAAGTTGCAATTTCTTTATTCAGAAAACTTTTTCCAGTTCCTGCTTCTCTACTTAGGTACAGTTGGACTGGTTTAAATGATGTACATGAGCACTCTTTTTTCTCATGAGTGAATCCATGTTCAATCTGATCTGTGACTTCGTCATATATCTGTTTCTGCTCAAGGTTTAGTTGTTTCACCAAATCTTCTAAGTTAACTAAATCATCTTGAGCTTGTTCCATAGCTCTTTCCACCTCATCCATGGCAGTGGCAGCTTCATTTTGAATAATTGGTCCTCCAAGTGGATCCTGACTCAATGAAGCAGAACTCTGACTGTCTTGAGAACTGTCTCTAGCAATCTCTGCAGCAATTGTGGCTTCTTGCTCTATTTCTTCGTTCAACATTTGCAGATAATTTGGAAAAACAGGACATTCTATGGTATCCTTGGTTGCATTAAAAGAATCTTCGTAACAGAGAAAATCTCCAAGTAGTTCCTCTTCTGTACGCCATGGCTTAAAGAGTTGCAAAAGAGCTAAATAGTAAAATTCCCTTTTCTCTGGATTTTCGCAACTCAATTTTCGATGATTAATCAAATGGCCTTTTTTCTGTCTCACTAGACATCCTTCATACCCAATGATAGCATATATTCCATTGTTGATATCTTCTCTGATCGTTCTCTTATAAATATAGTTTTGCAGAACTTCATACAAACAACTGTTCTCAAGATGACTACTTCTATTTGGATAGTAGGTATCCAACATGTTTGTCTTCAAAATATCTGTACTTTCTGGTTATTTCCCCGCCAAATACTCTATTTCATGTACAGATTTCAAAACTCGATTTCGTGTTGCAGCAAGACCTAGATTCACCCAAATGATGGTTCTAGATTTGGCATAGAGACTTGCTGATGACAATCGATCAGAACATTCATATGCTCCAATTTCTCGATGCGAAACATCTTCAGACTGTAACTGTATAATTTATTGCTTAGACTCTTTTCATGTGAAATGTCCTCCCACATTTCCTTCAGTTCTGTCTTTTCTTTTTTTGTGATGTAAGACGTCACATATCGAGCCACAGCAATAGAGTTGTCAGCAACGAATTGAATATCCATGTTAGCATTCCACATGGACAAAATCACTGGGTTGTAATCGTTGATGTACTTGGACTCTTCGTTTCTTTTTAAATTGTATGTATTTTTTGTGATTTCCTCGTCACAGTATGTCGCAGAGAAGACATCAAATTATTTACTCTTCCTTTAGAAATAACTGGTCGTGGAAAGCTGAAACGACATTTTGTGTAGAACTTGTCCTTGTTTCTGAATTTTCTACGACAGTACTTTCCACAACGATGGGATTGAAAGCGTAAAACTTGTTGCCTTAAACTATTTTCTTCGGTAGTTTTCGGAACAGCACATGTTGAATACTCTTCAATGAAGCTCATCACTGTCTCATCCGAATCTGTTCCAAATTTGGGTGCATCTTTAATCCAAAACAACATATGTATGTGAGGAGCACCTCTCGCTTGATACTCCTTTCTCCAAAAGAAATCCAAAACCTCTCCAAGGGGAGGATTTCTTTTTGTTGGTAATAAAAGACATCATAGCTTCAAATCTATGATTGAAATATCTGCATACATTCACTGGATCCAAAGAACACAGTTCTCCAGGTGTTTTGAATTCTATATTTTGTATATTTGCATTTGCCTCTCGTAGAAATTGAAATAAGTCGTCCCATGCATACTCGGCACAGCTAAGAGTGAGGAACCATGTAGGAGTTCCTAAGTTTCTTAGCATACATTTCAATTCCCCATGACGACGGTACCAATACTCGTTTGTACTATGCTGACATGCCATGAGATTGATTAAATGAGATTCCAAAATATTATCTTGCAGATTCACTTTCTCCATAAAGTCCCTCGCCGAAACATTTTGCAGATGTGCTCCACTTTTCAGTGTATGGTTTACTGCATAAGAAAGCCCAGACAAGTCACTTTCATACAGTAAATGAAACAAATAGGGAATGCATTGACGAAACCTTGGATCTTCAGCATATAATCTTACAGTTTGATATTCAGATGCAGGAATTTTAAGTGGTCGATCGTCATATCGTCCACCTCGACCTGTTGGAAATAGCTGTGGAAAACAACGAGCTTCCAAACTTTCTTCCCATACACTAATGGGACTTCCTTTTGCTGCTTTCATTAGAAACAATTCAATTGCATTCCCCATTACTTCTTTGGAATGCAAAGGATGAACAGTATAATGTTTATATATTTCTTCACTTCTAGACACATCAACTTTTTCAATTTGGCCGCCTGAACAATCACTGTCTTCATCTGCAGCTGTTTCCTCTGCTGCAACACATACATCTTTGTAATACTCATTGTTTTTGACTAAATACAACGTTGCCTTTTTGACTTTCCTAACATCCACTAAATCTTGCCAGATTTTCTTACTCTTTGTCGGAACCACATTAACTAGAATAACTAAAGGTTCCTCTTCTACTTGTTCTATACCAATTGTATCAATATTATTTTTGAAATCTAGAGGCAAATAAACAACTCTTCCCTTTAATCCTCTCTGCAAATCTGTAGGAGGCAATTTCCCTATCTTAGGCTCCATGCGAACAATTGCCTTGAAAGGATGGACACATTGAATCAAAATAGACTCATATGTATTTAAATCCATCAATTCACGGGGAATGTCTACCAACTCCAGATTATTATGAACAGCTCTAGCAGGCATTCTGTTTTGATTTAATTTATCATAACAATATTTACAAATACGCTGATCAGAACTCAAATCAAAACAATTCTCCACCCACAAATAAGTTGCAAAATCCTTCCACTCATAATTATTAATCTTTTTACTTTTTACGTATAAATCAACTAATCTAGTTTGATGTTTAAAATGACTTCGTCGACAACACACACAAGTAAAATTCCGCCTTTCACTTGATTTCACCTTAAACCTGGTAATTTCCTGCTCAAACTTTTCTGTACTTGAAATCTGTACATTGTCTTCCACATTACTTGAATTGCTGTGTCAATTTCTACACTGTCCTCTTTTTCACCAAAATAACAAATCTCAATTTCTTCACAAATCTTCTTCACATCTAATTCAGTTCCATGCAAAAGAGCACTGTTTAATTGTTTAAGCTTAAGTGCTGGACTTTTTGCATAATACAACATGCTCACTAATTTCCTCATTTTGGTATGATGCACTGCTAACATCCTAAAATGATGAAAAACACTCTGACAGACTTTTCTAGAAAGACAAGCCAGTGAATGCCCTTGCAAACCTGTGTTTTCTCTCACTCTGCAAGGATCTAAGTCTTGCGACAACTTCACTTTCTGCTTTGGACTTTTCTTACTATATGTACGTAAGAAATTACAAAACAAATCAATTGATTCCTGTCGCACACTACAAATACGACTACACTTCCAAGTGTACACTGGACCCTTAGTACGTCTCCCTAAAACTTCATCAGTTAACACCTCTTCTGGTTCTCTAGGCACAAGTTTCTCTTTTTAAATCGGACAACCGTCTTTCACTTCATACGCTCGACCACTGGTGTCAACTGCATGCACTAAATCATTCTCCTGGAAGTAACTCTCCTCATTAAAAAATGGCTCACAACTTGAACTGTGCATCCATTCTCCTGAAAAAACTTTACAAAAATGAGTCCGATTAATTACTCTTTTCCATCTACTGTTTGATTTGAAAACATCAATTGTCTTGTTAAGTGTCCTAATTCTATTGATTATTAAAATAAAAAAAAAATTCTTAACTTCAAAAGCCTGATCAACAATCTTCTCTACACTTTTCTTTTTCTTATAAAAAGCAGCTCTCTGTTTACCTTTCCTAATGTTTTTTAACAAATTTAAAACCACCCTATTGCGAAACATTCGTTTACGAATGTCTCTAAACTGATTTTGCCTTCTATTCCTATACATATTATTCTCTCCTGCTCCAGTTGTAGGATTCTTTGAGGTTCTCTCCTTCCTTTTCAAATTTACTCTCTCATTCTCTTTTTCTACATGCTGTCCAACATTTTTTTCTGATCTACATATGTTCCGTAAGAAATACTTAGTTGTCTTACCAGGAGCTTTGTTCCTGTTTTTTGAAGTATTTGTTGTGGAAGAGTGCTGTAAATCGGTTGCTGTTTTTGTTTTTTTGCGGTTATCATGCTTTTTTCTCCTTTCCCTTGAGGGCATCTTTCCTTACTCTTGAAATCCTGATTTCAATCTGTGTTAAAGAAAAAAATAGCACATTATAGACCACTATTACCAAACAACAAAGCAATGACAAAAAGCAAACGGTCTATTCAGGGTTACAGATCAGGTGAGGATTCTCCAGGGGTGCAGAAGAGGTGAGGCCTGTATTGAAGAGTGTAGTGGAAGACAGCTCTGTCCACAGGTACAAAGAAGATGAGACCTGTGTCTAAGAGTGCAGTAGGGGATAGGCTTCATGAAGTCTAGTCCACTGCACTCTTATACACAGGCTTCACCACCTATGCTTCCCAGGAAAGGCCTCTCTCCCACTACAGTCTTGAACATAGGCCTCACCTCCTCTGTCCCTCTGGACATGCCTCACCTCATCTGCACAATATACTTCCTAATCTGAAGTAACAAAGGTCACATTATTGTGAAAGGATGAAATATATGTATTTAATCATGCAGACATTATTTATTCCTTCTCAAAAATTTAAAACTCATTGATTTGCACCAAAATCGTTTTTTAAATAACATTTTAGACACACACTGCAGGTCCTATGTACAAGCATTCAGTGTCCATGAGTACAGTGGAGAGGACTGACCTCCTCTCACCCTTGGACAAGCCTTACCTCATCTGTGTCCTCTGGACAGGCCTCAATGTATTGAGTATATATGATGGTAACTGGGTGCACATGAGGTGACGCATGTCCAAGGGTGTAAATAAGCTCAGGCCTGTCTAAGGATACAGATTAGTTGAAGTCTATTCAGGGTTGCAAATGAGGTGAGGATTGTCTAGGGTGCAGGAGAGGTGAGGTCTGTATTGAAGAGTGTAGAGAAAGAGAGGTGTGTCCACGGGTACAAACAAGGTGAGACCTGTGTTTAAGAGTGCAGTGGGGGATAGGCTTCATAAAGTCTAGTCCACTGCACTCTTAAACACAGGCCTCACAATCTATACTCCCCAGGAAAGGCCTCTCTCCCACTACAGTCTTGAACACAGACCTCACCTCCTCTGTCCCTCTGGACATGCTTCACCTCATCTGCACAATCTACTTCCTACTCTGAGGTAACACAGGTGACATGATTGTGAAAAGGTCACATTTTTTTATGTAACCATGCACACACAATTTATTCTTTCTCAAAAATGTAAAAGACATTAATTTGCCCCAAAAATGTTTCGGTAGTGTAATGAAAAGCTTATACATATGACCTTTTCTCTGTTTTTCAAATTGTATTCTAAAAAAAGATTATGAGGCCTAAGCAGGAGTGCAGATGTGATGAAGCCTGTCCAGGGGAGCACAAAAGGTGAGGCTTGTGTCCAAGAGTGCAGTGGACAGGACTAAACTGGAGTAGTGTGCAAAAAAAAGATGAGCCTCATTTATAAAGCCCTGCATCAGTTTTCCACTGCTGATGCGTCACTTTTTATGACGCATCGGCGGCATAAAACATGTGCCTTGTTCAGCCATATTTAAAAAGTGACGCATGTAGGTAGATGCGTCACTTTTTAAACCTCTGCACCACATTATACCTCTGTCAGGTGTAATGTACACAGAGGCGTCATTTCTCCACAAAAGCCTCGTAATAGTGACGCAGTGAAATCTATGAGATTTCACTGCGTCACTTTTAGGACACTGTTACGTCAAAATCTTGCGCCTCTCTCACAGCAGATATAAGACTGAGGCAAACGCTTTCACATGCAGCTTTCCCCATGTGAAAGGATGCATTGCTGGAGTACAACCATTCCATTTCAGTATTGAAAACTCACTATTTTACAAAATACATTTCCTCTCTCTTGCAAACAATCCTACCAAGCATTACCAAAAAAATAACACAAACTAACAGCAAAGAAGCTCAGTGTGCTTCCTAATCTGAGGTAACACAGGTGACATGATTGTGAAATGTTCAAATTTTTTTATGTAATCATGCACACACTATTTATTCTTTCTCAAAAATGTAGAAGCCATTGATTTGTCCCAAAATCAATTTTTCAATAACATTTTAGAAACACAGTGCAGGTCCTACTATTTATTCTTTCTCAAAAATGTAAAACTCATTAATTTGTCCCAAAAATATTTTAGTAGTGTAATGAAAAGCTTATACATATGACTTTTTCTCTGTTTTTGAAATGTTATTCAAAAAAAGATTATGAGGCCTAATCAGGAGTGCTAATGTGATGAAGCCCGTCCAGGGGAGCACAAAAGGTGAGGCTTGTGTCCAAGAGTGCAGTGGACAGGACTAAACTGGAGTAGTGTGCAAAAAAAAGATAAGCCCCATTTATAAAGCCCTGCGTCAGTTTTGCCCTACTGATGCGTCACTTTTTGTGACACATTGGCGGCATAAAACATGTGCCTAGTTGCACCATATTTAAAAAGTGACGCATGTAGGTAGATGCGTCATTTTTTAAACTTCTGCACCACATTATACCTCTGTCAGGTGTAATGTACACAGAGGGGTAATTTCTCCGCAGAAAGCCTCGTAATAGTGACGCAGTGAAATCTATGAGATTTCACTGCGTCACTTTTAGGACACTATTACGTCAAAATCTTGCACCTGCCTCACAGCAGGCATAAGACTGAGGCAAACGCTTTCACATGGGGCTTTCCCCATGTGAAAGGATGCATTGCTGGAGTTGCGTCATTTTTGTGACACACTCCAGCAATTCGTCACTTTTGCGCTTACAGATACATCAGAAATACTGACTTATCTGTAAGTCCTACAAACATGATGCGTCATACATTAAATATAATACATCATTGGTGTCACAAGGAGTGCACAGTTAAAAGTGACGCATCGCTGTTTTCATAAATAAGGCTCTCAGTGTGCTTCCTAATCTGAGGTAACACAGGTGACATGATTGTGAAAGCTTCAAATTATTTTATTTAATCATGCACACACTTTTTATTCTTTCCTAAAAATTTAAAAGCTGTTAATTTGCCCCAAAATCGATTTTTCAATAACATTTTAGAAACACAGTGCAGGTCCTATGTACAATCATTCCATTTCAGTACTGAAAAGTCACTATTTTACAAAATACATTTCCTGTCTCTTGCAAACATTCCTACCAAGCATTACCCAATAAATGGAACAAACCAACAACAAAGAAACTCAGTCTGCTTCCCAATCTGAGGTAAAACAGATAACATGATTGTAAAAGATTCAAATATTTTTATATAATTATGCACACACTATTTATTCCATCTTAAAAATGTTAAAGCCATGGATTTGTATTAAAATCGTTTTTCAATTACCATTTTAGGAACAGAACACAGGTCATATGTACAAGCCTTCATTTTCACTACTGAAAGCCATTAATTTGCCCTAAAATCGTTTTTTATTCAATATTTTATGAACAGAGCACAGATCCTATTTACAAGCATTCATTTTCACTACTAAAACCCATTGTTTTGCACTAAAATCGTTTTTCAATTAACATTTTAGAAACACAGCACAGATCCTATGTACACGCATTCATTTTCACTACTGAAACCCATTGATTTGCACTAAAATCGTTTTTCAATTACCATTTTAGGAACAGAACACAGGTCCTATGTACAAGCATTCATTTTCACTACTGAAATCCATTGATTTACCCTAAAATTGATTTTTAAAATAACATTTTAGATACAGAGTGCAAGTCCTATGTACAACCATTCAACTTCACTACTGAAACATCACTATTTCACAAAATACAAATCCTCTATTTTACAAATATAGAAACCATGCATTTTCAAAAAGCATCACACAAACCAACAGCAAAGAAAATCAATGTGTTTACTTAATCTGAACTCTCTATCTAAATGAATCATAACTCACCTTTACAAATGCTTTAGAAGATTCAGAACAGTGTCAGATACACACACCAATATTTCTTTAGCAGAGCAAAAGGTATGTTCTCCAGGCACTGCAACCATTAATGGCACAGAAAACCTCTAATTCAACACACATATTCCTCATGGTAACCAATCAAAACTCTTCCCTCTCTATTTCCAAATCAACACCCTTCCCCCTCTCAGCCCTTTCTACCTGTTACCATAGCAACTCCCTCCTCACTGAGCTCCCAGGGTTAAAAGTTTATTCTACAATGTTGCAAATGAAATCAGCAAGCATGTTTGACCTCTCAATACACCAGCTTATCCACTGCAATCTTTCTTTAAATGACTTTTTCTTAACCATTCAAATTACTTCTTTCACATAACAGAACCATGCACCCTAACTTTCAGTTTTCAACTATCAGAATCCACCAATCATTGCTTGTGATTCAAGAGCACTGAAACTCCACAGTTTTTTTTGCAAACTCCTACTGTTCCAACTACCATTTCATTCCTACACTTCATCTGACTGCACCAGAACCTCCTCTCACCATGTACTCTGTCTAGATTATTGGACATAGCTACATTCACTGGGCGGCTCAAAGGTATGCAGCTACCAGAAATTTTCACAACCTTGATTTACCAAATGTGCACATAAAATGGATTGGCCAAAGAGGATTGAGATGTCATCAATTAATACCATTGGTGAAAACCTTTTACCATCTGCCACACCCTGACCTCATAATTTTGCACTGTGGTGGAAATGACCTAGGCACTTTGACTGGGGTAGGTCTGGAGATGCTTTTAAAGGACACCTTTGGACAATTGATGACAATTTTTCCACAAACTGCCATGGTATATTCCAATATATGCCAAAGACAGAAATGGAACTGGTCCAACCAATTTTGTCCACAATTTGAGAAAGCACGGAAACATGTGAATAAATCTGTTTCTGCTTACATGATAGACTATGGAATGGGTTCAATATACAACAACAACTTGCATTACAACATGCAAGATATCTACAGAGCAGATGGTGTGCACTTCTCAGATGAGGGGAATAGAATATTCCTCCTGAATTTAAGACTGTGCATTGGTACCTACTTGTAGGTACCTAAATCAGCCACAGAACCCAAAAGCTCTTTTCAGGGCTACCCTACCTCTGATCACTCCAAATGATTATCTTTTTCTAACTTTTTTCACTGTTTTTCACCAAAGTACGCTCCCCGGTATGCTTCCCGGTGCGCGTACCGGGTGCTCCCCCCGCGAAAAATATATATATTTTTTTCGCCTATATGGGCCTCCTAAGACCCCCTCAGAAAACCTAGAGGGTCAGGGAGTGCCTACCATGCCCCCTTATACCCATTCCCAACGTTGTTTCTCCTCCATTTTCTGTCTCAAATCTACCGAAACACAAAATGGAGGACTCCCGTAGCGCTGCCGGTACGCGTACCGGGGGGCGCACCGGGAAGCGCTCCCAACATTTTTAAAAGTTAACTTACATAAAAACCACTGGAGACACTTTCACCAAATATAGAATGGGCCATACTACATACCAGTCCCTACCATTTTCCCAAATTTGGTGGAATTCCATTGAACCATTTGGCCTGGAGCCCTCTCTAAATATCCTGAGGTGAATTACTTGACAAAAACACATCTGAAGTGTTAGAATGTACAACCAATTAAAATGTTACTTTCATTTTCTACTATTATTTCATGACATTTGATTGGTAATGTACATGAATATATATAAAGAAAGAGAGGGAAACACAGCCATTTTGACTACTACTTCCTAAAGTACATTTCAAAAGGATTTTCACTGAGAACTTAAACTTCTTTTTCAAAGGTAAGATGCTATTTTGAAAACTGAAGTATGTTGTGCACTTTAAGTTAATTTGGAAAACATTTTCTGATAGTTATATACTATCCCTCTGTAATAGTTATAGATTGAGATAGGCTTCTCTGTTATAGTTATGGAAAGAGTTAGACTTGTCTTGTATAATTATGAATTTACTTAGGTTTTATGATATACACTATTTTATATTTCTACTTCCAGCCTGATACCATACACTGCCCAAAGATAACTTCACTGTTAAAAAACAAAACTACCTGTCTGAACTTAAACCCAACAGTGCCCTATCTCTAGTGATATATTTATTTTTTATGCAAATTACAGCAAGAAAATGGAAGGAGAGCAGAATATTTCCTTCAAAATTGTTCTGGAGTACAACGGTGAAAAATTTATTGTAGATAATGAAGACTTAGATTTCATGGATGAATCACGGGACTATGAATTAGTTCAATGTGTAGAAGCAGTAGATTCGCTGATTAAAAATGAGGACATTTCCGACAATGTGTTGTTAGAAGTTCTGTTAAATTTGGAAAAAGAATCAGAAAAATAAATTTATATTTAATGATCAAAAATTGTTCGAGACATTATTAATTTTTATATGTAATTCATAAACTAGTACCAAATTGATTATAATGTAAATTCAGAGTGTGGGGTGTGTGGGTGTGGGTGGGAGTGTGGGTGTGTAAGGTGTGGGTGTGGGGGGGTGTTTGGGTGTGGGTGGAAGTGTGGGTGTATGAGGTGTGTGTGGGGGGTGTGTGGGTGTGGGGGGTATGTGTGTAGGATGTGTGCGTATGTGTGGGATGTGTGGGTGTGTCTGTGAGGTGTGTGTGTGTGGGGGAGGAGGTGTGTGTGTGGGGTGTGTCTGCGAGGTATCTGTGTGTGCGTATGTGTGTGTGTGTTGGGGGGTGAGGTGTGTGTTTGAGTGTGGATGTGTGGGATGTGTGGGTGTGGGTGTGGATGTGTAAGGTGTCAGTGTGGTGGTGTGGGGTGTTTGTGTGTGGGTGGAGGTGTGCGTGTGTGAGGTATGTCTGGTGAGTGTGTGGGTGTGGGGGTGTGGGGTTGTGTGCGTGTGGGTGTGTGTGGGACGTACTTGTAGGTACCTAAAACAGCCACAGAACACAAAAGCTCTTTTCAGAGCTACCCTACCTCTGATCACTCAAAATGATTATTTTACACTAATATTTTCACTATTTTTCACCAAAGTACGCTCCCCGGTACGCTCCCCGGTGCGCGAATCCGGGCGCACCCCCCTGCGAAAATCGAAAAAAAAAAAATGTTGTTTACCCGCGGGACCCTTTTCTGGCCCCCACATCAAACCTAGGGGGTCAGAGGGGGTCTACCCTGCCCCCTTTTGGTTATTTCCCCCTTTGTTTTTGCCACCTCTTGTGTCTCGATCCTACCGAGACACAAGATGGTGGCCGCTCCGGACTGTTTCGAATGTTTACAGACAACTGAGAACCAATCAGCTTTCTGTGCGCAAGTCGCGTGCCGCGCACGGAGCGCTCCCCGGTGCGCGTACCGGGGCGCGGCTATAGATATATACATTTTTTTGAACCTAAATTACTCAAAATCCTCTGGAGCACATATCTTGAGACATAGCAAAGGCATATCGGGCTACCAGTCCCTACAGTTTTGCCAAGTTTGGTGAAAATCCATTCAGCCGTTCGAGCTAAAAGTGAGTCCGACCGCCCTATGGAAATTAACATGGGGAAAACACGTTTTGGGACCCCCCTTTTATCTTGGCCCCCGCTTGACGGATCCCCCCAAACTTTCAGGGAAGGACCGGAGCGCCGCGAGGCAAAGTTTAGGAAAATTTCAGACAGATTCCTCAACCGGCGCCAAAGTTATTCCCAATAGAATGTTGCGATTTCCCTATGGAAATCAATCCTAACTATAACTACCTACTGGCGACCGCCAGTAGGTAATTAAATACATATATATCTTCCTGTGTATCGCAAACATTCGTGCACCCATCACGTTGAAGACGTAGATGTCGTCATACGGAAACACGCGAGTGTGGCGCGTCACGCATATGTCACGTATGCGCTTCAAGTCGCGTACGGGTCGTATAGCGATTGCGCATGGAAATACGCACCCGTCGCACACCCTACGCGGATCCTACGGAACAATTGTAAAATGGCAGCTACGTTTCGGGCAGTAATCGAGAGAGGTGCGTTTTGGGTGCGGGACTGCTCAAAACATTGTAAAATAAAGAAAAAATAAAATATAAAAATATTGAAAAAAATAAATGTATTAAATAAATATTTAATTTTTTTTAAAGAAAGGTATTAAAACTAAGTAATGTAACGTAAAAAATAAGATATCTAAAAATAAATAGATTACAAAATGTTGTAAATCAGTACCAAAGTAATAAATATAAAAATTAATACATTTAAAAATTTTCATTAAGAAAAACTTTGAAATTCACTGAAAAAAACGTAAGTTTCACATATGTTATAGTTAGGAATTATCATTTAAAAAACCTTCGAAATTCACTGAAAAAACCATAGGGTTCAGTCAGGTTATAGTTAGGAATTAGCATTTAAAAAAAACATAGAAATTCACTGAAAAAAACATAGGTTTTTGGGATGTTATAGTTAGCTGGACACTTCACTCGTACAAAACCATTGAAATTCCTCCTTTATAGTTAGTTGTACTAACTGTAACTCGCTCTCCTGCAATCCACTGCTGATGATATCACATATTACATCATTCATGACATGGTCAGTGACATCACTGATGACATCTCAAATGACATCACTGATTACATCACTGATGACATCATCTACGTGACAATCAGATACACCTCATCATACACTAGTATAGCCTTTGATCACTCACTGTAAGCTACAGAGTACCAAATTTGAATCTATTGACACAGGAATACAAGTTTCTAAAAACCTACTCAGTGATTCCTAGAGCTACACACACATCTAATCACTTACCTATAGATTCACTCATACATGCTGATAATTATCAATAGAACACTATCAAATATACTTATACACTTATATTGACATTACACACCAGCACACATCCTTTTCACTTATGAAGTCATCCTACTCACTTATGCAAACAATGGATCATACTTATATTTAGGAAACAAAAGGGGATGATGGACGGAGCGTTTGAGCAAATCAAACACTCACCCCCAGTCAACTGATCTGGGTTTAATCCATCACCATTCTTTAGCTCACTCTACCACCCCAGTTCAGACATGGCCATATGCAAATCAGTCTGACCCTGTGCCTCATGGGAACAGTCCAGCCCGAAATGCCACTGCTGATGATATCACATATTACATCATTCATGACATGGTCAGTGACATCACTGATGACATCTCAAATGACATCACTGATTACATCACTGATGACATCATCAACGTGACAATCAGATACACCTCATCATACACTAGTATAGCCTTTGATCACTCACTGTAAACTACAGAGTACCATATTTGAATCTATTGACACAGGAATACAAGTTTCTAAAAACCCACTCAGTGATTCCTAGATCTACACACACATCTAATCACTTACCTATAGATTCACTCATACATGCTGATAATTATCAATAGAACACTATCAAATATACTTATACACTTATATTGACATTACACACCAGCACACATCCTTTTCACTTATGAAGTCATCCTACTCACTTATGCAAACAATGGATCATACTTATATTTACTCAGCTACACACTTATAAACACCACTTCATTTATTCATATATATAGTAACTCATATTCAGTGTGTTATAAAATGACTATTACAAGTATACACGTATCCATATTTATATATATTCACTCAAAAAACCATAGGTTTTCAGGGGTGTTATAGTTAGTTGGACATTTCACTCGTACAAATAGGGCAGGGGGTGTAAAAACAGGCACGGCCTAGACCATCTCTCTGCAACGCAGCACAGTGGCACTTACTGGAAGCACCTTACAGGGGCTTACTATAACGCCCCTGAAAACCTATGGTTTTTTCTGTGAATATATAGAAATATATACAAATATATATATATTTATATATATTCACTGAAGATACCATAGGTTTTCAGGGGTGTTATAGTTAGCTGGCCATTTCACTCATACATAACCATTGAAATTCCTCCGTTATAGTTAGTTGTACTAACTATAACTTGCGCGCCTGCAATCCACTTCTGATGATGTCACATATTACATCCTTCATGACATGGTCAGTGACATCACTGATGACATCACTGTTGACATCTCAAATGACATCACTTATGACATCATTCACTGAATGTAGTTTGTTGCCATATTTCAATAAGTATTATATATATAGTAATCTGCATTGAAGACTGAGTGGATGTATAAGTGTCTGGATGGAGGATTTAGTAGCACTGTGATTGACTGTCTAAGTGACTAATTTAAAGTGTCTCACTAAATATATGGGATAGTGATTAAACTGTATCAATATCTGTATCACTCTGTCTCTTGTTGTGTAAAGTACTGCATTCGTTGGTTACTACCTATGTGAAACTCTATATTAGTTTTTAAGTAGTAAACCTGTTCCATGCTTATGACAAGGTCAGCTCGTCATGCAGTACACTGGACGTGTGCTAATGACGAGCTGACCTTGTCATGAACAATGGGAAATCTGATATTTCAGCACCCAGCGGGAATTGCCTTAGCATTGAAGGTGTTAAGTGAGTATTTGTATAGGAGAGTGAATGGTTGTGTGGTTGGGTGGGAGGAGTGTGACTGTCCAAAGATGTGTAAATAGTTGATTTAGTAGGTATATGCCATTAAGACTGCTTGTGCAAACAGTTGTTTGGGTGGGTGAATCTCTTTATTGGTGTGTTGATGAGTAAATATATTTTCCAATGATACATGTCCAAGAAAGTAGAAATATAAAAGGCAGTGTATGTGATAGTTGTTGTATATAAATAAGTATACATAAGAGTCAGTCATTGTCTGAGAGACTGTATGGAAAACTGTATACTTGTAATAGTGATTTCATAACACACTAAGTATGAGTTACTATCTATGTGAATAAATAAAGTGGTGTTTGTATTAGTGTGTAGCTGAGTAAATATAAGTTTGAAGAATTATTTGCATAAGTGAGTAGAATGAATATATAAGTCAATAAAATGAAGGCGTAGTACTCTGAGGGGGAGAGGGGTACCTAGTTTCTAAAGAGGAAGGTTTTTAGTTCTTTGCGGAAAGAAGAGAGGATCTGGTTAGATCTTAGGGAGGGAGGGAGAGAGTTCCAAAGTTTGGCAGCGTTGAACTCGAAGGACCTGCCTCCTGCCCTGGATCTTTTGATTCGGAGGACTGCCGCAAGGCAGGCATTTGATAAACGAAGTTGTTTACCGGGGCAGTAGGGGGTGAGAACAGGGAGTGGTTTGGTGGGAGATACAGAGGGCTTTGAATTTTATTCTTTCCCTGACAGGGAGCCAGTGGAGAGATTGAATCCCTGCCTTAACTGATTCCCTACGGGGTATCTGGAGAAAGGTCTGGGCTGCACAATTCTGGGTCCGCTGAAGCTTTTCTAATACGTATTATGGTGCTCCCAGGTAGAGGGCATTGTTAATATCAAGCCGAGATTGAATAAGGCCCTGAATGACGATTTGTTTGGCTTCAAAGGGGAGGATAGGAAGGATTTTTTTTAGCATCCGGATTAACCCGAAGCAGATTGCTGATGTTTTTGTTGCCTGGGTGTTAAAAGTCAGGGATTTATCGAGCCAGACTCCTAAGCTCTTGATGTCCTCCTTCGGGGATGGGGGTAAGCCCAAGCTGGATGGCCATAGCTGGGGGATGGTGGGGGAAGGCGGACCGAGAGAAAAGATCTCGGTTTTATCCCCATTCAGCTTTAGAAAAGATGCCGTCATCCAGCTTTTTATCTCTTCCATGCAGGAGGACATGTTGACTTGCGGGAGCCCGCTGTTCTTCTGTGCCAGGGAGACTACGAGCTGGGTATCGTCCGCGTATGATATGATCTTGATACCATATTGATGAATGATCCCAGCCAGCAGTCTCATGTACACGTTGAACAGCGTGGGGCTTAGGGAAGAGCCCTGGGGCACCCCGCAGCTCAGAGGTTTGCTGGTGGAGCAGACATCGCCATCGAAGACCTGGAAGGTCCTTCCGCTCAAGAAAGATCTTAACCAGGCAAGAGCGTCTCCAGAGACTCCAAGATTGAGCAGTCGTTGCAACAGAGTTTTGTGGCACACCGTGTCAAACGCGGCGCTGAGGTAGAGGAGGAACACTGCCACTGATCCCCCTCGATCTAAGATCTTTGTAGATTCTTCCACCACAGCTAGAAGGGCTGTTTCCATGCCATGTTTTTGGCGGAATCCTGTTTGGGTGACATCCAATAGGAAGTTTTCTTCGAGGTGTTTTGTTAGGTGGAGATTAACATGTTTCTCCAGTATTTTACTTGCCCAAGGTAACAGAGAGATGGGACGATAGTTGTTAGAGTCGTTCACGTTGAGATTGGGTTTTTTCAATAGCGCTTTCACCATCGCCTGTTTCCATATGGGGGGTACGACTCCCTTTTCCAAGGAACAGTTCAACAGCTCTAGGAGGGTGGGGAAAATGATTTGGCTGGCCATGGTCATTGTAAGGGGGGGTGCTGGGTCAGAGGGAGAGCCAGATTTAATCTGCTGTGCGAGAGTTTGAAGTGATTCCAGGTCCAATGGTGGAAAGTTGCTCATGGTTACTCGACATGGGAGTGTTATATCTGTTGAGAGCTGAGGCTCATTGATGTTTGGCTTGGGGGCGGAGGTGGTGAAGGAAGAGTATATATTGTTGATTTTTTGGTGGAAAAAAACGGCTAGATTATTGCAGCGGCCGATAGGGTTATTGGCTGAAACTGCAGTGAGAGAAATTTTTCTCTGGGTTTAGATCTGGCGGAGAGGATTTTTCCTCTGTAATAAGTGGATTGGGCTATAGTGATCCCGAGTTTGTATGCTTTTATGGCCTCCTTGTATCTGGATTTGTCGATGGTAGTGTATTCAAGGCGCCATTTCCTTTCCGACCTTCTACACTGACGTTTTAGTTCCCTAAGTTCTTCTGAATACCAAGGGGCCGTTTCTTGAGCTCTTTTTAATACTGTTTTCCTAATGGGGAGAACGGTGTCGAGAGAATCCTCGATCCATTTATTAAAGATCCCACTATCAAGTAGGGGGTCCTGGGTGAACGTGGGTTTCGTGGCCGTTAGTTGGTTGTCCCACTGCTCTAGAGGGAGTTTTGACCAGTTCCTCATTGTACGTGAGGAAGGGGTGTTAGGAGTGACTTTGTGGGTGGACCAAGTGAGGGGGATGAGAAAGTGATCTGTCCACGGAAGGTGTGTGATGGAGCCAACCGAAAGGTTGGGACAGTTACTAAAGACAGGGTCGAGTAGATGACCTTTGTTGTGGGTAGGGGTTTTAATTAGTTGCTCCAGTTGGATGACGGCTAGGCTGGAGACCAACTCATTGGCAGTGTTGTCAGAGCGGTCATCAAAGTGCATGTTTAAATCACCAAGTATAGTGAAATTGGAAGAGGACATGGCAGGAACCGCCGCTAGCGAGGGTAGTGACATGTGAAAGTTGTTCAGAGGTCCTGGGGGACGATACAGGAGTATCCCTGTTAGGCTGTCGTTAGAGGTGAATTTAAGGCAGAAAGACATGCTTTCACATCCTGGGATCGGATCCGGCGTGCAGTGACACTGATATGCAGATTTGTGTATGACTGCAATGCCTCCTCCTTGTTGCTGGGTGTGGTCTCTGCGAGCGATCTGATAGCCAGGGGGAAGTGCTTGGACTACATCTGGATCGCAGTCAGGTGTTAACCATGTCTCGGTTAGTAGGACAGCGTCGGGGTTTTGCTCGTCAATTAGCAAAAAGATTTCTGCGCTATGTTTAGGCAGGGATCTGCATTTTAGGAGAAGTATGGTGAAGTTTTGCTGTTCCAGGGTATGCCGGTACGGTTTGAGACTAGTATTGCAATGAGGGCAGGAGATGGGGAGGGCCAGAGGGTGGTGGCGGAAATGACAGCGGGCTTCCTTGGGGGGTTTAAGTTTGAGGAGTGCATTGATGCTATATTGAATCCTAGTGGGGGAACCAGGGGGGGTGGCCCTTGGCCCCTGTCGGCCGCAGACGGGCGCAGACGGGCTTGCCTTTGGCTTGCCTTTGGCGCGCCCGCTGCGCGTCCTGGGAAGGCACATTTTTATGTGAAGTGGGGGCGTCGTCTCATGGTTGTGGGCGTGGCCTGCGGGCTTTCGGCGCAATGGCGGCAGTAGATTCTCCACCCCACGTCAGCGTTCAGATCGGCTGCGCGGGACTACTGAGATCGGCGAGGAGGGAGGGAGGGTGCTCAGGAGGAGTGGTACAATTAAAATAACATACAAATAATTTTTAAAATCAGATTAAAGATTAGCGCTTTTTCACGTGCTCCCGGCTTCCGCCTCAGGAGTAATGCGTCTAAGTGGATGATGTCATCAGTGATGTCATCCGTGATGTCATTTGAGATTTCTTCAGTGATGTCATCAGTGATGTCACTGACCATGTCATGAATTATGTAATATAAGACATCATCATCAGCAGTGAATGGCCGGTGCACAAGTTATAGTTAGTACAACTAACTACAACGGAGGAATTTCAATGGTTTTGTATGAGTGAAATGTCCAGCTAACTATAACACCCCTGAAACCTATGGTTTTTTTCAGTGAATTTTCAAGGTTTTTTAAATGCTAATTCCTAACTATAACATACCTGAAACCTATGGTTTTTTCTGTGAATATATATATATATATATATATATATATATATATATATATATATATATATATATATATATATATATATATATATTACCTACTGGCGGTCGCCAGTAGGTATATATAGTTAGGATTTTTTTCCTATGGGATTTTTGAAAATTCTATGTCGAATAACTTTGGCGTTTGAGGACGGAATTAGCTGAAATTTTCAGGAAAATGGAACATTTTGTTTCTGAGCAGCCGCTGAAAATTTGGGGTAGTTTCGTCAAGGGGGGGCCGAGAAAAAAGGGGGGTCCCAAAACGCGTTTTTCCCATGCAATTTTCCATACGGCAGTTGGACTCACTTTTAGCTCGAACGGCTGAATGGATTTCCACGAAAATTGGCAAAATTGTAGATATTGTTTGCCCGATGTGCCTTTGCTAGGTCTCAATATATGTGCTCCAGTGGATTTTGATAAATTAACGTTCCAAAAAATATATATATCTGTAACAGCGCTCTGGTTAGCGCCCCGGTTCGCGTAGCGGACACGTAACGGAACTTCGCGAAGCGAAGCTGATTGGCTCTTTGGTGTCTGTCAACATTCTAAACAGTCCGGAGCGGCCGCCATCTTGTCTCTCGGTAGGATCGAGAGACAAGAGGAGGCCAAAACAAAGGGGGAAATGACCATAAGGGGGCATAGTAGATCCTCCCTGACCCCCTAGGTATGATGTGGAGGCTTTAAAAGGGCCCCGTGGGGCAAAAAAAAAAAAAAAGGTTTTTTTTGCGTGGGGAGCGCCCGGTACGCGCACCGGGAAGCGGTCCGGGGAGCGTACTATGAGGAAAAAAGAATGATAGACTTTTCAAATATTGTATGTTTATTGATTGTTCGTTTTGTTATTTTTTTTGTTTTTTTTATTTAAGTAGCAATATGTAGGTACCAATGCAGAGTCAAAAAATTAATATACACCGTCTCCTTTGTAGATATCTTGCATGTTGTTTCAGAAGTTATTGTGGAATATGGAATCCATATCATAGTCTGTCAGGAAAGCAGAAAGAACATGGAGGCAGGAGATGAAAAAGAGATGTCAAATACACATTGGAGATGATATAGTTGGAGAAAGGAAGTAACTATGAGCAAATTTACTATGTAACATAAAAAAGTTGCACAGTATACTTTAAGTCTGACTTTACATTATAATCAATTAGGTACTAGTTTATGAATTACATATAAAAATGATTAAAGTCTCGAACAATTTTTGATTATTAAATATAAATTTATTTTTGTGATTCTTTTTCCAAATTTAACAGAACATTTAACAACAAATTGTCAGAAATGTCCTCATTTTCAATCAGCGAATCTACTGCATCTACACATTGAACTAATTCATGGTCCTGTGATTCATCCATGATATCTGAGTCATCATTGTCCTCAATAACTTTTTCTGTGTTGTTCTCCAGAACAATTTTGAAGGAAATAATCTGCTCTCCTTCCATTTTCTTGCTGTAATTTGCATAAAAAATAAATATATCAGTAGAGATAGGGCACTGTTGGGTTTAAGTTCAGACAGGTACTTGTGAGTTTATAACAGAGAAGTTATCTATGGGCACTGTATGGTTTCAGGCGTGAAGTAGTACTATTAAAAAGTGCCTGTGAAGAAGTCTAAGTAAATTCATAATTATAGCACAGAAACCTAAATCAATCCATAATTATAATAAACGAGCCTTTCTCAATGTCTAACTCTTACAGAGGGACAGTATATAACTATCTGAAAATGTTTTCCCAAATTAATTTAAAGTGCATAACATAGTTCTCCTTTCAAATTTATAAAATAACATCTTACCTTTTAAAAACAAGTTTAAGTTGTGAGTGAAAATGCACTTGCAATGTACTTCAGGAAGTAGTAGTCAAAATGGCTGTGTTTCTCTCTCTTTTTTTATATATATTCAGGTACATAACCAATCAAATGTCAGGTAAAAAAAGTAGAAAATGAAAGTAACATGTTAATTGGTTGTCAATTCCAACACTTCGGATGTGTTTTGTGAAGTAATTTACCTCAGGGTATTTAGAGAGGTCTACAGGCTAAATGGTTAAATGGAATTCCAACCAAATTTGTGAAAATGGTAGGGATTGGTATGTAGTATGAGCTAATCTATATTTGGTGAAAGTGTCTCCAGTGGTTTTTCTGTAAATTACTTTCCCACCTTTTTTAAGCGAGCGCTTCCCGGTGCGCGCCCCGGTACGCGAACCGGCAGCGTTACGGCAGTCCTCCATTTTGTGTTTCGGTAGAATTGAGATACAAGATGGAGGGCAAATAATGTTCAGAATGGGTAGAAGGGGGTATGGTACACGTATCCTGACCCCCTAGGTTTTCTGAGGGTGGTTGAGGAGGCCCATATGTGCGGAAAAAAACCCACATTTTTTTTCAAATTTTCGCGCGGTTAGCGTCCGGTGCGCATACCGGGTAGAGCTCCGGAAAGCGTAAATCGTGAAAATTAGTTAAAAAAAAGTTACATTTAAAATGTGTTTATAGTGATCATAGTTAGGGTAGCTCTGAGAAGAGCTTTTGGGTCTGTGGTAGATTTAGGTACTTATAAGTAGGTACCAATACATAGTCTTAAATTCAGGATGAAAACTCTGTTCTCCTCATCTGAGAAGTGAACTCCATCTTCTCTGTAGATATCTTGCATGTAGTAACGCAAGTTATTGTTGTAGATGGAGCCCATTCCATGGTCTCTCATGTAAGCTGAAACAGACTTATTTACATGCTTCCTCGATTTCTCAATTTGTGGACAAATTTCGTTTGACCACCTCCATTTCTGTCTTTGGCATATATTTGAATATACCAAGGCAGTTTGAGGAAAAAGTGCCATCAATTGCTCAAAGGTGTCCTTTAAAAGCATTTCCAGACCTTCCCCAGTCAAAGTGCCCAAGTCATTTCCTCCACAGTGCACAATTAACAGGTCAGGTTTTGGCAAATGCAAAAAGGTTTTCCCCAATGGTATCAATTGGTGACATCTTAATCCTCTGTGGCCAATCCAGTTGATTTCCACATTTTGAAAATTGAGGTTGTGTAAATTTCTGTTATCAGCATACCTTTGAGCCCAGTAGATGTAACTATGTCCAACAATCCAGACAGAAAACATGGTGAGAGAAGGTTCTGCTGCAGTCAGATGAAGTGTGGTAATGAAATGGCAGTTGAAACAGTAGGAGTATGTAATGAAAAAAACTGTGGAGTTTCTGTGCTAATGAATCAGTAGCAGTGATTGGTGGATTTTGATTGCTGAAAACAGAAAGTTAGGGTGCATGGATGAGTTCTTTGAAAGATGTAATTTGAATGGTCAAGAAAAAATCATTTTATGAAAGATTGCACTGGATACGCAGGTGTACTTAGAGTTCAGAGTTCAATTGAAACATTGTTGTGTGAATTTGCAAACATCAGAGGTCTTTCAGGAGGTGGTTGCTATGGAAAAAAGGCAGAGAGGGCAGAAGGGGGAAGGGTGTTGATTTGAAAAAAGTGAGGGAAGAGTTTTGATTGGGTGACATGAGAGATATGTGTGATGAATTACAGCATTTCTGTGCCTTTGTTGGTTGCAGCCTTTGGAGTGCATACCCTTTGCTCTGCTAAAGACAAATTGGTGTGTGTCTGAGACTGTTTTAAAACTCAAAAAGTATTTGCTAAGGTGAGAAAAGATTCATTTAATTTAAATAGAGAATAGTATGCTTTAAGGAGAAAATTATGAAGAAATTTGTGTATTTAAAATGTTGCTTTGTGTCAAGTGTTTTACAAATAGATTTGGTTTCTTTGAGTTACATAGCCATGTTAAAAGTGATGCAAAAGTGGTGGAAGGGCCTTAAAAATACACTTTCATGTGTGTTAGGGCATTTTAAGTCACTTCCCCATGAATGTGGGTAAATAAGGGATTTACTTGATGTGTTTAAAAACGTTTTTTGAAATCAATTAGGTTTCTTGATATGTACTGCTAGAGTTTCATAGGCTGCTTGAGGCATATTTACAAGGCCTTTGAGTCACTTTGATGTTATTTTCTCCATTTTAATTTAAGTCATTTTCCCGTGGTGCAAGGTCCTTGTAAATACGTCCCCATGTGTGCTTGGCAAATTTAGATTTTGTTTCTTTGAGTTACATAGCCATGTTACAAGTGATGCAAAAATGGTGCAAGGGCCTTAAAAATACACTTTCATGTGTGTTAGGGCATTTTAAGTCACTTCCTCATGAATGTGGGAAAATAATTGGTTTATGTGATGTGTTTAAAAATGTTTTTTGAAATCAATTAGGTTTCTTGATATGTACTGCTAGAGTTTCATAGGCTGCTTGAGGCATATTTACAAGGCCTTTGAGTCACTTTGATGTTATTTTCCCCATTTTAATTTAAGACATTTCCCCGTGGTGCAAAGTCCTTGTAAATACGCCCCCATGTGTGCTTGGCAAATTTAGACTTTGTTTCTTTGAGTTACATAGCCATGTTAAAAGTGGCACAAAAATGGTGCAAGGGCCTTAAAAATACGCTTTCATGTGTGTTAGGGAATTTTAAGTCACTTCCCCATGAATGTGGTTGAATAAATATATTTATTTATTTCTAAATTTCATCTGCAACCCTGAGTAGGACTCACCTCAAACAAACCTCTGGATAGGCCACACCTTATCGGCATCCTGAATCATTCATTTAAAATGTTGGGGGCAGATTTATGATGGCCGTGTGCCTCTTTTGCGTCGCTGTTGCGTCACTTTTGTGACGCAGCAGTGGTGGAAAAGATGCACCATGTTGCAAGATAGGCCTCACTTCATCTGCAACAAGATACCGTCAGTTTAAACTGTATACATTTAGGACAGTGTAGGGGGCATGGAGAAGCTGAGGTTTCTGTAAGTGTCAAAGTTGTTGCATACAGTGCTCACCTTCTACGTACTCTTTCATATGCTAGACTACATCTGCACAATGAGATACCTAAGCAGAGGAAACACAGGTGATGTGATTGTGAAATGAGCAAAAGAAATTGCACGTTTTTCAATTACATCACCTGTGTTTCCTAATATTACGAATCACATTGTGCAGATGAGGTTTAGGCCTGTCCAGGGACACAGAGGAGGTCTGGCCTTTGTTCAAGAGTGCAGTGCACATGACTCACTTAATTGGTAGGCCTGCACATGTACTATCTCCTCTGTACTCTTCAACAAGCCTACATTTCATCTGTAACCCTGAGTAGGCCTCACCTCAAACAAACCTGTGGATAGGCCACACCTTATCGGCATCCTGAATCAATCATTTAAAATGTTAGGGGCAGATTTATGATGGGTGTGCGCCTCTTTTGCGCCGCTGTGCTTCACTTTTGTGACGCACAGCGGCGCAAAAGATGCGCTATTTTGCGACATATTTACAACTTGATGCATCTAGGCAGATGTGTCACGCTGTAAAGTCCTGTGCCACATGAAACCTGACGCAGGTTTCATGTGGGCGTTTTGTTGCAGGGTGGGCATTCACTTGCATGAAAGCCCTGTAAAAGTAACACAGCGAAATTTACAAGATTTCACTGAGTCAGCTTTATGGCATTGCTGAATCAAATCCTTACGCCTGTTTGAAACAGGCATAAGGAGTGACGCACCATGCAATATGTGGCTTGCCCCTGTGCATTGCAGTAGACATGTCGCGCTTACGACGTGATTCCTGCAATGCGCCGCTTTTATGGCACAGATGCGTGCGCATCTGTTCTGTTTTTGCTCAATGGTGCACCGCATTGTAAATGCGGCACATCATGGGTGGCAGAGCAGCGGCGCACGTTAACTGGTGCATCCCTGGGGATGCGCCAGTTAACATAAATCTGCCCCTTTACATTTAAGTATGAGCAGGGGACACAGAGTCGGTGAGGCTTATCCAAGGTTAAGAAGAGATGAGTCCTGTCCACTGAAAACTTGGACATAGGCCTCACCTCCTCAGCATCGCTGGACATGGTTAAATAATATCTGCAAAATGTTACTCTTGTTAAACAATTTTACTATTATAGTCTCTGAGATTTGTCTCTTACTCTGCAACATCTCATTGCTGTTCTCTTTCTTTAAAGATAACGACAACATCAATCATGAGTGATAATGAGCAATCTGTTGATCTCGATCTTATCATTGAACTTGTCATTGAAACGTCAGTGGAAGTAGATCCCTTGGATGATTTAAATCCTGTGGATGAAGACGAATATGACGAGGATGCCGATTTGACAGAATTGTATGACATAGGGTGGGAAGCTGACCTGCTCGAGCCTATGGAACTATAAAGACTTATTTTTAAAAGTTACTGGAAATGAAAAGTAACCATGTTAACCGTTTTATTTAAAATTAAATACAACTTCAAAAACAGCTTGTGTGAAGTGTCTATAATAAAATAGTGAAATATGCTAATAAAATTAGTTCAGATTCACATATAAAAGAGCACAGGTCAAATGTAAAAGCATTCCATTTCTTTGCTACTATTTGTGAGTTTTAAATTTGCCAATGCACTAAAAATTATTGTATGTAGAATTGACAACTAGTATGTTAATTTTTTGACGACTGTTATTGATTTACTGTTTGGTAATAGTGGTTAATAATATTTTTATTATATTTTACCACAGATTCAACTGCAGATCATTTCAAAATTACACAATGCCATCGAAGGAAAGAAGGAGAAAGGCTACAAAACGTCAAAGACAGCAGCTTACTACATGCTTGCAGCAGTCCTCTACAATAAAAACTCATCAAGTCACAAAGAAAGCTCCGGGTAAGACAACGAAAAGGAAAGGCCAATCAAAAATGTTACTGCTAGAGCAGGAGATAACTCTGTGCATGGTAGTAGAAGGAAAAATCAGTTTAGGGACATTCGTAGACGAATGTACCGCAACAGGATATTTGGCAATTTGTTAAAAAATATTAAGAAAGGTCAACAGAAAGTGGCTTTTTATAAAAGAAAGAAAAATATTGAGAAAATTATTGATCAGGCATTCGAAATTAAGCGAAAGTTATTTATTTTGATAATCAATAGAATTAGGAAACTAAACAAGGCAATTTATGATTTCAAATCAAATAGTAGATAGAAAAGAACAGTTAATCGTAGTAATTTTTGTGAAGTTTTTTCAGGAGAATGGATGCATAGTTCAAGTTGTGAGGCATTTTTTAATGAGGAGAGTTATTTCCAGGATAATGATTTGGTGCATGCAGTTGACACCAGGGGTCGAGCTTATGAGGTGAGAGATGGTTGTCCGGTTGAAAAAGAAAAACTTGTGACAACAGAGGCAGAAGAGGTGTTCGGTAATGAGGTTTTAGGAAAACGTCCTAAGGGACCAGTGTATACCTGGAAGTGTAGTAGTATTTGCAGTGTGCGACAGGATTCCATCAATTTGCTTTGTGATTTTCTACGGACATTTAATAAGAAAAGTTTGAAACAGAAAATGAAGTTGTTGCAAGAATTAGATCCTTGCAGAGTGAGAGAAGTGACAGGTTTGCATGGTCATTCATTGGCTTGTCTTTCCAGGAGAGTATGCCAGAGTGTTTTTCATCATTTCAGGATGCTAGCAGTGCATCATAATAAAGTGAGGACATTTGTTAGAATGTTGTATTATGCTAAGAGTCCAGCAATTATGCTTAAACAATTATGCACTGCTCTTTTGCATGGTTCAGAAGTAGATGTGAAGAATATTTGTGCAGAAATTGAGTTTTGTTACTTTGCAAGTAAAGAGGAGAATGTTGAAATTAACCCAGAAGAAGAAGGTAATGTGGAAGAGAGTGTACAGATTTCCAGGACAGATAATTTTCAGAAGGAAATTGCCACGTTTCAGGTGAAATCAAGTGAGAGGCCTAATTTCACTTGTGTGTGTTGTCGACGCACTTATTATAAGAATCAGACTAAGTTAGTGGATTTATATGCAAAAAGTGAAAGGGAAAATAATAGTGAATGGAAGGATTTCGCAACATACTTGATGGTAGAAAATTGTTTTGATTTGGGATCGGATCTACGTGTGTGTACTTTTTGTTGTTGCAAATTAAATCAAAACCGGATGCCTGCTAGAGCGGTTCATAACAATCTGGAATTGGTTGACATTCCTTCTGAATTGAAGGATTTAAATACTTATGAATCTATTTTGATTCAAAGTGTCCATCCCTTTCAGGCTATTGTACGAATGGAGCCAAAGACTGGGAAATTGCCTGCATCAGATTTACAGAGAGGATTAAAGGGAAGAGTTGTTTATTTGCCTTTAGATTTGAAGAAAAACATTAATACAATTGGAGTAGAGAAAGTGGAAGAGGAACCTCTGGTTATCTTAGTTAACGGGGTTCCGACAAAGAGTAAGAAAATTTGGCAAGATTTAGTGGATGTTAGGAAAGTCAAAAAGGCAACATTGTATTTGATGAAAAACAATCAGCACTACAAGAATGTATGTGTTGCAGAAGAGGAAGTAAGTGAAGAAGAGGACAGTGATTTGTGTGCTGGACAAATTGAGAAAGTAGAAGCCTCTAAAAATGAAGAAATATATGAACATTATAGTGTTCATCCTTTGCATTCCAAGGAAATCATGGGGAATGCTATTGAGTTGTTTCAAATGAAACAAGCCAAAGGGAGTCCCATTAGTGTTTGGGAGGAAAGTTTGGAAGCTTGGTGTTTCCCACAGCTATTTCCAACAGGTCAAGGAGGAAGATATGATGAGCGACCTCATCAAATTCCTGCTTCTGAATACCGGACTTTACGATTGTATGCAGAAGATCCTAGGTTTCGTCAATGCATTCCCTATTAGTTTCATCTACTGTTTGAAAGTGATCTGTCTGCAAACTGTCATATGCAGTGAACCACATTTTGAAAAGTGGTGTACAGATACAAAATATCTCGGCAAGGGACTTTATGGATAAAGTCAATGTGCAAGACAGTATTTTGGATTCTCACCTGATTAATCTCATGGCGTGTCAGCGTGGTACTAATGAGTACTGGTACCGTCGTCATGGTGATTTAAAATGTATGCTGAGGAACTTAGGAACTCCCACATGGTTTCTCACTCTCAGCTGTGCTGAGTATGGCTGGGAAGACTTACTTGAATTTCTACGAGAGGCAAATGGAAACATTGAAAATATCGAATTCAAGACACCCGGAGAACTGTGCTCTTTGGATCCAGTGAATGTATGCAGGTACTTCAATCATAGATTTGAAGATATGATGTCTTTCATCATGAACAAGAAGAATCCACCTCTCGGAGAGGTGTTGGATTTCTTCTGGAGAAAGGAGTACCAAGCAAGAGGTGCTCCTCATATACATATGCTGCTATGGATCAAAGATGCACCCAAATTTGGAACAGATCCGGATGACTTAGTGATGAGTTTCATAGAACAGTATTCTACATGTGCTGTTCCAAACACAAAGGAAGACAAAAGCCTAAGAGAACAAGTTTTACGCTTCCAAAGCCATCGTTGTGGAAAGTACTGTCGTCGTAAATTTAGAAACAAGGACAAGTTCTACACAAAATGTCGTTTCGCCTTTCCACGACCGGTGATTTCTAAAGGAAGAGTGAACAGTTTGATGTCTTCGCTGCGACATAATGTGACGAGGAAATCACCCAAAAATACATACAATTTGAAAAGGAACGAAGAGTCCAAGTACATCAACGACTATAACTCAGTGATTTTGTCCTTGTGGAATGCTAACATGGATATACAGTTTGTGGCTGATAACTGTATGGCTGTGGCTCGGTATGTGACATCTTACATCACTAAAAAAGAGAAGACAGAATTGAAGGATATGTGGGAGGACATTTCCCATGAAAAGAGCCTCAGTAAGAAGTTGTACAGTTTCAGTCTGAAGATGTTGTCGCATCGAGAAATCGGAGCTTACGAATGTTCTGACCGGTTGTCTTCAGCAAGTCTCTATGCCAAATCTAGGAGTATCATTTGGGCGAGTCTTGGTCTTGCTGCAACGCGTAATCGTGCTTATAAACAATGGGTTGGACCCTATAAAGTCAAAAGGACCTGGGTAACAGTAGGAATGGAGGAAAAAGGTCCTAAGACTGAGTACAAAAATTATCACACAACTATTCAATTACATTAATTTAAATCAATTTGAAGAAGCAGAGCTATTCAATGCAAAAGAATTTAATTCAAATTTTGCATATATATCCTTCTCAATGGATTACAACTTAAGTTACATTAGACACATTTCTAAACATGCTTGACAACTACACACCAGTGACCAACTCCCGTCCCCACACAGACACTGATCGCTACAAGGGAGTTAGGCTCGTTCTACTTGATCAAATTTGGACTCTGTGCGAGCCTTGTAATGTGGCCTTTGTTTCAAAGGACCACCTATATGTATTGTCTCGATTGTAAATAAGATTTGTCACTGAATGACTCAGATCACGTTTACCCTTTTCCTAACACTCCTTCCACCTCACACCCCCCCCTGTTGTGTTTGTGGGCACAAGCATGTTTAGAAATGTGTCTAATGTAACTTAAGTTGTAATCCATTGAGAAGGATATATATGCAAAATTTGAATTAAATTCTTTTGCATTGAATAGCTCTGCTTCTTCAAATTGATTTAAATTAATGTAATTGAATAGTTGTGTGATAATTTTTGTACTCAGTCTTAGGACCTTTTGCAACGCGTAATCGAGTTCTGAAACCTGTGCGGGAAATTGAGTATTTGGCGGAAAAGGAGCCAAACAGTACCGATATTTTGAAGACCAACATGTTGGATACATATTATCCAAATAGAAGCAGTCACCTCGAGAATGTTTGTCTGTATGAGGTTCTACAAAATTACATATTCAAGAGGAACATCAAAGAAGATATTGATAAAGGAGTGTATGCTGTAATTGGAAGTGAGGGATGTCTGGTCAGGCAAAGAAAATGCCACTTGGTAAACCATCGAAAATTGAGTGGCGAATCTCCTGAAAGAAAAGAGTTTTTCTATTTAGCACTTTTGCAACTTTTCAAGCCTTGGCGTGCAGAAGAGGAACTGCTTGGAGATTTCCTCTGTTACGAAGACTCTTTCAATGCCGCCAAGGAGACCATAGAATGTCCTGTTTTTCCCAAATATCTAGAAATGTTGAATGCGGAAATCGAGCAGGAAGCAACGATTGCAGCCGAGATTGCTAGAGACAGTTCTCAGGACAGTCAGAGTTCTGTTTCATTGAGTCAGGATCCACTAGGAGGACCAGTTATCGAAAATGAAGCTGCCACTGCCATGTTTGAAGTGGAAAGAGCCATGGCACATGCTCAGGAGGATGCGGTTAACTTAGAAGACTTGGAAAGACAACTCAACGTTGAGCAGAGGAAAATATATGACAAAGTTACCAACCAAATTGATCATGGATTAAGTCATGAGAAGAAAGAGTGCTCATGTACGTCGTTGAAGCCTGTCCGACTGTACGTGAGTGGAGAAGCGGGAACTGGAAAAAGTTTCCTCATTAAAGCAATTTCATGTTATTTGCAGAAAAGGACTGAGTCATCGCTGTCTTGTGATGTCACCGCTCCAACTGGACTGGCAGCACATAACATTAAAGGTATAACTTTGCATCGTCTACTGATGCTGCCAGTGGAGCATGATAACAAATTACAATACCACAAGTTATCTGGAGATGCTTGTTGTAAAGTTTCCAGAGTATTGAGGAAAATGAAACTTCTTATCATTGACGAAGTAAGCATGGTTTCCAATGTCATGCTTGCCTTTGTGCATTTGAGAATGCAAGAAGTTCTCAAAACAGAGTATGATGTGTTATTTGGTGGCAAACACATCATTGTTTTCGGTGATCTTCTGCAGCTGACACCAGTGAAAGGACAACCTGTGTTCAAAATGCTCACGCATGAAGATACCAGGAAGTGCCTAGGGAGCATTGGCAATGTCAATATATGGTTAAACTTCAATTATGCTGAACTGCGTGAAAATATGCGTCAAGCGAAGGATGAAGATTATAAGAATATTCTACAAGATGTTAGAATCGGAAAAGTGACCGAGCATGGGAAAGAAGCTTTACATGCACGATTACTGTCAAATTTGTATCCAGAAGAAGACGTTATGCCTGAGAATATTTTTCGGAAAATTACAGAGAAGAAATCTGGAATATGTTTGATGCCAACTCTTGCAGAATGTGCCATCTTCAACAATAAAATGTTGAATTTAGAAAACCAAGAGATTGTGAAACTGGAAGCTATTGACAGAATAGAGCATATGGGAGCAACAATTATTTTGTCTGAGAATCTGAAATCAAAATTGGATTCATTAGAGAAGACTATATCTAAAACTGCTGGTTTTGAAAAGACTCTGAATGTGTGCTTAAATTGCCGTATAATTTTAAGAAGGAATTTAGATGTTGAAAGAGGTCTGGTAAATGGATCAATGGGTAATGTTGTTGATTTTGAGAAATACAGAAATAGAGATGGAATTGAATTTTAAAAAATTTAATTTGATGGCATTGAGGAAGTACAGCTAATTGGTCGTTGCTCTGCAAGGTTTTGCTTGTAAAAGACTTATTTGTTCGCCGTAAGCAGTTTCCTGTTTGCTTGGCATATGCGGTGACAATCCATAAATCGCAAGGTTTAAGTGTAGACAGTGCATTGGTGAATATTGGCAGTTCTGTGTTCAAGGAGGGTATGGCATATGTGGCATTGTCACGAGTCAGAACTTTATCGGGATTGTACTTGATTGAGTGTGATGTCACAAACATTTGTGCGGATCTAGATTGTGTTATGGAATACAATAGGTTAAGAAGAGAGTATGCGCCACATTTGCCTCAATATCCTATGTTTGAGAAACGTGTGGTAGGCCGGAAACGAAGAAATGTGACCAATAGTAGGGAGGTTGTTGCAAAAAGACGAAAAGTCGATGAACCCGAAATTATAAGCAGAAAAAAAATGGATTCTGTTGAAGATGTTGTTGGTTTTCAATTTGAAAATAGTTCTGGTGTCAACTGCTATGCTAATGTAGTGGTTAATGTTGTCTTTTCTCTAGAAACTTTAAAAGAAGAGATTGTGGTCAATTCGGATCAAAGATTTTGCAGTTTGTTGAATTCTGTGTTAGAGAAATGTAGCACTGATAGAACAAAAATAGAAAGTGTGTCTGAAATTCGAAATCTGTTAGACAAATGTTCAGGTCAAACGCAATTCTCTCAAAATATTCAGCAAGATTGTCAGGAGTTTTTAATGTATATGCTTGATGTATTGCAAGATGAAGGTGTAGATGTAGATCATCTGTTTGGCCTTTCTCATCAATGGTAGCATGACTGCGAGAACTGTAGGGTATCAAGTACTGCTAGTGTAGACTCAGAAAGATTTATATATTTAACTTTGCCAGACAGTAAATCAGTGTCCTTTAATAAGCTAGTAAAAGCAGCTGATCACAACATGGAGTGTAGCCAATGTAAGTCTGTAATGTTGTCCACATTATTTATACGAACATATGGCCAGTATGTCATTTTAATGTTCCAACGATGTAGGCCTGATGGAACAAAATTGACAACTTTAATTAAAAATGTTGTGGCTTTGCAGTTGTCACTATCAGGAAGAACTTTTGTAACTGCAGCAATTATATATCATGACGGTCCTTCAACAACATCAGGACATTACACAGCTTATTTGAAGTCTAGAAACGGCTGGTCATTCTGCAATGATTCTGTTTTAACTTTCAAAACAAAAATTGCCTTTTGACCTTAAAAATTCTTACCTGGTGTTTTTACAACCAAAATTTTAGAGAAAGAATCTCGGGATTTGCTCTGAGGAATTTCAAGAGGTTCTAATGGCTCCTACACTATTTGGCCTTGAGGATAAGTGTAGTACAGAGTAAAAAGTTATTTTTGAGTTTTAAGTAGTTCATGAAAAAAAAGAAGGTTTTTTTACAGAAAGTGGTGGGCACGGATTAGTTAAAGGACAACAGAGTATTTCCCAAAGCAAACGGTATTCTTACCATAACACTTGACGTCATGGAAAAATAACTGCACTTTGAATGAGTTCAGAAAAACTGTTTCTTTTAATAAGCTAATTCAAGCTGGCAATCAAAACATGGAGTAGAGGTAATGTAAGTCTGCAATGATGTCCACATTTTCTGAACAAACTTTTGGTTATAATGTCATTTAAAAATTCCAACTATATAAACCTGATGAAAGTACGTTTTCAACATTAATTACAAATGTTGTGGCTACACAGTCGTTGATTTTAGGAAGAACATTTCTAACTGCAGCTATTATATGACATGATGGTCCTTTGACAACATCCACTTATTACACAGCTTATTGAAAATTTAAAAAAAGCTGATGTTTCGGAAAGGATTCACATTTGACTATGAAACAATGTTGCCTTTTGACTTAAAAATATTCTTACTTTCTGTTTTCAGAAGAAAGAATTTTGGGTAGGTAACTGGCCTATAATGATTCTATGAGTTGATATAATTTAATGTACTGTTTTAAATTGCTTTGTGATTAAAAGTGATGTAGAGAATTAAATAATTGTAGTAGTCATAGAGGTAGTGTAAGTGTGCCTCATAGTAAGCAGTATCAGTGTCATAGGAAATGTGGAACATGAGTGAGCAAGAAGGGTAAAATATTACTAGTACAGGATTGTAAAAGTGATCTTGAACGTTTTCTTTCTGAAAGTTGCGGAAAAAGAAAATGACGGGATTTGCTTAGAAGAATTCCAAGAGTTATAAATGGCTCTTACACGATTTGGCCTTGAGGAGAAGTGCGGTAGAGAGCGAGAAGTCATTTATTGTATGTAACATATTTGTCAAAACGATGGAGCTTTTCTTTTAGAAAGTGGCGGGCTGAAAATAATAACAGCACAACAGAGTATAAGCTGTTCATAGGACATCCTTCGACGTCATGGAAAGTAAGTTACTTTTAAGGAGTTCTGATTTCTGATTGGTTATGTTATATGGGTTTTTTAAACACAATCATTTTGATTGTGGTTTTTTTCCCCGCTGTTATATAATGAATACCTTCAAGTCACTGTTTTTAGTGAAATTTGATATATTCTAAGTACAGCAAAAATAAACCATTTAATATGTATAATTAATTCTGTACTTTTTGTATTTATGATATACATTCAGAACTGTGTAGGAGGCATGGAGAAACTGAGGCTTCTGTAAGTGTCAAGGGAGGTGAGTAATGTACATTGCTCTGTTGCATACAGTCCTCACCTTCTGCGTACTCTTGGATATGCTAGACTACATCTGTACAATGAGATACCTAAGCTGAGGAAATACAGGTGATGTGATTGTTAAATGAGCAAAAATATTTGCACGTTTTTCAATTATATCACCTGTGTTTCCTAACATTACGAATCACATTGTGCAGATGAGGTTTAGGCCTGTTCAGGGAGACAGAGGAGGTCTGGCCTTTGTTCAAGAGTGCAGTGGACATGACTCACTTCGTTGGTAGGCCTGCACATGTATTATCTCCTCTGTACTCTTCAACAAGCCTAAATTTAATCTGTAACTCTGAGTAGGCTTCACCTCAAACAAATCTCTGGATAGGCCACACCTTATCGGCATCCTGAATCATTCATTTAAAATTTTGGGGGCAGATTTATGATGGCCATGTGCCTCTTTTGCGTCGCTGTTGCGTCACTTTTGTGACGCAGCAGCAGTGCAAAAGATGCACCATGTTGCAAGATAGGCCTCACTTCATCTGCAACAAGATACCGTCAGTTTAAAATGTATATATTTAGGACTGTGTAGGGGGCATGGAGAAGTGATTGATTTTTTGCATGACTGACTAGGTGTGTGAGTAACTCCATGGACGAGTGACAGTCTGTGAGTGTCTGTTTACACTCACTGAGTGTATCTAAGGTTATATTAGAGTCTGAAGAGGTTCATCGTATTATCACATGAATGATGTCATCAGTGATGTGATCAGTAATGTCCAATGAGATGTCCAAAGTGATGTCATCAGTGATGTCATTTGAGATGTCATCAGTGATGTCATCAGTGATGTCATTTGAGATGTCATCAGTGATGTCATCAGTGATGTCACTGAGCATGTCATGAATGATGTAATATGTGACATGATCAGCAGTGGATTGTGGGTGCGCGATATATAGTTAGTGCAACTAACTATATATGCGAATTTCAATGGTTTTGTGTGAGTAAAATAAGGTTTTGTAAATGCTAATTCCTAACTATATATGGTCTATAACCTATGGTTTTTTCAGTGAATTTTTAAGGTTTTGTAAATGCTAATTCCTAACTATATATGGTCTATAACCTATGGTTTTTTCAGTGAATATATATATATATATATACATATATATATATATATATATAAAAGTAGATACATATATATATATATATATTTTTTTTCACTGAAAAAACCACAGGTTTCCGGGACATTATAGTTAGTTGTACATTTGATTTGAGATGTCAGTGACATTAGTGATGTCACTGACCATGTCATGAATGATGTAATATGTGACATCATCAGCAGTGCATTGCGGTTGCATGAGTTATAGTTAGCTCAACTAACTATAACCACTAAATTTCTCTGGTTTTGTATGTGTGAAATGTCCAACTGGCTATAACGTCCCTGAAACCTGCATTTTTCTCCGTGAATTTCTAAGATATTTTAATTCTAATTTCTAACTATAACGTCCCTGAAGCCGTTTTCAGGGACGTTATAGTGAATTTCAAAGGTTTTTTAAATGAGAATTTCTAACTATAACGTCCCTGAAACCTATGGTTTTTTCAGTGAATTTCTAAATTTTTTTAAATTATAACTTCTATCTATAAGGTCCCTGAAACCTATAGTTTTTTAGTGAATTTCGAAGGTTTTTTAAATGCTAATTTCTAACTATTTCTATACAGGTAGGACTTGTGCAGAAGAGGAAGAAATGCACAGAAAGAAGCAAGAGAAATGCAGAAAGAAGCAACAGAAGTCCAGAAGGATGAAGAAAGGTGCAGAAAGAAGCAAGAGATATACATAAAGAACCAACAGAGGTGCAGAAAGAGGCTTTGTTTCAAAGTCATCCTGTGCCCCCAACGTTTTGCTGACTGGTACTGGTGGTAACTGACTCTGACTAACCAGACCCGGAGCCAGTGCTATCCTGAAAGACACTTAGAATACAGTGAAAATACCTACATACAGTAGGGTACACTATGGGTTGGGTTACCCCAATGTAAGAGGCAAGAGAGATGCAGAAAGTAGAAGAGATTTGCTGAAAGAGGCAAGAGAAGTACAGATAAAGAAAGAAATGTGCAGAAAGAAGCAACAGAATTGTAGAAATAGCAAGAGAGACGCAGAAGGAAGCAAGAGTGGCTTTCACACCATTAGTAACAATTTAACACCGACATTTAGCAATAAGTAACAATTGACCATTCTGGATTTGCAAAGGGCTTTCCACCAAGCTGTAACACTTGTTAGTACATTTTTTGTACTGTTTGATCCGTTTGAGCTAGAAACAAGGCTTTTTTTATTCAAATCTGCAGATTAGGCAGCAGATGATGAATTATGTGGCTAATGCGGAAAATGTATAATTGCAAAAGTTGGTGCAGCCAAACAGTTGCATAATTCCAGTGGCCCTGCACATACCTCTGACTAGGTCCAGAAGTGCTCCTCAGTGATTCCTTCTTTTTTGGTCTGTTGAGTTCATAGTTTAGCTTCTATGGAAACGAGGAAGACAAAACATGAGGTTACCACTCCACAACACAGACTACAATACCACATAATTACTCTCCATAACACATAATCTCACTCTACATAATTCATATACCATATACTTTCTATCCACATACATTCACTGCACAAGTTACCACATAATTCCACTACACGCAACATACATCCACTCCACTCTGAAAAACATTTTAAAAACGTTTACATTTGCATCGCCAATAGCTCTAACTCTTGCAAATGTGAAACCTATAACATAGCAAACACTTCTTTAACTAGTAGTTGTGTTTGCAAAGTGGTGGAGAAAGGGTGATGGGCCTCAGACCAGCGCTCAGGAATTCCGCTGCATAGGATTTACAGGAGGCTGCTTCGCCACCAAAGTCTATTAGGAGTAAATTGGACTTTTTCCCCATCCCGTACTCTGCCAGAAGGCTTGTTTGCAGAGTGGTGGGGAAAGGGGGGTATGGCCTCCGAAGACGTCTTAGCAGTTCTATTGTGTGGGACTTACTAGCAGTAACAAGAGGAGTAGTTGCCCCCAAGGACATCCTTGGGGACCAACTACTCCTCGTATTACCTCTATTATGTCCCACACAACAGGATTGTTCAGTTGTCATAGAATCAATCAATCAATCAATGCATTTCTAGAGCGCGCTACTCACCAGTGAGGGTCTCAAGGCGCTAGGGGGGAGTGCTGCTACTGCTCAAACAGCCAGGTCTTGAGGTGTTTCCTGAATGTGAGGTGGTCCTGTGTCAGACGTAGGTGGGCGGGTAGGGAGTTCCATGTTTTGGCCGCCAGGTAGGAGAATGACCTTCCTCTGGCTGTGGTTCTGAAGATCTGTGGGATGGTGCCGAGGGCGAGGCTGGCGGTGCGGAGTTTGCGCGTTGGAGTGTAGAACGTGAGGCGGTTGTTGAGGTATTCGGGGCCTATGTCGTGGAGCGCTTTGTGTGCATGGGTGAAGAGCCTGAACGGGATCCTTTTGCTGACGCGGAGCCAGTGCAGGTCTCTGAGGTGGGCTGATATGTGACTGTGTCGGGGGATGTCGTGCGGATTCGTTTTGTATGCTTTGGAGTCTTTTCTGAAGTTTGATTGTGGTTCCTGAGTATAGGGCGTTCCCGTAGTCGAGTCGGCTGGTGACGAGGGCCTGGCTGACCGTCTTTCTAGTTCTGGTAGGGATACAGTGGAAGATCTTACGGAGCATGCGAAGGGTGTTGAAGCATGAAGATGAGATGGCATTTTGCTTTCTTGATCATCGTGAGAGACGAGTCCAGGATGAATCCCAGGTTGGGTGTGGGTCAGTGGGTGTCGGTGCGGTGCCTAGTTCTGCGGGCCACCAGGAGTTGTCCCAGGTGGATGGTGATGGCCTGAGGATGAGGACCTCTGTCTTGTCTGAGTTCAGTTTCAGACGGCTGAGTTTCATCCATTCCGCGACATTTTTCATTCCTTCCTGGAGGTTGAGTTTGGTGAGGGAGAGTATCCGCTGGGTGTCATCGGCGTATGAGATGATGTTGAGGTTGTGTTTGCCTGCGATGGTGGCAAGGGGGCTCATGTAGATATTGAAGAGGGTTGGGCTGAGTGGTGAGCCTCGGGGTATGCCGCAGATGATCTCGGTGGCCGTGGAGCGGAAGGGAGGGAGGTGGACTCGCTGGGTTCTGTTGGAGAAGAAAGAGGTGATCCAGTCCAGGGCTTAGTCTTGGATCCCGGCGTTGTGGAGGTGGGTTATTAGGGTGCGATGGCAAACTGGATCAAAGGCGGCTGAGAGGTCTAGTAGAATGAGGGCGGTGGTTTCCCCATTGTCGAGTAGGGCCCTGATGTCGTCGGTGGCTGCGACGAGGGCAGTCTCGGTGCTGTGGTTGGCTCGAAATCCGGACTGGGATGGATCGAGGGACCCATTGGCTTCGAGGAATGCGGTCAGCTGCTTATTGACGATCTTCTCGATCACTTTCACCAGGAAGGGAAGAAGAGAGATGCGGTGGAAGTTTTTGAGGTCTTGGGGTCCGCTGTGGATTTCTTCAGTAGGGCGTTGATCTCTGCGTGCTTTCAGCTCTCTGGGAAGGTGGCGGACGCAAGGGAGTTGTTTATGATGTTCCGTAGGTGAGGAGTGATGATGGTGTCGGCTTTGTTGAAGATGTGGTGATGGCATGGGTCGGAAGGAGAGCCGGAGTGGATGGTGTTCATGGCGTGGGCGGTGTCTTCGATGCTGATGGGAGTCCAAGCGCTGAGGATGGTTTAGGGGGCGTTGGTTTGGTGGCTTGGGGGGGAGTCTGGGAGCCGAAGCTGTTGTGTATATTGGCGATCTTGAAGTAGAAGAACGTGGTGAGAGAGTTGCAGAGGTCTTGTGTAGGTGTGATGTCGTTGCTGTTGGCATTGGGATCGGAGAGCTCTTTTACGATGTTGAAGAGTTCCCTGTGTTGTGTGTGTTGTTGTCCAGTCGTTCTTTGAAAGATGTCTTTTTGGTGGTGCGGATCAACTGGTGGTGTTTGCAGGTGGCGTTCTTGAGAGCTGTCATGTTTTCTGGCGTCTGTTTGGGGTGCCAGGTTTTCTCGAGGGATCTGCAGGATTTATTTGATTCTTTGAGGTCTTCGTTGAACCATGTTGTTTTCCTGTTGCCGGGCTTGCCTGGGGTGGTTCTTCAGTGGTGCAAGGGCATCGGCGCAGTTGAATATCCACTGTGTGATGGTGCGGGCAGCGTCGTCGGTGTTCGTGGTAGTGATGGGTGGTTTCTGGCTCAGTGATGTGGTTAGCTGGTCTGCGCTGATTTTGCTCCAGCATCCACGGGGGATCTGTTGTGGGTGGTGGTGGGATGTGGTCTTCTCAAAGGTGAAGTCGATGCAGCTGTGGTCGGTCCAGTGTAGTCCAGTGGAGTGGCTGAAGGCAACGTGGCTGCTGGCAGAGAAGACGGGGTCGAGCGTGTGGCCAGCGTAGTGAGTGGGGGTGTTCACCAATTGCTTGAGTCCGAGGTTGGCGAGTTTTTCGAGCAGGGTGGTGGTGTTGTTGTCATTGTTGTTCTCCAGGTGGAAGTTCAGGTCCCCTAGGAGGATGTTGTCTGATGAGGCGAGAGTGTGTGGACTGATGAAGTCGGCGATGGCTTCACTGAATTGTGTGCGTGGGCCAGGGGTCTGTAGACGAGTGTTCCTCTGAAGGTGGTCTTGGGGTCGGTGTGGATCTGGAAGTGTAGGTGTTTGGCGATGGTGAGGGCATCTTCGGAGTTGGTCGTGACGTCGATGGTGTTCCTGTAGACGATGGCAATTCCTCCTCCGGTTTGGTTGACGCGGTCCTTTCGGGTGATCTTGTAGCCGTGCGGGATGGCTACGGCAATGTCGGGGGCTGAGGAGGCGTTCATCCAAGTTTCTGTGAGGAAGGCGATGTCTGGTGCTGTTGTGTCGAGGAGGTCCCAGAGTTCGATGGCGTGCTTGTGGACGGAGCGAGTGATGAGCAGGATGCACTTGAGGTGGTTGTTGTTGTTGCCTGGTCTGGGTGGTGGGACGTGGGTTCGGACGCAGGTGAATTTGCAGGATTGGCAGGAGAAGGGTCCGTGGGTGCGCTTCGGAGTGGCTTGGTAGCAGGCAGCTAGTCGGCCGGTGTTGAATGCGTGGAGGGGGGCGGGCCGCAGGGTGGCAGCGGCAGGAAGAGTGAGGGAGGGGAGCGGGTGGAGGGCAGGGGGAGTCGGGCACGGGCACTAGGGGCGACAGGGACAGAAGAGGAGAAAGACTACAGGAAAAAACTAAGACGGCAGTAAGGCTCAGAAATCAAACTGAAACCAGACTGGGCAATCACAGGTGGCACAGCGGGCAGCAGGGCAGCGGCTGCACAAGGGAACTGTGTAGCGGCTGAGGGGGCAACCTACCTGGTGACAGGGTCAAAGGTCGCTCCCTTCACCACCATGCGGCCTCTATAAGAAGGGCTAAGGGAGGGAGGAGCAGCTGGGAGGCGGGAGCGGGGTGGCGAATGGGGTACCAGGGGGGCGGGCCGCAGGGTGGCAGCGGCAGGAAGAGTGAGGGAGGGGAGCGGGTGGAGGGCAGGGGGAGTCGGGCACGGGCACTAGGGGTGACGGGGACAGAAGAGGAGAAAGACTACAGGAAAAAACAAAGACGGCAGTAAGGCTCAGAAATCAAACTGAAACCAGACTGGGCAATCACAGGTGGCACAGAGGGCAGCAGGGCAGCGGTGGCACAGGGGGACCATGTGGCGGCTGAGGGGGCAACCTACCTGGTGACAGGGTCAAAGGTCACTCCCTTCACCACCACGCGGCCTCTATAAGAAGGGCTAAGGGAGGGAGGAGCAGCTGGGAGGCAGGAGCGGGGTGGCGAATGGGCTACCAGGGGGGCGGGGCTGCAGGGTGGCAGCGGCGGGAAGAGTGAGGGAGGGGAGCGGCTGAGGGGAAGAGGGGGTCAGGCACAGGCACTAGGGGCGACGGGGACAGAAGAGGAAAAAGACTACAGGAAAAAACAAAGATGGCAGTAAGGCTCAGAAATTAAACTGAAACCAGACTGGGTAATCAAAGGAGGCACAGCGGGCAGCGGTGGCACAAGGGGACCGTGTGGCGACTGAAGGGGCAACCTACCTGGTGACAGGGTCAAAAGTCGCCCACAACTCTCCAAATGCACTTCCTGGTACGCTCTTGGATGGTCCATTTCACTGCTGGTGATCCTTAGGGGCCAATTAGCCTACCTGATAACTCCAGTATGTCCCACATAGTGGGATTGCTGAAAGCTGGACACATGCCACACCCTAATCCCCCGGGCATGTCCACAAATAATACAATTTTTTTCAATGGACTGGGGCCGTGTGCCCCCCCTCCTGAGGCATGCATCTGCCCAGGGGACCCCATTCCCAGTGGCATGGCTTCTTTTTTTATTTTCGTATTTTTTCATCCCGGAGGGTTGACCCCTCCCGGGCCATTTTTGGCCCCAGGACCCCATCCCCCGGGGCATGCCCAATTCCTTTTTATTTTTCCTTTTTTATGGGAGGGTGCCGATTGGCCCCCCTCCTGGGCCATTTTTAGGCACTGGGGACCCCATTCCCCGGGGCCTAGCCTCACCGTTGGGAACCGTGGGGGAGCCCCAATGCCCCCACGGTTCCAGCCAGCATTGCTTTAGCACAAGGGGAGCTGCTGCTATGCATTCACTGTTTCACGGTTTCAGCCGCATTATAGTTACAAATTAGGCATAGTTAGAAACTAGAATACTAGAAACTAGCATTTAAAAAGCCTTAGAAATTCACTTAAAAAACCATAGGTTTCAGGCACGTTATAGTCAGAAATTAGCATTTAAAAAACCTTTGAAATTCACTGAAAAAAACATAGGTTTTAGGTACATTATAGTTAGAAATTGGCATTTAAATAACCTTGGAAATTCTCTTAAAAAAACATAGGTTTCAGGGGTGTTATAGTTAGTTGGACATTTCACTCATACAAAATCTGAGAAATTCCCCCGTTATAGTTAGTACAGCTAACTATAACTCGCACGCCCGCAATCCACTGCTGATTACATCACATATTACATCACTCATGACATGGTCAGTGACATCACTCATGACATCACTGATGACATCTCAAATGACATCACTCATGACATCACTGATGACATCATCCAGCAATTGTGTGTCTTTCTGAAAAATAAATATTTTTTATATATGTATATCTAAAGGTCGATGGAAGAATAAATGGGTAAGTGTCTAAATGGATGTTTTTTTAATAAAATTGATTGCATGACTAACTTATTAAGTGTATCTTAGTGAATACATGTATTAGCGAGTAATGTTTAAATATTTAAATATTTGTATCAGTGTCTCACTTTGTGTATAAGTGGCTTCATGGGTTGGTGAGTAGCTACATGAGTGTGTATATGGGTTATTAGTTGTTTTTTTCAGTATCAGTATGAGTGTCTGTATGGTTCGGTGGGGGATATTACTTAGCGCATAGATGCATGAATGAGTGACTCACTGTTTGTATGTGTTTTGAAGACAGCATGTGTGCAGGACTGTATGGGTGAATGAGTGTGTGTATGGGTGTGTTAGTGAGTGAATGACTGTCTCAATAGTGTCTTTATGAGTAAGTACATATGTTTTAAACTAGTATATGTGAGTATTGATGTATATAAGTGAGTATATATGAGAGTGAGAGACTGGAAAAGTTCATGTATAAATAAGTATGTGTTTCTATAAGTGATTGTTTAAGAGAGTAAGTATGTGTACGGTTCTGTAGAAGTAAGTGTAGTGGTGTGTATATAGCTGTATATGCAAGTAATTGGATGTTTGAAAGTTTATTTGCATGTGTATGTGTGTGAGTAACTCTATGTATGAGTGTAGGTGTGTAACAGGATGTATAGGTGTATGTGTACATATGATGAGTGAGTACATGTATGAGTGACTATATAGAACTGTTGGTGAATGAGTGGATGTGTATGTAGATTTTGGAATTACTGAATAGTTTGTTCTAACTAGTATTGGTATTTCCATTGTTTTGAAAACTGTAGTTTCTATTTTTCAATGTGTGTATCAAAGGTTATATTAGGGTGTCTGCCATTCTTTCACAAGGAGGATGTCATCAGTGATGTCATCAGTGATGTCATTTGAGATGTCATCAGTGATGTCATGAGTGATGTCACTGACCATGTCATGAGTCATGTAATATGTGACGTCATCAGCAGTGAATTGTGGGCGCGCGAGTTATAGTTAGCTGAACTACCTATAGTAGGGGAATTTCCATTATTTTGTATGAGTGAAATGTCCAGTTGACTATAACTTGTGTGAAACCTATGGTTTTTTTCGGTGAATTTCTAAGGTTTTTTAACTGCTAATTCCTAACTATAACGTGGCTGAAAAGTATGTTTTTTTTCAGTGCATTTCTAAGGTTTTTTTAAATGCTAATTCCTAACTATAACATGACTGAAACCTATGGTTTTTTCAGTGAATTTGCAAGGTTTTTTATCATGCTAATTCCTAACTATAAACGTGCCTAAAACTTATGGTTTTTTCAGTGAATTTCATAGGTTTTATAAATGCCAATGTTTAGATCTATTAATTGTTATCTTTACTTTTTTTATACTAATTTAGTACTTTTTTATTATAATTATTTTTAGCTATTTTATTTTTCAAAATACATTACATATTTTCAATGTAAAATAATAAAAAGACAAAATGTAAAAATAATTTTTTATTAATATTATTTTTTTCAATATATTGAAATTAATTTCTATCTTTTTTTTGCATGTTTTTGAGTGATAAACGTATGGTACACGTACTATCCTCGCATTATCCTTCGCACCTGTAATCGTACTGTATGCGTACCAGCCCATACGTTGCGAATACGTTTTGACGTGGCGTTATGTGCGTTTATACGGCGAATATACAGTCAGTGATACCCCGTACCTTCCATGTTAGCCAAGTTGTGGAACTTTACAGATATAATGACACATTTACTTTTAAGACCCGGTTGACGTCAGCACTACAAAACGGACTTCCGAATCACATGATTTTTCATATAGCTCAAGACGTAATCATGCCCATAGCTCCAGAATCATGCTTCAGAGCCTTGCGCAGCACTAGTATACGTCAGGCCAGCCCACTCCGCTTACGCTACCAGGAAAACACAACAAAATTACATGGTCTAGATTTCCATTGTAGTGATTTGTTAGTGCCAGGTTTAGTTATTAGAACAGCACAAACTCTCCCTCATGCCTGGTGTACACCCACATCATACCCATCCAGCACATACATCACAACACACTTGACCCTACCTATAAAAAAGACGGGGCACACATGCTCTATGCCATTTTAGAGTTGCTCCCATCCCAATTGCAGTGATGGTCCATCCTATTGGTTTGAAAGGTTCATGTAGGCCCGAACTACCGAACAAGGAGGCCCATTCGTCCAGTTCATCGTGTGAATACCTCATTTGTCGAGTTCATCGAGTGCATGCCACATCTTTTTCCTATCCTTGCAAGGTTAGAAATTTGCATTATATATGTAATTGTCTATACTGTAACTATGAGTACTGTATTGCTTCCTGTACATCGTTGTGTATTTCTGTGTCGCAGTTTTTGTGCTGCGCCACATGCCCTGTGCTTCCTTGTATGTAATGGTAGTGTGAGGTTTAATCCTAGTTCAGTGGTGGTCCAATCACTTAATCCTCCCTTGACAATCATATTTATTCCTGCGCCGCGTGGCCGTTCCAGGCCTGTTTTTTCAAATGTCATGCATGTCTGACGCTGATTTTAATGTAATGTGCTCTCTCTTATTTCTCCCGTGTCTGTAATAGTTGTTGCTGCGTCACATGACACTCCCAGGTCTTTATTCTAAGAAATCGTGCGTGCATGACTGTAATACTTCTTGCTGCCTCATATTGCCCTCCCAGGCCTCTATGCGTGCCATATCCCGAAGTTAATGTAAGTTTTCTCCCGCTCAGGAAATAGATTCTTGTGAATTTCTGTGTCACATTTTTGGCGCTGTGCCACGTGCCCAGTGCTTCCTTGTATGTAATGGTAGTGTAAGGTTTAATCCTAGTTTTGTGGTGGTCCAATCACTTAATCCTCCCTTGACTTTCATATTTATTCCTGCGCCACATGGCTGTCCCTGGCTTGTTTTTTAAAATATCATGCATGTCTGACGCTGAACTTAATGTAATGTGCTCCCTCTTAATCCTCCCGTGATTGTAATAGTTGTTGCTGCGTCACGTAGTCCTCCCAGGCCTCTGTTCTTATAAATCGTTTCTTTTTCTACCCCTGCTGCCTGTCTGTCCTGAAGGCTCCCTACCGTGAAGCATAGCGGCCGGGCTTGGCTCCGCCAGAAAACGTCAGAGAAGCCGACCGGCCGGGCTTGGCTCCGCCGGCCGGACTACAGCCCCCAGCATCCCTAGGGGGGCAGCGACGACGCCAGCAACCAGCGCGCCAGGAGGCGCATAAAGTACCGGCAGGTCCCTCGTCCCGCGAGGACGCGCGCGGGACGCGGCGGACGAAGCCCGGACTCAGGGCGGACAGTCTAAGACAGTCCGAGACAGGCAGAGACTGGACTGGGCCAGTGACTCTGTCTGTAACTCTAAGGTGAGACTTTCCCATTGCTCAAGCACGACCCAGGATACCATTAGCCATTAATCCTGTATGATTTCAGGCTAAGTTGCTTGTGGGTAAGTGGTACACGTCGCTTTTGCATTTACGCAGTGTTTCTGGGAGGGTGTTGAATACTTTGTGTACTATGACTAGTAAAAAACAATCCCCGACAAAGAATACCATGGACAACTACCTAGTACAGGTAGTTGCAAAAATTAATAGTGAGAGGAGAACCTCACTTGGATTTGGTGTATCTCCTAATTTACCTACATCCATTTTGCCGGTATCTGACCTAGTTCGATCCCCTGACCCAGTTAATATTAATTGCTCCACTGTAATATTTGACCCTGATGATAATGCTATTTTGGACCAAACAAATTGTGTACTGGAAGTAAGTGGCAGTGAAGATGAGGCCGAATTACATCTACATGAGGAAAAAGCCCCTACTCCAGCGCCTGCGTCGCGCGCTACTAGAGGAGCTAGAGGAGCTAGGAAGGGCCAGCCCAAACGTGGGGGGCTCCGTTCAAGTCGGAAGAAGCTTGCCTCTCCAGCCAGTAACACTGTGGCAGAGGAAGTAGGGTCAATTGATGACGTCTGTATGTCTCTAACCAATGAGCAGTTTAAGAAGTTGCTGGGCTTGATAGATACTAAGATCAAGGGAATTGTAAAGCCGTTGGTAGGCACGATTGAAAAGCTTACTAACGAGGTTGACCGATTAGGAGGCCTTTTGAGTAAAACTTTGGATAAAGTAGAGAAATTGCCTGTAGAGGTTGTTAACAGGGTTGAGTTAAAGATGGTAACCTCTAGATCTGAGGGTGGTGGAGGAGCAGGTACACTGTCTAATCATCCTGAGGCTCCCAAGGTAGTTGTAGTAGAGGGTGAGCATGGGGTTGTTGTTCCTCCAGTTGTTCCCCCAGCTCCAGGACCCGTGAAAGGCTCGGTTGAGCTTATAGTTGAGGCTTCTCCCTTAGTCCTTGTTTTAGCTAACGTCCCTACGCTGGCCCCAGGACAGGACGAAACCGCTACATCATTACTGTCCAAGGCCTTACACTGGTTAACTAATAATATGGCGATCACTCCCAGGGGCAAGCAACAGTTGGCAGAGGAACTAGTTATGGCCAGGATGGAGGAGTGGATTGGAAGCAGTCCAAAAAAATATAGCGGTGATTGCGTTATCTTGAACCTTTCAGACCCTGAGGTATTAACCAACATATTGCCCAATCTCCTACCGCCACAGCGAAGATCCACCGACATTATCCCACTCACCCTAGACTTTTTTTACTACCAGAGAGGGAGGGATCCTAATCGGTGTACATTAAGAACGAAATGGAATGTGGTTTCAGCTAAGGGGAGGAGTGTTGCCAAACCCACTGAATGGGGACTAGATCTTGAGAATAGGTTCTCGGCCCTCTCTAATCTAAATGACTGTGATTGACTCCTTGGGGGTGAAAGTTCATTACTATCACCTACAAAAGACCAGAATCTATGCACCATGCCTGCTTATAATGGTAATGTTAATGAGGATGCCCAATCGGACGTTACAAGCATTGTAGCACAGATAAACTCAGCAGCACCCAAAGCGCAATTTCGTTTGGCTGGGGTGGGAAACATAATCTCTTGGAATTTGGCTGGGTTGTGTTCTAAATTAGACTGTGGGGACTGGCTCGGCTTTGTTAGTTTATATGATGTTTGTATATTCCAAGAGACTTGGGCATGTGAACCTGTTTTTGTGCTAGGTTATCTAAATTTTTCTGTGCCAGCAATAAAGGGGCTAAAAGGGAGACCAATGGGGGGTCTTACAATCTGGGTTCGTCAGACCCTTAAACTTTCCATCAAAACCATAGAGACTAGCCATAATGACATTCAGTTGATCAGGGTAACTGGTGACATAGTGGGGTCGCTTGATATATACAACACATATGTTAGGAGTGCTAAGGGTGGTCGATCTGACGTTCTAACTGCCTTGGGCAATTTCCTTGACACATTTTCCCTTGGTAATAAAATTGCGATAGCAGGCGACCTTAATCGGACTTTTGAGCCTCTGGTCATGTGTGAGGCCTCCCTTGGTTCAGAAGAGGACTCCCAATGGGGTATTCCTGCGCTAGATCTGAAGCCAGTCACACGCTGGACCGAGGACATCATAGAACTGAATGCCATGTGCCTTGAAAAAGGTCTAAGAGCCTTGAACGGACGAACATCACTGGACAAAAACGGCTCTATGACCTTTGATAATGGAAGACACAAAAGTAGGATAGATTATGTTATTTGCAGCCTATTGTTGTGGCCATCTGTCTGTGATATGGAGGTTGTTACGAGACCTGAGAGCGACCATAACCCCCTATGTGTAGAGCACAAATGGTGGTCCGTGGGGACAAATTCAACTTGCCTGAATGCTCTTGTTCCACCTTTGGTCATTCCAGAAAATAACATGCGTAGGCTTAAATGGGCTAGTGTATTGACCAACCAACAGGCTATTGATAATATTAACTACGAAACTGACAAAGCTATAGTAGCTTTGGAACCAATCAGTGTTTCTTCCTCTGGCCTGGGGGAGGTGGTTGATATCCATGATACCCTTTTTTGCTAAAATTAAAAAACACTTTTTGAAACCCTTAAGGAGTAATGTAGCTAGAGTCAACAAAGATGCAAAATGGTACAATGCTGAATGTAGGGTTGCACGACTGGCACTGGGCCAGGCTATCAAAAAGAGGGTGGCCGAAACTACCCGCCTAGCCAGAAAGACTTACAAAGCCAGCATAGTGAAAGCTAAAAGAGCCTGGGATGAGGCTCACTGGTGTAAACTGAAGAAAGCCAGCGACAGAAAGGATTCAAGAGCGTTCTGGAATATTGTTAAATGGGGTAGTGAGAGAGTAGAGGAATCGCTAAACAATAACGTACCGCAGGAGGCCTGGGTAGAATTTTTTAGCTCACAGTATGCTTTTAACACTAAGATTACAGGTGAGGACAGTATTATTATGTCCTTTTCTCAAGGTAATCTTTTTACTGACAAAGAGATTATGATTGCTATAAAAGCTGTGAATAGAGGACGTGCTCCTGGTTCGGATGGCGTCCCTGCAGACATTTTTTTAAATGATAAAGAGCGGTGGTGTAAATACATCTATTTACTTATCAATTCCATTGCCAAGGGTGCTGAGGTCCCGGCTTCCTGGAGAGGAGCAGTGATTATTCCAGTGTTCAAAAAGGGAGACCGAGCACAGCCGAGTAATTATAGCCCAATAAGCCTGATCGACACTGTACAAAAAATAGTTGGCCGTGTGGTGGAAAACAGGCTCCTTGATTGGGCAGAAGAAAATAATATCTTATCACCCTACCAAGCGGGATTCAGAAGGGCAACAAGCACGGTGGACCAAGTTTTTCGCTTCCAATTGCTTCAATGGAAGACTGTGGTGCTGGGAGAGGCAGCCTTTACGCGGCATTTGTCAATTTGAGGGCTGCCTTCGACCTGGTGCCACGGGCCAAATTGTGGCAAGTTTTACAGAGTTTGGGGGTCCCTGAGGAACTATTGACCCTGGTAATGCGATTGCACGAGCTTACTTTTGCTAAAATACAGTGGGGCGGCCACGATAAGGTCACAGAGGAATTTCCCGTAGAAAGAGGGGTGCGACAGGGGTGTTCAATGGCTCCAACCCTGTTTACTTTGTACATAAATGGTGTTGTCCCCCGCATGGTAGCAGCTCTAGTAGATGCACCATCTCTCTCAGGATTTAAAATTCCTATACTAATGTTTGCGGACGATATGCTAATTTTGTCCAAAACCCCTGGCGGTTTGCAACGTGTCTTGTCCATTTTTGAGTACTTCTGTGAGGAACATGGTTTGGAGGTGAACGCCACTAAAACTAAACTCATGACCTTTAAGCCACATCGCAGCTTTAAGTCTAAAATTGTCATGAGTGGGCGGCCTCTTGAGGTGGTAAACTCATTTACATATTTGGGAATTCTTATTGCAGATAATAATAGGTGGAGCCAGCATATAAATATTGCTACCCTGCGACATAAGCAATTATCGGGTGCCATTAATTTGGAACATAGGAAGTCTTTGACTAAACCCGTTAAGTCAGCTTTGCTGGTCTACGAAGCTAAGGATATAGGGTCCACACGTTATGGAGCTGAGATGTGGGGCTTTGAAAATTTGAACTCTCTGCAAGGGTCAGAGAACACATTTCTAAGGCTACTCACTGGCACCCCGAAAAGTACTCCACTTCTACCTCTAAGATATGAGCTTGGTAGGAAACAAATTAAGGACCTAGCCAGATTAAGACCAATTTTATATTGGCGAAGACTCTGGACCACTCTCGAGCTTGCGCATTATGCCGAAGGTTTTATTGATGTCATAAAGGCGGATTGCTTTCATAAAATTAGTTGGCTCAATTTACTAAAGGCTACATTGTTTGAGCTTGGGTTAAGTCCTTTATGGCTTGATCCAGCAGGTGCATTATTTCCCTCCAAGACTGTTTTAAAAAATATATTTTGGGAGTACGTTGCGAGCAGGAGTTTGTGTAATTCTAGTAATGGGTCCAGGTCTGCGGGTTTCCTTGGGGTAAATATGTACCCGGCTCTGGAGTCAAATTGGGATATTATCTCTAAGCCAGGAGACAGGAAGCTCCTATTTCAACTAAGAGCTGGAGCCCTCCCCATAAGATCATTGACAGCCAAATGGGGCTCAGGGGGGTGTGACATTTGCCCCGCATGTGGAACTGGGAAGGAAACTCTCGGTCATTTTTTGTTCTCCTGCAAAGCATACTGTGCCCCAAGGCGCGCCTGGCTAGCACCTATGTGTAGGAACCTTGGAACCACTTGCAGTTCTGTTGCATTGCGCATTATATGCTCAAGCCCACTTATATGGATAATAATAGCCACAGCAAAATATATTTCTTGGGCATGGGTGATCAGGCAGAGACTGCTAGTTAGTTAACTATTCTCTGTTTGTAAAATCTACTTCTACGAAACTGTTCTTATTGCTTTTTAGACTATTAATGAACTTGGTAATTATACAGAGACTGCTAGTTAATTGACTATTCTCTGTATGTAATTCCTGTTTCCATGAAATTGATACCATCACAGAGATTGCTAGTTTATTGATTATTCTCTGTTTGTAAAATTGGCTTTTATTAACCTGCTCCACTGTTTTTTAGTATAATGATGAACTTGGTAATTATACAGAGAATGCTAGTTAATTGACTATTCTCTGTATGTAATCTTTGCTTCCAGGAAATTTACACTGCAGCTTTTTTTAAACTATAAATGATTTTATAATAATGTATTAACCAAATCTCTTTTTAATCATTTCATAATACTGTGAGAATCTTTTTAATTGAATGTATTTCTATGGACCTAATAGTGCTTTGTAAATGTTTTTGACTGTAAATTCAATCCTATTTTAATATTGTAAATAATTGTGTATGTCATGCTTTTATGAGTAATCACTCGAATAAAGCACTATTTGACTTGACTTGAAATAAATCGTGCGTGCCATACCAAGTTTTATCCGGCTCAGGAATTTGATTCTTGGGAATTTCTGTGTTGTATTTTTGTGCTCACCACGAGCCCTAAGCTTCCTCACATGTAATGGTAGTGTAAGGTTTAATGCTAGTTCTGTGGTGGGCCAATCACTTAATCCTCCCTTGACTTTCATAATTTATCCTGCGCCGCGTGGCCGTTCCTGGCCTGTTTTTTCAAATATCATGCATGTCTGATGCTGAACTTAATGTAATGAGCTCTCATTTATTCCTCCCGTGTTTGTAATAGTTGTTCCTGCATCACATGGCGCTCCCAGGCCTCTATTCTTCTAAATCATGTGTACATGACTGTAATACTTCTTGCTGCGTCATGTGGCCCTCCCAGGCCTCGATTCTTATAAATCGTGCGTGCATGACTGTAATACTTCTTGCTGCATCACCTGGCCCTCCCAGGCCTCTATTCTTATAAATCGTGCATGCATGACTGTAATACTTCTTGCTGAGTCATGTGGCCCTCCCAGGCCTCTATTCTTATAAATAGTGCGTGCCATACCCCGAAGTTAATGTAAGTTTTCTCCCGCTCAGGAAATTGATTCTTGTGAATTTCTGTGTCGCGTTTTTGTGCTGCGCTACGTGCCCTGTGCTTCCTTGTATGCAATGGTAGTGTAAGGTTTAATCCTAGTTCTGTGGTGGTCCAATCACTTAATCCTCCCTAGACTTTCATATTTATTCCTGCGCCGCATGGCTGTTCCTGACTTTTATTTTTCAAATATCATGCCTGTCTGATGCTGATATTAATGTAATGTGCTCCCTCTTAATCCTCCCATGATTGTAATAGTTGTTACTACGTCACATGGCGCTCCAAGGCCTCTATTCTTATAAATCGTGTGTGCATGACTGTAATACTTCTTGCTGAGTCACGTGGCCCTCCCAGGCCTCTATTCTTATAAATCGTGCATGCATGACTGTGTCACAGTGCGGTTATCACTAACCTGAAAAGCCGGATACAGCAGGAGCGATGAGGATGCTGTATTTCTCCTTCCCCTGTATGGTACTACCTGACAGTAATAGCAACACTCCCCAGATATCACCACATTCGGAGAAGGGGAAAAAAGGGGGAAAAAAAAACAATAACGTAGCAGCAGTCAAAACAATGTAGATCAGTACTGAAGATAGTAGGCTGAAGTACCTCCCTCTGGTTTGTCAAAGGTTCCTGTAGGAGAGAGAACCAACACACTTAAAAGGCACACATCATCAGCAGTTACTATCAATATTCATATGTTTGGACCTTAACTTACAGTTATGAGCTGCTGCACATACTTCATAGAAAAAAGGCTCAAAAGGTAAAAATAAAGTAAAGAGAAATAAAACAAGTATATATCACTTGGAATATTCAGTGATAAGCAGTGCTATCATTCCATGATAGTTCAAAGTTTGCCCCATCTGCACACAGTACTTATCTGTTCCCAGGCCGACCTCTGGCACGTAGAGAATCAGTGAGGTATAATTCCAGCTCGGATGAAACTAATCCGAGCCCTCAACAGCTCAATGGGGCTAACAGATCCAGGATAAGAAGCGTGAAAAAAGAATCCAATCTTTAGAACAGTAAATAATAATGTAGCTGGCACTTGCGCTCAATGCTGACTTCAAAAGGCGGAATACAGAGTGAATAGCAGATCCCTGTATAGTCTCCAGCAAAGTTCAAAGAACCCATTAATGACGCACCGCGTCTTACTGGAACACATGAAGGCAGAAAACAAAAAGCGCTCCTCCCATAAGTGTGGGGATTAAATAGCGCAGCTAACGCTATGGTCTACAAAGGCGTAATGAAAGTTGAGCTACACGCACGCCTTCAATGCAGAAGTACCCAAGACGCGTAGACTCCCCCTACCTTGAACACGACATTGTGCTGAATGTACGTAGGCTACGGCGGCAATGTTTTCCGACGGCAATCTCCTCGAGGGTCCCCAGCTCGAAAGTTCTTTATTTCGTCTGCGCGTTTGCCGCACTGACAGGATCCTGTGTAAATGGCGGTACGCGAATGCTGACAGCATTCACACGGACGCCCCAGGTGCGAGGAACAGCAAGAACTACAGCGCGATCCTGTGCTGCGATGGAGGCAAAAGATATAGAGAAACACAGAATGTACACGAAGCAAGTCCAGGAGTACAGGTGACAAGCACCATCTCCTCGGCTCACCGAGAGTAAAAAGGAAAAAAAGGGGCAAGAGAAAAAGGACTACCATCACCCTCAGAGACTTCTTGGAGAGGTAGTCTGCACATTCATCACTCATTCATTCTCTTCTAGCCGTCAATCGGCCCTGAGTTGTGACAGAAACCCCTCTCGAAGACCGACGACCCAGCGGTCAACCAGGTTTAGAAGGATAACGTGTGAAATCGCCTCAAAATACCTGGGCAATGGAGATTACATCTAGGTTCCCATGCTCGGTCTTCCGGGGCCGTACCCTTTCCAGGCAATCAAGTAGTACAGCCTCCCCCTAACATGTTTGGAATCCAGAACATCCTAAACCTCATATTCCTCCTCCCCCTCAACCTCCACCGGCAATGGTTTCTTGGGTACCCTAACACTGGGGAGACATGGGTTCAGCAGAGATACATGAAACACAGGGTGGATATGCCAAGAGGCAGGCAGAATAAGCTTCATGGCCACAGGGTTAATGACACTATGAATGGGATAGGGCCCCACATACTTGGGTTGCAGACGTGTGTTACCCTTGAATCTCAAATGTTTTGTGTTCAACCACACCTTGTCCCCTACCTGATACGTAGGCTCAAGTGTCCTTTTCCTGACTGCATAAAGCTTGTCTCTAGTTCTGGATGTTTCTAGATGTGTTTTGGCGTCCCGGAGGACTGATTTGAGATATGCATGGTGTTCTTGTATGGTGGGATGCGTGGATGTAACAGGTTGTTCAAATGGCATCATGTTAGGATGATATCCGTGGAGGCAGTAGAATGGAGAGCACCCCAGTGAGGAATGTTCAGTGTTATTGTATGCGAATTCTGCTCCATATTGCAGGGTAAAACATCGCAAATATTGTTCCAGTGTCTGGTTCAACCTTTCTGTCTTACCATCCGTTTGAGGATGGTAACTCGTGGATAATCGGGCATCGATTTTCATTACATCGCACAACGCCATCCAGAATTTAGATGTGAATTGAGTGCCTCGGTCTGTGATGATGACTGAAGGGAGTCCATGCAATCTGACGATGTGTTGCTGGAAGGTAATAGCCAATTCACTTGATGTAGGTAGTTTTATCAATGCAATAAAATGCCCCATCTTGGTTAAATGGTCTATGATTACGAGAACTGTGTTATGACCCAAGCTTGGAGGCATCTCCACGATGAAATCCATGGATATAGTGTGCCAAGGAGCAGGGAGGACAGGTATAGATCTGAGCAGTCCACTAGGTCGCTGGTGTGATACCTTAGCCTGAACACAAATAGCGCAATTCAGCACATATTCCTCGGTATCTGATGTTAAGGTTTCCCACCAGAAATACCTTCTCATGTTTTGTAGCGTCTTCTGCTTTCCCAAGTGTCCAGCCAGAAATGAATCATGAGTCCATTGTAGTGCTTGTTGCTGAAGAGGACCCTTTGGGACATACAGCCGTTTATCGTAGAACAGTAGTTCTTTTGTTGTTGAACGATGTTGCTGATCTTTGTGGACCCACTCCTGAGCATCTAAGTCCTTGATCTGTTTCCGTACCTCATCTAAGAATGAAGCTGTGGTCGTCAGAGCCAATACGTCTGTTGGAAATGAAGCTTTATGTAGGATACAGGGGGGGATCTTCTTCTTTCTCCACTCCGTTGTCTTGCACCATCATAGGTCTGGATAGAGCATCCGCCTTTACGTTCTGTGGTCCAGGACGGTATTTGATTACAAAATCGTAATCCGCGAAGAACAAGGACCAACGGAGTTGACGAGGTGTTAAGGCTCTGGCACCTTTTAAGGACAGCAAATTTCGGTGATCCGTGTAAATTTTCACCTTGTGACAGGCTCCCAGGAGATGGTGCCTCCATTCTTCGCATGCTCTTTTTATGGCCAATAGCTGCTTGTCGGTGATGCTGTAATTGACTTCGCAAAAGGACAATTTCTTAGTAAAAAAGGCCACAGGATGAAGTTGTCCTGTATCAGTATGTCTTTGGGAAAGGATTCCCCCTAAGGCGTAATAGGAAGCGTCTGTTTCCAGCATGAAGGGTAAACTGGGATCCGGATGTCTTAGGATAGGAGCACTGGTAAAACAGGTTTTCAATGCCTGAAATGCTTTTTCAGCCGCCTCATTCCAATGAAAGACCGCTCCTTTTCTGAGAAGGTAGGTCATGGGTTGGATGATCTTCGAGAAGTCCCTGATGAATCTTCTATACAAGTTGGCGAAGCCAAGGAAACTTTGTAATTTCTTCACACTGGAGGGTGATTCCCACTGTGTAATGGCTTCAGTCTTCTTTTTATCCATACGAATCTCCCCCAGTCCAATGTCATATCCCAAAAATTCCACTTCTGTAGAGTGAAAAAGACATTTTTTGAAATTTGCATAAAGAGAATATCTTCGTAGACGTTCCAGCACCGCAGCAACATGAAGGACATGATCTTCCTTTGAAGCAGAGTGGATTAAAATGTCATCTATATAGACTATGCAAGACACATCCAACAGTCCCCGCAAGACTTCGTCCATGAAGTATTGGAATGCGGCGGGGGCGTTACATAGTCCAAAGGGCATCACCTGCTATTCATATAGCCCAAACTTGGTGCGAAAGGCGGTCTTCCATTCATCCCCCCGCCGCATTCGCACCAGATGATAAGCTCCTCTCAGATCCAATTTGGTAAATATAGTGGATCCTTTCTGCTGGTCCAGAATCACGGGAATCAGGGGTAGTGGATATCTGTTTTTCTTAGTTACCCTGTTGATCGCCCTATAATCGATGCACGTTCACAGGCCACCTTCGCGTTTTGGAATGAAAAACAAAGGCGAAGACGCAGGGGAGGTGGAGGGACGAATGAAGCCGGAAGATAATAGTTTCTCCAAGTATTGCTGCAAATAGAGGGTTTCTGCCACTGTTAATGCGTAAACGCGGCTGCAGGGAATGCTGGCTCCTGGTTCCAGGTCTATTACGCAGTCATAGTCTCTATGAGGAGGTAATTTATTAGCTTCCTGTTCATCAAACACGAATTTGTATGCAGAATAATCTTGTGGTAATGTTGTCATACTGCATACGCTCTGTAAGCTACAACACCTGCTAACACCTTGGCAGTACTTTCAGAGTGAATAGAATTATGCAGTCGTTCTCGAGTACAATGTTCAGCACAGAATGAAGAATTCATGGTTACAGTGCGAGCTGCCCATTTTACAAGTGGGTCATGTAAGGTTAGCCAAGGCATCCCTAGAGTCAACTTAAAATTCGGAGCGTCAATAAGGTCAAACCTTATCGTCTCAAAGTGATTCATGCCGAAATGCATGGGCAATGATTCTGTATGGAAGCGCACTGGCCCTGATGTTAAGGCAGTTCCATCCACTGCTCAAACAGGTTCTGACGTCTCTTTCCTTATGCATGGGATACTTAGTTCTTGTGCGTATTACTGGTCGATGAAGTACCCTGTAGCCCCTGAATCCAGTAAGGAGTGTACTAAAATGGGCTTACCATCGGACAGTTCCAATGTAACGCACACATTCATGTGAGCCACGGATGTCTGAACAGTGTTGGCTACTGCTGAAAAGACCTCTTCCATATCCTGCATCAAACAAGGGGTCTCCTTCTTGTTTGAGCGTTCTAGTTTTCTGAGAGTCCCAATTCTTCTGTTGATCCGTCCACCACTGGTACACTTCTAGATCCTTTCGAATCTCTAGGGATAGTTCTCTGTTTTGATTTACATTCCTTTATGAAATGGCCTGGCTTTCCGCAATACATGCATAGCTTTTGATAGCGTCATCTATTTCTTTCTTCTTGGCTTATAGGTCCTCTTATCCTGCTGATTTGCATGGGTTCTGTTCCGTCTGGAACTGATGGAGTCGCCTCCGGAAGAGGTTTTGGCCGAGTGTAGAAATAAAGGGAGAAAAAAGGGGGAAAAGAAACAATAACGTAGCAGCAGTCAAAACAATGTAGATCAGTATTGAAGATAGTAGGCTGAAGTACCTCCCTCTGGTTTGTCAAAGGTTCCTGTAGGAGAGAGAACCAACACACTTAAAAGGCACACATCATCAGCAGTTACTATCAATATTCATATGTGTGGACCTTAACTTACAGTTATGAGCTGCTGCACATACTTCATAGAAAAAAGGCTCAAAAGGTAAAAATAAAGTAAAGAGAAATAAAACAAGTATATATCACTTGGAATATTCAGTGATAAGCAGTGCTATCATTTCATGATAGTTCAAAGTTTGCCCCATCTGCACACAGTACTTATCTGTTGCCAGGCCGACCTCTGGCACGTAGAGAATCAGTGAGGTATAATTCCAGCTCCGATGAAACTAATCCGAGCCCTCAACAGCTCAATGGGGCTAACAGATCCAGGATAAGAAGCGTGAAAAAAGAATCCAATCTTTAGAACAGTATATAATAATGTAGCTGGCACTTGCGCTCAATGCTGACTTCAAAAGGCGGAATACAGAGTGATTAGCAGATCCCTGTATAGTCTCCAGCAAAGTTCAAAGAACCCATTAATGACGCACCGCGTCTTACTGGAACACATGAAGGCAGAAAACAAAAAGCGCTCCTCCCATAAGTGTGGGGATTAAATAGCGCAGCTAACGCTATGGTCTACAAAGGCGTAATGAAAGTTGAGCTACACGCACGCCTTCAATGCAGAAGTACCCAAGACGCGTAGACTCCCCCTACCTTGAACACGACATTGTGCTGAATGTACGTAGGCTACGGCGGCAATGTTTTCCGACGGCGATCTCCTCGAGGGTCCCCAGCTCGAAAGTTCTTTATTTCGTCTGCGCGTTTGCCGCACTGACAGGATCCTGTGTAAATGGCGGTACGCGAATGCTGACAGCATTCACACGGACGCCCCAGGTGCGAGGAACAGCAAGAACTACAGCGCGATCCTGTGCTGCGATGGAGGCAAAAGATATAGAGAAACACAGAATGTACACGAAGCAAGTCCAGGAGTACAGGTGACAAGCACCATCTCCTCGGCTCACCGAGAGTAAAAAGGATAAAAAGGGGCAAGAGAAAAAGGACTACCATCACCCTCAGAGACTTCTTGGAGAGGTAGTCTGCACATTCATCACTCATTCATTCTCTTCTAGCCGTCAATCGGCCCTGAGTTGTGACAGAAACCCCTCTCCAGGACCGACGACCCGGCGGTCAACCAGGTTTAGAAGGATAACGTGTGAAATCGCCTCAAAATACCTGGGCAATGGAGATTACATCTAGGTTCCCATGCTCGGTCTTCCGGGGCCGTACCCTTTCCAGGCAATCAAGTAGTACAGCCTCCCCCTAACATGTTTGGAATCCAGAACATCCTAAACCTCATATTCCTCCTCCCCCTCAACCTCCACCGGCAATGGTTTCTTGGGTACCCTAACACTGGGGAGACATGGGTTCAGCAGAGATACATGAAACACAGGGTGGATATGCCAAGAGGCAGGCAGAATAAGCTTCATGGCCACAGGGTTAATGACACTATGAATGGGATAGGGCCCCACATACTTGGGTTGCAGACGTGTGTTACCCTTGAATCTCAAATGTTTTGTGTTTAACCACACCTTGTCCCCTACCTGATACGTAGGCTCAAGTGTCCTTTTCCTGACTGCATAAAGCTTGTCTCTAGTTCTGGATGTTTCTAGATGTGTTTTGGCGTCCTGGAGGACTGATTTGAGATATGCATGGTGTTCTTGTATGGTGGGATTAGTGGATGTAACAGGTTGTTCAAATGGCATCATGTTAGGATGATATCCGTGGAGGCAGTAGAATGGAGAGCACCCCAGTGAGGAATGTTCAGTGTTATTGTATGCGAATTCTGCTCCATATTGCAGGGTAAAACATCGCAAATATTGTTCCAGTGTCTGGTTCAACCTTTCTGTCTTACCATCCGTTTAAGGATGGTAACTCGTGGATAATCGGGCATCGATTTTCATTACATCGCACAACGCCATCCAGAATTTAGATGTGAATTGAGTGCCTCGGTCTGTGATGATGACTGAAGGGAGTCCATGCAATCTGACGATGTGTTGCTGGAAGGTAATAGCCAATTCACTTGATGTAGGTAGTTTTATCAATGCAATAAAATGCCCCATCTTGGTTAAATGGTCTATGATTACGAGAACTGTGTAATGACCCAAGCTTGGAGGCATCTCCACGATGAAATCCATGGATATAGTGTGCCAAGGAGCAGGGAGGACAGGTATAGATCTGAGCAGTCCACTAGGTCGCTGGTGTGATACCTTAGCCTGAACACAAATAGCGCAATTCAGCACATATTCCTCGGTATCTGATGTTAAGGTTTCTCACCAGAAATACCTTCTCATGTTTTGTAGCGTCTTCTGCTTTAGGTAAACCACAAGTAAAGAGAAGACCAGGTCGAAATTGGTGTGCTGTCCTGATTGGTGCGAGAGGATCACACGGATAAGTGTGTGGGGGGGAAATAAGTGTTGCGTCACAGAGGGCTAAAAAAGTCCCATCAGACCGCCCTCGTAGCGGCATATCATCATGTGGGAAAAGGGGCAACAGCTCCGTCTACCACCCGTGTCATCAGGGGTACGGAATTAGAAAACGGTACATGTAGCCACAATTGTGCGCAACCTACAATACAAAAATGCAGTGCTTAAAGAAAAAGTGCTTAGTTAAAAATGACTACCTAGACTAAAAAAAAAATTTTCTTTAAAGGATAAGTGTAGGTGTCAAGATTAAAACCCGCGCATAGTAGTCAGAATGTGAGACTACCTTATAGCGCTGTGCAGTTTGCTCGACTAGTTTCAGCTAGATGGAGTGTTTCTCCAGCTTTCATCAGGACCTTTTAAATTAGTTAGCTACTGCAATCCAATGTGAAAAAGTATACAGAAGTGTAAACACATTAGTTTCACACAACAGCGTACAATGTACTATGGGAAGATAAATCTCCCAAAAACTTAGAACCTCAGTATCCAGTAAGGGCAGGAGAGGAATCTTCTTCCTGTGTAAAAGACAAGAAATGCCATATATCCATTAACACACAAGAGTCAGCACGACCCAAAAGACACCATCAAGACAAACCACACCTGCGAGAACAATTGGCGTTCCGCAAAAAATTAGCATATTAGCTTAATCACAGAGAGGCATTTCCTCCTAGTGATACTCACCCAGCTTTGTGTGGGTGAAGACCTCACCTCGCCCGGCAACCGCTCGGGAAATTGAGGCCCCGCTCTAATGTGTAGAAAGAGGGGACACAGTTAGCACAAAGTTCAGCCGTGTCCAAGCCAATCGCTATACACAAACACCAATGTACGTGTGATAGACACCTGTCTAACTTGCCATGAGCCACCCCCGCCATTAAGTCAATATTAATTGCTATATTAGTTATTCTTTTTCTTTTTTGCTTTTTATTTGTTATTAATGGAAAGTAGATAACCTAAAGACTGGGATGGTGATGAGGCCAGTAACGACCATCTCACACCCCGTCACTGATGCCATAAAGATTCATGCGGGTACTGTGATAGATAACAACACACAAATGTTATTGTTCAATCCAAGAAAAGAGACCCCGTTCTTTAGGCATTACCCAAAATCGCGCTGTAAGTCATAGAATAGAAGGCGGCAAAACTAGCCGACACACTGAAATACGGCCAGTTAAACAACCATGTGCAATTCCACAAACGTTGTGGAAACTGTTAGCTACCAACATTGCCTATACATATAATGATAGTGAGTGCTAGGGGATAGTGGAGTGCTAGGGGATAGTACTCGCAACTCTAAAGACTCACCTATCCGTCGGTGCCCATCGCTCTAATTCGAGCGGAAGGGGAGGCACCGACGAGTTCCAAACGTTCGGTTTAAAAGCGCGAGGCTTCAAATATGCTCAGCCAATTACAGCCACTGCTATGTCCGTTTGCCCATGAGTCCGGACCTACGCAGTATAACCAGTAGGAAAAGGAAAAGTGGGCTCACCTGTGTATCACCGAGAGCGAGCACGGGAGAGTCAGATCAGTGGCGTCTAGCACTGATCTCGACGCGCATGCGCAAGGATGCTGGAAGTGGGAAATCGGAAACCACTATCCCATCGCGCATGCGCTAAACCAGATGGAGGCTGCAAGAGTGTTTAAAAATGAAAATAGCGTATAGTCTCTAATAAAGTGATACATGGCTGCACTTGTGTCAACTATGAGGGCTAAATTCACCCCTATGCAGTGAACGCCACTAATGATGGATCACCGTAGTTTAAAGAGACATGAAGAGAGTCGTTCATGTCCCCATGGACCAAATAGGTCAATCTATTATGTACAACTGGAAAAAGGCAAAGGCTGCGGATAACAGTATCATGATAATATGTACTCTAATCCAGGAGACTGGATAGGTATAGTAAACTATCCTCATGAGGAACAACAGCAATGGACAAATTATCCAGGTATTTAACCAGTAAAAAAGTGTAACAGAAGGGTGTTAGGGTCAGAACCCAATGAGAAGGGATGGCGAATGGGCAGGCAAGCAGGAGGAGTCACACTCAGTTACATTGGGTGAGCTTTATGATGCAAACAACACCAATGGGTTTGCATCTGGAAAAGACCCGCAGCAAGAAGTTGCTCTAAATACTCAAAACACAAAATTTACAGAGGGTCAAAGGGGTAATAGTTTAACGACCTGTCAACTCATGCCCCTACACTTAAGGTAAACCACAAGAAAAGAGAAGACCAGGTCCAAATTGGTGTGCTGTCCTGATTGGTGCGAGAGGATCACACGGATAAGTGTGTGGGGGGGAAATAAGTGTTGCGTCACAGAGGGCTAAAAAAGTCCCATCAGACCGCCCTCGTGGCGGCATATCATCATGTGGGAAAAGGGGCAACAGCTCCGTGTACCACCCGTGTCATCAGGGGTACGGAATTAGAAAACGGTACATGTAGCCACAATTGTGCGCAACCTACAATGCAAAAATGCAGTGCTTAAAGAAAAAGTGCTTAGTTAAAAATGACTACCTAGACTAAAAAAAATTTTCTTTAAAGGATAAGTGTAGGTGTCAAGATTAAAACCCGCGCATAGTAGTCAGAATGTGAGACTACCTTATAGCGCTGTGCAGTTTGGTCGACTAGTTTCAGCTAGATGGAGTGTTTCTCCAGCTTTCATCAGGACCTTTTAAATTAGTTAGCTACTGCAATCCAATGTGAAAAAGTATACAGAAGTGTAAACACATTAGTTTCACACAACAGCGTACAATGTACTATGGGAAGATAAATCTCCCAAAAACTTAGAACCTCAGTATCCAGTAAGGGCAGGAGAGGAATCTTCTTCCTGTGTAAAAGACAAGAAATGCCATATATCCATTAACACACAAGAGTCAGCACGACCCAAAAGACACCATCAAGACAAACCACACCTGCGAGAACAATTGGCGTTCCGCAAAAAATTAGCATATTAGCTTAATCACAGAGAGGCATTTCCTCCTAGTGATACTCACCCAGCTTTGTGTGGGTGAAGACCTCACCTCGCCCGGCAACCGCTCGGGAAATTGAGGCCCCGCTCTAATGTGTAGAAAGAGGGGACACAGTTAGCACAAAGTTCAGCCGTGTCCAAGCCAATCGCTATACACAAACACCAATGTACGTGTGATAGACACCTGTCTAACTTGCCATGAGCCACCCCCGCCATTAAGTCAATATTAATTGCTATATTAGTTATTCTTTTTCTTTTTTGCTTTTTATTTGTTATTAATGGAAAGTAGATAACCTAAAGACTGGGATGGTGATGAGGCCAGTAACGACCATCTCACACCCCGTCACTGATGCCATAAAGATTCATGCGGGTACTGTGATAGATAACAACACACAAATGTTATTGTTCAATCCAAGAAAAGAGACCCCGTTCTTTAGGCATTACCCAAAATCGCGCTGTAAGTCATAGAATAGAAGGCGGCAAAACTAGCCGACACACTGAAATACGGCCAGGTAAACAACCATGTGCAATTCCACAAACGTTGTGGAAACTGTTAGCTACCAACATTGCCTATACATATAATGATAGTGAGTGCTAGGGGATAGTGGAGTGCTAGGGGATAGTACTCGCAACTCTAAAGACTCACCTATCCGTCGGTGCCCATCGCTCTAATTCGAGCGGAAGGGGAGGCACCGACGAGTTCCAAACGTTCGGTTTAAAAGCGCGAGGCTTCAAATATGCTCAGCCAATTACAGCCACTGCTATGTCCGTTTGCCCATGAGTCCGGACCTACGCAGTATAACCAGTAGGAAAAGGAAAAGTGGGCTCACCTGTGTATCACCGAGAGCGAGCACGGGAGAGTCAGATCAGTGGCGTCTAGCACTGATCTCGACGCGCATGCGCAAGGATGCTGGAAGTGGGAAATCGGAAACCACTATCCCATCGCGCATGCGCTAAACCAGATGGAGGCTGCAAGAGTGTTTAAAAATGAAAATAGCGTATAGTCTCTAATAAAGTGATACATGGCTGCACTTGTGTCAACTATGAGGGCTAAATTCACCCCTATGCAGTGAACGCCACTAATGATGGATCACCGTAGTTTAAAGAGACATGAAGAGAGTCGTTCATGTCCCCATGGACCAAATAGGTCAATCTATTATGTACAACTGGAAAAAGGCAAAGGCTGGGGATAACAGTATCATGATAATATGTACTCTAATCCAGGAGACTGGATAGGTATAGTAAACTATCCTCATGAGGAACAACAGCAATGGACAAATTATCCAGGTATTTAACCAGAAAAAAGTGTAACAGAAGGGTGTTAGGGTCAGAACCCAATGAGAAGGGATGGCGAATGGGCAGGCAAGCAGGAGGAGTCACACTCAGTTACATTGGGTGAGCTTTATGATGCAAACAACACCAATGGGTTTGCATCTGGAAAAGACCCGCAACAAGAAGTTGCTCTAAATACTCAAAACACAAAATTTACAGAGGGTCAAAGGGGTAATAGTTTAACGACCTGTCAACTCATGCCCCTACTCTTCTGCTTTCCCAAGTGTCCAGCCAGAAATGAATCATGAGTCCATTGTAGTGCTTGTTGCTGAAGAGGACCCTTTGGGACATACAGCCGTTTATCGTAGAACAGTAGTTCTTTTGTTGTTGAACGATGTTGCTGATCTTTGTGGACCCACTCCTGAGCATCTAAGTCCTTGATCTGTTTCCGTACCTCATCTAAGAATGAAGCTGTGGTCGTCAGAGCCAATACGTCTGTTGGAAATGAAGCTTTATGTAGGATACAGGGGGGGATCTTCTTCTTTCTCCACTCCGTTGTCTTGCACCATCATAGGTCTGGATAGAGCATCCGCCTTTACGTTCTGTGGTCCAGGACGGTATTTGATTACAAAATCGTAATCCGCGAAGAACAAGGACCAACGGAGTTGACGAGGTGTTAAGGCTCTGGCACCTTTTAAGGACAGCAAATTTCGGTGATCCGTGTAAATTTTCACCTTGTGACGGGCTCCCAGGAGATGGTGCCTCCATTCTTCGCATGCTCTTTTTATGGCCAATAGCTGCTTGTCGGTGATGCTGTAATTGACTTCGCAAAAGGACAATTTCTTAGTAAAAAAGGCCACAGGATGAAGTTGTCCTGTATCAGTATGTCTTTGGGAAAGGATTCCCCCTAAGGCGTAATAGGAAGCGTCTGTTTCCAGCATGAAGGGTAAACTGGGATCCGGATGTCTTAGGATAGGAGCACTGGTAAAACAGGTTTTCAATGCCTGAAATGCTTTTTCAGCCGCCTCATTCCAATGAAAGACCGCTCCTTTTCTGAGAAGGTAGGTCATGGGTTGGATGATCTTCGAGAAGTCCCTGATGAATCTTCTATACAAGTTGGCGAAGCCAAGGAAACTTTGTAATTTCTTCACACTGGAGGGTGATTCCCACTGTGTAATGGCTTCAGTCTTCTTTTTATCCATACGAATCTCCCCCAGTCCAATGTCATATCCCAAAAATTCCACTTCTGTAGAGTGAAAAAGACATTTTTTGAAATTTGCATAAAGAGAATATCTTCGTAGACGTTCCAGCACCGCAGCAACATGAAGGACATGATCTTCATTTGAAGCAGAGTGGATTAAAATGTCATCTATATAGACTATGCAAGAAACATCCAACAGTCCCCGCAAGACTTCGTCCATGAAGTATTGGAATGCGGCGGGGGCGTTACATAGTCCAAAGGGCATCACCTGCTATTCATATAGCCCAAACTTGGTGCGAAAGGCGGTCTTCCATTCATCCCCCCGCCGCATTCGCACCAGATGATAAGCTCCTCTCAGATCCAATTTGGTAAATATAGTGGATCCTTTCTGCTGGTCCAGAATCACGGGAATCAGGGGTAGTGGATATCTGTTTTTCTTAGTTACCCTGTTGATCGCCCTATAATCGATGCACGTTCACAGGCCACCTTCGCGTTTTGGAATGAAAAACAAAGGCGAAGACGCAGGGGAGGTGGAGGGACGAATGAAGCCGGAAGATAATAGTTTCTCCAAGTATTGCTGCAAATAGAGGGTTTCTGCCACTGTTATTGCGTAAACGCGGCTGCAGGGAATGCTGGCTCCTGGTTCCAGGTCTATTACGCAGTCATAGTCTCTATGAGGAGGTAATTTATTAGCTTCCTGTTCATCAAACACGGATTTGTATGCAGAATAATCTTGTGGTAATGTTGTCATACTGCATACGCTCTGTATGCTACAACACCTGCTAACACCTTGGCAGTACTTTCAGAGTGAATAGAATTATGCAGTCGTTCTCGAGTACAATGTTCAGCACAGAATGAAGAATTCATGGTTACAGTGCGAGCTGCCCATTTTACAAGTGGGTCATGTACGGTTAGCCAAGGCATCCCTAGAATCAACTTAAAATTCGGAGCGTCAATAAGGTCAAACCTTATTGTCTCAAAGTGATTCATGCCGAACTGCATGGGCAATGATTCTGTATGGAAGCGCACTGGCCCTGATGTTAAGGCAGTTCCATCCACTGCTCAAACAGGTTCTGACGTCTCTTTCCTTATGCATGGGATACTTAGTTCTTGTGCGTATTGCTGGTCGATGTAGTACCCTGTAGCCCCTGAATCCAGTAAGGAGTGTACTAAAATGGGCTTACCATCGGACAGTTCCAATGTAACGCACACATTCATGTGAGCCACGGATGTCTGAACAGTGTTGGCTACTGCTGAAAAGACCTCTTCCATATCCTGCATCAAACAAGGGGTCTCCTTCTTGTTTGAGCGTTCTAGTTTTCCGAGAGTCCCAATTCTTCTGTTGATCCGTCCACCACTGGTACACTTCTAGATCCTTTCGAATCTCTAGGGATAGTTCTCTGTTTTGATTTACATTCCTTTAAGAAATGGCCTGGCTTTCCGCAATACATGCATAGCTTTTGATAGCGTCATCTATTTCTTTCTTCTTGACTTATAGGTCCTCTTATCCTGCTGATTTGCATGGGTTCTGTTCCGTCTGGAACTGATGGAGTCGCCTCCGGTAGAGGTTTTGGCCGAGTGTAGAAATAAAGGGAGAAAAAAGGGGGAAAAGAAACAATAACGTAGCAGCAGTCAAAACAATGTAGATCAGTATTGAAGATAGTAGGCTGAAGTACCTCCCTCTGGTTTGTCAAAGGTTCCTGTAGGAGAGAGAACCAACACACTTAAAAGGCACACATCATCAGCAGTTACTATCAATATTCATATGTGTGGGAGGAGGAGCTTGGAGGGCATCCGAGATGGCCGCGTGAGCACAGCGTTCCCCGGACCCCCGCCACTCCCGGCATAATATCCTGAACAAATCCTGATTTTCCACGAGGATTTATATAGAGGACGTTGGGCTGATCTTCCTGGACCTTTCAGAAATTTATTTTGACACCGGGTGCCGGAGTTACGGTGATTCGAACTTTTGGGCTCCGCCCTTGAGGTGCGCCCGGGACTGGGTGAAGTTCAGTGGCCGTCTTGGAGTTGAACAACAACGGCAGGGGGATTGGACTTGTGGGTCCCCCTCTTAAGTTTCGGTTTCGATTCTGCCTCAGGCTGAGACCTCGGCTAGAGAGTAGGGCCAGAGCTGGGTCCAGGGCACGAGTCGGCTGTCGGGCCTTTGGCTGGACTATTCTCCTATTTGGCTGTCCCTATCCTAGCGGTACCCTTGTGGCGGTCCTTTGGTCCCGAGGCCTCCATTTCTGGTGCCCGGTCCGTTGACCCTGGTGAATCTCCCTGTGACGCATCTCCAAAATGGCGGGCAGAGGGACCCGGGAGACACGGAAGACGAAGACACCTCTGCGCGGGGGTCCGGTCCAATCTAATGTCATGGACCGTTATACCCACTCTAAGGGGTCCCCCGGAGCTGCCCTGCCCGGTTCCAGCGCGTCTGACCACATCGTGGATGCGTCGACGGAGCCTTCCTTGCAGGACATCATGGGCGCCATTTCTGGCATGAGGGAGTCGATAGGCCAACAATATGAAACCTTGGCCCACAAAATTGACACCGTGGCCATTGATGTGAACTTAATTCGAGCCGATCTATCAAAAACCAATGAAAAGGTGAAATCATTGGACATCAAATCCTCCAGCCTCACGGCAGACGTCTCTGAGATACAGACGGAGATTGGTAATCTCCGTAGGGTGAACGATTTCATGACCCGGCGCTTGGAAGACTTTGAGAACAGGGCACGTCGCTGTAATGTTCGCGTGGTTGGTGTTCCGGAGAATCCAGAACCCCACTCGGTTGATCTCCTGGTTGAAGACCTGATCCAAAACCACCTCTCTCCATCTGGACTGAGTACATTTTTCACAGTGGAGCGTGCACATCGTGTTCCGGGGGGCCAGGGTAAGCCAGGCGCCCCGCCGAGACCTATTGTTGCAAAACTTTTCCACTATAGGGATCGGGACGCTATCCTGCAAGCATCACGTGTGAAGGGCCCGGTGGCCTTTGAGAATGCCACAGTGAACTTTTATCCAGACTTTTCCCAACAGGTCCAGAAGCAGCGAATGGGATTTCGTGGTGCCAAGAAGCGTCTTAGGGACATGGGGATGCGATACGCTATGCTTTTTCCGACCAGGCTGCGGGTTGAGTACAATGACCAAACTTTTTTCTTTGATCGGCCGGATGCTGTGAATGACTGGCTGGACTCCTTGCCTGACCGACCTCCTGAAACTGAGTCCGATGCCCACCCGGGCGGTGCTGAAGGTGGTGTAGAGAGCTGAACGTTTCGTCTTCGCCTGGTGCCTTGTCTTGAATAACTTTTTCCAGGAGTGTATGCCTACGTTCCTCTACTGCTTATGTGATTTGATGTATGTTTTTTCTCGTTATTGGTCTTGATCGGGGTGGCGGGTGGGACGGAGCCTTTCCTCCTCCGGGGTCTTTGTGTAGAATGGGGGTTCTTGGGCGACAGGCACACTGCAGGTTGGGGTGGCTTTTTAGCTTTTTGCAGGGGTGCAGGGTGGGGGGTGTTCTCTTGTTAGTTCGGGGGTGGGCGGTTGGGAAGTTCGTTGTTTGTGTGTTCTGTTCTCAAGGCGACTTTATCCTGTATTTGATGATGTTTCTTGTGTCATGCTCATTGGTGGGGGGTTTTGGCGTTGTTGGGTGGGATGGGGGTAGCGGGTTGAGATTTGTTTCGTGGAACGTTAACGGTCTGGGGGACCGTATCAAACGGAGTGTGGTGTTGAAATGCATACGACGTTTATCTCCAGATATTGTTTTCCTGCAGGAGACTCATTTGGTGGGCAATATCTGTCATGCGATGAATAGGTGGGGCTATCGCCTCGTAGCACATTCGGGGTTTACCTCGGGTTCTAGGGGTGTGGGTATCCTTGTTCGGGCTTCCCTCCCCCTAGCTATTGATGATGTGATTCTGGATGATCGGGGGCGATATGCTGTCCTTGTGGGTCGCTATGAGGGTCGTGCCCTCTCCTTATTTACGGTTTACGTGCCCCCCGGCCTGCAGACTTCTACCTTTTCCGATTTGGGCCGTGTGTTGTTGGACCTCCTTAATAGTACTCTATTTATGGCTGGTGATTTTAATTCGGTGTTCTCCGGTCTACACGACCGCCACCCCCCTAGAGATACTCCTGCGGCCCAACAGTGGTTGGGTGGGTTTTTGGATACATTTGGCTTGGTGGATTGCTGGAGGCTTTTGCATCCTACTCAGCTTCAATACACCTTTCACTCTGGGGCCCATGGGAGTCTGTCTAGACTGGATTATTTCCTGATGCCTGCGGCTCAGTCGCCAGCGGTGCGTGAGATTGTACACCTACCCAGGGGCATTTCTGACCACTCTCCACTCTGGCTCCGTTTTGAGGTTGGAGTGGAGGCGGTGGGCCGGGTGGCTCCTATCAACCCGTGGTACCTTACCTCCCCCGAGACCCGCAGCCTTTTGCTTAAGTCTTTGGACGCATATTTTCTGGATAACGAGGGGTCGGTTTCCTCTGCGGTGTCCCTGTGGGAGGCTTTTAAGACGGTGATTCGTGGGCAGGCCCTCTCCCTTATTGTGGAAGCCAAGAAGGCGAGGAATCGGGAGGTGGTGGACCTTGAGGGGGAGGTTTCTGCATTGGAGGCTGCTTTGGAATCGGGGGTCACGTCTGCGAAACTCCACGTCCTGGGTCTGAAACAATTTGCCTATAAATCTATGGTCACGGATGCTGCTAAATTGATGTTTCGGGAGCAACAGGGTCGTTTGTATGATGTGGGGGACAAAGCGGGTAAGTTGCTGGCATGGTTGGATAAGAAGGAGAGATCTAATCGTGTGGTGCCCGTGATTCAGTCATCGAGTGGTGAGAGTGTGACGGACCCGGTTGGAATAGTTGACTGTTTTGCTGAGTATTTTCGCGTGGTTTATACCCCTGTGTCTGTGAGGGATGTGGCTGACTCTCGCCTTCTGTTGCGTGATATAGCTCTGCCCAGTGTTTCCGATTTGGATCGTGTAGCGTTGGATTCCCCCTTTACTGTTGATGAGATAGCTACTGCCATCCGTTCACTCCGTTCGGGCAAAGCATTGGGCCCGAACGGGTTGCCAATTGAACTGTACAAGCTACGTCCCGATAGAGTGGCGCCATATCTTCGCGCCATGTTTCTGGAGTCCCGGGAACGGGGTATTCTCCCATATGATCAGCGTCTGGCCACGATAGTTGTCATCCCCAAGGATGGTAAACCGCAGGACCTTTGTTCATCCTATAGACCCATATCCCTGCTGAATGTTGAGCCCAAGGTATTGGCGAAACTCCTGGCGACCCGCCTTCTGACGGTCATTAGTGACTTGGTCCATCCAGATCAATCCGGATTTATCCCGCATCGCAACACGGCTCTTAACCTACGTCGTCTCCACGGTGCGATTGCGAGGGCGGGGCTTCTGACGGAGCCGGCCATTTTGGCGTCGTTGGATGCCTCGATGGCTTTTGACACTGTGGAATGGCCTTATCTTTGGGCGGCTCTTGAGAAATTTGGTTTCGGGCCTGAGTTTATTGGTTGGGTCAAGTTATTGTATGCTGAACCCCTAGCACAAGTAGTGGTAAACGGTAGAGTTTCGACCCCTTTCACCCTTGGTAGGGGAACCCGTCAGGGTTGCCCCTTGTCTCCGTTGCTTTTTGCACTTTCCTTGGAACCGTTAGCTGCATGGCTTCGGTGGGAGCCTTCGCTTAAAGGGATTCGCTGGTCACCGGACTTTGAGGACCGCGTCTCGCTTTACGCGGACGACATTCTTTTATATCTCACCTCCCCGCGTAAATCTCTGACTGTTTTATTTGATGTTCTTACTTCATTTGGAGCCAACTCAGGCCTCGTTATTAACTGGGCCAAGTCCTGCGTGTATGTTCTTTCGGGTGTTTTGCCCCCATTGCCGAGCAGACTTCCTATACAGGTGGTCCAGTCTGGCTTCAAATATTTAGGGATCTTCATTACGTTGGACTCCTCGTTCCGATTTGAGCGTAATCTCCTCCCCCCGTTGCTTCGATTGCGACTGGACGTGGCCCGTTGGCGTAAGCTCCCTTTGTCTCCTCTGGGCAGGGCGGCTCTGTTTAAAATGATGTCCTTGCCGCGGTTCCTCTATGCGCTCCAGAATTCCTGTGACGACATCCCCAAGACCTACTTCCGAGAGATCGAGAGTCTTCAAAGGCAATTGATTTGGGACGGGCGTCCACGTATTGCCCTCGCGAAACTCACCATCCCTTGGTACGACGGGGGCATGGCGCTCCCCGACATCAAGAGATATTATTGGGCTTCCCAGTTGTCTGCTATTAATCACGTGATGTTTTCACCGGGTCGAAATCCTGCATTTGAGATGGATAAACTCCAGCTGCCGGGTGGGGACTTTACTAGAGCGCTTTATTCTCGATCAGCCGGGCGCCATCTTGTGGGTCCGTCCAGGATTGCAGTCACTGTGTGGCGCGCCGCGAATGTGAGTTTGGGATGGGAGGATCGAATGACATTGGCGACGCCGCTTTATGCCTCTGAACGTTTGGGGTGCCTCTGGTCTACTAAGGGCTTCGACCGCTGGGATATGATTGGGATATGTAAGGTGGGTGATGTCTGTTCGAAAGGTAGTGTGAAGTCGTTCCAGGCCCTCCAGGCGGAATACGGTTTGAATGGTAGAGAATTTTTTCGTTATTTGCAGGTCCGACACGCCCTCGCCTCAGTCCTGACTCCTGATGAGACCCTGCCCGAGTCTTCCCCCCTCGAAGATCGTGTCCTTGATGGCCACCTGCCTGATAGCACTATTTCCCTGATCTATAAGAAGCTGATCAATAATCGGGCAGACTTATTGGTCCGACTTCGGGAGGTTTGGGTCGGCGATGGGTTGGAACTGGACGACGAGGATTGGCAATCGGCACTCTCTTCTCCGAAAGAAGTAGCCATCCCTGCCCGTCTCCGTTTGGTTCAACTTAAAATCCTTCATCGAGTGTATGTCACTGGCCCGCGTCTGGTGACAATGGGCTTTTCCCCGGATGGGTTATGTAAGCGTGGTTGTGGGTCGAGTGCTACTTTTTTACATATTCTTTGGGAGTGCCCAGTGGTGGCGGCCTACTGGACTGCTGTGCTTGAGGTGATGACTGCTGTGACTGGTGTTGCCCTGCGGCCGGAGACACGACGATGTCTGTTGAATGTGTGGGAACCCACTGACTATTCTGTAGCCCAGACCAGATGGGCTACCTTGGGCTACATGATTGCAAAACGGGATATTGCGCAACTCTGGGGCGCATCCAGACCCCCTGAGGTCTCGAAATGGGAGGACAACATGGACTGGTCCATGTTTCGTGGGAAGACTGTATATGTGGCCAGGGGCAGACCCAGGGCGTGGACGAAGATTTGGGGCCAGTGGAATGAATATCGTGGGGATATCTGTACCCCTCCCCTTGTTGGCACTACTGATGTTACTCTATCTCCCTAGGCGAGCGTTCCCGGAACCTTTTCATACTGTCTTGTGCATTTCCGGTTCTCCCCGCTGCTCCCCCCCCCCCAACCTTATTAGAGTCTCAGGGCTCTTGTTATGTTCTCCTGATTGCTGACCATCCCCTCCGTTCTTTGGGCTGACCTTGATTACTATGCATTCGCCTTTTTTAGTGTTTGTTGTGTTTATGTATAAAACAGAAAATCAATATGCTCTGTGATATGTTTGGAGTAATGCTTGGTACTTGATTTGTGCCTGACCACGGGAGTATATTTCTACTTATTTCCTTGTGCCTTATTATTAGCGGCCAGCCCGTGAGGTTGTAGGCCCATTCTTGTATTTTTCTATGCTTGCTCAAATAAAGGTTTTTGAAAAAATAAAAAAAAAAAATAAATATTCATATGTGTGGACCTTAACTTACAGTTATGAGCTGCTGCACATACTTCATAGAAAAAAGGCTCAAAAGGTAAAAATAAAGTAAAGAGAAATAAAACAAGTATATATCACTTGGAATATTCAGTGATAAGCAGTGCTATCATTTCATGATAGTTCAAAGTTTGCCCCATCTGCACACAGTACTTATCTGTTGCCAGGCCGACCTCTGGCACGTAGAGAATCAGTGAGGTATAATTCCAGCTCCGATGAAACTAATCCGAGCCCTCAACAGCTCAATGGGGCTAACAGATCCAGGATAAGAAGCGTGAAAAAAGAATCCAATCTTTAGAACAGTAAATAATAATGAAGCAGGCACTTGCGCTCAATGCTGACTTCAAAAAGCAGAATACAGAGTGAATAGCAGATCCCTGTATAGTCTCCAGCAAAGATCTAAGAACCCATTAATGACGCACCGCGTCTTACTGGAACACACGGAGGCAGAAAACAAAAAGCATCCTCTCATAAGTGTGGGGATTAAATAGCGCAGCTAACGCTATAGTCTACAGAGGCGTAATGAAAGTTGAGCTACACGCACGCCTTCAATGCAGAAGTACCCAAGGCGCGTAGATTCCCCCTACCTTGCAACACGACATTGTGCTGAATGTACATAGGCTACGGCGGCAATGTTTTCCGACGGCGATCTCCTCAAGGGCCCCCAGCTCGAAAGTTCTTTATTTCGTCTGCGCGTATGCCACGCTGATAGGATCCTGTGTAAATGGCGGTACGCGAATGCCAACAGCATTCACACGGACGCCCCAGGTGCGAGGAACAGCAAGAACTACAGCGAGATCCTGCGCTGCTTTGGAGGCAACAAATATTGAGAAACACAGAATGTACACGAAGTCCAGGAATACAGGTGACAAGCACCATCTCCTCGGCTCACCAAGAGTAAAAAGGAGAAAAAGGGGCAAGAGAAAAAGGACTACCATCACCCTCAGAGACTTCTGGGAGATGTAGTCTGCACATACATCACGCATTCATTCTCTTCTAGCCCTCAATCGGCCCTGAAATGTGACAGACTGTAATACGTCTTGCTGCGTTACGTGGCCCCCCAGGCCTCTATTCTAATAAACAGTGCGTGCCATACCCCGAAGTTAATTGTTTGCTTTCTCCTGCTCAGGAAATTGATTCTTGTGAATTTCCGTGTCGCATTTTCTTGCTGCGCTACGTGCCCTGTGCATCCTTGTATGCAATGGTAGTGTAAGGTTTAATCCTAGTTCTGTGGTTGTCCAATCACTTATTACTTCCTAGACTTTCATATTTATTCCTGCTCCGCGTGGCCGTTCCTGACTTGTGTTTTTCAAATATCATGCATGTCTGACGCTGAACTTAATGTCATGTGCTCCCTCTTAATCCTCCCGTGATTATAATACTTGTTGCTGCATCACGTTGCCCTCACAGACCCCTATTCTTATAAATCATGCGTGCCATAAACCCAAAGTTAATGCAAGTTTTCTCCTGCTCAGGAAATTGCTACCTCCATGTAATGCTAGGTATTCTCTGTCCCTCGCTTAAAATTCATGAGCGGATTGAGCTGTGAAGACGGAGTGACACTTGTTTCAGTAATTGTGTATTCACACAGCTTTATAATTATTTATGTCTTTGTAATTGAATGTGAGCATGTACAATTTGTTCTTTACATCTAACATGCAATTCTCTTGATCTTTTTTCTCGTTTATCTTTATTTGAAATGTAAATGGATGCCACTGAGTACCAAGAGCTTCTGGATTATGTAAATCGTAATCTGTATCCTGATGCTTTCAGTAAAGTCCAGAAGCATGGATTGCATAGACTGTCTAAAAAATTCACCGTTGACGTTAGTATAATTTTTGATTTATTATTGCAATGTGAAATTTAGAGTACTCCAATGTGCATTTTAATCTGCAAATTTATGTGACATGTATTTATACATACATTTACTTGTTGAATACTTGTTAAAAACATGACATCTATATTTTGCTCTTCTAATTTTCCTGTTTTTTGTCATAAATTGTATTTATAAAAATTTTACTTTTTAAAAATTTTAATAGAGTATATATATTTTTAAATGGTAAATATTAGTGATTGACTTTTATGTTTCCTTTATAACCTTGAGTTTATACTACCAACAGAAAGCAAATATGCAGGCATTATAGCAGAAAAGAACATTAGAAAAGCAGAATTGCAGAGCACACAAAGCAGAATATTGATGTTGTCCAAGAAAAACATATAGAAAAATATACAAAGAGAGTTTCCAAGAAATATAAGCTGTGCACCTTCAGAGAAGGAGATTTAGTGCTTCTAAAAAATTGCAGTCGAACAACGAGGAAATTACAAAATTTTGGAACACAACTTTACTGTATACTACTGCATTTTCAAAATGCAAGGAAAGCATGTAAATTTAGTCAATGGTAGCATCATGCCCTTTCGTAGAACGTATAATCTCGACATGTTGAGGCCTTATAAATCGAGCGTTAAAGGTAATCTGTTCCAGTTACCTAGCCATAAATAATAATTCTTCATCAATGTGTGTACTGAAAACCTTTTATTTTAACATTAGTGTTCAGCAATCTGAGCAACAGTGTTGTCCTGTATATTCATGGGCAAATATCGATCTTCTGCTTTTCGGGTAAATATTCATATCTGTTATGTAACTTTTCAGTGTTACAGGTGCAAAGGAATATTTAAAGTAAGTGATTATTTTAATTAATGTTTGACAGTAGAATTGAGTAATGTTTAGGAAGACTATGATAAATGTAAGATGTTGTTCAAGGGAAGTTTGTTTATTTTGAATATATATTGCATTGATATTCACATTTTCGAATTGTTGTAAGTCTAAACGTATGTATTTGGGTTGTAATGTAAAGTTATTAATGATTGTATTTTTAACTCTACAGGTACCTTTTGAGAAAATGGACATTGTTCTTTGCCCGACAAATACTGGCTGTCATTGGATACTTCTGGTAACTGCAAGTTTTTCAACATTTATAAGTCCGTTTTGAAAGTTATTGTTGGAAAATATGACTGGTTCTAATAGTTTAAAGTGCCTACATTTTTTTTTCAAATAACTTAAAGACTAATATTTTTAAATGATTTTCCTAATGTATTTAGAGTAGACATCTATATCATAAAATGTAAACCCTCCATACTAAAAATCTTATTTCTATATAGATTTTGAAACCTTTATCCATGACAATAATCGTTCATGATTCACTGAGTAACAAAATTCAGACCTATCAAGAGTTTTTACTAAATTGAAGGTTAGTTTTCCTTAAAAAACTCTCAGTTATCTCTTTATTATTTCTTATATTGCATAAATATAAAATTGTCAATATGATTTCTCTTTATGAAATTAAAAAAGCAAAATATTTAACATAACCATTCATATGTCTATAAAGGGTTTTCTTACAGCAATTGAAGCGTCCCGACTATGACCAATGGCAGTTAGTCCTAGAATGTAACCAAAAGCAACAGAACAGCTACAATTTTGGTGTTTTTTGCATGCTGGTAATGATACTTCCATTATGTTTTTTTTTAAATCTTAATTTGTTAAAGATACATTACTTTACCCTGATTTTTTCATAAACCTCCTGGCCAAAGTGAGAGATCTACCACCTCTGGAGTTAATTTGGGGGGGGGGGGGGGGTAACCTGAATGCAGTATTAGACACTCAGTTAGACAGATCTCAAGACACCACTTAACAGCACAAACGCGCGATCTCGGTTCTTCTCAACGGTATGACAGAATTTCACCTTCATGATGTATGGAGGACAAAACATCCAACTACACTGGAAAGCACTCACTCATCTACGGTACATAATAGCTATTCTAGGCTTGATTACTGGCTCCTTATGGACCATGCAGCTACATGGACCAAGGAAATCACCCATTTTCCCAAAACGCTATCGGACCTTAAGCCTGTCATGCAGTCTCTACACATTCCAACATACAAACCCCCCCATTTGTATGGCGCTTTAATGCCCCCGCCCTATTAGATCTCCTCTACAAAGAGGCGATACACTCAGCAAAAGAAGATTATTTTGCAAACAATACCCACTCAGTAGAAAGTGTGGGTGTGTTATGGGAAGCGTTCAATGCGACTCTAAGAGGTGTTTGTATAAGCACGAATTCAGGTATTTTAAAAGACATAAGAACCCAATTGGAAAAATTTGAGGATCGTATACAACTACTGGAAACCGAATATGACACCACCCATAGTGCAATTACTTTAGGCAACTTACGTGATGAGCTTAACGGTATACTGAATTAGCAGACGACAAACTAAAATACACATCCCGGCATCACACAACAGGCTGCATACTAGCACAAAAAATACATACTGAACATAAACAGCACACTGTTACACAAATAGAGGATGGTGATGGACAGATGCACTATGACACCCAGGGTATACTGGCCACATTTGTGGACACGTACAGTGATTTTTATAAAATGCAACATACAGTGCCTGACTCCGAGATCTTGTAATACATAGAAGACATTGCTTTAGTATGGTTAACAGACTCGTTTCGCGAATACCTAGCCCAGCCCATAACAGAGGATGAGGTGCAGCTGGCCATAAAAGCATTACCGAATGGTAAATCGCCAGGCCCAGATGGGTTTACCGGGGAATTTTATAAGGCGTATTCAGAATTATTGATCCCACATCTCCTTGAAATGTATGATGAAGCCTATAACGACAGGATTCTACCTCTGACACTGCGTGAGGCACTTATTGTAGCCCCACTAAAACCAGACAAAAGTCCTATAAAAGCGGACTCCTATAGACCGCTTTCGTTAATAAATACGGACGTTAAAATATTGGTAAAAATAATCGCCATGAGACTGCAACCACTTATATCCTCTATAGTCCTCCCTGATCAATCGGGCTTCATTCCATATAGATCTACCACACATAACCTACGAACCATATTCACCCTTTTACACCAGCTAAATCCGGACTTACAGGCAGTAGCGGTTCTTTTAGACGCTGCTAAGGCCTTCGATTCTGTTGAATGGGCCTATATGTTCGCGATCCTACGATGACTTGGACTGCCCCCAATGCTTGTGTACTGGATTGCCCTTCTATGCACTAAGCCCACCACACGCATCAAAGTCAACAGGTATATCTCAGACGAAATCCTTATACAGCGTGGCACCAGGCAGGGTTGTCCGCTGTCCCCTCTACTTTTCTCCATTGCGCTAGAACCGCTAGCTTGTAAAATACGAGAGAAATATGCACATACTGCACTATGATTTCATTTGCAACCTATTAGTATATCATTGTACGCCGATGATATGGTCTTATACCTCCGAGACCCCGAAGAACACCTATCACCACTATTGAGTGAATTTGTAAAATTTGGGGGACACTCGGGACTGCGAATAAACTGGAGCAAATCAGCAGTGATACCGTTGACGTGGAGCACAATAGCACCACAATTGGAATTCCCTCTTGTCTGGCAGGAAGATCCCATTAAATATCTTGGTATCTGGGTTCACGGAGACTCTGAGTTGGTGCTTAGACATAATTATGGAGTCGCAATTGATCACATAGAATCGCAGATAAATAGATGGATCACTCTCCCTCTATCCTTAGCTAATCGTATATCATTAATAAAAATGGTATTACTACCCAAGCTGTTGTATGTACCAATAACACCACCTAACTCAATATTTACCAGACTCCGCGTGAACCTCATCAAACTGATATGGGCCAGTAAACAAGCCTGAGTAAGCCGCCAGACAATGACGCATCCATATACCACGGGCGGTTTTACGGTCCCCGGTGTCTATTTATATTATTTATGTGCTCAGGCACATTACGCATACTATTTGTATCACCCGGTGAAATATCTGCCGCATCTTGCAGTGGAAGATGGTATGGTGACGCATGTCCCATACCACTGCCTTGCATACTTACACATAAGCGGTCCCACCTGACTGTGTAGGAGATAAATACGATACAGACCATCTTTCCAATCAAACCTCCTATCCTCCAACCATTGCAGACCCTGATAGCCACAACCACTCACTCGAATATCATTTCAAGACTGTACACACTGGTACAGGCATAAAGTGGGGCTAACACCCAAAAGGCTTGTGACAACTGGAATAAACTGTTGGACACCCCACTCACGGATGAGGACTGGACTGCTTGCTGCACACTGACCACATTGCTCACACCTAATGGCAACCTCCGTCCCATACATTACAAATATATACATCAAACATACCATACTCCGGCCAAACTATGTAAATATGGATTGTGGGACAGCGCATGTTGTAGGAGATGCGGAATGGACCAGGCAGATTTTGCACACCTTGCTTGGTGTTGTGGGAAGGTAAAGAAATATTGGGAAGCTGTGATCCACCATTTGGGAATGGTTGTATCCTGCATACCTCTGAGATCTGTAAAAAAGCAACTAGTGGCCATAATGTTATTACTTGCCAAGCGAAGAGTAGCGATGCATTTGGATAGTATGCAGGCCCCTGCATTAGAAGATTGGATACAGGATGCTATCTGTTGTAGAGACAACTTTTTAATATACGCGGAAGAACTACCCACTGCGTCCAAACCCACATATATTTGGGAGCCACTTACTGTTTACTTGCGTGAGCATCCTGATCTACTTAAGACAACTCGTTAATTTTATTATTTGATAGTTCAGTGTGATACTGCCCTGCTCTGTGAATGCTCAGCCATGTGTTATTGGATACTGTGATGTGTTGGCTCTCTCATTATGCTGTACTTCTTGTGATTGTTACAGATGTGACCATTGTTATGTAAATCATCGGTTAAATCAAAAATAATTAAACAAATACCTATAATTTGAGAAGAAGTGAAGACTCAAAATATATAGATGATTATAATCCAGTTATTCTGTCCATGTGGAATGCTAGCATGGATATTCAATATGTTGGGGACAATTCCATTGCTGTTGCTCGATATGTAACATCCTACATAACAAAAATCAGAAAAGACGGAATTGAAGGAAATGTGGGAAGAGATTTCCCACGAGAAGATTCTAAGAAAGAAATTATACATTTACAGTTTGAAGATGTTATCTCTTCATGAAATCGGAGCATGTGAATACTTAGATCGCTTATCATCTGCATGTCTATAGTCCAAATCTAGAAGAATCATTTGAGTGAGTCTAGATCTTGCTGCAACATGAAATCGAAGCACACTTTTTTACAATGGCCACGCATCATCGCAGAATGCACAAACGTAGAGCTTTGTAGGTTTTTGTGGTGGGGGTTGACGCCAATTTGTGAATAACTAAATATTGAGCAAAAACAAGTATATGACCAAGTGAGAGAACAGATTGACCATGGATTACTTCATGAAAAGAAAGAGTGCTCATGCACGTAATTTCAACCTAATGTACGTGACTGAACAAGCTGGAACGGGAAAGGTTTCTTAATTAAAGTAATCATCTGTTATCTACAGAAAACAACTGAGTCGCATTTGTCTTGTGTTGTCACTGCTCCAACTGCATTGGCAGCACACAACATTAAAGGAATTACTTTACATCGTTTACTAATGCTACCTGTACACCATGAAAACAAATTAGAATACCACAAGCTATCTGGAGAAGCTTTTTGTGAAGTTTCAAGAGTCTTGAAGAAAATGAAACTTCTTATTATTGATGAGGTAAGCATGGTATCAAACTTAATGCTTGCCTTTGTGCATTATTATCTGCACATCTTAACTACTATCGTAAAAATATTCATTTGGAATTGTCAGCATAGTAAAACATGTAAAGACTCTTCATCCCCGCAATTATGCAAGAGCTCCATGCGACAGGCTGCGGGAAGATCCTCCACCAGCTGTAGCCAGGACTTCCACAGCACCATCAATTCCGCATCCGGACATCCATCCCAATTTTGCAGACCTTATTATTTCATGCAATCATACATTTTTGGTAACTACTTCCCCAATGAGGCAGTGGGTAATTTGCGCGTCTGCTTCCTTTGTTGGATGTGGTTGCCAATTCCTATTCTTATTCTAATTCTAATTCCAAGCGCTCGATAGAGTTCGGTATGGTTGTTTCTGGTAACTACGTCCCCGAAAAGGCAGTGGGTAATTTGCGCGTCTGCTGCCTTCGTTGGATGTGCTTGCCAATTCTTATTCTAATTCTAATTCCAATTACAGGCCCTCAATAAAGCCCAGTATTGTTGTTTTTGATAACTACATCCACCACACGTGCTGCCTTCCTTGAATGTGGTAGCCATTTCTCAGGCTCCCACTGTGGACTCCAACTCACACTCTGTGTAATGCACTGGAAAACCAAACATTCAAAAGGCCTTAGTTGGATGCGGTTGTCAATTGTAATTAAATTACAGGCCGTCAATAGACTCTATTATTGTTTTCGGCAAATACGTCCCCGACAAGGCAATGGGTAATTTGCGCGTCTGCTGCCTTTGTTGGATGTGGTTGCTAATCCAAATTCTAAATCTGATTACAGGTCCTCTACAGAGCCGAGTATTGTTGTTTTTGGTAACTACTTCCCTGACAAGGCAGTGGGTAATTTGCGCGTCTGCAGCCTTCGTTGGATGTGGTTGCCAATTCTAATTCTAATTCCAATTACATGCCCTCAATACAGCCCAGTATTGTTGTTTTTGGTAACTACTTTCCCGACAAAGCACTGGGTAATTTGCACGTCTGCTGCCTTCGTTAGATGTGGTTGCCAATTCTTATTCTAATTCTAACTTGAATTACAGGCCCTCAATAGAGTCCTGTATTATTGTTTTTGGTAACTACTTTTCTGACAAGGCAGTGAGTAATTTGCACGTCTGTTGCCTTCGTTGGATGTGGTTGCCAATTCTTATTTTAATTCTAATTCCAATTACAGGCCTTCAATAGAGTCCAGTATTGTTGTTTTTGGTAACTACTTCCCTGACAACCATCTCTTTTCTGAAGCTTCTGTGTTTTTGAAGACATCTTTAATATGGCTTCATGCCAGGAGGAAGATACATCTAAACACTCTTCAGAAAAATAATTTATTGCTGAGGATGCACAGCTAAAAAGGAAAGAAGCTTTGATTTAGAAATTTTTTACAATTCCAGACGGAGAAAACAAAGTGAATGCAGCCAAGGTCACCTACATCGTGTGTGAGACCATCCTTTCTAGAGGTGATCCAAATAAAAAATATTCATTTGGAACCACTAGCATGGTACGACATGTGAATAATATTCATATCCGCAAATATGCGAGATCTGTATGCAACAGGCTGCAGGAAAACCCTCCATCAGCTGTAGCCAGCACTTCTACAGCACCATGAAGTCCGCATCCAGACATCCGTCCTGATTTTACAAACCATATTATTTCATGCAATAATAATTTTTTGGTAACTACTTCCCCAACAAGGCAGTGGGTAATTTACGCGTCTGCTGCCTACGTTAGACATGGTTGCCAATTCTAATTCTAATTACAGGCCCTCGATAGAGTCCAGTATTGTTGTTTTTGGCAACTACATCCCCAAGAAGGCAGTGGGTAATTTGCGTGTCCGCTGCTTTCATTCAGTGTGGTTGTCAATTCTAACTAAAATTGCAGGCCCTCGATAGAGTTCAGTATTATTATTTTTGGTAACTACTTCCCCGACAAGGCAGTGAGTAATTTCCCTGTCTTGTGCCTTCGGTGCATGTGATTGCCAATTCTAATTCCAATTACAGACCCTCAATACAGTCCAGTATTGTTGTTTTTGGTAACTATTTCCCCGACAAGGCGGTGGATAAGTTGCGCGTGTACTACCTTCGTTGGATGTGGTTGCCAATTCTTATTCTAATTCTAATTCCAAGCCCTAAGAGTAAGAAAATCTGTCAGGAATTAGTGGATGTTAGGAAAGTGCAAAAGGTGAGTTTGTATTTGATAAAAAACAATGAGTACTATAAGAAGTGAAGAAATCTATGAACATTACAGTGTACATCCACTTCATTCAAAAGAAGAGATGGGGCTACCACACAACGCTGCCTCCAGCAGCCAACAGCAATAATGGAACATATGCTATGATTGGTTCTAAAGGATGTTTGGTGAAACATAGAAAAGGACATTTGATTAATCACCGAAAACTGAGTTGCGATACTCCTGACAAAAGGGAATTTCACTATTTAGCTCTTTTGCAACTCTTCAAGCAGTGGGGTTCATAATAGGAATTACTTGGAGATTTTCAGAGCTATGAAGATTTGTTCAACGCAACTAAAGAAACTATAGAATGTCCTGTTTTTCCTAATTATTTGGAACTGCCAGCAGGGTAAAACATGTGACGACTCTTCATCCCCACAATTATGCGAGAGTTGCATGCGACAGCCTGCGGGAAGACCCTCCACCAGCTGTAGCCAGCACTTCCACAGCACCATAAACTTCGCATCCGGACATCCGTCCCAATTTTGCAGACCTTATTATTCTTTGCAAATTTTGCCAAAAAACATTATGTTATGGAGAACAGTCCATTGATTTGATCTGCAGACGCAAACAAGAGCACCGTTGCTCCCGCCGTTAATTTCTTTTTCTTTATTTGTTCCAGTTGCAGACGGTTTTGTTTGCGCAGTTCACAACTTGAATTCACCTTTACAGACAATTTTGTTAATGGATGCCACAAAAAACGTTCCTCAATGTCTGTACTAAGTACTGCCTTCAAACGTACACTGTGTTCAACAGAGTTCACTACTTGGTACCAGAAGCGGAGAAGCACTACAAACAACATTGAATTCAGTCTCGATTTATTTAAGGCAGAGACAAATGGACACGACTTGATTTATGTAAGGCAGAAACAATTTTTTAATGGATGCCACACAAAACGTTCCTCAATGTCTGTACTAAGTACTGCCTTTAAATGTACACTACGAACAACAGATTTTACCACTTGATACCAGGAGCGCAGCAGCACTACAGACTACATTGAATTCAGTCTCAATTTATTTAAGACAGAGACAATTGTACTTTGTCCTCAGATTTTGTTAATTGTGACAAAAAAGCATTCATCGATGTTTGTGTGTTTCGAGTAGTGCCTTTGGTCTACACTACGGACAGCAGGGTTCACAACTTGATACGAGAAGCGGAAATGCACTACAAACAACATTAAATTCATTCTCGATTTATTTAAGACAGAGACAATTGTACTGTGTCCTCAGATTTTGTTAACTGTAACAAAAAAAGCATTTGTCAATATCTGTGCTGACAACTGCCTTCGATCTACATTGTGAGGGCTCACGATTCAGGTGGAATGGCGATTGCACATGACGCATTCCAATAGCCAAGAGACATTTTACTAGTGTGACCCGCCCAAACCACAAATCATCGCAGGATGACCACACACTGAGTTCTTCAGGTGCCACCAACTCACTGTACCACAAGTCATCTCCATGTGGCTTTGTTAAAGCAGAATTCACTAGGCAAAAAACATTGCTCCCAGTGCGGCCTGCCCATACTACGCATTATCGCAGGTTATGTACACGCTCAGTCCTGAAGGTACTACTAACTCAGTGCACCATAATTCATCGCCACGTAGCCGTATGCAAGCAAAATTCAATAGAGAAAAACAAAACATTGGTCAGAATGCGGTCCCCCCTTTACCACTCATTATCGCAGAGAACGTACAAGCTCAGCGCCAAAGATACTACTTACTCAGTGCACCATAAATCATCGCAAAGAAGACTGAACAGTTTTATGTCACAGTGAGACATACTGTCCCTTTTAAATGAAATTGATTCAGAATTCAATCGACAAAAGACATTACTTCAATTACTGTGCCTCGACCCCGACCACGCATCATCACGGGGGTACGTTCAAGCTCAGCGTCAAAGGTAACACTAACTCAGTGCACCAAAAATCATCGCGACATGACCGTATTGAATGAGATGACTTATTTACAAGAACATATATCATACTTTTTGGAGATATACTTCAACTTACTTCTGTGAAAGGACAACCAATATTTATTAGAAAACTTGATTTTAAAGACTTTGCTACCAGTGCGTCCTGCTTGGACCACGCACCATCGCAGACTCCACAGAACTTTGTTGCTTCAGGTTGCACTAATTCTTTCCACCACTTATCATTAAGTATGGGTGAAATGCGCGAATTTGTGGTATGCAAATTCGTGCAAAAGCAAATCCGTGTCCCGCAAAATCCGTGAATTCCTGCGAATCTGCGGATTTTTTTTTGCATGTTCGCGGGGCTTTTTGCGTGTTCATGGGCCGCTTGCAGCGCATCGACCGCGAAGTTACCCATGCGGTCGTACATGGGCATGGCCATCTTGTCTGCGTTGCGTATTTCCTTTTCCGGGCGCTATTTGCAAGCTCGCGTTGTGCGCGGGGCGCGATTACGTGTTCGCGTGTCTTTTTGCGTGCTCACAGGGGAAATATCGCACGAACTTACCCACGCGGTCCTCAATGGGCGCGGCCATCTTGTTTTTTATTCATTGATATGGTTCTGGGCATGCTTTTTCGATTCTCCCCTAATCTTTGCAATCCTTTGTTTCTTTGAACTTTTTTTGGATCTTTTTTACTCATTATCTATCCCTCTCTTTTTCTACATCTATATATATATATATTTTTCTACTTTTGGTTACTTTCAAGCTACTTATTTTAACTCTTTTCTTTTCTTTACTTTTTCCCTATTCTTTCCTATTTTATTCCAGCTGTCCAGGACAATGGCAAAGGGACCCAGGAAGAGCAAGGGGAAGGGTCCCGCACCCCGTACCTGGCTCCCTTGCGTGCGATTGAGAGGGGAGGATGTAGTGGCCAGCGAGGTTTTCAGCACGGTGGAGGTGGCCGCACTCATATTTTATGTTCAGCGCCACCTCCCGAAGACCGTGGCAGCAGGGGGCAGGCCCGGTCATGGGTATGGCCTCCGGGAGCATCGCCAGCTGTGGGATAAGGTGTGCCGGGCCATGCGTAGGGAGTCGGGGGTCCGGCGCACCTATGACCAAGCGACGCACCGGTGGGCAGACGTCCTTGACCAGGAGCAGGACCTGGTCCACTTGCTAGGCGTGGAGACCCCTGGCCTTGGTGAGTAGCTATTTAATAACTACTTTGTTTTCTTCTGCTCTGTGTTATATTGCTAATATATGTTTTTCCCGAAGAGCAAGAATGCTGCCGATTCGATTACATTGCAGGCAAAAAAAAATTAAATAGCTTCTGCGATTGCAGGTGCTTGCCTCCTCAGTGGCGTTGCTACTATGCTTAGTTGTGTGCAACTTTGGGCTCATTTGGCCTGAATATGTATGAGTGTAGTACTTTACAGAACTGCGAGACTAGAGACTCAAGTCTAGTCCTTCCTTTGTACTCCTGCTGCCACTAAGAAGAAGAGATAGTGTTGGATTTATAGGTTGAGTATATTATGACTTGTTATTAGTAGTAGGAATTTTTTTAGTGATCTGCAATCATAATAACGGACTGTGTCTGTCACGTCGCGTGCTGCTGAGTGCTGGCCGTCGTAGTAGAACCTTTTTGTTGTTGGTTTAGTTAGTGATTTACATAACTTTCCAAGTAGACGGTCTGCTAATCCAGCAAAACTGTAATATTATCCTCCTAGCTGACCAGATCAGATAGGTCAATAAATGTTGTGCAATTGTTGGTAATTCGTTTCCCCGAGATAATTTTAGATTGTGGTCAAAGAAATCAAATATTTCAAAAAAACAATCATCCATGTTTGTGTTTATTTCATGATCATCAGCACCTCCCAGGGGCAAGAAGACTACTTAGACTCCGGCGGAACAAAGTGGGCAGGAACGGTCCTCTGCAGGCTCTTCTGCTGGCCCCAGTAAGTTGTTCTGTTGTTAATATAATTATACTTCCCTACCTTTTACAGCTCATATTCATTCAAAACTGTTTCCTAATTCTATTTTTTACAAAATAGTCTTTGAACTTCTTGTAGACTGTTTCTACATTCTTATCCTGCCTCTCTACCATCACTCTCTGTGCTACTACTATTTACTATTATTATGAGTCGGTCTGTGTAGGTAGCTAAGCTTGCCCAGTCGGCAAACAGTGTTAAACAAAACTCTGATCTAGCAATAGCTCTAGAGGCACTGAGTGCAGTCCTCTGGGTTGCCCTTGCTGTGTATTCCAGTCTTCTTAATGTTAGTGCTTTGAAAATTTCCAACAAAAAAATGTCAATGTCAACCAAGAATAAGCTACTAGTTGGCTTTTTGATTTGATCGTAGCACATACCATACCGCTAGTGTTTCAGGGACTATTCTGCCCATACAGAAGTATGGACAAGAGAAATAGTACATTGTTGATGATAGGTGCAGTTCGACTTTCCACATACCTCAGTCAGAAGTAACTCTGCAGGACTCGGGAGCCCTCACCTTGTTGGAACTTCAAGTCCTCCTGGGGGTGATGAGGAGTAGTTGGTGCTGTCTGTAATTAGAAAAGTGCTGCACGTTAAAAAGCAAGCATTCATCAGTTGTGCCAAAAAGTGTTGCTTGTTATGGCTAAGCATATAAGTTAACACCCTCCCCTAAACCGTGACTTTTCTTCAGTCCCAATAATTAAAAATTGTATATGTATGAACATTTTCTCTTCCATTACGAGACGAAATAGGGGGTGGTGTATGGCATCTAAAAATATTACATGTTTTTTCTAGGCATCACAACATTGGATGCGGTACTACCCACCACCAGTGCTGGTGCCAGCAGCGCGGAGGGGTCCACTCCAGGGGCGGGTGTGGCTGCGCCACAAGTGCCACCAGGAGGAGCTGAGGGGGATGGCTCAGCAGCGGCGGACGGTGGTAAGTTATTATACTCCTTACCTATTGACATTTTAGAGTAGGCTCGCAAAGGAGTGTATGATGTACTGTACAGTAGACAGTACACTAGTACAAGTACACTGTACTGTTAAGAACAGTTACTAATTTAGAACTACATTTTTGCCAATCACGGAGAAGACAGTCAACCTTGACTTAGTAATAGCATTCGCGCGGTAATTCTCGGGTAAGCAATGGCCCCCTCTATTAGAATTCGACTCAGCTGGGAAACCTTTATCGTGAAGGCAAGTCATATCAGATGATCTTGAGGGATGTGAAGAATGAAAAGGGAACGAAGGGTGCAAGGAAGGACGAGCGAGTCGTAACATTTATGACTGTAAAGAATGATACGTGTTTTTGAATGCAGGCAGAGGTGGCTTATAGGAAGGAATCAGATGCATGGTTGCTTGAAGCAAGGATGGTTGGAGGAGAAAGAAAAGATGACTGCCTGTGTGGGTTAATCAGAAAATGCATGTGTGGTGTGCATTGCAATATATAATTTGGGTCAACCTCAAATCCAAGTCAAGACGGTGGTTTGCCACATAAAATGACCAGGGTCTTAGTTGGTTGTTGAGAGAAAGTAAACTTGGTACAAGTTGAGACATTAAGAAGAAGGATAGACGTTTACTTTGGAAGCCTGGATGGTATCTTCTTCTTCCTCATAGATAGCAGAGGTGTATGTAGTAGAGCAGACGCTCAGCGGATGAACAGTGTTACTTTGAACAGCATGTCGTGCCAGAGTAGCAAAGCTAAGGACATCCAAATACTAGAAGTTGTGATTGTTCATAAAATTTAAATACTGTCTTGACTAACAGTACAGTAGTTTACTTTGCAAGCACAGCATATATTGTGTATGTTTTGTATAGTTGACATTATATCAAGTCAAGTCCCTTCCTCCGGCAATTATGGGTACCACACCCACTCCCTATGTTAATAATTTTCTTTCAGCTGTGTCATTTTTTTTTTTTGGGGGGAGTTTTATATAGCGCGAACTAGAACCGAACCGAATCAGTTATCAGAGCGCTTTACATAGCACCAGTTACTTTTCATTTTTTTATTTTTTTTTTAGGCACGGGGAGATTAAGTGATTTGCCCAGAATCACAGGGGGTTATTGGCGTCGTTACCGAGACTCGAACCCAGATCCCCAGGTCCGAGGTCGAGCGCCTTAGCCGTTAGGCCAACCCCTCTTCCTTTTCATGGGTGGACTATTGCTGTGGTTCACTCAATCTATCAAAACAAAGCACCTAAAGTCATCCATCATATAAGCAAAGATCATGTGATCGGCAGGATATATGATCAGAAATGATTAATCTTCATTTTCCTTTTGTAGTAGTCAAAGCCTGGGGGGGCAGTGCGAAATATAAATTACATTGAGCAGTAGCCCTTGATGTAACCGAGTATGGCCAGTGCCACCCCTATAGAATAGTAAGAGCTTCCTATCCCCACCTGTATATACTGCTTAAAGTAGTGCGAGTCTGCGTCATCATGGCTTGAGTTTGTTTTTCTTGGGTGAAAGTTGAGTGAGCTGGTATTATGCCGGCTACCACAAGTTCACGTACAAGCAATTTCTTTTGCAAAACAAGAGAAAAAAAGAGAAGACTGGTGTAGTCTCTGACTCTCTGACTATGTAGTAGTGAGTCCATAGTGCTGCTAGTAGAATTCCTGAAACTCCCACTAATGTCACAGGCCTACAAAGACTGCGAAGAGATACATGCCAAAATGTTATACTGTGCTTGCAACTTCCTAGTGTTACTGTGAGACAACTTTCTGTTGAATTATTTTGACTTAATGTTAAAGACTATTGGCTACAGTATTTTTCTTTCTTTCTTCATACAGATGCTCCAAAAAAGCTCACCCGCAAGGAGATGTCTGTCCGGGCCAGGGCACGTAAGCTGGAGGCCATTTGCGTCGAATATCGGCTGCTGTGGGCTCTGGAGCAGGAGGAGACGGCAACTACTGCATCCTCCTCCAGTGCCCCCGGGTCCACCAGCCAGCAGCCTCCAGCGAAACGGCGCCATTGCCTGACAGCCTCCTGCCGCCGCCGCACAGCAGCAAGAACAACAGCTGCCCCCCCCCCCCAGAGCCTGGATGGCACGTCTGTGCCGCCTCCGAAAGCGAGTGGACTACCTGGAGCGATTGGCAGAGAAGCAACAGTGCCAGCTCTGGGACCTCCGCAAAGAGGTGCGGGACCTGTCCACAGGAGGACACCGCCGGAGGAAGTGATTTTCTCTTGACCTTTTTTTAAAGACTGTTGGGGGGTGGGAATTGGGCATTGGGGAAAGGGACTTGAAGGACATTGGTTGTAGTTAGGGAGGGGGGTTAGTTGGGTAAGTTTATTTTTGTATGGGGAAATATATTCATTTATTTTACATACGTGAACATAGTATACGCGTTCACATTATTTTGTGGGGTGGTGGGCGGGGGTTACTGTACGTTTGCTTTCTTCAAACTTACCAGCATAAATTATCTAAACGTCCAAACATGTACAAAAGTGCCACTAACAGAGTTAGTGAATTCAATTTCCCTACTAGTACTTTACTAGTACTACTGTAACACTGTCAGTCTCTCCTCTCCTCCGAGTCCTAGCCCATAATTCTACCTCCCCAAAATGCCTATCTTACCTGTGATTTGTGTTTGAGAATAGGGCTAGGCACAGGGCTGGCTGCATGGCAAATGGCGATTATGGTTGGGTGTTGACTTGAATCCTGGATTGTTGAAATATAATCGTTGTGCTGGTAGTAGTAGTGGTACACACTGGCAGTAGCAGCATATGAAAAAAAAGGAAAAGAAACATTGAGTGGCCTGAGCTTAGCATTAGAAACAGTACGATAGATAGTACGGTAGAGAACAGTGCCATAAATTGTAGCCTAAGCAGTGCTAAAGTATTCAAAAGATAACTAAATACTAGTTGCGTGGAGTATGGCTACTATAAGAAATAGTATTGAGGCAAAGGACAAAGCAACATAAGCATTAAGCATTTGATTCATCACGTGTAGGAGGAGGATGTTGTTGATGATCAATCCACGATGGCGCACATGAAATTCTGATTAGAATGATTTTTCTGTTGCTTTGACCTTATCCTCCCCAGCAAGTGTGTGGAATTTATTGTTGTCATTTAGTCACACCTAAATTAAAAACCAATCAGCCCGGGGGAAGAGGGTTAGGGTTTGAAAATTGGATGGGAATGGGGGTTTTTGGGAAAGTTTTGTGGAGAGAGGAAAAAAAAACACAGCATGGACAAACAACAAATAAAGAAAAACAAATCTTTGGATTCGAAGATATCCATAAATCTTTTAAGGGACATAAAGGAAGTGCACTATTGCATGCATGAAGTTGTTTGCTAACTGGATGGTTAGGTTACTGAAAAGTAGTGCTTACTACAACTTACTAGTAGCTATGAAGAAACAATTTGACAGTACAGGGCTCCAGCAATAATTATAATTACGCAATTTCACTTGCCTCTCTGCCCTCAGAGAGAATAAACACTTATAGTACATTAAATTAATTTAAAAAATAGCATAGAAACTCATCAAATAGCTGGAGGGATGAATTTGAAGCAGAGAGCAAACAAACACACAGAGTCACACTCGTAGAAGTTCAAGTTCACAACAATAACATTTAAAAGATAAGGAGAAGTTAAGAGGATACTGTAAATGTATGTTGTAGTTCTCCTGTTGAATTTGTGAAGTTGCATGCATCCAGCCGTTCCTCTTATGCGCGGTACTCCTCCATTCCATCTGACGCTCCGTCGATAAATCTTGGTGAACAGACACACTGTCCAATGCCTGCCTGATGCGGAATTACGGATCGCTAATGGTAAGCCTGAGATAATCGTTTGTTCCATGGCACAGGGTAAAAGCCGGCCTGTAATTGTTGATGGAAAAACAGGAAGTGATATTAAAACACCACGGTGAAAAAAATAGGTACAATGTGTAGTGCAAAAATAACACTTTCAGTTTCAGAGGTGACAGTATTAAGTAAGTAAGTAAGTAAGTAAGTTATCTTTATTGTTTGATTATTTAAAATCTTACAATATTACAATTCATAAAATGTGCTAAAATAATTAAAACCAATTAATAAATACCATTACACCATAAAATTCATTTGATGTCATAAAAAATTACATTTTAAATGTTTACTCTCCCAGTTTTCTTCTCTCCATTAGTAGGGACCTTAGAAAGGTAGCGTTCAAGCTTATATAATTCGAATGGAGACAGCATGTCAAGGCCTGCCTACATGTCCTTATTCCTCATACATTAAGCGGTAATTTGAGTAAGGATCTGCTTTCGTTTTGGAGTTCAGGACAAATACATAAAAGGTGGACAATATTCTCCTCACCCTTATTACAGAGTCTGCATAGCGTACAACTTTCAGTGTTTTTCCACGGGGGAAGATGACAAAGTCCCGGCAAGATTCCAAATCTCGCTTTAAGAAGAACTTGTTTATTTTTTTCTGACCAGGGTGTTTCCAAGTATTGTTGTATTTTTTTATAACCATTTATTATTGTCCAAGCATGTTTTCTTTTTGTCAGGTTATCTTTGTCATTTACAAGGGACAGTTGGTTTGTAGTTCTGTTGATTATGTTTTTTGAACGATGCATTAGTTATCGTATTTTCCCAGATTGTACTAACCACAAACTCATCTATCGCTTCCTTAAGATAATTCCATGCAGTTGACTTTACGTTATTATTTATTTCTTTCCATAATAGCTGTGATATATGGTTATCATGGTCATTTTGTATCCGATTCCAGGTTTTAATAAAATGTCCCTGTCTCCCATAGTATTGGTTGGTTATTCCAAACTCCAGTCTAATTTGTGCAGACGAGGCATTCGGTGGGAGATGAAATATTGCCCTATATGTTTTATATATAGGGCCTCATTTATTATTTCGGTATCCTTTCCCATTAATGCTTCACTGCCATAGGTGATGGTTGGTAGCAGTCTTGCCCCTCTAATCTTCAGAAGCGGCCCATATGTGAGGTTGCTAAGTGACTTCTGTAAGATTCTAAACGCTGGAGTCAATGCGTTTGTCTTCCGTTGTATATACCTTTTTTGTGGCTAGTAGTTACCCTTCTCATCAAAAAGCACACCCAAATACTTATATACTTCAACTTGTTCCAGTTGGGTGTTCTCCATGTACCATTTGTTTTTAAGTCTTACGTTTTTATTCTTGGTGACTACCATGATCTTGGTTTTTGTTTCATTTATCACCATCCCATTTTCCTTTGAAGACATCAATGTTCGATTGATTAGACGTTGTAGTCCAACTTTAGTGTGGCTTAAGAGGATAGCATCGTCTGCATACAACAGATTAGTGATATGCTTATTAGCCAGTTTTGGAGGGTGAGCATTTAATTCATCCAAGTTCCTAGTTAGATCTTCCAGGAACAAATTAAAGAGGAGTGGGGCCAATACACAACCTTGTTTTAGGCCTTCGGTTGCTGGGATTTCCTTTGATAACGTTTGACCATCCTCACCCTAACCCAGGTTTTACTGTACAAGAGACGAATCAGTTTCAACAGGACCACTGGAATATTTAATAATACATAATAATTTTCTTTGCACACAGTCAAAGGCAGATTTAAAATCTACAAAACATAGGTACAGGGGTCGTTTCGCTCTGATTGACTTATCCATAAGAAGTGCTAATGCAAAATGTTTGTCGTTGTCCCAAAGCCTTTGATAAAGCCAGTTTGATTCAATGGCAATATCTTAATTTCTATTGCCCATTCATTAAGATTAGTAAGCAAAATCCTGGCAAACAGCTTGGCATCTGTGTATTGTAGTGTAATGAGCCTATAATTTTACGCAAGTACCCAGTTTCCTTTTTTTAAAATTGGTGTGATTAAAGACCCTCGCCAAGACTCAGGAATAGCTCCTTTTTGTATAATTTCGTTAAATAGCTTTTCTAAATATAATGCCGATAACTCTGGATTTTCTTTATAGAGTGTAACGGTATACCATTCAGTCCTGGTGCACCATCTTTCTGTTTTTTGATTAATTTTATTAGTTGCTCTTTTGTTATTAGAATAGGTATTTCCATATCACTGTCATAACTAGGTATTTCAGTATCAGTATCGTAACTGACTACGGATTGCATTTCAATTTTCCTCAGTACTGTACTATTCTGGTTTAGATGTTTTCTCAGAAATGTGACCCAATATTCCTCGGTTAGTGAAAATGAAACCACCCGTTTGTTTGGTCGAACAAGTCCGTTGATGATTTTCCAGAACTCTCTTACATTTTTTTGTTTGCTTGCGTGGAATACTTTTGCCCATAATGCCTGTTTAGCTTTGTTTTTCTCTTTCCATATTAATTTCTTCAAATTTTGATTTTGTGATTTCAGTTTGCCCGATGTTTCATCAGGTGACAGTATTACATATAATCATCATTTCGAAAGTGCGTACTCTGAGTGTCCTTTTCAAGGATAGTAATTAGTAACTATGGGCGATTTTTGCGGATCACGCCAAAACGCTGTCTGGCACCAAAGTTATTCCAAATAGAATGTTGCGGATTTCCTATGGAAACTAGGTCCTAACTATAACTACCTGCTGGCGACCGCCAGTAGGTAATATATGTATATATATATAATGTACATATATATATATTTTTAGTTTTGAAGCACAGAGGTCACCGCCGCCGCATCACTCGCCCTGGGTGCTTTCGTCGCGGTGGTGAACCACGATATCTTTGTCCACAGCACTAAAGTATTTACAGCAAAAAGACACACTTGCGGGTCAGTAACTGACAATTTCTTTATTGTGCGGTCTCAATGTCATTGAGAAAGGCGTTCACGCCGAAACATGTCTGTTAGTGCGGGGGGGGTGGGGGGGGGGGAGACCGCACAAAAAAGAACTTGACCGTTTCTGACCCACGAGTGCGTCTTTTTGCTGTAAATACTTTACTGCTTTGGACAAATATATATATATTGCAATCTAACTGTCCACTCCAACTAAAAGTCATGGGATTTGCTCCTCAAATAGCCTTTACTAAAAATCCCTTGACTTTATTTGAGACATCAGGCAATAGCCAAAAGCTAATCAAGACTGTGTCGGAAGCGTAGATATGAGCAAAAGGGGTCATACAGAGTGAGATGTACTATTAGTCTGGTATCTAATACCTGTCTCAATTTGCAATCAGGCATTTTGTGATGAGTAATTTAGTTTGAAAACAACGATATGTAATAATATGTCAGTTTACAAAACAAGGAATGGGAGTGGGTCACAGTTCGACCTACCTAATATGCATTATGTTTATCGCAAACTGCAACAATCCTATTTGCCACAACCAGAGGAATGCACCATCTAAGGCTAAACCAAATTTAAATTAGACTGGCTTAATTGGTGTAATCTCAGGAATTTCGCATTACTCTTGCTATCCGAAATTCCCAAAATAATTAAATGACACCACGCTGCATATATGCATAGTTTATGGGAAAATGTTATCATGAGCATGCAGGAATAACATCAGTTGTCAGAACCCACGCAGCTGTTGCTCGCGGTACTTATGTATTTGCGCTATTTTTTACTGTGAGATACGTTCTCACATGAAATTATGAGTAAAATAAAGTGCTGCATGAGGGATTTGCATTTTGTGTAACTAAGCACAATTTCGCCTTATTATGCAACAGCAAGTAACGTGAATTGTGCACACACCTTACCAATTTTGGTGAGTACTGGTGCAACGGAAGCACTTTAGGCATAACTGCATTGCCGGCAGCTGGTGTGTGATAGTAGCCACCTTCTATTCTTTTGATTGCAATTTTTAATCAATGCACAAATGTTGCACTTGCCCGCGCTAGTGCGGTGCAGCTGAGGATCCTGGGAGGGGGCCCTGGCACAGCTGTGCCCTCGATCCCCACTGGGGCTCTTGTGAACAATATTGCCCCCTCTTGAATGGGGCAGTTGAAAATATGGCCAGCCTGGTAGGGACACGGGCCCTGAGGAACAGTCATGCCCCACGTTGGGGCCACACAGGCTCTGTAAAAATATGCCCCTCTTGGTGGAGTGCGCTGGCTCCTAAAACAAAATATGCCCCACAAAGGAACTGCCCTGCTCCCTCAATCGAAGAGGGGCCCGCTGCCAGCTGGGACCGCTCGCCAACTGAGCACTCACCGGGACTTGGTGTGGGGACTTGCTCCTCTCCCGGTGGCGCTTTGCTCTTCATGGCCGGCGCGGGGCTTTCCTGGCTCACCGGAGCCCCGTGCTGCTCCAGGCGGCTTTTTCAGATTCAGCGGCTACAGCGGGGATCCTCCGGAGAGACCCCACCTTTTCTTGGGGTCTATCTCTCTCCACTGGGTCAACGGGGATCCCAACAGCTCACGGGAGAACCAGGCAGCAGGAGGCCATTGCACGGCCTGCCTTGTCCTTCCGTGTGGGCGTGCGCGGGGCTTTCTTTCTCAAACCGTACGTCCCACCCGCCATCAGGACCCACATTGCCTGACTTCCTCCCAGCCGTGGCGCTCTATCAAATAAAAGGCAACAGTATGCGGGGTGGGAACCCACTAATTAAGCATTCCGAACAGCCGGGGGCACCCGCAAAGCTCTCCAAGAATGCGGGGTGGGCACCCGCCCGTAAATAAAGAAATAACCGGGGTGGGCACCCGCAACAGGCCACCATGCGGAGGAATCCCTACGCTGGGGATTCCCTCTAAAAGGGACAGAAGTGCTCCTCCTCAGCTGCAGGGAGCACAGTGCTATGAAAAGCGCTCCTGGGAAACAAAAGTAAAGCGCTCACAGGTGCTTGAGGTCAAACAACAAAGTCCCTAGGGATAAAGAAAATAAATCAAATGGTCCCAATAGTCTTTTAGGCATCTAGGGGCAATGCAGGGTCCAGGGAGGCAAGCCCTCATGGCAGCCCCCCTGGGCCCCAGCAGCAGCACGCCCCAGCAGGAACAGCACCAGAACTGAACAATTTCATGGGGTCACAGCCCCTATATTTATACAACATTTTCCCTTTGTGTACACGTGCAGGGAATGGGAGAACCAGATGCAACTGGTTCAGGGAAGCTTTGGAGCACTTTGTTTTGCTCACCTCCTCTCTCCTTTGTCAGGTGGGGGCTCAGGGATCAGACGCACCACAGGGGGGCAGACCGAGCATTGTGGAGGGAAGGCACAGTCCTATTCAGGTCCCAGGTGCAACTCCTCCCTCCCATCTACATGCAGATCTCCCTATTCATCACTGGGCAGACGCATCCAGGCTCCTGGAGCCACCCACATCATCCAGCAGCTGTCACTCACAAGCCAGACATGCCATTCAAATCATGCAGGCAGACACACAGCACACAGAAATGCCAGCTTCTAAAAAGTGGCATTTCTAAAATAACCACAATACATCTGTGCACACTATTGCGCAGCATTTATTCTCATGAGTTCGCGCATACTAAACTCGACCCTGCATTGCCCTCATTCCAGGAATTACCATGGACACACATATACCCCATGCGTTCCTATGGGAGGGCAGACCCATCTCACCACACACACTCAGAGAGCGCACGCACTTTACACTGGGCCACAGTGCTAAAGTGCGCAGAGGCCTAAAATCACTACCACCATGTCAGAGCTTAAGGAAAAAAGTTTAGTGGTGAACCTGTCAAAAAAGGCCAAGTCCAACAATATGCCACATATTTCTGCCAGTCCAGGGGGTTAGAGCCTGTAGCACGTGTGTGAGTGGTATACTGTAGCTGTGAGTGTTCTGCGGTCTGCGATTTCTTGATGCAACCAAATATTTACCACCATCAGATCCAGTAGAGCCTTTATCTGCAGATAATCAGCAGTTTCCCCGCTTTTAAATAAGGCTGGAATTAAGCTAATTTATGGTGGTAATCAGACTATGTCAAATCATACTGTGCCTAAGACTGCTAAAAAATAACATGAGAGCATTCAGACCAAAGCAGGCCTCGTGGCTGTTCAAGCCTTGATTATCAAGCCAATTTAAATTTGGAGAGCTCTGTTTACTGGTCTCTCATAATTTACGACATTCTGCCACCTACTAAACACAAATAAATTTTATCATATCATTCCTATCATGACCTTCCTTAAAGGCCTTGATAAATCTGCAACATCCACAACACAAATTGCTTTATGTATGAACACCCCTGCTGTCATACTCAAAACTTGACCATTTCTGAGGGAAATAGGAACCTGAGCAGTAAGTCATGTCTTTGTATTGAGGTCCTCCGTTTCAGGTAGAAGCCCAACCTTTGCCATGCTCACTCAGGAAAGGATGCCTAAATGAATTTACAAAAGGTCTCAAACAATACTTGGTAATTAAATATATAACCCTACTCTTAAATCATCTTAAACCCTTTAGTATCTAAAGATGCTATAATCAGACTAAAGGTTTTGAGACTCTGATGTAACAGTACGTGTAGGCCGAAAGTATAATTTCCAAAATGAGGCTGTCTGCTCTATCACGATATTTCCAAAACGTAATATCACTTGTTACTTTCTCACTGTAATCCAAATTACACAGCCCTTAGGCAACCCAATGGGAGCCTAGATTACTCTACATAAAATCAAACACAGGATACACATGTAGAATTAGAAAGATATATTTAAATCAGAAATATACATGATGACCGCACATGTGTGGTATGAATTGGAAATGTTTATGAATTTACCACATACTTGAAAATTACAACCATGTGTAGCTGTAATTCTCTTTGTGTCATAAGGTACACGGTGCATTCTTGTTTAGAGTAGTGCTTCAGTCTGATGCTACTTTGATTTCTTTACTTTGTATTACATCAGTAATAGGTATACTAGTAGACATTTTCAAAGAAACCTGAGCAGCAATGTATACAAAGCTCCTTTAAGTGAACTATGAAGTTTCAATCTTAAATATGTGGTTAAGTGCACAATCTCAGTGAAGAAAAGAATAAACAGAGTACAGTTCCAATTGCAAAACTTTCTTGGTTTGCGTCGTTTTACATTCTCAAAAGTAAGTAGAGCACAGCATATGGTCCAAACACTTTTGTTTAATCACTGTATTCCCTCGAAACTGTTTTTTGGAAGTAATATTGTGTGATAACTGTCGCTCTGCATGATTAAAGAGATGAACTGCATTTGATGTACAACAAGAATGAACGCTGCTACATTTCCAACCGATAACAGCACATTTCACTAGGTTTCTAGTGCCAAATACCTAACTACTGCTAAGCGCGGTAATTTCTCTCCTGCATGTCTGCTAATTTATGTGATGTCACTTACTCTAAAACCATGTCTTAAACTGGACTTTAAAATAGCACTTCCCATACTCAATTAATTGATCTCACCCTTCGCGCTTCCGAGATATAGCTAAACATTTTCAAAGAAACAGAACTGTAGACATGTTGATGAATACTGCTTTTATATATATTAATAAATATCTAAACTCTGATTTATCTGAAAGCTTTAAGATGGACAGAAAGGCACCCACCGTGGTGTCATAAAACAACTGCATTCTAGACAAAGGAAAACACATTTTTCACTGAGTAGTGTCATGCTCAGGAGCACATGTTCTATTGTAGTGCCAGTCAATACTGTCTGCCCACACTCTCTGCTTGGCCGAATAGAATGATGTTGCCAGCAGGAGTACTTGTTAGAACGTCAATATGATTTTGAGAGAATTGGTTTATATATTGTTCTATTCAATTGATATGCCCCTTGCCACCTCTATGAGATATGATTCATATGACTGAATTATTGAAGGTTAGCCAACTATGTAAGATGGGATGCGTCTGTAATCTGGCCAGAGCCCACTGAAAATAACATTTGTTATTTGAAATTTCAGTTATGTATGTGTAATTGGCCTAATATGACAGAATTGAATACATTGCGTTTCATGATAGAGCTGCAACAAGCTTTTGCGCCGGAATGTCCAACGTAGATTCAGAGTGGCTGGATCAAATCAGATTTTCAAGGTATCTGCAGCTCAATACATGATTTCCACTTAGCATCATTGTATGTATTTTTATCTTGTGCAGACAGCCTGAATACCTGCCACAGATCCATCTCTCCTGTCACTATATTGTCCATTTCCAGTTTAATATTTGATATGGCACTATCTTGTTAGCCTCCTCAGTTAAATATATTCAAATATTCCACAGCGTCAATAAAGTCCACATGCAGAGAAATAAAGAGAGCCTTCCTGTTTACAAGAAATAAGAAACCCACTGGAGTAGTATCTTTAAGACTGTGGCGTCTTGCGCATAACAAGATAGGACTGGAGTCATGAAGCTGCTACCTTTGTGAAAGCAAACAGTAGTAAACTTACACACAAGTGTAAGTTTACTTATGTGAATCAGACACTATGGTGTCGATTCCGATCCGGTAAAATCCCCGTCCGTACGAATCGTATCCGGAGCCGTTTCCGTACGACTCGTACGGACGCCGTACGACCGGACGATTCCGATCCCGATCGGCCGACCAGGACGCGATTCGTACGGTACACGTTGATTCGTACGGAAAAGCGCACGATCACCTACACACCGTACGGCGCGTACCCCCCATGATCGCAGGGGTACGCGGCGTACCCCTGTGAGCATGCGGGGTACGTGCCGTACACCCACCGTACATGGGGTACGGTGCGTACCCCATGTACGCTGGGTGTACGGCACGTACCCCGCATGCTCACAGGGGTACGGCGCGTACCCCTGCGATCATGGGGGGTACGTGCCGTACCCGGGGGGGGGCGTTCCGTACCTTTTTCGTCACGAACTCTGCGAGTACGACTGTTTTCAGCTCCCGTAGGAAAAGGGTCGTACGGTGCGTACCCGACACGAATCGTACTTGCTGGGTCGTAAAAACCAGCCGCGAACCGTAGTGATGTCGCGTACAGCGGGTTCCGAGTGAGACTCGTACGGAGATTTGATTCGTACGGAGTCCTGTACGACTCGTACGGAGTTCGCCTCCTGGTACGGATCGTACTTCGTCGTACGTACGGGACGTTTACGGGTACGATTCGTACGGGCAAAAAACGCTCCGTACGATGATTCGGAGCGCATTTTACCGGATCGGAATCGACCCCTATGTGTCTAGGTTAGTGTTGAGGCATGTGCCATTATACACCAACTGCATATTCAGAATGTTCAGGCTGGTACGATTTCTGTAAATCTACTTACTATCTGAGAAAATGTACAGCACATCTTAATTGCCTTACTGAAAGCTATACCTTAGTAAACAATTCTGAGTTAAATCCAACATACAAGAACCCTTCGGCCTTTTAAATGGCTGGTGTCCCAGAGAGGGGTGTGTCTAGGGAAATGAGCAGTCTTTCCTCCTTAACCTCACCAAACTGGTTCTGGGATAAGCTCCCTCCTGGACTGATGCCAAACTGGCTATAAATGGCATTGGGCTGAAAGGCCTTCTCATCCTTAGGTCTCCCTTTACACCTAAGAATAAGCAGGACTCCGCCAGGTCCCTTTTCAAGTTAATGTAATTAATGAACCCTCCTCAGCTGACCTTCCTAAGGTGAGAGAAATCACACACCTCACACCCTGTTCATCCTGTTAGGAAACCTCAACCATTTCTTCTGTACACCTAATTATGAAGCAGCACTGACAAAGAGCAGCTGCTGGCAGTGGAAAGCTTAGAGTACTGGAGCTTCAGATAGGCAAAGTCTAACTTTGTAAAAGTTAGTTTTTCTTTATAGGTCTCAGAAATCCAGCTTCACCATTGAACTCAATTTGTAATAATTATTAAAATAGTGGTAGAATCACTTCTGTAGCTTATCCCAAATGTAAGCTTACAAAAACACTATTCGGTTTGAACTTTAGATTTTCTTATAGAATCAGCTGCAGCCCTTCGTAACAGTATTTTATTTCAAACTATTTTTTTCTTATAGAATCAGCTACAGCCCTTCACAGTGAAAATAGCGTGTGGGTGCTAGTCACTTTTGGACTCCAAGGCCCACTTGGTGGTGAGGTACTTACTTAATATTTTAAAATAGGATTTCATCCAGTCAAAAAGGTTTATTTTGACAAGTTTGTCTGCAGGTTGAAAAGCTGCAACAGTCAGGCTTTACATGGCGTCTGAAGTCATGTTTTTCCTTGTGTATCTAATGGACAGAAAAATGTGTTCTACAGTTCAAAGGTGATATTTAACTTTTAATTCAATTTGTGTACATTCCTGCATGACCTATTATGACTTTACTAGAAAGTTAATATTCAAATGAGGGTTAGACAATTTGAGAGTCAGAGCACATTCACTGGTGATTAGACAGCAGTGTTCCAGTGTGCAGAGTTCAAAACCTAACAATCCCAGTCAGCAAAAAGCAGGGATGATCACGCAAAAGAAGACATTTTCTCACAGTAGGAAGTGAGTTAGATATATGGAGCTACACATTTAACTCTGGAATCCCAATGTTGCATTGTGTTGTACGTTCATGCACGTGCTGTGTTTACATTCCTTGAGAATGTTTCTTATGCAGTTAGTCCTGCAGCCTCGACATGCATGGCTGCATTTTGCTGTGTCACCGAATAAACCGTTCTTCTACATTTTGGTATGTAACAGGATTCTTTACACCCAACTAGCCACATTTCAGGAAAATCAACAACATCTACTGTATGACAAACTAGCGAATAGAGGAAAAGGTTAGGGAATTTGTATCCCTAACCATACAGGCAAATGAGGCTTGGCAATGCAGACTTTGCATAATCCTTTAATGTCCCCCAGTTTTTGTGACTTAATCAGCTAACACTTTCCACATAATCTCTTCACTCAGTAATCCGTTTGTCATGTAACTAATAAGAGGGAACATCAATCCCCAGGGTAGGATAGACCCATTATCTACAGATAGAAGAACAGAATATTTTTGGGTTGTTGACTGAGAAGTTGTGATGTAGAGCATGTTCAATCAGTGTCTTGTAATATAGTGTTCATTACCTTCGAAAGCGTCTTCTCAGCGTCACAGGCTACACCTTGGGAGGCATAGACCTGACCAATCCCTTCACTACAAACATCGAGTCAAAATGCATTAAACAGATATGACTCATTAGGCTGTTTCAACCAATTTTTTAAAGATTGACTCTATGACGTACTAATAAATAATTGTACGTTTCACAGAAGCCTTTTCTTTGTAAGTGGAGTCACTCGAAGGTGTGGCAGAGGAGTCACTAACAAATGACCCCTTGCACACCTTCCTTTGGTTCTAGGCATAGGAATAAGGCCGAAATCAGACGAGTTAATTGTGTGCAGCGTTTCTGGCAGTAGCCCCACACACCTGCTTATATAACTTCACAGTTATCATAATTGAATAAAATGTAAAGGCAATACTGTGGCATACATCAAATCTTTTCATTAAATATGTCTTACTTCGTTATTTTGTATTCTGTCACATTATACACCCCTAGCAGGAAGTATAAACCAATATTGATATTTTGCTAGAAATTTTTTTGCTGTAATGTGTTTTTTACATCAAGTGTAATTCTAATTTCTAATTTAAAACATTTGTAGAGCGCAACGTCCACCAAGCGGTTTCTTGGCGCTAACAAGGTCCGATTTACTGAGGATTACAGGGGTAAGCGAGTTTATAAAAGGAAGGCCTGTCTAAACAGGAACGTTTTAAGATCCTTTCGAAAAGAGGCATAGTGGGTGTAGTGCGAAGAGGTGACATAATATAGTTCACTTTTCTGTTAGGATATTTTATTGATGTGAGCTGTGCAGTGTAATTAGGAAGTCGGAATTATAGTATGTTCATTTGTTCATGATTTGTGGTAATTAGTTGCATGCCATTATGTTTACTAAAATATAGGTTGCTGCTAAAGCAGCACGTCTAAGATAACTATTTCATAGTGTGATTAATAAATGTTTTGTGCACGTGTTTTGCTTATATTCAAAAGTACTGAGAAACCTTGAAATAGTTGACTCCTTCAGGTGTCTAAAAGGAATCGCTGATGACAATAAATTGAAATTGCTTCCTACTATAGAACGATTCACAGCGCACAAATAATAAACGTACGCATGGCTGATGCAGAAATGCCAGATTGTTATAATAAATGAATCTAGATTAGTATAGTGCAAAATAATTGAAATTCATCTCCTGTAAATTTACCATACGTGAGTTGCATTCTCAATTAAAACTTCATTAATTCACTGTCATTTCAAATAAAGGGACCACTAATAGTATCCTAAAATAGTGTAATCTGAAATAGTGTCAGAATATTGACTACAAAAAGGTTGTGATAAAAAAAAGCACAGGAAAAATATAGTAGGACAAAATATCGAGTTCCAGTCCTGATAATGCCAAGTACACAATTGAGATTGCTATAAAATTAAAATATAAACAAATTAGACATATACATACAAATATAGAGGCCTCTTAACAAACTGCACTTTGTGTATATTTTGTAGTACTACAATAATACTAATACTGATGTAGTATTATTGTGGTTGTCAAACTTATGTGTTGAGACTTCTACCTCAACTTCTTCTTTCTTTTTAATGCAGAGATCACTGCATCAAGAGGGGCTTAGGTCGGGAGATCCTAATAATAAAACACACCCTTAAAAGAGTAAGACAATTACTGTTACCAAATTGCACTTCTAAAGTTACGGCAGTCACAAAGGGAACAAAACATTAATGAATGTCCTCCAGCCAAGCCTTAGAGAAAGCCCAGCACCACACATGGCCACTCACCCATACTGCAACACACTCCCTTAGAAAATAATGGTGGCTAGGAATGGTGATAGAAATATATAGGAAAATTATGCAACATTTGTTTTTACTTTTTTCTATTCAATCTAATATATTTCTTAATATATATTTTAAAATTGTATAACAAGACTTGCAACACCTAATAATGCAAGGAGTGATGGATCTGGACTTCATCACCAACCTACAGGTGAAACACATTACAACATTAACTAATTACATAAGACTGACTAGACCTGGTCGAACTGTAAATTTGTTTGTTACACAAAATGTTTGTAATTATGCCATTAGGCTGCATCACATAATTATGGGCCTGATTTAGATCTCGTTGGATGGGTAACTCATTCACAATGGTGATGGATGTACCGTCCACTGAAAGATAAATGGAATTTATACTTCGGAAGATGAGATATCCGTCACCGTTGTGTCAGAGTAACCCACCTGCAGGATTCAAATTCAGGCCCTTAGGGGCTGATTACGATTTTGGTCCGAAAGGCTCTGAATGGCAGTCAGATTTTCCTAAACCGTGTCAGAACCTATGTTTCTGACTCAGTCAGAAAAATTTCTGATAGACCAATTACGATATTCTTGGTCGGAAAGCAAACCGTTTGGTCAATCCGAATCGGCTCAGACCTGCATTCAGAAACTCTAAGTTGGTCAAAGCGGAATCATATGGACCGCATTTCCAACCGACGCATAATGATGTTGGATTCTGACAGACTTTCCAACTCGGTCTGTCAGACATGAAAAGGCCTTTCGGAAACTGACTTTTGGGGCCCCTAGCAGGCCCCCTTTCATTGTAAGGCCTCTGGTTGGTGTCCATGGGGGTACCCAAGGGACCCCCCCTGTAAAACCATGCACAGTGTGGCAGACACCTTTTTTCTCATAAGCTGCTGCCACCTGTCATTTATTGATGGCAAATGTCAAATTACTCAAGTATGATATAATATTAACCCCTTGAGAACTCTGTTGCAAGGGGCACAGACTGTACTAACCATGCTCGTGGTACCTCTGTGGTTTTCTTTTTTTTTTCTTTTTTTATTATATACCCAAAGAATCAATTTACAGTCTTTAAATTCATTTTTACATTTAAATAAGGCAATGCATTGAGTTTACAAGACTCAAATACATCAAAGCTTAAAAGACGTTAAAATCAGGCTTAAAAGATACTTAACATAAATATTCTAAACATTATTATAAACATTTTGCGTACAGTACAAGTCAAACAGAGTATTTAGCAGGCCGAACTAATTGGTTACCATTAGGTGCCCGCCACAGGGTGCAAGGTTTTCTGTACCACACCTTTTTTCAATGGGAGCCTGTGTTGTCGGTCGGAACACAGGCTCCGTTTGAAGTCAATGGGAGAGTTTAGGAAGCATCATAATCGGTCAGCTGGACTCGTCGAACGCGAGTCGGTTGGAACCTATTCCGACAAGAAGTCAGTCGGTTTGGTTTCCGACCGACATCGTAATGAGGCCCAGAGTGTTATTCACTGTAATAATTTGCAGCAAATGCATAGGAACATCAGAATGTAAATGACTGTTGTCTGTATTCCTACATTATTCTTTTAGAACAAATTGCATCTTCATGTACACAGTTAACACATGTTTGGCTCAAATATATCACAAAATTATAAATTTACATTTTGTGTGATTATGCCTAGTTTCACATGATTTCCCCAAAATGTTGCATATTTAAGCAAAAGCAAATCACATGAATTTTGTACACTCCTATGGCTAACCACATATGAAATTAACTTACACACCCAAAAACTTGTTCTGCCTTCACTATGTTGGTGTATCTAGTTATTGCTTTGCCCATCATTTTAAGGAAATCTGTTTGAGTAGATTAGGGATGATTTACATAAATATAATCAACATCTTTCATATATCCCTGGAAGCAGTCACTGCCAGATAATTCTTATTGCCTGAAGTGAACCTCGACAAATGTTGCTGACTGGGAGGAGGAGCTTGTTCACCTATAGGTTATACCTGACTATGTCGAAATACTGACTGTACTCCATTTCATGACCACTGAATCTTTCCAGGGAGTCAGCTCTGAGAACATAGGCTTCACATAGGCACACCATTCTTGATACTTGCATCAGGTACTGTAATGCATTCGCAGAATCTAGGAGAGTAGGATCTGCTTACTATGGTTACCCCCACTTTTTGCTGGTGTTTCACTCTTTTTCGACTTTAGTCTGGCTGGGGCCCTGCTATCCAGGACCCAACTCTATCTGCTTCCTCTCAAAACTGATTGCATGTACTTTAGGTTTACTCCAGTTTGGTTACTGAGGTACCTTTGTGAGTCCCTAGTATATGGTACACTAGGTACTAAGGGCCTAGGTACTCCAGAGGCCTAACAGGGGCTGAAGCATATATTATGCCACCCCTGGGAAGCCTTACAAAATGGCACCACAGGACTGGTACTGCAGACTCGGTAAGGTGGTGCATGCACCCCTTACTAAGATATACGTTACCTATATATACCTTTAATCACTGGCACATATAAGCCTGTCAGCCACTCCTATGGCAGGCTTTATCAATCCTGAAGGCAGAGTGCTTGGTTTTGTGTGAAAGGGTGCCCATGCATGATCTGGGCCCCTCTGCAGCTTTCGAAGCCTATTCTCTGAGGCTGTTCTGTGATGCAGCCAGACCATATACTCTTAAGTGCAATATAACCACGCGGTAAATGCTAACTTTGGAATGGCTGCATAGAAACATGTTGTGTTTGGTGTCAAGCACTTTGGAATCCTACACCCTCGCCAGTCCAGGCAGCGGGGGTAGAATTCCACCCTTCTAGAGGGAGAGACATGTACACACTGATCTAACAGTAATAGTTTAAAAGAGTCCTGGCATCACAAAATGGATGCTGCAGCCACAGACATGAGTCTGGCCTCCTGCTGCAGACTGAAACTCCGGCAGGGGAGGGCTGAACAAAAGGTTTCCTGTCACAGGGAGGTGTAACCACCTCCCAGACAGGCTTTAGTGTATTGGGGCTGGGTCGGGGCACTCTGAGAGTGATTTGAAGTCAGCACTGGGGGCACATTTGGTTTCCGTAGGCACAGCCCAGTACAAACCGGTTGCAAGGGCTACCAGCCCCTGCTCTGGTGCAAAACTGGACAAAGGAAATGGGTGTAGCCACCCCTCTTTCCAGAACCCTCCCATTGGTGGGTCCCCAAAGTATGACCAACCCCTTTTCTTAGTATAAGTAAGGGACCCCTGGCAACAGGACTTAAGATTACACCTGGATGAAACTCTGAAACTGAGTCCTGGAACTTCGATGCTCCAATAAAGATTAGAGGATGGAAGAATCTCCCTTGGGGTCAAGGAGTGACTCCCCTGCTCAAGCAGGCACCAACAAAGCCTTTGCCGGTCTTCATCTCCGAAGGTTTGGCCAGACTCTGAAGTATTTGCAGGCCAGGAAGAGAATTTCCAGACTTATCAAAGGCAGACTGAGTCCCCAGCAAAGCTGAAATGCACAGTCCTCACGAGTGATGTCGAACTGGAACTCCTGGACACCGTGTACATTTGCTAGTGCATTGACTTCCCGAGCTTTCCTGAAATTGTGCTTTGGGTTACTTATAGCCCAAGCCCTGAGCACTATCTGCACCGAAGATTGTGGGCTCACACTCCACGAGTGTTCCGTGAGCCTGCTTCTTGTATTTCCACTTGAGGCTACTTTGCGATCCCTAGCCCATCAACTGGTGGGTCCCCTCAAAGGTAACTCTACTTTTTCTTGGACTTCCCTGGTTGCTCTAGATGTGCCCTAACTCCCACAATGTGATGAGTCCCTCAGTTCTTGCTGTTTTGCACTGAAGCATTTCTTTGATTCCTGCCTGGGTTGCTGTTGCCAAGGCTTGTTGGGTTCAATCCAGAAACCAACACTGCAGCACTCGACATCCTGTGTGAGAAAGCTCAAATCCTGAACCTCGTTGTCATCAACATCTCCTGGTCCTCGTGGCTTCACCTTCTTCACCTGAAATCACCCGACATCGGTGGGCATTCGACTATCGTGCACCTGGTCACTGGCAAGTGACCCAGACTCTGTTCCTTCTGCCTTCAGGTTCTTCTCATTTTTGATCCAGGCTTGGATTACACCGGACACTTTTCACTTGGACGCCAGTAGCACTTTGCCGCAGATCACCATTGAAAACGACGACGAAACCCGACACCAAAAGACAGCTCTGCACCCGGCTTCCCTGGGTGAGATAACATGAGTACTCCGGTGCTCCCGTGGGTGTTGGCTCTAGAACCACCTAGTTCTAAAGGGGTATGCTCCAAGTCCTCTTCTAAGTGTCCTTCATCTTAAAATTCCAACCGCGACTTTCCCCATAGAAGGTAATGGTGATTCACGGCTGTGATCACACACTGCACGCATCCCCAATGGGTCCCCTCTGTCACTAACTTGGGCGGTTCCTGGTGGCCCTAGTGGTTCTACAGGCTCGAGGCCTTGTCTCTATGCCAGTCGTGGTTCTTATACCACTTTCTTAATATATGGTTTGGTACGCCCCTAGGGTTCAATGTATATTGTGCTAATTTACTGTGTGTTATTAAGTTTACTGAATGTACTTTTGCCTCTAGCCTCATAACGAGACTAGTGGGATGTGTTTACAATAAATACATATATTTTATATATATACCTGGTTTGGTTCTCCTTTCATTTGGTCATTCACAAGATTATAGACTGGTAAAACAAGCTGCTTTACATTCCCCCAAGACTTAGCCTGAAGGCTGCTCTCCACAGCTACCACTAGGATAGCTTTCTATAAAGGTTGTCTTTAACCTACCATTATTAAGGGTCGTTTGGACTGTTGCAAGGTGCCCACTAGAATAGTGGACAGCATATGCCAGGCCAACTTCTCACACAGAAGAGTTAACCAGTTTATCATCATGCCACTCTCACTAGAGAAATTGAAATGGCAGGCAAGGGGAGGTTATACATTTTCCCACTTCCCTTGTATGGTTGGTTGTGATTGCACCCATTTGGCACTAAAGGCGCCTTCAGACATCACACCTTTTCCACAACAGACACCGCTGGCAAACTGCATGCTGTGAACGCTGTCTGCAATGTCCAAGACTTCTTCAGGGATTTGTACTCTCCTTTTCCATGTGACTCATATTACAGCAACATCTTCCGTCTGTCACATCTTGCAAGTTTGTTATTGGGTATTTTACTGACATGTGGCACATCTCACAATGGGGTTACATGAGCATCTGGGGGATGGCATCTCAAACACAGACACTCATTACTTCTGGCAACACAATAGACATAGATTACCCTGACAGTAACTGCATTTATGTAGTCATGATGTATATCATTTGGAATAAAATCCCATTTTAAGAAATGTCTTTGTCGTGATGCTGGGAATGCTCTCTCTCCACATCTCCTCACACCCTACAATGTCCATCCACACAGCCTCAACAAAGATACATTAGGGCACACAGAGGTACACAAGCCATTCCTGAACACACTTTTCTGATTCATATGTCTTGACAGTATAGGTAGGGTGCTGGTGTACTGGCCAGATGTGGTGAGCAACATTACTTAAGCATGTTGCACAACAACTCCATGTGCTGGGGTTTAAACATAGTTGTTGATGCTAACCTACACCCTCATATGGATGGGTCTAAACTGGGGTGGCGTAGTGGGCAAAAGAACAATGGATTTAACCCAGATTTTTTGAGTGGGGGAGAATGTTTGCATTGTCAGCATTCAGTTCATCATTTGTTTGCTGTAACCTATGCCCACACCCAGGGTGAAGTGAAAACCAGTAGTGAGGGTATTCTGGTATAAGATTAACTACACAACTAATTTTTAACTTGAGTTTTTAGTTTGGTTGGTTGCTGTGTTTATGTAGTTGGACAGTCTTACTGCTTAGTTATCATAACATCACAAACAAACATTCAGTGCTCTACTTGTTATAACATTTACACTTCACTGTTACTATCATTCTTATACTTTTCTCTTACAACATAGAGCAGTCAATGTTTACCTCATACATATCATATACCTTACTTTTTTATTGTAATAATGTCTAAATACACATATTGTAACAATCTTTGTGTTCCTAAAAACACTTTTCACCATCCTGCATGCCGAGTTCTCCGTACTTTATGCAGCATCTCGACCCTCCATGTTGGTCAGAGATCTCTGCAAGAGGGGAGGAGGTTCCAAAGTCAGGGCAGATATCTCCACCTAGCGCATCAAACAGGAACTGATATACAAAACAGAAAGTCAGCCATTTTCTGTGCATTCTGGACATACCATCACCAGAGCAACATCCATTTGCACCCAGCTGCTACCGTAAAAATTCAAACCGCTAACGTTGCTGAGGAATCCACATAAGATGGCCCTTCTTAAAAAACTGATTTGTGATGGATTCCTCCATTATTACCATTAGCTTTATCCAGATAGCCAGATAAGAAGTACAGCACAGAACCAAATTTGGTAGAACATTAGCATGCATTGCATTGAAGTAGGTGTACCAACCCTGCATAAGAAAGAGTGAAGCAGGCGCTGGCTGGACCTGTGTTACTGTGCCATGAATATGGCCCACAACATTCTTAGAGTGTCCTCCCAGCTAGATTCTCAACATCCCTAATGACATCACTATATAGGAGAATGCTACGAGCAATAGGGAAGTGTTACGTTTATTATCAGTCATGTTTCCAGTTTGACGTTTTTGTCCTAGCACTCTATTTGGTCTCTAAAGTCTGTTATTAATGTATATGAATTGAATTAATGTTTTTTTTACTAATATATTTTTATCTTTTGAATATGTATTGTAAAAACAAATCAACTAAAAATGGCATTATGGAAATGCTGTTCTAAAATCAAACTTTGTTTCAGTAATTCATTTTTGTCACAAAGTTAACTTTTCTATTTTGTCAAACTATGTTCATGCAAGCCTGACATTTTGAAAATGTAACTTTCTTTAGATCAACCTATGACATTTTTAGAAGCCATTCCCCAAAAACCTTTTTAACAGTGGAATCATACAATTTTTATTTTAATAATGTCATATTTCCCATAATCCTATTGTGAGAAAGTCAATAATTAATTGGGGAGGATGTTTGCACTCCACAAGTAATAATGTTGCTATTTTGTTAGATACAGTTAAATATTTCAGTAATTTAAACTTGAAGTCTACCCTTGTTAGCTATGGCACAGAGCAGCCAGTTTTGAATTAGAGAAATGTGTAAAGCATTTAGAAGCACAAAAAAAGTTATCAAATCAAAAACACAACACAATAAAAGTTCCAATCCAATGTATACAGATAGAGAATCATTTTGCGATGCTGGGTTATTGTTTGAGGGTGGTTCAACCCTCACTTAGGCAACCACCACAATCTGTGTCAGTGTGAACCACAAAAGTCACTAAATTACCTGTGCTTAACCCCAATGCAGCTTGGCAAAAAAGCATAAGGCTGAGCTTACAGGCAAGTGTAAAGTATTGATGAAGCACACAACCAGTGATAAAGTGAAAACACAATACACAAAAATTCTCAAAACAATTCAGAAGAATAGTAAACATTGTAACAAATATAATTATGCCACAAATTTATTAAATCCAATCAGTAAAACAAGAGTTATGAATTTTTAAAGTTGTAGTATAATATAGCACCTAAAAGATCAAAGCATCTACCCCGAATATTTGATGGTTAAGACTGGGGCAATATCAAAAAGTTAAGGCCGACTGCAAGTGAACGTGGGTTGGATACAAATTGTGGATCGGACCCGGTCTCAGCTTACAAACAAATTTGAAAAAATCCTTGAAGAAAAGTCCAGGAGAAGGTGGAGTTCAGCGGGGCAAGGCAGCAGGCCAGTCAAAGGAGGAGTCGTAGTTGCTGAGGAGCTACTGAACAAAGTCTTGGTGAAGCCATCAACAATGGCGGGAAAAGGTTCAGAGTGAGAAATGTTTGATTTACAGGGCTAATGAAGTAATCGTAGTTGATGGAGAGCCATTCGCAGTCGAACCTGAGCTAGTCACCATCAAATTTGGCTGATTAGTTTTACCTCATCTTTTTGGGGAAATTGATAACCTCCAGTGGGACGAAGCTGCAGGCTGTAGCTGAAGAGGGTTCTATGAGGCCAGATAATGTCACCAAGCAGTCCCACTGAAAATGATCTGCTGCTGTGCAGAAGGACATTGGTTTTGGGAAAACCACAGGAGTGTAACCCATAAACCAATTGAGATCTGGGTAATTATATGATAAGAGACAATAATGTCTCAAAAGGTAACACTAGGGGAATCAGATATACTGGTACGTAGAATACAATACGAGGAAGGAAAAACCGTGAGACTCACGTAAATAAATTTCAAAAGTGCACATGGCATCATATATTTAGAAAAAGGGATGTACAGTTGTAACAGCACTGTAGCATGAAAGGCAATGGCAGCCCAACTTGGACTTGGTGCACAATTGTGCTTGCGACTCAAAAATGCGGAGACGCAAATGACAAGGTGAGAACAGCGAAACAGCGGGTAGTGACAGCAGATGAAGTAATATATCACCTCTAGCCCCTTGGGCTGGGGGGTGTTTCACAAAACATTTGTCTATTCCTCACTACCCAATCTATTGCAAGTTCATCATTATGTTATCCTCCGGACTTTCTGGGCCCTATTGGTCAAACTTGGAACTTTTTCTGCTAGCCTGCCACAAGGACCCTTCTCCCACATTTTACGCTGATTCCATGCACACTGGTCAGCACTAGCCTGTGTGGTGGGTTTAGAGCAGGAGTTTTTGACCAATTGTTATCATGCTATATATTCTAAAACTAAGTCCCTTTCCTGTGTGAGACCTATTAATCAATCAAGCCTCTGACATTCCATGTGGCCAGGGTGATTTTGCATGGGCCAACAGTGTGTCCTACGTGTGCCATAACTGCAGGTGAAGCACAATATAGAAGAACAGCCTATGTCCGTACTCTGCTAATGTGCCAATGTTCATATAAAATCTAAACTTGTGGAATGCAAGAAGAACAATTCCCCTCCCGTCTCCCCCCACCCAGCCTTCCCACCCATTCGGAAAGGCAATATCCAGTTGCCAACAATAACCCACAGTACCCAGAACATACAATCTTTGTGCAAAACTAAACCTTTGGGGTACATGATAATAAGATAAACACAGGTCAGAGGTGTACACCAGATAGGGGGACATTCGCTATCCAGTAGTTAAGTAGCCAAGAAGAAGTAATGTCAATGCATCAGAAAGTACTGTTAAGGAACACTTGCGGTAGCAATGATCTAATAGGATACATGTTCAGCTGGGGCCGGACGTGGAAAACAGGTCCGCACTGGCGTCAGACCCACTCAGCAAGGGGGAGAAGGTAACAGCATCCGGTGAACCTTTGTTGTTGAACTTGTAAGTGTGGCAGAAGTCCTGCACCTTCGTTGGGATTTCGAATACACAGGAGCGACCATTGATATCCACGCGTAGTCTGGCGGGATATAGAATTCCATACTTCAATCCTAAGTTCCTAAGAGTAGCTTTGACACCCTGGAATTTCCTCCTGGCATCCTGCACCATGGTGGTAAAGTCAGAGTATAGTGCCAGCTTGGAGCCTTGCCAGTTGAGTTCACCTTTCTCTCTGGCCATCCGCAACGCAGTGTCTCGATCCCGGAAGTTCAGTATCCTGGCAATGATGGGCCTTGGAGGGAGGCTAGGGTTGGGTCTTGGGCTGAGCGACCTGTGGGCACGCTCTACTACAAAACTTAGGGTGAATTCCTCCCTTCCAAAAAGATCAATCAGGATGGTTTCCACCAGGTTGTCCATACGTCCAGTCGCTGTAGATTCCGGCACGCCTACGAGGCAAATATTATTGCGGCGGCTCCTGGCTTCCAAATCCTCGTTCTTTATTGCCAATTACTTTAATATTTTCTCCATCCTATGGACCCTCTTCATGGATTGGGCCATGCCGTCTTCCAAGTCAGATGTCCGGGACTCCAACACATCCAGGCGGTGGTCGTGTACTTGGAGTTTAGCCCCTAGGTGAGCTATGTGTTTGTCTTGGGTGTCATATTGGACATCTAATGCCTTGAACCCCGCCCGCATTTCCTGTAATAGGGGGCCCAGTTGTCCCGCATCTTCTGCGGGTGTAGATGGGTGTTGGCCGCCCGTCGCCATGGTGTTATGTGGGCCCTTGTTTGCGTCTGCTGGCTTCTCAAAGGAGAACTGGCTTTGTTTTAAGTCTCTGCAGCCCATGCCGCGACAGTCCACCGAGGAGCGCGCCGGGGGAGTTAGAGGGTTGAAAGAGCATATCCACAAGGTCTAGGAAAAATGCTGTTTCTGAGACCCTGCTGGACAGGGAGTCACCCGGTCAGAGTCCGTCTGTTGGCGATGAGCGATAGTGGCTCTTAGGCGGGTGCACCATGTGTGGCAAATCAAGCTGGTGTCCACTAGGGCTGTGTGCTGGACCCACGGCGGACAGCACGACGGAGGAGTTGGGGGGCCGCTACTTCTCCAGTGTGCCGCGCGGTTCAAGAGCAGCAGTGTTCTGTTGGCTACGGGAAGGCGCCTAGCTGTTGGGGGCAGAGAGCGCAGCGTGGATGGTGTCTGTAGCAGCAAGGTCGGCGTGCGGCGGGAGAAGGGAGAGCGGCTCCCGGGCAGGGCTGTGGTGAAAGTGATCAGGGGGGACAATACAGGTGTTCCCCACTCACCGCACCCCGCTGTGGCGGCTATACGTAGGGCTGCCATCGGGCCACTCGCCACCCTTACTATCGCGGCTGTAACAACATCCGGGCCGATGGGTACTCTGCCCGGCCGTTCTGTCCAGATGCAGAGCCTCGCAGCCTGTCTCGCTCTCCCGGGTATGGAACTAGCAGCCGGGGGAGATGTCGGGGATGCCCACCAGGCTGCTATCTTGGTCCCCTCAATCCTGTGTCCCTCTGGCTACCCCGCTCAACCCTGTGCCACAGACGGGACAGGAAGCGCAACATGGAGAAAGCCCGCGGCAGCCAGGTCAGCGTAGAGCGGGGGGAGGGGGGCAGACCCCTGATGATATCGTGTCCAATGTGGTCGGGGGGTAATATAGGTATGCGCCACTCACCGCCCCCCGACGCAGCACCAACATGGAAGGCAGTTGTTGGTACACTCGCCACCCCCACAATCACGGTAATCGTGTCACCTGGGCTGTAGTATGATCTGAGCAATAGCGCGCCGGTGGTCGTCCGGGTCATCCGCCCTCCTCCGTTGCTGGCAGGATGGAGGAACTCTCCAGTCCCAGGGTCGCACCGCCGGTCCCATTCCACCGGTTGCGAAGTCAGCAGTCGGTAGAGACGCCGGGAACTTTCACCGGGCCGCCATCTTGCCTTCTCTCGGCCGCGCGTCTCTCCGATTACCTCGGCTGTTTTTGTGCTTCAGGCGGATCAAATCTCGGAGCAGCAGGTCTCCATCGGGTGCTGTAGGATTCTGACCCCCAATGAGAGTAAATTCGGGCCGCAAGCGTGTCTTGTAGCGTCAGATGGGCTACATAACTTCAGGAGCTTTAGCACAGCGCGGCCATCTCGATCGCCAGCTAAGCCACGCCCTCAATTTTGATTGTGATATTGAAGTACACTTATGGTTATATGTTTTAATATATCACACCACATCGGTTCAGAACACCAGAGACTGCAGCGCTCACCACAGGTGCGGCTCCCTGCGGCAGACCCACACCGCTCAATTATTACACCCCAATTCCTCAGGTAGAGGAAAAACGGGGTGCACTCCTGTTATCGTTTTCAGCAAGCGTTTTTTATTGCCATATTTGCATCTTCTCAAGGTCAAAAGCGAGCAGATCTACGCGTTTCGGTATCCATGATACCTTGCGCACGTTTTTCCTCTACCTGAGGAATTGTGGTGTAATAAATGTTTTGATATATATATAGACATGTTAAGTGTTGTATATATTTTATGCCATGCACTTTTGCATGTTTAAATATATTTATTTTAAAATATATATATATTTGTTTATAATAATTGCATTACTATTTTTATTATATATTGATAAATTATATTAATGTAGGTACAATTTAAAAGTTAGAACATAGTTTAATTGAATATATTTAATATTTTACAAATATATCTTTTTAAGTCTATATTTTGGGTTTCGATATTTTGGTTACTTTTAATGTTATTGTAAAAAGTCTTGTCATCTTTAGCTTGGGTTTCAATATTTTATACTTTAGATCTAACGTATAAAAATATTGAAACCCAAGCTAAAGATGACAAGACTTTTTACAATCAACATTAATATAACAATATTTTGGTTTCGATATTTTGGTCATTTTAATTTTACTTATAAGGATGTCGATGTTATGGGTATGGACAGGTGATATCGATATTTTATTTCATGATATATTTTAACTCGATTTTTAATAATGCATTCTGCCTGCCTCCAGGAGATGGTTTTTTTGTGACACAAACCTGGGCTGATGTTTTTGTAGATCGAGCTTACGCTCTGCTGGTGTACAACCCATATTATTACACTTAAAAGTGGCGTAAAGTAGCGCCAAGCAGTGTGCCTTTTTCTCACAATAGGGCACCTTCCTAGCACAAACCTTTTTTTAGTAAAAAGTAACTGCTTCTCGCGGTGCTAGTGGAATACATGTCTTGGTAAAAGAGTACCCAATATTTTCAGAATACTGTAATGTGGCATCCAATGATTACCACCAGTGTCGCTCAGTGTTGTTAAGGTGTCATACAGCAATTTACTATGGGGACATTTTGAAAAATGTGCTCGGTAGGTGTTGCTTTCGAGGAATATGTCCGTGTTTCAGGGACAGCGGGCATTTATTCTGTGCAATTAAAGTATGCCACTCTCATTTAGACACCACAGAAACCCTTTTTTCTGCATGAGAACCTCGCTAGTTGTGGCCAAGGTAAATGCTCCATGTAGGTCGGTGCTGAAACAAAAGTGCTTGGCAGTATCACGATTCTTTTACGGCGAAGCATCTACTCGGCGTTTCAATGTTATCCTAGACATTAGTTAATATATTACAGCGCTGGGCTGGTTTAAGGTAATCCAAGATAGCCAAGCCATTCAATTAAGCAAGGATTAGTGGCCACTCACCTCTGCTTGAATACAGCAGTGTTCTGTCATCACTTAGTCTGACAGAGTCCGCTCTGTGGTCAAGAAATGTAACTTTAGAAATTCCGACCATTAATGAGTAATAGGGACAGGCTGTATTTATAGTTTAGAAGAAAGCACTATTGAAAAGCCTAAGGGAGCCGAGAGGTTCACGTTCTTTTTTTGATTTTGCAGTTTTAACTTGCTAGGGCCTTTAGATTACCATTCTAGGTAAGTATGCTTGTTATTTTAAGTCTGCAACGCATTTTCGTTCTATGGAATTGAAAAATAAAACTAGAAGAGCTTTCTGGGGAAAAACTTCCCCTTACAGCGTTCGTTTTCACTGTAATAAATATATATTTTCGATAAGTGAGATTAGAACCCAAAAATGAATCATCTTGTCACTGTCGAGCATTTACCAGCAATCGTAAGTCAAGACGACTGGAATATTAAGGATTTTTCTAGAGCAACCTTTCCTTTAGTAAATATATGTCCAACCATTAGATGGCAGCACTAGCAGGTCAGCTGACACACTGAACAAATACAGCCAGAGCTCATTGACTTTTGTGTTAAACGACTAGAGTGCAGTAACACAGTCTTCGTTGTGTTTAATACACTATGTGACAAACAATGGCGGTTGCAATGTATATATTTCACAATGCATACATTTACATCCCAAAGAAATAATAGTCTACGTTTTCTACGAGAACCCTGCTATTCTTCAAACATTTGTTGACTGTGGGCCAGATGTATCAAAGGGTTTTGCCCATTCTGTGTTTATGGAGAAATGTGTTGATACATATGGCCCTGTATCTTTGCTTGGACCCAGTACAGCTCACTTTTCACAAATACCTCATGTGTATGTACAAATATGGGGGCAGATTTACAAGAACATATTAGCACAGAAGCGTCAGTTAATTTGTGTCACGTAAAAAAAACCTTGCGCCACCATGGATGCATCGCATTTAGAATGCGGCGCACTGTGGCGCAAGGATGGACAGATGCATGATGCATCTATTGGCGTAAAGGCAGCGCATTACTGGAGTTGTGTCGCAAGCATAACGCAACTCCAGCAATGCTTCGGGCTGCCTATTTTCATTATGCTGCGTCACTCCTAACGCCTGCTTCAAGGAGGCGTAAGATTTTGACGCAGTGGCGTTGTAAAAGTGACTCAGTGAAATCTTGTAGATTTCACTGCGTCACTTTTATGAGGCTTTTTTGCGTCAGAACGTCCACCCTGCATACAGTATACCTGATGCAGGTATACTGTCACGAAGGGGTGTACAACGTCACGCCTCTCCATAGGTGCATCACATTGTAAATGTGTCGAAACGTGGCGCATTGTTTACAACACCGCTACGTCACAAAAGTGAAGGACTGGCGGCGTAAAAGTGTTGCAAGGGGCTTGGAAATCTGCCCCATGTTTTCGTTTAACATAGGACACAAAATATGCCTGTTACAAGGTGTCCCATGTGCTTGTGGACAGAGTATTCTGCCAGGTACTTGCATCTATTAAAGTTGTCCAGGGGTAATTTTATTTTATCGATCTCCTTATCTGAATGTGCTATTGTGGTTGGCATGCCAGGTTATAACACAGAGACGAGATGTACAGGCCAATGGTTCACAAAATCTCTAAAAAGAATGGAAGTATATTTTAAGGTCAACCAGGGGGCAGACCCAGTTGGTTGTTTGGAAACTCTATATATTTTTCAAGCTAAAACTCATCAATTTAGTTTCATGTTGATGAAATCTTGTTTGGAAAATGTTTCTTTAAATTAAATTTAGTGTACTCACCCATCCGATTATATATTCCACTGACTCCGAAATCACCTGATGGGCCTTTTCTCTAAATCCTAACTAAAACATCTCGAAGTATCCTTCTTAAAAATCTACATCCAGAGAGGCTCATCTACCGAAAAGCCGCCAAATGGTACAAGTTTTGTTCTCTAGGGGACCCACTCTAACACTGGCCTAAGGCTGGTGGATGAAACTTCTTTAGCTTGCATTAGGAAAGGGGGGGCAGCTCGGCCCCCCTGCACTTATGGCGGGGCATCTGAACCCCCCTCCCCTGCACTCTCGGGGGTGGAGCGTGCCCCTTCGCCGCGTCTTGATGACTCGGCGGGCGCGGCCCACCCCCGATCGATGCCGGCTCCCGCGTTTGGCCCGGAAGCAATCGGATTGCCTCCGGGTCAAAAGGGGGAGCTTGGGGGGCGGGCCGGTGGGAACTGGTCAGCCCCCATCAGGGTTAAAAGGCCAGGGGAGCGCGGGAGGCGCGCTCTTCTTCCCGCGCTCTCCAGGCCTACGCCGTGCCCCCATGGGGCTGATTAATCTTTTATTTTCTTCTTTTATAGCAGGTTCGCTGGGGAGGATTGCCGTGCCTGCCGGGAGCATCTGCCGCGGGCACGGACACAAAGTGACCAGCTTGGTTACCTGCCCTTCGGCGTTGGAAATAGGAGCGGCGATCGCGGCATAGCAGAGGGAGCGCGCTCCGTGCAGCTCTCAAGAGGAGTCACTGATCAATTGCAGTAAGACAAGGAAGCGTGGCGGGTGTTTAGCGAAAGGCGCCTCGAGCGGAGCTTTTTTCCTCACCGCGTGCTCCGTGAAGAGTTCCGGACAACGGGAGCGCGACGCGTAGGGGGGGGCATAGTGAGTGGCATTTGGTGGGGAGCGCATGAGTATTGCAGGAGAACGAAGGGGGTAAAGCTTACGGGGGCTCGAAAAAGTGTCTGGGACACGGTTAGACGTGAGCTTGGTTGGTAAATGCGAAGCAGGTTCAGGCCTGGTTAATATGTGGATGGGAGACCACATAGGACTTTTGAGGAATCTCACAGCAACATGGGCCTGGTAATTTTTGTGGGAGGTCGATGCTGGCTGTGTGAATGTTTAATGAATACATGGCTTGTTAGCTGAACATTACAAGTGCGTGACAATACTTCCTCAGACAGTGAATTACCGTCTCCTCTAAAGGGGCTTGGGCTCAACCTCATGATCACAGGTACAAGCGCCAGTGGGTCCTGCTTAATATAAGAGCGGGGTGAGGTAGTGATATTGTAATATTGCGCTGGCCCTGTAGCATTGTTGTGCAAGACAGGGGGGCTGGGATTTCAGCTACGAGGTTCCTTTCAACGTAGGCCATCATACTGGGGCACTGCGGACTGAGCTGACGGAGAGTGGCGCGGTGGACAATGCTATCCGAGGACACGGGCAGGCCTGCATTTCACTGCTTCTGTCAGGCCGTCGGGCTAGAGTGCGCTCGCCCACACATCCAGGTTAGCTGGTGTGTCGCGGTCACAGTTGCGTGGTGCTTACGGCCAGCCTGTGTGCCTCCAACTTGGTACAGGTACAAGAGCACATCGTGCCCATAGGTGTGGCTTTAGGTTAGGTGATTTACCTGTCGCGAACAAAAGGGGAATGTCTAGTGGGCGTGGCGCTAAACGTTCCTGCATGGAGCTTATGCTGCAGGGCATGATGCGCAATATGACAAATGGACAGGAGGCTGGGGAGAGTTGACCAGTTGGGTAAGAACGTGGCGGAGCTCTCACAGAGGTTGGATGACCAGGTGGGGCATCTGGGAGACCCAAGCGAGTAATAGTGCCCCCGCAGCCCAGGCGTGAGTTGGATGCGTTACCTAAGTGGGTCAGGGCAAAAAGGGGTAGTGGTCGGGTCCCCAAGCCACAGGTAGCAGGGGGGTCACCAGGAATGGTCCCTGAGGGTCGGCCTCCAATTCCGGTTGCACCCATACCTACGCCATTAATTCCGTCAAGCATAACAGTGATACCGGCTACGGCCACACCGGCGCCAGCCCCATTCATAGCGCCAAGGTTGTCCCAACAGTATTTCCAATGGGACCAGTAGTGAACCCCGCTCCTCCCCCGATACACGACATGGGATCCCCCACCCCAGTTAGTGCATCTCCCGGGGTGGGTCAGGTGGGCCCTGAGCTGGCAGCACAGATAGCGGCAGTGCTCCCCTGGCTGGGGATTGGGGGGATGTTGCCGTCTTCGGTGGGCGCCAAGGAGGCTGGGGAAGATCAATCCACAGAGGCTCAGAAAATGGTGGTGAAGATTTTGATTGCTAGGGGTGGTGTGGGGGTGCCAAGCGCTCCTATTTTTCATCAAGCAACATGCTCGGACAGCGGCGCTGGAAGAGACAAGAGTGTTGAAACAACGCGGGTCACAGAAAATGGTAAGGAGGTGGCATTGCCGGTACTAGGGGAAGGTACAATACCCTCAAGGAGGGAGAATCTGGCCCAGCATGTTCCACAAGGAGTGAAGAAATTGATTTGGGCGGGCAAATATATCTATATGTTTTCCTTGCTAGTTCATCACAGGGAAATGGAGTATGTTAAGACACAGAAGGACTGCATGTTGCCTAGCGAATGGTGGAGCCAATTGGCAAGATTCAGGGTGGAGGAGTCACTGATCAATTGGATTAGAGCCTTTTCTGTGTTTATGGCGATCACAGCAGAACGCTCCCCTAATTTGCAGGCAGAGATGGCATGTTACCAGAGTAGAATTACAACGTTCAGTGACAAATATGGAGGGGATGGGTGGAAGGAGTATGACACGACCTTCAGGAAAGCTAAAGAATTTGACCAAACTTTATCCTGGGATAGGGTCGATTCCGTCTCATGCTATGGCCAGTTTACGGCCGAGCAACCAGGGTTGCGGGCCCAAGCTGGAACAAAGGTAACCGTCCAAACCCCAGCAGCCCTTTCAGCCAGCACAAGGGGATGACACGGCCGGTAGGGCGCGGGGCAGTGGGGACCGAAAAGGGGTGTGCTGGGACTTTAACAAACGTACATGCACCAGGGCAGCAGGCACATGTAAGTTCAAGCATGCATGTTCCTTATGTTGCCACCCTTCCCATCCAGAAACAACATGCCGCACAAAAGGTAACGCCTCCGGTAACAGGAGAAGGAAGAAGCAGGATTAGGGGGGTAAGCCGGCGGTTAGCACATTCACCAATTGACATTCTGGCTATGACCCCTTGGCTGAATAGGTACCCAGACCATGCCTCTGCGAGGATGTTGTAGAAGGGTTTTTCACACGGCTCTAGGATCCCAGCGGTGGGATATACCGGGACATCAAACTGTAGGAATCAACTGTCGGTTAGGCACAACCCAGTGGTAGTGGCAACAAAGATCGCTAAAGAGCTGCGCCTGGGGAGGATAGCGGGTCCTTTTAATGACATCACTGTACCTAACTTTGTTTGCTCGCCCCTCGGCGTGGTCCCAAAAAAGGAGAAGGGTGAGTACAGGCTCATCCATAACATATCAGCACCTAGGGGCGCATCATTAAACAACGCTATCGATGAGCACATTTGTAGCGTTAAGTATGCTTCCTATGACCAGGCAGTGGATATGTTGAGGATTCTCAGGCCCTGATGGCCAAGTCAGACATTGAATCTGCTTTCCGGCTACAGCCAGTACATCCCCTAGACCAGCATCTGCTAGGTTTTGCATTTCAGGGAAAATTCTACATGGATATGTGTATGCCCATGGGTTGCTCTGTCTCATGCGCATACTTTGAGAAATTCGGCTCGTTTCTGTAATGGGTTCAGAGGCACACAACGGGACATCATCATGTCATGCATTACCTAGATGATTTTCTTGTTCTGGGTGCAGCGGGCTCACAGGAGTGTGCTTGGGCATTGCAGGAATTTTGCGTCCTCATGCGGGTTTTTGGGGTCCCGCTTGCGCCTGGAAAAACGGTAGGGCAAGCAACATGCTTGGAATTTATAGGCATAGAATTGGACTCAGTGAAGGGCTGTTTCAGGTTACCCAAAGAGAAAATCAGGAAGTTCAGAACAGCTTCACAGCAATGCTTGGTGAAGAGAAAGTGACACTACAGCAGCTACATCAAACTGTGGGGCAGCTGAATTTCACTCTAAGAGTAATACCTATGGCACGCCCCTTCTCCCGCTCAATCTCGCAGGCCATGACGGACCTGCGGGAGAAACACCATTGCACTAGGTTGTCGTCCGAGGTTCTCCAGGACATGCGTATTTGGATGGCATTCCTGGAGGATTTCAACGGCAGAGTGGTGTGGTGTGGTCCTCCCACAACGTCTGCTGAGTTAGGTCTATGGACTGATGCGGTGGGCAGTGTGGGGTTTGGCGCCATACTTGGAAACAAGTGGGTGGCCCAACAGTGGCCGGTTTGGTGGGAAGAAAGTGGTCTGACAGGTAATATCGGATTCTTGGAGCTTTTTCCAAAATGGGTTGCATTGACAGTTTGGCCTGAAGAGTTGTGTAACCAATCAGTGATCTTCTGGTCTGAGAACATGACCGTAGTGGAAAGTATCAATCAGCAGGCAGCGCGGTGTAAGTGTATACTCTGCCTCATGAAGTAAATTGTGTTGATTTGCATGAAATTATATGTCCAGTTTAGGGCCAAACATGTCCCGGGGTGCTGAATAACTCGGCTGATGCACTCTCTCGCTTTAAGATGCATGTATTCAGGGAGCACCTACCATCCACGGAGGCAACACCGGCACACTTCCCAGCAATACTCTGGCAAATTGGTGCCCCCAGTTACAGGACCTTGTGGCAGCTAGCCTAGCGCCCAGGACAAGGACGGCTTACGAAGGGGCGTTTTTGTCTTATTGCTCCTTTTTGGGACAGGACTGGGTGGGGAAGTGGGAACAGGAGGGAAACTTTACCCAGTACATGGATACATTATATAAAGAAGGGCGCTCGGCAGCGACAGCTAGCAGGCACAGGGCAGCTGTTTCTTTCTTTGCACAGCTTAAAGGGGCCAGGGATCCCACAAGCAGTTTCATAGTGCGGAGGGCACTGAGAGGGTGGTGGCACCTGAAAACAACTGCCACTGATCCCAGACAACCAATAGGTTTGGAACGATTGGAATCATTATTGTATGCCTTGTCTGACACCTGTAGTTCAGCTGGGGAGGCACTTTTATTCAGAGCCGCTTTTTCGTTGGCCTTTTATGGGGCACTACGGGTGGGCGAATGGGTGGCTAGCAGCAAATAGGACACGCTGGGGGGTCTACGGCTGGAACACACAAGGATACTGATGACACGCTATTGACCACCATACTCAAATCTAAAACTGACCAGGAGTCCCGGGGGGTAGCTTGGTACTCCATCGGGCACAGACTAATCCTTGCTTCCCAGTGTTCCATGTAGAGTCCTTTATCAAGCAAAGAGTAGGTGTGGCGGGGGAGCATTGTTAATGCATGCAGATGGTACCCCATTGACCAGGTTTCAGTTCCAAAGAGTGTTAACAATGACAATTGGCCAGGCTGGCTTAAATCCTAAAGACTTTGGGACACATTCATTCAGAATAGGAGCGGCCACGGAAGCAACGGCTAGAGGGTTGCATGCTAACAGTGTAAAAAAGATTGGGAGGTGGTCTTCCAACTGTTATACACGTTATGTGCCATTGCACATGTTGTGAGGTAACAAATAAGTTACGCTGACGCCTGTCGTGTTGTTTGTTTGTATTTTAGTTTCCCGAGCCTGTCATGCAGGGCGGAAACTATTACAGGGTCAGCAACATCAAATATCCTCATCACGACGGATGCAAGAACAAAGTAAGGAGACACAAATGGTATGGGTGGTTGGTCACTCGTACGTGAAACACGCTAAACCTGTTTTCTTTTCAGGTGATTATGGACGGATCGCAGAACAAGGAGGTTTTAAGGTTTCCTTTCACAGTAGGGGGGGCTTTGCCTGGGTCAGCTTAGGGGGTTCCTTACAGAATTACTGGATAGACACACCCCACCACCCTCAGTGGTTATCTTACACGTGGGTGGCAACGATTTGGTTAAACTGGGCAGGAGGGTCCTGATGGAAGAGATAATCTCAGCAGTGAGCTGGTTAGCAAAGGTATGCCCAGGCTGCATCATAGTCTAGTCTCAGATGATTCCTAGGCTGCAATGGAGGGGAGGGGACTCTGTCAGGGCATTGAATCACTCGGTAAAGAGGATCATTAACAAGATAGAGAAGCTATTTCGGTCCCCTCAATTACAGAATATCCCTCATAGGTGCATCTGGGGGGAACACTTCTTTTTACAAGATGGGGTTCACCTGACTAGGGCCGGCAACAAATTACTGGCAGAGAATATTTTGGCAATGCGGGGTGGTTTGTCCAGGGAGGTATGACCTTTTCGTGTAGGAGTTTTGGGCGGGGCCAGATAGTCGGTCAACTACACTGGCCTGTGGCGGTAAGGTCATGATCAGTGAGCAGTCAATTTAAGGTCCGTAGGGGGCATCACCATTCTTGAATGGGGTCGCCCAGGGGGAGGGGACAATGGTCTCTACTAGAACTCCAGGGGCAGGATATCCGCTTGGTTGGATGGGTGCGGGGGAAGGGGAGTCACGCTTTCTTTGGGCTGGTTAGCCACCCCGCACGTACACTATGACGTCATTAAACGTCGCAGAGTGAAAGGGTTCCCTTTTGAGTAATGGTGTTCATGGAGCGTACGGGGTTAACCGAGAGGGGGAAAGTACTCTCCCGGTAAATGGGCCCTCTGCGCATGCGCACTCGGACGTGGGGGCGTAGCTGGTTAATAAGGATCTGACACCGGTTAGTGACCTTGTCGTAGGCCCAAAAGTTAGGATATGCAAAAATTAATACGTAGGATGTTAGATTCGGTTAGGAAACACGCTGTATTAGACATTTGTTAAGGTTAGCCCTTTGATACCTGTCTACATTGCTTGTAATCTATTGTCAAATTTTTGCATATTAATGTTTCTGTAAATATTGTTTATTTCAACAATTTTAATTTTGATTTCATTTTTTAATAAATACGGCCGGAGGGTTGTGAGACCCCCTGCCTTCCAAAGAAACTCCTTGCATGTTTAATTGATTTAATATTTGGGTGTTGGTGGTGCACAAAACAGGGAGGGGGTGGTCGGTAGTCCCTGACCATATGAGATATCATTGCAGAAGCCATGTGTGTCACAGGAAGTGAAGACCTGAGCCGCCCTCGACGTGGTGGAATAAAGGGACACCTAAAACACATTGCTTTAGATTTGACAATACCACTCTGCCTAGAATGCACTCACGGCCGGATTAAGACCTTTAGAGGTCCTACGCATTCAAAAGATTTTGGTGCCTCCATGTATATCTAATTCAAAATTGAACAATCATAAGCTGTAAAATAAAATAAAAACTTACAGGAAGATGGAAAATAATGTTTATTTTTGTATGCTTCCACATTATAGGTTTAGCTGTGCCATCTGCATCCGGCAACGGAAAACTTCTGCGGTGCCCAACTTCCCTTGATGCCCTAAGCAAGTGCTTATTTTGTTTAACGGTTAAACCAGCCCTAAATCCACCTTAAGGAACGCCTAGTCTTGGTCTTACAGACGCTTGGGATTTGCATCAATATCTTTTGGACATAAAACATTTTTGACATATTTCCAGAGAGGACAACTTCCTAAAATGAGCACTGAGTGATAAATAATGTTGTCTGCTCATCTTTGCTAAGAAAGTCTCAGTACAAGTAGCAAACTGGTGATTTGATAGATAATGACCGAAATGCAGTTAAACCAGTGCAATCTCATGCGTGCCTTGTCTATTTAATATCATGTCACTAACAACATTTGTACCAGTATCATAATTCTACCAAAGCATGCTATCTCTGGGCATATATAACTCTCCACTAACTAGAGAAAAGGGTAGAGAACTTGTCTCGGTCTACCTTACTCCACTATACCTCTCTGTGAGCCCTTTCTCCACCTCAACCACTCACACTCTTTTTTCCATTTCTCTCTTTACCTCAAATCTCCCTCACTTCTTTCTATTCCACCACTGTTTATCTTTAACTCCCTAACGACTCGTTACTTCACTATTAGTGCACTACCCCAACCTAACCCACCCCTCAACCTCCCTTTTCTCTTCTTCTATCTCTATTTCTCCTCCATCACCTCTCTAAGGGGCATATTAACAAGGGCTTTATGTCCGCTTTTTTTGCTTTAAAAGCCAAAGAAGCGGAGATATAAAATATCGCCCTATCAACAACAGGGTGCTAACATGCAAAATCGCATGTTAGCACCCTTTTTCACTATGCTTCCCTTTGCATCTCTAATGTGATGCAAAGTGGGCATTCCAGAGCAAACATGGCAACATGGCAGGCACCACGCGGTGCCTGTCACGTTGTGCATTGAAGTGCACAATGTGCATTTTTAGCATTGTTAAAAATGTCAAAAATGCAGGATGTGCCCGCCAGTGGACGGGCTTATCCTAATGGCCCCCACGGGACCGCCGCCCTTATTGCGGGCGGTCCCGTTTTACGTTGGGATGGCATCCTAATGGGCCTCTTAGTGTTAATTTTCCCTGTTTCTTGTTAATATGCCCCTAAATATCTTAATCCTTTCTGCTAACCTCTGTTTCTCTACCTCTATCCCTTTTTTCATCTCTCTCTCTCCCTCTCTCTCTCTGGACCCATTTCTCCATTTCAAATGATCCCTCCACCTTAACTCTGTCTCTCAACAACTTTCTTTATCGATTTTTCATACTTACTGTCTCTCCTTCTTTCTCTATCTCACACCTCTCAGGCTCTGTGAAAAACGTCCCTTTATCTCTTTTTTATGTGTCTCTCAACTTCCTCTTTTTGCTCTACACCACACTTCTCTTTCTACCTTTCACCCCTCTCTCTGCCTATTGTCTCTTCCCAAATTACTCTCTTTACCCCAATCTGTTTTTCTATTCTGCTTCTCATTTTACTCTCGACCTTGCATCTCTGTTTTTCTTAATGTGTCTCTGTCTACTTCCACCTCTTGCACCCTTTAACTCTCTCTAATTCACCTCTTTTTTCTACATTATCTCTCTCCGTCTCACCCTTTGGAGTACTGTCCTCCTGTGCCTCTCCTCATATTTTTTTTCCAGATCTCTTTATCTCTTTACCCCTCTCTGCCTCCACAATCACGCATCTCAGTAGCTCAGTAGCTGATTCAATAAAATGGTCTGACATGATACCATTTCTTCTAGACTCACAATCCACCAATTGCAGAAGTAAAGAAAATCCTCTACCACTTGGTCTAGAAACATCAACAATATCCATCTTAAACAATAAGCACCCGCCTAAGCTATTTTGTACTATAATCCCCACCAAAACGGTTGCATCTGTATTATTAGATCATTATTAAACCTCATTGTGAGAAAGTGGATTAATAGTTGAAGTGCATGGTAATCCTCTTCCAGTATTATTGGCAGTATTTCTTACGAGGTCCAGTTAGTCCTCAATAATTTAAACCTGAGCTTGGCCTTTGGCTACAGCACAGAACAAATATGCTTAATAGGAGAAATATGTAAAGAATTTATTAGTAACAAAAAATGTTAAAGGTAGAAACTAATCCAAATAAAATACCACTCCAATTAATAATAATAGAAAACATTTTAAGGAGTAAATAGACACAAAAAGACAAAAATCAGATGTAAGGAACCGGAGGTATGATTTTTCAAAGTTTTAGATGTTGCTGGCGCCAAAAAGCAGAAAGCACCAACCTTGAATATATATTCAAGGTACACCACGTCAAACATAACATTTTGCTGCTAAATGTGATGGTGTGCATGTCATGAACAGAGACCAGGTTTGGTCCTGTGGAACGTTTTACCTTCAGACTGCTGTAGGACCGCATTTGTGACAGCTGGGAGACTGCTGCACCACTGGCCGCTCAACCACCGTATTTCGAGTTTGTGAGGGGCCAACGGTGTGGCTGCAATGGTCTTGCGTCTGTGGGAAATGTACTTCAATATGTATTAATGCCTGTGTGTGCATTCTGGCTGCATATGTGTCGGATGCACACATATGCATGATATATGTTGAAAAATACCACCTAACAACTGCTGGAATGCGACCCACATGTGGGCAGTCCTGGCAATGTGTATATGGTACCAATACACATACCTGTATTTTGTAGCAGACGGGCCGTATTCTTCGGGGTGAAGATTCTCCTGTGTAGGGGGGGCTAGAGAAAGGGATCCACATCGAAATCTGCTGCAAAGAACAAGAAAGGTGTGAGTATGCACCCCAAATCTTTCCCCTCTGCCAGTCTTCAGCTGGTGGTTAGACCTCCACTGTCTGCTTGTCATAAAGCCAACTCATAATACAGATGGCAGTCTTGTTACTGTGTACTGCTCAATGAAGGCTGCCTACCCCCAAGTGGGAATCCAGTGGTCAGCGGTCTGCTAGCAGTGCCAGTGGTGCAGCGGTGGTTCCTGCATAGGCAACACCCCCAACTTGTAATACAGCGGATGGCTCAACACCATCTGACGAACACCGCCTGGATGCCGGTCCTCAGACGGCCAAACTAATAAGGCATTTAGTCTCTGGAATGGAAGTTGAAAATCCTCAGCAGGGCAAAGCAGAAGCTATGGCTGAGATGAATTACATGATGTAGAATACCTGTCAGATGAAAATCTGGTGAAGTTGTTGACTTTTATCAGGAAAGCTCAGAGCAGGAGAAATTTGAAATTTCCCTTGCCAGCTGGATACTTTTGGTGCCTTGACCCAGTGAAGATTTCTACCTTCCAACTTTGAAACATTGTTGGAAGTCAAGATAGTTATAGCAAGGCAAACCGGCAAGTTGAGTCTGACTGGCATGGCGACATCAGTTGCTATGGTCAGGTGGCTGTCCGCTGGTAGCCGCTAGTCCTTTTGGCAAACGCCTTGATAAGTCTCAGCTTTTAGGGTTAGGGAGGGGGATTACCCTCTGACAGTTATCCAAGGACCCCATGTCCTTGGTTACACCATTTGGGGGCCAGGACAAACTCCTGAGGAAGTCATCAGCAGTGCCCAGGGCAAGTCCAGTTGGAACTGGTTAACTGGGCTCTTCAGGAAGATGGGCATATTGGAGCTTTTTGTATCCATGTGGCTTACAGGAGGTTAGTCAACTAGCACTTGGCACCCAATCTTCTGTGCTGGGTTCAAGTGAAAGCAGGTCCAGGCCTTAGGGGTTCCCTCTACAGGTTACAGTAGGTGCAGTCCACTTTTCTGAAGTCCAAAGGGTTTAGCAGGTGCAGTCCTTCTTCTGTCTTCCTCAGGGCCATCAGTGTTAAGAAGAAGGTATGCAAGGGCCACACTTTTATAGCTGCCACTATCTTGTTCATGGGGAAACTTCCTGTCGAATAGGGAAAAAACAACCCAAGGGCCATTTAACCCACTTTGACTATACTTCGCAGGGAGCTGATCCTAAACAATTCGACAGTGCCCTGCTCTGTTGAAAGCCGACATGGCAGAGTCTTTTTTTGTCTAGTTTTCGCTCTGGGCACATGCCTGAGGTGTAGCTAGGCAAATGAGGAACACAGCCTTCAAACCAGTTCTGAAACACTGGTTTGTCCCCAATAGGGACTACTGCCACTCTGCTTGCTTGGACAATGGCAGGTGTAGGCCCAGGTGCAAGTTACCTCTACCAGTGACAGGGATGCCCTTTTGAAGCTTGTACAGTTCTTGACCACATCCCCCAGACCTTGCTTTCAGAAGGAGGTTATACCTCCTCCCAGTCAAGACTCTTTTGTTGTGTTTCCTGGGAGCCATTCACACCTCTCAGCAAACTGGCAGGTGACAGTTGGGTATTAACTCTGAAATGTCTGAAATGACAATTTCTAAAAGTAGCACTTTCAAAGGACTAATTCAAAATCAGACTTAGATTGGATTAAAATTCATATGAATTTGAGTACCTAAACAATGGTTCTATCTATTCCCAAACTGAAGTAATGTATTATTAGGTGTTATAGTGTAACCCAGTGCTTTTCTATGGAAGAGCTAGCCTTGCCACAGTAAAAAATTACTTTGGAGATTTTTCACTTCAAGGACATGTAAAACATAATAACACAGGTTTTATGTTTTAAATATGCACCCAGCCCTATAGGAATGTACTTAAGGGGCAACATCAGTATTAAATAGGAAGGTATAGAAGACCTTGCAAAACGTTTATTTTACAGGGTTGATTTTGCAGTGTGTTAAAACTGCACAATCAGGCTGCAAGGGCAGTTTAGAAGACAAGTCTTGACTTGCCACTTCACTAGTTAGTGGCACAGTAGGCATTGAAGTCCACTAATGACATTAAACTCACGGGCCCTGGGTACACAGAGTAACATATACCACAGGCTTATAGGTAAGTTAAATATAGCAATCAGGGATTAACCGATTCTATATGTTTTAGGGATCAGAGTACATTCTCTGGGCACTGAGTGTCAGTGCACCAGGTTTCAGAGTCCATACACCAGCAAACAAATCTAGGAAAAGTGTGAGTTGTCCACTCAAAAAGCATTTTTTCTTACAGACATTGTCTAGCTGAAAATAACACCTAATTCTCATGTGCAAATGAAAATAAAAATACAAAACTCAAACAGATAGCCCTCAATAGATTGCAGATCTGACAAAAAATCTTCTAGCACTAATGACCAATGAATGTCAATTTAGAAAATCTCCATCTATATTTTTATAATCAATCCTTAAGAATTCCAGAAAAAGGACAAGGAAACACTTTCAAAACTAAAACCACATTCTCTGTAAACCTATAGATAGAGGCAAAAGCAAGTTAAAGAAGCTGTTTCTTCTACTGTTTCTGGTAAGCCTAAATATTGGCTAAACAAAAGTAGACTGCCTTGACCACACATTACTGACACTCTGACTTAGCCACTTTTTTCCAGGATATGTTCCTTAAAAGTGGGGAAAACCCCCAAAAGGCCTCCTCACTCAATTTCTATTAGTGTTTGTTAGACCTGTCATCCTTGGCGTGGTGTCCCCTTGACTTTTTGACTTGAGACCTCCTGTTTTTCTTAGTTCGTTTTTGCTGGCCTTAGGACTCTGTACCACTAATAATCTGTGCTAAAGTGCTTGTGCTCTCTGCTCAAAATGTGGTAACATTGGCTTATACCCAGCTGACATATTTAATGTATCCATAAGTTCCCAGTAAAATGCACTACATGTGTCCAGGACCTGTATTTTAAATGCTAAAAGTGGGCCTATAGCATTCATTGTGCAACCCACTTAAATAAAATAGCCCTTTAAACATCTTTCAGGCCTGCCATTGCAGAGCCTGTGTTTGCAGTTTTAAACTGCTATTTCAACCTACCAAAATAAACCTTTTGCCAGACCCAAATCTTCCTTTTTAATACATAAACATAACCCTTACTTTAGGCCCTGAAAAGCCCCAAGTGCAAGGTGCAGTGTATTTGAATATTTTGACCTGTAGTTTTAAGTTCTAGATGCCCTGGTAGTGAAACACTCTTAAGTTTATTGTTTCACTAATGCAAGGCCAATCTCTTCCATAATATATCATTGTAATTGCTCTATTACATTTTATTAGTGTCATTTCCAAATAGGAAAAGATAACTGATTAATTCTTAGTGTCTCTGGAATCCTAATTTAAAATCCTAACTTATGGTGAAATAGAATTTTAAATTACAATTCGGCTGCTTTTAGAAAGTTGGCAAATCTGTGCCTTAACCATTAGGCACCTGCAGCCTGTCTCTGGTCACATGACTGGGTGTAGTTGACATTGGAAAAATCGCACAGAAGGGGGCCCCTAGGAAGGATGCCTAGGCAGGGGAGCAAAAGGAGAAACCCACTGCCTGAAATTTATTTAAGGAGAAAAGCTATACGTCATGGATGAAGCAAAAAAAACAGCAATGTCACATCTCCCCAACGGAGCAGTACAGTGTGCTTGAAGCCAAAAAAAAACCTTATCGCAGAGGGCACTACTGATTTGAGACAGAAGAATTAGAACAAATATATCAAATTTATTATGAAAATTCTTAAGGTACAAGAAAATCCAGGCGCAACACACATTCTCAGGACCAACTCACACTCACAGCCCAATTCATACACATTCATTCAAGCATACACAAAAATCACACACGGTCCACTGCATCAAAACCCATTGATCTCTCCTAGAGGATTGTTCACACTATAGTACATACAATCGACCGCACATTACTATATAGTTCATATGTATGAACAGGAAATCACCCTTTTACTTTGTTTCTTCATAGAGTGAAACCAAGAGAAAATGATTCACACAATATCCTGTGAGCCTCAGAGGAGGCCTCGACTAAATAGTGTATGAAGAAACAAAGCATTTAAAAAAGACATTTTCACTCCAACCTTAAAAAACTTAAGCTCATTGAAACTAACAGGAAAACCTTTTCCTCATTTTCCACATTTGTTTTGCTGTATAACTACTATGGAGCTTTTGTTGCATAACAACTGGAAGTACCAATTTGCAAGTCATTACTTAGCACATGCCACTCATATTTCCAGGAAGTGCCTAGCACAGAAATATATGCATTATGCACTCCAAACCATTGAAGACTGGGATGAATCTCTTTTCGTTTTACTTCACTTATGTAGGTAATTCAACACCATCCCTAGAGGAAAGACTTGACAGCATTGGATACCTTCTAAAATTGTTCTAATATTACCTTGATTAATGTTTCAATATGTTTTCTAGCAACAGAAGAGGGCCCCTGAGAAGTACATGTACTGGCGTTGGATCCAGAAGAATCTAAAATAGAACAAAAACAATAACCACCTACCCTTGATCTAACATCTGCTTTCTTCGAGTAATTAATCATTATTCCAAACATGTGTTGAACCCTGCAATATACATGCATACACATATATTTTCATTTACTTTTAATTCAGTTTTTTTACTTTCAACATTTTTTTCTTATTGTCCGTACAATTTATAATTCTTTCATTTGTGCATTTTATACTAAGCAACTTAGTATAACATAATCTGCCACAATATAATCAAAGTTTTCCTACATAGATATACAAACCCTTCTCTAAGCATCCTGATAAAAATCGCAAAATACATTCACATATCCAAAAACATTCATCAAACATACCTCAATTGTAACCAACATATCAAAACAATAAAAACCATCTAGGGAGACAAAAAAGAATATACACATCAAATACTCATTGGTCTGTTATTATCAGATACTTTGTGAATATAGTGTACAAAATCCTTCATAGGCACTTGATGTATTATTATTTCATGACTTGCTGATTGAAACATGCAGTAAAAATCATTGAAATTCAACAATTTGTTATATAAAATCCTCTTGTTCTTCTTTTGTTCTTTTCTTAGATGGCGTACTCTTCAGGCCCCCACTTTGTTAATGCAGACGCATGTTTCGGGGCAAAACACAAATGCACACAATCACCTTCCTCAGGGCGCAACATAGAAATACAAAGGGTACAGGGGGAGAAAGGGAATGTAGCTTCATTTAATTTTAGGGGGGCAGACGTTATATTATGGTTTATATTTTGTGCTCTTCAGTTTATTCTTTAAAGACTTTCAGCACTTTCATTTTATCTGTTATTCTATATCCTTAGATAAATGTATCAAAATCAGTTTAACCATATTCGATTGATTACTGTGGTATCTTTTTCTTGGTGTGTTGTTTTATTATCTTTTCATTTCAAAATTGTTCCCATGGATTTATCATGGATTTATTTCTTCTTTGTCCTGCGGCACTCTAGTCCTTTCTTTATTCTCATTACACCAAGAGGCCGCAGTTTACAAAAGAAGATTGGACCCTGCAGGAGCCCTGGCAAGTGAGTTCTTAAGTGTATAAAAGCCTGCCCTTGGGAGCTGATAAAAACTTCCTCAGGCAGTTGGAGAAAAGTGGGGTTTGTCATTTTTAACATCTCCCAAGAGCCAAAACAAGGAGGTAAGGCTTGACAAGAAGGTTGCACTATAAGTAAAAATAAAAATGTAAGCTCTCCCACTACGAGCTTTTTGCAACACTGAAAACTGCTTCAGTGGGATACTGCAACGAAGGTAACTGGCATGATGGAGGGCTGCAGCTACAAAGCCTTGTCCCTTAAAAGATTATGACTTCCAGAAAACTGACTAAGACCGAAGGTAAAACCTTGATCCTGGGCAAAGTGCCAAATCCATCTGCCCCATGAAGCTATCTCAGCTACTATGAAAATACAGGTTTGTCCAGCTCAGAGTTTTAGGCACCAAAAACAATGGCTTCAGCAGGAGATTGATGAAGATATAACCAACTTTCAGGGGCTCTTACCAGCCACAGATATGGTGGTTCCCCCTGGAATATTTTAACAACCATTTCATAGACTCATCCTAAAATAACATTTTGACCAGGGTGATCAAATTGGGGTATCCAACCTCAACTCCATTGTGGTTAGCCTATATCTCAGTTACCCACTGCTGTTTCTCTTAACCTATTTTATGATCTTGGCGTCTTTTAGTTATTTATTGTTTTTTTGAAAGTTCTACATTGATTTGGGAATTTTAATTTGTCATGTTTTACTGTAAAATTGTTGTTACTGCTTGAATTTAACACACTCATCACTGGGGATTGCCTGCTACTTCTGCCACACCTACCAGGTGTTGAGCAGCGGTTTTCTCAGCACTGTGGTCTCACTGAATCACCTGTATTAAGTTGGTTAGAGTGTTCCCCTTCCAAACCACCTGAGACAAAATTATTCATCATCTCCTCAGACACAACACTAATGGCGTTAGCACTCTGTGCACTTTACCTCTATTAACCTGTTATAAAGGGCCTGTGGTCCCCCATTTAGACATGGCTGAATCAGCATACATCTGATTGACATATTTAACTTGCTTATGCATCCCAAGTATATGGCACAAAATGCATCCAGTGGCTGGAAGTTTAACGCCACTAGTGAGCTGCAGCACCTATTGTTCTGTATTGATCATCCAAATATGGCTCCACTCCTACCATTGTAGCCTGACTATAAAAGTGCAAAATGTGCTCTCCAACATTTCACAATAAACTCCTTATAACAGGTAAAATCCTTCTTTCAAATATTAATGGCACCCCATCTAGGCCTTGTAGCCTACAAGGTCAATATTGCTGGTCTTTATTAGTAGGATATGTAGAAATTTAAACAAAAAATCACCTTACAGTGAATAGCACCCAGAAAACGATTTTCACTCTATGAAGGCTGATTGGCACATACAGAAACACTGGGGAGCAATGGTAAATAATAATTATGCTATCTTGGGTGAGGGACCATCTAGAAAAAAATTAAACAACTCTTTTTAATATATATTAAAAGTTCAACTCAATGGTGAAATTGCATTTTTAACAAAATTGAAGAAAAAGTACTCTAAAGTACTCTTTAGAAAGTAACCTTGGAATATCATTTAAATAAGTCTTAGAACTGTCACCCAACTGCACACTAGCCCTAAATGAAGTAAAAACTGTTCTCAGGGCAGAGATAGAGAACTAGGTGTGGGGAAGTGTTTTTGTTCCTCCCGCAGGATTGTCAGGGAGGCTGTGCCCATGAACTTAATTTACTTCAACACATTTAAAGATACACAGCATCCTTTTTGGTGCAGCCAGTGCTGTGTATCGCTACACAAAATGTCTACAGATACACAGCACTGGCTACACCAACAAGGGTGAAAAACAAAAGCCTGTCACCGAAGTAGGTATTATCATGCACTGCATTTAATATGATGCATCGGGGCAAACGTGCTGGGATGTGAGGCAGTGTACACCCACCCTCATCCTGTTTGAAAAGGCTCCCTTGAGCTTAAAAGCTTATAAGCCCTGGTTGATGCACCTGTGCCCAGCAAGTGGTACAGAGACCTGAGAAGGCTTTGGGGAGCATTTCCAGCATCCCTAAAAAGAAAGTTGTTTCTCTCTACTGAATTAGAACAAATATCCTGAAACACGCATTTAGAGATACACAGCATTGGCTGCACCAACAAGGGTGAAAAACTAAAGGCTGTCACCGAAGTAAGTGTTATGATGCACTGCATTTACTATGATGCATCGGGGCAAACTGAGTGTTTGGATGTGAGGCAGTGTGTTCCCACACTCCAGTTTCAAAAAGGCTCCCTTGAGCTAATTAGCTAATGAGCTGACAAGCTCTGGTTGAAGCACCTGCTCAAATGAGTGGTAGAGAGACCTGAGAAGGCTTTGGGCAGCATTTCCCCAAAAAGAATGTGTTGCTCACTACTGAAGAAGGACAACTTAAACATGCGTTTAGAGATACACAGCAATGGCTGCACAAACAAGGGTGAAAAACTAAAGCCTGTGACCGAAGTAAGTGTTATCATGCACTGCATTTACAATGATACATCGGGGCAACTAAGTACTGGGATGAGAGGCAGTGTGCACCCACCCTCCACCTGTTTGAAAAGGCTCCCTTGAGCTAATGAGCTGACGAACTCTGGTTGAAGCACCTGTGCCCAGTTAGTGGTACAGAGACCTGAAAAGACTTTCAGCAGCATTTCCAGCACCCCCAACAAGAATGTGTTGCTCTCTACTGAAGAAGGACAACTATCCTGAAACATGCATCTAGAGATACACAGTGCTGGCTGCACCAACAAGGGTGAAAAGCTAATGCCTGTCACCGAAGTAAGCATTATCATGCACTGCATTTGCTATGGTGCATCGGGGTGAACTGAGCGCTGGGATGTAAGGCAGTGTGAGCCCATCCTCCTCCTATACTTAGTTTTTGTTCAAGGGTGGGTGTCTGACTCTTCAAATCCTTGCTTATTTTACATTTTATCTGCTTTTTGTTTTTAACTGTTTGTAATGCTTGAAGTAACTATGCACTAAAGTTTTGATTTGGTGGGATTTACATTCTTACTGTGGACAACACACCTTGAATGTCTACTGTTGCTTGGTATTGGAAAAGGGTGTGCGTTTATGTTCTTCTAGGTTTGGGACTTTACTGGCAGTGAAGGCACTCACAACCCCTTAGAGCATCCTATCACACAAGTCTGGAAAGTAAGGTGTTATTTCGAGCAGTACTGGCCACCTGGCCATATCCCTATTGACTTCTGTTCAAATTTTGAGGCTTTATATGTATTTTTATCTTTATATCCCTAGGTGCAGTTATAAAGCATAGACTTATCTGTAAAGCAATGGAGTTTTGGGTAAGAGAAGAAGGGCAATACAAAAGGTAGGGTCTCTTACAAATAGCGTACTCACAGGTTGCAGGTGTCATTCTACAAATAGCAGCCATGAGAAGGTTGCAGAATTTGCAAGTATTTACAGAAGACATTAGAGCTTTTTATTGAATGCCATGTTGTTAGACATGCCTGAAGAAAGAGAGAGGGGAACAACCTAAAACTGAGCAATTCCCTGAAGTTTTCAAAATAATTCCCTAAAGTTTCCCAAAATAATTCCCAAGGTAACAACAGTAATCAATCCCAGTCTGAGCCTAAAAGAATGAGGTTTTATGACAGACAGTGAGTTTGTCCTACTTTGTACTGAGTGTTACAAATATGGGCACTTTAAGGGTGACACCAAATGTGCCAAGAGGGCATAGATCCTCCACAAGTGGATAGACACCTGGGTTGGCCAGTGTAGCGATTGAGAAGGAGGTGTTCCCAGATAGCATGGGAGAGAGAGAGCGGAGGTTACATTAGTGTCTCTAGCAGGTAGACAGATGGTGCTAAAAGCCCATATGCCTTCCAATACCTCCAAGTATAGGCAGTGGGTCACCATGACTAGAAAAATGTTAGAGGCTCTGAGAGACACAGTAGCCAGTAAGAGTACTGTGAGGTGTCATCTAGTGTCCTTAGAGAAAATCATCCCAAATATATTCCACCAGGTTATAGTCATAGACAACCACGAGAGTCTCAACCCAGTAGCTCTGGTTTCCTTTGAGTGGGGCGGGTGTAATTGAAGGTTCAGTAGCTGTGAGCACTGCCCTGCCGTGTCTGCAGATTGTCTGTTGAGCAATGACCTAGAACACACTGTCTGGCAGGAAGAGGAGCTCAGTTCCCACCTGGAGATGTTAGGCTTGCATGAGTGAGAATGTATGACCACAAGTTCCATGGCTCCCGGGAAAGGGAGTCAAGGAAGCCTGGGACTTGGGAAAATGGCCTAGGCTGTTACCAAGAGGAGGAAGGGCAGGGAGTACTGGAAACCAGTCTCTTGAGTTCTAACAATGCAGGTTAATGGGGCACCAGAGGAAGCCACTGCTAAGCCTACGGGGAGGACAATGTTGCCCTGGGTGACCTTCCTGAGATTGCTAGAGGGCAAGTTGAGGGTTGAGGGTGTGCCTACCAGGGTAGAAATGTGCAAGGCTCAGAAAGAGTGCCATCTCTAGATGGCTTGAGGCAGAAAGCTGAGTCCAGGCAGCAGGTGATGCAACCTTATGAATTGGTAGAATGACCTCTTATACAGTGAGCCTAAGATTCTTGGGCCGGGAGCAGCCTGTGGGCTGGTGGTTCCTCAGTGTTACAGGACCTTTCTGCTGTGGTTGGCTGATGGCATACCCCTTGCAGGACTTCTGAGGCAGGATAAAACCTTTGCCAGGCTTATCCCCCAGTTCCATTGCCCTGGAGGAACAAAGCCTCAGACACATTCTGCAGGTCCTATCCCACCTGCTAGGCCAGCAGGAAAGCAAGGCAAAAGCAAAAGGATCCCCTGGTTCCCTTACCTGCCATTGGTATGTTCTTTGAAAGTGTGGGCCTCAACATTGTTGGTCCTTGGATCTCAAGACAGCCTTAAGCAACAGGTTCACCTTGGACTTAGTGTACCATGCCACACTCTACCCAAAGGCCATCCTTCTGCGGTCTGTTACTGCAACTGCGGAGGCCACAGCACTGATGGGGATTTTTATCTGCATTGGCCTCTGCAAGGAAGAGGTGTCTGACAGAGGCACTCACTTCATTTAAATGTCATTAATCCATGTGGGATGACTGTGGGGCAATCTACAAGTTTTCCATACCCTACCACCCTCAAACCAACTGGTTTGTTGAGAGATTCAACAAAACCCTGAAGAGTATGCTAATAGGCCTACCTGAGCAAATGAGGTAGAAGCGGGATGTCTGTTTGCCATGCCTGCTGTTCACCTACAGGGAGCTGTTAAAGAAGGTTCTTTAGCACATTTAGCCTCCTCAATAGACACCCTGTTAGGGGACCTTTTAGCCTTTTGAGAGAGTGGTGGGAGAAAACTCTCAGGAAACCACCTCTGGGTGTACTCAGCTACGTGCTACCTCTCCGTAACCAGATGCAATGCTTCTAGAAGAAGGCTAGAGACATTCTTGAGGTCAGTCAAGAAGTAATGAAACTCTGGTAAAACCGGAAGACAGAGGGGGAATACCACCTACCTGGAGGATCACAAGACCCCTAAAAACCCTGTAAGGGTGCTCTACTTAAACCACCTCAAACTGCACTTTGAGAGGTCTCAAGTCAGAAAGCTCTTACTGATATTGAACAGAGTGGAAGAGGAGGGTGAACCCTTGCCTGACCTCCTGTCTGCTCATGAACACATTGGGTTGGTAGAGAAGGTTAACTCTCCCCTACTTTGACCCCAGAACAGCAGAGTGACTTTCATTAATTACTGGGGCATTTTTTTTCTCTGTTATCCCTCACCCATGGTCTCACACTCTTGTGCACGCACAACATTGATAATGTGGACAGTATGCCTGTCAAAAACAAAATCTACAGTTTGTCGAATAAGGGAGGGTCAGTATCAAGGAAGAGGTCTCCAAGATTCTGACTTTAGGGATGATTAAGCCCTCTAGCAGTCCCTGACCCAGCCTATGTGTGTTGATACCAAACGTTGCCCCCACCGGGTGCCACCCCACAAATCTGGTACTGTGTGGACCACTGAGGACTCAAGTCTCCAAGACAGACGCTCATCTGATTCCCCAAATGGATGAGCTCATAGACAGGCAGGCTGTTCCAAAATTTTGACGTACTTTTGATCTCACATCAGGGTACTGGTAAATTACTCTGACCGAGGGGGCAAAAGAAAAGCCTGTATTCTCGACCGGAGAGGGCCACTCCTGTTCAGGGTGACGTCTTTTAGCTTAAAGAATTCCCTTGCCACCTTTCAGAGGTGAACAAAGTCCAGCTGGGGAGAGCACCTGTACCATCTCAATGAGGTGTTTCGGGCCCTGAAGGTGGCGAGCCTGATAATCAAAGTCAGTGAGTGCCTGATAGGACAGGGTGCCATGGTATATCTGGGTCACATCGTGGAAGGGTCAAGGTGCAGCCTCTCAAGGCCAAGATTGAGGCAATCAAGGCACAGCAACTTCCCAAAATGCAAACTGAAGTGAGAGCCTTCCCAGGCCTCACAGCATATTTCAGGAGATTTGTTAAGGGATATGGCACCATTGTTGCCCCTTAACCTCGCTCACTTCCAAGAAGCAGCCCAAACAGTGTACCTCGTCAAAGGCCCTCAGAAAGCCTTTGAAACCCTCATGAAGGCCATGTGTACAGCACCTGTATTCGAGGCTCCTGACTTCTCTAAGGAGTTCATTGTGAAGACTGATGCTTCAGAGTATGTCGTAAAGGCTAACTTTGCACATTTAATTGAGGGGGCGCTGTTAGAAATTGGGTTACTGATTGACTGGAGTGTGAGTACTGATGAAGAAGCAACCACAACCATAGTCAGGGTAAGGCACATGCAAACCCCAAATTTAACCTGTGCTCAACCGCCTAGCAGCTTGGCACAGAGCAGTCAGGCTTAACTTAGAGGCAATTTGTAAAGTATTTGTGCAACACTTTAAACTGTAAAAGATCCCACACTAGGTTGGAAAAATAGAGCCTAATTTAATGAATAAAGTATGACTAAAACACCAAATACCCAGTAAGTAGAACCGGAGTTATGGATTTAAAAACAATAAAATGCAATATAGTGTCTAAAACCCAATGTTACCATGTTTTAGGGAGTAAGCACAGGTTAGCAGTGGTATAGTGCAGAGGGTCCATAGGCCAACAAAAACGAGATCAGCAAAATGGAAGAGTAGGGCAAACATTTTGGGGGAAGACCACCCTAAGACTGACAGTTTGAACACGGTATTTGGACAAAAAATGGAGTAAAAAATATTGAGTCCAACAAATATTGAGTTTTAATATTGTGATACATAAAGAAACATCGTTTGCAGAAATAGAAAAATGTTAAGGTAAGTAATATAATTGTCAAAGTATGTGTGTTGTTAATATCGTTTACAAAAATATAGTTGTAAAAACAATAGTCTTTGAATTAGCATTATGCATTTTCATTTATATTTTAATTGTATAGCTTATAAATTGTTTGTATAATTGTTTTTTAATGTTTTTAAAATATAGTTTGCAATTTTTAGTTATATTTAAGTTCAATGTAATTGTTAATTGCAATTTATAGAGTTGTATCGGGTTATGAGGTGTGTAGGGGTACAGGGTGGAAAGTTAATTAATTATAATTCATAATTTATTTTTAATTAATGCTAATTATGTGATTGATTGTTAATTATTTACATTGTGTAATTAATATTTTTTTATGTTATCATTTTGTTGCAGGCTATACTTTTTACTTTTACTTTTACTTTATACTTTTTTAACTTTCCACCCTTTACCCCTACAAACCCAACGTTTGTAGGGGTAAAGGGTGGAAAGTTAAAAAAGTATAATTAATGAATTATTTGTTTATTATTAATTGTTTAATTCAATCGATCAATCAATCAGTGTTTTTATAAAGCGTGACTACTCATCCGTGAGGGTCTCAGGGCACTGAGGGGATGAGGGGGAGTCTGTGCTTCAAAAGAAGAGCCAGGTCTGGAGGTCCTTCCTGAATTGCAGCAGCGATGGTGATTGCCTTTGGTGCAGAGGCAGTAAGTTCCAGGTCTTAGCAGCAAGGTAGGAGAAGGATCTTCCTCCAGCCGTGGTCTTGCGGATAATTGATTATTAATTATGTACATTATGTACATTATGTAATTATTCTATTTTTTAAGAAATAGTTTAGGTGTGGATTGTTGGATTTGTAGAAATAAAAAGTGGGATGTTAATTAAGTATAATTTATTACTACTTAATTATTAATTCATTATTAAATGTTTAATTGGAAATTAATTATGTAAATTGTGCAATCATTATATTTTTGAAGTCAATTTTTAGGTGCAGGGTGTTGGGTTTTTAGGAGTACAGGGTGAAAAGTTAATTAAGAAAAACATTTCTGATATCAAATGTTTCATTTAGATCACAAAGGTATTTTCAACAGGTCACAGCACTGGTTTTTAATTCATTGTGGGACAACCGCCCAGCACGCATTGCACACGTCAAGCTCAACAAGAGCTGGTACGAGGGCGGGATTGCACTGCCCAACTTGCAGATGTATTACTGGGCAGCGCATCTTAAAATTATTAACCAATGGCTTCATGCGCCCCAAGACGACCCAGCCTATTGGGCTGACAGAGCACAATTAGGCACAGATAGCATGCTCACGCCCTCTATGACAGAACCAAGGCGACTAAATTGATTGGCCCCATGAAACATACAGCCACCCTATGGCATATAGCCCAGGCGAAATTGGGTTGGAAAGATACGATCACTAAGTTCACCCCGCTCTGGGATACTAAAGCGTTGGGACGACAGAGACGCAGCAAAGGGTTCGCACAATGGGACAGTATCAGTATATCCACAGTGGGGGATCTGTGGGACAAGGGGACAGTACACCCGTTCTCACTGCTCCAGCAACAGTACGATCTAGGACCGAACGAAATTTATCAATATGTACAGATCAGACACGCACTGCTACAGGCCATACCGCCAGACACTGAAATCCCGGAATCTTCCCCGTTAGAAGATAGAATACTTACTGACTTTATGCAGCATAGGGCAACTTCCCTCACCTACCGTAAATTAATTAATAACCTACCAATTCCCACATTAAAATTAAGAGAGAAATGGACAGAGGAGGTGGGCGACATGGACGATAATGAATGGAATGAGGCACTGGCGTCCCCTGAAGAGGTGGGTATCTCAGCTAAGTTCAGATTAGTTCAACTCAAAATCCTACATAGGATATACTACACTCGAACCATGCTGCACAAGCTGCACAGGGCTCCACATCCCTATTGTCTTTGGGGCTGCGGGGAGGAGGGGACACTGCTACATACCCTCTGGGAATGCTCCTTAATAACTGAATACTGGAGGCAAGTAATGGAACTATTTCACAAGAGCTTGAAGTCTCGCTGATACCAGAGCCACGTAAATGCATTTTAAACGTATGGGAGCATAATGACTTATTCAGATATGGTCAACTGTGGGGCACGTGGGGCATCATGGTGGCAAAGAGAGATATAGCAAAGAAGTGGGGCATATCAGACGTGCCCACCCTGACGATGTGGTCCAGGCACATGGACATGCTTATGGTTACGGCGGCAATTGCAAAAAACAACAAGTGATGGACTGAATGTGGATCAATGTCACACACTCCCCCAGTCAAAAGATCTGGGCCCAAATCCATTGTTTTTTTGCACTCCACACCACCCTGGGTCAGATAATGGCTTTATGCAAATCAGCTCTGACCCTGTTGCCCCATGGGAACAGTCCAGTCCGAACTACAACAGCCATATCTTTCCCAGACCGGAATCAAGCATCCGAGGACCGGACCGGTTTCGAGGTAACACCTCTCTTCAGCCCGGCTAGCTTGACTCCAAGTGGTGTGGAGTGCCTGGGACCCACGTCTGGGCATCCCCAGCGCACTTAGGGCGGCAATTGCAAAAAACAACAAGTGATGGACTGAATGTGGATCAATGTCACACACTCCCCCAGTCAAAAGATCTGGGCCCAAATCCATCGTTTTTTTGCACTCCACACCACCCTGGGTCAGATAATGGCTTTATGCAAATCAGCTCTGACCCTGTTGCCCCATGGGAGCAGTCCAGTCCGAACTACAACAGCCATATCTTTCCCAGACCGGAATCAAGCATCCGAGGACCAGACCGGTTTCGAGGTAACACCTCTCTTCAGCCCGGCTAGCTTGACTCCAAGTGGTGTGGAGTGCCTGGGACCCACGTCTGGGCATCCCCAGCGCACTTAGGGCGGCAATTGCAAAAAACAACAAGTGATGGACTGAATGTGGATCAATGTCACACACTCCCCCAGTCAAAAGATCTGGGCCCAAATCCATCGTTTTTTTGCACTCCACACCACCCTGGGTCAGATAATGGCTTTATGCAAATCAGCTCTGACCCTGTTGCCCCATGGGAACAGTCCAGTCCGAACTACAACAGCCATATCTTTCCCAGACCGGAATCAAGCATCCGAGGACCGGACCGGTTTCGAGGTAACACCTCTCTTCAGCCCGGCTAGCTTGACTCCAAGTGGTGTGGAGTGCCTGGGACCCACGTCTGGGCATCCCCAGCGCACTTAGGGCGGCAATTGCAAAAAACAACAAGTGATGGACTGAATGTGGATCAATGTCACACACTCCCCCAGTCAAAAGATCTGGGCCCAAATCCATCGTTTTTTTGCACTCCACACCACCCTGGGTCAGATAATGGCTTTATGCAAATCAGCTCTGACCCTGTTGCCCCATGGGAACAGTCCAGTCCGAACTACAACAGCCATATCTTTCCCAGACCGGAATCAAGCATCCGAGGACCGGACCGGTTTCGAGGTAACACCTCTCTTCAGCCCGGCTAGCTTGACTCCAAGTGGTGTGGAGTGCCTGGGACCCACGTCTGGGCATCCCCAGCGCACTTAGGGCGGCAATTGCAAAAAACAACAAGTGATGGACTGAATGTGGATCAATGTCACACACTCCCCCAGTCAAAAGATCTGGGCCCAAATCCATCGTTTTTTTGCACTCCACACCACCCTGGGTCAGATAATGGCTTTATGCAAATCAGCTCTGACCCTGTTGCCCCATGGGAACAGTCCAGTCCGAACTACAACAGCCATATCTTTCCCAGACCGGAATCAAGCATCCGAGGACCGGACCGGTTTCGAGGTAACACCTCTCTTCAGCCCGGCTAGCTTGACTCCAAGTGGTGTGGAGTGCCTGGGACCCACGTCTGGGCATCCCCAGCGCACTTAGGGCGGCAATTGCAAAAAACAACAAGTGATGGACTGAATGTGGATCAATGTCACACACTCCCCCAGTCAAAAGATCTGGGCCCAAATCCATCGTTTTTTTGCACTCCACACCACCCTGGGTCAGATAATGGCTTTATGCAAATCAGCTCTGACCCTGTTGCCCCATGGGAACAGTCCAGTCCGAACTACAACAGCCATATCTTTCCCAGACCGGAATCAAGCATCCGAGGACCGGACCGGTTTCGAGGTAACACCTCTCTTCAGCCCGGCTAGCTTGACTCCAAGTGGTGTGGAGTGCCTGGGACCCACGTCTGGGCATCCCCAGCGCACTTAGGGCGGCAATTGCAAAAAACAACAAGTGATGGACTGAATGTGGATCAATGTCACACACTCCCCCAGTCAAAAGATCTGGGCCCAAATCCATCGTTTTTTTGCACTCCACACCACCCTGGGTCAGATAATGGCTTTATGCAAATCAGCTCTGACCCTGTTGCCCCATGGGAACAGTCCAGTCCGAACTACAACAGCCATATCTTTCCCAGACCGGAATCAAGCATCCGAGGACCGGACCGGTTTCGAGGTAACACCTCTCTTCAGCCCGGCTAGCTTGACTCCAAGTGGTGTGGAGTGCCTGGGACCCACGTCTGGGCATCCCCAGCGCACTTAGGGCGGCAATTGCAAAAAACATGGTTACAGAGCATGCAGTATATGTCACCAGAGCCAGCCCGCGAGAATGGAATAAAGTGTGGACGCCTTGGAATATATATAGGGGTAACATATGTGAGCCACTACCGGAAGATGATGTCTCTAGCTCTGACAAAGAGAGTTAGGACAAGGGCAAGGCACAAGACAAGAGTTAAGGAGTAGCCGGCTTGCGAAACATGACTAAAAGCAATAGCCCGCGTGCTGATGTCTAAAACACTTGGGAATAGGAAGGCCTGTTTATGTGTATCTTACTAATGCGACTGTCGTAGAGGAAGTCAATGCGTGTGCTCGTCACTTAATAAAGGAAATATACATTGTTTTAAGTTTAAAAAAAGTAAAAACCTTAGACCTATAACTTATCCGGAACACGAAATGACTGAGCTGTATACACTTTATTCTACTGCGCCACGGAACCCAGGGTTGTCGGCTGAAGGGATGTGTTACTCCGACAGTGTTGAGCAGATATTGTGTATAAAGCGGCCGGCCCCTGGTTTGTAGGCCTAATGCTGTGTCATCTCAGAAGTGTACAATAAAGGTCTCTATAAAAAAAAATGTTTCATTTAGTATTAATTATTTAAGTGATAATTAATTACCTAACTTGTGAAATTATTATATTTTTTAAGTAACATTTTAGGTGCTGGTTGTAGAGGAAGAGAGTTGGGCGTTAATCAAGTAATAATTAATAATTAATTACTAACTAATTAATTCATCAATTACTAACACATTTTTATTGGAAATTTAATTTGTTTATAATTGCATTTTTAATTATATATATTAGCTGTGTTTTGTTGTGCTTGTAGAAGAATTGGGTGGGTCTTTATTTAAGTAATAATACATTAAAATGATGTACACATCTATTAATAATTGTTTTATTGATTACATTTGATTAGTTGGCTGTTATGTTTATGGGAATGTAGTGTAGATTTGAAATACAATAATAATATTTGTTTTAATTGATATTACTTATTAAAATGATATGCCATTGGTTTAATCTGCTTTTATATTTAGACATATAATTATTAATTAATTCAGTTATTAAAATGTTTTTGTTTGAAGTGAACTACTCTTTCTCTACTTCTGCACAGAATTGAGTAGGAATAGTAAATGTACCCCTCTGGAGTCTGATACTTTCCCTACTGTTGCACAGACTGCAGTGGGAATAGTAAATGTTACCCCTTCGGTGCCCAACCACTGTTTTACTGTTGTACCAACTTGACAGGGAATAGCAAATCTACCCCTCCAGTGTCCAACAGTTTCCCAACTATTGCACAGACTGCAGTGCCAATAGAACATTTTGCCCCACCAGTGTCCAACGCTTTCCCTACTATTGCACAGACTGGGATGGTAATAGTATATTTTATCCCTTGTGAGTCCAACGCTTTCCCTACTGTTGCACAAATTGGGGTAGTAATATTACATTTTCCCCCTTGGTGTCCAATACGTTCCCTACTGTTGCCCTGACTGCTTGTGGGAATAGTGAATGTTACCCCTCCGGTGTCCAACTCTTTCCCTACTGTTGCACAGACTGGCGTGGCAATAGCACATTTTACCCCCAGTTAGTCCAACGCTTTTCCTACTGTTGCGCAAATTGGGGTGGGAATGTTACATTTGACCCGTTTGGTGTCCAACTCTTTTCCAACTGTTACACAAATTGGGGTTGGAATAGTAAATTTGACCTCTTTGGTGTCCAACACTTTTCTTACTGTTGCACAGACAGGAGTGGGTAAAATACATATTACTCCTCCAGAGTCAAACGCTTTCCCTACTGTTGAACAAATTTGGGTGGGAGTATTACATTTTACCGCTTTGGTGTCCAACACTTTTCCTATTGTTGCTTAAATTGGGGTGGAAATGAATAGTACATTTTACCCCTTTGGTGTCCAACACTTTCCTTACTGTTCCACAGACTGGAGTGGGAATAATAAATGTTAGCCCTCCGGTGTTTAATGCTTTCCCTACTGTTGCATAGACTAGAGTGGAAATTGTACATTTTACCCTTACGGAATCCAAAGCTTTTCCACTGTTGTATACATTGCAGTAGAAATAGTATATCTATTTTTCAGATATGTCAATATTTTAATGTTGTTTAAATACATGTATTATTATAAGTTGTTTTTACTTGTTTAAATGTATATTATTTTTAACATTATTAGTATATCTTTATATATATATATATATATATATATATATATTCACTGAAAAAACCATAGGTTATAGACCATATATAGTTAGGAATTAGCATTTACAAAACCTTGAAAATTCACTGAAAAAACCATAGGTTATAGACCATATATAGTTAGGAATTAGCATTTAAAAAACCTTATTTTACTCACACAAAACCATTGAAATTCCATATATAGTTAGTTGTACTAACTATATATCGCGCACCCGCAATCCACTGCTGATCATGTCACATATTACATCATTCATGACATGGTCAGTGACATCACTGATGACATCACTGATGACATCTCAAATGACATCACTGATGACATCACTGATGACATCTCAAATGACATCACTGATGACATCACTGATGACATCTCAAATGACATCACTGATGACATCTCAAATGACATCACTGATGACATCACTGATGACATCTCATTTGACATTACTGATCACATCACTGATGACATCATTCATGTGATAATACGATGAACCTCTTCAGACTCTAATATAACCTTAGATACAATCAGTGTAAACAGACACTCATAGACTGTCACTCATCCATGGAGTTACTCAGACACTTAGTCAGTCATACAAAGAATCAATCACACCTCCATTTCCTCAACTATACAGTTATACACACCTTACTTATTCAAACATATACTAAAACATATTTACTCACTTATACAATCCTGGATAGAAGTTCACAATGATCCATACAGCCACTCACACATTCACTGGCTCTTATGCACAGTTATTTATATATGTCAACTCTCACATGTACTGTATTTTACATATGTACTTACTTTAACATGTAGCACTGAGATATCCATTCACTCACCAATACACTCATGCACACAGTCAACTGCCCATACAGCTGTTTCCACATGCACTTTTGAACCCATACATCTAGTCAATCAACTGCTCACACATCTATGCAGAGAGTCATACACCTCCCAGCCACCCACACACACACTCCGTCTCCCATACAAATGCTTGGTCAACCAATCAATAACCCATATAGTTAATCATATAACTACTTTTCAACACATGCAGCAGTTTACAGAACAACAGACATAATGATGCACAAATTAAGACAGCTTAGTCACTAACCCATGCACTCAGTGAGACACATTTAATCAGTCAATCATACAGTCAGTCATGCCCCTACTAAATCCTTCATCCAGACACTTATACATCCACTCAAGACATATTTTAACTTTACAGAAAAATACAGTCACTGGATGTTGTCATCAGTGATGTCATCAGTGATGTCATTTGAGATGTCATCAGTGATGTCATCAGTGATGTCATTTGAGATGTCACCAGTGATGTCATCAGTGATGTCATTTGAGATGTCATCAGTGATGTCATCAGTGATGTCACTGACCATGTCATGAATGATGTAATATGTGACATGATCAGCAGTGGATTGCGGGTGCGCGATATATAGTTAGTACAACTAACTATATATGGAATTTCAATGGTTTTTTGTGAGTAAAATAAGGTTTTTTAAATGCTAATTCCTAACTATATATGGTCTATAACCTATGGTTTTTTCAGTGAATTTTCAAGGTTTTGTAAATGCTAATTCCTAACTATATATGGTCTATAACCTATGGTTTTTTCAGTGAATTTTCAAGGTTTTGTAAATGCTAATTCCTAACTATATATGGTCTATAACCTATGGTTTTTTCAGTGAATTTCATTGGTTTTTTAAAAGCTAATATCTATAGCTGTAAAATGTATTCTTCTTTAAATCCAAAAATATATTTTATATGTTTATTAATAACTTTTTTTAAAATATTTTTTTTGTTTCGCTCCCGGTTCGCGAACCGGGAAGCTTTCCGTTAGCTCAATTTGATGCCGCGACCCGGTCCGCGAACCGGTAAACGTTCCGTTAGCGCAACTGCCGCGTTAGAAATCAACATCGTGATGCGTCGCGGAAGCGCGACGTATCACGTTGTCGCGTAATGCGTCTTATGACGCGCTGCGTTAGCGCACCCGGAAGTGCTCCGGTACGCGAACCGAGGCGCGAAGCGCAGCGACCCGGAAGCGATCCGGGGCGCGTTCCGCAGCGCGTAACATAAGCGTGAGAGGTCATGTGACTTGTTAATAAAACTTTTCATTGGTTCATTTAACTTTTGGTTTCATAATCATGTAAGGCTAGGTCAGGTGACCTAAAAATAACACTTTTCATTGGTTTAGAACTATTGTTTTTCCCAAATGATGAAAACCCCTCCTTCTTTCCTCACTCTGACTTTCATCTTTGTGAGAGGAAGACCTTATTTCATACTAGAGCAATGGCTTCAATGGTAGCTTCAGCTGGTGGACCCCCACCACCACCACCACCTCCTCATGGGAAGAGAGGACCACCTCCCCAGGTCATCACCAACACAGAGGAGGAAGAGGAAGAAATAGAGGAAGAGGAGAGAGAAGGACCACAGTTCTTGGAAGAGGTGCCCCGGGTTTCCCATAGGAAAGCCAGTTTCATTTGGCCGTTTTTTTCAATCCCTCCAGGCCAGAAGAAAGTGAATGCGAGGTATGTCACCTGCCTCATTTGCAAAGAAAAATTATCAAGAGGGACTGATAAAAAGTATAGCTATGGGAACTATACCATGCATAGGCACATGAGCAGGTGGCATCCACTCAATTACAGCCGGGCGGAAATACGAGACATGGAACAGAACCCAACAGCAACTCCTGTGGCCAGGTCAACTTCGTTGATTTCTTTGACAGCAGCAGAGGCACGGGAAACCGTGCCAAACATCCAGGATAATTTTGGGCATATGAAGTTTACTTGTCTGCACTGCGGTGCATTGATATCATGTGGCAACATGAGTATCAACTCAATAAACCTAGCTTACAACAATCATAATTGCCCTAACCGCCCCACACAGTATTTTTTTTTTTGCTCCTGTTGAGCCCTTTTCAATGCCTGTCTTTTGTTGTTTCCCCCCCAAAAAAAACCAAAAAAAATATAACATTGTTCAAAAATTACAAAAAAAACAAAAAATGTTCAAAAAATAAAAAAAATATATAAAACAACAAAAACATTTAAAAAAAAGTTCTTTTCAGAACTACCTCCCCTTTCAAAAAAAATTGCTAGAATGTTTAGCACTCTAGCAAGCTCTATTTCTTTTAGTTCGCTCCCAGTTCGCTTCCCGGTTCGCGAACCAAAAACATTTTTTTCAAAAAAAAACAGAAGAGTAAGTATAAGGAAAGTAAACAGAGAGTGATGTTAAAAGAAATACAGCTATAGGGAGTAAACCAGAGATACTGTTTAATAGATATATTTACCGAAGAAAATACGGAAGAGGGTATAATTGTGGAAAACAAAATAGATAAGGAAGTGAAAGAAAAAAAAGAGAGTAGAACAATAACAAAGAAGAGTTTCTTGGAGAATGTGAGTGAATGTTCAAAATAAGATTAAAACATGGGGAATAACAGAGAGAAAAAATAGAAAACAGAAAACAAAAAATAACAGAAAAAGATTAATTGAAACAGCAAAGAAATGTAAATAACATAGAGCCATATCATCAACATAGGCAATAAAAGTTTTGCAGCTTTTATCGGCAGAAATATGTCACCAAAGCCGCTTTTGCAGCAGAAAACTGCCGCTAAAACCACTTTTGCACCAGTTTTCTGCCAATAAAAACAGCAATAATTTTATTGGCTGTGTTCATAATATGCCCCTTAGTGTGCTTCAACTACACAGAGAAAGCATTATGAACAAGTAGTGAAAAAGTGATCAGTCAAAGACACTAAGAGTAATAGAGACGGAGTGAGTGAACAAGAGTGAGGAACTATGAGAAGAGAGGGACTGAGAAAAGGAGTGGAAGGAGTTGAGTAAGTAGGTAAAAGAGAAAGGAATGAGGAAAGTAGCAAAGGCAGGAAACTGAGGGTTAAAGAAATAAAGCTGTGGAACTAATAGTAGGTGAATGTGATAGAAATGTAACGAAAAGAATACAAAACATTTACCTTATAATTGTCGTTAAATTACTCACTTTTTGTTTTTATACTTTCAATCTGTGAAAGAGAGAACAGACATTTGAAAAATATTAAAACATGTATTTAAAAATTACAAAAGACAAGGGGAAAGATTGAAGGACAAACAGTTTTTCAACAACGTTGACACTGACAGAAGCTTCTGCTTCTCCAGGCCCCCTACACAGTCCTAAAGATATACATTTTAAACTAACAGTATCTTGATGCAGATGAAGTGAGGCCTATCTTAAAACATGGTGCATCTTTTGCACTGCTGTTGTCTCAGAAAAGTGTCGCAAGACACTAACATTTTAAATGATTGCTTCAGGATGCCAATAAGATGTGTCCTATCCAGAGGTTTGTTTGAGGTGAGACCTACTCAGGGTTCCAAATGAAATTTTGAGTTGTTTGAAGAGAACAGAGGACATAATACATGTGGAGGCCTACCAACGAAGTGATTAATGTCCACTGCACTCTTGAACAAATGTCAGACCTCCTCTGTCTCCAGGAACAGGCCTAAACCTCATCTACACAATGTGGTGTGTAATGTTAGGAAACACAGGTAATATAATTGAAAAACATGCAATTTTTTTTGCTCATTCCACAATCATATGACCTGTGTTTCCTTTGCTTAGGTATCTCATTGTGGAAATGTAGTCTATCATATGAAAGACTACGTAGAATATGAGCACTGTATGCAAGAACTTTGACACTTACAGAAGCCTCTCCTTCTCCATCCCTCCTACACAGTTCTAAATGTACATCATAAATGGAAACAGTACAGAATTAATTATACATGTTAAATGGTTTATTTTTGCTGTTCTCAGAATGTATCAAATTTCACTAAAAACAGTGACTTGAAGGTATTCATCATATAACAGCGGGAAAAAAAAAACACAATCAAAATGATTGTGTTTAAAAAACCCACACAACATAACAAATCAGAATTCAGAACTCCTTAAAGTTAACTTACTTTCCATGACGTCGAAGGATGTCCTATGAACAGCTTACACTCTGTTGTGCTGTTATTACTTTCAGCCCGCCACTTTCTGAAAGAAAACCTCCATCGTTTTGAAAAACATGTTACATACAATAAATGACTTCTTGCTCTCTACCACAAGTTTCCACAAGGCCAAATCTTGTCAGAGCCATTTATAACTCTTGGATTTCTTGTAAGCCAATCCCGTCATTTGGCATTTCCGCAACTTTCAGAATTAAAATGTTGAAGATCATTTTCACAATCCTGGACTAGTAATATCTTCCCCTTCTTCCTCAGTCATGTTCTACATTTCCTATGACACTGATACTGCTTACTATGAAGCAGACTTACACTACCTCTATGACTACTACAATTATTTAATTCTCTACATCACTTTTAATCACAAAGCAATGTAAAACAGTAGACAGCATTGCAGACTTACATTCCCTCTACTCTATGTTTTGATTGGCTGCTTCAATTAGCTTATAAAAAGAAATAGTTTTTCTGAACTCATTCAAAGTGCACTTATTTCTCCATGACGTCCAGTCTTATGGTTAGAAGTTATGTCTCTGAACTACACTTATCCTCAAGGCCAAATCGTGTAGGAGCCATTAGAACTTCTTGAAATTCCTCAGAGCACATCCCGAGATTCTTTCCCTAAAATTTTGGTTTTAAAAACACCAGGTAAGAGTTTTTAAGGTCATACGGCAATTTTTTTTTGAAAATTAAAACAGAATCATTGCAGAATGACCAGCCATTTCTAGACTTTTAATAAGCTGTGTAATGTCCTGATGTTATTGAAGGACCGTCATGATATATAATTGCTGCAGTTACAAAAGTCCTTCCTGATATTGACAACTGCGAAGCCACAAAATTTTTAATTAAAGTTGTCAATTTTGTTCCATCAGGCCTACATCGTTGGAACATTAAAATGACATACTGGCCATATGTTTGTATAAATAATGTGGACATCATTTCAGATTTACATTGGCTACACTCCATGTTGTGATCAGCTGCTTTTACTAGCTTATTAAAGGAGACTGATTTACTGTCTGGCAAAGTTAAATATATAAATCTTTCTGAGTCTACACTAGTAGTACTTGATACCATACAGTTCTCGCAGTCATGCTGCCATTGATAAGAAAGCCCAAACAGCTGATCTACATCTACACCTTCAGCATGCAATACATCAAGCATATACATTAAAAACTCCTGACAATCTTGCTGAATATTTTGAGAGAACTGTGTTTGGCCTGAACATCTGTCTAACAGATTTCGAATTTCAGACACACTTTCTATGTTTGTTCTATCAGTGCTACATTTTTCTAAGACAGAATTTAACAAACTGCAAAATCTTTGATCAGAATTGACCACAATCTCTTCTTTTACATTTTCTAGAGAAAACAAAACATTAACCACTACATTAGCATAGCAGTTGACACCAGAACTGTTTTCAAATTGAAAACCAACAACATCTTCAACAGAATCCTTTTTGTTTCTGCTTATAATTTCAGGTTCATCGACTTTTCGTCTTTTTGCTACAACCTCCCTAGTATTGGTCACATTTCTTCGTTTCCGGCCTACCACACGTTTCTCAAACAAAGGATATTGAGGCAAATGTGGCGCATACTCTCTTCTTAACCTATTGTATTCCTTAACACAATCTAGATCCGCACAAATGTTTGTGACATCACACTCAATCAAGTACAATCCCGATAAAGTTCTAACTCGTGACAATGCCACATATGCCATACCCTCCTTGAACACAGAATTGCCAATATTCACCAATGCACTGTCTACACTTAAACCTTGCGATTTATGGATTGTCACCGCATATGCCAAGCAAACAGGAAACTGCTTACGGCGAACATATAAGTCTTTTACAAGCAAAAATCTAGCAGAACAACGACCAATTAGCTGTACTTCCTCAATGCCATCAAATTTAATTTTTAAAAATTCAATTCCATCTCTATTTCTGTATTTCACAAAATCAACAACATTACCCATTGATCCATTTACCAGACCTCTTTCAACATGTAAATTCCTTCTTAAAATTATACGGCAGTTCAAGCACACATTCAGAGTCTTTTCAAAACCTGCAGTTTTAGATATACTCTTCTCTAATGAATCCAATTTTGTTTTCAGATTCTCAGACAAAATAATTGTTGATCCCATATGCTCTACTCTGTCAATAGCTTCCAGTTTCACAATCTCTTGCTTTTCTAAATGCAACATTTTGTTGTTGAATTTGGCACATTCTGCAAGAGTTGGCATCAAACATATTCCAGATTTCTTCTCAGTAATTTTCTGAAAAATATTCTCAGGCACAACATCTTGTTCTGGATATAAATTTGACAGTAATCGTGCATGTAAAGCTTCTTTCCCATGCTCGGTCACTTTTCCAATTCTAACATCTTGTAGAATAGTCTTGTAAACTTCATCCTTCGCCTGACGCATATTTTCATGCAGTTCAGCATAATTGAAGTTTAACCATATATTGACGTTGCCAATGCTGCCTAGGCACTTCCTGGTATCTTCATGCGTGAGCATTTTGAACACAGGTTGCCCTTTCACTGGTGTCAGCTGCAGAAGATCTCCGAAAACAATGATGTGTTTGCCACCAAATAACACATCATACTCTGTTTTGAGAACTTCTTGCATTCTCAAATGCACAAAGGCAAGCATGACATTGGAAACCATGCTTACTTCGTCAATGATAAGAAGTTTCATTTTCCTCAAGATTCTTGAAACTTCAAAACAAGCATCTCCAGATAGCTTGTGATATTGTAATTTGTTGTCATGCTCCACTGGCAGCATCAGTAAACGATGTAAAGTAATCCCTTTAATGTTATGTGCTGCCAGTCCAGTTGGAGCGGTGACAACACAAGACAGCGATGACTCTGTCCTTTCCTGCAAATAACATGAAATTACTTTAATAAGGAAACTTTTTCCAGTTCCCGCTTCTCCACTCACGTACAGTCGGACAGGCTTCAACGACGTACATGAGCACTCTTTCTTGTCATGACTTAATCCATGATCAATTTGCATGGTAACTTCGTCATATATTTTCCTCTGCTCAACGTTGAGTTGTCTTTCCAACTCTTCTAAGTTAACCGCATCCTCCTGAGCATGTGCCATGGCTCTTTCCACTTCATTCATAGCAGTGGCAGCTTCATTTTCGATAACAGGTCCTCCTAGTGGATCCTGACTCAATGAAGCAGAACTCTGACTGTCCTGAGAACTGTCTCTGGCAATCTCGGCTGCAATCATTGCTTCCTGCTCAATTTCCGCATTCAACATTTCTACATATTTGGGAAAAGCAGGACATTCTATGGTCTCCTTGGCGGCATTGAAAGAGTCTTCGTAACAGAGAAAATCTCCAAGCAGTTCCTCTTCTGCACGCCAAGGCTTGAAAAGTTGCAAAAGTGCTAAATAGAAAAACTCCTTTTTTTCAGGAGATTCGCCACTCAATTTTCGATGGTTTACCAAGTGGCATTTTCTTTGCTTGACCAGACATCCCTCACTTCCTATTACAGCATACACTCCTTTCTCAGCATCTTCTTTGATGTTCCTCTTGAATATGTAATTTTGAAGAACCTCATATAAACAAACATTCTCGAGGTGAATGCTTCGATTTGGATAATATGTATCCAACATGTTGTTCTTCAAAATGTCGGTACTGTTTGGCTCCTTTTCCGCCAAATACTCAATTTCCCGCACAGGTTTGAGAACTCGATTACGCGTTGCAGCAAGACCAAGACTCGCCCAAATGATACTCCTGGACTTGGCATAGAGACTTGCTGAAGACAACCGGTCAGAACATTCGTACGCTCCAATTTCTCGATGCGACAACATCTTCAGACTGAAACTGTACAACTTCTTGCTGAGGCTCTTTTCATGGGAAATGTCCTCCCACATATCCTTCAATTCTGTCTTCTCTTTTTTGGTGATGTAAGACGTCACATACCGAGCCACAGCCATACAGTTATCAGCCACAAACTGTATATCCATGTTAGCATTCCACATGGACAAAATCACCGGGTTGTAGTCGTTGATGTACTTGGACTCTTCGTTCCTCTTCAAATTGTATGTGTTTTTAGGTGATTTCTTCATCACATTATGTCGCAGCGAAGACATCAAACTGTTTACTCTTCCTTTAGAAATCACCGGTGGAAAGCCGAAATGACATTTGGTGTAGAACTTGTCCTTGTTTCGGAATTTACGACGACAGTACTTTCCACATCGATGGCTTTGGAAACGCAGAACTTTTTCTCTTAGGCTTTTCTTCTCCTTTGCGTTTGGAACAGCACACGTAGAATACTGTTGTATAAAACTCATCACTGAGTCTTCTGGATCCGTTCCAAATTTAGGTGCATCCTTGATCCACAGCAGCATATGTATATGAGGAGCACCTCTTGCTTGGTACTCCTTTCTCCAGAAGAAATCCAACACCTCTCCAAGAGGTGGATTCTTCTTATTCATGATGAAAGACATCATAGCTTCAAATCTATGATTGAAGTACCTACATACATTGACTGGATCCAAAGAGCACAGTACTCCGGGTGTCTTGAATTCGATGTTTTCTACGTTAGCATTTGCCTCTCGTAGAAATTCAAGTAAGTCTTCCCAGCCATACTCGGCACAGCTCAGAGTGAGGAACCATGTGGGAGTTCCTAAGTTCCTCAGCATACATTTTAAATCACCATGACGACGGTACCAGTACTCATTAGTACCACGCTAACACGCCATGAGATTAATCAGGTGAGAATCCAAAATACTGTCTTGGACATTGACTTTATCCATAAAGTCACTTGCCGAGATGTTTTGCATGTGTATACCACTTTTCAAGATGTGGTTCACTGCATATGACAGTCCAGACAGATCGCTTTCAAACAGGAGATGAAACAAATAGGGAATGCATTGTCGAAACCTAGCATCTCCTGCATACAATCGCAAAGTCCGGTATTCAGAAGCAGGAATTTGATGAGGTCGCTCATCATATCTTCCTCCCTGACCTGTTGGAAAAAGCTGTGGGAAACACCGAGCTTCCAAACTTTCCTCCCAAACACAAATGGGACTCCCTTTGGCTTGTTTCATTTGAAACAACTCAATAGCATTCCCCATGACTTCCTTGGAATGCAAAGGATGAACACTATAATGTTCATATATTTCTTCACTAGTAGAGGGTTCTACTTTCTCAATTTGACCAGCACACAAATCGCTATCCTCTTCCTCACTTACTTCCTCTTCTGCAACATATACATTCTTATAGTATTTATTATTTTTTTTCAAATACAATGTTGCCTTTTTAACTTTCCTAACATCCACTAAATCTTGCCATATTTTCTTATTCTTTGTCGGAACCCCATTAACTAAGATAACCAGAGGTTCCTCTTCCACTTTTTCTACTCCAATTGTGTTAATGTTTTTCTTCAAATCTAGAGGCAAATAAACAACTCTTCCCTTTAATCCTCTCTGTAAATCTGATGGAGGCAATTTCCCTGTCTTTGGCTCCATTCTTACAATAGCCTGAAAGGGATGGATACTTTGAATCAAAATAGATTCATAAGTATTTAAATCCTTCAATTCAGAAGGAATCTCAACCAATTCCAGATTATTATGAACTGCTCTAGCAGGCATCTGGTTTTGATTTAATTTGCAACAACAATAAGTACACACACGTTGATCCAATCCCAAATCAAAACAATTTTCTACCATCAAGTATGTTGTGAAATCCTTCCATTCACTATTATTTTCCCTTTCACTTTTTGCATATAAATCCACTAACTTAGTCTGATTCTTATAATAAGTGCGTCGACAACACACACAAGTGAAATTTGGCCTCTCACTTGATTTGACCTGAAACGTCGCAATTTCCCTCTGGAAATTATCTGTACTGGAAACCTGTACACTATCTTCCACATTACCCGCTTCTTCTTGGTCAATTTCAACATTCTCCTCTTTACTTCCAAAGTAACAAAACTCAATTTCTTCACATATATTCTTCACATCTATTTCAGAACCATGCAAAAGAGCAGCGCATAATTGTTTAAGCATAATTGCTGGACTCTTAGCATAATACAACATTCTAACTAATTTCCTCACTTTATTATGATGCACTGCTAGCATCCTGAAATGATGAAAAACACTCTGGCATACTCTCCTGGAAAGACAAGCCAGTGAATGACCATGCAAACCTGTCACTTCTCTCACTCTGCAAGGATCTAATTCTTGCAACAACCTCATTTTCTGCTTCAAACTTTTCTTATTAAATGACCGTACAAAATCACAAAGCAAATTGATGGAATCCTGTCGCACACTGCAAATACTACTACACTTCCAGGTGTACACAGGACCCTTAGCACGTCTTCCTAAAACCTCATTACCTAACACCTCTTCTGCCTCTGTTGTCACAAGTTTTTCTTTTTCAACTGGACAACCATCTTTCACTTCATAAGCACGACCACTGGTGTCAACTGCATGCACCAAATCATTATCCTGGAAATAACTCTCCTCATTAAAAAATGCCTCACAGCTTGAACTATGCATCCATTCTCCAGAAAAAACTTCACAAAAATTACTACGATTAACTATTCTCTTCCATCTACTATTTCTTTTGAAATCATAAATTGCCTTGTTTAGCTTCCTAATTCTATTGATTATCAAAATAAATAACTTACGTTTAATTTCAAATGCCTGATCAATAACTTTCTCAACTATTTTTTTTCTCTTATAAAAAAGCACTTTCTGTTGACCTTTCTTAATATTTTTTAACAAATTGCCAATTATCCTGTTGCGGAACATTCGTTTACGAATGTCCCTAAACTGTTGTTTCCTTCTACTATCATGCACAGAGTTATCTCTTGCTCTAGCAGTAACATTTTTGATTGGCCTTTCCTTTCCGTTTGAATTGCTTTTCTTTTTCTGGACTGAAACATTTTCTGTAGTAATATTTTTTTTACTACAAATATTTCTTATGAATGTTTTTGTACTCTTACCCGGTGCTTTCTTGGTGACTTGACGATTTTTTTTTGTAGAGGACTGCTGCTGTAAATGATGGACCTGCTGTCTTTGACGTTTTGTAGCCTTTCTCATTCTCTCCTTAGTTGGCATTCTCAAAATTTGAAATTATCTGCAGTTGAATCTGTGGTAAAATATAATAAAACATGTTATTAACCACTATTACCAAACAGTAAATCAATAACAGTCAACAAAAACTTAACACACTACTTAACATTTTTACATATAATATTTTTTAGTGCTTTGGCAAATTTAGAATACAGAAATAGCAGAAAAGAAATGGAATTCTTCTTCATTTACCTGTCCTGTTTTATATGTGAATCTGATCTAATTTTATGAGCATATTTTAATATTTTATTGAAGACACTACACATAACCTGTTTTTGAAGGTGTGTTTAATTTAAAATTACAGTTTACATTTTTACTTTTCATTTATTGTAAATTTTAAAAATAAATGTTTATAGTTCCATAGGCTCAAGCAGGTCAGCTTCCCACCCTATGTCATATAATTCGGACAAATCTGCATCCTCATCACGTTCTTCTTCATCCTCAGGATTTAAATCATCCAAGGGATCAACATCCACTGATGTTTCAATTACGAGTTCAATGATGAGGTCGAAATCAACTGATTGCTGATTGTCGCTCATGTTGATGTTGTCTTTATCTTTAAAGAAAGATAACAACAATGAGATGTTGCAGAGTAAGAGACAAATCTCAGAGATTATAATAGTAAAATTGTTTAACAAGAGTAACATTTTGCAGCTATTATTTAGCCATGTCCAGCGATGCTGAGCAGGTGAAGCCTATGTCTAATTTTTCAGTGAACAGGACTCATCTCTTCTTAACCTTGGATAAGCCTCACCGACTCTGTGTCCCCTGCACATACTTAAATGTAAAGGGGCAGATTTATGTTAAATGGCACATCCCCAGGCATGCACCAGTTAACGTGCACCACTGCTCTGCCACCCATGGTGTGCCGCATTTACAATCAGATAGGAAAAAGCTGCGTCAAAACCCTGCGCCTGCTTTAAGCAGGCATAGGTCTTGACGCAACATTGTGGAGATGGGGCACCCCTGAGCCTTGCTGGAGCTGCATCGCACTTGCGATACAACTCCAGCAATGCGCCACCTTTACGGCACAGATGCGTCACGCATCTGTGCCATTTTTGCCCCATGCTGCGCCGCATTGTAAATGCAGCACACCATGGGTGGCGAAACAGTGGCGCAGGATGACTGGCACATCCCTGGTGATGCGCCAGTCATCATAAATCTATCCCTAAGCTTCTTATCTTGTTACAGATGAACCGCCATATGTATCATCAAACTATTTTGCATTTCCTAAATAGCGAATTTTAAGGGATAAATAGCGATTCTTTACCATTCCTAATTTGCGATGAGCAAATTGCTAATTGCAAATTACCCATTCATTTCCATGGGCCAGGAGGCCCATAGGAATGAAGGTGCAATTTGCGATTAGCAATTAGCTCATCACAAATTAGGAATTTTTCCAAAGGTGCAGGGGTGTCTCAAGAACACCCTGCTGCACCCCTGAAAAAGAAATTTGGGGGCATATGGCGCACATACATGCCCTAAGGGCATGTATGGGCGTCATATGGCACCTTTTGTTTTTTGGAAAAAAAGCTTTTTGAAAAGAATTCGCAAATTACCACCAACTAGAAGTTGGTGGTAGTTTGCAAATCCTTAATGGCATTTTTTGCATATTTTTTGTTTGATACATTGCATTTAAGGAATCGCAAAATTTGCAAATCCTTCAGTGCATTCGCAAAATAAGTAATAGCAAATTTTGCTATTCCTTATTTTGCATCAAACTTGTTTGATACATACCATTTGTCTAATTAGCATTCGCAAAGGCCGAAATTCGCAGAATTGTGACCTTTCCGAATGGTAATTAGCTTGATACATATGGCCCCAAGTGAGGCCTGTCTTGCAACATGGTGCATCTTTTGCATCACTGCTGCATCGGTTTCATGTGGCACGTTTTTTTTACACCATGACACATCTGCCTAAATGCATCAATTTGTAATTTTGTCGCCTCATAGCAAATCTTTTGCACCACCGCTGCATCACAAAAGTGACGCACAGTGGCGCAAAAGAGGCATACACCTATCATAAATCTGTCCCTAGCATTTTAAATGATTAATTCAGGATGACGATAAGGTGTGGCCTATCCAGAGGTTTGTTTAAGGTGAGGCCTACTCAGGATTGCAGATTAAAGTTACGCTTGATGAAGAATACAGAGGAGATAATACATGTAAAGGCCTACCAATGAAGTAAGTAATGTCCACTTTATTGCGCCAGTCAACATAAATGTATCCCTAAGCTTCTTATCTTGTTACAGATGAACCGCCATATGTATCATCAAACTATTTTGCATTTCCTAAATAGCGAATTTTAAGGAATAAATAGCGATTCTTTACCATTCCTAATTTGCAATGAGCAAATTGCTAATTGCAAATTACCCATTCATTTGCATGGGCCAGGAGGCCCATAGGAATGAAGGTGCAATTTGCGATTAGCAATTAGCTCATCGCAAATTAGGAATTTTTCCAAGGGTGCAGGGGTGTCTCAAGAACACCCTGCTGCACCCCTGAAAAAGAAATTTGGGGGCATATGGCGCACATACATGCCCTAAGGGCATGTATGGGCGTCATATGTCACCTTTTGTTTTTTGGAAAAAAAGCTTTTTGAAAAGAATTCGCAAATTACCACCAACTAGAAGTTGGTGGTAATTTGCAAATCCTTAATGGCATTTTTTGCATATTTTTTGTTTGATACATGGCATTTAAGGAATCGCAAAATTTGCAAATCCTTCAATGCAATCGCAAAATAAGGAATAGAAAATTTTGAATTAAGGACATTTTAAGTCATTTCCCCATGTACAGTGTTTTCAAATTATGATTTGAAAATCGTTTTTAGGGAAAAGGAATGGTTTGTAAATTTATGACAAGGACATAATGGTGTATGCTTCTTTATAAGGCATTTCAGTGTCTCTGATGTCATTTTTCCCATATTACATTAAAAGACCTTTCCCCGTGGAGCACATTCCTTGTAAATATGCTCCCACCTGTGCATGGTAAATTTAGATTTTGACTGTTTGAGTTACATAGCCATGTTAAAAGTGACCCAAAAAAGTTGCAAAGGCTTAAAAAAAACACTTTCATGTGTCTTAAGGACATTTTAAGTCATTTCCCCGTGGGCAGTGTTTTGTAAGTGGCGCAAAAGAGGCATACACCTATCATAAATCTGTCCCTAGCATTTTAAATGATTAATCCAGGATGACGATAAGGTGTGGCCTATCCAGAGGTTTGTTTAAGGTGAGGCCTACTCAGGATTGCAGATTAAAGTTACGCTTGATGAAGAATACAGAGGAGATAATACATGTAAAGGCCTACCAATGAAGTAAGTAATGTCCACTTCATTGCGCCAGTCATCATAAATGTATCCCTAAGCTTCTTATCTTGTTACAGATGAACCGCCATATGTATCATCAAACTATTTTGCATTTCCTAAATAGCGAATTTTAAGGAATAAATAGCGATTCTTTACCATTCCTAATTTGCAATGAGCAAATTGCTAATTGCAAATTACCCATTCATTTCCATGGGCCAGGAGGCCCATAGGAATGAAGGTGCAATTTGCGATTAGCAATTAGCTCATCGCAAATTAGGAATTTTTCCAAGGGTGCAGGGGTGTCTCAAGAACACCCTGCTGCACCCCTCAAAAAGAAATTTGGGGGCATATGGCGCACATACATGCCCTAAGGGCATGTATGGGCGTCATATGGCACCTTTTGTTTTTTGGAAAAAAAGCTTTTTGAAAAGAATTCGCAAATTAACACCAACTAGAAGTTGGTGGTAATTTGCAAATCCTTAATGGCATTTTTTGCATATTTTTTGTTTGATACATTGCATTTAAAGAATCGCAAAATTTGCAAATCCTTCAGTGCAATCGCAAAATAAGGAATAGCAAATTTTGCTATTCCTTATTTTGCATCAAACTTGTTTGATACATACCATTTGTCTAATTAGCATTCGCAAAGGCTGAAATTCGCAGAATTTAGGCCTTTGCGAATGCTAATTAGCTTGATACATATAGCCCCAAGTGAGGCCTGTCTTGCAACATGGTGCATCTTTTGCATCACTGCTGCATCGGTTTCATGTGGCACGTTTTTTTTACACCATGACACATCTGCCTAAATGCATCAATTTGTAATTTTGTCGCCTCATAGGAAATCTTTTGCACCGCCGCTGCATCAGAAAAGTGACGCACAGTGTCGCAAAAGAGGCATACACCTATCATAAATCTGTCCCTAGCATTTTAAATGATTAATTCAGGATGACGATAAGGTGTGGCCTATCCAGAGGTTTGTTTAAGGTGAGGCCTACTCAGGATTTCAGATCAAAGTTACACTTGATGAACAATACAGAGGAGATAATACATGTAAAGGCCTACCAATGAAGTAAGTAATGTCCACTTCATTGTGCCAGTCATCATAAATCTATCCCTATGCTTCTTATCTTGTTAGAGATGAACTGCCATATGTATCATCAAACTATTTTGCATTTCCTAAATAGCGAATGTTAAGGAATAAATAGTGATTCTTTACCATTCCTAATTTGCAATGAGCAAATTGCTAATTGCAAATTACTCATTCATTTCCATGGGCCAGGAGGCCCATAGGAATGAAGGTGCAATTTGCGATTAGCAATTAGCTCATCGCAAATTAGGAATTTTTCCAAGGGTGCATGGGTGTCTCAAGAACACCCTGCTGCACCCCCTGAAAAAGAAATTTGGGGGCATATGGCGCACATACATGCCCTAAGGGCATGTATGGGCGTCATATGGCACCTTTTGTTTTTTGGAAAAAAAGCTTTTTGAAAAGAATTCGCAAAATACCACCAACTAGAAGTTGGTGGTAATTTGCAAATCCTTAATGGCATTTTTTGCATATTTTTTGTTTGATACATTGCATTTAAGAAATCACAAAATTTGCAAATCCTTCAGTGCAATCGCAAAATAAAGAATAGCAAATTTTGCTATCCCTTATTTTGCATCAAACTTGTTTGATACATACCATTTGTCTAATTAGCATTCGCAAAGGCCAAAATTCACAGAACTTCGACCTTTGCAAATGCTAATTAGCTTCATACATATGGCCCCAAGTGAGGCCTGTCTTGCAACATGGTGCATCTTTTGCATCACTGCTGCATCAGTTTCATGTGGCACGGTGTTTTTTACACCATGACACATCTGCCTAAATGCATCAATTTGTAATTTTGTCGCCTCATAGCAAATCTTTTGCACCGCCGCTGCATCACAAAAGTGACGCACAGTGGCGCAAAAGAGACATACACCTATCATAAATCTGTCCCTAGCATTTTAAATGATTAATTCAGGATGACGATAAGGTGTGCCCTATCCAGAGGTTTGTTCAAGGTGAGGCCTACTCAGGATTGCAGATGAAAGTTACGCTTGACGAAGAATACAGAGGAGATAATACATGTAAAGCTCTACCAATGAAGTAAGTGATGTCCACTTCATTGCGCCAGTCATCATAAATGTATCCCTAAGCTTCTTATCTTGTTAGAGATGAACCGCCATATGTATCATCAAACTATTTTGCATTTCCAAAATAGCGAATTTTAAGGAATAAATAGCGATTCTTTACCATTCCTAATTTGCAATGAGCAAATTGCTAATTGCAAATTACCCATTCATTTCCATGGGCCAGGAGGCCCATAGGAATGAAGGTGCAATTTGCGATTAGCAATTAGCTCATCGCAATTTAGGAATTTTTCCAAAGGTGCAGGGGTGTCTCAAGAACACCCTGCTGCACCCCTGAAAAAGAAATTTGGGGGCATATGGCGCACATAAATTTTAACAACATTCCTTTACGTCAAAAACGATTTTCAAGTCATAATTTGAAAACACTGCACCCGGGGGGAAATGACTTAAAATGTCCTTAAGACACATGAAAGTGTTTTTTTAAAGCCTTTGCAAGTTTGTGGGTCACTTTTAACATGGCTATGTAACTCAAACAGTCAAAATCTAAATTTACCATGCACAGGTGGGACCATATTTACAAGGAATGTGCCCCACGGGGAAAAGTCTTTTAATGCAATATGGGAAAAATGACATCAGAGACACTGAAATGCCTTATAAAGAAGCATACACCATTATATCCTTGTCATAAATTTACAAACCATTCCTTTTCCCCAAAAACGATTTTCAAATCATAATTTGAAAACACTGCACATAGGGAAATGACTTAAAATGTCCTTAAGACACATGAAAGTGTTTTTTGATTGCCTTTCCAGCATGGTTGGGTCACTTTTAACATAGCTATGTAACACAAACATTCAAAATCTAAATTTGCCATGCACAGGTGGGAGCATATTTACAAGGAATGTGCCCCACGGGGAAAGGTCTTTTAATGTAATATGGGAAAAATGACATCAGAGACACTGAAATGCCTTATAAAGAAGCATACACCATTATATCCTTGTCATAAATTTACAAACCATTCCTTTTCCCCAAAAACGATTTTCAAATCATAATTTAAAAACACTGCACATAGGGAAATGTCTTAAAATGTCCTTAAGACACATAAAAGTGTTTTTTGATTGCCTTTGCAGCATGGTTGGGTCACTTTTAACATAGCTATGTAACACAATCATTCAAAATCTAAATTTGCCATGCACAGGTGGGAGCATATTTACAAGCAATATGCTCCACAGAGAAAGGTCTTACATTAAAATGGGAAAAATAACATCAGAGACACTCAATTGCCTTATAATGAAGCATACACCATTATGTCCTTGTCATAAATATTATAACCATTCATTTTCCTCAAAAACGATTTTCAAATCATAATTTGAAAAGACTCCACAGCTCCTATGCACAATAACACCCTGTCAGTACTAATACTTCACATTTTCTCCAATTACATTTTCTCAAAGAAACAAAATCTATTTGTAAAACACTTGAGACAAAGCAACATTTGAAGAACACAACTTTCTTCATAATTTTCTCCTTAAAGCACACTATTCTCTATCTAAATTAAAGAAATCTTTTCTCACCTTAGCAAATACTTTGAGTTTCAAAACAGTCTCAGAAACACACCAATTTGTCTTCAGCAGAGCAAAAGGTATGCACTCCAGAGTCTGCAGCTATCAAAAGCACAGAAATGCTGTAATTCTTCACACATATCTCTCATGTCACCCAATCAAAACTCTTCCCTCACTTTTTTCAAATCAAAACCCTTCCCCCCTCTGCCATTTCATGCCTTTTCTGCATGGCAACCACCTCTTGGAAGACCTCTGGTGTTTGCAAGTTCACACAACAATGTTGCAATTGAACTCTGAACTCTCAGTGCACCTCATATCCAGTGCATTCTTTCATTTAATGATTTTTTCTTGACCACTCAAAATACATCTTTCAAACAACTCATCCATGCACCCTAACTTTCTGTTTTCAGCAATCAAAATCCACCAATCACTGTTACTGCTTCATTAACACAGAAACTCCACAGTTTTGTTCATTTTAAACTCTTATTTTTTCAACTGCCATTTCATTGCCACACTTCATCTGACTGCAGGAGAAGCTTCTCTCACCATGTTTTCTGTCTGGATTGTTGGACATAGTTACATCTATTGGGCTCAGAGGTATGCTGAGAACAGGAATTTACCTAACCTCAATCTACAAGATGTGGAAATTAAGTGGTTTGGCCACAGAGGATTAAAAGGTCACCAATTGATACCATTGGTGAAAACCTTTATGCATTTGCCAAAACCTGACCTGTTAATTGTGCACTGTGGAGGTAATGATTTGGGCACTTTGACTGGGGTAGGTCTGGAAATGCTTTTAAAGGACACCTTTGAGCAATTGATGGCACTTTTTCCTCAGACTGCCTTGGTATATTCAAATATATGCCAAAGACAGAAATGGAGGTGGTCAAACCAATTTTGTCCACAAATTGAGAAGTCGAGGAAGCATGTAAACAAATCTGTTTCAGCTTACATGAGAGACCATGGAATGGGCTCCCTGTACAACAATAACTTGCGTTACTACATGCAAGATATCTACAGAGGAGATGGAGTTCACTTCTCAGATGAGGGCAACAGAATTTTCATTCTGAATTTAAGACTGTGCATTGGTACCTACTTATAAGTACCTAAATGTACCATAAACCCAAAAGCTCTTCTCAGAGCTACCCTACATCTGATCACTCACAATTATTATTTTACTCTAACATTTTTCACTAATTTTCAACAAAGTACGCTCCCTGGGGAGCTACCCGGTACGCGAACCGGGAGCTAACCTCGCTAAATTTTAAAAAAAATGTTTTTTTTTTCGCACATATGGGCCTCCTCAGCCACCCTCAGAAAACCTAGGGGGTCAAGATAAGTCTACCGTGCCCCCTTCTACCCATTCTGAACATTATTTGCCCTCCATCTTGTATCTTAATTCGACCGAAACACAAAATGGTGGACTCCCGTAACGCTTAAGGTTCGCGAACCGGGGCGCTCACCAGTTCGCGTACCGGGTCGCTCCCTGGGAAGCGCACCATCAAAAAAGGTGGGAAAGTAGTTTACAGAAAAGCGACTGGAGACAATTTCACCAAATATAGATTAGCTCATACTACATACCAATGCCTACCATTTTCACAAATTTGATTGAAATTCCATTTAACCATTTAGCCTGTAGACCTCTCTAAATACCCTGAGGTAAATTACTTCACAAAACACATCTGAAGTGTTGGAATTGACAACCAATTAAAATGTTACTTTCATTTTCTACTTTTTTTACCTGACATTTGATTGGCTATGTACCTGAATATATATAAAGGAAGAGAGAGAAACACAGCCATTTTGACTACTACTTCCTGAACTACATTGCAAGATCATTTTCACTCACAACTTAAACTTCTTTTTAGAAGGTGAGATATTATTTTATAAATTTGAAAACAATTTCAGATAGTTATATACTATCCCTCTGTAAGAGTTAGACATTGAGAAAGGATTCTTTATTATAATTATGGATTGATTTAGGTTTCTGTGGTATAATTATGAATTATGAATTTACTCAGGCTTCTTCACAGGCACTTTTTAATAGTACTACTTCACGCCTGAAACCATACAGTGCCCATAGATTACTTCTCTGTTATAAACTCACAAGTACCTGTCTGAACTTAAACCCAACAGTGCCCTATCTCTTCTGATATATTTATTTTTTATGCAAATTACAGCAATAAAATGGAAGGTGAGCAGAATGTTTCCTTCAAAATTGTTCTGGAGAACAACACAGAAAAAGATATTGAGGACAATGATGACTCAGATTTCATGGATGAATCACGGGACCATGAATTAGTTCAATGTGTAGAATCTGTGGATCATTTACTTCATTATGATGACAGTCAAATGTGGGAACTTATGTTCACTCAACAAGAGGACATATCGGACAGTCAAATGCTAGACGATCTATTAAATTTTGAAAAACAATCCGAAAAATAAAATTGTATGTTATATTAAAAAATTGTTTGAGTCTTTAATCATTTTTATATGTAATTCATAAACTAGTTAAATGTTAGAAATGTTATTACATTTTCAAACACAATCACAATAATAAATAATTGCTTAAAAAATAAAAAAAATTAAAAAATAATCAACAAAACCAACAATCAATTAACATACAGTATTTGAAAAGTCTATCATTCTTTTTTCCTTATAGTACGCTGCCCAGAACGCTTCCCGGTTCGCGAACCGGGCGCTACCCACGCAAAAAAACTATGCCCCCTTATGGTCATTTCCCCCTTTGTTTTGGCCTCCTCTTGTCTCTCGATCCTACCGAGAGACAAGATGGCGGCCGCTCCGGACTGTTTAGAATGTTGACAGTCACCGGAGAGCCAATCAGCTTCGCTTCGCGAAGTTCCGTTACGCATAAAGTCCGCGAACCGGAGCGCTGCCCAGAGCGCGCTTACAGATATATATCTTTTTTTAAATGTTAATTTCTCAAAATCCACTGAAGCATATATATTGAGACCTAGCAAAGGCACATCGGGCTACCAGTCCCTACAATTTTGCCAAGTTTTGTGGAAATCCGTTCAGCCGTTCGGGCTAAAAGTGAGGCCAACCGCCCTATGGAAAACTCAATGTTAAAAACACGTTTTAGGACCCCCCTTTTTTCTCAGCCCCCCCTTGACGAACCCCCCCCAAATTTCCAGGGGCTGCTCAGAAACAAAATGTTCCATTTTCCAGAAAATTTCAGCCAATTCCGTCCACAAACGCCAAAGTTATTAGACATAGAATTTTCAAAAATATATATAGTAGGTATATATAGTTAGGATTTTTTCTCTATGGGATTTTTGAAAATTCTATGTCTAATAACTTTGGCGTTTGTGGACGGAATTGGCTGAAATTTTCAGGAAAATGGAACATTTTGTTTCTGAGCAGCCACTGAAAATTTGAGGGGGGTTTGTCAAGGGGGGCTGAGAAAAAAGGGGGGTCCCAAAACGTGTTTTTCCCATGTTAATTTCCTTAGGGCGGTTGGCCTCACTTTTAGCCCGAACGGCTGAATGGATTTGCACGAAACTTGGCAAAATTGTAGGGACTGGTAGCCCGATGTGCCTTTGCTAGGTCTCAATATATGTGATCCAGTGGATTTTGAGAAATTAACGTTCAAAAAAAGATATATATCTGTAAGCGCGTTCCGGGCAGCGCTCCGGTTCGCGTACTTGACGCGTAACGGAACTTCGCGTAGCGAAGCTGATTGGCTCTCCGGTGTCTGTCAACATTCTAAACAGAGAGACAAGAGGAGGCCAAAACAAAGGGGGAAATGACCATAAGGGGGCATAGTAGATCCTCCCTGACCCCCTAGGTTTGATGTGGAGGCTTTAAAAGGGCCCCGCACCGGGAAGCGCTCTGGGGAGCGTACTATAAGGAAAAAAGAATGATAGACTTTTCAAATATTGTATGTTAATTGATTGTTTGTTTTGTTGATTTTTTTTATTTCTTTATTTTTTAAGCAATTATTTATTATTGTCATTGTGTTTCAAAATTTAATAAAATGTCTAATATTTCACTGTCTGAAATGTCGTTATTTTCATTGAACATAGCTTGTAATGTTTGAGTGTGTAAAATGTCCTCATTTTCAAGGAGGACATCTACTGATTGCACACATTGCAGTAGTTCTTGGTCCCAAGTTTCATCCATAAATTCAATGTCATTTGGATCAATGATTTCTTGGTTGGTCTCTGCAAGGACAATTTCAAATGAAACTTTCTGTTCGCCTTCCATTTTGTCTGAAATTTGCAAAAAAAATATATATTAGTAGAGATAGGGCACTGTTGGGATTAATTTTAGATAGGCAGTTTTTAACAGTGAATTTATCTTTGGGCAGTGTATAGTATCAGAGTGGAAGTAGGAATATAAAAAAGTGTATGTAATTTAACGTAAGTAAAGTCATAATTATAAAAGAGAAGCGTAACTCCATCCATAACTATAACAGAGAAGTCTATCTAAATCTATAACTACTACAGAGGGATAGTATATAACTATCAGAAAAAGTTTACCATATTAACTTAAAGTGCACAATATACTTCAGTTTTTAAAATAACAACTTACCTTTACAAAGAGGTTGAAGTTATTAGTGAAAATCCTATTGAAATGTACACCAGGAAGTAGTAGTCAAAATGGCTGTGTTTCCTTCTCTTCCTTTATATATATTCAGGTACATAACCAATCAAATGTCAGGTAAAAAAAATAGAAAATGAAAGTAACATTTTAATTGGTTGTGAATTCCAACACTTCAGATGTGTTTTGTGAAGTAATTTACCTCAGGGTATTTAGAGAGGTCTACAGGCTAAATGGCTAAATGGAATTCCAACCAAATTTTTGAAAATGGTAGGTATTGGTATGTAGTATGAGCAAATCTATATTTGGTGAAAGTGTCTCCAGGGTTTCTTCTGTAAATTACTTTCCCACCTTTTTTGATGGAGCGCTTCCCGGTGAGCGCCCCGGTACGCGAACCTGCAGAGTTACAGGAGTCCACCATTTTGTGTTTCGGTCGAATTAAAATACAAGATGGAGGGCAAATAATGTTCAGAATGGGTAGAAGGGGGCACGGTAGACGTATCTTGACCCCCTAGGTTTTCTGAGGGTGGCTGAGGAGGCCCATATGTGCGGAAAAAAAATATTTTTTTTAAAAATTTCGCACGGTTAGCTTCCGGTTCGCGTACCGGGTAGCGCTCCGCGGAGCATACTTTGTTGAAAATTTGTAAAAAGAGTTAGAGTAAAATAATAATTGTGAGTGATCAGATGTAGGGTAGCTCTGAGAAGAGCTTTTGGGTTTATGGTACATTTAGGTACTTATAAGTAGGTACCAATGCACAGTCTTAAATTCAAAATGAAAACTCTGTTGCCCTCATCTGAGAAGTGAACTCCATCTCCTCTGTAGATATCTTGCATGTAGTAACGCAAGTTATTGTTTTACATGGAGCCCATTCCATGGTCTCTCATGTAAGCTGAAACAGATTTGTTTACATGCTTCCTCGACTTCTCAATTTGTGGACAAAATTGGTTCGACCACCTCCATTTCTGTCTTTGGCATATATTTGAATATACCAAGGCAGTTTGAGGAAAAAGTGCCATCAATTGCTCAAAGGTGTCCTTTAAAAGCATTTCCAGACCTACACCAGTCAAAGTGCCCAAGTCATTACCTCCACAGTGCACAATTAACAGGTCAGGTTTTGGCAAATGCATAAAGGTTTTCACCAATGGTATCAATTGGTGACATTTTAATCCTCTGTTGCCAAACCACTTAATTTCCACATCTTGTAAATTGAGGTTAGGTAAATTTCTGTTCTCAGCATACCTTTGAGCCCAGTAGATGTAACTATGTCCAACAATCCAGACAGAAAACATGGTGAGAGAAGGTTCTGCTGCAGTCAGATGAAGTGTGGCAATGAAATGGCAGTTGGAAAAATAAGAGTTTAAAATGAAAAAAACTGTGGAGTTTCTGTGTTAAGGAAGCAGTAGCAGTGATTGGTGGATTTTGATTGCTGAAAACAGAAAGTTAGGGTGCATGGATGTGTTGTTTGAAAGATGTAATTTGAATGGTCAAGAAAAAATCATTTAATGAAAGATTGCACTGGATACGCAGGTGCACTGAGAGTTCAGAGTTCAATTGAAACATTGTTGTGTGAACTTGCAAACATGAGAGGTCTTTCAGGAGGTGGTTGCTATGCAAAAAAGGCAGAAAGGCCAGAGGGGGGAAGGGTGTTGATTTGAAAAAAGTGAGGGAAGAGTTTTGATTGGGTGACATGAGAGATATGTGTGATGAGTTACAGCATTTCTGTGCTTTTCATAGCTGCAGACTCTGGAGTGCATACCTTTTGCTCTGCTAAAGACAATTTGGTGTGTTTCTGAGACTGTTTTGAAACTCATAAAGTATTTGCTAAGGTGAGAAAAGATTCATTTAATTTAGGTAGAGAATAGTATGGTTTAGGGAGAAAATTATGAAGAAAGTTGTGTATTTAAAATGTTGCTTTGTGTCAAGTGTTTTACAAATAGATTTTGTTTCTTTGTGTTACATAGCCATGTTAAAAGTGATGCAAAAAAAGTGCAAGGGTCTTACAAAAATGCTTTCATGTGTCTTAGGGTATTTTAACTCACTTCCCCATGTATGTATGAATATAATTGATTTACAAGATGTGTTTAAAAACGTTTTTTGAAATCAATTAGGTTTCTTGATATGTACTGCTAGAGTTTCATAGGTTCCTTGGGGCATATTTTCAAGGCTTTTGACTTCCTTTGATGTAATTTTTCCCATTTTAATTTAGGACCTTTCCCCGTGGTGCAAGGTCCTTGTAAATATGCCCCCATCTGTGCTTGGCAAATTTAGAATTTAATTCTTTGACTAACATAGCCATGTTAAAAGTGACCCAAAAATGTTGCAAGGGACTTAAAAAAAACGCTTTCATGTGTCTTAGGCCATTTTAAGTCATTTCCCCTTGAATGTAGGTATCTAATTGATTTAGTTGATGTGTTTAAAAACGATTTATGAAAAAAATTAGGTTTCTTGATATGTACTGCTAGAGCTTCATAGGTTGCTTGGGGCATATTTATTAGGCCTTTGTGTCTCTCTGATGTTATTTTTCCCATTTTAATTTAAGACCTTTCCCTGTGGTGCAAGGTCCTTGTAAATACGCCCCCATCTGTGCTTGGCAAATTTAGATCTTAATTATTTGACTTACATAGCCATGTTAAAAGTGATCTAAAAATGGAGCAAGGGCTTAAAAAAACGGTTTCATGTGTCTTAGGGTATTTTAAGTAACTTCCCCATGAATATATGAATATAATTGCTTTACAAGTTGTGTTTAAAAATGTTTTTTGAAATCAATTAGGTTTGTTGATATGTAATGCTAGAGGTTCATAGGTTGCTTGGGGCATATTTATAAGGCCTTTGAGTCTCTCTGATGTTATTTTTCCCATTTTAATTTAAGACCTTTCCCTGTGGTGCAAGGTCCTTGTAAATACGCCCCCATCTGTGCTTGGCAAATTTAGATCTTGATTATTTGACTTACATAGCCATGTTAAAAGTGATCTAAAAATGGAGCAAGGGCTTAAAAAAAACGATTTATGATAGGTGTATGCCTCTTTTGCGTCACTGTGCGTCACTTTTGTGACGCAGCGGCGGTGCAAAAGATTTGCTATGTGGTGACATATTTACAACTTGATGCATTTAGGCAGATGTGTCATGCTGTAAAGTCCCGTGGCACATGAAACCGATGCAGCAGTGATGCAAAACATGCACCATGTTGCAAGACAGGCCTCATTTCATCTCCAACAAGATAAGAAGCTGAATCTTCTGTAAATGTCAAAATTGTTGTATACACTGCTCAACTTATGTGTACTCTTTGATATGCTAGAGTCCATCTGCACTATGAGATACCTAAGCAAAGGAAACACAGGTGATGTGATTGTGAAATGAGGAAAAGAAACTCCACATTTTTCAATTACATCACCTGTGTTTCCTAAGTTTACGAATGACATTGTGCAGATGAGGTTTAGGTCTGTCCACGGACACAGAAGAGGTCTGGCCTTTGTTCAAGAGTGAAGTGGACATGACTTACTTCATTGGTAGGCCTTCACATGTATTATATGGATCACTGAAAGAATATCGACTACCAAAATATCGACTACCCAAAACATCGAGGAAAAAATATCTACAGCAAAAATATCGAGTTTGTATGTACAAACAGGTAAGTACAAAAATATCGAGTACAAAATATCGTTTACAAAAATATAGTTGTAAAAAATATCGTATTTACTAAAAACAGTGTTAAATTAAATTAATATTAATAATTAATTACTAAAATATACTTAAAATTACTTAAATTAACTTATAATAATTAAATAATTAATGAAAGTTAAATAAATATTTTTTTATTTCATATTTATTAAACATATATATATAGTAATAAAATATAATAAAATAATACCCAAAAACTGAAAACTGACCCTGAACCCTAAAAATACCCCTTTACCCAAAAACTGAAAACTGACCATGAACCCTAAAAATACCCCTTTACCCAAAAACTGAAAACTGACCCTGAACCCTAAAAATACCCCTTTACCCAAAAACTGAAAACTGACCCTGAACCCTAAAATACCCCTTTACCCAAAAACTGAAAACTGACCCTGAACCCTAAAAATACCCCTTTACCCAAAAACCCAAAACTGACCCTGAACCCTAAAAATACCCCTTTACCCAAAAACCCCAAACTGACCCTGAACCCTAAAAATACCCCTTTACCCAAAAACTCAAAACTGACCCTGAACCCTAAAAATAAAAACGATATTACTTCACTTACCTTAAAAACGATATTACTTCACTTACCTTAAAAACGATATTTTGGCTGTCGATATTCTGTCCAGTCGATATTTTCTCCAAACGATATTTTGGAGTCGATATTATGTCCAAACGATATTTTGGAGTCGATATTATGTCTGTGTACCGTATTATCTCCTCTGTACTCTTCAACACGCGTAAATTTCATCTGAAACCCTGAGTAGGCCTTACCTCAAACAAACCTCTGGATAGGCCACACCTTATCGTCATCCTGAATCAATCATTTAAAATGTTAGGGACAGATTTACGATAGCCGTGTGCCTCTTTTGCGCCGCTGTGCGTCACTTTTGTGACGCAGTGGTGGTGCAAAAGATTTGCTATGTTGCGACATATTTACAACTTGATGCATCTAGGCAGATGTGTCATGCTGTAAAGTCCCGTGCCACATGAAACCGATGCAGCAGTGATGCAAAACATGCACCATGTTGCAAGACAGGCCTCATTTCATCTCCAACAAGATAAGAAGCTGAATCTTCTGTAAATGTCAAAATTGTTGTATACACTGCTCAACTTATGTGTACTCTTTGATATGCTAGAGTCCATCTGCACTATGAGATACCTAAGCAAAGGAAACACAGGTGATGTGATTGTGAAATGAGGAAAAGAAACTCCACATTTTTCAATTACATCACCTGTGTTTCCTAAGTTTACGAATGACATTGTGCAGATGAGGTTTAGGTCTGTCCACGGACACAGAAAAGGTCTGGCCTTTGTTCAAGAGTGAAGTGGACATGACTTACTTCATTGGTAGGCCTTCACATGTATTATCTCCTCTGTACTCTTCAACAAGCGTAAATTTCATCTGAAACCCTGAGTAGGCCTCACCTCAAACAAACCTCTGGATAGGCCACACTTTATCGTCATCCTGAATCAATCATTTAAAATGTTAGGGACAGATTTATGATAGGTGTAAGCTTATTTTGCGTCACTGTGTGTGACTTTTATGACGCAGCGGCGGTGCAAAATATTTGCTATGTGGCGACATATTTACAACTTGATGCATCTAGGCAGATGTGTCATGCTGTAAAGTCCCGTGCCACATGAAACCGATGCAGCAGTGATGCAAAACATGCACCATGTTGCAAGACAGGCCTCATTTCATCTCCAACAAGATAAGAAGCTGAATCCTCTGTAAATGTCAACATTTTTGTATACACTGCTCAACTTATGTGTACTCTTTGATATGCTAGAGTCCATCTGCACTATGAGATACCTAAGCAAAGGAAACACAGGTGATGTGATTGTGAAATGAGGAAAAGAAACTCCACATTTTTCAATTACATCACCTGTGTTTCCTAAGTTTACGAATTACATTGTGCAGATGAGGTTTAGGTCTGTCCACGGACACAGAAGAGGTCTGGCCTTTGTTCAAGAGTGAAGTGGACATGACTTACTTCATTGGTAGGCCTTCACATGTATTATCTCCTCTGTACTCTTCAACAAGCGTAAATTTCATCTGCAACCCTGAGTAGGCCTCACCTTAAACAAACCTCTGGATAGGCCACACCTTATCGTCATCCTGAATCAATCATTTAAAATGTTAGGGACAGATTTATGATAGGTGTATGCCTCTTTTGCGTCACTGTGCGTCACTTTTGTGACGCAGCGGCGGTGCAAAAGATTTGCTATGTGGCGACATATTTACAACTTGATGCATCTAGGCAGATGTGTCATGCTGTAAAGTCCCGTGCCACATGAAACCGATGCAGCAGTGATGCAAAAGATGCATCATGTTGCAAGACAGGTCTCACTTCATCTCCAACAAGATAAGAAGCTGAATCTTCTGTAAATGTCAAAATTGTTGTATACACTGCTGAACTTCTGTGTACTCTTTGATATGCTAGACTCCATCTGCACTATGAGATACCTAAGCAAAGGAAACACAGGTGATGTGATTGTGAAATGAGGAAAAGAAACTCCACATTTTTCAATTACATCACCTGTGTTTCCTAAGTTTACGAATGAAATTGTGCAGATGAGGTTTAGGCCTGTCCACGGACACAGAAGAGATCTCGCCTTTGTTCAAGAGTGAAGTGGATATGACTTACTTCATTGGTAGGCCTTCACATGTATTATCTCCTCTGTACTCTTCAACAAGCGTAAATTTCATCTGCAACCCTGAGTAGGTCTCACCTCAAACAAATCTCTGGATAGGCCACACTTTATCGTAATCTTGAATCAATCATTTAAAATGTTAGGGACAGATTTATGATAGGTGTATGTCTCTTTTGCGTCACTTTTGTGACGCAGCGGCGGTGCAAAAGATTTGCTATGTGGCGACATATTTATAACTTGATGCATCTAGGCAGATGTGTCATGCTGTAAAGTCCTGTGCCACATGAAACCTGCGTCAGTTTTCATATAGGTGTTTTGTTGCAAGGTATGCATTAATTTGCATGAAAGCCCTGTAAAACTAACACAGTGAAATTTAGAAGATTTCACTGACTCAGCTTTATAGCATTGCTGAATCAAATCCTTACGCCTGTTTGAAACAGGCATAAGAAGTGATGCACCATGCAATGTGAGGCTTCCTCCTGTGCATTGCAGTAGACATGTCGCGCTTCTGCAAGATTCCTGCAATGTGCTGCTTTTGCGGCACAGATGTGTGACGCATCTGTGCTGTTTTTGCTCAATGGTGCTCCACATTGTAAATGCGGCACACTATGGGTGGCAGTGCAGCGGTGCACATTAACTGGTGCATCCGTGGGGATGCGCCACTTAGCATAAATCTGCCCCTGTACATTTAAGTATGAGCAGGGGACACAGAGTCGGTGAGGCGTATCCAAGGTTAAGAAGAGATGAGTCCTGTTCACTGAAAAGTTGGACATAGGCCTCACCTCCTCAGTATCGCTGGACATGGCTAAATAATAGCTGCAAAATGTTACTCTTGTTAAACAATTTTACTATTATAATCTCTGAGATTTGTCTCTTACTCTGCAACATCTCATTGTTGTTCTCTTTCTTTAAAGATAACGACAGCATCAACCATGAGTGACAATCAGCAATCAGTTGATCTTGACCTCATCATTGAACTTGTAATTGAAACGTCAGTGGAAGTAGATTCCTTGGATGATTTAAATCCTGAGGATGATGAAGAACATGATGAGGATGCCGATTTGTCAGAATTGTATGACATAGGGTGGGAAGCTGACTTGCTTGAGCCTATGGAACTATAAACATTTATTTTTAAAATTTACAATAAATGAAAAATAAAAATGTAAACCATTTCATTTAAAATTAAACACACCTTCAAAAACAGGTTATGTGTAGTGTCTTCAATAAAATATTAAAATATGCTCATAAAATTAGATCAGATTCACATATAAAACAGGACAGGTAAAATGAATAAGAATTCCATTTCTTTTCTGATATTTGTGTATTCTAAATTTGCCAAAGCACTAAAAAATATTCTATGTAAAAATGTCAAGTAGTGTGTTAAGTTTTTGATGACTGTTATTGATTTACTGTTTGGTAATAGTGGTTAATAACATTTTTTATTATATTTTACCACAGATTCAACTGCAGATCATTTCAAATTTTGAGAATGCCAACTAAGGATAGAATGAGAAAGGCTACAAAACGTCAAAGACAGCAGGTCCATCATTTACTGCAGCAGTCCTCTACAATAAAAAATCGTCAAGTCACCAAGAAAGCACCGGGTAAGACCACGAAAACATTCATAAGAAACATTTCTAGAAAAAAAAGTAGTACTACAGAAAATGTTTTTGTCCAGAAAAAGAGAAGCAATTTAAACGGAAAGGAAAGGCCAGTCAAAAATGTTACTGCTAGAGCAAGAGATGACTCTGTGCATGATAGTAGAAGGAAACAACAGTTTAGGGACATTCGTAAACGAGTGTTCCGCAACAGGAGAATTGGCAATTTGTTAAAAAATATTAAGAAAGGTCAACAGAAAGTTGTTTTTCATAAGAGAAAAAAAAAAGTTGAGAAAGTTATTGATCAGGCATTTGAAATTAAACGAAAGTTATTTATTTTGATAATCAATAGAATTAGAAAGCTAAACAAGGCAATTTATGATTTCAAAAGAAATAGTAGATGGAAGAGAACAGTTAATCGTAGTAATTTTTGTGAAGTTTTTTCCGGAGAATGGATGCATAGTTCAAGTTGTGAGGCATTTTTCAATGAGGAGAGTCATTTCCAGGATAATGATTTGGTGCATGCAGTTGACACCAGCGGTCGAGCTTATGAGGTGAAAGATGGTTGTCCAGTTGAAAAAGAAAAACTTGTGACAACAGAGGCAGAAGAGATGTTAGGTAATGAGGTTTTAGGAAGACGTCCTAAGGGACCTGTGTACACCTGGAAGTGTAGTAGTATTTGCAGTGTGCGACAGGATTCCATCAATTTGCTTTGTGATTTTGTACGGACATTTAATAAGAAAAGTTTAAAGCAGAAAATGAAGTTGTTGCAAGAATTAGATCCTTGCAGAGTGAGAGAAGTGACAGGTTTGCATGGTCATTCACTGGCTTGTCTTTCCAGGAGAGTATGCCAGAGTGTTTTTCATCATTTCAGGATGCTAGCAGTGCATCATAATAAAGTGAGGAAATTAGTTAGAATGTTGTATTATGCTAAGAGTCCAGCAGTTATGCTTAAACAATTATGCGCTGCTCTTTTGCATGGTTCTGAAATAGATGTGAAGAATATGTGTGAAGAAATTGAGTTTTGTTACTTTGGAAGTAAAGAGGAGAATGTTGAAATTGACCCAGAAGAAGAGGGTAATGTGGAAGATAGTGTACAGGTTTCCAGTACAGATAATTTTCAGAAGGAAATTGCCACGTTTCAGGTGAAATCAAGTGAGAGGCCTAATTTCACTTGTGTGTGTTGTCGACGCACTTATTATAAGAATCAGACTAAGTTAGTGGATTTATATGCAAAAAGTGAAAGGGAAAATAATAGTGAATGGAAGGATTTCGCAACATACTTGATGGTAGAAAATTGTTTTGATTTGGGATCGGATCAACGTGTGTGTACTTATTGTTGTAATAAATTAAATCAAAACCAGATGCCTGCTAGAGCGGTTCATAATAATCTGGAATTGGTTGAGATTCCTTCTGAATTGAAGGATTTAAATACTTATGAATCTATTTTGATTCAAAGTATCCATCCCTTTCAGGCTATTGTAAGAATGGAGCCAAAGACAGGGAAATTGCCTCCATCAGATTTACAGAGAGGATTAAAGGGAAGAGTTGTTTATTTGCCTCTAGATTTGAAGAAAAACATTAACACAATTGGAGTAGAAAAAGTGGAAGAGGAACCTCTGGTTATCTTAGTTAATGGGGTTTCGACAAAGAATAAGAAAGTATGGCAAGATTTAGTAGATGTTAGGAAAGTGAAAAAGGCAACATTGTATTTAAAAAAAATAATAAGTACTATAAGAATGTATATGTTGCAGAAGAGGAAGTAAGTGAGGAAGAGGATAGCGATTTGTGTGCTGGTCAAATTGAGAAAGTAGAACCCTCTAAAAGTGAAGAAATATATGAACATTATAGTGTTCATCCTTTGCATTCCAAGGAAGTCATGGGGAATGCTATTGAGTTGTTTCAAATGAAACAAGCCAAAGGGAGTCCCATTAGTGTCTGGGAGGAAAGTTTGGAAGCTCGGTGTTTCCCACAGCTATTTCCAACAGGTCAAGGAGGAAGATATGATGAGGGACCTCATCAAATTCCTGCTTCTGAATACCGGACTTTACGATTGTATGCAGAAGATGCTAGGTTTCGACAATGCATTCCCTATTTGTTTCATCTCCTGTTTGAAAGCGATCTGTCTGGACTGTCATATGCAGTGAACCACATCTTGAAAAGTGGTATACAGATGCAAAACATCTCGGCAAGTGACTTTATGGATAAAGTCAATGTCCAAGACAGTATTTTGGATTGTCACCTGATTAATCTCATGGCGTGTCAGCGTGGTACTAATGAGTACTGGTACCGTCGTCATGGTGATTTAAAATGTATGCTGAGGAACTTAGGAACTCCCACATGGTTCCTCACTCTGAGCTGTGCCGAGTATGGCTGGGAAGACTTACTTGAATTTCTACGAGAGGCAAATGGAAACATCGAAAACATCTCATTCAAGACACCCGGAGAACTGTGCTCTTTGGATCCAGTGAATGTATGCAGGTACTTTAATCATAGATTTGAAGCTATGATGTCTTTCATCATGAATAAGAAGAATCCACCTCTTGGAGAGGTGTTGGATTTCTTCTGGAGAAAGGAGTACCAAGCAAGAGGTGCTCCTCATATACATATGCTGCTGTGGATCAAGGATGCACCTAAATTTGGAACAGATCCAGAAGACTTAGTGATGAGTTTCATAGAACAGTATTCTACATGTGCTGTTCCAAACGCAAAGGAGGACAAAAGCCTAAGAGAACAAGTTCTACGCTTCCAAAGCCATCGTTGCGGAAAGTACTGTCGTCGTAAATTCAGAAACAAGGACAAGTTCTACACCAAATGTCGTTTCGCCTTTCCACGACCGGTGATTTCTAAAGGAAGAGTGAACAGTTTGATGTCTTCGCTGCGACATAATGTGATGAAGAAATCACCTAAAAACACATACAATTTGAAGAGGAATGAAGAGTCCAAGTACATCAACGACTACAACCCAGTGATTTTGTCCATGTAGAATGCTAACATGGATATACAGTTTGTGGCTGATAACTGTATGGCTGTGGCTCGGTATGTGACATCTTACATCACCAAAAAAGAAAAGACAGAATTGAAGGATATGTGGGAGGACATTTCCCATGAAAAGAGCCTCAGTAAGAAGTTGTACAGTTTCAGTCTGAAGATGTTGTCGCATCGAGAAATCGGAGCTTACGAATGTTCTGACCGGTTGTCTTCAGCAAGTCTCTATGCCAAATCTAGGAGTATCGTTTGGGCGAGTCTTGGTCTTGCTGCAACGCGTAATCGAGTTCTGAAACCTGTGCGGGAAATTGAGTATTTGGCGGAAAAGGAGCCAAACAGTACTGACATTTTGAAGACCAACATGTTGGATACATATTATCCAAATCGAAGCAGTCACCTTGAGAATGTTTGTTTGTATGAGGTTCTACAAAATTACATATTCAAGAGGAACATCAAAGAAGATATTGATAAAGGAGTGTATGCTGTAATTGGAAGTGAGGGATGTCTGGTCAAGCAAAGAAAATGCCACTTGGTAAACCATCGAAAATTGAGTGGCGAATCTCCTGAAAAAAAGGAGTTTTTCTATTTAGCACTTTTGCAACTTTTCAAGCCTTGGCGTGCAGAAGAGGAACTGCTTGGAGATTTCCTCTGTTACGAAGACTCTTTCACTGCCGCCAAGGAGACCATAGAATGTCCTGATTTTCCCAAATATGTAGAAATGTTGAATGCGGAAATCGAGCAGGAAGCAACGATTGCAGCCGAGATTGCCAGAGACAGTTCTCAGGACAGTCAGAGTTCTGTTTCATTGAGTCAGGATCCACTAGGAGGACCTGTTATTGAAAATGAAGCTGCCACTGCCATGAATGAAGTGGAAAGAGCCATGGCACATGCTCAGGAGGATGCGGTTAACTTAGAAGACTTGGAAAGACAACTCAACGTTGAGCAGAGGAAAATATATGACGAAGTTACCAAGCAAATTGATCATGGATTAAGTCATGAGAAGAAAGAGTGCTCATGTACGTCGTTGAAGCCTGTCCGACTGTACGTGAGTGGAGAAGCGGGAACTGGAAAGAGTTTCCTCATTAAAGCAATTTCATGTTATTTGAAGGAAAGGACTGAGTCATCGCTGTCTTGTGTTGTCACCGCTCCAACTGGACTGGCAGCACATAACATTAAAGGTATTACTTTGCATCGTCTACTGATGCTGCCAGTGGAGCATGATAACAAATTACAATACCACAAGTTATCTGGAGATGCTTGTTGTGAAGTTTCAAGAGTCTTGAGGAAAATGAAACTTCTTATCATTGACGAAGTAAGCATGGTTTCCAATGTCATGCTTGCCTTTGTGCATTTGAGAATGCAAGAAGTTCTTAAAACAGAGTATGATGTGTTATTTGGTGGCAAACACATCATTGTTTTCGGAGATCTTCTGCAGCTGACACCAGTGAAAGGACAACCTGTGTTCAAAATGCTCACGCATGAAGATACCAGGAAGTGCCTAGGGAGCATTGGCAACGTCAATATATGGTTAAACTTCAATTATGCTGAACTGCATGAAAATATGCGTCAGGCGAAGGATGAAGTTTACAAGAATATTCTACAAGATGTTAGAATTGGAAAAGTGACCGAGCATGGGAAAGAAGCTTTACATGCACGATTACTGTCAAATTTATATCCAGAACAAGACGTTGTGCCTGAGAATATTTTTCAGGAAATTACTGAGAAGAAATCTGGAATATGTTTGATGCCAACTCTTGCAGAATGTGCCATCTTCAACAACAAAATGTTGCATTTAGAAAACCAAGAGATTGTGAAACTGGAAGCTATTGACAGAGTAGAGCATATGGGATCAACAATTATTTTGTCTGAGAATGTTAAAACAAAATTGGATTCATTAGAGAAGACTATATCTAAAACTGCAGGTTTTGAAAAGACTCTGAATGTGTGCTTAAATTGCCGTATAATTTTAAGAAGGAATTTACATGTTGAAAGAGGTCTGGTAAATGGATCAATGGGTAATGTTGTTGATTTTGTGAAATACAGAAATAGAGATGGAATTGAATTTTTAAAAATTAAATTTGATGGCATTGAGGAAGTACAGCTAATTGGTCATTGCTCTGCTAGATTTTTGCTTGTAAAAGACTTATATGTTCGCCGTAAGCAGTTTCCTGTTTGCTTGGCATATGCGGTGACAATCCATAAATCACAAGGTTTAAGTGTAGACAGTGCATTGGTGAATATTGGCAGTTCTGTTTTCAAGGAGGGTATGGCATATGTGGCATTGTCACGAGTTAGAACTTTATCGGGATTGTACTTGATTGAGTGTGATGTCACAAACATTTGTGCGGATCTAGATTGTGTTAAGGAATACAATAGGTTAAGAAGAGAGTATGCGCCACATTTGCCTCAATATCCTTTGTGTGAGAAACGTGTGGTAGGCCGGAAGCGAAGAAATGTGACCAATACTAGGGAGGTTGTAGCAAAAAGACGAAAAGTTGATGAACCTGAAATTATAAGCAGAAAGAAAAAGGATTCTGTTGAAGATGTTGTTGGTTTTCAATTTGAAAACAGTTCTGGTGTCATCTGCTATGCTAATGTAGTGGTTAATGTTTTGTTTTCTCTAGAAAATGTAAAAGAAGAGATTGTGGTCAATTCGGATCACAGATTTTGCAGTTTGTTAAATTCTGTGTTAGAGAAATGTAGCACTGATAGAACAAAAATAGAAAGTGTGTCTGAAATTCGAAATCTGTTAGACAGATGTTCAGGTCAAACACAATTCTCTCAAAATATTCAGCAAGATTGTCAGGAGTTTTTAATGTACATGCTTGATGTATTGCATGCTGAAGGTGTAGATGTAGATCACCTGTTTGGGCTTTCTTATCAATGGCAGCATGACTGCGAGAACTGTAGGGTATCAAGTACTACTAGTGTAGACTCAGAAAGATTTATATATTTAACTTTGCCAGACAGTAAATCAGTGTCCTTTAATAAGCTAGTAAAAGCAGCTGATCACAACATGGAGTGTAGCCAATGTAAATCTGAAATTATGTCAACATTATTTATACGAACATATGGCCAGTATGTCATTTTAATGTTCCAACGATGTAGGCCTGATGGAACAAAATTGACAACTTTAATAAAAAAAATTGTGGCTTCACAGTTGTCAATATCAGGAAGGACTTTTGTAACTGCAGCAATTATATATCATGACGGTCCTTCAATAACATCAGGACATTACACAGCTTATTTAAAGTCTAGAAACGGCTGGTCATTCTGCAACGATTCTGTTTAACTTTAAAAAAAAAAATTGCCGTATGACCTTAAAAATTCTTACCTGGTGTTTTTAAAACCAACATTTTAGGGAAAGAATCTCGGGATGTGCTCTGAGGAATTTCAAGAGGTTCTAATGGCTCCTACACGATTTGGCCTTGAGGATAAGTGTAGTACAGAGACATAAGTTATTTTTGAGTATTAAATAGTTCCTGGAAAAAAAGAAGATTTTCTTACAGAAAGTGGTGGGCACAGATTAGTTGAGGGACAACAGAGTATTTCCCAAAGCAAACGGTCTTCTTACCATAACACTTGACGTCATGGAAAAATAACTGCACTTTGAATGAGTTCAGAAAAACTGTTTCTTTTTTATAAGCTAATTCAAGCTGCGAATCAAAACATGGAGTAGAGGGAATGTAAGTCTGCAATGCTGTCTAGATTATTGGTCCAAACTTTTGATTATAATGTCATTTTAAAAATCCAAGTATATAAACCTGATGAAAGTAAGTCTTCAACTTTAATTACAAATGTTGTGGCTACACAGTTGTTGATTTTAGGAAGAACATTTGTAACTGCAGCTATTATATGGCATGATGGACATTTGACAAGATCCGCTTATTACACAGCTTATATAAAATGTAAAACAAAATTGCTGTTTCGGAAATTATTGCCATTTGACTACGATACAATGTTGCCTTTTTACTTAAAAATATTCTTACTTTCTGTTTTCAGAAAAGAGAATTTAGGGTAGGTAACTGGCGTATAATGATTCTAGGGGTTGATATAATTTTATCTACTGTTTTATATTGCTTTGTGATTAAAAGTGATGTAGAGAATTAAATAATTGTAGTAGTCATAAAGGTAGTGTAAGTCTGCTTCATAGTAAGCAGTATCAGTGTCATAGGAAATGAAGAACATGACTGAGCAAGAAGGGTAAGATATTACTAGTCTAGGATTGTGAAAGTGATCTTGAACGTTTTCTTTCTGAAAGTTGCGGAAATAGAAAATGACGGGATTTGCACAAGAATTCCAAGAGTTATAAATGGCTCTTACATGATTTGGCCTTGTGGAAACGTGTGGTAGAGAGCGAGAAGTCATTTATTGTATGTAACATATTTCTCAAAACGATGGAGGTTTTCTTTCAGAAAGTGGCGGGCTGAAAATAAAAACAGCACAACCGAGTGTAAGCTGTTCATAGGACATCCTTCGACGTCATGGAACGTAAGTTACTTTTGAGGAGTTCTGATTTCTGATTGGTTATGTTATATGGTTTTTTTAAACACAATCATTTTGATTGTGTTTTTTTTTCCCAGCTGTTATATGATGAATACCTTCAACTCACTGTTTTTAGTGAAATTTGATACATTCTGAGAACAGCAAAAATAAACCATTTAACATGTATAATTAATTCTGTACTGTTTGTATTTATGATGTACATTTAGAACTGTGTAGGAGGCATGGAGAAGGTGAGGCTTCTGTAAGTGTCAAAGTTGTTGCATACAGTGCTCACATTTTACGTAGTCTTTCATATGATAGACTACATTTCCACAATAAGATACCTAAGCAAAGGAAACACAGGTGATGTGATTGTGGAATGAGCAAAAAAAATTGCACGTTTTTCTATTATATTACCTGTGTTTCCTAACATTACACATCACATTGTGTAGATGAGGTTTAGGCCTGTTCCAGGAGACAGAGGAGGTCTGACATTTGTTCAAGATTGCAGTGGGCATGACTCACTTCGTTGGTAGGCCTGCACATGTATTATCTCCTCTGTACTATTCAACAACTCTAAATTTCATCTGCAACCCTGAGTAGGCCTCACCTCAAACAAACCTCTGGATAGGACACACCTTATTGGCATCCTGAAACAATCATTTAAAATGTTAGGGACAGCTTTATGATGGCTGTGCACCTCTTTTGCGCTGCTGTTGCGTCACTTTTGTGAGACAACAGCAGTGCAAAAGATGCACCATGTTCCAAGATAGGCCTCACTTCATCTGCATCAAGATACTGTTAGTTTAAAATGTATATCTTTAGGACTGTGTAGGGGGCCTGGAGAAGCAGAAGCTTCTATAAGTGTCAAAGTTGTTGAAAAACTGTTTGTCCTTCAATCTTTTCCCTTGTCTTTTCTAATTTTTAAATACATGTTTTAATATTTTTCAAATGTTTGTTCTCTCTTTCACAGATTGAAAGTATAAAAATAACAAGTGACTAAGTTAACGACAATTATAAGGTAAATGTTTTGTACTCTTTTCATTACATTTCTATCACATTTAACTACTATTAGTTCCACTGCTTCATTTCTTTAACCCTCACTTTCCTGCCTTTGCTACTACCCTCATTCCTTTCTCTATTACTTACTTACTCTACTCCTTCCACTCCTTTTCTCAGTCCCTCTCTTCTCATAGTTCCTCACTCTTGTTCACTCACTCCGTCTCTATTACTCTTAGTGTCTTTGACTGATCACTCTTTCACTACTTGTTCATTATGCTTTCTCTGTGTAGTTGAAGCACACTAAGGGGCATATTATGAACACAGCCAATAAAATTATTGCTGTTTTTATCGGCAGAAAACTGCTGCAAAAGCGGTTTTAGCGGCAGTTTTCTGCCGCAAAAGCGGCTTTAGCGACACATTTCTGCCGATAAAAGCTGAAAAACTTTTATCGCCTATGTTGATAATATGCCCCTATGTTATTTACATTTCTTTGCTGTTTCAATTATTCTTTTTCTGTTACTTCTTCTTTTCTGCTTTCTGTTTTTTCCCTCTGTTATTCCACATGTTTTAATCTTATTTTGAACATTCACTCACATTCTCTAACAAACTCTTCTTTGTTATTCTTCTACTCTCCTTTTTTTCTTTCACTTCCTTATCTATTTTGTTTTTCAGAATTATATCCTCTTCCACCTTTTCTTCGGTAAATAAATCTATTAAACAGTATCTCTGGTTTAGTCCCTATAGCTGTCTTTCTTTTAACATTACTCTCTGTTTACTTCCCTTATACTTACTCTTCTTTTTTATTTTTTTATTTTTTTGGTTCGCTCCCGGTTCGCGTACCGGCGAGCGAACCGGGAAGCGAACCAAAAGAAATAGAGCTTGCAGAGTGCTAAACATTCTAGCAATTTTTTTATAAAGGGGAGGTAGTTCTGAAAAGAACTTTTTTTTTAAATGTTTTTGTTGTTTTATATTTTTTTTTATTTTTCTGAAATTTTTTTGTTTTTTTTGTATTTTTTGAACAGTTTTATCTTTTTTTTGTTTTTTTTGGAGGGGAAACAACAAAAAACAGGCATTGGAAAGGGCTCAACAGGAGCAAAAAAAAAAATTATTTTCTGGGGCGTTTAGAGCACTTGTGGTTTTCAAATGCTCTGTTTATTAAGTTAATGCTCATATTGCCACATGAGAGTAATGTACCGCAATATAAACAGACCATCTTTATGTGGACAAAGTTTTCCTGAATGTTTGGCACTGTTTCCCGTGCCTCTGGCCACGACAGAGATATCTGTGTTGATGTCCTGGCCACAGGAGTTGGTGGGTTATCCTGAAGGTCACGCATCTCTGCCCGGCTGTAATTTAGTGGATGCCACCTCACCATGTGACGGTGCATAGTATAGTTGCCGTAACTATACTTCTTTTCTGTGCCTCTAGATAAGTCCTCTTTACATATCAGGCACGTGACATATCGAGCATTAACTTTTTTCTGTCCTTCAAGAAAAGAAAAAAACTGCCAAATGAAACTAGTTTTATGATGAGATACCCGGGGCTCCTCTTGTAAAAACTGTGTTCCCTGTATCTCCTCTTCCTCTTCTTCATCCTCTTCCTCCTCTGTGTTGGTAATGAACTGTGAAGGTGGTCCTCTCTTCCTATGAGGAGGTGGTGGTGGTGGTGGGGGTGCACCAGCTGAAGCTACTAATGAAGCCATTGCTCAGTGATCACAAAGGGTCTTCCTCTCACAAAGATGAAAGTCAGAGTGAGAAAAGAAGGAGGGGTTTTCATCATTTGGGAAAAAAATAGTTCTAAACCAATGAAAAGTGTTATTTTTAGGTCACCTGACCTAGCCTTACATCATTAGGAAACCAAAAGTGAAATGAACCAATGAAAAGTTTTATTAACAAGTCACATGACCTGTTACGCTTATGTTACGCGCTGCGGAACGCGCCCCGGATCGATTCCGGGGAGCTGCGCTTCGCGCCTCGGTTCGCGCTCCGGAGCACTTCCGGGTGCGCTAACGCGGCGCGTCATAAGACGCATTACGCGGCAACGCGATACGTCTCGCTTTCGCGATGCGCCCCGGATCGCTTCCGGGGAGCTGCGCTTCGCGTCTCAGTTCGCGTACCGGAGCACTTCCGGGTGCGCTAACGCGGCGCGTCATAAGACGCATTACGCGACAACGTGATACGTCACGCTTCCGCGACGCGTCACGATGTTGATTTCTAACGCGACAGTTGCGCAAACGGAACGTTTACTGGTTCGCGGACCGGGTCGCGGCACCAAATTGAGCTAACGGGAAGCTTCCCGGTTCGCGAACCGGGAGCGAACAAAAAAAAATAATAATAAAAAAAATTATTAATAAACATATAAAATATATTTTTTGATTTAAAGAAGAATACATTTTACAGCTATAGATATTAGCTTTTAAAAAACCAATGAAATTCACTGAAAAAACCATAGGTTATAGACCATATATAGTTAGGAATTAGCATTTACAAAACCTTGAAAATTCACTGAAAAAACCATAGGTTATAGACCATATATAGTTAGGAATTAGCATTTAAGAAACCTTTTTTTTACTCACACAAAACCATTGAAATTCCATATATAGTTAGTTGCACTAACTATATATCGCGCACCCGCAATCCACTGCTGATGATGTCACATATTACATCATTCATGACATGGTCAGTGACATCACTGATGACATCACTGATGACATCTCAAATGACATCACTGATGACATCACTGATGACATCATCCATTGACTGTGTGTTTCTGTAAAGTTTCTCCGTTTTAGTTAGTTCTGCTAACTATAACTCGCGCGCCCGCAATGCCCTGCTGATGATGTCACATATTACATCATTCATGACGTGGTCAGTGACATCACTGATGACATCACTGATGACATCTCAAATGACATCACTGATGCCATCATTGATGACATCATCCAGTGAATGTGGTTTAGTTTGAAATGTAAATATGTAATATATATTACCTACTGGCGGTCGCCAATAGGTATATATAGTTAGGATTTTTTCTCTATGGAATTTTTGAAAATTCTATGTCTAATAACTTTGGCGTTTGTGGACGGAATTAGCTGAAATTTTCAGGAAAATGGAACATTTTGTTTCTGAGCAGCCCCTGAAAATTTGGGGGGGTTTCGTCAAGGGGGGGGCCGAGAAAAAAGGGGGGTCCCAAAACGTGTTTTTAACATTGAGTTTTCCATAGGGCGGTTGGCCTCACTTTTAGCCCGAACGGCTGAATGGATTTGCACGAAACTTGGCAAAATTGTAGGGACTGGTAGCCCGATGTGCCTTTGCTAGGTCTCAATATATGTGCGCCAGTGGATTTTGAGAAATTAACGTTCAAAAAAAGATATATATCTGTAACAGCGGACCGGGCAGCGCTCCAGTTCGCGTACTTTTTGCGTTATGGAGCTTTGTGAAGCGAAGCTGATTGGTTCTCCGGCGTCTGTAAACATTCCAAACAGTCCATAGCGGCCGCCATCTTGTCTCTCGGTAGGATCGAGAGACAAGAGGAGGCCAAAGCGAAGGGGAAAATGACCATAAGGGGGCATAGTAGATCCTCCCTGACCCCCTAGGCTTGATGTGGAGGTTTTAAAAGGGCCCCGCGGGGCAAAAAAATAAATAATAATAATAATCGAACGGCTGAATGGATTTGCACGAAACTTGGCAAAATTGTAGGGACTGGTAGCCCGATGTGCCTTTGCTAGGTCTCAATATATGTGCTCCAGTGGATTTTGAGAAATTAACGTTCAAAAAAAGATATATATCTGTAACAGCGGAACGGGCAGCGCTCCAGTTCGCGTACTTTTCGCGTTACGGAGCTTTGTGAAGCGAAGCTGATTGGTTCTCCGGCGTCTGTAAACATTCCAAACAGTCCGTAGCGGCCACCATCTTGTCTCTCGGTAGGATCGAGAGACAAGAGGAGGCCAAAGCGAAGGGGCAAATGACCATAAGGGGGCATAGTAGATCCTCCCTGACCCCATAGGTTTGATGTGGAGGCTTTAAAAGGGCTCCGCGGGGCACCCGGTTAGCGTAACGGGAAGCGGACTGGGGAGCGTACTACAAGGAATGAAGAATGATTGATTTTTAACTTATTGTATGTTTATAGACTTTTTTAAAACTTTTTTTTCTGCTGAGTGACGTCTCGGCCTATCTTCACGGGAATGCAGTCCCTACCATCTCGGCGTTTAAGCCCAGGGGGACCGGTAGTGTGGGAGAGATAACGGGGCATATTATCAAGGGGGTTTATCTCTGCTTTTTTGGCTTTAAAAGCCAAGAAAGCGGAGATAAAAAACCTAGCTGTCGCTAAAACCAGTTAGCGACCGCTAGTAGGAGATAGCGACCATCTTGGGCACCACTTTGCATGTCAGTGATATTTATCACTAATGACATGCAAAGTGGGCATGCCAAGATGTTAGCGACTGGAAAGTCGCTAACATCGCTATCTCCTATTACCAACTTTTGGAGATATTCGCGCTAAGCGCGAATATCTCCAAAAAGTAACACCTGCCCTGAGCAGTTCTTAGCCATGTTATCCAATGGGAGGTGGATAACATGGCTAAGAGCATTAGCTCGGTAATGCATGAATATCGCTGACTTTTCAGCCATATTAATGCATTGCGGCCGTTTTTTATCGAATTTGCGATAAACCTTGATAATAGCAAGGTTTATCTGCGATAATTTCTGACGATGCTTAGCGGTAAAAAATTCGTTGCTAAGCATCGTTAGGGATAAATATCGCTTAACTTTGGTAATATGCCCCAACGTCTGTTAACGTTCGATTCGAAGGAAATCAGGAAGTGTTGAAAAACATTGTCTGCGCCATCTTGCCTTTTTTCAAATGCCACACTTTTGTCGTGCACGGCAGCCATTTTAGATGACTTGACCAGACCCACTCTCTGCACGCTGTCGATCCTTAGCATGGCTCCCCACCCTCGCAAGCATCTCCCCCAGGCACTGGTCATCCCCGCTCTCTGTCTTATGCATGGGCAATAAACCTCCCCCCATCTGCGCTGCTCTTCCCTGAGAATCACACCCTGTGCCCGCCCGACACCTCCCTTTCGCCCTATTCACTACTGCACCCTCTGACACTCCTCTTCCTCTGTGTCCGATTGTCCAGGCCGGTCCCAGGCTATCAGCTAGCCCTGCAGATGTAGTTTATGGCCCCAGCTGTAAAGAATTACCCCTCTTCAAAGGAGTTATAGTAGATCAAGGCCCACACCCGATGAGATCCGTCACACCACACGCGTTCCTACTATCTGAAAACCATCCTGTATTGTGATTGGGGAGGGGACCGAGCCTGAAGCGGAAGATTCCAGGGATGACTCTTTGTACATCAAAGTTTTTACAATTATGTGTCACATTAAAAATATATAGCACTCCAACAAAGTAGTAGGATTATAAAACTTTAATAACTTATAAATATATACAACAAAACAAAAACAGTAAAAACATTTAAACATTTTTAGGAAAAAAGAAGGAAGTAGCGGTCGGTTGTGCGAATAGTCCCAAGGCAGCACAACGTCCAGATTTCTGGACGGCACCCAGGTGATGTTGCCTGGGTGCCGCACTGATTTCGGTATCCGGCGTGGGGTGTCGCGGGGGGTGGGTCATCAGTAGCGGTCTGTTGTGCGAATAGTTCCAAGGCAGCAGAACGATGGCACCAAGGTGATGTCCAGTAAGTTGCCGCCCTCCGAATAACGGCATGGGGCGCCCCGGGGGGGGGGAGGTGGCGTGAACGGGCCTCCCCAGGTGGAGCCTCGTCTGCTGTAGTGGGGCGCCCCTTTACCGTTTCAGTTGCCATTCCGTCCGCTTTTGGTCCACTGTGTCAAAATCCGCAATTCAGCTGAGTTGCCGCCCTCCGAATAACGGCGTGGGGTGCCCGGGGGGGGGGGGGAGGCGGCGTGAACGGGCCTCCCCAGGTGGAGCCTCGTCTGCTGTAGTGGGGCGCCCCTTTACCGTTTCAGTTGCCATTCCGTCCGCTTTTGGTCCACTGTGTCAAAATCCGCAATTCAGCTGAGTTGCGCCCACTCTTGCGGTGCAGCGATAGGCGGCTGTCACAGGACTCTCAAAATGGTGGCAGGCTCTTTCCTTTTTGGGCCTGGTCCACTGAAATGGCCCTGGGACACCTTGGAAATCGGACGCTTGTCTGCTAGGTCTTGGACCCCATTCTCGAAAGCGTCCCCTCCGCCTTGAGGATTCTACAAAAGTCTTGGGGGCCCCCGACTCCTGCAGGCTTCCGGTGGGGAGCGGCTGCCATGATTGCTCGCGGAATGACCACGACGGAGCCACGAGATGGTGGTGCTTTCATGCTGACGCCAGCTTCAGTCTGAAACATCCAGAAACAAGGTGGGGCTTTCATCGTTTGGGAAAAAAAAATAGTTTTCATCCAATGAAAAGTGTTATTTTTAGGTCATATGATCAAGCCTTCCATCATTAGGAAACCAAAAGTAAAATAAACCAATGAAAAGTTTTATAAACAAGTCACATGACCTGTTATGCGGCATAGGGTATAAAAAGCGTAGAAAATCCGTTGGCACGTGAGGCGGCGTCAGTAACGGACCGATGTGCGAATAGGCCGAAGGCAGCACAACGCGCCAAGATCCGGATGGCACCGAGGTGGTGTCCAGCAAGTTGTCGCACTGGTGTGGCCATCCTACAATGCTGAAAGTCGGCGTGGGGCGCCCCGTTGGCCTGTGAGATGGCGGCAGTAGCGGACCGATGTGCGAATGGGGCCAAAGGCAGCGCAACAATATTTTCTGAATAGAAGACACCACAAGGCGCTGAGATGCCAAGATCCGGATGGCACCGAGGTGGTGTCCAGCAAGTTGTCGCACTGGTGTGGCCATCCTACAATGCTGAAAGTCGGCGTGGGGCGCCCCGTTGGCCTGTGAGATGGCGGCAGTAGCGGACCGATGTGCGAATGGGGCCAAAGGCAGCGCAACAATATTTTCTGAATAGAAGACACCACAAGGCGCTGAGATGCCAAGATCCGGATGGCACCGAGGTGGTGTCTAGTAAGTTGCCGCACTGGTGTGGCCATCCTACAATGCTGAAAGTCGGCGTGGGGCGCCCCGTTGGCCTGTGAGATGGCGTCAGTAGCGGACCGATGTGCGAATGGGGCCAAAGGCAGCGCAACAATATTTTCGGAGTAGAAGACACCACAAGGCGCTGAGATTCGGTTAGCACCGAGGTGGTGTCTAGCAAGCTATGCAGCTGAGTTGCGTGCGCACTTGCGGCGAATAGGTCGAAGGCAGCACAACAATGTTTTCTGAATAGAAGACACCACAAGGCGCTGAGATTCGGTAGGCACCGAGGTGGTGTCTAGCAAGTTGCCGTACTGGTGTGGCCATCCTACAATCCTGCTCCGAATAACGGCGTGGGGTGCCCGAAGGGGGGGGGAGGCGGCGTGAACGGGCCTTCGTAGGTGGAGGCTCGTCTGCTGTAGTGGGGCGCCCCTTTACCGTTTCAGTTGCCATTCAGCTGAGTTTCGGCCGCTCTTGATGCTACAGCGACAGGCGGCTGCAAGAGGACTCTCAAAATGGCGGCCGGTTCTTTGGATTTGGGCCTGGTCCACTAAAATGGCCCTGGGACACCTTAGAACTCGGACGCTCGAATTTTTTTTCCTTTCCTCTACATGCAAAAAAAGGTAAATGCCCGGTACGTTACACGCTTCATCTGCCACGATGTACTCTCCAGAGGAACCGAAAAAATATATAGTATGTGTATGGTAACTATACCATGCATCGTCATATGGAGAGGTGGCACCGATTAATTATAGTGCTGCATAAAAGAGAGATTTGGAGGAGAACCCCCGACCTGCCAGTACATTCATCAAAGAAGTGGCACTGACAGCATCAGAGGCAAGGGAAACGGTCCCAAATATTTAGAAGAACTTTGGAAAGATTAAAATGACATGTTTAGATTGTGGCAAATTAATTTCATGTGGACAGATGAGTGTTACTCTAATAAATACAGCATATGAACATCATCATAGTCGATGGTTGGTAGAGACATTTTGACTATATCCTGGACCTGCCCGTCCTCGCCCAAAATGGCGCCGGAATAAATGGGACTCGTAACTCCTTGTTGTGTACTGGTTGCACAACCTTGATATCACGAGATACGTATGCAGTTTTGAAGCACATGGCGGGCGGGGACGAGAATAGATTGAATATTTCGATATCCCTATTGATATTAAGTTCTGATGTGTTATTGATTACTGTACTATTGAAAGTTCGAATTAACGTCACCCATGGTACTTGCCCGCAAATGTATATCTAGATAATTTTATTGTAAGTGGCCCTGTCGTATTTTAATTATAAAATGTACGTCCACCGATTCCGCAACTGTTAGACACTTTAGTTCTTGCAACCTAATGGCCCGCCCGTTACGTTCCTCTACAGTGTAAATGTCTACTCATCATATACGATTACAGTTTGCTCCGTGGCCGGCCCACGTGGTTATAGGCCCGTATTTGTATAATGACATTTTCACAATAAAGGTTTTTAAAAGAAAACATGGTAGTAGTATATACATTGGTAACGTTTTTAATAATAGTCACTGTTTTAGAATCAGTAAAAGGCAAGTGAAATAAAGCAGACCAATTACATGAAGGGTAAAAGGTATAATACTCAGGAACGCAGTAAAGATAAATGGTCAAGGGCTGTTGTGTTTTCTACTCCTGCAACATAAAGTGATCGATAAGAATCTCATATTCAGGCGTATCGGCGACTAAGACAGCAGGCCGACCCTCTTTTGCTCAACGGCTCCGTCATGGGACGAAGAAACGCCCTTTTTCTCGAAAAAGGAATATATTTTACTTGCAGGACAGTTGTAAATTTTCCGGGAAAGTACATTAGCCTGGAACATTATAACATATATTTAAGAAAAAATAATGTTCGAAAGCATCATTAGAATAAGAAAAGTAAAATGAACCAATGAAAAGTTTTATTAACAAGTCACATGACCTGTTATGCTTACGTTACGCGCTGCGCGTCGCGCCCCGGATCACTTCCGGATGCGCTAACGTGGCGCGTCATATGACGCATTACGCGACAACGCAGGTCTAGAATATAGTCAAAATGTCTCCACCAACCAGCGGTCGGAACACAACCCCTTTCAGCAGGCTAAATAGTTCTGTTAAATGACAACAGAAGGGACAGGCAACAAGAACCAGCAGTGAAAGAGGGGAGGGCTAGTTCTTCTCTACCGGGTCACGTTGGGGCGCTACCGGAACTGATCGAATTGGTAGTCTACAGTGTTTCTGGATGTTTCAGACTGAAGCTGGCGTTAGCATGAGAGCACCACCATTTCGTAGCTCCGTCGTGGCCATTCGACGAGCAATAATGCTAGCCGCTCTCCACCAGAAGCCTGCGGGAGTCGGGGGCCCCCAAGACTTTTGTAGAATCTTCAAGGCTGAGGGGACGCTTTCGAGAATGGAGCCCAATCTCTAGCAGACAAGCGTCCGAGTTCCAAGGTGTCGCAGGGCAATTTTAGTGGACCACGCCCAAATCTGAAGAGCCGGCCGCCATTTTGAGAGTACTGTGGCAGCCGGCTATCGCTGCACCGCAAGAGCGGGAGCAACTCAACTACATGGTGAGCGAGACGCTGTAGTCGAAAGAGCGGGCGGTAAACAGCTGAATAGCGGAAGAGGCACAGTGTAGCAAAAGCGGGCGGAATGGCAACTGAAATGGTAAAGGGGCGCCCCACTACAGCGTGTCTTTAGGTGAAACGGATTGTGGGACAAGGTCAAGAATGGAAGAGTTACCAAAAGGCAAAAAGTTCCGCTTGATCCCGGGAGCCGGCCACCTATGTCGGGGGCGATCTTAGGCTACACCAGGAGAACACGACTTGGGGAGGGAGCCGGAGCCAAGCGCCCCCTCCGAGTCCGCGCCATCACACCATCCCTCGGGGGCCTCCGTCAAGCGGTTCAGGGTGGCACCGCATTACATTGTTCACAAATGCAGTCACGTCCTCAAACAGTCCCCACTTTACTTTGAGAATAGTGAAGCTGAAGCAAGTGCAAATAGGCTTCAGACAGTGTTACAAGCACTCCTCAAAACTTTGAACCATCAGAGTGCATGAGTTTCATGCTCGATCGATTGAGCTAGCCGGATCGGGCAACAAAAAGTATAAAATAGTTATGTAAATAGTTGTTTAATAAAATGTTTTACCCTGTTACTTTGCTGGTGTGTTGTATATATTTGTAATATTTGCATAGAGTTTATCGTTATTTTGGGCGGGGTGGGTGGCGGAGCCGAGCTGTATTGCAGCCATCATGGTGTGGAGTTCAGTTCATCTCAATAGTTTCGTGTTTGTCATGAGGGGTTGTTCCTAATGTTTCTATTTTAGCGAGGTCAAAAAGAGATCCCATTAGTGGCCTACTGATTTTGCTCGATTCCTTTAGTTTTTTTACATGATTTTTCGCTAGCTGCAAAGACTAAACAGAGTATTGCGACTCTGTGCTTGTTTGTAAATAGAGAATGAACCAAAGAGAACCAATTCTAAAACAGTAAATGCTTGGATAACAATCAATCAAATGGAGAGAGAAGCAGGCACGACGGATTACAACGGGGGCAAAGGCCTGCGTTAACTACCCTTCACTATCTGCAAAGAGAGAGTACTCCTAATAGAAATGAGGGGGGGGGGGGCAGCATTCAAAGCAGATCAGTGTGCATAAACACGAAAATGTTTTTACTTACCACGTACTTGACATTCGACAGCTTATGATATTTGCTATTAAAAAACCATTGAAATTCACTGAAAAAACCATAGGTTAGAGACCATATATAGTTAGGAATTAGCATTTAAAAAACCTTGAAAATTCACTGAAAAAACCATAGGTTATAGACCACATATAGTTAGGGATTAGCATTTAAAAAACCTTATTTTACTCACACAAAACCATTGAAATTCCATATATAGTTAGTTGCACTAACTATATATCGCGCACCCGCAATCCACTGCTGATGATGTCACATATTACATCATTCATGACATGGTCAGTGACATCACTGATGACATCACTGATGACATCTCAAATGACATCACTGATGACATCTCAAATGACATCACTGATAACATCTCAAATGACATCACTGATGACATCTCAAATGACATCACTGATGACATCACTGATGACATCTCATTTGACATCAATGACCACATCACTGATGATATCATTCATGTGACAATACAATTCATCTCCTCACACTTTAATATAATCTCTGTTACACCCAGTGTTAAATACAGAGTATAATTTTTGAAACCATTGACACACCAATACTAGTTACTACATACGCACTCAGTGATTCCTATGTTTACACACACATTCACTCATTTACCCATACAATCATTCATACATACAATCACTCATCTTTACAACACTATCATATGCACTCATACACCTATACAGACTCTCACACTCTGTCACTCATCCATGGAGTTACTCACACACCTAGTCAGTCCTGTAAATAATCAATCACACTTGCATTTTCTAATCTATACAGTTAAACATAGAGCACCTTACATTTTGAAACATATACTAACACATACTTACTCTCTTATACAATCATTGATACAAGTACACATTGATCTGCACAGAGTCACACACCTCTCAGCCAGCCACACACACTCAGTCTCCCATACAAATACTTGGGCAATCAATCAATAACCCATATAGTTACTCATATAGCTACTGACCAACACATGCAGCAGTTTACAGAACAACAGACATAATGATGCACAAATTAAGACAGTTTAGTCACTAACCCATGCACTCAGTGAGACACATTTAATCACTCACTCATACAGTCAGTCACGCACCTACTAAATCCTTCATCCAGACACTTCTACATCTACTCATTCTTCAATATGTAAAACATATTTAAACTTTACAGAAACACACAGTCACTGGATGACGTCATCAGTGATGTCATTTGAGATGTCATCAGTGATGTCATCAGTGATGTCACTGACCATGTCATGAATGATGTAATATGTGACATCATCAGCAGTGGATTGCGGGTGCGCGATATATAGTTAGTGCAACTAACTATATATGGAATTTCAATGGTTTTGTGTGAGTAAAATAAGGTTTTTTAAATGCTAATCCCTAACTATATATGGTCTATAACCTATGGTTTTTTCAGTGAATTTTCAAGGTTTTTTAAATGCTAATTCCTAACTATATATGGTCTCTAACCTATGGTTTTTTCAGTGAATATATATATATATATATATATATATATATATATATCAATCTGTATTGAAGATTGAGTGGATTTTTAACTGTCTGGATGAGCTGTCTGACTGTCTGTTTAAGTGAGTAATTAAAAGTCTCTCACTTAATACATGGATTAGTAACTAAACTATGTGAATGTGTGCACTTCTCTTAAAATGCTTTATTCGGTATGCGATGCACAACCATATAAGCAAACACAAATACACATATTAAAATCATCACAGATACATAGATATTGATAATACTGCCAAGTTAGAAAAAGAGAAAATGAGAAGAAAAAACGTCTATCTCTTGAAACTTAAAGTGCATGTTATCACTAATAAAAAGATGAGATTATTTCTAATTTCATTTCGATTGCAGAAATGACGGATATTCTTAGCCGGGAGCGTCGTGTGCAAATAGCAATAAAGTACATTAATCTAAACTCAGCAGTGTGCAAATTTCGCTTTTAAGTTCTTTTGGGTGGTACAAAATAGAAGTCTAAAAACAATTTAAAATTCAGATAAGTTGCATAAAACACAATTATTCTTAGCAATGAACGGCACATAAAAATAGAGGAATACAGTACTTAATGCTGGGCTCAAAGATGTGCAAATTACGCTTTTAAGTGCCTACTGGAAGTGCAATTTACAGTGGTTGCGTCATGAGTGCCCCGCTTATAATGTATACTATAATATATATATTTCTCTAGAGACTTTTTGTAGTGACCAACTGAAATGCATTAGGAGTTTTCCTGCTAGAACATAGGATACAAATCGAAATAACATCCTGCTTTGTTAAACTGTTTCTTATCTAAATGTAAAAACATAACTAAGCTCAGGCTACAGGTTGGTTCGATGTCGGATACAACATTTTAAAAACCTTGCCATGTTTGTAACTGTAAACTCTGCGTCCAGCATTTGAAGAGCCAAAAAGGCTGGTCGGCATTGACGTAAACCCATCAGTTTCAGTAACGGGATCAGCCAACGTTTTCTCGGTCCGGAATAAAATTTACAGAAAAGGGTTACATGGTGAAGGGACTGCGCTGAGATGCCATCACACGGGCATTGGAGTAGCTGCTTTGACCAGTCATTTGTAGATGGGAAGGTTATAAGATGGAGATCAGCTAGGTGTTTTAAGCATTCGTTCCTTAGCCACTTTTGTGAGATCCTGGCCATTTCCTGGGGATTAAAGTAGTAGTTCTGCAGGCCCAAATCACAGATGAAATTCTTAACATATTGTAGCCATGGGATCTTGTGAACGTGTTCTAGCTTTAAGCAATTATTTACAATGGCTTTAGTGAACTTTAATTTATCTGATGTCCATATGCGGTGCCATAACAGAACTGGTTGCATCCGGAAGATGTCGGAAATATAGGGTAAACCCAGTTCTAGATGGCAACTGTATGTTGATGTGGATTGAGGCACAGCAAGTAGGAGTCTTAGAAAGTTATTTTTGATCTTTTGAATTTGACTTGCACATACCCATAAACCCCAGCCCCGTAGATGGCTGTGCTCACGCATTTGGGGCGATAGATTTCAAGCATCTCTTTGGGCGGTCTTTTTCCAAGCCTCTGAGTAAATGCTACTACTGCCATAGTGGCTTTAAAAAACTGAAACTTTCTGACCTCAATTGCCCTTTTCCAGGTGCCCTTCTCGTCTATGACCACTCCCAAATAAGGATAAGTTGGTGTGTGGTCAATTCTGGAATTGTTTATGTAAATATAATTTCCCTTTCGTAATTTTTTACCAGAGGTCATTATAAAGGTCTTTTTTATATTAATTGTTAGGTCCAGGTGTGACATAAATGTATTATATCGATTTAAGGAACGCTGCAGTTCGAGGGGGGTGCGGGCGATGATGACTGTGTCATCCGCGTGTAGAAGTGCGGGGATTGAACGATTCTAGACTAAGGGAAGGTCCTGGCTTCCTTCCAACATGGCTGATTCCAAACCATTTGTGTATAAACTGAAGAGGAAGGGAGCCAGGACGCAGACCTGTCTTACTCCCCGCTCAACATTAAATGGGGAAGATAACTGGCCCCCCATGCCATATCTTACTCTAGCGGTTGGGTTTGAGTAGATTTCTCTCAAATAATTAACCAGAAGCTTGTCAACCCCCATTTCTATCAATATAGTTCAGAGTTTTGCATGGACCACGCAGTCGAACGCCGCAGTAAGATCGATGTATGCCATGCATAATCTGCCACCCTTCGTGTCCACGTACTTGCCTCTAAGTAGCACCAGGTTTAGGACCTGTTCAATGGTGCCATTACCTTCCCTAAAGCCGTACTGGAGGTAAGATATGATGTTGTTATCTTCCGTCCAGCACTGTAGGTGTTCTAATAGGATTCGGCCCACCACCTTTCCCAGTGAGTCAAGTAAATAAATAGGGCGGTAACACATTGGACTGTTACTGTTCCCCTTTTTGAAAATTGGAACCAAAATGGACTCTGACCAAGAGTCCAGGAGACTGACCTTGCAAGTAGCTTCTAGGACCCTGAATAATAAAGGTGCCCATAGGTCCATATTAAGTTTATATAGGTCCATGGGAACCCCCTCCGGGCCCGGGGCCTTCCCTCCTCTGCTAGCTTTCAAGGCTAGCTCAACTTCGGCCAAGGAAAAATCTAATGCCGGTGAGCTAGAGGGGTCACTTAGGTTTGCAGGTCCTTGCCGGGGACTCCCAGGAGTTTGTGTGGGAGGCTCAGTAAGGCTAAACATCTGGGAAAAATAAGCTATCCATTCCCTTTCAGTAATTGTGGCCTCTATGTTGCCGCTCTCTCTTGGGCCTGAAAGAAATGATGAATTGATAACCTCCCAGAATGCTGTGGTATCTTTAGTTTTACAGCTATTATGCAGGGCAACCGAGTGTTCCTCTTTTAATTCTTTCTTTCGCTGCCCGAGTGTTTTGTTATATGTTTTCCTTAGTTGGGTGACCTTGGTTCTGTCTCTTGGGGATTTTTTAGGGGCTGCTTTAAGGGCAGAGTAGGCTTTGGAACAAGATGAGTTAAACCAACTGGTCTTAGGTTTTCTTTTCCCTTTAGAAGTGATGGTTAGAGCCTCGTTAGCAGTTTTGGTTATTATTTTAAAGTTGTCTATAATCTCCTGGGGAGTCGAACATTCTGCCAGGCATACACTAAGTTCTGTCTTGGACCCTCTAATGATCTTTTCTGTTGTTATATCAGGGTCAATGCGGGTCCACTTTATTGCGTAGCCGTTTGGTCTGTTCATCGTGAGATTTTCGTCCTGGAATAATGTTTTTGGCTTTTTGTGTGCCCCTAACAGTTGCATGGTGACAGAAATAGGGAATTGATCACTAAATGCACAATCATGCGTGGTAAAATTAGTGATAAGATTGGAAGCACTAATTGCCATGAGGATGAAATCAATGCAGCTCGACGCTCCTCTGCCATCATACGTAGGGGTTAGGCTAATGGCAGGTGTTAGCAGCTCGTTAGCAAAAGCCAATTGGAGAAGTGACATTGTCTCGTTCATATACACCCTTTTTAGGGAGTGGGGAAAATGAGTAATGTTGTTGTCGTTGTAATCCAGAAAGCCACAAGTGATATTATTATTTCTCTCGCATAGTGCTAGATTAAAATCACCGCCCCATATAATGGTGGGATTTTTCCCTTGATTAATATTAATGTAATCTAGGAGAAAGTAGCGGATTTCCTTCAGTGTTTCCATCAGGTTAATTTCTTGGAAATTATTATAAAAATGTACTATCACTATGTGTGTTTGTTTATTTGTGGTTATTGTAATTATCTGGTAATTCTTCTAATTTTTTATAGAACCAGTTTCTACTTCTTGAATTAAGTTGGAAATGTAGACCGCTAGCCCACCTTTCGCTCGCCCTGAGGGTGAAGTGAGTGCTGGGGAAAAGAAGGTTTTATAGCCGCTTAGATGAATGAGGGATACTGCCCATGTCTCCTGTAAACAGAGGATGTCATAACACCGCACAAATGTTGTCCACCCTTCATGATTGATCTTAGACCGGAGACCGGCAATATTCCAGAATATTATACTAATTACTGACCCTCCCCGGGAGTCGGCCACTATCTGGTGAGATAGATTTAAGTCTCTATATTCTTTGAAAGGGGAATTATTAGTTGGAGAGTCCACCACTAATTCTAGGTGTTTTGTTTCGTATGATTTGGACTGATTTATCTTATGATCAAGATTGGAAATTAAAGACTCCTGTGCCTGTGGTATGGGTGGCAACACTGGGTAAGAGGGCAGAGAGAGAAGGTTTTCCAGGAACAGATTATCTTGGAGATGGTCAGGGACTGGTGGCCGTTGGTCTTCATTACTTGCTCCCACAGGATTGGTAAAAAGAGGATTTATTGAGGGTGTTAGTTGTCAGTCCACCTCCTCTATTAATGACAAAAGTTCGAATCTATTCTGCGTTAGGATAGAACCATTGGGTTTTATGATGGAATTAGACACCGGTCTATAGAAAAAGCCAAGTGGGACAGAGAGGATTGCTGTTGATGGAGTCAGAGATTCCTCCTTACCGGCTAGAAGGGAGCGAACAGTTCTTGGAGTTTTGAAATTTATAACAATGCAGTCCCCCTGAATACTTTCTTGGGAGGGTCCAACCCAACCTACTCTCCGTACCATAAGAATTTGGTTGGTTTTCTGGGGATGAAAATGCTTGTATTTTACCAACCAATCCACTACTTTGTTCCGGAGAGAAAGCCAGGATTCTGAGACTCCATGTTTTAAAGGTGGAACACCTGTTAATACCATGACATAGGGACATGATGCAGGTGGCAAGCTTAAACAATCTGAGTTTGGCTGGACCCTACTGTTGGAGGGGTTAAGTAACTCCTTTTTCTGTCTATGATTAGTGTGAATCTCTTCCCTTTCGGTAGCCTTCGATGTAGTTCCCCCAATGATGTCATTTTGATTCTCTTGTTGTGATACCATGTCAGGACCAGGCCCAACGGATATATTAGGTTGTGTAAGTGGGTGTCTTGAAGGTGGGCGGGGGATTATTTACCCTGGGGGTAGGATTAGTAACTTTTGGACGTGCTCTGGATAAGTCAATGCCCGCTTTCATTTGGGTCATCTTGTTCTCAAAGGAGGCAAATTTTTCTTCGAAAAGGGAAGAGAAAAAGGAGGCCATTTCCCCACATTTTAGTTCTAAAATGGTTTTTACGTGGACTTCCATCTGTTTCCCTAGATTTTGTAGGAATACCTCGGAATTGCCAAAAGGGGGACCTAGCTGAGTTACAGGGGAAAATTTACTTTCATCTGTTTGGGTTCCTAGAGTATGTGAACCTACCCCGACAGAAACCTTTGCCTCTTTGGTCAACTAGCCTCCCTTCTGCTTCGGACCCATAGCACGGTTTTGCTTTTGTTTAGTTTTTCCCCGAGTTTGGGGGCACCTACCTCTAGGAGTAGGGATGTCAGGCTGCCTTTCTCTTAGTTCAGGTGATTTTATTAGAGAAGGATCTGCAGGTGAGGGAGAGAAACTTAAGGAAGGCGTATTGTTCAATGAAAGTGAGCTAATAAGATCTTCCTCCCTAGCAAGTGTAAATTGTGAAGGGTCAATTGAGAGCCTACGCTCTGTTAACTGGATCTCCTAGTTGTTTAGGATTCAGCTCTTTGTAGATATGCATATAGAGTCCCCGCAGTGCTCTTACGTTTCTCCATCATTAGGGAGTCACGTTAGGAAACTGAGAGACAAGGTGTGCTTTGGGTCCTAGATTTCAGAGTAAGAGGGACGGGACTTTATAAAACAATGTAGAAATACACAACCATTAATATTGTCCAGTTCATGAATGTTTTTACCGTAGTAGGCGATAGGTCCAGCAATGTGGTGACACTAAGGGACTGGGCCCGGCCTGGCCTCTTCTGGCCCCTGATTGCCACAGGCGGCCCTGCCCTTGTCCCGGGCTTCTCACGGCGCTGCCCGCGCCCGTCCCGCGACGCGGGAGCCCTTGCTGCTACTTATGCGCCACCGGGCGCTGGATCAGCGTGTGCTGCGTCGTCTTCCGACCGCATGTCCGGCCAGGACCTGTAGTCCTTAGTTGCGGTGAGGTGATGGTGCTGGGGCGCTAGAGCGCCAAGGCAGGTGAGCAGTTGTGGCGGAAACAATTGTGCCCCAAAGAGCTAAGGACTCCCGCTGCACCGGAGCCCTCACTGTTACTTATGCGCCACCGGGCGCCGGATCAGCGTGTGCTGCGTCGTCTTCCGACCGCATGTCCCGCCGTGACCTGTAGTCCTTAGTTGCGGTGAGGTGATGGTGCTGGGGCGCTAGAGCGCCAAGGCAGGTGAGTAGTTGTGGCGGAAACATTGGTGCCCCAAACAGCTAAGGACTCCCTCTCCACCGGAGCCCTCGCTGGTACTTATGCGCCCCTGGGAGCTGGATCAGCGTGTGCGTCGTCGTCTTCCGACCGCATGTCCCGCCGGGACCTGTAGTCCTTAGTTGCGGTGAGGTGATGGTGCTGGGGCGCTAGAGCGCCAAGGCAGGTGAGCAGTTGTGGCGGAAACAATTGTGCCCCAAACAGCTAAGGACTCCTGCTCCACCGGAGCCCTCGCTGCTACTTAAGCACCACTGGGCGCTGGATCAACCTGTGCGTCGGCGTCTTCCGACCGCATGTCCTGCGGGGACCTGCAGTCCTTAGTTGCGGTGAGTTGATGGTGCTGGGGCGCTAGAGCGCCAAGGCAGGTGAGCAGTTGTGGCGGAAACAATTGTGCCCCAAACAGCTATGGACTGTGTGCACTTACTACATGGATTAGTAAGTAAACTATGTGAATGTGTGCATCACTGTCTCTGTTGTTGTATAACATGCTGCATCAGTTGGTCACTAACTAAATGAGTGTGTATATTAGTAATTGATTATTTGGGTAGGTATTTGTATGGGACACTGAGTTTGGGTATGTAGTTGGATGGGTGGTATGTAACTCTATGCATAGATGTGTGAATGGTTGATTGACTAGGTGCATAGATTTAAGAGTGCATGTGGAAACAGTTGTTTGGGTGACTGAGTGTACTTCTTTGTGTGTTGGTGACCGAATATATGTTCAACAAAGTAAGAAAATAAAAGCCACTGTATGTGAGACTTGATATATATAAATAAGTATATGTAAGAGTCAGTGATTGTGAGAGTAACTATATGAATGAGTGTATAATTGTAATGGTGATTTTTTAACATATTAACTATGAGTTACTATGTGTTTGAATACATGAGGTGTTATGTGTATAATTGTGTAAGTGAGTAAATCTAAGTGTGATATATTTTTTCATGATTGAGTAGGATGACTGCATAACCCAATAAGATGACTGCTGATGTGTCAATGTCTATATATGTGTATAAGTGCATTTCATAGTGTTCTATACATGTTTTACTGCATGCATAAGTGATTATGTTTTTGAATGGGTAGTTGTGTGTGTAAACTTAGGAATCAGTGAGTGGGTATGTAGTAACTGGTATTGGTGTGCCAATGGTTTAAACTATATGGTACTCTGTATTTTACAGTGAGTGATAAAAGGTTATACTAGTGTATGACAAGGTGTATCAGATTGTCACGAGGATGATGTCATCAGTGATGTCATTTGAGATGTCATCAGTGATGTCACTGACCATGCCACGTGTCTGCCACCATGACCATGTGCCTCCTCGATACAGGCCGATTGTGAACTTAGTGCAATGGCACCGCAGACTTATGTCTGTATCAACTACTGCCTTCGATCTACACTGCGGACAGCAGGGTTCACAACTTGAATTCAGCTTTGGATCTACACTACGCACAGAATTGAAGTTATACTTCATTTACGTAAGGCAGAGACAATTCTACTCTATGTCCTCAGACTTTGTCAAAATAAATGATAAAAATTCTTCGTCTTTATCTGTGGTGACTCCTGCCTTCGATCTACAGTGCGGTCAGTAGAGTTCACATCTTGATACCAGTAGCGCTTTAGCACTACTGACAACATTGAATTTGTTCTCGATTTATTTAAAGCAAAGACCATTGTACTATGACCTCAGATTTTCTTAAAGTATGAACAGTAGGAAATTCAGCCTTAATATATTTAATGCAGAGACAATTCTACTATATGTCTTCAGATTTTGTTTAAATAAGTAACAAAAAGCATTCCTCCATGTCTGTGTCAACTACTCCCTTCGATCTACACTGCGGACAGCAGGGTTCACAATTTCAATTCAGCTTTCCATCTACACTACGGATAGCATTCAAGTTAACCTTCATTTATGTAAGGCAGAGACAATTTTGTTAAATGATGTGACAAAAAACATTCCTCAATATCTGTACTGAGTACTGATTTCAAATGTACACTGCGATCAACAGAATTTACTACTTGATACGAGTTCATCAGTTCCATATGCAACAGTCATGGAGTACATTACAGATAATGCAGTGCAGCTTAAGATCTGCATTGCGAACAGCATGGTTCACAACTTCAATTCAGCTTTCCATCAACATTACGGACAGCATTCAAGTTATCCTTGAATTAGGTAAGGCAGAGAATATTTTAATAAAGGATGCCACAAAAAACATTCCTCAATGACTGAATGAGTTCTGTTTTCAAATGTACACTGCGATCAACAGAGTTTACGACTTAATACCAGTGGCGGATCAGCACTACAGACAACATAAAATTCAGTCTCGATTTATTTAAGGCAGAGACAATTGTACTGTGTCCTCAGATTTTGTTAAAGTATGTGACAAAAAAAGCATTTCTCGATGTCTGTGTCAACTAGTGCCTTCGATCTACACTGCGGACAGTAGGGTCCACAACTTGAAGTCCACTTTGCCATGTACACTATGGACAGTAGGGAATTCAAACTTGATTTATTTAATACAGAGAAAACTTTACTGCATGTGTTCTGATTTTTTTCAAATAAGTGACAAAAATCATTTGTCGATATCTCTGCTGACTACTGCCTTCGATCTACAGTGTGGACAGCAGGGTTCACATCTTGAATTCAGCTTTGAATGCATACTACAAACAGAATGAAATTTAGCCTTGAATTTTTTTTAAGGTAGAGATAATTGCATTTTATGTCCTCAGACGTTGTTAAAAGATACAGCAAAAAGAATTTCTTGATGTCAGTGATCACTACTGCCTTCGATGTACATTGTGAGGGCTCACGATTCAGGTAGAATGGCAATTGTACATGACGCATTCCAGTAGACAAGGGACATTATACCACTGCGACCCCCCAAACCACAAATCATCGCAGAGTGAGCACACGCTGAGTTCTTTCGGTACTACTAACTCACTGCACCACAAGTCATCTCCCCGTAGCCTTATTAAGACAGAATTCACTAGGCAAAAAACATTGCTCGCAGTGCAGCCTCCCTGCACTACGCATTATCACAGGCTACGTACAAGCTCAGCGCCAAAGATACTACTAACTCAGTGCACCATAAATCTACGCAAAGAAGAGTGAACAGTTTTATGTCACGGTGAGACACACTGTCCCTTTGAAATGGTCATGAAACATACATATTCTAATTATGTTATCTTCACATGTTCTATCGTCCATTTCACTCATGATTACAGATGATGCACTCCACCCTAACAACTTGAATTCAGCTTTACAACTACACTATAGGCAGTAGGGAATTCAGCCTTGATTTACTTATTGCAGAGACAGTAATACTGTATGTATTTAGATTTTGTTTAAATAAGTGAAAAAAACATTCTTCTATAACTGTGCTGACCAGTGGCCTCTATGTACACTACGGACAGTAGTATTCACAACTTGAATTCAGCTTTCTATCTACACTACAGACAGTAGGGAATTTAACCGTGATTTATTTAAGGCACAAACAAAAAATATTCCTATGGCACTGCTAGTATGCACAAGCACCTTTAATCCCTGCATCCTGTGAACTATGCTCACAAAGAATGTAGAACACTACACCTAAATATACCTCCACCATTGGCAATAAAAAGTACCTCTGGGCCATCACCTTCAACATCGCCACCAAACATACGTTCCCATTTTGAGAAAGTTAGAGTGCACTGCGTGAAATGCAATCGTTTAATTTGTCATGGGGAGCAATCACTAGACCTACTTTGCAGAACAATTGATAACCATTGATAATAGGTTTTTTTTCCCTCAAAGTTCATGCAGTCTAGTATACAACAGTCAATGCTTTGAGTACTGACCGCTAGAACCATACATCATCGCAGGGTGAGCACACACTGAGCACCAGATGTACCACTAACTCAGTGCACCATAAATTATCGGCATGTGGCCTTATTAAGGCAAAATTCAGTTGCCAAAAGACATTCTTACCAGTGCGTTGTGCTTGAACCACGCATCATCTCAGGCTCTAGATATACCGCCTCTTCCTCAGTGTACCACAACTCATGAACCCTTTAGGATAGAATCTTCTGTGTATTATTTCACATATAGTGCTCCTACCTATGAACAGCAGAAGTCATAAACCGTTTATGATTGAATATCTGTGTGTGATATCATGATTACTATTCTACTTGTTACCAAAAGCAACATAATAAAATGGAGTCCAGCACATGTGCCCGTACCCACTTCAACTATCTATTTGTGTCTGTGTACTTATTATGTTTCTAAAATGCTGCTCCTGCGCCCTACCACATTATATTGTGCTGTAAACAGAGTATGCAACCATCTTACCTCTGCCAAAAACAAAAACCTTGATTGTATAACTTTCTCTCGCTCATCCTACAAATACAAACGTACAAAGTGGACCATTACAATACTGCAAAGAAACTGTATAGTCAATTTATAAATGTGTACTGTTTAATTTTTCTTTGCATATTTATATAGCGCGAAGTAGACCTAAAACTATATCAACAATTTACATGAGCACCGTATTTACAGTACATTTTCAGACATGCATTGATTACGTCATTACTCTACAATAGCAGAATGTGGACGCGACTCCGAGCCTCAAACAATGATTTCCAGCACCAAGTACGACAGTATATCTTTATGACCAAATACGTATATATATTATCTGTCCTTCTTGTGCTAAAAACTGGAACCTAAAGCTTTCATAGCCCTGTATTACTACAGCTACAACACTCCACTGAATGTACAACAAACATTCATATTCGCAGAAATGCGTCATGTCCACCATCTTTTATGTGTGCAACTATGGATGAAAATAAGGTCAATGATACCCCGTACCTTCCATGTTAGCCATATTGTAGAACTTTACAGACCTAATGACACATTTGCGTGTAAGACCCGGGTGACAGCAGCACTACAACACAGGCACCCAAATCAGTAGATTTTTCATACAGCTCACGACGGAACCACGCACATACTTCCGGAGTCATCGTTCACAGCCTCGCGCAGCACCTGTATACGTCAGTCCAGCCAACTGCGCTTACGCTTCCAGGAAAACACAACAACGGTACGTACATGGCCCAGATTTCCATTGTAGTGATTTCTTACTTCCAGGTCTAGTTGTCAGAACGGCACACACACACTCCCTCATGGCTGATATACCCCCACACCACACCCATCCAGCACATACGTCACTACACACATGACCCTATCAATAAAAAAGACGGGGCGCACGTGCTCTATGCCATTTTAGAATAGTTCCCATCACAAGCGCTGTGATGGGCCGTCCTGGTGGTTCGAACACCTCATGTAGGCCCAAACCACCGAGTAGGGGGGCCCACCACTACGTGCATGGCCTCTTTGGTCACTGAGTTAGTGGTACCGCAAGAACTGAGCGGGTGAGGAACCTGCAATGAAGATAGGTGCAGGAGTATGTCCTTTCCCATAACGAGTATGTCGTTAGCCATAGCGATATCAAGACTTGGCACCCTATGTCAGACTTCTTGGTGGCAGAGAGGGACTGCATGATGTAGAAGGTGTCTTGTCCACGAACAGGTGAGCAATGAGACCTGGGTGCGCATCGGTGGGAGTTGATGGGTGCAGCAGAATGGATACAAACAGGCGACGCAGCGATTTAGGCGTACGCAGTCCTATATACCGTATTTTATTGCATTTATACATTTTTTTCCAATAGTAGGAACGTTTTTATAATAGGTCAAATGTCCGATGCTCGTGATGATCAAAACAACGTGTATCATGTCGCACCGCTTGCTTTCACAACCGAATAAAAACATTAATAATATAGTAATTTTTCAAAAATCGAAGCCTATTAAACAATTTGGAACTGTACAAATAGTTGTTTTTTAATGCGGGAGGGAACGTTTGTGAAAGGGCGATGTAATTCTACTCCACATTAAGATAGTAACAATTCCCAATCATAACATCTTTCTTTTACTATCTTTTAGATGTAGAGATTCAGGGTGCATTATGTCTCGGCACGTGGTGAAAAACACACTAGTGACAGAAAGGTGAGCTGAGAATATTCTTTTCAGTCACTCTCTCACTTCCTCTCTCCTTTGATAACGAAATGACGCACAGTATTAACTTCCTTTTTATCTTACAGATTGTGTTTCACAAATTGGCGTCCCCCCAAACTCCTCCAAAGCTCAACGTTCGAGGATTCTGCGATGATGCGTGGCCAACGTAACAACATCTGAGAAGGCTGCTTCGACACGTGGTGCACCCTCTTTGAATCACGCCAATGGCACAAGGTGAGCAAAGAAGCTTCTTTCCGAAACAACAAGTCATCTGTGGACAGAGAGAGTGGATAGTGTGCAGCAGCTTCACTGCGTAGGAATGTACAATTACCTCCGGGCAGTGAGAATAGATAGGTTACAACAGTCTGAGGGGCAGATTTACAAGCCCCATGCACCACTTTTGTGCCACTTTTAACATGGGAAAAGTGGCGCAAGGAGCTTGTAAATCTGACCCTGAGTGCACAAGAAAAAGCACTCACCTCCGATCTCCGGGAGTCAATGGGGTGCAACAGTCTGGGTATGCAGTATTGAGAGCTCACCAATATGCAATGGGAGTGCATGGGATATAGTACTTTGGAAGAAAAATAGCACACGGACACCTTCTTACAGTGGAAGTTGATGAAATACAGTATCCTGTCTTTACAAAGACATAAAGTAAAAATATACTTGTGCAGTTGTATATACTCTGCTCTCACAGATTTAATGCAATTTTTTGCTGTCCACTCAGCCGATAAAAAAAATCAAGGCTGAATGTAATACAGTCTGCAGTGTACAACCAAAGCTGAGTTCAAGTTGTGAACTCTGTTCGCCACAGTGTTTACAGAAGGTAAGCACAGCGGCCTAGATATACAATGTCTCCGATTAAATGTGTTAGAAATAAAAGGGCTCATTTACAATGCCACTTTTGCATCACTTTTAACATGGGAAAAGTAACGCAAAAGTGGTGCAAGGGGCTTCTAAATAAGCACCAAAGAATATTGTCCTGCAAAATGACTTGATCTCTCACCTAATTCTATCTCATCTATCATTTTAAAGACCTCTTGGTCCATACTGTAAATCTGACGCAGTAGGCACTTCCGTACAGACACCTCTTGAACGCGGGCCTATAAGAGAGGTGGAATGTATAAGGCACACTGCAGATGTGTAAATTAACAAATATTGCCAAGTATAACCTTAACTTGAAATCTTTGACCTCCTTCAGTCACATCGACCTAATATTAAACACTTATTTTCATTTTTGTTTTGCAGATTACCTACCCTAATTCTATTGGAGTCCATATCACATTTCATTGTTATATTGTTTTGTTAAAGTTATGTTTCTAGTTATTTATTATATTGTTATCTTAAAGTTACGTTTCTAGTTATTTATTGTTATTTTAATAAAAGTTAATTTAAAAAAGTATATACGTCTACTTTTTCTGACATTTCACTATTATTTAGTGTGATAATAATATAGTTAGAAAACATTTAAAAATAGAAATGATATTTATAACTAGAAGTATAATACTGAGGCTTACTCTTCACTAGCTCTTTACCAGAGTCTGAAGCTAAGACTAACGGTTCATATAGAAAACTTTTAAAACTCCAGCACAGTAACTGTTTAGATTAGCAACATTGTGTGGTGAACTTCTAACCTCTGTGCTCACTTAAGTGGTCCATGAACTGTTACTATGGTAACAGGCAGTAAGCAGTTTGAGGGTAGGTTTGAAAGGTACTGACTGTACAGAAACCATTATATTTACCCAGGATCCTCTACATGACAGAAAAGAAAGCAAAGTAAGACAGAACAATGTGTAGCAGATTTACAAACCCCTTGTGCCACTTTCGCGCCACTTTTCCCATCTTAAAAGTGATGCAATGGTAACACAATAAACTTGTAAATCTGCCCCTATGCACATTACGAGCAAAAGAAGTACACAACTCTTTCAATTCTTTATCGATCACAATTAAACAGTGTTGCTTCACGATTCACAATGCACTTCAATAAATACTTTTTGCCTATTTAAATGGGAGATGGGATTTGTCGACATTACAACACTTAGGGGCTTATTTACAAAGACGGTGTTAAAATTGTCGCCGCTTTAACGGCAGCAAACTACAACAAAAATGGAAAAAATGGACTTTAAAATCCTTTGTTATCTTACCGGAAGATTTTTTCAACATTGCTGTTTGCTATACAAGAGTGAGAGCCACCCCCTGGGGTTATAAAATAAATGTTCGAGAACATGTTACAAAAAAATATCGTTTGGTTTAAAAAAATTGATGAACTTTTAACCTCCCCTGTTGTAGAATGTTTTAGAAAGTGTGTTGATAGAATATGTTGCATTTCTGACTTCTATGTGTACTTGAATATTAATAAAATTGTTTATATGGAAAATTTGAAAGGCAGTAACAGAGAGAAGTTTTGAAAGCTAAAAAAAATCAAGGAACTATTCTAATTTGAAAACTAATTATTTCTTTATATCAGCTCCTATGTTGAAAGGTTGGGGGTGATTCGTCAATGGGGGGCCGAAATAAAAGGGGGGTCCCAAAACATGATTTCTCAATGTTAATTTCCATAGGAAATTTTAGACAAGGCTAGAGGACGAACAAGTGAACGGAATTACCCCAAATTTGGCAGGGCGAAGGGTCTTGGCGTAGAAAGCACGCTTTTGTTTATTTGGTTTAGTAGTTTTGAGAAATATCAAAATTTACAGATATCGATATTTGGAAATTCTGCCATCTGATTGGGTGAGGTGTTGCGAGCAGGAGCTTGCTGTTTATTGGCTGTGATGCAAACAGGAAGTGTTGGCCACCATTTTGTGATTCCGCTGGCGAGTAAGGGGAAAAAATGGCAAAAAAAGTAGGAAAGGAGGGTAGGAGCACTGTAAGCTTTGCGGGGGAGTGTGAAGCGAAGTAGTCCCTGTTACCAGTCTGAAAGTGCGGTGTTGCTCAGAGTGACATGGTGCTGAGATGAGATGCTGCTACACTCGGGTACGAAACCGAGAGCCTAAACCGTGAGCTCATTGCTGTAAGGTGATGTGGTCTGGTTTTTGTAGCATAAGTGTGCAAGTAGTATTAGTAGGTGTTTATCCCACACAGGGAGTGGGAAGCGAACTACTGACCGCTACTGTGTGTTGATAGTATACCGGAAGCAAAGTAGTTATGTCTACCGGTCTGAAGACTTGGGGATGAAACTGAGGTTATTGTTGTAAAAGGATGGGCTCTGGGCGCTGCAGTATACTTGTGCAAGTAGTGTTAGTAGGCGTTTATACCATACAGGGAGCGGGAAGCGAACTACTGACTGGTACCGTGTGATTATACTATACCAGAAGTGGGAAGCGAAGTACTCATGCCTACCGGTGTGAAGACTCGGGGATCAAACCGAGCTGATTGCTGTAAAGTGATGGGCTCTGGGCACTGTAGGATACTAGCCGCTGTAGTATAAGTGTGCAAGTAGTAATATTATGCGTTTATAGTATATAGGGAGTGGAAAGCGAACTTCTCACCCGTACTGGTGTGAAGACTCGGGGATTAAACTGTGAGCCTAAATTGTGAGCTCATTGCTGTAAAGTGAAGTGCACTGGGCGCTGTAGCATACCTGTGGAAGTAGTGTTAGTTTGTGTTTATACAATATAGGGAGTGGGAAGCGAAATATTTGCCCCTACCGGTCACAAGATTTGTCGATGAAACCATGAGCTCATTGCTGTAAAGTCATGTGCTCTGTGCAGTATTCCAATGTAAGTTATAGTAGAATGTTAGTATTTAATTCTACTAGAATCTAAGTAAGTAATGGTATAATGTAGGGCTGTCATGTGGGGAACCTTGCGGAGTTTGTACACGGTGCTGGAGAAGACGGTTGCCTTGCTGCCTGTGCCTATTGGTGACTGTTTCAGGTGTCTTTTTTTCTGTAATAAATCAATTTATTGAATCCACTGCTCTCTGCCTCTTCACTACATAAATTTGGCGACGAGCGGGAGAAGGTAAAAAGAAAGCACCACTCACCAATATTTCAAATTGTTTGCGTTGTGCTGAAGACCCGTTTTCTTCGTGTAGCTGTTCTACTCATGCCAGGGTCGTCGGCTAATTGAACTTCTGGTAGGATTTATATTTTTAGATTTTGCGCTTCCTCTGCTTCTATGCTAACAAATGCATCATGGTCCTAGGGAGGGCAACATGTCAGGCGCAGCTCATACAATGTCCCGGGGTGTGCATTCGCAGGACATTTGTGTTTGCTATTAGAGGGCTGGTGCATGGCTTCCACCCTGTGATAGCAAATACTTGTTTGACTACTTGAAGCGAGAGGAGGAAAACCTCGTATCGCTTTAATAGAGGGGATGCTGATGGTAAAAATGGATAGAAAAAAAGAAACAAAAAAAACGGGGTCTCACCCGTTTTTTTAAATGAGGCCCCTGGTGGGTAATGTTCAGTGGCCAATTCAATTATTATATTACGGGGTCTCTGTAGGACTGGGGATCTTAATGTCACATGTAAATTAGGTGTGGATGGGCACAGAGACGTTTTGCAGCCTAGGGGAACGCCACCTTCCTGGGTATTGTTTACTAATTGTTCAGGGGGTTCGAGGCCTACTGAAGTCCGGGGATCGCCACACTCAGGGGCTTTTATTTAAATATGCAGGGTGGGGCTCGGCAGTCCCTGAAGCCTCAGTGGTCCTAGGCAGTGCCTTATTTGTTCGGTAATCACAAGGGCAGTACTTATGGTGTTATAAAGTGATACACCCATAGAACTCTTTCAGTTGTAGAATTACCCAGGTTTTATTTGTCTAATAGTCAGTTAGATTATGTTTGGTAGGTGCACTGTAATAGTAGAAACGTTTGCGCTTAAAATGTCGTATAAGCAGATGATTTTCACAATAAATAACAGAGAAGTGTTGTCAGAAAAAGAAGACCTATACACTCAGTTATTTATTTGAAAAAAAGTAACCCTTAATAAAACACAAATAAATAGAAACGTAAGTTTAATAAAACAAACAGTATAATATAAAAAAACGTGGGTTGGACTCCAGTGGAAGCAGAGTAGGAAACCTGCAAGACAAAAATTAAACATAAGTATGTGTGCTTTGTGGAAGAGGTAAAGAAAGGTAGTCTGAATGAAAGGACGATAGTGAGAATGGCAGGGAGGGGGAGTGGGCGTAAGGGAGAAGGGGAGGAGAGTCAAAAGAAGAGAGGGAGGAGGAGACAGAGCGTCGGCCTGCTGCACCCAGTCCTTAGTGTTTACCCTCCCATCACCCGTTTGTCTAGGACGCTGGGGTCCACGAGAAAGAGTGTGGTTGAGCAAGTCCTCAAAATGAAACACATGAGGCCAGAGATTAGGGGCCATATTATCAATGAACAGCGATAACTGCTAAAGCAGCCATAATGTTATCGTCGTTCTTTGATAATATAGTCCTATATTATTAGGTACGGGAAAATCAATTGCATGCACCTGTGCATCCAGGGTTCCGCACCTCAGCCCCTTCCCCCGCATTGTGCTCAGTTGTAGGTCTTGCACACTGAGGCTTCAATGCTCACCTGCCACTACAGGTGTGTCCCACAACATTTTGGTGCAAGCTCTGAGTCCGGGGTACGTTTGTACGGTATACCAGGTCTCTGGTCGTGGACGGTGTCTTGATATCACGATGGAAGGTGTCAGAATGCCCAGAACATCATTGCGAGGTCAGCTCCCGCTTCGCCCTTCTTGAGGCAATCAATTGAATGTCTGAAAAGGGAAGAATAATTTAATGGTGGAAATGTCTGGAGGTAAATGAAGGTTTATTTTCAAGCTTGATAGAAAACAGGAGTTGAGTGAATCCTTTTTTTTAAGTACAATCTACCAACTGTTAGTGGTAATTGTGGTACAAAGAGGAGTTGGAGTGCTTGCGAATTCACAAGGTTAAATAATAATACGTTATATGATGGTTTATATAGAAAGGAACAGAGCGCATGCTAGAAGCATAATGTGTGTGTGTAATGCAGTGGTGGAAGCCTGTGTGCATGTACACTTAGTAACGAGCTTCTACAGTGCCGTAAAAGCCAACAACACGTGTCTGTAGGGCAGCACAGCCCGGTGGCTCAGGCCTACAGTATCGTACAGCAGGTCCCTAAAATGAGACAGATGTGACTGAATGAGGTCAGAGATGACATCATTACGCGCAGCAACACCGCTTTTTCGCACGTGCGCACTCAGGGTGATGCACCCCACCCCTCCCGCAGCATCTCGCTCAACAGGTGTCTGTAGGGCAGCGCTGCCCCCTGGCTCAGGCCTACATTATGGTACAGCAGGTCCTTAAAATAAGACAGAGATGTGACTGAATGAGGTCAGAGATCACATCATTACACATGGCAACATCGCATATTTGCACATGTGCACTCAGGCTGATGTATCCCACCCCTCCCGCAGCACCGCACTCAAGAGGTGTCTGTAGGGCAGCGCTGCCCGCTGGCTCAGGTCTACAGTACGGTCCAGCAGGTCTTTAAAATGAAACAGAGATGTGATGCACCCCACCTGTCCCGCCACACCACCCTCAATTGGAGGCCCTGTGCACCCAGGCTGCGCTGCTTACCTGCTGTCATTGTTGTGTGAGCAAACACTACAGGCAGCAGTGCTCACAATTCAGGTGGAGTGATGATTGCAGGGTGATGTATAACTCATGGATCCCTTTCGTAGATGACGGGCAGTAGGGCTCACAATTTAGAGCCCGTGTTGATTGCCAGGATGGTGTACACCTCATCGATCCCTTTTTTTTAATTGCGCATTGTGATATGTGCGGTGGATGCGGCCATATCACCTGAGGCAGTGTGGAAGAAGAGGGACGTGCGTTGTCGTGGTCATTCTATTTATACGTATGCACAGTGGGCTGGGCGTAGGTGTGTGAATAATTATTCCGGGGACCTGGGTGTTGTTCAGTTCCTGTCTGGCCAGGAAGTGTACTCATGTGTTTCTTTTGTAGTTTTGACCTCGCAGAGTGTGCAATTTACATTAGTGTAGCATGTGCCAGGAGAGCGGAAACTATCGCTAATGAGATGGTGTTTGAAAAGATTGAATGGGGAACATTAAATGTCATTGTCAAGGTTGTGGATATGCGCAGACACGCATGTCAATGGTGTGCGGTATTATTGAAAGTGTTTCTATCGCAAAGCGTACACATGTGAATGTGGTCGGATTGAGGGAGGATCAGCAGTGAGGCTACGTCCTACACAGTGATAACACTCATAACAGTCAAGGAATACATGTCAAATGTGAATTTGAAAGTCTCACATGTAACACATTAGTATATTGGTAAAGCCTGACAACAGAGCGTACAGCAAAAGAAATCTGCACATTGCTGTTTACTGTTTGTCACATGTGATTGAGGATGTGCACACTGCCTGTGGCTCCTGATATTTCTTAGTGCCACGAATACCCAGGCCAAAAGGGAGAACAATAATGTGCAAACACACACCAAGGGCATGGTGTAACACCTATTTGTTTTTTAATGGAACGTTTGAGATGCATGTCAATCACACGTGGAAGGCTAATCTACAGACCATAAATATTGATCAAGGTGATCGTTGCATGTTGTGTGTAGTATAAGATATTGTGTACACTGCAAAAAAACTTTTCAAAAAAGCTCTCTAAGCAGAAGAGGTGTCTCTCATTAAACGCTGTAGAGACAATGAGCTTTTTTTTAAGGTCTCATGGCAATCGCGCACTGAGCGCGCAAGGATGCCACACCGATGCGATTTTGACAAAATATATTTATCATAAGGTAAGTTTATGACACCTAGAAATATATAAATGTTTGAAATATTTTAGATTATCGCTTGCTCTCATATACTGTTTAAAGTTATTTAGATATACTTTTAAGAGAAAAAAACTAAAAACGAGGGAATAGAGTACCCGGCGCGGCACTATACGTGTGATGTAACACAGGGCCTGGCAGTGTGTACTTGTCACATACGCAACGCGCAGCGGGTGTGATCCCATACGTACATGAGGTAACACGTGTCTTGGTACTGTGTACCCGTCGGATACCAAAGTAGCAGCTGGCGGGACTTCATGCGTATATGATGTTATGCGGGATGCGGTGCCACGAAGTAAACAAATAGTGATATTTGATTCATTGGATACGAAATGTGCATCATTTACGAGTTTAGCAATATGGCTGATAGGATTTGCGTGGTGATGGAGCGTAGTATGCTACCGGTATAGGTGTGCAGTTTTCTCCGAAAAGCAAAAAATAATATACACATTTTTGGGGGAAGATATAAAACATTACATAATTTTTAAAGTAAAAAAAAGAAGTATAATAGAGTTGCAAAATATAAAAAAAAGAATTTGCAAAAAATATAGGTTTTAGAAATATTAAAATATGACATTAACATTTTTAAAAAAAACTAAGAAATTCACGGAAAAAACCATAGGTTTCAGGGTCGTTCTAGTTAGTTGAACATTTGACTCATATAAAACCAGAGAAATTTGCCTGTTATAGTTATTTGAGCTAACTATAACTTCCGCGCCCGCAATGTACTGCTGATGATGTCACATAGTACATCACTCATGACATGGTCAGTGACATCACTGATGACATCTCAAATGACATCACTGATGACATCACTCATGACATTATGCATGTGACAATCTGATACACTTATTGATGCTCTAATGTAAACTTTGATACGCCCATTCTAAAATGCTGACTACTATTTTTGAAACCATATACAGAAGAATGCCATTTACTACATAGCACTCACTATTTCCTAGGTCTACACACACATCCAGTCACTTATACTTGTAGTTACTCATCAATACAGGACTATAATATGCACTCATACATCTATACATACACTCACACTCTGCCACTCATCCATAGAGTTACTCACACACCTAGTCAGTCATGCAAAGATTCAATCACATACCCATTTAGTCATGTATACAGTTGTACACACCAACTTTGTTATTTTTAGACATACCACATCACTTATTTATACAGATACTAACACATATTTACTGTCTTATACAATCACTGATAGAAGCAGAAACGTATTTATACACCCACTCTTAAAATAACTTACTCTCATGTATAATCATTGATATACTCCAACTCTCACATCTACTGTTATGTTATGTTAATTTCGATTTATATAGCGCCAAATCACCGACAGGTCTCTTAGCGCTTGCTTTGGGAACCCGTCCAGGCTTTCCCTGCAAGATTACCCCTACTGGGCATCCCCAAGGTGAAGACCAGGCATCCCGCTGCGGGGGGGGCCGTAGTGGAGATTAAGCAAGCTATTGCCCAGAGCTGCAGAGTGTGAACCCATGATTCGAGTAGGCACCGAGGCGAGAATTATCGAGTCCGTGGACATTTGGGCTCAAGACCCTGCCGCGTCGGGAATTGAACCCTGGTCCCGGGTCTGACCTCTGCATCAGGGTCTGCCTCCTCTAACCAGTGAGCCACACTTCTCCACCTGCCTTAAAACATATATAGTTAGTCACTTATACATGTAGTTACTCATCAGTACAGGACTATAATATGCACTCATACATCTATATATACAGTCACACTCTGCCACTCATCCATAGAGTTACTCACACACCTAGTCAGTCATGCAACGATTCAATCACATACCTATTTAGTCATGTATACACATCAACTTCATTATTTTTAGACATTCCACATCACTTATTTATACAGATACTAACACATTTTTACTGTCTTATACAATCATTGATAGAAGCAGAAACTTATTTATACACCCACTCTTAAAATAACTTACTCTCATGTATAGTCATTCATATACTCCAACTCTCACATCTACTTCCTTAAAACATATATAGTTAGTCACAGATAAACCACTGAGACATTTATTCACTCACTAACACACCCATAGACACAGTAACTCACCCATACAGCCCTTTGCAAATGCACTTTGTAATCCATACAACCAGTGAATCACCCACTCGGACATCTATGCACAGACACTCCCCCCCACGTACCCACCCACACAGACTCTAAGGGACCCATAGAGATACTCAGACTATAAATGAATAACCTAGATAGACACTCATGTAGCTATTCAGCAATCCATGCAGCTGCTTACACACAAACAGAGAGACTAATACAGACTTTTACACAGTTTAGTCACTAACCCATGCATTCAGTAAGACATGTTCAATCACTTATTTAATCAGTCAGTCACGCACCTATGAAATAATTCCTCTAGGCACTTGTAAATGCTTTCATTCTTCAATACACCTTGGCATGTATATATAAAACATATTTAACCTTTACAGAAACACACATTCACTGGATTATGTCATAAGTGATGTCATGAGTGATGTCATTTGAGATGTCATCAGTGATGCCACTGACCATGTTATGAGTGATGTAATATGTGACATCATCAGCAGTGCATTGCGGCCGCCCAAGTTATAGTTAGCTCATATATAACAAGCAAATTTCTCTGGTTTTATATGAGTCAAATGTTCAACTAACTATAACGTCCCTGAAACCTATGTTTTTTTAAGTGAATTTCTAAGGTTTTATAAATGCTTATTCCTAACTATAACGTGCCTAAACCCTATGGTTCTTTCAGTGAAAAAAATATATATATTTATAGATATATATATGTATATGTACATGTTTCTATATATGTACATATACTAATAATGTTAGAAACATATATACATTTAAACAAGTAAACAAATGAATCAATATTTTCTAAATATATCAGTAGACCATACCAGGGAGTGAGTTTGCACTTGTCCCTTTGAAGAATAAAAAGAAAAGAATTGGGAAAGATCCTGGACAGGAAGGATTAAGGGATAAAAATAAGGAAAAAAAGCTGTTTGTTTATTTTATCTGCACATTAGGTTTAAGACATGCAAATATTTGAGGCATTATTGGAACTGCAATAAGTTATGCAGTAAAAAAAACGTGAATATGAATAAATATTAATAAATGTGAATATGGGAAATATTCATTGTTTATAAAATACAGTCATGGTTAAATGTAAAATCATTGTGATATAATCACAGGCAAATTTAGATGCATATTACACATGTAGTAGAATAGTCTTTTGACCATGTCTATGAACCACGTGTGGAGCACTTGTCACTTTAAAAGAAATGATCACCATTGGTAGCATTGTCATGTGACCAAGGCCTGAAACAGCAGAAACGCGTCATGACAGATGTAACTCAATAAATTGAAGTTAATACCTGCACTTATATGCGGTCTACACTCGTTCGTCTGGGAAAAGGATTACAACAAGATTTGTGGATATCGAAGGCCGGATTGACTTCCTCCTTTGTATGCTGAACCCCTCCCCACGAGTTGGCTCTGTGAACTGCAAGTCTTCATTTTCCGGCAAATGCGGTGTGCGCCGTCTGCGTATGTGGCTGCTACCACTGTAGTGAACCAGAAGAGAAAACTGAACTCCGGACAAACTGAATCACACAGAAGACCTCTGAAGGCATGGACTACTGCGTACCACTGTGATTTGGCAATGCATCAGCAAGACCTTTGTTAACTGACAGTGTTGGTTGACCGGAGATCGCGGGTGGCGCACTGAGCCCACATATTCCACAGAATCAAGGTAGGTGAACGAAGGTGCTACAGTTATCAAGCGGGGAGGTGTTGTCACTGAGAGTAACGCAAATTTTTATTTTTTATCCGCAGTCTCTGTGGAGTAAAATATAACAATTAATTTTGAATTACTGTGTCTGCCAACATGCTGCATGATTGGGAGGCAGCTGCAGACGAAATGTTCTCAGATTCCCCGACGGGACTAATTACCAGAGCAGAGAAGCAGTAGGAGGAGTTGGTGGAGGCGTTAGAAACGTCAAGGAACCTTTTCAGAAACTAGAAAAAGCCATGAAGCAGGAACAATCAAAGTGGTGGGAGTATAAAATTTCTCCAAAGATACCTTGATGTTGGGGGAATCCCTAGGGGGATAAGAATATTGATAGGCCTCAGTTATGATACACTTAAGTCGCAAATGATGGCGGAATGGGCCGAATGTAATTTGGAGTCATCACGAAAAACTGGTACAAATACTGGTGAAGTATACTGATAGCGATAAACATGAATTACAAATAAAGATGGAAGCCCTGAATGAGTAGATATTGACACCAAGTAATACTCAGCAATCACAAAAATCGCAAGAAGAGATGATGATGAGACTTTGGAAAAAAGAGGACAAGATTAAGTCTAGGAAATTCTATAAATTTAAAAGATATAGGAGATTACGAAAACGGTTGGGTCTTAATGTTTTTAAGAAAATATGCCTCACTAAGAAATGATAGGACAAGTAAACAAACACAAATGTCATATCAGAAGGATCACAATAAAAGCCTTGCCAATGTTACATCGGCTTTTGATTTGGCGCTGGAAATCGAATCGGAAAATGAATCAAATATGGCAATGTCTGGTAATAATTTAATAAATTATTTGGCATTAGGTGAAAAACTGGATTTTTAAAGACAAAGCAGGAGAGACACAGCAGGCCCGCAAAAAGTGGAACAACAAATGAAGATGGGAAAGAAGGAAAGCCTGCCTAAAGCATAGAAAGCAAGAAGCCAACTCGATGGTAGGGTTGTAGGAAACTAAGGGAGTGGAAGATCAAAAACACACCAGTATAAACCAAAACATTAATACTATAATCAATTTAGCGCAAGTGGATCTAAATGCAGCAGAACATCAATTACTCGCACTAGGCTTGTCCTATTGTCCAGAAAGAAACTTCATCTATTCGCAAACACGAACGGACGTTTATAAATTCCTAAGAAAATTGAAGTTGAAGAAATACCATATACTTCAAGAAACCACGAATAATATGAATATTGGTGGAATAAAAGCAACATCACAAGATACAACAAATTTAACAGAAGGAGATTTAGTCCTGCTTTGTGATCTCCAAAGTTTACATCAGGAAAACATTATTTCACAAAGAGGAGAAGACATCAGTGATCAACAAAAAAGGACTGACATTCCTGACCCAACAACATATGAAGTATTTGCCAAACCCAATACCTCCTTCAACCCCAAATCTAAATTTTTACCATTATAATGCCTTGGGACTCCTTGGATATTTTTATTGAGCAGGTGGTTGCGCAAATCAAAAAATTGAACATCAATTTACATAATAGAAACAAATTAACCAATCATGAAAGAAAGTTCTATCAATTAATTGAGAAGCTTCAAAAAGAAAAACAAGTGGTCATCAGAAATTCTGATAAAGGAGGTAACATCGTCCTGTGGCCACTCAATGACTAATTGGAAGAAGCATTTTTACAGCTTAATGACGTTGAATGCTATAAAAAAAGTTCACTTTAAAAAATGAAAAGTATAAAAGACGATTTTTATGCATGGAAAATCATGGGACTTTTATGTATGGGGGAATATACATTTTGAAAAAAGAACATCCAACTATGCCGATAATGTATTTTATTCACAATGTCCACAAGAACATACAAAAGCCATCAGGTGGGCCAATCATAGCGGCATGTGATGGGCCCCTGGAAAACATGCCTAGATACATAGACTTTTCCTGCAACATCATGTTAAAAGTCTTCAATCTTATGTAAGAGATACAAGTGACTTTTTGAGAAAAATTCAAAACATACAATGGTATATGCTTATAGCTCTCGGTGTCACATCACTCTATACAACCATCAGGCACCAGGACTGCATTAGAGCAGTCTTGCACTTTCTTAATAATCGTCCTTTAAAATATGCACAGCATAGCCGGATGTTGATCAATATGCTTCAGTTCTGCCTTGAAAACAATGTATTTATGTTTATAAATCAGATATACCAACAGGTCCGAGGTGTGGCAATGGGGACCAGCTTCTCTCCCACCTATGCTTGTTTGCATATGGGGTGGTGGGAGCAGCTGGTCCTCAAACAGAAATATGGCCACATACTCAGAGACAAATTATCAACCTGGATAAGGTTTATCTATGATTTATTTATAATTTGGAATGGGACAGAACAATGTGCAATGGATTTTATTTCAAAAATCAATGTAAATAATAAGAATTTGAATTTTACTGCCACTATCAGCTCAGATAATGTAACTTTTTTTGATGTACAAGTAGTATTTATAGTGAACAATCAAATTAAAACATCTTTGCATCATAAACAGACTGCAGGAAACACGGTTTTACATGCTAACAAGCTCACATCCTGCACACCTTATACAAAGTATCACTTATGGGGAAATGAAAAGGATTAGAAGAATATGTAGCGATGATGATGATCTGCACAGGAAATAGCAGGAAAGCAAGGAGAGATTTATTGCAAGGGGCTATAAAACAGATATCATAGAAGCCGCTATAAGGAAATCCAGACTGCCGTCCAGATCTGATCTTCTGACACGTAGCATCAACAAAAAAGTCAAGGATGGGATGATGCAGAGTACCCTAAAGAATGAGCCTACAAGATTGATCCTAACTTATACAGAGCAAGAAAAACAACATTGGGGTATATTCAAATGGAATTGGCCTATAGTGTTAGACGATCCGGTAATAGGCCATCTGCTACCTAAGACAACTTCCATCTCCTATAGAAAACCAGCTTCCAGGGGGAACGCCCTAGTAAATAGCAGTCCAGAAGATATACCAACTAGCTCTTGGCTTACTGAACAAAAAGGCTTTTTTAAGGGTGCGGCCTGCAAAGCCTACAAGTATGGATTTAATAAAACCACGAAACAGACGGTTTCAGCAGTGAAATGGAGGTAATAAGCAAACATCTCACGTGTAAAACAGATCATGTTGTCTATGTGCTGGAGTGTAGCTGTGGCCTCCAGTACATAGGCGATACAGAAAAGGGGGTGGTGATGAACAGAGTGTCTGAATTAAGCAGACCACTCTTACCCAGTCCAAAGATCAGGGCTTGATCCATCACCGTTATTTATCTCACTGCCCCATCCCAGCTCAGAACCTGGCTATATGCAAATTAGTCTGTCCCTGGCCCAGTGCATCATGGGAACAGGGCAGACCAAACTACCAAGCCAATTCTTCACCAGAAAGGAGACAAGCTACCGGGGACCGGTTTCTGGCATTTGCATACAGCCAGGTTCTGAAACTGGGATGGTGCAATGAGCTAAAAAACGGTGTTGGATCTAGCCCTGATCTCTTGACTGGGTGAGAGTACTCTGCTTAATTCAGAGACTCTGTCCATCACCACCCCTTGTTGTAAATAATTTTGTCCACCCTAAGCGTGGAAGGGTATACTCAGATGTGAGTCCCTTGCTCATTGCACCATCAGGATTCAAGCAAGCCGGGCCGAAGACGCCTGAAATGGCAGAAACCGGTCCCCGGAAGCTTGTTTCCTTCCCAGTGTAAGAATTGGCTTTTGTAGTCTGGTCTGCCCTGTTCCCATGATGCACTGGGCCAGGGACAGACTAATTTGCATACAGCCAGGTTCTGAAACTGGGATGGTGCAATGAGCTAAAAAACGGTGTTGGATCTAGCCCTGATCTCTTGACTGGGTGAGAGTACTCTGCTTAATTCAGAGACTCTGTCCATCACCACCCATTGTTGTAAATAATCCAGTACATAGGCAGCACGAAATTACAGGCGCACAAAATTATTTTGTAACACACCAGGGCCATAGTCAATAGAAATCCCAGTTACCCAGTGGCTAGGCATTTTAGAGATGTTCATGATAGTGATCTCAAGCTCTTAAAATATTTTTTTATTGATACTGTCCTTGCCCAAAAAAAAGTGTAGGAAACCGGGAGGAGAGGTTGAGAAGGTTGGAGACAAGGTACATCTTGGAGTTAGACACTAAAATACCAAAAGGTCTGAATACAAGTGAGGACCTGTATACATGTTTGTGAATAGGTTCATTTAAGATCAAGGGGGGTATGATGATTAAGGGGAGACTGCCCTAATGTGGAAAAAGATTTTGAAAGAAAGAATGTGCGTATTCAAATAACTTAGCAGGTTTTAGGAGGCTTATTAATGTGCTATTTATATGATGAGTTTTATAGCAACTTTTATACCAACTAGATGGAAAATTTATATTCAGTGTTACCTTCCATGAATAAGCACTTATGGAATTTTAGAGTCTTACTAATGTGCTGTTTATATTATGACTTTATAGTATCTTTTATAACAACTAAATGAAAGGTTTATGGAATTGGCTTTATCTCCCAATAATAAGCACTTTGACTGCTGGTGAAACCTGAATTTGAATTTACTTTATGCACTTTAAACTGCTCAGCAAATGAATCGATGAGGTATTGAATCGTATACATCAGTTTGATTGTAATGTGTAAATATATAATTAGCAACTGCAACACTTTTAGGCAATTTGCACTAAATAAGCACTTTAGTTATTTTGCACTTTGACCATGGCTCTGACTGAGTTTTCATATGAATTTTATATATTTCTTTATGTTAAGGCACATACACACTTTAGAATTTTTTTGCACATAATCAATATCGGGATATGGTATTATATAGATAGGATTGACAAAGAATGCAAATTGTAATATTTGTATTAGACTATTTATGAGAGATGTCTGTGATCAGCAGAAAGTAGGAATTAAACATACAGATGTCCAATCCACAAAGGGAGAAGATTAAAAGTATTTACACATGTATCAAGATGTATTAAATATATTAGTAGACCATACCCAGTAGTGAGTTTGCACTTGTCACTGTAAAGAATAAAAAGAAAAGAAATGGGAAAGATCCTGGCTGGGAAGGATTAAGGGATAAAAATAAGGAAAAAAGTTTGTTTATTTTATTTTCACATTAGGTTTAAGACATGCAAATAATTGTAGCATTATTGGAACTGCAATAAGTTATGCAGTAAAAAACGTGAATATGAGTAAATGTGAATAAGAGAAATATTAATTGTTTATAAAATAATGTGATGGTTAAAGGTAAAATCATTGTGATATAATCGAAGGAGCATTTTGCCGCATATTATGTCTAGCATGTGTAGTAGAATAGTCTTTTGACCATGTCTCGGAACCATGTGTGGAGCAGATGACACTTTAAAAGAAATTATCACCATTGGTAGCATTGTCATGTGATCAAGGCCGACAACGGCAGAAGTGCTTCATGGCAGATGTAACTCAATAAAATTGAAGCTAATACTTGCACTTATATGAGGTCTGCACTTGTTCTTCTGGGAAAAGGATTACGATGAGATTTGTGGATATATACATATATTTATATATATTTTTCATATTGGTAAATTTTAAGCAACAAAAAATGTAATATAATGTGATTTTTTTCCCACTAGTGTACGTTATTTATATATATGTATATATAATTACACACTTATCAACAAGAGGCGACAACTCAAAATGATGCAAAGAATATAGAGAAACCAACCCTCTCTAGCTCATCTCTCAACCCTCATAACAAAACACCTAAAATATAAAAAGAACATCTACAGAGAAAAATCTACTTCCATCAGAGCCCAGTTTGACCATTCCAGAAACCGACCCAAAGCCCTCTTCAAGATTATCAAACAACAAACCTCCTCCATTCTCCTACAGACCACAGATGACTCCACTGAACAATGTCAAGAGTTTGCTAAATTCTTTGCAGCAAGATAACATTGAACGATTATTACACTCCTCCGCCTTCTCCTATCACCAAAGACCACCCCTCCAATGCTGGCCCCTCTCAAACCCCCTTAAGGAGGCCATGTGTAGAGCATCTGTGTTCAAGTTTCCTTACTCCCCCCTAGCTCAGAGAAATATTGGGTTAAATTGATTTGCTCAACGTACTACACATGGGAAACAGCATTACCAACACAATCTAAACCACGCATGCTATCACAAAGCAAAGGTTACCATGCTCCCCTTTATCACGCATATGCCTTTACCACCCATATTCCTTTACAACGATTCCATTTTAAAGGCGGTAAAGGCATATGTGTGGTAAAGGCAGTCTGCGCTCTAGATTCAGAGCGAATAGACAGGGGGTGGGAGGTGTTGGAGACTTGGAGTGTTTTCCTGCCCGGACGAGAAAGGAAGAAATGGCTTGGTGAGTAGTTTTTTCAGTTCTTTTTAGGGTAGGGTTTGGGTACTTTAAAGGTCTGGGGGACTGGTTTTAGAGCTCTGGCGGGATGGGGGTGCAGGGTTGTTTTTAGGTCTGGGAGCTTTTTTTAGAGCTCAATGCAGGGGTGGGGTATTTTTAGGGCTGGGGCGGGGTAGTTGTTAGGGCTGGGGCGGTTACAGGGCTCAGGGCGGGTGGTTGGGGTGTTTTTAGGGCTGGGGTCATTTTCTGGGCTGGGAGACGGGTTTTAGGGCTCAGGATGAGGGGATGGGGTGTAACATTTAACATGTATCACGGCCGGACTGAGAACCAAAACCGGCCCTGGCAAAGTGTTCGGCCGGCCCCCTGGGGGTGCACCGAGCTCTTTGCCGGGGCCGGTTTTCGGACGACTTTGTTACAGGGGCGATTTTGCAGCTATGCTGCAAAAACGGCCCGTAACAAAAACGGCCCCCAGGGCCCAAAACCGGCCCCCACCCTTGCGGCGCACCGGGGGATTGCCCGGTGCCCGCAACGGCCAGTCCGGATTACCGAACGTGCCTTTACAACATTTGTCATAAAGGCATGCGTGGTAAAGGCATGCGAGGTGAAAACACGGTTCTGGTAAAGTCTGCGTTGTTAAGGCATGCAAAGTAATTGCATGTGTTGTTCCGTCATACAACTACTACACGTGCATAGAACAGGCGTTGAGCTATGCCCTTCACCAGCAAACCCCATCATGATATGGCCTCTACAGTCAGCAAAACATACACAAACTCAGATTTATTTTAGTTCCTGTATGTGCTAAAGATGCTAAAAAGAAACACACAAATTCTTTCTGTACTGGCACAGTTACCTCGGTACATATAGGGCAGATTCATCCCATTGAGCCTGCTTGCCTCTTAGAGAAAGTTTTGTTTGGCACAGCACCACTTGTGTGTATTGATACTGCAGTAAAAGTCGAAATAAAGTCAATTGGGTGCAGTGTTTCACCTTGTCGCTGTCTATCATTTGATGGGTGAATGTTACTTAATCTATAGGCCTTGAGATGGGTACAGCCAACTCCGGCAGACCGTGTAACACGATATTAGCTTCAATTATTATTAATGGTCAGGAAAACATGATCCGCGGCTATGCTATTCTTTCACACTGTCAGCCTGTGTTATGTTACCACCCTTCAAAATCCCGTCTCCTCTATCAGGGGAAATGAAGTGAAAAAAACTGCTCAGCATTGCTTTTGATTTAATTCCAAAGACACCGTCTAGATTGTTTAATCTTTTCATGTTCTCTTTGACATTGACCAGAAGGAAACAAACGGTCTTTGAAAGTCCCTTTCAAAAGGCGTTTTTAACTGCTGTGCCTTAACCTATCATTGACCAAAGTATCAAACAAAGAATTAACTCCATGTACTCCGTTTCAAAAGTAAATGTTAAATTTTAGAAGCGGGACAATCAGATGTTTTGCTTTGGTTAGAGACAGCTTTAGCACCGGCAGGACCTCAAATAATAACAAACAATTATTAACCCTTGCACTTCCAGCCTCCTTACACAACTCTGTGTTGTTTTTTTTCCCCTTTCTCTTTAAATTGTTGTTTTGTTGTTCAAACACCTGCACATCTTAGCTCACTTTGTGCACACAAAACAAACTACTTAGATTATGTGGCATATTCAGGAGTGTGTTTTGGTGTAAACTGCACAACAATAGCCCCGTCTAAAAATATAATAACAAAATGTGCTGACGTTTTAAAACTATTTTAAGAAATATGCTCAATATTTTATTGATTTTATCAGATGGACAGCATAAATCCCAGAACATTAATCAAAGATATATTTCCTCCAAAGCTTGGAGTTTGGCAATACTAAATATACATGGGTTTTCCTAGTGAAAGTAGTCTGCACAATCTATCATACAATATTAGAATACAACACTACATTGTGGCAGAATCACTGTTTTATTGAGTTCTGTTCATTTGATAACCAAAATCATACCAGCACTACATGGAAACATAAACATTAAGTTATTTCGAATCATTTTCATGTTAAGGAATGTACAGCTACAAGCCTGATCTCTCTCTTGCCAGGGGAATATGCATACATGAAAATTATCCGATTTTTGTATCTTTTCCCAAAATATGGTAATTCCCTCCAATCTACCCTGTGTAGGAAGATGTCTATGCCAAAGCTTGCACCTCCTCCATCTGTTTTTCTCCGCCTAACCTCAGCTTGGTGGTACAAGATGTGTTGGTATTTTAACGGCTCTGGATGTGTTCAGGCAATAAACAGGTTGTAATACATTTGTGAAACTTGGAAAGCAACAGTAAGTAAAATGTAAGGCACCTGTATTTTGGCTGCATATATCACCTGTGTGAACATGGAAATATACCACAGCCAAACATTTTTAACATATACACATCCAGCAGCGTAGCTTCAGGGGGGTGCTTGGGGTGCTATACCGCCCTCATACATATATTCTGTGGTAAATAGTTGGGTGCAGGTGCTTTACATCAGGTATGGCGAGGTGTTTGTCGGATTTGACTTGGGATTTTTACATACACATGCAGACAGAAATACACAGACAATGGGGTCGATTCCGATCCGGGAAAAAGCGCTCCGAATAGCGGTTCGGAGCGTTTTTCCCCGTACGAGTCGTACCCGTAGGCGTCCCCGTACGAATCAGCAAGTACGATCACAATCTAAAGCGTCACTCCGTACGACTCGTAAAAAACGCCGTACGAATCGAAAGTCCATACGAATTGAGTTCGGCTGACGCTCGACGCAACGTCCGAACGTAAAAAGAGCGCGTCTCCCGAACCAGGAAGTACGATCCGTGTAGAACACACTCCGTATGGCTCTTTGTCTACGAGAGCTCTAAACTACCGTAAAACCACACTCCGGCACGAACCGCACCCCAGTACGCGACAAGCAGGACATGAACGCCATCGTCCGTCTCATCCCTATCATGTACAGCCACCACCTCGTACTTAGAAACCGACGACGGCGCAGAAGGTGAGTACAACAAAATCCAACATACCTGTACGTGTTGCCACACGCGCACATCTCCATTGCACGACTGTCATCTCTGGGTACGTTGGTCCACACACTACCGCACTTCATCAGTGTAATACGTGCAGCATGTACGCCATCCAGCTGGGGTACGGTACATCAACGACCTCGGGGTACGGTACGTCACCGCACAACACCAGTGCAATACGGAGGCGTGCCGCACCTACGTCATCGAAGTACATCACCGCACTTCACCAGTGTCATACGTGCAGCATGTACGCCATCCAGCTGGGGTACGGTACGTCAATGACCTCGGGGTACGGTACGTCACCGCACAACATCAGTGCAATACGGAGGCGTGCTGCACCTACGTCATCGAAGTACGTCACCGCACTTCACCAGTGTCATACGTGCAGCATGTACGCCATCCAGCTGGGGTACGGTACGTCAACGACCTCGGGGTACGGTACGTCACCGCACAACACCAGTGCAATACGGAGGCGTGCCGCACCTACGTCATCGAAGTACGTCACCGCACTTCACCAGTGTCATACGTGCAGCATGTACGCCATCCAGCTGGGGTACGGTACGTCAACAACCTCGGGGTACGGTACGTCACCGCACAACACCAGTGCCCAGCATCAGAGTGTGTGTGTGGCTAAGACCCCCACCAGTGCCCACCAGTGCCCAGCATCAGAGTGTGTGTGTGGCTAAGACCCCCACCAGTGCCCACCAGTGCCCAGCATCAGAGTGTGTGTGTGGCTGAGACCCCCACCAGTGCCCACCAGTGCCCACCAGTGCCCAGCATCAGAGTGTGTGTGTGGCTGAGACCCCCACCAGTGCCCAGCATCAGAGTGTGTGTGTGGCTGAGACCCCCACCAGTGCCCACCAGTGCCCAGCATCAGAGTGTGTGTGTGGCTGAGACCCCCACCAGTGCCCACCAGTGCCCAGCATCAGAGTGTGTGTGGCTAAGACCCCCACCAGTGCCCACCAGTGCCCAGCATCAGAGTGTGTGTGTGGCTGAGACCCCCACCAGTGCCCAGCATCAGAGTGTGTGTGTGGCTAAGACCCCCACCAGTGCCCACCAGTGCCCAGCATCAGAGTGTGTGTGTGGCTGAGACCCCCACCAGTGCCCACCAGTGCCCAGCATTAGAGTGTGTGTGTGGCTAAGACCCCCACCAGTGCCCACCAGTGCCCACCAATGCCCAGCATCAGAGTGTGTGTGTGGCTTAGACCCCCACCAGTGCCCACCAGTGCCCACCAGTGCCCAGCATCAGAGTGTGTGTGTGGCTAAGACCCCCACCACTGCCCACCAGTGCCCAGCATCAGAGTGTGTGTGTGGCTGAGACCCCCACCAGTGCCCACCAGTGCCCAGCATCAGAGTGTGTGTGTGGCTAAGACCCCCACCAGTGCCCACCAGTGCCAAGCATCAGCGTGTGTGTGTGGCTAAGACCCCCACCACTGCCCACCAGTGCCCACCAGTGCCCAGCATCAGAGTGTGTGTGTGGCTGAGACCCCCACCAGTGCCCACCAGTGCCCACCAGTGGCCAGCATCAGAGTGTGTGTGTGGCTGAGACCCCCACCAATGCCCACCAGTGCCCAGCATCAGAGTGTGTGTGTGGCTAAGACCCCCACCAGTGCCCACCAGTGCCCAGCATCAGAGTGTGTGTGTGGCTGAGACCACCACCAGTGCCCACCAGTGCCCAGCATCAGAGTGTGTGTGTGGCTAAGACCCCCACCAGTGCCCACCAGTGCCCAGCATCAGAGTGTGTGTGTGGCTGAGACCCCCACCAGTGCCCAGCATCAGAGTGTGTGTGTGGCTAAGACCCCCACCAGTGCCTACCAGTGCCCAGCATCAGAGTGTGTGTGTGGCTGAGACCCCCACCAGTGCCCACCAGTGCCCACCAGTGCCCAGCATCAGAGTGTGTGTGTGGCTAAGACACCCACCAGTGCCCACCAGTGCCCAGCATCAGAGTGTGTGTGTGGCTAAGACCCCCACCACTGCCTACCAGTGCCCACCAGTGCCCAGCATCAGTGTGTGTGTGTGGCTGAGACCCCCACCAGTGCCCACCAGTGCCCAGCATCAGAGTGTGTGTGTGGCTGAGACCCCCACCAGTGCCCACCAATGCCCAGCATCAGAGTGTGTGTGTGGCTAAGACCCCCACCAGTGCCCACCAGTGCCCAGCATCAGAGTGTGTGTGTGGCTGAGACCCCCACCAGTGCCCATCAGTGCCCAGCATCAGAGTGTGTGTGTGGCTAAGACCCCCACCAGTGCCCACCAGTGCCCAGCATCAGAGTGTGTGTGTGGCTGAGACCCCCACCAGTGCCCACCAGTGCCCACCAGTGCCCAGCATCAGAGTGTGTGTGTGGCTGAGACCCCCACCAATGCCCACCAGTGCCCAGCATCAGAGTGTGTGTGTGGCTAAGACCCCCACCAGTGCCCACCTGTGCCCAGCATCAGAGTGTGTGTGTGGCTGAGACCCCCACCACTGCCCACCAGTGCCCACCAGTGCCCAGCATCAGAGTGTGTGTGTGGCTGAGACCCCCACCAGTGCCCACCAGTGCCCAGCATCAGAGTGTGTGTGTGGCTGAGACCCCCACCAGTGCCCACCAGTGCCCACCAGTGCCCAGCATCAGAGTGTGTGTGTATAACACCCCCCCCACTGCCCAACAGTGGCCAGCCATTACAACAAAAACCTAACATTCTTAACCACATTACCACCAGGAGATTGACACATGTCAACATAACTATATTTTAACTTCATACCACCTCCCAGGCACACAGCAGTCACAGACTTTTTCACACAAACTCAAGTTCAGAAAAGGAAAATAATAGCTTTATTCAGCTGGTTCCAAATATAAAAGCAAATAAGAGTCCTCGCTCATTAAAGGCCAATGGCCAGTCCAAAGATGTCTCTGCAACAGTCTGTGCCTCCATGGGTGTGCACACACCCAAACTTGCCTGCACATGGCGTTTAATCCGCTGTGGTAACTATGGGGCACCATCTGTGGGATCCTCCGGCACCGCATGGACAGGAGAGGGAAGGACAGGTGGAGTGGGTGCAGGTGTAGTGGATTCATCCACACTGGTTGGGGCATCGCCAAAAGTAGATTCAAAAACCTGGCTGCACACCGCAGCCAGTGCAGAAAAACTACCACCTGAACCCGGGGACACATTGGGGGTGGAGGTACAGGGCTGTGAGTCAGTTCTACTGGGTGTGTGGATGCGTGTGTGAGGTGTCTCCCCTCTCCCTGGGTGTGTGCCTACTTCCCCTTGAGAATGGGTGCGTGGAGCTTTGAGCTTCTTATGCTGTGTGTGTGAGCTGGGTGTGTCTGACCTGTGGCGTGTGCGAGTATGCTGTGTAGGTATGTGAGAGGCAGAGGTGGATGGGTCTGAAGGATGGGGGGGACAGATGCTGCTGGGTGTACAGAGCTGCCATCAGTGTTGACTCCATTGCAGCCACACTCCGACGTAGATCAGACATGGCCGATGACATGCCCTCCATGAACGACACCACCTGTGTAAGCAGTTGTGTATGTCCATGTAGGACAGTCAGCATGGATGTCTGACATACTGCAATGTGCCGGAGTAGGTCCACAGTCTCAGCACTGAGGGCAGCAGGGGACACAGGGGCAGAGGCTGCGGTGCCGGGAACAAAGGAGACACGGGGTCTAGCACAGACCCTAGGGACACTAACGACTGGGAGGGTGGAGATGGTACTGGAGGAGGGGAGGGCAGACAAAGAAGAAGATGTGACCATTGCTGCATATTCCCCCTCCTCCTGAGAGTCTGACTCGGAGTTGTCGGCATGGTAAGATGTGTCAGTCACATGTCGTCCGGCCTGCAGACTCTCCTCACCCTCCGTGCCACTGCCTCCCTCTGACTCCTCATAGCATGTGGCACTGTCGCTGGGTCCCTCTGCCTGGTCCGCGCCTGTGTCTCCTTCAGATTCAGATGCTGCTGCTGTGGGCAAAGAGAACAACAAAAACATATCAGTCACCTGTACACATCAGACATATAAGCTACAATACATTTTGCCTAATTTCTAAACATGGCATGCATTATGAGTCACATGACACAGAACTCTGCACAATGCAAAGTCTAGTTGTGGCCAATTGTGAGAGACACAACGCTTAATGTATAGTAGGATACAAGCAACAGGCAAGGAAAACACTAGTATTAGAGACACAATGATGATCCACAGCCTGACAACAGGAATGCTGATCATGCATCCCAGCTCATTTTCCCACCCTGCCACCCAAACCCAGACCTGGACATGTTTGAATTGCTTACACCTTGTGCCACATGGGAAAAGTCCTGCCTGAACTGAAATCTGATGCCATCCTGGGACATGAATCAAGTGTTACATCACCTCACACTGGCATCACAGCTGTTGACACCCAAAGCCACATTGTGTGGCTGACCATCATTATTAGTTAGAAGCAACAATCTAAGTATTTGGCGAATATGCACAGACGCACTGCCCAGTGTGACTATGCATGAGGCCAAAATATTGCACATGTACATTGTGCACCTGTATCCAACACATGACAAATCGAAAGAGTACCATGGACAAAGGCCACTGAGGCTGACTCGTGCAGAAAACACATGTTGACACTCAGGATACGTGCCAAAGTATTAAGAATGGCAGACACAGTGCACATGTGGTGCTACATGTAATGTACTAACAGGTGTCACAGACCCACCTCCAACATGATGATGTGCAAAGGAAGATGCATACGGAGACATTGCACCATAGGAGTACATGTGAAAAACAAACATCAGCCAAAGCGCCGGGCAAATGTGGAGTACGGCTAAAAGTTTAAAGAAGTTGCTGCAGAAACTGGGACATTCTAATGCCAATGCATGGAGTGCCTGTCTGACCACACCACTCAAACTATGGGAGTGTTACCATGCCTTGGAGCACTGCAGGGAGCATGTGACACACATGACAACAAACAGACATGTACCTACCCCCTACTTGCTGCTGTCCCTCCTGCAACTGCCTATGGAGGTCTGGGAACACCACTTCCAGGACCCGGAGCATGTGGGGGGTGAGGTGGTGGGTGCCGCCATGCCGGCGTGGAGCTTCCAGATGCAGCTGGACTCTGGGGATGCGGCGGGTCCAGCACCGGGTGTCCTGCCACCTCTTCTTGATGTTTCTGAGCCTCCTGCGAGGCCCCCCCTCACTCCTGACAGCCCTGGCGATGTCCAGCCAGATTTCAGCCTTCTCATAGGTAGATACCTGTCACAAATGTAAAGTAAAAGAGCATCAGTACACCTGGTCCATGTCCAAAAGACACACATATGTGCACAAAATACTTGATGACGACAGGGCATCGTAGCCTCCACACATTTGCATCATTGTCCAGGAGTATGTGGCCTGTGAGCAAACACTGCTGCAGTACATGCCATTGATAGGCTACAGATGACATGACGTGCGCTAAACACTCTTAGAGCATGGCACTCACAGAGTAATGTATGCTACATCTGGATGCACTGCAGCCCCTGACACGCTGTCACACACCCCACTACAAAAAATAAACCTCTTGACACAACACTGTACACCCTGGCATTCACTCCCAACAACATTGCATCTAAACACCATACATACACAGTGGCCATTATGTCACACACACAACAGGTGCACACTCCAAGGTATTGCACACATCACTCACCTGATCCCCTGGTCTCCCATACAGCTTGCTGTAGTTTGGCAGGAGGGCATGCAGCAGGGCCTTGTTCTCAGCATCAGTGAATGCAGGTGCCCTCTCCATGCTCAGCAAATCAGGGTCCAGAGGATTCAGAGACAGCAGCTGTGGTTACCACACCAATGTTGTGCAGGCAAGTGCCCTCACACAGCCACATTCTGCCTTATATCTGTGCTGCAGAGGGTCTGTGAGTCCAAGGAGTAGTGTGTGATAGGCCACCATAGTTAGCATCCTATGTTCCATCCAATCACATCACACATAAGGCCATGACACACATATGCATGGTTTGAAAACTGAGCCTGAGCTGAACAACAACATTTGCAACATTGTATACTTTTGCCCAACTGAATTTCCTACAACACCTGTAGGAGCCTCAAGAAACTCTGTATCCTGGACAACCTGGTTGCATTTTGATCAGTACACTGTTCCCCTAGATGTTGGCTATGTATTTATTCAAATTTGCACACAAGTACGGTGACATTGCCGTTGCGTATGCAACCCATCCAATGGTGTTACGAGGCGTACACACGCACGTACCATTGGGGTACGCTTGGCTCGCGTATGGCTGAAATGCAATAGGGAAACAAGGCGTACACACGCACGTACCATTGGGGTACGCTTGGCTCGCGTATGGCTGAAATGCAATAGGGAAACGAGGCGTACACACGCACGTACCATTGGGGTACGCTTGGCTCGCGTATGGCTGAAATGCAATAGGGAAACGAGGCCTACACACGCACGTACCATTGGGGTACGCTTGGCTCTCGTATGGCTGAAATGCAATAGGGAAACGAGGCGTACACACGCACGTACCATTGGGGTACGCTTGGCTCGCGTATGGCTGAAATGCAATAGGGAAACGAGGCCTACACACGCACGTACCATTGGGGTACGCTTGGCTCGCGTATGGCTGAAATGCAATAGGGAAACGAGGCCTACACACGCACGTACCATTGGGGTACGCTTGGCTCGCGTATGGCTGAAATGCAATAGGGAAACGAGGCGTACACACGCACGTACCATTGGGGTACGCTTGGCTCGCGTATGGCTGAAATGCAATAGGGAAACGAGGCCTACACATGCACGTACCATTGGGGTACGCTTGGCTCGCGTATGGCTGAAATGCAATAGGGAAACGAGGCCTACACACTCACGTACCATTGGGATACAGTGCGTCAGACATGCTCGAGTGTACGATTGTGTAGGCTGCATCCCTGTCCTACCCCATGTCACCATTGGGAGAGTGAGTCCAGGAAATCACATAGCAGGGATGTAGTCTACACTCATGTCTAGGATGTGGATGCATACATTAGCATGGCATCCATACATCAGCATGCCCAAGGTGTGGCAGACATAGAAGAAGCACAGGGACTGTGACTTTGTGACTCAGTTGATGTGTGAAGAGCTGGCGAGACATGTCATCAACCATATTTCACATGTGCATCACATGCATTCAACACTTCACACCGGAGTAAAGTCTGCAACCAATTGTGATGCACATCAACACTGGAATGCCACACCATTCAGTACAGGGAACTGGCACATGATGACAGCAACATGCCCACTGTCACAGAGGTCTAATAGCCGCTCAGAATGACCCTGCGTGACCACGTCATGTGTGTGCCATGTGCGACATTGTGCTTGATGTTAGCATATGACATTTACAGGTCAGTATCATATTACTCACCTTTGAATATCCCCAAGAGTCATTCTGGATATGGCAATTTCCGCTCAGCACTACACATGTGTGTCGGTAGCCATGGCCTGCGGCCCAGCATGTGATGTTGGCGTTGTGTGTGCCGTGATGACGTTGTCTGAGTACTCAGACGTCACCTCTGCGTGCACACGTCAGGAACTTTATTTCACAACACAAGCTCTGGTCCTGTATGAGTGTAAGCTTAGTCATTTTTCAAGCAAAATCATAGTACGTTCACTTCAGACCATTTCACTTGGATTGTCTGACTCCGGATGGTGCCAGTATGGATGTCCGTTTCTAAGCCTGTTAGAAATGCCAACGACTCATATTGGTGACTGACCCACACCGTTGGTGTCTCCACTGTTTTCACGTCAGGCACAACAACAAGAGCTGCTCAAACTGCTGGGAACACACCTATGAATCCAGGTGTGATTGGACCCACAAGCCGCTCAGACTCCAGCAGTTGGCCCTGCACCAATATAGCTCATGGTCTGGACGTAGGACGAGTGCCTGGGCGTGGGTGTTGAGACATCAGAGCTCCTGAATTACACATCAGTCCTCCAGGGCTGAGTCGTCACGTATCCCAAATGAGTCAAAGATATGTCATCACACTTCCAAATCCCCACAATGCACGTGTAATGCTGCTTGTGATCCGGGTGACACCGGCCATGCGGCTCTGTCAGATTAGCTGCCGTCGTAGCCTGCACCACGACCTCCGGGACCTGCCCTGCATGTGAAGCAGGAGGAGTCAGTGCACTTCCACATGTCCATGATGTCCCTCAACCCAACAACGGCCTCCGCGTCGGCTCCTGGCCCAGCGGACCCGTCTGGGGGCACGAGTGCGTCTGGTGAATTGCCCCTGACGCCATCACTCGCTTTGTCCCTGACGCAGGCGGCGCATACGTCCCGGAACCGCTGGGACAGACAGGATGTGAATGGGCACCCTGGTCCTCGCTGGTTCACCTCACAACCTCACTGGCAACAGTCCCCCAGGTGTCAGCCTTGGTGCCGTTCTTAGGTGGTGCTGTCCCCAATACCACACACTGTACGGCTCCAGCGTGGAGACTGTGCGGCTGAACACCGCTATTAATGCTGCATGGGGAGTAAAACTTCAATGAGCCTGCCACAGCTCATTAAAATGGGTGTTAATGGGTATTTGTAGGGTCATGAAGACCCAGTGGCACGTGAGTGTCAGTCCCAAGACGACAGGACAGGTGGACTGGGGGATGCGAGTGGTCTGGACACCTAGCCTGACACTGGTGATGTCTCTACTCCAAACGTGTTTGTGGATGAGTGGGCAACGTACAGTGTAGTGTTTACGTGGGTGGCCGGAGCCCTGCCCCTTCATCTCCTCGTTGCCGCCGTGAGGACCAACCTCCTCACTTAGGTCCTTCAACTCCACTCACACTCCGCTGTGCCTCTGCAGGCCTATCTTCAGGAATGTACTGTATCTATATTGGCCAGCATGTACAGGCACGCTGCATGTTTGGCTGTAGATAGGCACGTTGTCAGACGCCCACTCCCCGCCCCGGACTGACCATGTTCCCTGTCCTCCCACCCCACCCCAGAGAGCATGGGCATCCAGGCCCCCAAATCACAGACCACATTCCCGTTAGCTCCGCTGTAGAGGGCATCCAAGAGGTATGAGCACTACGGAAACATGTCTTCATCCTCCCTGAGTCTGGGAGTGGGCTCTTCCTACATCACATGCCTCTTTGTCTGGTACCCACACTCTCTGTGGGACATGGTTGTGTAACTGCTGGCAGAGTGTGCGTTGTAGGTACGGGCAATACTTGGCCACGCCCTTGTAGGATGCCAATCACCCACACTGTCTTTTTTCCAATGTGGCCTGGATAGCTCCGACTCACTGGGCAGATTGATGGCATCCAGGGAGGTATATTTGTCAAAAGCTTGTCATGTATTCAAAGTCGGGATTATGCGAATAACTACTGTTCCTTACTGATATCTTGTTACAAAACGTAAGTAACTCGTCCATACAGTTCAGTACATGTGCTGTAGGGGCATCTATGTTGTGTCCTTGGTGTGATGACCTGGTTTGTAATGTACACACACCATGCCCCGTGTGTTAATTACCCACTCATATGTGTGATGGCAGCACATACCATTTGTCACAAATCAAAGATTTATGATGTATGATGATGGTCATGTAATACTTTGGGAATGTAAACACCGCAACATTACTAAGTCAGAACTGTGCAAATGATGGCACATGTGGTGTGTGTGTGTATTGCTGTCAGCTGTCTGGATGTGCAGACAAGTTGCTACTCACATTCACATGACGTGTGTCACTGACATGATACATTGTCATGCCCACTAAGACCTTTCCATCAGATCGTTTGTATGCATGTCATATCCATTCCACACACCACAGGTCTTTTACTTTTCACGGAGGAGTGGCTGGGAGCTGGCACATGTTACATTAGTGTGTATCCCACGCCACACTCCAAATTGTCTAGATTATTTGAAGCAGTGTTGCTTGTGCCATGTACATTGTTATTGTCTTAGTCAGACCGTTGAAGACATTTTCTATAAATTGTGTATTGCAGGGCACCCCCTCTGGAAAGGCCGTTGCCTGACTTGGAAGCGATGAGGGAGCGCAATTGTATCCGTCGGTATCGCTTCAACCGACGGATGATCAAGGACCTGACGGACAGGATGGAGGCTCACCTACAACCACGCCACAGGTATCCAACTGCGCTGACACCCAAGGTAAAGGTGATGGCAGCCCTCCATTTCTTTGCCACAGGTACGTTCCAATTCACCATAGCTGATGTGGGAGGGATGTCTCAGACTATGTTTAGCCGGGTATTGGGTGATGTATTGGCAGCTATGTTGCTGCACCTGGATGAATTTATTACATTCCCTACTCCAGAAGAGTTGACAGATGTCAAGGGGGAATTCTATGCCCTGGGCCGCATGCCACATGTAATTGGTGCAATTGATGGTACACATGTTACTCTAGTGCCACCACATGCTCAGGAGCAAGCGTATCGCAACAGGAAACACTATCACTCGATAAATGCCCTGGTGGTGTGTCTTGCCAACATGATTATCTCACATGTTTGTGCATGTTTTCCAGGATCGTGCCACGATGTCAATTTGCAGGAGACGCTGGATATCCAAACATGGCGTGGTTAATGACTCCACTACGCAACCCCAGGACAGCTGCAGACCAGCGGTACAACAATGCTCATGGGAAGACCAGGCGGGTGATCGAGCGAACTTTTGGACTCCTGAAGAGCCGGTTCAGGTGCCTGGACAAGACAGGCGGAGCCCTCCAATACAGCCCACGCAAGGTGTGTGACATCTTCACCGTGTGCTGCATGCTACACAACATGGCAGTGGAGAAGGCCGTGCCACTCTACCTTGATCCTAATGAGCTGGAACATCCGCCCGTTGAGGATGAAGGCCTTGCCCAGGATGCCAGCGACGACGAGGGTGAAGATGATATCCGGAGTCACCTCATCCGCAACTTCTTTTCATGATGGTGAGTCATAGCAGCTGTACTCTGAAACATCTACAATAGAGTTGCATGGGTAGCATGCTGTGTATGCAACAGACTGTATGCAAGCTCACTTGGATGTTTGGTGTGCAGTGTCACACAGGTGCAGATGTCATACAACACACATACGTGCTATGTGTGCATTTTGAATGTACAGGTGTACTACAACATCTGGATAATAAACAGGACATCATCAAAATGACATGAAACAGAACTTGACCCCTTGTGTGCCACTCTCACCCACAGCTCGCCCTGCCTGTTGTCCGATGGGGTCATCGTGGTCATCCTGCTATTGCTCATCATGATTGCAACGTCTGCCAAATCAACGGAGCATGCATGGACATGTGGAGAAGTCAATTTGGGTAAGGACTCATATGAGGCTGTTTAGCGTTGGTATGTTTTGAAACGTGTGGTACATGTTCATGTGCATGTAGTGAGACCATGGATACATGCAACTACAAAATGTTACTTATTACATGTATGCCCACTCCCATGACAGGATAGTCACCCCATCTGACTGTCATCTGTTGTAGTTAGAGACTCTGGTGAAATCATCGATGTGTGTAGACATTGACACTGCTACATTGCATATACCATGGCTTTACATTGTGTCAGAGGTCACAACCACGGACTCTGTGGGGGATTGCAGCCTCACTGTGTGCATTAGAATGTGACTGGATCCTCGCCTCCAGCTTGTGGGCCAGTCCGTTTGTTTACCATCAAACCATGTGGTGTAGGTGTGGCACAGTCTATGTTCCACATGTTGAGATAACTGTCCTGTCATTCTGTTTACATGGATGCATTGCCCCTTGTTGCAGTATATCATGTCACTGTCATGTCGTTACCGGAGTGCAGCTCGAAAAAACAGCTACACCAGCCTTCACAGTGAGTAGCAGTTCTGTTTTGATTCACATGATGCCATTAATGTTTAGCATGGGAAATGACAATGTTTGGGTGATGCATATGTGATTTATTGTGTAGCACCAGTGGAGTGTGGTCATTCCCATGAATCTCTAGTCCCGTGCAGCATTACTGGGCAATGCTAGGGTCTCATTATGTGGCTTGGATCAACATCATTTGCACTTTAAATCTTTTAAACCTGCATATCATGTTTAGCATAGTAATGCACACTTGACAGATCAAAAGACTGGCTACTGAGTGCCTTCATTGCATGTAGATCATTAGCTTCGTCATCATATGTGATACTTACAGCTGTTGTGGGTCAAGTCAAGTTGGGGTACATGGCCCTTATGGGTACCCATAATCACATGCAGACATTACAGTTAGCGTAAGTAGCATTGCCATATGTTTCCATGAGTTTGTAAGGTCAACCTCATCTGAGCCAGTGAATGATTTGTAACAACATAGATCTCATTGCATGGTAGCTCACTTGAGAGCGTAACACATGACTCGAATGGATGACAGACTGTCCTAGGTTTTATGTGTCTGTGTCATAGCATCGGATCTCATGCGATACCATGATTACTCAACTAAAATTGTCTACAGTCAGTACACTTCACAGGTGTGACTGGTACAGTGTAGCTAATGATGTTTTTGTAGTGTCAGTGACATGAGAATGTACTCCTAATGGTTATTTACCTCTGTTTCAGGTCTCCCTCCCAGCAGTTCCCAACTTCTCCTTCCCTCGCCTGATCACCCTTTTGTGTCTGTCGTTTGTACTCAGACCAAGGGGTTATTTGGAGGTGGAACCCTTTGAGCATCACACCACACTGATGAAGTAAAGTACGGCCAGTCCTTGACAGGCTTGTAGCCAATAGTACTGCTGCATTACAGGTGACATCATTAATAGTGTTATTTGGAGTTCTTGCCAATGCTCATGTATGTTTGATAATGCTCTATGGGCTCCCAATGTAAATAATCATGTTGTGCATGACGTCTGACTTCTACAGATAAATGTGCCGCCTTGATGTCAACGCACATGTCCTTCTAATGTGCATGTATACTATTTAGCATGAAGTTAGCTTATGCTTGTAATGTGTTTACCTGTAAAGTGACCACACGCATGGTGTGGGGGAGGCTAGAATACTATGTTGTGTGTGAGGTAGATGGCTTTGTAGTTGCTTTTTGGCTTTGAACACACTAGCTGTAGTGTACACCTGCTGACGCTGTGTGTCTTGTGCCCCACTTGTCCGTAAGGGCCCTGATCCAGTGGCTGTGATCTTTGGTGATTACTGTGCCATTTTATTTGCTGTGACCCTGAGTGAGGCAGACACTCCTGCCTTCACATACACATGTCACTTTGTGGCTTGCAAATGCCCTTGTGGTATGTGCTTGTTTTGCAAGTTGTCACACCCCTCCTGCCAGCATGTCTTCACTCATTGCTGCTGCTGCATATACAGCCACCATGCCGCACACATTATCCAGGGACACAGAGACCTACAGGATGACCCTCCTTCCATCCATTTATAGAGCATGCTCCTGCCCCCCTACACACAGACTACCCCAGACATTCACCCTCCTGCTATCACAATGCTTCTAACTCAGCCATTGCAGCTGCTATGCCTGTGTGTGCAACACATACTGGCACGACTATGGCAGATTCACATTACATTGGGTCTATGTACCACCAGGTCATGTGCTGTGTACAGCACACACACACCTTCCATAGGCACAATATTGTACAGTGTTACCTTGTCAACGCCACAGCAGCAAAAACATAGCTGTCACTGTCAGTCAAGTAGCCACAGGGGAGACAAACCATGACCACGTCTCTTGGGTGTGGTGTGATTTCCCCATTCTGGTGTAGGTATTTGTCAGATGTGGGTAGTTGTTCTGTATGCGTTGCTCCCATTACAGTAGTATAGTACTTGTAGCTACATAGGGGTAGGTCACCTATTCAGGTGTGCTTGTGTAGAGTGCTACAGCCCATTGCCCATAGTCTGTCCTGCCAACCGTATCTTGTGCGCCATTCATCACATCCACAGTACTGCATCATGCAGACAATAGTTCACATACCTGGGGACACAGTTGTAGGTACTCCCTACATGGCCAACTACTTTTGTCACACTGATCTGTACACCTCAAAGTGACTCTCCTGGGCCTGCCTGTGATAGCAGTTTTGGGCTCCAACCCCCCCCTCCAGCATTTACTATCCCACCCAGGTGTGTCTTTCCATCCATGTATCTAGTTGTTAGGATTTTCCCCCCAATGTGTGTCCACACTCAGATTCTGATCCAAGTGTGTGGTTGGCTGCTGTTTGTCGGATACCCTTGCATTTCATACATTTGCACACACATATCAATTTATGCTGTGGTTCAAAGATAACTCACCACATGCGTATGAGGATTAGTATATTTATTGGGAGATCTTGTGCAGGGAACGTGAATAAGTGCTGTACAGAAAGGGGTGGAATCCAAAGTTCACTGCCGGAGATGAGATGCCTTACAGTTTCAGTCAACAGAGTCCAGGCCACAGTGCTTGGCATCATTGGGAAGACTGTGAATAGCATGTCCATGTGGGAGAGTCTCATAGGGGATGCTGTTGCACCCAGGGGCAATATGCCAGGTCCAGTGTCCTGGGAGATGTGCATGGCCCACTGCCCCTCAACGTCTTAGCCGTGGACGACCCACCTTCCTTGGGGGCCCCTCAGGTGCAGGCCTGGACGATGCATGAGATGCTACGTCAGAGAGCACCTCCTCCTCCCTCCCTGCGGCTGGTGTCACACTTTGCCGTGATGTTGCTGGCCTTGTGACACAGGGAGGGTGCTGCATGTTGGCAGCTATCTGACGTAGCGATTGGCTCATTTCCCGATGCACCGTCAAGAGCTGAGCCAGACTTGCCTCCACCCGTCCATAATGTAGGTCTTGCCTGGCTATTTGCTCTGCCTGCTGTTCTTTCACCTGGTTGAGGGTCTCCGCAAGCTGGCCTATCTCCCTGGTGTCCCGCAGGTATGTCTCCAGGATGTTAGCGAGTTCAGGCATACCGGATGCTGCAGCTGACTGGCCAGAATCTCGCCTCCGCCTTCCGCCACTCCCACCACCCTGACCCACACGAACACAGCCTGCGCTTGTGGGCACATCCAATCGACGGGCCCCCCGAGTGCTGCCAGGGTGGAGGTCGTCTGCAACCTCAGGGGCGCCCGACAAAGGGTGTCCCTCATTTTCAGACTGGCTCTCTTGTGGATCATGGGCAGGGCTGTGACCTGTCTGCTGGGATGTGGTGGGAACGGGTCCGGTGGTTGGCTGAGATGTAGCTGGTACAGTTGCTGCAGGCGTTTGGGATCCAGAGGAGCCAGGTTGGTTGGGGTCATCCACAGTGCGTTGAGTGGCGTCGCTGTCGGTGGGGTCTGGGTCCTGCTGAGCCTGGGACTGGGATCCTTCTCCCCCCTGGTTGGGGGGGGGCACACGTTCCCCTGTGTGTGGGAGAGACAGACACTGTTAAGGCACTATCAAGTGACATCTTGTTTAGTTATCCATTATGAGCATCACAGTTCCACAAGCTTTACATTGTTGACATTGTTCTGTTGTGTATGTAGTGGTAGTAATTTGACATGTACTCTGGGGTATTTTCATTATTCCATTCTCTTGACAATAACTGACACAGCCATTGCTGTGTCTTGTATTGGCGTCACAACACATGTAAGGCATTGGTCATGTTCAGGCAACATCCAGGATACGGTGTAAATCCTTATGTCTGCGTCAAGCATGCACAGAGTTTAGATACAGCATGTTGATGTTAGAGACAGAGCATCATTAATTTGCATGACATCTACTACTTTGGATGTCTTTTGCTGTACCATGATGGCCAAACAATGCCAACACCCCTGGACCTGTACACACACTTATAGATCATGGATTTAGAACTTGGCACTTCTGTAAGACGCATTACCTTGTCAATACCCATGTCCATGTTGGTACTTCAGTGCATCCACAACGTTCATGAGATGGGGCACGTGCATTGTTTGAGCGCCACAATGGACTTGAGCATCTGCAATGTTCATGTATGAGTAGTATGCGCTTTCATATGAGTGAGTGTTTTGTTGTGGTACATGACAATTGGGACAGTGTTGCACTCCAAAGCCTGTCCCCAGGGGATGAGTTTCTGTAAGGCGGGTGTAGGATAGGCCATGGTAGTAGTTTGTGTGTGATTTGCAAGCGTCCATCGTTCATGATTTGGCTGCCCCCTGATGTTTCATGCTGGCATATTGGTGGTTTTGCCTTCATGCACAGGGTGTGTGACCTTGTCTTGGTGTTTGTGTTTGCAGTGATCACAGGAGGGACTTGTGCTGCCTACACCTGTGGCCATTGTGTACTACAGAGGTTTACGATATGTGTGTCCTGACACAGTACAGTGTTGGCTGGAAATGGTGTGTGTGTTGCAGGCACTTAGTGGATGACTGCTGGTAAGTAGGAGACATCCCTACACATTCTGCTCTATGGTGTTTGTAAGGCCTGTGCAGTGCTTGGGTGCAACTGTGTGTGTGCCCAGGGAGATGCGGTGAGGTGACAGTGGGAGGGAGGGCGACAGTGGGAGAGTGTGACAGAGGGAGAGGGCAACAGAGGGAGAGGGCGACAGTGAGAGAGGGCGACAGAGGGAGAGGGCGACAGTGGGAGAGGGCGACAGAGGGAGAGGGCGACAGTGGGAGAGTGTGACAGTGGTAGTGTGGTATATAAATAAATAATACCGGATCTAGGTTTTACTGGACATAGTAATAACAGATAGCTCAATAAATAAGAGTCAAGATTCGAGGTAGTAGGAGTTTGCAGGTTTAATACAGCATAAAGGACAGGAACAGGACAACCTGCACGGGAATAGGATGACAGGGCCCGGCAGCTGCCGGGGCTGGATCTGGGATGAGCGCGCTAACTTTAATAACAGTACACAAGCATATATACTAAAACAGTTGCATTACAGCGAATACAATAGGCGGAGCAGTGGGTGTGGTCAATAGCAGTCGCGAAAGATAAGGGTGAAAGTAGGTGTAACAAGAGGCGTGTACATAGACATGTGATGTAAACGTAACAGAATATGTCATAAATGGGGCGGAAACATGGAGGGGGCTACCTAAGGAGCCGGGACCTCTGACCTAATGGTGCGTGCAAACTGACAATGACGTGTTACTAGGAGAAGCTGGGGGCTATGACTTCTGTGCTAGGAGCAGAGACTGAAGTCTGGAGAGTCAGGGCGACATGTACCTAAACCCTATCTAGTATCTAATGTTTAGAGAACATGTTGATATAAACTAAGAGTCAGGAGGGGAGAGGCTAACAGACTCTAAGACTGGAGCATGCATTATTCTACATGTAGTGCGTGATGAAGAATATTAAATGACCATTAATACAGTATTTCTCTTTCATGGAAACGTAAAGGCTAGACGATGACGGAAACTATTGATGCGATTCAGTAGCTTAGGAATGCAGAGAAGGAGGGCTGGACTGATAACTAGAATCATAACATACTCTTGGCAGACTCAGAGGCAGAGCCAGGCCGAGCCGGGCACTGTGAGGCAGGAAGTAGGTGAAGGGTCGAGGATACAGGTGGGGGCTGTATCGCTCCTCAGCGAGGGTTCAGGAGACAGGAGCTGAATCTGGTGTCCGGGCCCTTTTGAGGCCTAGAAAACGGGGACTTTACAATGAAATAACGTGCACACTGAGAAACGTGGCAACGTAACTTTACATAGGCCTAATATTCGTAGCTTTCACGAGAACTGGAAACTAGCATACTAGAGATGGACACAACTGTAATTGCGTCTTTAATCGAATCATGGGGAATACATATGCATATTAATCATGCACACATAACATAAGATGGAGGACACGTAGGGACACAGAACATGGCAAAATTTACTTTTCCACATTCCCTCCTTGTCACTACGTTTCCATCAGGAAACATCAATATTCATGATACCATCTATCATTTCATACAGTATCATTTGCTCGTCTCGAATTTTCTTGGAACTGGATTTAGAACGGGACTTAGGAGTAGGAATACAAGAGGTAGCACAAATGCCGCAAATCGCAGGGCCACATTGTATACAGAGGCAGCAACTGAATATGATCGCTACTGCAATACCCAGAAATGACAATACTTTCCACCCCCAGGCGGAAATAATATTCCAGAACCAACCGGACCATGTCCAGGTGCCTGGATCTTGGTGTAACATATGGGCAATTTTATGGAGTCTGGTTATGGCTGAATAAACAGACGGTGCGTTATTAGGAATGAAAATGCAGCAACTAGATCCGATGACTCTACATGCCCCGCCCCTATCGGCCAGTATGACGTCAAGGACGAGACGATTCTGGAGCACGACAATTCTCATAAAGGATTGTTCCTCGGTTAAGTTACCTAGAGCAGAAGTAGTCTCAATCACTACTGCTTCAAGTGTTCTGGTTAATCTACGTATCAGTTTACTATTTACAACAGTGCCTAAGTAGGGGAAGACACCTTTATTGATATCTATGTATTGTTCTAGAGCAGTTTCAGTATAATCGACAATCGGGAGATTTCTCTTGTGTCTAGTATGTACTATGTGGGAATTCCTATGATAGTCAGGTGGGGCTAGGAAAACTGGTGGCAGTAGGAAGGCAATGTAACAGGTTCCTTCCCAATCGAGGGGTAGACGAACATATGCGGTCTGACCACAAACAAAATAAGAATGACGTGAAGCTTTGAAAATAGATTTCCTACTGTCACTATACTTGACAATAGTAGTACAATCACTATGGCCTACATGTACGGAACCATTATTTCGGACACATAATTCGCCTTTAACTGGTAATACTGATATAGCAGGTAAGTCTGGAGTAGAATCAGACTGAACATTCAGGACCATGAAATTCGAAGAATAATTACCTAAATTATAAACTTCATTTTCTAGATCTAACCCTGTTCTGTGGGGGAGACCTTGCTTGCCTGGGAAACATGTACTGTTAAGAAAAGGCATATCTGTTGAGGATGACATTAACGTGGACCATGCTCCACACGAACCGTTATGTGAAAATGGATAAGGAAAGAGTGGCAGAACTCCCTTCGGTGTCTGGAAAGGGGGGAGTCGACCACACACCCAACAATTAGTGGCATTGCTGGTCTGGTGTGAATAATGTAACATGCGGATAAAAGAATTATTTCGCATAGCGAGACGATATGAGAGTTCATGAGGAGGCAGATCACTAAACGTGTGTTCTACTGTAGCATTAGCAGACTTATTTACATGAGAAACTGGAAAACACAAATAAAAAGCATAACTGGTGCAGGTAGTCATAAGGCTGAAAAACAATATGAAACTTAGAAAAACGATACATCGGATTGAGTTTTGACTAACTCTCTCACTATGGGGGTCTATTTTATACATGTCAGAAACCGGTCTAACCGTTTCACCTAGGGGAGGACTTAGACAATCAAACTGGCTGACTTATTTTACTAGACCTTAATTTGAGCTTATACTCCTGTTGCGGAGTTTTCTCTAACAGGGAGGGTTCAGTATCATTGTCTTTTGCGGGACAGTCCTTAAGAATAGTACTTTGGCAGTCTTTAAGATCCTCGGAAATGTTCTTTGAAACAGGCTTTAGTCCAAAAAATCTTTTCACATGTGACAGGTGGACCCAGCCCTTCCTGCCTTCCAGCTTGACGGCAGTACGGGTGGCCAGGAGGACCTGTTGGGGTTCCTTCCAGCGAGGCTCCAGCGGACTTGAACGATCAAAATTCCGGACAAGAACCATGCATCCGGGAACGATGTCATGCGGTGCCACCTCGGTATTGTCTGGAAATGCGGCAGCGACCTGTGAACGACAAGAGTTGAGGGCAGACATCAAGGAAGCTAGGTAATCTGTCAGCATATTACTTGAAACATCGGTAATACTTCGAGGTCTAGGTGTACCCCACATGTTAGGGGGGCGGCCGAATACGACCTCATACGGGGACAGACCTGATCTGGAATGTGCGACCATGCGCATATAAAACAGAGCAACTGGCAGAGCTACTAGCCAGTCCACACCTTTCTCTTTACAAATCTTGGCAATACGGATTTTCAGGGTCTGATTATGTCTCTCTACTAGACCAGCTGCTTCAGGATGGCGTACACAATGGAACTTCCACTGGTACCCTAACAACAGGGAAATGTGTTTCATAAGCTCGGATGAGAATGGCTGGCCGTTATCAGAATATACGACTCTAGGGAGTCCATAACGGGGGAAGAATTCACGAACCAACTGTTTGGCAGTGGTCGCGGCTGTGTAATCTGGGACTGGATATGCTTCTGTCCACCTGGACAAAGCGCATACAACTACAAGGACATACTTGAAACCTCGACATCGCTCCATCTGAATATAATCCATCTGGAGGACTTCAAAAGGGTGGTCAGGGGGCTGGAAACCACCTTGTTCCACCGGGACACTTTTACCTGGATTAAACTGGCAACATATCATACAGGTGCGGACTTTCTGCTTGGCTGCAGCTCGTAAATGCTTGTTGAACCAAATGTTCTGGATACTGTCTAACATAGCTTTTTCTCCTAAATGTGCTGGACTATGTGCGGTATTGATAATGACTTGAACCATAGAGTCGGGGAGAAACCATGTGGCTCTACCCTTCGTTACCCATCCCTGATCTGTCTGGACCCCTCCTTGTTCGGACCATTTCTTGATTTCATCGGGAGTAGCATGTAACTGGATGTCTATGACATCTTGAGTGGGGTCCTTAACTGTCATACAAGTAGTCGGATCTGGAGTATGTGTCTGTGTCGGATTAACTGGAATGTCTGGAGTCTGTGCTGTAAGCTTGGCTGTGCGATCTGCTAGATCATTACCTTGAGAAATAGTGTCAGTAACTTTCGTATGTGCTTTGCACTTCATGATAGCAATAGATGTCGGTAAGTGTATGGCATCTAACAGAGCTTGAATAAGGAGACCATGCTGAATCTTGGTTCCATGAGAAGTCATGAAACCTCTCTCCTGCCAGAGCACTCCAAAGTCGTGTACGACTCCAAATGCGTAACGTGAATCTGTGTAAACATTAACTTTCAGGTTCTTAGCGTGTATGCAGGCTTGTGTCAGAGCAACTAGCTCTGCTGCTTGAGCAGACAGGGTGTCAATACGGTGTGTTTCTATAACTTCAGTGTCAGTAGTCACTGCATACGCGGCTACTAGTTCTCCTGTACTCGTTCTCATACATGAACCATCCACATAAAGTGTCAGGTCGGGATCTGGTAATGGAATATCTGTCAGATCTTGTCTTGGCTTAGTCATGATGTTAACTACTTCCACACAGTCGTGTGTGGCAGGATTTGAATTAACTGACGGTAACAGTGTAGCAGGATTTAGAACGTTGCAGCGTCTGATTTCTATGTGTGGCTGGAACAGTGTCAGTTCATAACCTGTTAAACGTGCAATTGTCAAGTGCTGAGTCTGTGTTCGGTTTAAAAGAACTTCCACAGAGTGTGGAACTTGTACTGTCAAGGAGTGTCCTAACACTATGGAATCACTTTGTCTGATAGCTAGTGCTGTGGCTGCAACTGACTTGAGGCACGCAGGCAGAGCCTGGGCTACAGGATCTAGTGTGCTCGAAAAATAAGCACATGGCTTGTATTGTCCTGCTTGATCTTGTGTGAGAACAGATAATGCTGTACCTTCACGTTCAGTGACGAAAAGTGTAAAAGGCTTACTGTAGTTCGGTGTAGCTAGAACTGGAGCTTGACATAAAGCTTTCTTTAACTCATTAAAACTAAGTGTATGTACAGATGTCCAAGGGAGGACAGTCGATACGGCTGCCTCCTGTGTCGTTAACTGTATCAGTGGCTTGGCTAGGAATGCATACTGAGGAATCCATTGTCTGCAGTAAGAAGTAAGGCCGATAAAAGCACGTACCTCCTTCTGGGTCTTGGGCTGAGGAAGACTCGCTATTAACTGGATACGGTCTGGTGTCAACTGCCTACCCCTCTTGGACAGCAAGTGGCCTAAATAGATCACTTGCTGGACACAGAATTGAAGCTTCGAAGGGGACACCTTGTGCCCCATCTCGGCAAGGAAATACAAGACTGTAAGGGATGCTCGCTCGCAAGCACGTTCAGAACGGGCTGTGATTAGTAGATCATCGACATACTGGAGCAGGGCAGTGTCAGTTGGCATGTGAATGTTGTCTAGTTGTCTCTTAAGTGCTTGACTGTAAATACTAGGACTTTCTGTGAAACCTTGAGGAGCTCGTGTGAACATATAGCTCCTTCCATTTAAACAAAATCCGAAAAGAAACTGGCTGTCTGGATGAATGGGGACACTGAAAAACGCGTTCTTGAGGTCTATGACTGTGAAAAATGAGGCTTCGGAATCAATGGCTGTCAATAGGGAAGAGATATCTGGGACAACTGGGTACTGGGGAATAATACATTTATTAAGTTCTCGAAGGTCAATCACTAATCGATATACTGGGGGTGCATTTGGATCAGTACGTTTCATGACTGGAATAATCGGAGAATTACATACATTGGAGTCAGTTTCTACAACTACTCCTTGAGCCATGAGCTCGTCAATGATTTTGGATAAGGCTGCTACAGCCTCAGGTGGCAATCTGTACTGTCTGATTCGTGGCAGGACTACACCTGGCTTGAGAGTCACACGATGGGGTGTGATTTGCATATAACCAACATCAGTTGGACCTTGTGCCCATAGATGCTGCGGGACATTAGACAATCTCGGATCAAAATCTCGTAACACATAGTGACCCTTGAAGTCACGTAGGAACAGTCGTATTCCTTCTGGGGAGCAGCAAATAACTGCACCTAATTCTTTCAGTGTTTTAATGCCTAATAAATTTTCTGGACATGACTTCGTAAGTAACAGATCAGTAGTGCGGGACAATGGACCTACTTCTAGAGTAACTGGCTTAGATATCTCGTTTACAATAGGCTTTCCTGAAAATCCAAGGGAAACATTTCTAGAGCCTGAGAGCGGAGCCCCTGGAACTTCGGCGTGACTAATGGTGGTCCTACTTGCCCCTGTATCAATCAGAAACTTTCTGTCTTTCCCTAGTACTTGACTATGAACATAGGGACCCTCTTGATCTACAGGTATCTCGATGAGAGGCAAGCCTACCTCCCTCTCTAGGCTGTTTCATGAATATGGCTGATACTCTGGATACTCGGACTGTGCATACTGGTACATCTGCTGTGTAACATGCTGTGTTGCAGCAATAGGCTGCGGTGCTGGAACTGTCTGTTGTGCATTCTGTGGCTGAGAAGTCTGTGAAACTTGTTCTTGTCTAGGCGGACGTGGTCTTTCTTTAGTCTTACCAGTAGCTATGTTGTGTTTCAGAACTGCACACTCGTTTATAAAATGACCTGGCTGTTTACAATAATTGCATGTCCCTTTAACGGGAACTGCAGGATGACTTGCTTGATTCGGACCCCTCTTCTGACTGTCTTGTGGAACAGATTGTGCAACTAGTACTTTCATTTTCGTGTCTTTCATACGTTTTCTCTCGTGTTCTTGCTCTTCTCTGATTCTATTCTGGTGGTACTGAAGCATCTGTAACATCTGGGACGGAGTACTAGCTTGCCAGGTACTTTCGACTTTCAAAACTCGATTCTTTACTTGGGGACTTGAATTCTCGACTAATTCAGTAACAAAAAGGTGAGGGTATGACTCGCTACTCGTTTTCAATCCACTGTTTATAATAAAACACTTTTCAAATCTAGAATAAAAATCACTAGTGTCTTCGTCTTGTTTCTGTTTACAGGCTGAGATTGCATCCCAGTCTTCCTTTTTAGTGGTTAATAATCTGGGCAAAACTTGTATTAACAGTTCTGGTAATTCTTTACATTTCTCTCCTAGACCGGTACCTGGTACTCGTATCTTATCTTCAGCTTCGAGAACTGCCCAATCGATCTTTTTCTCTCCCACCTCCCAATCTTTTTCCTTGAGTTTCTCGTATACCCCTGCGGGCAACAGGACCTTTAACATTTTAATTATATCTGGATACGTGTATTCTCCCATACGGAGCATGTCTTTTAATTCTCGGTGGAACCCTGCTGGATCTTTGTCGTGACAAGGAATTAATTTCTTCATCTCTAAGAGTTCCATCTTTGTAATCGGAGTGTAAACAAACACTCGTTGCATTTCACCATCTGTTGTCCTAACTGGGTGTATTTCTCGTAACGGGTTCTGTCTATCTATGTAAAAGGGTTTACTTTCTGGGGGTGAGACATGAACAAAATGCGGGTTCAAAAACGTTCTATATTTGTGGCGCTGTTCTAGAATGACGCTAATTAAATCGGTACCTAGACCTTTCCATCTATACTGGAGTAACTCGTTCAGGACATCATGTAACGGACCTGGATCAGAGTGTTGACCCTCATACAGAGTAATGAGGTGCTGGATCATATACATACCCACCAGTCGCTGCTCGGCTGGGGGCAATTTCAGAAACATTTGTGCCACTATTTCGTCTGGGAATGTGGTAGAATCAGTAATCCATCGGACTGCTGATCGGACTAGTTCTTGTTCATGCATAGTACTTAACTCACTATAACCGATTCGTGACTTCAAAATGTGATCGGTAGCTTGAAATACTTGTTCTAGAGAACCTTGTTCTGGTGCTGGATGATGAAAAACTGTCTTGTGTTCTAGGCATAAATGGCGATCTGGAAGTCTAGATTTTCCTACATACGCTATTCTAGTGGGATTCTCGTCGTCTACCTCTTCGGTAGAGTCATTTTCTTTCTCGCTTACTTGTGCTGCTTTACGTTGTTCGTGTAACTTTAGTATTTCTTTACGGATTTTCTTGTACATACTCTCTATACTACTGATAGTCTTGTGCTTACCCTCGGCTATATTATCACTCCACCTTGTCAGGATTCTCATTTCGGCCGGATCTTTAGTCGGGTAGTCTTGTTCTCTTATTAGACAATTAATCAGAAACTTTAATATCATGAGCTGGATCTCAGCTTTCCTTTGAGACATGGCTTCGCCAATACTTTCTGGATCATCCCCTGTACGGATGAAACGATATATTCTGTCTAGATCTCCTTTCATATCTGGTAGGGTGTCTAAATACCCGGTCACCCGTCTTACACGGATGGAATATATTACTGTACTATCATCACCTGCAACCGGATCATAGCGGCATTCAGTAAGAGCTCGTCGGATATCTGCAACGGACTTAAATTTGGGCGTACGTTGTAACGCACATTCATGTAACTCGGCCAACGTTCTACGTTGGTGTGGTGGCGGGGTACCAGGAGGACCTCCTCCTGCGGCCCCTAAACTGGAATCGTCGACTGACACTCTTCGTGCTGGCAGAGTGGGGAATTGTAATGCAGGCTGGACCGGGGGTACCGTAGCGGGTACTCCGGTGACTGGAGGAGCAGGATTTACATTATTTACAGGAGCTGGCGGAACAGGATTTGCATATTCCGGGACTGTGTCGTCCAAATAGGACGAGATGAAAATATCAGCTGCGGTCGGTTTGTGACGTAGCTTGGTCGGAACTAATGGTGGCGGAAAATTACTGGATGCCTCCGGGGTCGCTTTTGGCAAGCCCTCGGCAAGAAGAGGATACATACCCTTAATAAGGGCATGCCTCTGTCTGTCTGACTGTTCGGTTTTGACTCGTTCACCTATCTCGATTAGTTCCCTTTCTTGGACTCTTTCTAAGGATTCTCTACTTAGTTCTGACTTTCTGATTTCTTTTTCGGTTCTTTTATGAGATTCTTTGCGCCATAACTCGATGGCATCTTTCTGTGACTGTCTGGCTTTCTTTTTCCATAATGCTTCTTCTACTCGCATGATGCACTCGGCATCCCATGTGCCTGATACAGGCCATCTATACTTTTCTTCTAACTGTTTGGTATACTCTACCCATAAATCTAGATATAATATGGCACTTATGCCATGCTTCTGATACATAAAGTGACCTGGACTGTCCCTAGGCGGGACAGGAACTGCTGCTTCTAGCAGACCTTTTCTGGTTTTTAACTGACGTAGTTTAGAAAATAAGGGCATGACTGAACTGTAACCTAGACACAATACGCAATTATAATACACAATGAACACGATAAATACTCCACATTCATACCACGACATTACAATACATGAAAAACATTTGAAATAACAGTTCGAACAGAATACTACCTGGAATACTGGAAACAGAATACATGAATTTTCTCGAGAAACAGAACTGACTAGAACAGAAACTAGATGTACTGCTAAAACAGTACGAAACTCACCGGTCTCATAAAGAGACACGTTAGGACCCGCATCCACCAAAGTGGACACTTCGTTTTGGGTCTGTGTACCACCAACCCACGGACCAGAGTCAATTTAGATTGACCCTGTCTAGATACTACCCCAGCAATGGTACTCACCGGGCAGCAAGAACGGAAGGCCTCGGACTGGACTGCTTCGACACCGGACGGACGAACTTCGGACTTCTGTTACGGGTGGGCCTCCGGATACCTCGGACCTTGGACTCTCGGCTTGGGCTCTGGTCGGGACTCGCCGCGTTCCTCCACCGCCTCGTCTGGATGCTGGACCGCCACCTCCGTCTCCTCCGTGGGCCTGAGGGATACTTGAAGCAGAAATATCTGCCGGTGCGCAGAAGAGTTCCGTCACGGCTGCAGAGGGTCAGGGGGCCGGCGTGGCTTCGCCGGCGCGTGGGGAAAGGGCAAGTCCCTATTCGGGCGCCATTATGTGGTATATAAATAAATAATACCGGATCTAGGTTTTACTGGACATAGTAATAACAGATAGCTCAATAAATAAGAGTCAAGATTCGAGGTAGTAGGAGTTTGCAGGTTTAATACAGCATAAAGGACAGGAACAGGACAACCTGCACGGGAATAGGATGACAGGGCCCGGCAGCTGCCGGGGCTGGATCTGGGATGAGCGCGCTAACTTTAATAACAGTACACAAGCATATATACTAAAACAGTTGCATTACAGCGAATACAATAGGCGGAGCAGTGGGTGTGGTCAATAGCAGTCGCGAAAGATAAGGGTGAAAGTAGGTGTAACAAGAGGCGTGTACATAGACATGTGATGTAAACGTAACAGAATATGTCATAAATGGGGCGGAAACATGGAGGGGGCTACCTAAGGAGCCGGGACCTCTGACCTAATGGTGCGTGCAAACTGACAATGACGTGTTACTAGGAGAAGCTGGGGGCTATGACTTCTGTGCTAGGAGCAGAGACTGAAGTCTGGAGAGTCAGGGCGACATGTACCTAAACCCTATCTAGTATCTAATGTTTAGAGAACATGTTGATATAAACTAAGAGTCAGGAGGGGAGAGGCTAACAGACTCTAAGACTGGAGCATGCATTATTCTACATGTAGTGCGTGATGAAGAATATTAAATGACCATTAATACAGTATTTCTCTTTCATGGAAACGTAAAGGCTAGACGATGACGGAAACTATTGATGCGATTCAGTAGCTTAGGAATGCAGAGAAGGAGGGCTGGACTGATAACTAGAATCATAACATACTCTTGGCAGACTCAGAGGCAGAGCCAGGCCGAGCCGGGCACTGTGAGGCAGGAAGTAGGTGAAGGGTCGAGGATACAGGTGGGGGCTGTATCGCTCCTCAGCGAGGGTTCAGGAGACAGGAGCTGAATCTGGTGTCCGGGCCCTTTTGAGGCCTAGAAAACGGGGACTTTACAATGAAATAACGTGCACACTGAGAAACGTGGCAACGTAACTTTACATAGGCCTAATATTCGTAGCTTTCACGAGAACTGGAAACTAGCATACTAGAGATGGACACAACTGTAATTGCGTCTTTAATCGAATCATGGGGAATACATATGCATATTAATCATGCACACATAACATAAGATGGAGGACACGTAGGGACACAGAACATGGCAAAATTTACTTTTCCACAGTAGGGAGGGCGACAGTGGGAGAGGGCGATAGAGGGAGAGGGCGACAGAGGGAGAGGGCGACAGTGGGAGAGTGTGACAGTGGGAGAGTGTGACAGTGGGAGAGTGTGACAGTGGGAGGGAGGGCGACAGTGGGAGAGGGCGACAGTGGGAGAGGGCGACAGAGGGAGAGGGCGACAGTGGGAGAGTGTGACAGTGGGAGAGTGTGACAGTGGGAGGGAGGGCGACAGTGGGAGAGGGCGACAGAGGGAGAGGGCGACAGAGGGAGAGGGCGACAGAGGGAGAGGGCGACAGTGGGAGAGTGTGACAGTGGGAGAGTGTGACAGTGGGAGGGAGGGCAACAGTGGGAGAGGGCGACAGAGGGAGAGGGCGACAGAGGGAGAGGGCGACAGTGGGACAGTGTGACAGTGGGAGAGTGTGACAGTGGGAGGGAGGGCGACAGTGGGAGAGGGTGACAGAGGGAGAGGGCGACAGTGGGAGAGGGCGACAGAGGGAGAGGGCGACAGAGGGAGAGGGCGACAGAGGGAGAGGGCGACAGAGGGAGAGGGTGACAGTGGGAGGGGGAGACAGGGTTGGAGGCAGGTTGTTTGTGCTTGTTCACTTGCTACACTGCCTTACTGTGTCACAAAATATTGTATCTCTGGAAGGTGTGTCCACAACATGATATTTTTTAGGAGCTGTGATCTACTATCTTGTGTGATATTTCCCTATCCCTGTACATTGGGCATGGTGCCTAGGTGAGGCCCTGGGGCATATGGGATGAGAGCAGCCTCCTACCCTCCACCTTCCACCCTTTGTGGGTCCCACTTGCAACAAACCACTTTTAGTTGTGTCCTGCTAGGACTCATGGCCACCCACCCCATGCTGCTGGGCACTGTTGTAAGTCCACCAATGTAACATGTATTTTTTGTACACTCACCAGACTCAACGGCTCCTAATATTCCATGTACTCCCGCCGGTGGCAGCAGGGCCATGACTTTCTCCTCCCAGGGCTGGTATACAGGAGGTCTGCGGGGAACACCACCTCCAGTGTGGTGTGCAGAGGAGTAGTCCTGGTCCATTTTCTTCTTGACCATCCTCCGCAGATCATACCACCTGGCCTGGCATTCCCTCTTGGTGCGCCGGATGGGTGCAACAGCATTGACCCGGTCTACTATCCTCTCACACAGGCGTGTTTTTTCTGCCATGCTGGTCTGTCTGACCAATGCGCCAAACAGCTGTGGTTCGACTCTGATGACTTCATCTGTAAGTAGCTCCATCTCCGGGTTAGTGAACTTTGGATTCTTGGGTGTGGTCATGGTGTGGTGTGTATGTGATTGAGGGGGTGATGGTGTGTATGGATGAGGGTGTGTGGTTGTGATTGTGAAGGGGGTGGTGTGGGTGTAGATGTGATAGGGTGTATGTGTGAAGGTATGTGGCTGCTATAGTTGGTGTGCTCTCTGTTTCGTTGCAAGAATGGGTATGTTGCAAAGGATGATGGGTTGTATGTGTGGAGCCTTTTATTGGTCAAATAGTGGGTCTGGCTTAATTTGAATTGGTTGTGTGTGTGTTATATGGGGTGGGTGTTAGTGTTGACCTCTGTTTGGCTGTGACCAGGACATTGATTCTCTATGGTCTGTACACAGGAGACATGTTCAGTGTTGTTGTGCCACTTGTTTGCAAAGTCCTTGTGCTGGTTTGGGTGTTGGCGTTATATGTGCGTGTCGTACTTGGGCAGGCGAGTGACTGGTATGGGCCGTTGGCGGGTGGGGGTGTTCGCGTGGGCTTGTTGGGGGGTGTGCGTGTCGTACTTGTGCGTGCGATTGACTGGTATGGGCCGTTGGCGGGTGGGGGTGTTCGGGTAGGCTTATTGGGGGTGTGTGCGTGTCGTACTTGTGCGTGCGAGTGACTGGTAAGAGCAGTTGGCGGGTGGGGGTGTTCGCGTGGGGGTGTGTGCGTGTCGTACTTGTGCATGCGAGTGACTTGTACGGGCCGTTGGCGAGTGGGGGTGTTTGCGTGGGGGTGTGTGCATGTCGTACTTGTGCGTGCGATTGACTGGTACGGGCCGTTGGCGGGTGGGGGTGTTCGCGTAGGCTTGTTGGGGGTGTGTGCGTGTCGTACTTGTGCGTGCGAGTGACTGGTAAGGGCCGTTGGCGGGTGGGGGTGTTCGCGTGGGGGGGTGTGCGTGTCATACTTGTGCGTGCGATTGACTGGTACAGGCCGTTGGCGGGTGGGGGTGTTCACGTAGGCTTGTTAGGGGTGTGTGCGTGTCGTACTTGTGCGTGCGAGTGACTGGTACGGGCCGTTGGCGGGTGGGGGTGTTCGCGTAGGCTTGTTGGGGGGGTGTGCGTGTCATACTTGTGTGTGCGAGTGACTGGTACGGGCCGTTGGCGGGTGGGGGTGTTCGCGTAGGATTGTTGGGGGTGTGTGCGTGTCGTACTTGTGCGTGCGAGTGACTGGTACGGGCTGTTGGCGGGTGAGGGTGTTCGCATGGGGGTGTGTGCGTGTCGTACTTGTGCGTGCGATTGACTGGTACGGGCCGTTGGCGGGTGGGGGTGTTCGCGTAGGCTTGTTGGGGGTGTGTGCGTGTCGTACTTGTGCGTGCGAGTGACTGGTACGGGCCGTTGGCGGGTGGGGGTGTTCGCGTAGGCCTGTTGGGGTGTGTGCGTGTCGTACTTGTGCGTGCGAGTGACTGGTATGGGCCATTGGCGGGTCGGGGTGTTCGCGTAGGCTTGTTGGGTGTGTGTGCGTGTCGTACTTGTGCGTGCGAGTGACTGGTACGGGCCGTTGGCGGGTGGGGGTGTTCGCGTGGGGGGGTGTGCGTGTCGTACTTGTGCGTGCGATTGACTGGTACGGGCCATTGGCGGGTGGGGGTGTTCGCGTAGGCTTGTTGTGGGTGTGTGCGTGTCGTACTTGTGCGTGCGATTGACTGGTACGGGCCGTTGGCGGGTGGGGGTGTTCGCGTAGGCTTGTTGGGGGTGTGTGCGTGTCATACTTGTGCGTGCGATTGACTGGTACAGGCTGTTGGCGGGTGGGGGTGTTCGCGTAGGCTTGTTGGGGGGTGTGCGTGTCGTACTTGTGCGTGCGAGTGACTGGTACGGGCCGTTGGCGGGTGGGGGTGTTCGCGTGGGGGGGTGTGCGTGTCGTACTTGTGCGTGCGATTGACTGGTACGGGCCATTGGCGGGTGGGGATGTTCGCGTAGGCTTGTTGGGGGTGTGTGCGTGTCGTACTTGTGCGTGCGAGTGACTAGTACGGGCCGTTGGCGGGTGGGGGTGTTCGCGTGGGGGTGTTTGCGTGTCGTACTTGTGCGTGCGATTGACTGGTACGGGCCGTTGGCGGGGGGGGGGTGTTCACGTAGGCTTGTTGGGGGTGTGTGCGTGTCGTACTTGTGTATGCGAGTGACTGGTACGGGCCGTTGGCGGGTGGGGGTGTTCGCGTGGGGGTGTGTGCGTGTCGTACTTGTGCGTGCGATTGACTGGTATGGGCCGTTGGCGGGTTGGGGTGTTCGCGTAGGTTTGCTGGGGGTGTGTGCATGTCGTACTTGTGCGTGCGAGTGACTGGTAAGGGCCGTTGGCGGGTGGGGGTGTTCGCGTGGGGGTTGTGCATGTCGTACTTGTGCGTGCGATTGACTGGTACGGGCCGTTGGCGGGTGGGGGTGTTCACTTAGGCTTGTTGGGGGTGTGTGCGTGTCGTACTTGTGCGTGCGATTGACTGATACGGGCCGTGTGCGGGTGGGGGTGTTCACGTGGGGGTGTGTGCGTGTCGTACTTGTGCGTGCGAGTGACTGGTACGGGCCGTTGGCGGGTGGGGGTGTTCGCGTGGGGGTGTGTGCTTCTCGTACTTGTGCGTGCGATTGACTGGTATGGGCCGTTGGCGGGTCGGGGGTGTTCGCGTGGGGGGTGTGCGTGTCGTATTTGTGCGTGCAATTGACTGGTACGGGCCGTTGGCGGGTGGGGGTGTTCGCGTAGGCTTGTTGGGGGGGTATGCGTGTCGTACTTGTGCGTGCGATTGACTGGTACGGGCCGTTGGCGGGTGGGGGTGTTCGCGTAGGCTTGTTGGGGGGGTGTGCATGTCGTACTTGTGCGTGCGAGTGACTGGTACGGGCCGTTGGCAGGTGGGGATGTTCGCGTGGGGGGGGTGCGTGTCGTACTTGTGCGTGAGTGAGGGGTACGCATGTGGTATGTGTTGACGCTGCTAGATGCGAGCCGCATATTGCCGTACGAATCATTATTCAAGTGCGATAACTTAGTTCCGTACGATTCGCTGTCAGGCTTCTCGTACAGGATCGTACTTGTGTGTTTGTACAAGCTGGTTACGAATCGTACGGTAGGATTCCCGATGCATGTTCGTACGGATCATCGACTGTGATTCGGACGGTTCGGTGATAATCGTACGGAAATAGACGGGAACGGATCGGAATTCGCAGGTCGGACGTAAAGTTCCCATTCGTACGGAATCGGATACAGATGCGAGTCGTACGGCAGAATATTTTCCCGGATCGGAATCGACCCCTATATGTGATTGTTGGGAAATCTGACTCTCACCACCCCCTCCCCCCCAATCTTACTGACCAAGCTACGACCCTGTACACATCCTCCGGTTTTAATTGCTAGGAGCTAGGCCTCCCTCATCTAATTATCTGGCCAGGAGATCTCACTGGACATGGTGTTTGTCTGATTTTTTTCCAATTCAGTCCAATTAAGTCCACAACATGACAGTTCCCTTTGGTATGTCTCATGAAGGAACATATCCCTGTCATGGCTTAACACATCTGTGTTCTGTATTTCTCTTAGAATTGCGAGAATTTTGGGTCCCCACAAATAATAAACGGGGCACAATTAATTCAGGAAACGTGGAAAAAAACAGGAAGTGAAATGTTTGTTAACAGTACTCGTCTTTTTTAGTAGGTATCATCCCACAGCTGTGGAAGACATACCATATTTTCAACATCTATACATTCAAAGATTACAATTGTGTGATGCCTTTGAGTAGCTCACCAGAACAATGTGCTGAACATGACATTTCAGCATATCAGACATTCATTATAATTTACCATAATAAATGGAAAATCTCTGCCTCTATAGAGTGCGGCTGTACCAGGCATGTGTTGGTTGTCAATGGGTTTGACCATGGATCCATCCATTGAAATTCATGGAATCTTTTGGTTGTGGGACTTTCATGGAGAATAACTGCAGTATTTAGGCTCAGGGTCAGCTAGGACCCAAGCAGCTTACCAAATCCATATATTTCTGAAAACTAGAGACATATGGAAATCCTGCATACATGGGAAACACAATCACTTTTAATTTTTCTGTGGCATGAAAAAGGTGGAACTCCTGGCAAACGATAAAAGGTTCTACCATCCAATGTTCCTATATGTTGCAAAGTGGCCCTCTCAGAAGGGTCACCCCCAAATTTTGCCTTCCTACTTCTCTTTTTCTGATTTATTTTTGTTCACTTTAGGACTTAACACACCTAGCCATAGCTCAGATGCTCTTTACTCTAAACATAGTATGCTTGGTTTATATCTGTTTGGAATATTTGATTTACTTCTAAGTCCCTTGCAAAGTGACACACCGTATACACATGGCCTGTAAATTAAAAGATCCTAGTGGACCTGTAGCACTTATTGTGCCACTAACAGGAGTAGATTTTCAACCCTGTTTCAGGCCTGCCACTGCAGAGTGTGTGTGTGCAATTTACTGCCCCTTTGACTTGGCATTTAAAACTACTTGCCAAGCTTGACATCTCCCTTTTATTATACCTGAGACAGCCCTAAGGTAGGCCTTAGGTAGCCCTATGGCCAGAGTGCAGTGTAAACGAAAGGTAGGACATATACTGTGATTTTTTGCATGTCTGGTAGTGATAAACAGCATATTTCATTGTTCATTACTGTGAGGCCTACTCCTCTTATTGGTTAGCATTGGGAGTTCCTTGAAACATTTCTAAGATCTAATTCCTGATCAGAGAAGAGTAGCTTTTTAATGGTTCATATGTTTGGAATGGTAATGACAAATCAACCTTACTGGTAAAGTTGAATTTGACATGACTATTTTAGAAATGCCTTTTTTAGAAAGTGAATATTTTTCTGCGCTTATAACTGTGTGCTTCATAGCCTGTCTCCCATACACGACTGGGGTGGGTGACACCTATACTTTGTGGATTCCCACTAGACAGCCACAACACAGGAAGGATAGGTGTGTCTGAGTACCCATCTACATTCATCTGCATTCCAATGGCCTTGCCTGAGCAGGATGGGAGAAATGGGTTAACACTCCACTTGAATAAGCTGTGTCCTGTCCCCACACAAAGGGAAATTATCCCCCACAAATAGCTTGGCAGACAGTACTGGGTTAAAAGGGATTCTTGTGGACTTGCAGAGAGCTGCTTTGAAATCACCCCCTAATTAAAGGCACTTTTGGGTAAAAGTATGGGGTCTCTGACTCACTTAAAATCAGATACTACTGAACTCGTAACTGAAGCTCAGCCAAGAAAAAAATGGTTTGCTGCTTAACCCCTTCCATGCTCATGACGGAACGGTTCCGTCATCAGCGTCGGTGCTCCGGTGCTGATGACGGAACATTTCCGTCATGAGCCAATACGATTTTAAACCCTTCAGCACTGCAGCGAAATTCGCGCAGCACTGAAGAGGTTAAAGGACTCAAATGGACTGCTGATATGGAAGGCCTGCTTTTCTGTTAGTTGCCCTGTTGCCTGCTGCTCTCTGATTGTGCTGAAGAGAGTTGGACTCTTCCTTCTCTCCAAGTGATCTCCAAGGGCATGTTGGCTTTCCTCCTTTTGCTTGAGATTCAGTGATATCAAGGTTTGTACCCCTGCTCCTGTGTCGGCTCACTGGAAGTAACAATATGACACATCCGTGTGCTTTCCCCTGCAATATCTCACAATTAGCTGCCATGCCCCAGCGTAGGCACCCTTGTGTCGCTTTGCAAGTGTGTCTGCATTGCATTGTTCTTGTGCAGGAAGGGAAACCTGGAAGCACAAAAACAATCATTGATGGCATTTTCCTCTTTCTACACTCGAGGGCTGTGGGAACACCACAGTCTAGATAAAGCACAGCTATTAGGACAATTAATGTCTCATTATGCTTCAACAATGTATTTCTAAACAATAAACACAATTTTATCACAAATTTAATCTTTGTGTGTTATATTTGTATTTCAACAACCAATACCCTTGTCAGTTTCATCAACATAAACAACAAAATCTACTTTGATTTTAAAATTCACTTTTGACATTTCAGATGTACATATAATCATATTCATATTATATCACAGTCCAAATGTAATGCATTTAAATACACAAACAGAAACAATCCCAATGCATTTCGGGTTCTAGACTGAACCCTTCGTCAGGGGTGAATTGTAAGTCTTTGCAATAAAGATTAGAACCAGATTGCAGTCCTCCACAGCGATCTACAACGTAATTGTATTTCAGTGTTTCGGCAAGAGTATTTCCGCGACGGCTATTTGGTGAAGTGACCTCACCCTCGTCTCTTTGTAAGTTGACTACAGCATGTAGCAGTTTAAGGAATTCTATTTACACATTACAATAATGTTACATGTTAGGTAATATATTGTTTAAATATTAGGGCCTTCCTGACTTCTAAAGAACTAATTAGTTCCGTACTTTACTTCAAGCAAGGAGAATTTTGATACGCTGGGGTAAGCGTTTCAAGCAAGAGTGGTCGGCATGCCATAGAGCTTTTTCAATTGGGATATAAGGACTACATGAATGGAATGGTACTGTTTAGGATAATGGTTTGATCACATATTTTAAGGTCAACATTCGCTTGTCTACAAGCTGTTAACGGGCACATCTCTATTCTCTCACACTGAAACGTTGGGTCTTTCTTTCTGTTTTGCGAGAACTTGCACAACTTTACAGGTTATTCGGTTCTTTTAATCACTCTTGCACTTTTCACCTTGATCATTTCTGATTTCTCTATACAGTAACACTTATCTGAAAGTTCTTGGTTTCTTTCTAGAGTGCAAATTCCATTGGTTTATATGTAACCTAATACAATTACGTTGTAGATCGCTGTGGAGGACTGCAATCTGGTTCTAATCTTTATCGCACAGACTTACAACTCATCCCCTGATGAAGGGTTCAGTCCAGAACCCGAAATGCATTGGGATTGTTTCTGTTTGTGTATTTAAATGCATTAAATTTGGACTGTGATATAATATGATTATATGTACATCTGAAATTTGAAATCAAAGTAGATTTCGTTGTTTATGTTGGTGAAACTGACAAGGGTATTGGTTGTTGAAATACAAATATAACACACAAAGACTAAATTTGTGATAAAATTGTGTTTATTGTTTAGAAATACATTGTTGAAACATAATGAGACATTAATTGTCCTAATAGCTGTGCTCTATCTAGACTGTGGTGTTCCCACAGCCCTCAAGTGTACATTGTTACTGAAAGAGTGGGGGGTCTCATCTCTTTAGAAGATAGATGCACACACTTTTCTCAAAAAACTGTAGAATTATTATAGCCAGGAAGATATTGTTAATAAAGAAGGTGTGCAGCTACACTACTTAGTGCAGTGTTAATATTTTCCTCTTTCTGGCATGCTGCAGAATGCAGAGTCAATGTGTCACTAATCAGCTGATCTTTCTTCATGGCTTAGATAAATTAGGGGAACACAGTTGGTATGGTCTGACTCATGCCATCAATAGTGTCAGTTGATGAGACCAGCACACCATCAAGCAAAGTATTCAGTCATATGTCTGAGAGAAGCATTCAATCAGGGGTTTGTCGAGCATGCGACTCACCGGTGAGGATCCCAAGGCGCGGAGGAGGGTTAGCGACTCCATTTAGCCGAAGAGCCAGGTCTTGAGGGCCTTTCTGTAGGTGTTCAGGGAGGGGGCGAGTCTGATGCCTGCCGGGAGCTTGTTCCAGGTTTTGGCCGCAATGTGAGAGAATGATCTTCCATCTGCTCAGGCTCTGTGGATACATGGGGTTTCGGCCAGTGCGAGTTTGGAAGATCGGAAGTTTCTTTTGGGTACGTGGAAGTTGATTCTGTCGTTGAGGTATTCGGTCCGGTTTTGTGCAGGCATTTGTAGGCATGGGTGAGGATTTTGAAGGTGACTCTTTTCTCCAAGGGGAGCTAGTGGAGCGTTTGGAAGTGTTGGTTGATGTGTTCATGCCAGCAGATGCTGAGGACGAGTCAGGCGGCAGTGTTCTGTACCACCTGGAGTTTTTGGAGTAGGGACCAGTTCATGCCGGGGTATAGAGCATTTTACATCATAGAGTCTTCTGGTGATGAGTGCATGGGTGATTGTCTTCCTTGACTCCTGGGAGATCCACTTGAAAGTCTTGCGGAGGATGTGGAGGGTGTTGAAACAGCTGGAGGTGACGGTGTTGACCTGTCGGTTCATGGTGAGGGATGAGTTGAGTATGATGCTTAGGTTTTTGGCATGGTCTGAGGGGGTCAGTGGGTTTCCGAGGGCTGTCGGCCACCAGGTGTTGTCCCATGCTGAAGGGGTGGTTCTGAGTATGAGGACTTCTGTGCTTGGCATTGAGCTTGAGGCAGCTGTTGGTCATCCATATGGTGATCACCTGCATTCCTTTCTGGAATTTGAGTCTGGCGGTAGCAGGGTCTTTGGTGAGGGAGATGATGAGCTGGGTGTCGTCAGCAGAGGAGATGATGTTGAGGCCATGTTGTCGGATGATGGCGGCGAGGGGGGCCATGTAGATGTTGAAGAGGGTCGGGCTCAGAGATGATCCCTGTGGGACTCCACAGGTGATTTACGAGGGATCTGAGAGGAAGGGGGCGGTCTAATTCTTTGGCTTCTTCCGGTGAGGAAAGATTGGATCCAGTCTAGGACTATTCCTTGTATGCTGGAGTAATGTAGTTTGGTGACGAGTGTGCGGGGGAGACTGTGTCGAAGGCTGCCAGGAGGTCGAGAAGGATGAGGGCTGTGGAGTGGCCTTGGTCCAAGAGGATGTCATCTGTGGTGGCAAGTAGGGTGGTCTCTGTGCTGTGGTCGCTGTGGAAGCTGGATTGCGATGGGTAGTGCATTGCATTGTCTTCGATGAATCGTGTAAGTTTCTTGTTGACTGTTTTCTCTGCCACTTTGGCTGCATATGGGAGGAGCGAGATGGGCCGGTAGTTTTTGAGGTCGGTGGGGTCTGCTGTCGTGTTTCTTGAGCAGGGGCCTGACTTCTGTAAGTTTCCAGTCATCTGGAAAGGTGCCTGTATCCAGGGTGGTGTTGATGGTGCATTGTAGTTTGGGTGCGATGGTGGTGGCGGCTATGCAGTAGTTGTGTAGTGGGCAGGGGTCAGTGGGGGCCCGAGTGGATGCCTTTCATGGTTGCGGTGGTGTCTTCAACTGTGATCAGCATCCAGGCGGTGCATGTGGGGGGCGGGTCAGCTGTTGCTTCAGGCGGAGGGTCAATGAAGTTGTCGTAGCGTTTTTTTTAATCTTGAGTTGGAAGTATGTTCCAAGCTTGTCGCATAGGTCTTGGGACGGGGTGATGTCTGTGGCTTAGCTGCGAGGGTTGGTGAATTCCTGGATGACAGTGAAGAGCTCCTTGGAGTTGGTGGAGTTGGCGATGTGGATGAAGGTCCTCTTGGTGGTTCCGATTCGGTTGTGGTAGTCTGTCATGGCGTCCTTGTAGGTGGTGTAGTTTTCAAGTGTCTTGGCGTTTCTCCAGTTCTTCTCCAGGCGCCTGCAGGTGTGTCTGTTTTTGTGGGACATTGGTGGTGAACCAGGCAGCTTTTCTGGGGTGCTGTTTGTCGGTGTTGCGTAATGGGTGAGTTTGTCTGTGCAGTTGGAGATCCACGTGTAGAGTTCTCTGGCTGCGGTGTTGGTGTTGGATGCTGGTGTGTGCTTGCCTCAGGTGAGGGTGGAGTTGAGTTGCTCGTCTGTGACCTTGCTGCAGTTTCTTCATGGTGGGCGTGGGGCTGGTTTGGGTGCTTTGGGTTTGTCAACGGTGAAGTGTACACAGTGGTGGTCAGTCCATGGGGGCTGCATTGTGTGGTCAAAGTGGACGATGTTTCCTGCTGCCAAGATGGGGTTAAGGGTGTGTCCTGCCCTGTGGGTCGGTGTGGTGATGAGTTGGTTGAGTCTGAGGTTGGTGAGGTTGGCCCAGAGGAAGGTGGAGTTGGGGGTCACTGGGGTTGTCAACGTGGAAGTTTTGGTCTCCAATGAGTATGTCGTTTATTGAGGCTATGGCGTGGGGTGCGATGAGGTCGGTGATGGTGGTGGCGAAGGGTGCCTGGGGGGCAGGGGGTCTCTAGATGAGAGTTTCATGGAGCGTGAAGTTGGGGCTGGTCTGGATCAGGAAGTGCAGGTGTCCGGCGGAGGGGAAAGTTTCGCTGGAGGTGATGAGGCGGAGGGTATTCTTGTGGATGATGGTGAGGCCCCTTCTGGGAGGTAGGGGCAGTCTTTCCTCTGGATCTTGTATCCTTCCGGGATGGCGGTGTTGATGTCTGGGCCGGAGGAGGCGCTGGTCCAGGTCTCCGTGAAGAAGGTGATGTCCGGCGAGAGAGAGTAGAGGAGGATGCATATAAGGGCATTGCTGGTGTTGGTTATGATGATGCTGGAGGCCGGGTTAGTGGTGAAGGTCTGATGGCAGTGGAGGCAAGCGAACTGTCCGTGGGTCGTTTTGGCATGGCCTGTTGGCAGTCTCTGAGTCTGGGTTGAGTGTGTGGAGGGCCGCTGGGTTGTAGCAGTGGGTGGTGTGAGATGCAGGGCCCCTGGTGCTGGTCACGGATGGGCGCAAACGAGCTTGCCTTTGGCATGCCTTCGGCGCTCCAGTATCTCGCCCACTGTGAGCGGTCTTGCATCGGTCTCCATTAAGTAGGGGGGGAGGGAAAGTGCAGCTGGGAGGCGGGAAGGTGCGAAGTGGCGATCAGGAGGTGGGTGGGGCGTAACAAGCAACATCAAAACCAGAGTAGGGAGGAGAGAGGCAAAAAGAGAAAAACACCCTTGCTCCTATTAGGACATACTCCACCTTTATCTTTACTCCTTTGTTTTCACCATTGTTAGAAGGGGAACGTAAGGTGGACCTGTCAAGCCCCAGTCCCTCTCCTTGTGATTCATATGAACATCAGTTGTAACATGACAGACAAGTAAAAGGGGCAAAAGAGGTACAGCATCTTTGTTAGAGTTCCAGTCACAGGACTCATGCAAGTTGTAGTCACTGCAATCTCACATTACCAACACTTGAAAAATGGTTAGTGTAACATTCATGTTGGCAACAGGCATTTGGGGTTGACCATATATTTTAATATTAACATATATCATGGGTCCTAGGAGGATCTTAGTATGGTAATCCACTTACAAACACCATTCCAACATGTGGAATATCATGGAGTTTAATAAATGTGCTCTTATATGCAACAATACACTGTAGCACAGACAAACAAACACCTCTGATATTTTGTGGTATTGTGACATTTATTGAAGTGTAACTTACCAGAGTCCACTCCCCCAGCTATTCCTGTCAAGCCCTCAGAATTCAGAATAGCCAAGACCTACTCCGCCTAGGGAAAGGATTGTGTTGGGGCTCCAGGTGGGCCAACGCAGTCCTCTGTCTGGGCAGTTGTTGTACCGGATATGCACCCACAACCTGAGGTCGGTCCATCTCTTCTTAATTTCCAGCTGTATGCGCAGGGAGGTGCCAACAGCATTCACTCTCTTGACTAAACTGTCCCACATTTCTGTTTTCCTACTGAGAGGAGTATGCTTGACTTGGGACTCAAGCATTTGGGGCTCCACTGTAATGATTTCCTCCACCATGACAACTCAGCCTCAGTGAACCGCTGTGAACCGCTGTGTTTTTGGTGCCAGACATATTATGCAATTAATTTGAGTGACTATATGACAGGAAAAACAAAAAAGTGATAATGGTGAAAAAGTGCAAAATTGAAATTAGAGTTATTTTAGGTGTATTTTATCATAGTGTGTTTGTTTTTCAGTGCTTTTTTATTTGTTCATTTAGTAAATAATTTAATAAATGTGAAATTTTTACAATTTGTATTTTTACTTGTATTAAATTGCAAAAAATAATGTATATATAATTATTTTTAGTAGAGGGATGTTGGGTCTTTAGGGTATAACGGTGGAAGATTTTTAAAATGTGAATATTTAATTTTAAATGTAACGATAATATTTGTAATAGTATGCAAATTAATGTTGTCAAAATTGTAAATTAATTTTCTTACGTTATTAATTTTAAAAAATCACGATTCTTTAAAATGTTTGACAATATATATTACATTTGAGAAATGTGTATTTTATTGTAAATATTTAAATAAATATTAAAATTTCGGAAATTTTAGACAAAATAACAGTTTTGGAAATGTGTATTTAATAATGTCAAAATGTGTTAAATCTAGTTATATTATATATTTTTTAGTTAATAATTATTTTATAATTTTTTTCAAAATTATAATATGTTTATGCTTTATTTTTAATGTTGAAAGCTATAATATCATTATTAATAAATTATTTGATGTAATCAAATTTCTTTGTTACAGTTATTTAAAAATTATTTAAATTGATGTGTGGATGAAGTTTGAAAATAAAATACATTTGTATTATTTATGAGGTATAAATTTAGATTTATTTAAATATTTACATGTTATAGGTTTATTCTTATAAAATGTGTTAAACTAAATATTCCTAGGAATACTTTTATTATTTCTATTATTGGACTATGTTCTGTTGTTGGGAATATATATGTAAAAACATGTTTTTAAATGTAATATACATTATTGTAATGTGTAATTTATATTAAATTATTTTCAATTTTGGATTATGAATTTATTTTATGTCTCAAAGTTTAGGAATATATTAACACTAATACAAACACATTATTTATAAATAGGGAAAACCATAATATTTTATATGATAATTTCTTTTTAAATAAATAGGCTTTTAGTTTGAGTTATTGTGTTTCAAATTAATTCTTTTTTAAATGTTATTTTTTACATCTAAAATTATGTGTATAAAACATTTTTAGTGTCCAATATCTTACCTAAAAATGGTCTAGACTGGAGTTTAAATTGCAAGTGTCATCCAGTTAGTATCCAACACCATCCCCAAATTGGTTTTGATTGAAGTAGGAATAGTAAATGTTGCCCCCTTAGTGACCAACATCTTCCAAAAATGTGTTCAGATTAGAGTGGGAATAGTAAATGTTGCCCCTTTTGTGTCCAACGCCCTGGTCAAGGTTCCAAACTATCTGGGGTGACAAAAGGCAGGGCACACCTGGTGTCAGGTCCTTCGTGTGTGCTGTGGGCAAAGCCCTTTAAAGTGTAAGTGAGGCTGGGCACAGCTACTATCCAGCCATCCTGTCCATACCTAAGCCCTCTTTATGTTACAATCTGGACACAACATACATACCCTAACAGCAGAGCCATTCACAATCATGTGACCCAGAACACTGGCAGAAAGGCATTTTACCACTGGTTAGCAGAGAAAAAAGTGCACAGAGACCTAATGCCAACAAAAACGGGTTCAACAATGGAAGATTGAAAGCTGGGTTGACCTTGCAAAAAGGTCCATGTCCAACCGAAGTAATACACAATTCAGTTTGTGTTTGTAAACCATACAATTCTAAAAAATAAGTGAACATTTCTTGAACTGTGTCATGTTTTGTGACTGGAAAATGTGTGGTTCTGAAATGGATGACTCCTTTTCATGACCTCAAGAGTTATTGGTCCAGGAGCTTTCCTACATTTCAATGAATCATACTTTTGATGATAGTAAAGCTTTCAGCAGATTGATTTTCGGGGTGCTTAGTTGCTGTATAGTGTTCAATATAAATTATGTTTTATGATTTTTTTTAGTTAAGCACTCACAGTATGAGCATCTGTTTTTTAAATTGAAAAAGCTTGGTTTCCAATTATGTTTTCCCCTGGTGAATTTGTAAGACTTTTATTGCACAGTATATAAAGATTTGATTAGTGAATCATAATATCTGTACGCAGTGTTGAAAAAGGCTAGATGACCAAGGGTAAAGAAAGTGCTTTGCTGTTCTGCAATATATTATACTCCTGACTATTAATGTTGTCAGCGTTTAAATATGAGTTCCCCATTTCCTATCTTGCGTCCCATTTAAAATTGCCACCCTCTTAATTATACCCTTTAACAGAGACTTTACATACTGCTGACTGCATGCAGCATTGCAGTGCCTTTTGGGGCAAAATGAGATGTACTATTATGTGGCTCTAATTAATCAGAATATTTTAAGCATTCTATTTTTTTAAGCATTAGGTGAAGGCAAACCGTGTCATTCATATTGAGCACGGGATTGGGACTAAGAAATCTTTATGATGCCCTATCGGCACTTTTGCACAGCTGGAACATCACTTTTTTGACATTTCGGTGGTGCAATGTGCCACACCATATTTATAAGGCCACGTAATGGCCTAATAAAGATGTGCCCCTTTCATGCAGAAAACTGCCTGAAAGGGTCCTTTCATGAGTGTTGCTGTGGGGGTTTCCACGCAAAGCCAATGAAACCTGGCACATTCCCAGATTTACAAGAAATCATAAACCTGGCAATACATCAGAACCTAAAGCCACCCCAGGGGTGACGTTAGGGAGGCGCAACGAGGAGAAATGGTTTATTTCTTTTTGTACTTTCCTTTATCTATGTGTACTGCATTCTGCAGTGCACATAGAAAAAGGAAATTGCCTTTTGTGATTGACTTTGTGCAGAAAGGTGTCCCTCCCTGCACAAAATCTATCAGCGCTGGTTGGCAGGACATTAAGGCGTCGATTCCGATCCGGTAAAAAGCGCTCCGAATTGCTGTTTGGAGCGTTTTTCCCCATACGAATCGCACCTGTAGGCGTCCCCGTACGATTCAGCAAGAACGATCACAAATTAAAGCGTCACTCCGTACGACTCGTAAAAAAGACCGTACAAATCGAAAATCCATACGAATTGCAGTCGGCTGACGCACCACGCAGCGTCCGTACGTAAATAGACCGCACCTTCCGAACCAGGAAGTACGATCCATATTGAACACACTCCGTGCGGCTCTTTTGCTACGAGAGCTCTAAACTACCGTAAACCCACACTCCGGCAAAACCGGCACCCGGTACACGACAAGCAGGACATGAACGCCATCGTCCGTCTCATCCCTATCCTGTACGGCCACCACCTCGTACTTAGAAACCGACGACGGCGCAGAAGGTGAGCACAACGAAGTCCAACATACCTGTACGTGTAGCCAGACGGCCACATCGCCATTGCACGATTGTAATGTCTGGGTATGTTGCGCCACACACTCCCGCACATCACTAGTGTAATACGGAGGGAGGCCGTATGTTCGTCATCGATCACGGGGTACGGTACGTCACCGCACAACAGTAGAGTAATACGTGGGCGGGGCCACCAACGTCATCGACCACGGGGTACAGAACGTCACCGCACATCAGTAGAGCAATACGGTGACATGGCGAACCTACGTCATCGACCACGGGGTACGGAACGTCACCGCACATCACTAGTGTAATACGGTGACAGGCCGCACCTACGTCATAGACCACGGGGTACGGAACGTCATCGCACATCAGTAGAGCAATACGGTGACATGGCGAACCTACGTCATCGACCACGAGGTACGGAACGTCACCGCACATCACTAGTGTAATACGGTGACAGGCCGCACCTACGTCATCGACCACGGGGTACGGAACGTCACCGCACATCAGTAGAGCAATCCGGTGACATGGCGAACCTACGTCATCGACCATGGGGTACGGAACGTCACCGCACAACACTAGTGTAATACGGTGACAGGCCGCACCTATGTCATCGACCACGGGGTACGGAACGTCACCGCACATCAGTAGAGCAATACGGTGACATGGCGAACCTACGTCATCGACCACGGGGTACGGAACGTCACCGCACATCACTAGTGTAATACGGTGACAGGCCGCACCTACGTCATCGACCACGGGGTACGGAACGTCATCGCACATCAGTAGAGCAATACGGTGACATGGCGAACCTACGTCATCGACCACGGGGTACGGAACGTCACCGCACATCAGTAGAGCAATACGGTGACATGGCGAGCCTACGTCATCGACCACGGGGTACGGAACGTCACCGCACATCAGTAGAGCAATACGGTGACATGGCGAACCTACGTCATCGACCACGGGGTACGGAACGTCACCGCACATCACTAGTGTAATACGGTGACAGGCCGCACCTACGTCATCGACCACGGGGTACGGAACGTCACCGCACATCAGTAGAGCAATACGGTGACATGGCGAACCTACGTCATCGACCACGGGGTACAGAACGTCACCGCACATCAGTAGAGCAATACGGTGACATGGCGAACCTACGTCATCGACCACGGGGTACGGAACGTCACCGCACATCACTAGTGTAATACGGTGACAGGCCGCACCTACGTCATCGACCAAGGGGTACGGAACGTCACCGCACATCAGTAGAGCAATACGGTGACAGGCCGCACCTACGTCATCGACCACGGGGTATGGTAAGTCACCGCACATCACCAGTGCAATAGACTTATGGGACATACGACTGCTATATCAACGTTTGTCTAACTGGTGTATAGTAAACACATCCACCACTGCCCACCACTTCCCAGCATCAGAGTGCCCACCACTGCCCAGCATCAGAGTGCCCACCACTTCCCAGCATCAGAGTGCCCACCACTGCCTAGCATCAGAGTGCCCACCACTTCCCAGCATCAGAGTGCCCACCACTGCCCAGCATCAGAGTGCCCACCACTGCCCAGCATCAGAGTGCCCACCACTTCCCAGCATCAGAGTGCCCACCACTGCCCAGCATCAGAGTGCCCACCACCGCCCAGCATCAGAGTGCCCACCACTTCCCAGCATCAGAGTGCCCACCACTGCCCAGCATCAGAGTGCCCACCACTTCCCAGCATCAGAGTGCCCACCACTGCCCAGCATCAGAGTGCCCACCACTGCCTAGCATCAGAGTGCCCACCACTTCCCAGCATCAGAGTGCCCACCACTGCCCAGCATCAGAGTGTCCACCACTTCCCAGCATCAGAGTGCCCACCACTTCCCACCACTGCCCAGCATCAGAGTGCCCACCACTTCCCACCACTGCCCAGCATCAGAGTGCCCACCACTTCCCACCACTGCCCAGCATCAGAGTGCCCACCACTTCCCACCACTGCCCAGCATCAGAGTGCCCACCACTGCCCAGCATCAGAGTGCCCACCACTTCCCACCACTGCCCAGCATCAGAGTGTCCACCACTTCCCAGCATCAGAGTGCCCACCACTTCCCACCACTGCCCAGCATCAGAGTGCCCACCACTTCCCACCACTGCCCAGCATCAGAGTGCCCACCACTGCCCAGCATCAGAGTGCCCACCACTTCCCACCACTGCCCAGCATCAGAGTGCCCACCACTTCCCACCACTTCCCAGCATCAGAGTGCCCACCACTGCCCAGCATCAGAGTGCCCACCACTTCCCAGCATCAGAGTGCCCACCACTTCCCAGCATCAGAGTGCCCACCACTGCCCAGCATCAGAGTGCCCACCACTTCCCAGCATCAGAGTGCCCTCCACTGCCCAGCATCAGAGTGCCCACCACTACCCAGCATCAGAGTGCCCACCACTTCCCAGCATCAGAGTGCCCACCACTGCCCAGCATCAGAGTGCCCACCACTGCCCAGCATCAGAGTGCCCACCACTGCCCAGCATCAGAGTGCCCACCACTTCCCAGCATCAGAGTGCCCACCACTGCCCAGCATCAGAGTGCCCACCACTTCCCAGCATCAGAGTGCCCACCACTTCCCACCACTGCCCAGCATCTGAGTGCCCACCACTTCCCACCACTGCCCAGCATCAGAGTGCCCACCACTTCCCACCACTGCCCAGCATCAGAGTGCCCACCACTTCCCACCACTGCCCAGCATCAGAGTGCCCACCACTGCCCAGCATCAGAGTGCCAACCACTTCCCACCACTGCCCAGCATCAGAGTGTCCACAACTTCCCAGCATCAGAGTGCCCACCACTTCCCACCACTGCCCAGCATCAGAGTGCCCACCACTTCCCACCACTGCCCAGCATCAGAGTGCCCACCACTGCCCAGCATCAGAGTGCCCACCACTTCCCACCACTGCCCAGCATCAGAGTGCCCACCACTTCCCACCACTTCCCAGCATCAGAGTGCCCACCACTGCCCAGCATCAGAGTGCCCACCACTTCCCAGCATCAGAGTGCCCACCACTTCCCAGCATCAGAGTGTCCACCACTTCCCACCACTGCCCAGCATCAGAGTGCCCACCACTGCCCAGCATCAGAGTGCCCACCACTTCCCAGCATCAGAGTGCCCACCACTGCCCAGCTCGTACATCAAAAACATACCATTGTCAACCTCATTACCCTCAGGAGATAGACACATTTTAGCAGACCTAAATGTGAACATCACACCAGCTCCCAGGCACCCAGCAGTCACAGACATCATCACACAAACTACAAATCTGAAAAGGAAAAAATTAGCTTTATTCAGCGGAATCACAAAAGAAAAGCAAATGGGAGTCCTCGCTCATTAAAGGCCAATGGCCAGTCCAATAGAGTCTCTGCAACAGTTTGTGCCTCCATGGGTGTCATCTCACCCAAACCTGCCTGCACATGGTGTTTAATCAGCTGTGCTGACTATGGGGGCACCATCTGTGGAATCCTCCGGCACCGCATGGACAGGAGAGGGAAGGACAGGTGGAGTGGGTGCAGGTGTAGTGGATTCATCCACACTGGTTGGGGCATCGCCGAAAGTAGATTCAAAAACCTGGCTGCACACCTCAGCCAGGGCGGAAAAACTACCACCTGAACCCGGGGACACATTGGGGGTGGAGGTACAGGGCTGTGAGTCTGTCCTACTGGGTGTGTGGATGCGTGTGTGAGGTGTCTCCCCTCTCCCTGTGGGTGTGCCTACTTGCCCTTGAGACTGTGTGCGTGGAGCTTTGAGCTTCTTATGCTGTGTGTGTGCGCTGGGTGTGTCTGACCTGTGGCGTGTGCGTGTATGCTGTGTAGGTATGTGAGAGGCAGAGGTGGATGGCTCTGAAGGAGGGGGGGGACAGATGCTGCTGGGTGTAGAGAGGTGCCGTCAGTGTTGATTCAATGGCAGCCACACTCCGACGCAGATCAGACATGGCTGATGACATGCCCTCCATGAACGACACCACCTGTGTCATCAGTTGTGTATGTCCATGGAGGACAGACAGCATGGATGTCTGACCTACTGCAATCTGCCGGAGTAGGTCCACAGTCTCAGCACTGAGGGCAGCAGGGGACACAGGGGCAGGGGCTGCGGTGCCGGGAACAAAGGAGACACGGGGGCTAGCACGGACCCTAGGCACACCAAGGACTGGGAGGTTGGAGATGGGACTGGAGGAGGGGAGGGCAGCCAAAGATGAATGAGTGACCATTGCTGCATATTCCACCCCCTCCTGAGAGTCTGACTCGGAGTCGTCGGCATGGTAAGATGTGTCAGTCACATGTCGTCCGGCCTGCAGACTCTCCTCACACTCTGTGCCACTGCCTCCCTCTAACACCTCAAAGCAGGTGGCACTGTCGGTGTGTCCCTCTGCCTGATCCGCGCCTGTGTCTCCTCCAGATTCAGATGATGATGCTGTGAGCAAGGAGAAGAATGAAAACATATCAGTCACCTGTACACATCAGACATATCAGCTGCAAATCATTTGGCCTCATTCCTCAACATGGCATGCATCATGAGTCACATGACACAGAACTCTGCATAATGACAAGTCTACTTGTGGACAAATGTCAGAGACACAACGCTCAATGTAAGGTAGGAGACAAGGTATAGGCAAGGAAAATACTTGTATGAGAGAAACAATCATGATCCACTGCCTGACAACAGGATAGCTGATGATTCATCACAGTTCATTAGCCAACCCTGCCACCCAAATCAAGACCTGGTCATGTTTGATTCGCTTTGACTCTGTGCCACATTAGAAAAGTCCTGGGCGAACTGCCATGTGATGCCATCCTGGGACCTGAAACAAGTGTTCCATCACCTCACACTTGCCATCACAGCTTTGTACATCCAAAGTCACATTGTGTGGCAGACCATCAATACTATGTACAAAGAACATGCAACAGATGTTGAGAATATGCACACACGCACTGCCCAGTGTGAGTATGCAGAAGCCCAAAATATAGCACATGTACATTGTGCACCTGTAGCTAACACAAGATAATTAGAAAGTGTACCATGGACAAAGGCCACTGAGGCTGACTTGTGCATAAAACACTTGTTGAGACTCAAGAACAGTGACACAATATGAAGAAGGGCAGACATAGTGCACATGTGGTGCTACATTTAAGGTACCAACAGGTGTCACATACCCCCCTACAACATGATGATGTGCAAAGGAAGATGCATACTGAGACACTGCACCATAGGAGTACATGTCAAAAACAAGCATTCGCCAAAGCAAACCTCTGATGTGGAGTAGGGCAAGGCATGTAAAGAAGCAGCTGCTGACAGAGGGACAATCAAATGCCAATGCATGAACTGCCTGTCTGACCACACCACTCAAACTATGGGAGTGTGACCATGCCTTGGAGCTCTTCAGGTACCATTTCACACACACATGACTACAAACAGACATGTACCTACTCCCTTCGTGCTGCTGTCCCTCTTGCAACTGCATATGGAGGTCTGGGAACACCACTACCAGGACCCGGAGCATGTTGGGGGTGAGGTGGCGGCTGCCGCCATGCCGGCGTGGAGCTTCCAGCTTCAGCTGGACTCGGGCGATGCGGCGGCTCCAGCACCGGATGTCCTGCCAACTCTTCTTTATGTTTCGAAGCCTCCTGCGAGGCCCCCCCTCTCTCCGGACAGCCCTGGCGATGTCCACCCAGATTTCACCCTTCTCATAGGCAGATACCTGTCACAAATGTAAAGTTACAGAACATCAGTATACCGGGTCCATGTTCCCAAGACACCCATATGTGCACAAAATACATGCGGACAACAGGGCATCGTATGCCACACACATTTGCATCATTGTCTAGGAGTATGTGGCCTGTGTGCAAACACAACTGCTTTGCATGACATTGAAATTCTACAGATGACATGAGGGCTGCAAAACACTCTTTGAGCATGGCACTCACTGAACAATATATGCTATATCTGGGTGCAATGCAGCATGTGACATGCTGTCACACACCACACTACAACAAATAACTCTCTTGTAACAACACTGTGCACCCTGGCACTCACTCACAACAACATTGCATCTATCCACTATTACTACACAGTGGCTATGATGTCACACACACAACAGGTGCACACTCCAAGGTATTGCACACATCACTCACCTGATCCTCTGGTCTCCCATACAGCTTGCTGAAGTTTGGCAGGAGGGCATCCAGCAGGGCCTTGTTCTCACCATCAGTGAATGCAGGTGCCCTCTCCATGTACAGCTAATCAGGGTCCAGAGGATTCAGAGACAGCAGCTGTGGTTACCACACCAATGTTGTGCAGGCAAGTGCCCTCCCACAGCCACATGCTGCCTTATATCTGTGCTGCAGAGGGTCTGTGAGTCCAAGGAGTAGTGTGTGATAGGCCACCATAATTTGCATCCTATGTTCCATCCAATCACATAACACCTAAGCCCATGACACACATATGCATGGTTTGAAAACATTGCATACTTTTTCCAAACTGATTCTTCCAGGACACCTGTAGGGGTTTAAAAAAACTCTGTATCCATGACAACCTGGTTGCATTTTGAACAGTACACTGTTCCCCTAGTTGTTCCCTATGCATTTTTTTAAATTCACACCCAAGTACGGTGACATTGCCATTGCCAATGCTACACATTGAATGGTGTAACGATGCGTACACACGCACGTACCATTGGGGTACGCTTAGCTCGCGTAGAGCCGAAATGCGATAGGGAAACGATGCGTACACACGCACGTACCATTGGGGTACGCTTAGGTCGCGTAGAGCCGAAATGCGATAGGGAAACGAGGCCGACACACGCACGTACCATTGGGGTGCGCTTAGCTCGCGTAGAGCCAAAATGCGATAGGGAAACGATGCGTACACACGCACGTACTATTGGGGTACGCTTAGCTCGCGTAGAGCCGAAATGCGATAGGGAAACGATGCGTACACACGCACATACCATTGGGGTACGCTTAGGTCGCGTAGAGCAGAAATGCGATAGGGAAACGATGCGTACACACGCACGTACCATTGGGGTACGCTTAGCTCGCGTAGAGCCGAAATGCGATAGGGAAACGATGCGTACACACGCACGTACCATTGGGGTACATTGCGTCAGACATGGTCAAGTGAACGATTGTGTAGGCTACGTCCCTGTCCACCTTCATGTCACCATTGGGAGAGTTACACCAGGAAATCACACAGCAGGGATGTAGTCTACACTCATGTCAACGATGTGGATGCATACATCAGCATGGCACACATACATCAGGATGTGCCAGGTGTGGCAGACATTGAAGAAGCACAGGGATTGTGGCCCTGTGCCTCAGTTGATGTGTGAATAGCTTGCACAACATGTCATCAATCATGATGCACATGTGCATCACATGCATTCAACAATTTCCACCCGATTAACGTCAGCAACATGTTGCGAGGCACATGAACACTCGAATGGCCCACAATTCAGTACAGGGAACTGGCACATGATGACAGGAACATGCCCACTGTCACAGAGGTGTCATAGCCGCACAGCATGACCCTGTGTGACCACGTCATGTGTGTGCCATGTGCGACATTGTGCATGCTGTTAGCATATGCGATGAACAGGTCAGTAACGTATTACTCACCTCAGAATATCCCCACATGTCATCCTGGACATGGCAATTTCCGTAATACCGTACACTTGTGTGTTGGTGTGTAAATCCTCTGGCTCTGCAAGTGTCCTTGGCGTTGTGTGTGCCCTGATGACGTTATCTGAGTAGTCATATGTCACCTCTGCGTGCACACGTCAGGTCCTCTGTTTGTTTCTCAACACCAGCGCAGGTCCGGTCTAAGTTAAAGCTTGCACATTTTGTACCCTAAATCATTGTACAAACACTTCTGAGCATTTACCTTTTATTGTCATACTCAAGACCGTGCCAATAGGGATGTCACTTACAAAGCCTGTGAGGAATGAAAACGCCTCATGTTGGTGAGTGACCCTCACCGTCTGTGTCTCCACGGTTTTCACGTCAGGCACAACAACAAGAGCTGCTCCAATTGCGGGGACCAGACATATGAATCCAGGTGTGATTTGTCCCACAAGCCACTCAGACTCCAGCAGTTGGCAAAGCACCACAATAGCTCATGGTTGGGATGTAGGACGAGTGCATGTGTGTGGGTGTGGAGACATGTGAGCCCCTTATTAGTACATCATTCCCCAGGCCAAACTCGTCAGTTAAACGAAAGAAGTCAGAGATGTGTAATTGCATTAACAAATAACCACGATGCAAGTGCAATGCTGCATGGGATTAGGGTGACAGCGACCACACGGCTCCATCAGAATTGCAGTTCTCGTAGCCAGCACCACGACCTACGGTCCCAGCCCTGCATGTGACACAGGAGGAGTAAGTGCACTTCCTCATGTCCATGATGTCCCTCACCCCGCCCACTGACTCAGCGTCAGCTTCTGGCCCACCGTACCCGTCTGGGGGCAGTAGCGCCTCTGTTGATATGCCCCTGACGCCATCACTCACTGAGTGACGGACGCAGTCGGTGCATACGTCCCAGAACCGCTGTGACAGACATGATCGAAATGTTCATCCTGGTCCCCGCTGGTTCAACTCACAACCTCACTGCCAGATCTCCCCCAGGTGTCAGCCGTGGCGCCATTCTGGGGTGGTGCTGGCCCCGATACCACACACTGTACGGCTCCGCTGTGGTAACTGTGTGGCAGAACACCGCTCTTAATGCTGCATGGGAATGTAAACATCAATGAGCTGGCCACACCTCATTACAATTGGCGCTAATGAGTATTGGGAGGGTCATGAAGACCCACTGGCACGTGAGTGTCAGTCCCAAGACCACAGGACAGGTGGACTGGGGGATGCGAGTGTTGTGGACACCTAGCCAGACACTGGTGATGTCTCAACTCAAAAGATGTATTTGGATGATTGGGCAACGTACAGTGTTGTGTTTATGTGGGCGGTTGGAACCATGGCCCTTCATCTCCCTGTTGCTGCGGTGAGGACCAACTTGTCACTGAGGTCCTTCAACTACACTAACGCTACGCTGAGCCTCTGCAGGCCTATCTTGATGAAAGTACTGTATGTATATTGGCAAGCATGTACAGCCACGCAGCATGTTTGTCTGTAGATAGGCACGTTGTCAGACCCCCACTGCCCTACCCGGACTGACCATGTTCCCTGTCCTACCACCCCATCCCAGGAAGCATCTGCATCCGTTCCTCAAAACCACAGAACACATTCCTGTTAGCTACGCTGTAGAGGGTATCCAAGAGGTACAGGCACTACGCAAAGATGTTATCATCCTCCCTGACTCTGGGAGTGATGTTTAGCTACTTGACATCCATCTTTGCCTGCTACCCACACTCTCTGTGGAATATGTTTGTGTAACAGCTGCCAGTGTATGCGTTGTAGGTACGGGCAAAACGTGGCCATGCCCTTGTCGGATGCCAATCTACAACACTGGTTTTGTTCCGGTGTGGCCTGGATAGCCACCACTCACTGGTCAGATCGATGGCACCCAGGGAGGCTAATTAGTCCTAAGCTATGTATGTATTGAAATGTGACACTTTGCTAATGCCTACTGTTCCTTACAGATATTGGTTTACAAAAGGTAAGTAACTAGTCCTTGAAAGTTCTGTGCATCTGCTGTAGGAGCATCTATGTTGTGTCCTTGCTGTGATGGCAGGGTGACTAATGTACACACACCATGCCACGTGTGTTAATGACCCGTTCACATGTGTGATGGCATCACAGACCATCAGTGACAAATGTAATTATCATGCTGTATGATGATGGTCATGTAATTGTAACTGAAAGTACACACCGCAACATGACTAAGGCTGAACAGTGCAAATGATGGCACATGTGGTGTGTGTGTGTATTGCAGTCAGCCATCTGGATGTGCAGACAACCTCCTACTGACATTGACATGACGTGTCTCACTGACATGATACATTGTCATGCTCACTAAGACCTTTCCATCTGATCGTTTGTATGCATGTCACATCCATTCCACAGACTACAGGTATTTTCCTTCTCCACGGAGGAGTGTGTGGTAGCTGGCATCAGTGTGTATCCCACGCCACACTCCAAATTGTCTACATTATTTGAAGCAGTGTTGCTTGTGCCATGTACATTGTTATAGTCTTAGTCAGACAGTCGAAGACATTTCCTTACAATTGTGTCTTGCAGGGCAACCCTCTGGAAAGGCCGTTGCCTGACTTGGAAGCCATGAGGGAGCGCAATTGCATCCGTCGATATCGGTTCGGCAGACAGTTGATCAAGGACCTGACGGACAAGCTTGAGGCTCACCTACAACCACGCCACAGGTATCCAACTGCACTGACACCCAAGGTAAAGGTGATGGCAGCCCTCCATTTCTTTGCCACAGGTACATTCCAATTTACCATAGCAGATGTGGGAGGGATGTCTCCGACCATGTTTAGCCGGGTATTGGGTGATGTTTTGGGAGCAATGTTGCTCCACCTTGATGAATTCATTACATTCCCTACTCCAGAAGAGTTGACAGATGTCAAGGGGGAATTCTATGCCCTGTGCCGCATGCCACATGTAATTGGTGCAATTGATGGTACACATGTTACTCTTGTCCCACCACAGGCTCAGGAGCAAGCGTATCGCAACAGGAAACACTACCACTCGATAAATGCCCTGGTGGTGTGTCTTGCCAACATGATTATCTCACATGTTTGTGCCCGTTATCCAGGATCGTGCCACGATGCTTTCATCATGAGGCATAGCAGGGTACCACAGATGATGCTGCAGCTGCACAACCACCGGGCATGTCTAGTTGGTGAGTATACACTGTGAGCTCTGTATGTCAGTATGTCACAACTTCATGATCTGTATCATATGATTCACTCTTGTACATGATGTCAATTTGCAGGAGATGCTGGATATCCAAACATGCCGTGGCTAATGACTCCGCTACGCAACGCCAGGACAGCTGCAGACCAGCGTTACAACAATGCTCATGTGAAGACCAGGCAGGTGATCGAACGGACCTTTGGACTCCTGAAGAGCCGGTTCAGGTGCCTGGACAAGACAGGCGGAGCCCTCCAATACAGCCCACGCAAGGTGTGTGACATCTTCACCGTGTGCTGCATGCTACACAACATGGCAGTGGAGAAGGCCGTGCCACTCTACCTTGATCCTGATGAGCTGGAACATCCGCCCGTTGAGGATGAAGGCCTTGGCCCAGGATGCCAGTGACGAGGAGGGTGAAGATGATATCCGCGGTCACCTCATCCGCAACTTCTTTTCATGATGGTGAGTCATTTCATCTTTTATGTAAAAGATGGACCATAGAGTTGCATGGGTAGCATGCTGTGTATGCAACAGACTGTAAGCAAGATCACTTGGATGTGTGTTGTGCTGTGTCACACGTTCAGTTGTAATGCTACACACATACGTGCTATGTGTGAACTTGGAATGTACAGGTGTCATACTACATCTGGCTATTAAACAGACATCGACAAAATGACATTATACAGAACTTGACCCCTTGAGTGCCACTCTCATCCACAGCTCGCCCTGCCTGTTGTCCGTTGGGGTACATCGTGGTCATCCTGCTACTGCTCATTATGATTGCAACGTCAGCCACATCAACGGAGCATGCTTGGACATGTGGAGAAGTCAATTTGGGTAAGGACTCATATGAGGCTGTTTAGCGTTGGTATGTGTAGAAACGTGTGGTACATGTTCATGTGCATGTAGTGTCACCTTGCATACATGCTACTCCATTATGTACCTTATGACATGTATGGCCACTCCCATGACAGGATAGTCACCCCTTCTGTCATCTGTTGTACTTTGATACTCTGGTGAATGCATCAATGTGTGTAGACATTGCCACAGCAACATTGCACATACCATGGCATGACATTGTGTCAGAGGTCACAACCACGGACTCTGTGGGGGATTGCAGCCTCACTGTGTGCATTAGAATGTGACTGGATCCTCACCTCCAGCTTGTGGGCCAGTCCAGTGTGATTACCATGAAACCATGTGGTGTCGGTGTTGCCCAGTGTATGTTCCACATCTTAAGACAACTGTCCTGTGAATCAGTTAACATGGATGCATTGCCCCTTGCAGCAGTATATCATGTCACTGTCATGTCGTTACCTCAGTGCAGGTTGAGAATACTGCTACGCCAGCCTTCACAGTGAGTAGCAGTGATGTTTAGATGCACATGATGCCATGTATGTTTAGCATGACTAAGTAAAAAGTGTGAAAGATGCATATGTGAATTTTTGTGTTGCACCAGTGGAGTGCGGTCATTCACATGAATCTCTGGTCGCCGGCACCATTACTGTGCTATGGTAGGGTCTGATTATGTAGCTTGGATGGACATCACTTGCACTTAATATTTATTGTACCTGCATATCATGTTTAGCATTGTGATGCATACTTGACACACCAAAAGACTGGCTACAGAGTGCCTTCATTGCATGTCGATCATTAGCTTCCTCATCATATGTGATACTAACAGCTGTTGTGGATTTGCTCAAGTTAGCCTACATGGCCCTTATGGCTAACCAATATCAGATACAGACTTTAGAGTTAGCGGTAGTTGGATTTCCATATGTTTCCATTTGTTACTGAGGTCCACCTCATCTGTGCCTGGGAATGTGTTTATACTACATAGATCTTTTTGCATGGGTGCTCACTTGTGAGCGTTACACATGACTCTAATGGATGACAGACTGTCCCAGTTTTTATGTGTCTGTGTCACAGCATCGTATCTCATGTGATGGCATGATTAATCATCATTATTTTTCACCAGTCAGTACACTTCACAGGTGTGACTGGTACAGTGTAGCTAATGAGGTTTTTGAAGTGTCTGTGACATGAGAATGTTGTCCTAATGCTTATTTGCCTCTGTTTCAGGTCTCCCTCCCAGCAGTTCCCATCCTCTCCTTCCCTCGCCTGATCACCCTTTTGTGTCTGTAGTTTGTACTGAGACCAATGGGCTATTTGGAGGTGGAACCCTTAGAGCATCACACCACTCTGATGAAGAAAGGTACGGCCAGTCGTTGACAGCCTTGTAGGTATTCGTAATGCGGCATTACAGGTGACATCATGATTAGTGTAAATTGGACTTATTGACAATGCACATGTATGTTTGTGAAAGCTCCATGGGCTCACAATGTAAATTATCATGTTGAGCATGACGTCTGACTCCTACAGAATATTGTGCCTGCTTGGGGCTCAACATCCATGTCCTTCTAATGTGCACATATACTATTTTGAACGTAGTTACCTCATGCTTGTTATGTGTGTAACTGTATATTGACCACACGCATGGGGTGGGTGAAGGCTAGAATACTATGTTGTGTGTGAGGTAGATGTCTTTGTTGGTGCAGTTTGGATTTGAACACACTAGCTCTTGTATACACCTGCTGACGCTGTGTGTCTTGTGCCCCACTTGACCGTAAGGGCCCTGATCCAGTGACTGTGATCTGTGGTGATTACTGTGCCATTTTGTTGTCAGTGATCCTGAGTGAGGCAGACACTCCTGCCTTCATATCCACATGTCACTTTGTGCATTGCGGGTGCCCTTGTGTTATGTGTTTGTTTAGCAATTAGTCACACCCCTCCTGCCGTCATGTCTTCACTCATTGCTGCAGCTGCATACACAGTCACCATGCAGCGCACACTATCCAGGAACACAGACACCTACAGGATGACCCTCCTTCCATCCATTAATAGAGCATGCTCCTGCCACCCTACACACAGACAACACCAGACATTCACCCTCGTGCTATAAAAATGCTTTGTACTCAGCCATAGCTGCTGCTATGCGTGTGTGTGTAACACATACTGGCACGACTATGCAGATTCAAATGACATTGGGTCTACGTACCACCAGGTCATGTGCCGTGTCCAACACACACACACACCTTACATAGGCACAATATTGTACAGTGTTAGCTTGTCAACACCACTAGATCAGAAAACTGTTAGCTTACAGTCACGTGCCAGAACACAACATGCTCACACCACTTCAACATTGCTGTCACAGTCAGTCAAGTTGGCACATGGGACACACACCATGACCCTGTCTCTTGGGTGTGGTGTGATTTGGCCGTTCTGGGGTAGGTATTTGTCTGATGTGTGTCATTGTTCTGTATGCGTTGCTCCCATTACAGTAGTATAGTACTTGTAGCTCCATAGGGGTAGGTCACCTAATCAGGTGTGCTTGTCTAGAGTGCTCCAGCCCATTGCCCACAGTCTGTCCTGCCACCGTTATCCTGTGCGGCATTAATCACATACACAGTAATGCATCATGCTGATGGTAGCTCACATACCTGAGGACACAGTTGTAGGTACTCCCTACATGGACTACTACTTTTGTGACACTTACATGTACTCCTCAAAGTGACTCTCCTGGGCCTGCCTGTGCTAGCAGTATTGGGATTCAATCCCCCCTCCAGCATTGACTGTCCCACACAGGTGTGTCTTACCATCCATGTATGTAGTTTGTGGAAATTTCTGACCAATGTGTGTCCTCACTCAGATTCTGATCCAAGTGTGTGGATGACTGCTGTTTGTTGTATACCTTGCATTTTTGACATTTGCAGACACATATACATGTATGCTGTTTCAAAGATTACTCACCAAATGCGTATGATGTTTAGATTATTTATTGGGTGATCTTGTGCATGAAACGTGAATAGGTGCTGTACAGAAAGGGGTGGAATCCAAAATTCACAGCTGGAGATGAGATGCCTTACAGTTTCAGTCAACAGAGTCCAGGCCACAGTGCCTGACATCATTGGGCAGACTGTGACCAGCAAGTCCATGTGGGAGAGTCTCATAGGGGATGCTGTTGCACCCAGGGGCAATATGCCAGGTCCAGTGTCCTGGGAGAAGTCCATGGGCCACAGGCCCTCAACGTCTTCACCGTGGACGACCCACCTTCCTTGGGGGACCCTCATGTGCAGGCATGGACGGTGCATGGGATGCTACGTCAGAGGGTTCCTCCTCCTCCTCCCTCTCCTCCCTCCCTGTGGCTGGTGTTGCACTTTGCCGTGATGTTGCTGGCCTTGTGACACAGGGAGGGGGCTGCATGTTGGCAGCCATCTGACGTAGCACATGGAAAATGTCCCTATGCACCATCAAGAGCTGAGCCTGGTGTGCCTCCACCCATCCATAATGCAGGTCTTGCCTGGCTATTTGCTCTGCCTGCTGTTCTCTGACCTGTTTGAGGGCCTCCGCAAGCTGGCTTACCTCCCTGGTGTCCCGCTGGTATGCCTCAAGGATGTTTGTGAGTTCAGGCATACAGGGCCCTGCAGCTGGCTGGCCAGATTCTCGCCTCCGCCTTGTGCCACTCCCACCACCCTGACCCACATGAGCACGGCCTGCGCTTGTGGGCACATCCGATCGACGGGCCCCCCGGGTGCTGGGAGGGTGGAGGTTGTCACCAACCTCAGGGGCGCCCGACAAAGGGTGTCCCTCATTTTCAGACTGGCTCTCTTGTGAATCATGGGCAGGGCTCTGACCTGTCTGCTGGGATGTGGTGGGAATAGGTCCAGTGGTTGGCAGAGATGTAGCTGGTACAGTTGCTGCAGGGGTTTGGGATCCAGAGGAGCCAGGTTGGTTGGGGTCATCCACAGTGCGTTGAGGGTTGGCACTGCCAGTGGGGTCTGGGTCCTGCTGAGCCTGGGACTGGGATCCTTGGCCCCCCTGGCTGGGGGGGAGATCCGCACGTTGCCCTGTGTGTGGGAGAGACAGACACTGTTAAGGCAATATCAAGTGACATGTGGTTTGGTTATCCATTTTCAGCATCACTGTTCCACAAGCTATACATTGTTGACATTGTACAGTTGTGTATTTAGTGGTAGAAAAAACAATTGTACGATGGGGTATTTACATTCTTCCAATATCTTGACAATGACTGACACAGCCATTGCTGTGTCTTGTGTTGCCGGCACCACACGTGTAAAGCATTGGTAAGTTTCACGCAACATCCTGGATACGGTGAAAATTCTTATGTGTGCGTCAAGCATGCACAGAGTTTAGATGCAGCATGTTGATGTAAGAGACAGAGCATCATTATTTAGCATGTCAGCTACTACTTTGGATGTCTTTTGCTGTTCCATGCTGGCCAAACAATGCCAACACCCCTGGACCTGCACACCCACTTCTAGATCATGGCTTTAGAACTTGGCACTTCTCTAAGACGCATCACCTTGTCAATACCCATGTCCATGTTGGTACTTATGTGCATCCACAAGGGTAATGAGATGGGGCACGTGCTTTTTTAGAGAGGCACAATGGACTGGAGCTTCTGTTATGTGCATGTATGAGTTGTATGCATATTCATATGAGTACGTGTTTTGTTGTGGTACATGGCAATTGGGACAGTGTTGCAATCCAACGCCTGACCCCCGGGGATGAGTTTCTGTAAGGGATGTGTACAACAGGCCATGCTATTACTTTGTTTGTGAATTGCAAGCGTCCATTGTTCATGATTTGGCTGTCCCCTCATGTGGCATGCTGCCATAATCGTGGATTTGTGTTGGTGCACAGGATGTGTGACCTTGTCCTGGTGTTTGTGTTTGCAATGAGCACAGGAGGGACTTGTGCTGCCTACACCTGTGCCCATTGTGTACTACAGAGCTTTCTGAGATGTGTGTCCTGACACAGTACAGTGTTGACAGCAAATGGTGGGTGTCTTCCAGGCACATAGCAGATGTTTGCTGGTACTTGTGAGACATCCCTTAACATTCTGCTCTATGGAGTTTGTGAGGCCTGTGCAGTGCTTGTGTGCAACTGTGTGTGTGCCCCAGGGAGGTGCGTTGAGGTGACAGAGGGACGAACACTGACTGATGGAGACAGAGGGAGAGGGAGAGGGAGACAGAGGGAGACAGAGACAGAGGGCGACAGAGGGAGAGGGCGACTGAGGGAGAGGGAGACAGAGACAGAGGCCGACAGAGGGAGAGGGCGACTGAGGGAGAGGGAGACAGAGACAGAGGCCGACAGAGGGAGAGGGCGACCGAGGGAGAGGGAGACAGAGACAGAGGGAGACAGAGGGAGAGGGCAACCGAGGGAGAGGGAGACAGAGACAGAGGGAGACAGAGGGAGAGGGCGACTGAGGGAGAGGGAGACAGAGACAGAGGCCGACAGAGGGAGAGGGCGACCGAGGGAGAGGGAGACAGAGACAGAGGGAGACAGAGGGAGAGGGCAACCGAGGGAGAGGGAGACAGAGGGAGACAGAGGGAGAGGGAGACAGAGGGAGAGGGAGACAGAGGGAGAGGGAGACAGAGGGAGAGGGAGACAGAGGGAGAGGGAGACAGAGGGAGAGGGCGAGACAGGGATGGAGACAGGTAGATTGTGCTTGCTCTCTTGCTACACTGCCTTACTTTGTCACAAAATGATGCATCTCTGTAAGGTGTGTCAGCAAATAGTAAATATTTAGAAGCTGTGGTCTAGTATCTTGTGTGATCTTTACCTATCCCTGTGCATTGGTCATTATGCTTGTGTGTGTCCCTGGGACATATGGCATGAGAGCAGCCTCTTACCCTACACATTGCACCCTATGTGCCTCCCCCTTGCAACTACCACCATTTGGTAGTGTACTGCTTGGACTCATGGCCACCCACCCCATGCTGCTGGGCACTGTTGTTAGTCTACCCATGTAACTTGTGTTTTTTGTACACTCACCAGACTCAACGGCTCCTTCTATTCCATGTACTCCCACCGCTGGCAGTAGGACCATGACCTTCTCCTCCCAGGGCTGGTATACAGGAGGTCTGCGGGGACCACCGCCTCCAGTGTGGTGTGCATTGGCGTAATCCTGTGCCCTCTTCTTCTTGACCATCCTCCGCAGATCGTACCACCTGGCCTGGCATTCATCCCTGGTGCGCCTGATGGGTGCAACAGCATTGACCCGGTCTATGATCCTCTCCCACAGGCGTGTTCTTTCTGCCAGGCTGGTCTGTCTGACCAATGCGCCAAACAGCTGCGGCTCGACTCTGATGACTTCATCTGTAAGTATCTCCATCTCCGGGTTAGTGAATTTTGGATTCTTGTGTGTGGTCATGGTGTGTAGTGTATGTGATTGAGGGGTTGATGGTGTGTATGAATGAGGGTGTTTGGGTCAGAATGTGAAGGGGGTGGTGTGGGTGTAGATGAGATAGGGTGTATGTGTGAAGGTATGTGTCTGCAATAGTTTGTGTGCTCTCAGTTTCCTCACAAGAATGGGTATGTTGCAAAGGATGATGGGTTGTATGTGTGGTCCCTTTTATTGGTCAAATGGTGGGTGTGGCTTAATTTGAATTGTTGGGGTGGGTGTTATATGGGGTGGGTGTTGGTGTTGTCCTCTGTTTGGCTGTTTGGCTGTGACCAGGACATTGATTGTCAAAGGTGTGTACACAGGAGACATGTTCAGTGTGGTAGTGCGACTCGTTAGCAAGGTCCTTGTGGTCGTTTTGGTGTTGGCGTTATGTGTGCGTGCGGTACTTGTGCGTGCGTTTGAGTAGTACGGGCCGTTGGCGGGTGGGGGGGTTCGCGTAGGCTTGGCCGAGGGGTGTGCGTGTGGTACTTGTGCGTGCGTTTGAGTAGTACGGGCCGTTGGCGGGTGGGGGTGCTCGCGTAGGCTTGTTGGGGGGTGTGCGTGTCGTACTTGTGCGTGCGAGTGAGTGGTACGGGCCGTTGGCAGGTGGGGGGGTTCGCGTAGGCTTGTTGGGGGGGGTGCGTGTCGTACTTGTGCGTGCGAGTGAGTGGTACGGGCCGTTGGCGGGTGGGGGTGCTCGCGTAGGCTTGTTGGGGGGTGTGCGTGTCGTACTTGTGCGTGCGAGTGAGTAGTACGGGCCGTTGGCGGGTGGGGGTGTCCGCGTAGGCTTGTTGGGGGGTGTGCGTGTCGTACTTGTGCGTGCGAGTGAGTAGTACGGGCCGTTGGCGGGTGGGGGTGTTCGCGTAGGCTTGTTGGGGGGTGTGCGTGTCGTACTTGTGCGTGCGAGTGAGTAGTACGGGCCGTTGGCAGGGGGGGTTCGTGTAGGCTTGGCCGAGGGGTGTGCGTGTGGTACTTGTGCGTGCGTTTGAGTAGTACGGGCCGTTGGCGGGTGGGGGTGTTCGCGTAGGCTTGTTGGGGGGGTGCGTGTCGTACTTGTGCGTGCGAGTGAGTGGTACGGGCCGTTGGCGGGTGGGGGTATTCGCGTAGGCTTGTTGGGGGGTGTGCGTGTTGTACTTGTGCGTGCGAGTGAGTAGTAGGGGCCGTTGGCGGGTGGGGGTGTTCGCGTAGGCTTGTTGGGGGGTGTGCGTGTCGTACTTGTGCGTGCGAGTGAGTAGTACGGGCCGTTGGCGGGTGGGGGTGTTCGGGTAGGCTTGTTGGGGGGTGTGCGTGTCGTACTTGTGCGTGCGAGTGAGTAGTACGGGCCGTTGGCGGGGGGGGGGTCGCGTAGGCTTGGCGAGGGGTGTGCGTGTGGTACTTGTGCGTGCATTTGAGTAGTACGGGCCGTTGGCGGGTGGGGGTGTTCGCGTAGGCTTGTTGGGGGGGTGCATGTCGTACTTGTGCGTGCGAGTGAGTGGTACGGGCCGTTGGCAGGTGAGGGTGTTCGCGTAGGCTTGTTGGGGGGTGTGCGTGTCGTACTTGTGCGTGCGAGTGAGTAGTACGGGCCGTTGGCGGGTGGGGGTGTTCGCGTAGGCTTGTTGGGGGGTGTGCGTGTCGTACTTGTGCGTGCGAGTGAGTAGTACGGGCCGTTGGCGGGGGGGGGTTCGCGTAGGCTTGGCCGAGGGGTGTGCGTGTGGTACTTGTGCGTGCGTTTGAGTAGTACGGGCCGTTGGCGGGTGGGGGTGTTCGCGTAGGCTTGTTGGGGGGGTGCGTGTCGTACTTGTGCGTGCGAGTGAGTGGTACGGGCCGTTGGTGGGTGGGGGGGGTTCGCGTAGGCTTGTTGGGGGGGTGCGTGTCGTACTTGTGCGTGCGTGTGAGTGGTACGGGCCGTTGGCGGGTGGGGGGGTTCGCGTAGGCTTGGCCGAGGGATGTGCGTGTAGTATGTATTGGTGGAGCTTGCAGTGAGGCGAATGTTCCGTACGAATCAATGTTGAAGCGTGAATACTTTGGCCCGTACGTATCTCGCTCAGGCCTTTCGTTCCGAATCGGAATAGTGAGTTTGTACGGCCTGATTACGAATCGTACGGTGGTCTGCACGAGGTTTATTCATACGGGTAAACGAATGTCATTCGTACGGGTCGTAGAAAATCGTACGGAAATCAACGGAAACGGATCGGAATTCGGAGGTCGGACGGTAGTTTCCCAATCGTACGGATTTGGCTACGAATACGATTTGTATGGTGTATTATTTTACCGGATCGGAATCGGCCCCCAAGTGCCGGTGCTGGGGAAAAGGAAAGAAGTACACCGTATCACATAGATACAGCTCATTCCATTCCGGCCCTTTTGTTTTGATGTAGAGCAGCACAGCATGATTCCTTGCGGCGCTGCCCTATGTAAAAACCACATAATTGAGGCCTGCAATGTTGGGCAAAGTCAGTAGGGGGTCATATAATTAATATACTTTACATCGATCTTGGATAATGAAGTGAAGGAACAGATATGGTGCTTACATACATCAGTTCTTCAGATGGCTTTGGAAATAGTTGTCTAGACATGCTAAAAAAAATATAATTCCTTAAAAACATACCTAAAAAGACAGTGAAACGAGAAGGGAACACCTGAAAAGACATGACCTTCCACCCTGAAGTCAAAATGAAGTGTCCAAATAAATAATACTACAATAACTTGATTACACGAAAACAGGACACATTGAGCACTGGATTCAAGCTAGCCTGGCTGATGAGGGGTAACACCCTGAAAACGGTCCCAGGATTTTTGTTTGTGGTCCAGTGATGACCTGGCCACCAACTTGGTCTGGACTGTTCCCACAAGGAACAGGGTCAGGTCTGATTTGCATAAGGGTGGTCCAAACTGGGGTGGCATACTAAGCAAAAGAATGATGGATTAAATCCAGATCTGTGAATGGGGTAAGTGATTGAAAAGTTTTAGAACTCTGTTCATCATCTTGTTGTGTTTGCTATGTAGGCTCTAAGGGGCCAAGTGTAGGGCCAGACGCGGGTCCCTTGCTCACTGTGCCACTGGATTCAAGCTAGTTTGGATGATGAGGAGTAATACCCTGAAACCGGTCACAGGATGCTTGTTTCCGGCCCAGAGAGTGCCTGGCCTGGCAGTTCGGGCTGGACTGTTCCCATGAAAAGCTGGGTCAAGACTGATTTGCATTCAGCTAGGACCAAACTGGGGTGGTGTAGTGAGCAAGAAAACAACAGATTAAAACCAGATCTGTGACTGGGAGTGAGTGGTTGAAAAGTTTCAGCACTCTGTCCCTCATTAATAGCTGTGTAAGTAAGTCCTGAGGCGGAAAGCCGGGACTCTGCTTGAGAGATTTGTTATCTATGTGACTTGATGCTTATTATTTTAAAATTTATCGCAAATTGTTTTTGGTGCATTTTACTTTCGCCCACTATTTTAAAAATACTTATTGTCATTGCGCTCTCTGCGCTTACATTTTGGGAATTACCTTCGTTTCCCTGAAGCGCTGTAGCCCCCATTACAGACGACTAAGGTCTGGCTGGGATCGACTACTTTGGGCACCATCTTGTGTGAGGCGAGGAGCCGGCGAGCGGTCTAGTGCTCGGCCCCTCCCGCCCCACGAGCATAAAAGCACTGGCTCTCCCTTTACTCGGCGATTAACAGCTGTGTAAGTAAGTCCTGAGGCGGAAAGCCGGGACTCTGCTTGAGAGATGTGTTATCTATGTGACTTGATGCTTATTATTTTAAAATTTATCGCAAATTGTTTTTGGTGCATTTTACTTTCGCCCACTATTTTAAAAATACTTATTGTCATTGCGCTCTCTGCGCTTACATTTTGGGAATTACCTTCGTTTCCCTGAAGCGCTGTAGCCCCCATTACAGACGACTAAGGTCTGGCTGGGATCGACTACTTTGGGCGCCATCTTGTGTGAGGCGAGGAGCCGGCGAGTGGTCTAGTGCTCGGCCCCTCCCGCCCCACAAGCGTAAATGGTTCCCTGGCATCGGAAGCGCAGCGGACGAGCGCAGCGGGCGCGCCGGCGGCGCGCCGAAGGCCCGCCAAAGGTGAGCCCGTCTGCGCCCGTCCGCGCCAGCTCCGTGCCTAGGGCCAGCCATGCTGCTGCTCCCCCCCTCTACCCGTATCAACCTTGGTCTAGATCCCAGCTTATGGCTTTAAATCAGGCATCTTGTACCCCTGAGATCTGCTGCGACCTGGCCTCCCCTTGCAGCTCCAATTTTAAATGTAACAAATGCTCTTTTTCCTTAGTTACATATATCAGTTCCCCCTCTCCCATTCCGAAGCCCCCCCCCTTCCACGAGATCCCTCACAGCTGGTTTACTAAATTGCCGCTCTCTACCATGCCACTCGAGCGACATTTGGCTATTACTAACATCTACACCCTGGGATTTGCTTTTCCTTACCGAGACCTGGATTAAGGACACATCCAATCCAGATATTGCCCTAGCTATTCCTCCGGGCTATCACTTCACAGGAATTAGCCGCGAGGGTTCGAAACCTGGCGGAGGTATTGCCGTTATTTTACGGGACCATCTCACCATTACCTCTAGGAAGATTCCTAACGTTGAGCCTATAGAGGCTCTCTATTTTTCCATCACGGAGTCTTCCGCTGCTATATTCTCAGGTCTGCTGGTGTATAATCCTCCGCGTTCCCATCAGTCGGCTTTGAATTCGTTAATTGCACTCTGATTTCATCGTGTTGGGGGATTTTAATCACCATGTTGATTTACATGACTGTCTGTCTGCTAAAAATCTTCTTGACGCTATGCAAGGTTTAAATCTATCTCAAGAGGTGAGCGGTCTGACCCATTCTGCAGGCCGAACTCTTGATTTGATCTTCTCAAATCTTCCGGGCCTTAAAGTCCTCCCGTCGGTGCCACTAACATGGACTGATCATCATCTAATCCCGTTTGAGGTTTATATGTCCAAAACATCTAGGATAGAAACCGCCTGCAGAGACAAGGGTAGAAATTGGCACAAAGTTACCTATCCTGCTTTGGAGCAGAGATTTAACACCACTTCTGCCTCCCCAGTTAACGATCTTAATGAACGTGTAGCCTCATTTAATAAAAATCTTCTTGAAGCTATCGAGCAGATTGCCCCTCTGAAAAACCTCTCTTCTTTAAGATCCAAACCTTCGGCCCCTTGGTTCACTCAGTTATTACGTGAAAACAGAAGTAAGTGTAAGCAACTGGAGCGAAGTTGGCGCCGGGGCTATGATCCTGCAGCCAAGGCTCACTACAGATCTGCGCTAAAAGATTTTCATAAATTGAAACGTCTCACTATGAAAGAATACTTTGCAGATAAAATTCAAAGAGCGGAACAATCTTCCAAGGCCCTTTTTAATATTGTCAAGGATTTTGCGAATCCGTCCGCAATGGCCTCCCCTATCATCCCCAGCCAATTACTCAGCGAAGGACTTTCCGACTTTTTCTTTGAGAAAATAAACAAGATCACGGCAAACATTCAGCATATTTCTTTCACTCTACCGCCAGTTCAGTCCATCAACTATGCGGCTGTGTTTACCTCATTTAAGCCTTTAACGGAAGATCAGGCTCTATCGCTGTATTTGAAATGTAAATCTGGCTCCCCTCTGGACCCTGCCCCAGCCCATGTCCTGAGTGACTTGGCACCTTTGCTGATTAAACCCCTGCTAGACATATGGAACTCTTCTATGGAATCTGGTTTTTTCCCCTCCCTATGGAAACAGGCTCTATTGATACCCATTCTGAAGAAAACTGGTGCTGACCCACTGTGTTTTAACAACTACCGCCCCATCTCACTGCTCCCCAAGCCTGCAAAAGTGTTGGAGAAAGCAGTACAGGAGCAGCTATCTGAATATCTGGAATCTAACCACCTCCTTCATGATACTCAATCAGGATTTAGGCCTGATTTTAGTACAGAATCAGCTTTATTGAAAGTATCTGAATCTATTCGCGAGTGTGTGGATAGGGGCGAGGAGACCATGTTGGTTCTCCTCGACCTATCCGCAGCATTTGATACCATCTCACATGACATTCTTTTGACTCGCTTACAGGAGGTAGGTGTAGGCGGAACTCCTCTGGTTTGGATGAAATCTTTTTTGTCTAATAGATTTCAACAGGTCTCCCTCGGACCCTTTGTTTCCTCTAAAAAACCTTTGAGATGGGGGGGTTCCTCAGGGATCTGCTCTCAGTCCCCTCTTATTTAATGTATACCTGAGGCCTTTGGCGGAATTAGCTGAAACATGGGGCGTCAGAGTGATCTCTTACGCTGATGACACTCAGCTTGTGTTTTCTTTCAGGGATCGCTCTGACAGCTCCATGGCAGACTTCCGCCACTGTCTGGTGAACGTCGCCTCATGGATGTCCATCAACAGTCTTAAAATGAATACTGATAAGACGGAGGTGCTATTTTTTAATCAAAAATCTCATTTCCCCTCCAATATCTGGTGGCCATCTCAACTCAACCCCCCCCCCTGTGCCGGTGCAAGCTGCTCGTAACCTGGGCTTTCATTTTGACACAGCACTGTCGTGCAAAACCCAGATTAATAAGGTGTCATCAGCTTGTTTCGGAAAACTCCGAATGATAAAAAAATCACTCCTTTTTTACCTCTTGATTCCCGTAGAGCAGTAGTACACACTCTAATCACATCTCATCTGGACTATTCTAACAGTCTATATGTTGGCGCCCCTGCATATCTCATTAATCAACTGCAATTAGTGCAGAATTCTGCGGCCAGGCTGGTTTGCAACATCCCTTATCGTCACTCGATCTCACCCCATCTGGCCAAACTCCATTGGCTACCTGTAAGATACCGCATCCAGTTCAAGGCCTTGGTCCTTGCTTTCAGAGCCCTCAATGGCCGGGGCCCGGCTTACTTAAAGCTCTGAATCAGGCGATCCCTAGCTATAAGGGATCTCCGATCTAACCATCTCGGGCTTATGTTCTGCCCACGTTTTCGTCTATCTCGCGTTGGTGGCAGAGCATTTGCGGTTGCCACTTCCAGATTGTGGAATGCCCTCCCAATAGAACTCAGATTCCTTTCATCCGAGACTACTTTTCGCAGGAAACTCAAAACCTGGTTCTTTTCCCAGATCTAGCTTGTTGGAACCTCCAGTTGGACCCTTTTGGACTTCCCACACTGTCAGCGCCGGGACACCCCTGTTGGGGGTAGCTGTTCGCGCTCTACAAGTGACTAAATAAATAAATAAATAAATTTTGTTGTGTTTGATGTACTACTGTAAATGATTTCCAGGAACTTCAACATCTATGCCCTCTGGCTTGCCCGCCCCTGGATGGCATTCAGCAGTGCATCCTGATGAACAGAGATCTGTCTCAGGAGGTCAATACCCTGATCACTCAGGGCAGCTGTAGCCACTGGGGCAGGGGATGAGGTGCCTGGAGCAAAAGAGACATCCTGCTCATTACAGGAGTGGATCCAGACAACTTGGTGGGGAGCAATACGGAGGGTGGAGATGGAAAGTGAGGTGGTGGACAAAGTTGGTGTGGACACAAGTCCTGTAGGGTCCTCCACCACCAGGGAGATGTCACTGGAGGCCGACTCTGATGATGTAGAATCCTGCTCCTCCAGGGCATCCTCATCACCCTTCGGGCCACTGACTCCGTCTGTGTCAGTTTCCTGACTAGAGACACTTTGGCCACCTGCCTCCCCAACTTCGTCAGCACCGTCTCCTCTGCTTGCCTCGGTTGATTCTGAAAAGACAATGGAAATAGGTGTGACATCTTTGTTAACTCAATATACAAACATATCTCAACAATATCATCATCAAATGCGCACAGATCACTCCACCGACAAGGTCACCTACAAGGTCCATGGACAGAAGGTTGCCCAAGTTTACTGAAAGCAGCAGCACAGATATCCATGGTACCAGACTCAACCTATGGCTAGGGACATTCCCACTCCACATTGGTCTTGGTGGCAACACCATCATCAGGTTGCATGTCTACCACGCCATAGAATAGTGACATGCTTAAGAGGTTTAGCTAAGCTCCACTTCATTATAATGAGCTGTCACCTTTGTCCAAAAGGGCAGGCACATGACACTACCCAAAATGTTTTGCACACACACAGACCATGGTATCACAGTGCTTAAAAACCCCAAAATGACCACACCACATTGGCATGTAACTTCTGAGGCATGTCATCGGTCAGTGAAAGCACCTTCAACAGTGGACATGTGTAGTCCAAATGACTTCACACACCCACATCAAGGCTAGTGAGGAATAGTTTGTGTAACACAACTGTAAGTGGACATACCCTCATATGCATAGCCTCAACATTAGTACATGACTAATGAGATGGACCAATGTCTCTACGTCTGTCTAACAAACCCTCCCATGTCTACACTCCCAGTCTGTGTGTACACATCACCTGCATTGTCAGCATGAATTAATATTTACCTTTACGCATTGGCGCCGAGAGATCCCCTTCTGGGATGATTCGCTGCGCCCTACAAATTAATTTAATAATAATAATAATTGGCCAGAAAATACACATTTGGAGGACCCTAGGACTTAACCTATGTACACCCTTACATCATGGTTCATGTCCTTGTGCAGATATCCCACAAAAACTACACATGCCATCTTCTTGGCATAAATACGGCAGAACCAGTGTTGTTTGTCATTTCACAATACTGTCCATAGTCCATACCCCACTTACCAAGGCCAAGGATGGCTCATTCACTTTATCCCGTGTGCACTGTAGGACACGTCACATGTAACAGATCTCCAGGACAATATACACAGCATTGGGGGTGTATAGCTCCTGACTAAGCATGGGCGTAAAATCCGCTCCGCTCGCGGATTTTTCGGATTTTCGGCAAATCCGCAATCCGCGAACGCTCGCGAATTTGTCGAAAATCCGTGAATCCGCTCGCGGCGGATTTTTTGCTTGGTTGCGGCGCGCGGCGTGGTGCACGGCGTTCACTTTCCGTCATTTTAGCGTTTGCCGAGTTGTTTTTCTTTGCGAGTGACGCGCCATTTTAGATCTTGCTGCGTGTTCCCGCGGGAGTTTGTCGCCCGCGAATACGTACTCGCGGCTTGCCACCTTGCACAGCACACCTCGCGAGAGTTCGCAATTGCGAACACGTAGTTGCGGCGGAAAGGAACAATCTCGCACTTGCGAAATAGAGATTTTGCAATTTCGCACAAGAAAATCACCAGCAAACAGGATAAACCTTCAGAAAATTATGATTTTTATCAGAATCACTCCTCAGGTTGACATTTGCATGGCTTTTTTTTTTTGCAAGGAGTCCATTTTGGGGGGGGGGAGGAAGGAAGTGCCCCACAGTCTCCAACTTCCTGTTCCTGTCCAGCAGGCTCCTCCCAGTGCTTTGTCCATCTCCTGGTCACTTTCATTTGGATCTGGAGCTGGAAGGATTACTTTTTGTGGGTGCTGCTGGATATTTGGATTTGAGGCCTTTTTGACTGTCTTTGGATCACTTTTGGATTAGAAATCAACTTTCACAAGTAAGTTTGTTTGGGGCATTACAGTTGCTGCAAGTAAAATTTTGGAACTTTTTCAGAACATTAAATAAATTATATTGTGGGTAGCCACAGTATCCAGTAGGACCAGGGTTGGTTAGGGGTGCATGATACAACTGTTTTGTTGAATTTAAACACCATTTAGGCCATGGATGGGCTGGGATTGTGCTGATTTTTGTCTTTTTTTTGGGACTGCTGGTGGGGCCCTTTGCCCAGGGGTGGTGAGTGTTGCATGGGCCTAGTCTTTCTGTGGGGTGTCTTCTTAAATTTAAACATAATTGAGGCCATGGATGGGCTGGGATTGTGCTTATTTTATTGTTTTTTGTCGTTTTTGGGGGGCTGCTGGTGTGGCCTTTTGCCCAGGGGTGGTGGGTGGTGCATGGACTGAGTGTGCCTGTGGTGTGGTCTCACTCTCTTTAATGTAAACATCATGGATGGCATTGGATTGTGGTGATTTCTGGCTGTTTTTCTGTTTTTTGGGGGTGTACTGTTGATGTGGACTGGCCATGTGGGTGGTGGTGGTGGCCATCTTGAGTGCTGGCTGCTACAGGCAACATGTGCTTGGGGTGTAAGGGGCCATTTTGAGGAGAGGCAGTGTCTGAGGCCTGCACTTATTTTGCCTACTTTTCATCCATTATGCCCAGGGGTAGTGAGTGTTGCATGGGCCTAGTGTGTTTTTGAGGGGTGTCTTCTTGAATTTAAACACCATTGAGGCCATGGATGGGCTGGGATTGTGCTGATTTTATTGTTTTTTGTTGTTTTTTTGGGCCTGCTGGTGGGGCCCTTTGCCCAGGGGTGGTGAGTGTTGCATGGGCCTAGTGTTTCTGTGGGGTGTCTTCTTGAATTTAAACATAATAGAGGCCATGGATGGGCTGGGATTGTGCTTATTTTATTGTTTTTTGTCGTTTTTGGGGGGCTGCTGGTGTGGCCTTTTGCCCAGGGGTGGTGGTGCATGGACTGAGTGTGCCTGTGGTGTGGTCTCACTCTCTTTAATGTAAACATCATGGATGGCATTGGATTGTGGTGATTTCTGGCTGTTTTTCTGTTTTTTGGGGGTGTACTGTTGATGTGGACTGGTCATGTGGGTGGTGGTGGTGGCCATCTTGAGTGCTGGCTGGTACAGGCAACATGTGCCTGGGGTGTAAGGGGCCATTTTGAGGAGAGGCAGTGTCTGAGGCCTGCACTTATTTTGCCTACTTTTCATCCATTATGCCCAGGGGTAGTGAGTGTTGCATGGGCCTAGTGTTTCTGAGGGGTGTCTTCTTGAATTTAAACACCATTGAGGCCATGGATGGGCTGGGATTGTGCTGATTTTATTGTTTTTTGTCGTTTTTTGGGGCCTGCTGGTGGGGCCCTTTGCCCAGGGGTGGTGAGTGTTGCATGGGCCTAGTCTTTCTGTGGGGTGTCTTCTTGAATTTAAACATAATTGAGGCCATGGATGGGCTGGGATTGTGCTTATTTTATTGTTTTTTGTCGTTTTTGGGGGGCTGCTGGTGTGGCCTTTTGCCCAGGGGTGGTGGGTGGTGCATGGACTGAGTGTGCCTGTGGTGTGGTCTCACTCTCTTTAATGTAAACATCATGGATGGCGTTGGATTGTGGTTATTTCTGGCTGTTTTTCTGTTTTTTGGGGGTGTACTGTTGATGTGGACTGGCCATGTGGGTGGTGGTGGTGGCCATCTTGAGTGCTGGCTGGTACAGGCAACATGTGCCTGGGGTGTAAGGGGCCATTTTGAGGAGAGGCAGTGTCTGAGGCCTGCACTTATTTTGCCTACTTTTCATCCATTATGCCCAGGGGTAGTGAGTGTTGCATGGGCCTAGTGTTTCTGAGGGGTGTCTTCTTGAATTTAAACACCATTGAGGCCATGGTGGGCTGGGATTGTGCTGATTTTATTGTTTTTTGTCGTTTTTTTGGGCCTGCTGGTGGGGCCCTTTGCCCAGGGGTGGTGAGTGTTGCATGGGCCTAGTCTTTCTGTGGGGTGTCTTCTTGAATTTAAACATAATTGAGGCCATGGATGGGCTGGGATTGTGCTTATTTTATTGTTTTTTGTCGTTTTTGGGGGGCTGCTGGTGGGGCCCTTTGCCCAGGGGTGGTGGGTGGTGCATGGACTGAGTGTGCCTGTGGTGTGGTCTCACTCTCTTTAATGTAAACATCATGGATGGCGTTGGATTGTGGTGATTTCTGGCTGTTTTTCTGTTTTTTGGGGGTGTACTGTTGATGTGGACTGGCCATGTGGGTGGTGGTGGTGGCCATCTTGAGTGCTGGCTGGTACAGGCAACATGTGCCTGGGGTGTAAGGGGCCATTTTGAGGAGAGGCAGTGTCTGAGGCCTGCACTTATTTTGCCTACTTTTCATCCATTATGCCCAGGGGTAGTGAGTGTTGCATACTTGCATGTCCGTAGTCTTTCTGTGGGGTGTCTTCAATGTAAACATCAAGGATGGCATGGGATTGTGCTCATTTTTCTGTGTTTTGTCGAATTTTTGTGGTGTATAACTGAACTGATGTTCCTCTGTCTTCCATTGCTTTTAGGTGCACAAGAAGACTCAAGAGAACCACCAGTGCCAGGAAGAAGTCCTGCAGCGGTGTGTGCAGCATAACGTCACGCGACGTCACGTCTGGACACAGAACCCTCTGCAACTCGTGCAACTGCTGCCTGCTGACCTGCTCTGAAGAGGATGGCCCCAAAAAAAGTAACCCGTAGCTCCTCTAGCAAGAAAGGTGCCAGTAAGGAGCAGAAGAAGCAAGTTACCAAGGAGACTGGTGTGCCGCCCGCCCCTTTTTTTGGGAGTAAAAAAAAAGTATGCCTGCAGCAGCAGCAGCGGGATCTGCTGGGGACCAAGCTGGCAGCACCCCCCCCCCGCTCCATTGGGCTCAGTGCCACCACCACCACCACGCCAACTTAAGTCCAAGCCCTTGAGTGCTGCAGAGGCAGCCAGTATAGTTCTTCAATCACCATCGACCAGTGATGTTGGCTCATCGCAAGAAAGCAGCAGCAATGTCCCTCAATCAACACAGGTTGTTGTAGCTCATCTGACGAGTGTTGAACAACCACAGCCGCAACAACAATCACATGTGCAAGTACAAGCCCAAGTACATGTGGAAGGAGAGGCAGCGCAAGGAGATGCGCAAGCAGAGGTGCATGGAGGGTCACAAGTGCCCACAATAGTTGTTCCTCCCGAAGTAGGGGCACATCAGGAAATCGACAATCAAGGCGAGGTATCATTTGAGGAAGCCACTCCTCCTGCTGATCCTTCATTGTCTTCCACAACCCTAGCAAGGAAGAGATCAAGGGTGGTGTCTACATCCTCTTCAAGCACACCTCCTTCTGATGATACGGATCAAACTTGGGAACCAGCACCACAGCCGTCTGAGAGTGAGGCACACCATGATCCAACAAAGGTACTTAAGCGTAAAAGGAAGCTCGTCCAAAGTCTCAGACTTATGGAGTGTGATGAGGCTCAACAAGAAGTGGCGGATACTGCTGCTGATGAAGACTCTGCCAACGACGACCCAGTCATCATAAAGGTCACTGCAGCCCCAGCGGGCATGCAGCAAACAGACATTTTGACCCTAGCCCGAAGAGCTGCTGCGCGTGATGATGATGATGATGATGTTGTCGATGAGGAGGCAGTGGAAACACCACAATCATTGGAGTTAAGTAGTACACCAACTCGTCCCGCTTCCATATTTCTTTCTGGCAAGAAGAGACCTGCGTCAACCTCGACCTTAATTAGTGGCGGTGAAAGTGGAAAACGTACAAAAGTTGGCCAATCCAGATCCTCCACTTCATCTGGCATTAGCTTCATGACCACCACCACCAGTATCGCCGCCTCCTCCAGGTCCCACAGACACTTCAAGTCCCCAGTTTGGGACTTCTTTACTGTTTGTCCCAAAAATCCAAAGTTTGCCATTTGTACCCTTTGTAAGCTTGCAGTTAGTCGTGGTAAGTCAGGTAGCAACTATGGTACCGGCGGCCAGAGTGGTCATCTTGAGAGAAAGCACGCTGTCCAATGGTTTGCGCACCTAGCTGCGATCAAGAAAGGCCAAAATCAAGGAAACGTTGATGTTTCATCTGATGTTGACGAGCAGGAAGAAGACGTGTCAAACACTTCCCTTACACCCAGTACCCCTGTCAGCAGCACACCCAATGTGAGGCACACTAAGAGTGTTGGAGCGAGTGAGACACCAACGCACAAAAGTTCACCAGCGAGCAAAATTGGGTCAACGAAGTCATTATCAGCCCGTAAATGCTTGGTCCAGGGCAACATTAGAACAATGCTTACTTCAGACGTGCCATATGAACGCAACCACCCACTGACGCGTCTGTATAACACTAAGCTGGCTAAAATGCTAGCTGTGGACCTTCTACCTTTTTCTTTTGTAGAAGCGGTAGGTTTTCTTGAATTAGTTGCAACGCTCTGCCCTAAATGGAAGGTTCCGAGCCGGTTCTATTTTGCCAGAGTTGCGGTTCCAGCACTACATGAAGATGTGCTGCAGGCGATTGGGGCAGCTTTGCAGAAGAGTGCTGTTCACACAATACATCTGACAACAGACATGTGGACCAGTGGCCCAGGCGATGATTACATGTGCATCACTGCACACTGGGTCTCTTTTTCAGGTGTTATAGCAAAGCTAAACGCAGGTGTTGACCCGGACCAAGTTTTCAAAGCTGCTCGGAAACATGCAACACTAGCCATGTTTGGCTTGGAGAAAAGTCACACAGCAGAAAACCTTTTGGAAGAGTTTGACAAAAAGGTCTTGACAATGCTATCCCCCCTAAAACGCAAGATTGGTTATGTTTCCACGGATAATGGCGCCAATGTAGTTAAGGCCATGTTGAAGGGTGACCATGTTAGAGTGCCGTGTTTGGCGCACTGTATCAACCTGGTAGTTCAAAAATTCTTGAGTGATAAAGAGAGTCCAGCGTTCGAGGTAATGGCCACCTGCCGCAAAATGTGCAACCATTTCAGCCATTCTTTTAAGGCCCGGAAGCATCTGCGGAGACTGCTACTTGAACGTGGAATGCCAGTGAAAGCACTCATCCAGGAGGTGGCAACACGTTGGAACTCAACCTTCTACATGCTTGAGCGTCTGTATGAGCAGTATACGGTACTCGATCACTATTTCTTGACAGAGGCTACATCTCAGAAGGAGGACCTGCGGATGAGTAAGGCGCAATGGGCCATAGTTAAAAGCCTGACAGACATGCTTCGTCCTTTTGAGTTCTTCACGCGTGCAGTCAGCCAGGAGGACTGTAATTTGGGAAAAGCTATCCCATTGTTGTGCATACTGGAGCACCAACTGATGGCGGTTTCTTCTGAGTTTCAAAAAGATAAAAAAAAAAAAAAACATTTCATTTTGTCTGAGAAATTATTACATCGCCTACGTGGTGATGAACGTCTTAAAAACATCAACTCAGATCAGCATTACATTTGTGCTACTATTCTGGATCCACGCTACAAAAAGGCGCTGGCAGACAACGCATTCTTTCCTTTCGCTGATGCAGATGTTCAAAAGTACAAACATTGGTTAGCCTGGTCAGCCAAGAGGTTTGAAAAAGAACGGCAGGTTATTGAAGGAGAAGCCAGTACATCAGCATCAGCATCAGCAGGCCATCCGCAGTCACAAGAATCCACTTCTGCACCTGTGGCTGGGGCACAAGTGACCTCTCAGCCGTTAAAGACACCGGCAACTGGATCATCTGCACCACACACAATGACAACACTAACAGTGGCTGGGGAGGAGGATTGGCTAAGTTTGATGGGGTATGGTTCTCGAAAAAATGTCACAGGCACAGCAAAAAGTAAGCAAAGTGGAGGAACAGTTGATGACCTTGAGTCGATGGTGCAGGACTATCTGAATGACTCAACAGAGGTCTTCCTTAATGATGAGCCATTGCAGTATTGGCATGGCAAAAAACAATTGTGGCCACAGCTCTTCAACCTGGCTATAAACTATTTGTCTTGCCCACTCGCAAGTGTGTCTTCTGAACGTGTTTTCAGTGCTGCTGGTGGCATTGTAACTCCCAAACGGAGCCGCCTCTCGCCCAAAAATGTGGAGCGGCTGACAATGATCAAGATGAATCAGCACCTCATACCACCAGATTACAAAGTACGAGAAAGCACGCCGCATGAAGACGAGGAGGACAGCAACGTAGATGAGGGGATTTTTTCTCTGTTCAGTGCCACTGACCTCATCCAGCCTGAATTCGCAGAGTTTGATGACGAAATCTTGTTCTTATTCCCTGACACCGAGCCCTGAAAATGAGACAATCAATCAAGAACTTTCTTTTTCGTCCTTATTCACTTTTATTCCTGTGTGCTTTGTGTCTCTCTTTCTTTGTTTTGCACAGTTAATTTAATTCAAACTTTAATCACCTAATCCCAAAAACAAGACCATCATCAGAACTGTCTTCACTTGTTTGCTTATTGATTTGAAGGTGCCGCAGTCTACATTCCTCAGGTTCACAAGTTCTGAAGAACATGCTCCTCTATCCTCCTCCTCCAGACTGCGATTTCCCTCCAAGCAGAGTGCTGGATTACGCACAATGAAGAAAGACTCAGCACTTGTGGGGGTGTTGTACTTCTTTGCGGGTGAGTTGACGGTTTTGGGCCCATTGCTGTGAAGCTCTAATAATGGACAAAAGTGTTTTGGACCAAATATGAGGTGGAAATTTCTTGCCGTTTTTGCTGACTTGCTTGCCTTTGAGGTGCTCTTTGGCGGGGTTCCGGGGGTTTGTGTGTAATTTTTGGTGTCTGTCGAAGCACTGCTGCGACAGTCTAATCTTGATTGCATTTGCTTTTCAGGAAATCCGTGGTGGAAAACAGGAGTTATGATGATTGATGATGATGACGACCTAGCTGCACAGCGCCGCGTTTGGACCGAAGGCCGAGAGACATTGTAAGTATGAGATTTAGCTTTTCCGCTGTTTGGGGGTGTTGTGTCGGGTGTTTTTTTGCGGGTGGGTTGGCGGGTCTTGCCTGGGGCATTCCTGGGAAGGTCTAATACCGGATACAAGTGTTTTGGACAAAATCCATAAGGAACAGCCTTTTTTTTGCCATTTCTTCAGACATCTTGCTCAATGTAGCGTTTTGGGGGGCTTCCTGCTGTTCGTGGGTGGGTTGCGGCCGGGGTCTCTGTCGAAGCACTGCTGCGACAGTCTAAGCTTGATTGCATTTGCTTTTCAGGAAATCCGTGGTGGAAAACAGGAGTTATGATGATTGATGATGACCTAGCTGCACAGCGCGTTACTTTGGACCGAAGGCCGAGAGATATTGTAAGTATGAGATTTAGCTTTTTCGCTGTTTGGGGGTGTTGTCGCGTGTTTTTTTGCGGGTGGGTTGGCGGGTCTTGGCTGGGGCATTCCTGGGAAGGTCTAATGCCGGATAGAAGTGTTTTGGAGAAAATCCTTAAGGAAAAGCCTTTTTTTTGCCATTTCTTCAGACATCTTGCTCAATGTAGCGTTTTGGGGGGCTTCCTGCTGTTCGTGGGTGGGTTGCGGCCGGGGTCTCTGTCGAAGCACTGCTGCGACAGTCTAATCTTGATTGCATTTGCTTTTCAGGAAATCCGTGGTGGAAAACAGGAGTTATGATGATTGATGATGATGACGACCTAGCTGCACAGCGCCGCGTTTGGACCGAAGGCCGAGAGACATTGTAAGTATGAGATTTAGCTTTTTCGCTGTTTGGTGGTGTTGTGTCGGGTGTTTTTTTGCGGGTGGGTTGGCGGGTCTTGCCTGGGGCATTCCTGGGAAGGTCTAATACCGGCTAGAAGTTTGTTGGACAAAATCCATAAGGAAACACCAGTTTTGGCACTTTTTGTAAGTTAGGGTTCGTTAGGGTTAGCCCTAGCAGCAGGATTGCATGTGTTTAGGGGGGTTCTATTGCAACGCGGTTCTGTTGTTGTAGAGCACTGTTGGAGCGATGCTGGCTATGGATACTTTTGCTTGCAGGCAAGTGGTTTGAATACAATCCACGGTCTGTATTTGGGTCTACTGTTACTTTCAAAGTACGTTTTGTAACCATTTTTCTGCTAGGCATCGTTTTTGGAGATATGATTGGGTTATTCTACATTTTTGCGACTGGCTTTAGTAAGGGTCTTGGTGGGAGCATTGCTGGGAAGGTCAAATTTTGTTCTAAAACACAGTAGTACACCCACCTTGAGGGGAAAGATCCGCTATAATATTTTGGCCATACTTATTGATCCTTAAAAAGGTGACTCAGACAGAGCACGCAATTTCAAAAATATTGTACTGTCTATTAGGGAAATCAAAGTGTCACATTTTGAACCACACAGCGTACATACCTTTTATTTATTTATCAGTGGTATTGTAATAGCACTTCCTGTTTTCCGTTCAATAATTACAGGCCGGGTTTCAGTCAACATCCGCCAGGCAGGCAGTGGACAGGGTGTCTCTTCTGTCAGTGGTCACCACCACATTGATGGACGAAGCGTCAGCTGGAATGGAGGAGTGCCGCCAATAAGAGGAATTGTTTGCTGCATGCAACTTACTTACCAATTTCAACAGGACAACTCCAACAACATACGCAATACAGATACAGTATCCATTGTTGTCTTTTATTCTATGAGTGTGACTGCATGTGCTTACCTTTAGTTTGTAACCAAAGATTGTCTGTAAACTCTGTATCTTCAATTATTGTTTGTCCATGCTCTGCTTTTTTTTTCTTCTCTCAACAAAACCTACCCAAAAAGAAACCCCCATTCCCATCCATTTTACAAACCCTAACCCTCTTCCCCCGGGCTGTGTTGTTTTGCTTGATGTCTGACTAAAATGACATCAATAATTCCACACACTTGCTGGGGAGGATAAGGTGATAGCAGCAACAGGCTGGTGAAGGAATACGAGGATATCTTCTAGACTTACTCAGCTTCAGTACTATATCTTCTAGTAGTAGTAGCCAATGTCAAATAAATTCAACGCAAGTACTAGTTATACTTGCAATACTTTACCATTTGTTAGGCTACATTATGGCACTGTTCTAGTGTACTGTCACCTGCTATTTTCTCGATCGTACCGTAACCGTTGTAATGCTACAGTAAGGAGTACAAACAAGGTTTCGTTTTCTTTTTTTCCATAGGCATGCAACTGCCACTGTGTCACACCACTAGTACCACCGCAATGAGGAAATGTCACCCGCCCAGGAATGACAACGTTAATCCCCATTTCACCTGGAGCCAGCCCTGGGCCTAGCCCTAATTTCTAACACAAATTACAGGTAAGATAAGCGTTTGGTGGGAGGTAGTATAATGGAGTATTATTTCGGAGTAGACAAGAGATTGACGGTTGTACTACTAAAGTCCTACGACTGTTCAGGAAAACAAAGTTACTGTTACAACCCCGCCCCCCACCCACCAGACTGAAAAGCAGTAAAAAACAGGTATGGTCAGATAAAGTTGAAAAATATATTTATTTATCCCTAACAAAATAATCTCCCTCACCCACCCTAACCCCAACGATTGTCTCTGAAACGTCCCAAAACGATCCCAACTCCCAAATCCCACCCCCCAAAAGTCTATAAAAAAAGGGCAAGGGACACTCCACTACTGGAGGGTGCTGGTGCTGGTGCATGATGCGGCATGGGCATCATATGCAAACCAAGGAGAAGAGCAGCCGCCCCTTGGTTTAACGACTCACTGAGAGCCCTTAAGCTGGCCTGCAGACAATCAGAGAGAAAATGGAGGCAAGGTTATCTTGACTCCAAAAAAACTCTCTGGAAAGACAACCTTCGGGCGTATAAAACTGCCATTGTCCAAGAAAAGGCCAATTACTACTGTTCTACTATTACCAACGCCACCAACAGTTCAAAAAGTATTTTTCAAATACTTAGAAACCTAACTCACCCAGACTGTGCCACATCGACGCAGCCTCCTACCCAAGCCCTTTGCGATAATCTGGCAACTTTTTTCATTAATAAAATCAATATTATTATTCAAAACTTGAAGACCCCCCCATTACTGGGAGATGCCAACACTCAGGGAGCCAGCACTGGCCCTTATGACGTGTCACCTCGCTCCTCCAGCTCTACGGCTAGACTGCGAGATTTTCCTAAGATCTCTGAACCCGAGTTTGAAAAGCTGGCACTCGGCATCACCTCGGGTTCCCCGCTCGACCCTCTGCCTCCAAAAATTTGGAAAAGCTCTGGAACAGAACTTTTTGGCATCTTGCGCCAAATTTGTAACCAATCTCTACTATGTGGTTACGTTCCAACTCCATGGAAACAGGCGCTGGTCACTCCGCTCTTGAAGAAACCCTCTCTGAGCCCAGATTGTCTCTCTAACTATCGACCCATCTCCCTACTGCCTTTCCCTGTGAAGGTAGTGGAACGTTGGGTCAGTTCCTGCCTTTCCATTCATCTTGAGCAGAACAACCTTCTAGACGATCTACAGTTCGGTTTCCGCCCTGCCCACGGCACCGAAACCGCGGTTTTAACAGCCATGGAGGATCTTCGCATGCGTGCAGACAGGGGCCAGCCAGTAGTACTAATACTGCTGGACCTGTCTGCCGCATTCGATACGGTCAACCATAGGACGCTGTTGCTGAGACTCAGGGAAGTTGGTGTGGAAGGCACAGCTTTACTTTGGTTCCACTCTTACCTACAGGACAGGAGACAGGCTGTCTCCCTCCCCCCATTCCAATCCGCCTTCTCTTCGGTGCCACAGGGAGTTCCCCAGGGATCTTCCATTAGTCCCATCCTTTTTAATGTGTATCTTAAACCACTGATCACATTAATTAAGTCATTCGGGTTAAAAACAATTAATTACGCAGACGACACCCAGCTCATTCTCTCCTGGGAAGGAGAAGACTCTATCCCTCTGACCTCCTTTCATGAGTGTCTTAGAGAAACGGCTGGATGGCTCCATAGGAACTCCCTTCAATTTAACGCCTCCAAAACAGAGGTTCTGTTTTGTGCTGGCACTACTTTACCTCGCCAGTTCCCGAATGACTTCTGGCCTCCTGAGACAAGGGAGAAACCTAAACCTGTCTCCTCGGTCCGCAACCTGGGGGTCATGCTCAACAACAAATTGAGTATGGAAACCCAGGTGGCAAAAACAGTGGGGATCTGCACGGTTTTGCTACGCTCCCTGCGAAAAATCATGCCACTTCTCCCTGCACAAGCCCGGGCGTTGGTAGTCAGGTGTACGATTCTGAGTCGCCTTGACTACTGCAACGCCCTGCTCCTTGAATCCCCTGCTACGTTGCTGGACCGGCTGCAACGAATTCAATCAGCCGCGGCCAAGCTGGCTCTGGGCTGGTCGAGAAGGTCCTCGGCCACAGCGGCACTGGCCGAACTGCACTGGCTACCCCTAAAGCAGCGGGTGGCTTTCAAGTCCCTTTGCATCGTATTCAAGGCTCTGCATGGACTCGGGCCCAGGCCCCTGCAAGCCCTGTTTCTGTGGTATACTCCTACCAGAGATCTGCGATCATCCTCGGCCTATCTGGTAAGGGTGCCCAGATACAACAAAGCCAGAACTGGGGGTAGATCCTTCAGGGTCGCAGCTGCCAAATTGTGGAACAGCCTGCCCATTGACATACGCCAGATCCCTCACCTGCTTCCATTCAGGAAGTGCATTAAGACCTGGCTTTTCCCCTAGACCTCCCCGCCTTTACATACTTCGGTATCTTCTTCAGTAAAGTATTTCCAGCGCCAGGAAGCCTGCAAGGTATCAGCTGCGCTATATAAATAATTAAAATAATAATAAATAATAATACTCCTTGCGGAGGGTGGCAAGCTCGGAGCGGAGGCCCTTAACCAAGGTCTTATACCTCAGGACCTCCTGCTCCAGGTTGGACATGCGGACTCGTAGGCGGCGTTGGCGTTCCTTGCAGCTCCTGTGGGGGGCAGCTGGTATTTCGGTTGCTTGGCGGTGGCGGTCGGCTTTCTTAGCCCGGCTCGGTCCCGCTGGCTTAGTCACGGAGGAGGATGCAGTGGTCACAGTCGAAGATGTTGCCCCGCTCGACTGCGTGTCCTCCTCCTCCTCCAGGGCCACCAGCCGCCGATACTCGGCGACTGTGGCCTCCAGCCTCCGTTGCCGGGCCAATCTAGCCTGCTCCCTCCTTGTTGTTGATTTGGAAGGAGCAACTATATGAAGAAAGAAAGACATAGTCTGTAACCAATGCTCCTTATTAATAACACAAAGTGATTGAGCCGAAAGTTGGGTCACAGAGTACAAGTAGCAAATTGAAAGCACAGTACATAACTATTGAGGACAGTATCTATGTAACCTCCCACTTCTGCATCCTTGCTCTAACAGTAGTGGTAGTTTAATGAACTAATTCTACGACCACTATGGACTTCCATTACAGTCGACTATGACAGTACACCAGTCTTATTCTTCTTCTTCTCTCTTGTTTAGGGAAATGGGTACGTTATCTTATGCAAGCCGGCAGAATGACATGGACACAGCACAGTGAAGTTGCACCCGAGAAAAAAAGTTGCACACCATGATGATGGAGACAGACTTGCGTTACTGTACCGGTCCAGTACATGCAGGTGGTGAAGCTATTACTTTTCTATTACGGGTGGCACTGAGAATACTCTGTTACAAGGGCTACTGCTTAATTAATTTACCTTTCACCCTACAGTGCAAATGAGTACTAGAAAAGGAAACTGAAGAAGCTAACTAATTTGATTATCTATCACTTCACATGGGACGTATTTAATGACAGATGAGATGACTTTAGGTGCTTTGCTTAATATTGAGTGAACAGTGATACACCCACACATGAATGACGTACTACAAGTAAACTAAAGTTATTAAGAGAGGTACGGAGTGTCCACCGTAATAACCAGATATATGCTGTGAATGCAAACGCAATACAAAGTACTGCTACTATTCATGGTAGTATTGGACACATTTACAATTTCTTTTCCTTGCCTTCCCTGCACTGGGACGGACGTGCGGGTGCGGTGGTACATGCTCTTCAAGGTAACACTTACTTCACCTGGCGACCATCTACTCTCTCTAGATACACATGTGCTATGTAAGAGTCAGAGAATACCATGCTCCAGGCATCCATTCAGTCAAAGTATACGCACACATACAGTTTCTGTTTCACCCACCCAGGCTGCTGTCCTTCCACCCATCCTTGCTTCATCATTGACCCAGCCATGCACCATACCATATTCTTTCCTTCCCAGCCACCTCTGGGTCCAAGCAAACACATATCGTTCTTCTTTGCCAGCCATCATACAAGTTCGCGTCCCACTTACTTACACCCTTCTTTCGCTTTTCGTTCATCCCATCCATCACGTTCGTCTAAGAACTTATTGGGATTCTTCTCACCAAAAACTTCACAGCTAAGTCGAAGTACATTTCGAGGAGGCTACTACCTGGTTGATTTGTAATTGTAATACACCCGTGCAGAAAGCACACTATGCAGTCTTCAATCTCAATAAGTAAGGAATATATAGCTTACCTGTTTCCGCCACCACCGTTTGATCCCCCACAGGAACGGCCACCAGCTCTTCTAACGCCGCCTCCTCCCCAGAGGCCTCCGAGTCCAAGTCCAACACAGCCACCTCCGCGCTGGCCCCGTCACCAGATGTTACACCTACAAAGTACATTTAAGAATGTTAGAATTCACCACTCACTACTATATAATATTTGGTCTAGGAGAAATGTTAAAAAAACAGAATACAATGTAATAATTTGTGACTGTCTACTCCATAGTAAAAATGTCCCATTTCCAGGGAAGGCTGTTGTCTTGCTGCACTTTTATGCACAACTGATGAATGCTTGCTTTTGATTTTTAACACGCACCACTTTTTCTCCTAACAGACAGAAGCTTGACTCCTGAGTCCTAAGAACACGACCAGGATCAAGTTCAAACTAGGTGAGAGTTCGGCTCGACCACAAGAAATGTGTCCAATTAATCGTCAGCACTAACCACTTTTCCGTTTACAGTTAAATAGTTTTATGACAAAGTAGATTTTAATAAATGTGTTTACTTTTAATAAAGCTTTTACACTTAAATAGACTCTGTGGTTTTTGTTCCTCTAGACTAGAGTGGATGAGCTAAAGGTTTTGGAATTTTTGCAAGCATGAGTGCCTCTGACACTTCTTGACTGTGCTGTGACTCCGTACTACTCTCTTGTCCTGCGTACGATAATCTAGAGATCATTGGGGATCTATAATCGGTGACTTCGGGAGCTGAATGACTCTGCCACACTATCTAGTCAGTAAGGAGACAGTGCATAGAGGTATTGCTGAATATAATGGGAGTCCAATGGAATTGCCAAATGTCCAATCTTAGTTAGCTACACAGACAGACTAATAAGAATAGTCTAGTAATACCACAGGGAGTCATATTCGAGGCAGGATAAGAATTTATATCCAGTCTACAAGAAGATCAAAGACGATTTAGAAAAAATCGAATGAGGAACGCTAGGAAAAAATATGTACTGTTTATTAAAATGTAAACTTACTGGGGCCAGCAAAGGAGCCCTCGCCTGCCCGATCCTGGCCTGCATCCTCAGCACCCTCCTCCTGTGTCCTCTTGCCCTTGGGGGGAGCTGATGTACAACATGAAAGAAAGAAAAACCAGAAAACATGGATGAGATTTTTCAACCAAATCAAACATTTCAAAAGAACAATAACAACATATTTTGGAAAAATAGCAAATAGATAGACAACTATTCCACGGGATCTATCTCATGTGGTATACTACGTTATTCGTATTGCCTGATTTGCGGAACGTTGACTTAGAAAGTTCCTATGTAACTCAATAAACAGACTACTAAAGAGGTTTGCCTAGGCCTGGCACTGCAGGCAGCAGTGCGCAACACGTGACAGACAAAGTCCATCCTGCTTGCAGATCAGTGAATACTCAAACTATCAATCCACCCGCCACCACCGCCACTATTTCTTCTGATAGCCATGTGACTGTCTAAAGGAAGGACTGGACTTCAGTCTGTTGGGGCTGATTTATAAGTCCCTTGCGGAAGTTGCGGCTGATTTTCCTCCATTGTTGCGTGCCTTTTCTGACGCAGCGGCAGAACAAAAGACTCGCCATGGTGTTGGTGCGGCGTATAAATTAAAAAAAAAAAACACATATGGGCATATGGGCGATGCATCACGTTGAAAAGCCCTGCGCCATCAGGGGGCGTTCCGGCGCAAGGGAGGGCGTACCTGCGCAGGAACGAATCCTAAAAGTGGCTGAGGGAAATCTACAAGATGTCAATCAGTCACTTTTAGGACAATGATGCATGACTCAAACCCTGCGCGCTTGAAGCCGACGTACGGCTTGATGCAGCATTGGGGAGATAGGGTACCCCAGAGCATTGCTGGAGCTGCGCCATCGTTGGCACGCAACTCCAGCAATGCGCTGCCTTTACGGCACAGATGCGTAAGGCTTCTGTGACGTTTTGGGCCAATGGGTGGTGGTGGCATGGCACACAATTACTGCCGCATCCCTGCTACTTTGCAGGGATGCGCCGGTAATTGAAAATATGACCCTTACTGTCTAGCATTACGCAGTTCTTTTCTTTACAGTACACTCATACATAATTTCTCAGGCCAATGAAATGCTTCTGAACACAACATACAAAACAAAGAAGCATAGTAGCAAGCAAGGCTACTGAGAAGGAGAGCAGTGCACCTGAAAATGAAATGCATAGAAGATTTTGAAATATAATTTACCTCAATGTAATCGGCAGCATTATTGCTCTTGGTAAAGAACAAAGATTTGCAAATAACAGAGCAGGATAAAACAGAGTAGTAAATGTACTACTACTACTACTCACCAAGCCCGGGGACCTCTACGCCGAGCGCGTCCAGCAAGTCCCGCTCCCGGTCCATGACATCGGTCCAGCGGTGGGTGGCCTGGTTATATGTGCGCCGGACCCCAGAGATCTTGTACATGGCCCGGCACACCTTCTCCCACCGCTGGCGGCGCTCCCGGATGCCATAGCCGGTCGCGATCTTGCCGCCTCCCAGGATCGTCTTGGGGAGGCGGCGCTGGACGTGGAAGATCAGTGCCGCCACTTCCTCCGCGCTGAAGATCTCCCTCGGGACCACTTGCTCCCCCCTTAAACGCCCGCACGGGAGCCGGGCACGGGGTGCGGGACCCTTCCCCTTCTCAGGGTGCTTCCCGGCTCCCTTTACCATGGTCTGGGCAGAAATAAACTTAAATGATAAAGAAGAAATAGAATAGTGAAGAAGAAAAGAAAAGAGTTTAAAAAAGTAGTTTAAAAGTAACTAAAAGCTGCAGAAAACACAAAAATATAGAGCTAGAAAAATAGAGGGTTAGATAATAAGTAAAATTAGATCAAAAAAACTTCAAACAAGCAAAGGATGGCAGAGATTGAGAGAGGATAGAGAAAGCATGCCCAGAACCATAGCAATGAATGAGAAACAAGATGGCCGCGCCCGTTCACGACCGCGTGGGTAAGTTCGCGCGAGATTTTCCTTGCGAGTACGCGCGAAATTGTACTAGCGAGCAGCACACTTTGCGAGATTACACATAGCGGGCGGAAATGGTCACAACATCAAACATGTGTAGTTGAAATGTCACATTGCTCAGCCATGTGTCAGTACAAATCTGAATATTGACAAGTGACTCCACTTTGCTCTGTATCAGGACGACAAGACATAAGACTTGCCCAAACATGCACCAACATCATTACCTACACATGCAACAAAAACGATAATCCTCAGGACATGAGTCACCTTCATTGTTGATGGGGCAAATGATGCTTGTAACAGGAGGAAAATGTCAATGCACAATGTCACTCCCCCCTTCTAACTGATATTGGGCCCTCAACTGTGCATCAAGCTCTGGGTAGGCCATCACCAGGATGAAGGCAATTTGGGTGAGTCAGGGTCTGGCACATGCCCCTAAGGCCTGGGGGGACTTTCCCAGCTGAACTTCTGCAACAATCCTGGTCCTCCCACCTCTTCCTGCAGTGGATACTGCACCGTCTATAGGGCCCCTGGGACTGCACTTTTCGGGCAATGGATTTCCACAAACTCTGCTTCTGATGGCTATTGACTTGTATTGAAGCAAGAGATTAAGTAAGCTATTATAACTGAAAGTAAATGGGTTAATGTGGGGCTCTCACACATCTTTGAGACAACTAGCACAAGCATGTAACAAATCTTAATAAGCTACATTTGTACTCCTCACATCCTTAGCACCACTAATAGGGATATACACAAAATTGTAGTCATCAGCAGACTATCCTCTATCCTGTTAGTGTAATGCAATGACGAACACAGCCCACCAACACCATGTAGTGGAGGGCCATCCCAAATGCAGTCTGCTGTGAGCAACAGTGGCACATACCACACCATTCAGATCTTCTGAAGAGGAACCCACTTGGCAATGTATGTACACACCCCGTAACTGCCTGGTCCATTAGGAACATGCATACGCCACATACAGCCTGACACCAGGGTACATTGGGGCATATTAGCAAGGGCAATATCGCCGCTTTAGCGGGACTTTTTCCTGCTAAAGCGGCGACATTTTTATCGCCCTATTAGCAAGCTGTCGCTAACAGCAGTTAGCAACAGCTTTTAGGCGATAGCTACAGGTTTGGGGCCCGCTTTGCATGTCAGCGATATTTATCGCTAATGACATGCAAAGTGGTCGTACCCAAACTGTTAGCGACTGAAAACAGTCGCTAACACAGCTGTCGCCTATTAGCAAGGCAGGCGAAGCGATAAAAAAATCACGTTAAGCGCGATTATTGCTATAAACTAACGCCTGCTAAAAAGTTGACTTACCTGTATAGTCAATGGTGGGTGGATTATCAGATTAAGCCCCGATTGGCGTTAATGCGAGAATGTCGCTGGATTTCCAGCGATATTCTCGCATTTTGGCGCTATCGCTGGATATTTTTAGCATATTGGAGAAAAACTTTGCTAATAGCATGTTTTCTCCGCTAAAATATCCAGTGATAAAAAAATCGCTAACCATGTTTAGCGATAAATATCGCTATTTCTTGCTAATAGGCTCCATAGTGACATCGAACACTAAGCTCACAATGAAATGGCCTGCATGTGTCACAATGACATATACCACTCTGGTATGCTTTGGCCATGTGGACTACAGAAGGGGATAGCTTACAATGTGTCACTGATTTGGAGTGGTTGCTACTACCATCACAGGACATATCTTCTGCCACATGTGGCACTGACACATGTATGACATTAACAAACTTTAGAATACCCAATTGTCTATGTTGCCTTTCAACAAGCTACTGAATCACAAAAGTCAAGTGTCTCACACATGAGCAACTACCAGGACTGGCAACATGTCACATGGGCATTTGGCCTCTACAACACAGCAGGATAACTTGAAGTCTAGGTTTATTCAGCTTAGGAGAAGCACAGCGACAAGGGGCAGGAACAGCTATCAACTGCCAGAAGGCAACATTCTACCACAAAGCATAGAACATACAAGCACAGAGGTTCTAACTACAGGTGCCTGGGAGGCACAACACAGTGAATACTACATTATCCTCTTTCCTGTAAAACAAAAGAAGAAACATTCGTAGATGGAGAAGGAGGGAAGAAAGGAAAAGAAAAGAAAAGAAAAGAAAGAAAGAAAAACCAGAAAATGAGATGGGTAGAAAAAGGAAAGAGAAAACACAACTGGATGTGAAGAGGAAAGACAGAAGCAAAAGGTTATCTGAACCTGGCAGGAATCTTACACACTCTATGACTCCTGCGAGGCCCTGGTACAAAGGCAGCATCAACATTACTGCCATTTCCGTTAATATCAACAGTACTAAAACGTTTGTCGTTTAAAACAGAGCTAGGATTGGACTGAGGAACACAAGTGAAAGCATCATCACTACTAACCTTCACAATTTTACAGATGTTCCACCAATCCTTATTATTCACACGTACAGCATTCCCGCAGACCTTATCAACTACAAGTGGCTGAGAGAATTTGCTTCTACCCTTGGTGACATGAACAGGATTTTTAATGCGAACAACATCACCAGCACAAATATCATGGGGAGCAGATCTCTTCCGTTCATCAAAATACGTTTTTTGCTTCTTTTGAGCTTCAGATACGTTGTCTCTGACAAAATCATCAATACCATCCATTACATTCATCTTCACCCATTTTGACATCCAGCCCAGACAAATTTTAGTAGAAGGTTTCCTACCCCTCAGGAGCTCAAAGGGAGAACCCCCGGTAGAAGAATGAGCTGTTGTACGGTAAAACCATAACATGGAACGCACAGCATTCTCAACCACGCACTTGCTGGCAATGGCCCACTGGACACAGTTGTTGAGAACACGGTTCATCCTCTCAACAAGGCCATTGGCCTGGGGGTGGTAAAGAGAACTTTTTTTATGAGTCACACCACCCTGTTTAAGGAAAGATTCAAATTCACAACTGACAAATTGGACACCATTGTCAGTCATGACAACTGAAGGAAAGCCCTCTCTCAAGAAGATGTCTTTCAAAAAGGAAATAACACTAGCAGAAGAGGGTTCACTGATAAAACGAATTTCCGGCCATTTGGAGTAATAATCAATGGTAACAATGGCAAAACGGGAACAAGGAGGTAAAAGATAAAAAGGACCAACTAGATCAACTCCAATCTTTTCCTACGCCCTTTCCGGAAATTGAACGGGTTCCAAAGGGGGAGACCTAACCTTGTGACTTTTGTCTGAGGACTTGCAAATGACACAATTGTCAACTAAAGTATCAACACAAACGTCCATCTGCGGCCACCAAAACACATCTCTCAACCTACGTTTGGTGAAAGTCTTCCCTAAATGTCCTTCATGTGCACCATCCACCAGACGCTTCCGCAAGCTCTCAGGGGGAATAAGCCTACCACACCGCATGAGAATGCCATCTTCAACAGTGAGTTCATCAGCAACTTTGACAAAAGTTTGGAAAAGACCAGAAACATTCTTTTCTTTGGGCCACCCAGACTTCAGATAATTCACAACCTGAAGGAGTACCACATCCTTCAATAACTCCTTCTTCCACTCAACTTCACTGATTGCACACATACCTTCAAGATCCAAAGCCGCAACAAAACAATCTTCAAGATCATCTTCCTTTTCAGCCTCAGAATCAATTTCAGCTAAAGGAAAACGAGAAAAATAGTCGGCTCTGACATTTTTCGAACCTGGCAGATAAACAACCTCAAAGTCATACTGAAGAAGCTTTGTGGACAGTCTAGCAATCCTAGGGGTATGCTCCTTAATCTTTTCTCCGGACAAAATAGAGACTAGAGGACTATGATCCGTGCGAATCGTGAAATGACTACCCCAAAGATAGGGATTAAACTTCCTGACCACCCACCAGCAAGCTAAAAGCTCCTTCTCAATGACGGAGAAGTTAACCTCTGCCCCACGCAATACCCTTGAAGCATATGCGATGGTATTGTCAATTTGCCCATTCCTCTGAGTGAGAACAGCTCCAAGTCCAAACCCACTCGCATCCACAGTCACAACACATTCCTTGTTGGGATCGAAAGGTTTGAGGATACTGTCCCCAACTAACTGTAATTTAATCCACTTGAAAATTTCTTGGCAATTTTTATCCCAAACAAAAGGCACATTCTTTTTCAACATGTTAGTCAAAGGTTGAACTTTTGACGCATAGTCTTTGATAAATCTTGAGTAAAATTCACTGAGTCCAATGAAAGACTTTAAACCAGATTTGTCGACAGGTGGCGAAGCATCAACAATGGCTTTCACCAAACCAGGACGTGGTTCCACACCTTCATGTGAAACTACGTGCCCCAGAAACTCCATTTTTTCTTTCAAGAAAACACATTTCTCTCTCTTTAATACAATCCCTTTTTCTTGCATGATTTCCAGAACCTGATTCAAAGAAAAGTCATGATCCACCTTGTTCTCGCCAAAAATCAAAACATCATCCTGGAAAACAATTACTCCAGGAGTGTCTCTAAACATCTGACTCATCAACCTTTGGAAAACTGCAGCCGCTGACGCAAGGCCAAACGGCATCCTGCAGTATTGAAAACTACCAAAGGGTGAGACAAACGCAGTCAGATGTCTAGAAGATTGGCTCAACACCACCTGGTGGTAAGCGGAGGCCAAGTCCAGCTTTGTGAACCACCTTGCTCCTCTAGTAAGGGACAACAAATCTGTGATTTTTGGTAAGGGGTGTGAATCAATCCAGATGTTTTTATTGAGACTGCGCAAGTCCACACAGACGGGCAAATCCCCATTCCTTTTTCTGGCGACAACAAGAGGAGAAAACCACAAGGACGACTCAATAGGTTCTATGACTCCTTTCCTGCATAACCCCATCAACTCCTTTTCCAAATCATCCCTCACGCTGAAAGGAACACTCCTCACCTTATGTTTTATGGGGATAGCTCCATCTTTAACTCTAATCTCATGGTTGAAACCTTTAATAATGCCAAGGCTATTCCCGAAGACAGTAGGGAATTTAGAAATTAATTTCTCAATATAGTCATTTGAAACAATGACAGCTAAACTCTCTACATTATCACAAGATTCCTCAATACTAATCTGTTCTTTAGAACCGGGTCTAAGGATCATCTTAAACAATCCCTGGTGGAACCACCCCAAAATGTTTAGGCCCTTCAATGAGACATACACTTTTCCAAAGATCCTCCTACCCCTGAACTGAATGATGTCTTCAAAAAAACCAAGAAGAGCTATCCTACGCCCTTCATAAGAAACAGGAGTTCTGTCAGGTGGTAGGAGGTTCCTTTCAGGCCAAGTCACGTCAAACAATTCTTGTGTGATCATAGTTACTCTAGCCCCAGAGTCTACTAACAAGGTAATTATCTTGTCACCCACACCAAAATCTTCAAGAGGATCAACACAATCAGAGGGATCCCCAATAATGACACCATCATCCCGTACTACCACAACCATGTCCCTAAGGTCGTCTTGGATGCCGTTCATAGAGTCAGAGTCATCACCAGTATTTCCATAGGACTCTGAGACATTCCCAATTGTGTTGACAGTACTCAGACTCTGGGATTTGTTACTTAAAGTAGAATTTCCCTGTCTTGAGACTTGACAAATTTTTGCAAAATGGCCAAACTTTCCACAGTTCCGACAGGTAGAGTTCCTGGCAGGGCAAAACTTGTTATTTTTGTTATGAGAAGGATTTCCACATCTGTAACAAATGTCACTTCTAGAAAAAGCATTTCTTTCAAAACGCTGTGAACCAGGAGCATTGTTTCTATCAAAACGTTGACTAAAAGCCACTTTACTGTCCTTGTTCTCCTTGGTTCTAACTATGGAAACTCCCTCATCACATTTCTTTTCAAGTTCCTTTACTTCTTTTTTTGACAGTTCTATACTCTTGGCCATACGAATAGTCTCTTCAAGTGTAGGGTTTCCCAAAGTTAGTAGTTTCTGTTGAATAGACTTATCAGAGCACTTACAGACATATTGATCTCTAATTAATTGCTCTCTAAAACCCTCAAATTCGCATTCAGCACTTAGTTGTCTTAGACAAGAAACATACGTCACAACATCCTCCCCAGGTAGTTGTTCTCTTTTGAAGAATTTGTGTCTTATTACGACAAGACTTGGCTTGACGTCAAATCGCAACTCAAGCCTTAATTTTGTCTCTGTATATTCATCTACATCCTCTTCAGCGTTGTTTCTTACCAAGGGAGGTAAATGCTTAAAGATTTCTCTTCCCTCGAAACCTAAAGAATGTAGTAAAAGACACTTCTTCCTTTCTGCGCGATATCTAGACGCGCCTATAGCCCCCAAATAAGTCTCAAAGGCATCAAACCATTTTCTCCAGATTATCGGAGGATTGCCTGGGGTCTCGAGAAAAGGAGGAGGAGGTGAAACAGATTGCATACTGACAGAAATGCAGTTTTCCTCTTGACCAACTCTGTCGCTGTGCAGAAGAAGTTGAGTATGCAATACAGATTTTCCTTTCCACTTTTTAGATAAGGACCATATAGTAGTTTTATTCACCACTAGATGGCACCAACGTGTAGAGATTTAAGCCACACAAACACCTCGTAAAGTTTTGCTTTTCCAAGTACAATGTCCACGTTTTTGTAGGTAAATCTTTCTTTTCCTTTTGTTTCGTTTTTTATTATATGGCAGATGGCACCAGCATGTGAATAACGAAGACCAAGGCACAGTTTTCAGAATGCTACTCGCATCGGAAAAGTCAAAGCGCGAATAGGCTCAGGAACGGCTCAGACGCAACGAGGCATTGTTGTCAGGTAGACGCGTCTGGCTGGAGGAGCGCGCATCAGATGGTAGCGTTGGCAACGAAGCGCACAGGAACAGAGCGTGGTAACGCTGGTTACCCAACGCTCGCGCTGGCACCAATGACGTGACGTGTGGCGCAGACAACCAGACGCTCGCGCTGGGAGTGACGTGACGTTCAGATGCCTCGTCGGGAATAAAATTTAACTATTGAGCCTTGTACTAATTAAATACGCGCAGAAAGGAAAGCGGAACACTTATCTCACCATTAGTCTTCGTCGGTTAGTCGAGAAGGGTTTTCAAACAGCTGGTCTTTGTGTCCACGGTACACTTTCCACAGGAATACGAGGAGAAACGAGGTAAGGCAGGTTCTTTTACCTTCTCCTAAGCAGCATCGTCGCCAACAAATTTGTAGTATTGATGATGACAACACAGCAGGATAACTTGAAGTCTAGGTTTATTCAGCTTAGGAGAAGCACAGCGACAAGGGGCAGGAACAGCTATCAACTGCCAGAAGGCAACATTCTACCACAAAGCATAGAACATACAAGCACAGAGGTTCTAACTACAGGTGCCTGGGAGGCACAACACAGTGAATACTACAGAGTGTAAAGGTGAATTAAGGGGAGTAAAGAGAGTGAGGGAAGGGGAGTAAGATGAGCAAAGGAAGTGGAGTAAGAGACAGAGTGAAGAAAGGGAAAAAGGAAAAGAGAAGTAAGAGAGTGATGAGAAAGTATTTTTTGTTTGTTATACTCACCTAATAAGTAATGAAAAGTTAATAAAATATTTTTCATAAATATAATATCTGTGGAAGAGAAGACAAAATTGAGTTATAATATATATTTCACAATACAAAATAATTTATACAATATGTTATGTAATTTATTTTGCTGTTCTCAGAATATATTAAATTTCACTGAAAACAGTGAGTTCAATAGTACTCATCAAATAACAGCGGGCAAAAAAAAGACAATCAATAAGATTGTCTTTAAAAAACACATTCAACATTTTCATTAAGAATGTAACAATTAGAAAAAAACATATCTTAAATGTCTTTTTCGAACAGCAATTTGTTACGTAAGTATGACATATCACCAACAATCACAAAGTAACAAAACATTATTACTTCTTTTTTATACACTCTAAATAAAGTTATGTACAAACATATGCTAACAACATTTACCCGAAATAGTCATTTTTTGTTTCAAATACCATTCCTCATGGCCACATAGTATGTGTGAAATCCTTAGTTTGGAAGATACTTAATAGTACTCTTAAGCGTCCGTTTTCCAACCTTCTGAATCAAAAGCACCAACATCTTTTGTACCATCTAACAATGTTTATACCTCCACCCGATGCTATTTATCATGTACATAGAACCTTAAACAACTAGCATGCTATCAGAATCTCAACGTCATCTGGTATGACGATGACACTCTGCTCATCCTTTATCTTACCAAGGAGCTGTACATTATTAAAAGAAACCTCTACAAGGGAATAAAAAATGTCACCAACAACTACAACAAATCTAAAACACCTCTGCCTCACTGATGATTAACATCTCCTGTGATAGCCACATCACCCACTATCTGATACACTTACACTACCTCTACGTCAACTACAAGAATTTTTTTAACCTGATCACCCTCACTCACAAAGTACTTTTCAACACCAGACTACCCTTTCTTAACAGCAGTAATTTTCCCAGGCCAATTATTTTCCCTAAAATTTGGGTTGTAAAAACACTAGGTAAGAATTTGGTAAGTCATAAGGCAAACGTTGTTTAAAAATCAATTGAGTATCATTACAATGAGTCCAGCCTTTTGAAAATTTTAAATAAGCTGTGTAATTTCCTGATGTTGTAGAAGGACCATCATGGAAAATAATTGCTACAGTTACAAAAGTTCTTCCTGATATGGATAGTTGAGAAGTCACAAAATTTTTTATTAAAGTTGTCAGTTTTCTTCCATCAGGTCTTTGTTCTTTGTGACGGACTGCTGCTGCCAGGTCCTTGTGAGAAGCCCTCACGCTTCCTTTGGAATCTCTTCTTGGCTGTGCAACCTGCCCACCCGCCTCCCGCTGCCCGACCCCTGTGACATCTTGGGGTGAGGCCGCCAAGCGGAGCGCGGTGCTGGGGAGCGGTAAAAACTACACTGCCCACTATCCTTTGCGGCGCAACCTGCGTCATTCGCGCGCCAGGAGGCGTTTAAATTCACAGGCACCCCGGTCGAGAGGGGGAAGTTCTTTGTGACGGACTGCTGCTGCCAGGTCCTTGTGAGAAGCCCTCACGCTTCCTTTGGAATCTCTTCTTGGCTGTGCAACCTGCCCACCCGCCTCCCGCTGCCCGACCCCTGTGACATCTTGGGGTGAGGCCGCCAAGCGGAGCGCGGTGCTGGGGAGCGGTAAAAACTACACTGCCCACCATCCTTTGCGGCGCAACCTGCGTCATTCGCGCGCCAGGAGGCGTTTAAATTCACAGGCACCCCGGTCGAGAGGGGGAAGTTCTTTGTGACGGACTGCTGCTGCCAGGTCCTTGTGAGAAGCCCTCACGCTTCCTTTGGAATCTCTTCTTGGCTGTGCAACCTGCCCACCCGCCTCCCGCTGCCCGACCCCTGTGACATCTTGGGGTGAGGCCGCCAAGCGGAGCGCGGTGCTGGGGAGCGGTAAAAACTACACTGCCCACCATCCTTTGCGGCGCAACCTGCGTCATTCGCGCGCCAGGAGGCGTTTAAATTCACAGGCACCCCCGTCTCGCGGGACGCCGGGCGAAGCCCGGGCCAAGGGCGGGCCCGTTTCAGCCCGTTCCAGACTGTGAGAGACTGGACTGGGCCACGGTATTTGTGTTTTTTCTCACTTGACTCTTTGCTCTGTACTCTCTTCTTGCTAAAAATTGCGGTAAACTACATTTCCACCCTTGTTTACTGCGAGCTCAGTTTCTTTGTTTCTTTAATACTGCCGAGTCTTAATCGCATAGCGCTTGACCATGAATAGAGCTACCAGGAAGAGAAAGACAGAAAAAACCACTGATAAAATCACCGATATAACTGGTCCCATCGATTTATTCTTAAACAAGACCAATGCAGTCATCGATAATACCATTCAACTGATAGAACGAAGGGTGTCACATGAACTGGAGGCTGCTAGAAGAAGATCCTCCATGGGTCCCCTTGCCTCAGCACAAACTCCAATCCTAAAGGGGCCGATCATTCCCTTGTTAAATCAAGCTAGTGCACTAGTTCACACAGTTCCAAACACTGTGGACTTGTCCGCAACACAATTGTCATCAGGGTCTGATTCGCTGGATGATTTAGAAAAAACACCGGATTTACAACTCTTACACAACAAAGACACAGCTGCGGAACCTAATCCAACGGGTGAAAGGGAGGGCGCCATACCCAAGAGGCCAAGTAGTGGGTTGGTCATACAGGAGACTGCATCTGCTCCATCAATTACTCTTTATCCTTGCAACCCGAATAAGAATAGCCATACTATTGTAGTTCCGCAAATCCATCCTTCCACCGATAGAGTGGTTCTTAACACGTTTTTACAGAACATTGAACCACCGGGGAACCTAGATGCAATAGGCGCTGTAGGTGGAATACATAAACCTTGCACCACATGTGTCTCACTGCATGATTTTCTTACAAACAGTTTGGGGGAATTGTTAAAATACCATCTGCAACCCTTGGAAAAAAGCATTAGGATTATTGAAAAACAACTTGCAAAACTAAATACCCCCGTATTTACTCAGAAGTCACTGGGCACCTTAGATATGGGGGAGGGGAAACCTAAAGAGCCAAGTAAAACGGCTCAACCGCCCACTTTATCAGCAGCGTGTCCAAAGCCCCTGGCACAAGATAGAGAAGTAAACTCCAAGACTAATAAGAGTGCCAGTTCAAACTCACAAAATACACCTAAACCCCCGACTGTAGAGGGAAAGGGCCAATCCGATACCATTAGCGGTAATCTGCAACCCACCCCGGCCCTTGTGGCCCTAAATACCCAGTTAGCTAATTTTAAGGAGACCTTACATTCATCACAAAAAACCCAGCCTCCCCAACCCCAGGGAAAAGAGAGAAAGGGTACTAGGTTTAGGCGCCCGTTCCATCTGCCACCTGAGGCTACCCCTTACACTGTGGTCCTAACAGGGGTGCCAGAATTGACAGATGGTTCGGACGAGCCCCCGTGGTCATTGAGGAACAAAGTTCTGCAATGGCTAAGTCAAAATAGACCTCTCCAGTCATCACATCACAGCAGAATAAATTCTGTGAGAAGAGTGTATTGGATTGGGGATACGAAAAAAAGCCTACAGGGGGACTGTGTGATAGTCAACTGTGACGATCCTGCCTTGGCTGACTATATTTCTTCCTGGCCAGCGCTCGAAAAAAGGGGGGGGATTGACGTACAGCGCCTTTCTTTCTTCTATCCCCCTTTAAATATCCCCAATTACGCTGTCACAACTGGCTGGGATGAAGTGCAAGACTGGCCTTGGACGCAGGTGGGACATTCCAACAGAAACAGGAACAGTAATAATTACTGGACCAGAGGCTGGGATTCTCGCCCCTGGTACCATAGCAGAGGAAACCCAAATCCTGATTTCTGGAGGGGGGCTCCCACAAGGAACAGATACGACTGCTTAGATATGGTCGATTGACCAACAAAGGTCATTCCCGGGGCATCAGTAATCTCAACCCCCTCAATTAAGACCCATGATGTCCTTACCCAGGTTGAATGTATTAATCCCGTGGCGCTAGAGAGTTCACAAGATCATGCTACGGGGGGTGGAAACCTGTCAGGCTTACACCTAACTGATCAACATAGCATGCCATCAAATGAGCGTGGACTTGGGACCACAGCTGAAACTACCTGTATGTATGCACACCAATGTATAGCAGATAATATTCCAACTCATAATGAGTTTGGAATTCTGCCCGTGGGTACTGTCCCAGTAACCAGTCAGGAAGATTCGAGTCCACGTAACGAGGAAAAAAGCTTGCTAAAAATAACATCCTGGAATATTGCCGGGCTGGCTAAAAAAGCGAGGGACCCGCTATTCCTAGCTTTCATGGAAAGGCAGGACATAATCTGCCTGCAGGAGTGCTGGGATTTAAATGAGACCCATATTGAGGGTTTTAGTACATTCTACGTCCCTTCGATGCAGGGCACCCGAGGTAGAGGCTCGGGGGGTCTGTGCATTTTTACCTCTAACCTCTGTAATATAGAAAAGTGTACTTATGAGGTTAGTGAATCGAAGGCAGGGGTAGGGAGCCTACTACAAGGTCTGTTTATCAAAATAAATGGGCGTTCTTTCTTTCTGATAAATATTTATAATAACGCGCCAAAAGTGGAGGTTAAAACCTTTATAGCGGAGTTGGACTCACTGCTAAAGAGAGCTGGGCAGGGGGCAGACTGCCTTCTCATAGCTGGGGATTTTAATTGCCATCTATGCCCCTATAGTCAAACAAAAAACTGTGGCATCCTTGACTTAAGGGGAGACCCGACTACGCACTTCGAACACTCCATAGTGGGCAACCTCCTAAATCAGCTCATGCATGATTGGGATTTGGCTTTTGCCAACGAACTTTGTGAGCCATCTGTGGCATTTCAGACTACCTACTTTGGCCGTGGGGCAGGCACTGTAATCGACTTTATTTTAGTCGCGAACAGGAATCAGGGCTGGGTGGTGGGTTTTGATACGGAGGATCTTGCAATAAGCGATCATTTTCCTATCAGCACTTCCCTCAGTCTAGGGAAACTGGGAATCCTAAAACCAAGCACGATGAATATACTTCATGGTCGCTCAGTGGCGCTGGCCAGGAAAAACGGCTACGCCATAAAATGGGCAAAAATTGATCCCACAAACTTCCTGAAAGACCTGGTTCAGAAAGAAATGAGCCAGTTTGCAATTTGCTTAGAATCAAGCACCAACCCCGAGCAAATAATACAGGCGTATGACGCAATTACTGCCACAATAAACGCCAAGTTATTTAAAAAACTAAAGTCAGGGGAGGCAAAAAGACTACATGGCTGGTTCAACCGAGCATGCACTATAGCACATAAAGCCCTTGTGCAGGCCTTAAAGACAGTCCCAAGAGATAGCGGCCGAGTTAAGGAGGCTAGGCAAGCATATAAGCAGACCCTAAGAACTAGACAGTTAGACCTTAAAAACGCAGCCTGGGAAGCCCTCATCAAGGCAAGTGCCCTAAGGGATAACACGATGTTCTGGAAAGAAATCAATGCCCCCTTCTTCTCAGACAGGAAGGAAGACTCCTTGGAAAAAGGTATTCCAGAAGATACCTGGGTTAACTATTTCACCGCCCTCTACAAGAAAGAATCACTTGCATCGTTTGAACAAGATGACCCGGAGGCGGGGTGTGAGGTTCATTCACCGCTTCATAGTAATTTCCCACTAAATGTAATATTTACCCCCGCAGATGTGGAACAAGCGATCTGCCAGAGCGCTAGCCTAAAGGCCCCTGGGCCTGATGGAGTTCCCATTGATCTATTTAAGGGGAATGTGGATCTGTGGGCCCCCCTACTTGCAAATGTCATGAACGCTTACACTAACTTAGGTTTCCCCAACACATGGCATGAAGCAATAGTCATCCCAATATTTAAAAAAGGGGATAGACAAGACCCAAAATGCTACCGTCCCATCTCCCTGCTAGACAACCTAATGAAAGTAGCAGGGAGGGTTCTCTTAACTAAATTACAAGCCTGGTCCGAGAGTAAGGGGATACTCTCAAAATTCCAATATGGATTCAAGTCCGGCCTGGGAACCGTAGAGCAGGGTCTAAATCTGTCCCTCATAATGAATAAATATATTGGAGCAAAAAAAGGGAATCTTTTCCTAACATTCGTCGATTTAACCTCGGCGTTTGACTGCTTAGATCATGGAATGTTGTGGAAAACCCTGGCCACAATGGGGATAGATAAAAACATTTTAAGTTTTATCCAGGAGCTGTATAGAGATGCAGGCGCCACGGTGAGATTTGGCAAAAATGGCGAGCAAACCAGAAAATTCCCCATAGCGAAGGGTGTTCGCCAAGGCTGCATACTTGCGCCATTTCTATTCAACTTATATATTAACGAGGTAGCAGTATCGTTAATTGCTCTGGAGGTGGACTACCCCAAGATAAATGGTCTCTCAGTCCCACTATTGCTATATGCCGATGATGCGGTGATCATGGCCCGCACTCAGCGGGGACTTCAAAAGGCGCTAATGGGTTTTGCAACCTTCATGAGCTCTAGGGGCCTAAAAATAAATGTGGGGAAAACCTTTACGATGTCCTGTACAACCAGTAAAAAAGTTCCTGACTGCAAAACCTTTGTTAATGAGTCAAAGATAGCTATGTCTAAAACGTTTTCCTATTTGGGCATCATTTTTAATAATAGGGGGACATGGTCCTCAGCGATCACCTCTCGGAATTTGGCCTTTGCACGCTCGATAGGGGCAGTTAAACAATTTGCTAAAAAACTTGGCGGGAAACGGGTAGACACACTACTTAAGATCTATGCAGCAAAATGTGTGTCTACAGCGGTTTATGGAGCGGGGATCTGGGGACTTGCGGATATCTCACAAATACAAAGGGTGGAAAATGCTTTTTTGAGATATCTTTTAGCAGTCCCGCGCTCCACATCCACCACCATATGCCACAATGAACTTGATAGACCCCATATCAGTGATTTGATAAAGATAGCGCCAGTTATGTTATGGTTTAAGATTTGGACATGTGAGGATACGACTTTCAATAGGGAAGTAATTCATGATTGCCTGAGTCAAGCCGAGGGCTCCAAGCAGCCGTGGTTGGCATATGTGAAGAAATTTTTGAATTCTATCAACCAACCTGAGTTATTTTCAAACCCAACATCATGTGCCCTAATCTCAAAAAAATCATTAAAAAAGTCATGCCTTGATTTACTGGAGGAGAGGAGATATTATCTGGATGGGCACAAGTCTACTATCGTTGCCCATCGGCAGATCCTCCACGATCATGGCCTGCATCCTTATTTGGCGCCAAATTTTTCATGTTACCACAGAATGCTCTTAGCACGAATGAGGATGGAATCTTTCTTTAGGTTAATAACGTTCCCTGCGCCAAATGATTGGTCCGGGAAACTGATAAAATGTCCGTGTGATGGAGTAGCCATCCAGTCTAATATACACTGTATCCTCTTCTGTCAGTATTACCAGTGGGGGAGGAAAAAATACCTGTTACCGCTGTTAAAGTCATGGGGTTTGAGAAGTTGTAAATCTGCCCTTCACAGATTGTATTTGCTCCAAGATGAGCTTACCATTGTAGTGATGATAAAATTTTTGTCGTTTATTATAAAATGTAGAGGAACCATGAGAAATGATTAGGAGTATGAGGGTTTGTTTGAGTATTATTTTGTACCTAATAACATCATATAATACACAAATATGTTTATATTTACCTCAACTGTTCCATCAACATAATGAATCTACCTTCCTATCAAATGAATTTTATGCAAAGTTTTTAAATGGTTTTTATGATTAGATTAATTGATAAGTGTAATGAATTGCATATTTGTCTAGTGTCCTTTTTAAATCACCAAGTTTTATTGTTGTGTTTGATTGTATTTTGTATTTATGCCCGCTTTTATGGTGTTTGTCAAATGCCGAATAAAGCTATCTTTGAATCTTGAATCTTGAGTTATAATATATATTTCACAATACAAAATAATTTATACAATATGTTATGTAATTTATTTTGCTGTTCTCAGAATATATTAAATTTCACTGAAAACAGTGAGTTCAATAGTACTCATCAAATAACAGCGGGCAAAAAAAAGACAATCAATAAGATTGTCTTTAAAAAACACATTCAACATTTTCATTAAGAATGTAACAATTAGAAAAAAACATATCTTAAATGTCTTTTTCGAACAGCAATTTGTTACGTAAGTATGACATATCACCAACAATCACAAAGTAACAAAACATTATTACTTCTTTTTTATACACTCTAAATAAAGTTATGTACAAACATATGCTAACAACATTTACCCGAAATAGTCATTTTTTGTTTCAAATACCATTCCTCATGGCCACATAGTATGTGTGAAATCCTTAGTTTGGAAGATACTTAATAGTACTCTTAAGCGTCCGTTTTCCAACCTTCTGAATCAAAAGCACCAACATCTTTTGTACCATCTAACAATGTTTATACCTCCACCCGATGCTATTTATCATGTACATAGAACCTTAAACAACTAGCATGCTATCAGAATCTCAACGTCATCTGGTATGACGATGACACTCTGCTCATCCTTTATCTTACCAAGGAGCTGTACATTATTAAAAGAAACCTCTACAAGGGAATAAAAAATGTCACCAACAACTACAACAAATCTAAAACACCTCTGCCTCACTGATGATTAACATCTCCTGTGATAGCCACATCACCCACTATCTGATACACTTACACTACCTCTACGTCAACTAAAAGAATTTTTTTAACCTGATCACCCTCACTCACAAAGTACTTTTCAACACCAGACTACCCTTTCTTAACAGCAGTAATTTTCCCAGGCCAATTATTTTCCCTAAAATTTGGGTTGTAAAAACACTAGGTAAGAATTTGGTAAGTCATAAGGCAAACGTTGTTTAAAAATCAATTGAGTATCATTACAATGAGTCCAGCCTTTTGAAAATTTTAAATAAGCTGTGTAATTTCCTGATGTTGTAGAAGGACCATCATGGAAAATAATTGCTACAGTTACAAAAGTTCTTCCTGATATGGATAGTTGAGAAGTCACAAAATTTTTTATTAAAGTTGTCAGTTTTCTTCCATCAGGTCTGCATCGTTGCAGCATTAAAATTACATACTGTCCATATCTTTATATAAATAATGTTGATAACATTTGTGAGTTACATTGGGTACAGACCATGTTTTGATTTGCTTCTCTAACTAGATTATTAAAATACACTGGTTTGCAGTCTGGTAAAGTCAAATATATAAATCTTTCAGTGTCTATTTCAGTACTACTTGAAAACGAACAATTGTCACAGTCATGTCGCCATTTATAAGAAAGGCTAAAAAGATTTTCAATATCTATACCTTCATCTTGCAATACAACAAGCATATACATTAGAAATTCCTGACAATCTTGCTGAATATTCTGTGAAAATTGATTTAAAACATTTCGGATATCAGAAACACTTTCTATTTTAGTTTTATCCCTACTACATTTCTCAAACACAGAATTCAACAAACAACAAAATCTTTTGTCCCGATTTTCAACAATTTGTTGTAGTAAAGTTTCAAGAAAAAAAACAACATTAACCACTACATTAGCATAGCAGTTGACACCAGAACTGTTTTCAAACTGAAAACCAACAACGTCTTCAATAGAATCCTTTTTCATTTTGCTTACTATCACTGGTTCATCTAGTTTTTTTCTTTTCTCTGCAACCTTGCTACAATTTTTCTCATATCTTCTTTTTTGACTTACCACACACTTTTCAGATACTGGATATTGAGGTAAATTGGGAGCATGTTCTCTTCTTAACCTATTGTACTCTCTTACACAATTTACATCTGCACTAATCTTTGTGTCATCAAAATCAATCAGGTATAATCCAGATAAAGTTCTGACTCGAGATAAAGCAACATATGCCATACCCTCTTTAAACACAGTACTTCCAATATTCACCAAAGCACTATCTACACTTAAACCTTGAGATTTATGAATAGTCACCGCATATGCCAAACAAACAAGAAACTGTTTTTGGCGGACTTGTAAATCTTTTACAAGCAAAATCAAGCTGAACAACGACTCAATTGTTGTACTTCTTCAATTTCATCAAATTTGATTACAACATTACCCATTGCTCCATTTACTAAACCTCTTTGCACATGTAAATTACGTCGTAAAATTATCCGACAATTTATACATGCATATAGATTCTTTTCTAAACCAGCAGTTTTAGATATTGATTTTTCTATAGAATCCAAGTTTGACTTCAACTTTTCTGACAAAATAATAGTAGCTCCTTCATGCTCTATTCTATCAATAGCTTCCAATTTTATAATTTCTTGATTTTCTAACTTTAGCATTTTTTCATTGAATATTGAACATTCTTGCAGAGTTGGCATCAAGCATATCACTGATTTCTTTTCTGCAATTGTTCTATATATATTCTCTGGGAGAATATTTTCGTTTGGAAACTTTGGAAAGCTTCTTTGCCGTGTTCACTCACTTTTCCAATTCTTATATCTTCAAAAATACTTTAATAATCAGCGTCCTTTGCCTGTTGCATATTTGTAATTAGTTCTGAATATTCAAAATATGACTAAATATTAACATTTCCAATGCTTCCCAGGCACTTTCTGGTGTCTTCATGTGTAACTGTTTTAAATACTGGCTGTCCTTTCACAGGAGTTAGTTGTAGTAGATCTCCAAAAACTATGACGTGTTTGCCTCCAAATAACACATCATACTCTGTTTTAGGGATTTGTTGCATTCTTAAATGCACAAAGGCAAGCATTAAATTTGATACCATGCTTACCTCATCAATAATGAGAAGTTTCATTTTTTTCAAGACTCTAGAAACTTCACAACAAGCTTCTCCAGATAGCTTGTGGTATTCTAATTTATTTTCATGCTCCAATAACAGCATCCATAAACGATGTAAAGTAATCCCTTAAATGTTATGTGCTGCCAACCCAGTTGGAGCAGTAACAACACAAGAGAGTGACGACTCAGTTCTTTTCTGTAGATAAGTTGCAATTCCTTTAATTAGAAAACTTTTTCCAGTTCCTGCTTCTCCACTCACGTACAGTCGGACAGGTTTAAATGACGTACATGAGCACTCTTTTTTCTTGTGATATAAACCATGCTCAATCTGTTCTGTCACTTGATCGGATATTTGTTTTTGCTCAACATTTAGTTGTTTTTCCAATTCTTCTAAGTTTATTACATCCTCTTGAGCTTGTTGCATTGCTGTTGCCACCTCATCCATGGCAGTTGCTGCTTCATTTTGAATAATTGGTTCTCCTAGTGGATCCTGACTCAACGAAGGAGACTTTGACTGTCGTGAGAACTGTCTCTAGCAATCTCTGCTGCAATTGTAGCTTCTTGCTGCATTTCGTCGTTCAACATTTTCAGATAATTAGTAAAAGCAGGACATTCTATAGTATTTTTAGTTGCGTTGAATGAATCTTCATAACTGTCAAAATCTCCAAGTAGTTCCAGTTCTGTTTGCCATAGCTTAAAGAGTTGCAAAAGAGCTAAATAGTAAAATTCCCTTTTGTCAGGAGTTTTGAAACTCAGTTTTCGGTGATTGATCAAATGTCCTTTTCTTTCTTTCACTAAACATCCTTCAGATCCAATCACAGCACATACTCCTTTATTGATATCTTCTGTAATATTCCTCTTAAAAGTATAGCTGTGCAGTACTTCATAGAGACAAACGTCCAGAAGATGACTACTTCTATTTGGATAGTATGTATCCAACATATTTGTCTTCAAAATATCTGTACTGTCTAGTTCTCTCTCTGCTAAATACTAAATTTCTTAAACAGATTTCAAAACGCGGTTTCGTGTTCTTGCAAGACCTAAACTCACCCAAATGATTGTTCTAGATTTGGAGTATTGACTTGCAGATGATAAACGATCTGAACATTCATATGCTCCGATTTCTCGATGAGACAACATCTTCAAACTGTAGCTGTACAATTTCTTACTTAGGCTCTTTTCATGAGAAATTTCTTCCCACATTTCCTTTAGTTCCGTCTTTTCAGATTTAGTAATGTAAGACGTTACATATCGAGCCACAGCAGTGGAGTTGTCTGCAACATATTGAATACCCATGTTAGCATTCCACATGGACAAAATGACTGGGTTATAGTCATTTATGTATTTCGACTCTTCATTTCTTCTTAAGTTGTAGGTATTGTTCGGTGATTTTCTTGTGACAGTATGTCGCAAAGATGACATAAAATTGTTCACTCTTCCTTTTGATAATACTGGACGTGGAAATGCAAAACGACAATTTGTGTAGAACTTATCCTTAGATTTGTACTTTCGACAACTGTATTTTCCACAACGATGGGTTTGAAACCGTAAGACTTGGGGGTCGATTAGGATGGCGGACGGAAACGTGTACCGTCCGCCGCGGAAGGTGGCAAGATACTCCGGACCTGTCCGCGGAAAATCCGCAACAGCAATTAGGATAAAACATGCAAAAAACGCCAACCGCGGCGTACGGAGTACACCAATCCCCGTCCGCGGCGGTCGGAGTACACCAGAGTCCGCGGCAGGCGGACGGAACAGAAAGAACACCGACCGCCGCGTACGCACATGACCGCGAATACATCCACTACCCCCGCGATACCTGCGCAATGTCCGTGTCCGCAATTAGGATAACTCCGCAAGTACCCCGGTAGTCACCGCCATCCACGTCCGCAGCGGTACCAATGCACCGAGAATCCGTGCTCCACAGCGGAACGACAACACAAACAACATCCCTACTGTCAAACCAATGCCATACATTGCCACGGAAGTTTATCACCAAACACACGAAAAAAAACGGCCACCCACCCAAAACATCCAAACCAATCACAACACACAATGATCCACCGCCAAGCACCACACAATCCACACCTGGCAACACTCCCACCTACCACCTGACTGCCAATAACCATTCAGACACGGCCTAGACACACACCATAAAAGAACTCCCACCCACTCCACAACTCCTCTGCATCACAGCATAGCTGCTAGCAGGACACACCACTGAACTGAGACCAAAGACAAATAGCATTCACACAACCCACACCCAAAAACACCCACCACACAAACACCCACCACACCAATCCTACACACCACACACCTGCACCTCCCCATCCACGCAAACCCACACCCCGAGCACCACACACCATGGCACCAAAAAAAACACCAAAATTCACTGACACCGAGTTGAAGGTTATGGTAGATGAGATTATCCGTGTGGAACCCCACTTATTCGGGGCCCTAGTGCAGCAGACCAGCATAGCCAGGAGAAACAGCATGTGGGACCGGATAGTCACCAGGGTGAATGCCTCCGGGAGCGTCCCGAGGACGAAGCAGGACATACAGAGGCGGTGGCATGATCTAAAGACCCGAGTCAAATCCATACGAGCAAAGAACTATCTCCGGGCTAATCACACAGGCGGTGGAACCCCCCCGGAGCCCTTACCCTACACCGAGTGGGAGGAGAAGGTGATGACCATCATCCACCCTGAGAGCCTTGATGGACTTCCTGAGGGAGAAGAGGCTGGTAAGTACAAACCAAGCACCACGAGCACAACTACATGGTGTGCCTCACACAACTGTGAAGACACATCTCCCAGACCCCAACCCATGCATGCAGTCCACATACTCACCAACGTCGAAATGACTCCAACAGGCCCCCATGTCCATAGGGATGGCGGTGGTGGTGGGTGTGAGGGGATGTAACTACAACTCCCAACAGGCCCCCATGTCCATAGGGATGGCGGTGGTGGTGGGTGTGAGGGGATGTAACTACAACTCCCAACAGGCCCCCATGTCCATAGGGATGGCGGTGGTGGTGGGTGTGAGGGGATGGAACTACAACTCCCAACAGGCCCCCATGTCCATAGGGATGGCGGTGGTGGTGGTGGTGGTGGGTGGTGGTGGGTGTGAGGGGATGGAACTACAACTCCCAACAGGCCCCCATGTCCATAGGGATGGCGGTGGTGGTGGGTGTGAGGGGATGGAACTACAACTCCCAACAGGCCCCCATGTCCATAGGGATGGCGGTGGTGGTGGGTGTGAGGGGATGTAACTACAACTCCCAACAGGCCCCCATGTCCATAGGGATGGCGGTGGTGGTGGTGGTGGTGGGTGGTGGTGGGTGTGAGGGGATGGAACTACAACTCCCAACAGGCCCCCATGTCCATAGGGATGGCGGTGGTGGTGGTGGTGGTGGGTGGTGGTGGGTGTGAGGGGATGGAACTACAACTCCCAACAGGCCCCCATGTCCATAGGGATGGCGGTGGTGGTGGGTGTGAGGGGATGGAACTACAACTCCCAACAGGCCCCCATGTCCATAGGGATGGCGGTGGTGGTGGTGGTGGTGGGTGGTGGTGGGTGTGAGGGGATGGAACTACAACTCCCAACAGGCCCCCATGTCCATAGGGATGGCGGTGGTGGTGGTGGGTGGGGTGAGTACCAGTGCAGACAGAATCGGCAAAGAAATGAAAACAACCTGTCAAGTCCACATTACTCATCCTCACATTTTGGTTTTGCAGGTCATCCAAATCTGACAGCTGGAAGCAACACCCGCCCTCCAGACTCGCCAATCACAGACGTCTCAGGGGACGATTGGCCAGCCACCTCCGGGGCAGAGGATGATCCCGGCACAAGCAGCCAGCCAGGGCCATCTGGCTCCCAGGTCACCCCTGCACCAACAACTACGGCCTCTGCCATTGTGACAACACCGGCCACTGTGACCTGCACAGCCACCACCAGCACCACCTCCACTACCACCACTACTACCACCACTCCTGCCCCTGCCACCCTGCCCAACCCAACGGCCAACGCCGTGCCAGCGCCATCCCAGCCACGCAGGGAGAGTGTGAGGCAAGGCAGAGATGCAAGGCCAGATCCGGCAGGCAGGAGCATACGCCAAAGAAGACGCGAGGATACCAACACACCCAATCCAGTGCAACAGTCATTGGAGGCACTGGGCAGGGTGGAGGTGAGCTATCAACGTGGTCAGGCACAGGCAGACCGGGCCCACCAGGACTTTGTAGATAACACTGCAATGTTGGGGGCCATTGAGAGGCGGCTTGGCCAACTAGTGGACATCTTCACCAGGACAATCAGGCCACCGCCACCGCCACCGCCACCGCCACCGCCACCTGCGGCGGATGTGGTACCCGATGCCCCAGCGCAACCAGCTGACTCCGTAGCGGCACAAAGACGGAGGGGCCGTCGGAGGCTGGAAGTGGGCGACAGCAGTGTGGAAGCAGCTGCCACACGCTCCAAGAGGAACAGAAAATGACTGTACCAGTACCTGCGCATGCCATTCACCCTGCCAACTATCCGGTCCCACCTGCCACAGGCCTGCTGTACTAGGCAGACACCACCCTATGTGGTGTCCGCACGGACATTTCATCTGCCATAACCTTCTACTCTCACTCCCCCACCCCTTCACTCATTTGTAAATATGCACCTACACCCATGCACAATTTGTAAATAAAAGCCACTTACTCACTCAATCATGTGTTGCCTCCATGTTTATTCACATGAATGCATCAGAAACAGATGTTACTAGGTACAGGTATCCAACTGGTACAGAATCATGGCGCTGCGGGAGTGACCTAGGGAAAATAGAAACCGCAAAGACACGTTAGGAAACATGATCACACTCATCAGAACACACTGCAGTGCGACATTTAACAACCCACACGCATCACAACAGTAATGGATGAGACGACACACATCATGGAGACGTGCATTGGCCACAATTTAGCACACACACACACATGCATGCATCACATAGCAGAACACAGAGATGAAGCACACCACTATGCCACAACACCAGCACACATTCACAGGGCATACCCAAGCAGCACAAGAGGAGCACACTCACAATCAAGGGAAGTAGCGATCAATGATCTGGCGCCTCTGGTCCACACCTTCCTCCTCACCACTATCCTCATCAGTTGACATGGGTGGGTCGGGAGGGCGAGGAACTTGCAGTTCATCAGGGTCCAAGAGCAGTTCAATGTTATAGCGCACAGCCAGGTTGTGAAGCATGCAGCACGCTATCACGATCTTGCATACTTTGCCTGGTGAGTAAGGCAGGGCCCCTCCAGTCTTATCCAGGCACCGAAACCTAGACTTGAGCAGGCCAAATGTCCGTTCTACCACTCGACGTGTCCTACCATGGGCATCATTGTATCTCATTTCTCCAGCTGTAGTGGGATTGCGTAAGGGACTGAGCAGCCAAGGCCTGTTTGGGTAAGCCGAGTCGCCTGTGTTGGTGGAAGAGAGAGAGAGAGAAACATCACAACCTGCATTGTGGGGCACACCATGCCACACAGATATCACTCCTGTCACCACAGCATACTCACCAACAAGCCACGCTTGTGCCGGACGCAGATTTGCCATCAGTTGGGGGACCATGCTGCTCCGCATGATGTGGGCGTCATGTGCAGAGCCAGGGAATCTTGCACACACATGTGAGATGATGTTGTCGGCCTGGCACACCACCTGCACGTTCAGGGAATGGAAGTGTTTCCGATTCCTATACACCTTCTCACGTGCCCGTGGTGCAATGATAGCGATATGCGTGCCATCAATGGAACCCACAACGTGTGGTATACGACCCAGGGCATAGAAGTCAGCTTTGACCGCTGCCAACTCCGCCGCCTGAGGGAAATGTATATAGTCATGCTTGTACAGCATCATGGCTGTCAGTACATCCCGGAGTACCGTGCTGAACATGGCCTGTGACATTCCCCCGGCATCTCCAACTGTGTACTGGAATGTGCCTGTTGCAAAGAAATGGAGTGCCGCCATCACCTTTTGCGTGGGTGTCATGGAACCTGGATAGGTTCTTCGCGGCTGCAGGTGAGGAGACAATAGGGTCACAAGTTCCAACAATCGACGGCGATCCAGCCTGAATTTCCGGATCACCTCCTCGTCCACCATATCCTCCAGCACAGTGTATGGGCGAAGGACATTTGGAGCCCTCCTGTGTGGGAGTAGATGGAATGGAAGTCAAATCACATACAACGCATGTGTGTGCAACTCAATCACATGTCAACGCCCTCTACCAACATGTAGTATCCACTGTATGCTTGTCATATGTGTGACTCCTCTGATTGTCAGGACAACATGGATTGACGTAGCAACAATGTGCATCCACTAGCAACATGATGTTTAGCAACATGTGCAATGCACAGTGTCTCACCTCAACATCACTGCCAACCAGACATGTGACATGACCCACATGTGTAGGCCCAACATCACATGCACACATGCAAGTACATGCACACATACTAAATTAAACACCCCCCCATTTCATGATGCACAAATGGCAACACCAGGAATGGTGGGCATATGGACATCACATGCATGGGGACACAATAGGCAACACACATGTACAGTACACAACAGAACCCCCACCATAGTCATCATCTGACACATACCACTCACTGACAACTGATTTACAGGTGCCCATACATACGGGATCTACTGTGTACATGTGAGGTACGACAAACTTGTGTAGGGTACTACCCGATGTGGACATGCACACGTGATGGACACTTGTGGCTCACCGATGGCCATGGTATGGACACACATGGGATGGAGCATGACATGTGTAGCCACGCAATCACGCACACAACCGTGAGCAGGCAGCTGCAGACAATGGTACAAGGTGCATCATCGGCTAAGATGCAAACATTGACCACGCCATGGCGGTGCACTGCATCCGCTGTTTACGTCTGGGCATACGCGGGCCGCCTTCGACATTCACATTGTCTGCACGTGCACAGACCGTCACGCCCACACACCGGCAAGTGCATGTGCAAGGTTCCGGGGCGGATGGTCGATTTGCAACAATGTTGTATCACTGGCGCCAACATGGCGGGGCACGTGATCGGCGGGGGACGTGCAGGCCAACACATCCATTAGCTGATGTCAATGCACATGGCAGGTCATGCCCCCCCTTACAGTGCCATTGCATCATCCAGCCTTCACCGGCCGGCCGGCCGGCCGGCCCTGCCCTGCCCAGGACCGCCGTGCCGGCCATGGCAACCACCGCCATTGCACGGCCCTTCCACTACCGCCGTGCCAGGCCCTGCCCAGGACCGCCGTGCCGGCCATGGCAACCACCGCCATTGCACGGCCCTTCCACTACCGGCGTTCCCTGGCGGTCCGTGCAATGGCGGTTGTTGCCATGGCCGGCACGGCGGTCCTGGGCAGGGCCTGGCACGGCGGTTGTTCATGGGCCGGCCGCTCCGGCCGGTGTACGGTGGCTGATGCAAGGTGACTGTAAGGGGGGTCATGAACTGGCATGTCCATTGAGTACATCTACAGGGTGTATAGGCCTGCACCTCCCCCGCTGTGTACGTGCACCGCCATGGAGGCGCCAGTGATAGTACATTGTTGCTACTGAAGCATCCGTGCCTGAGGCTTGCACGTGCGGTTGCCGATGTGTGCCCGTGACGGTCCCTGCACATGCAGCCAATGGGAAGAGGGACGCTGGCCGCATACGGCCAATCGCAAGTAGCGGAAGCTGTGCACCGCAACAACAGGGCCAGTCATTGGCCCATTTCACGATCACGCTTCCAGGGCTGACCAATTGCTGGCGACGTATGCCACTGACACGTGCTGAGGGCCCTATATATGTGTGTTGGGCAAAATGAAACTTCCTACCCTGGGGACCATTGCTGCCTGTGACCATCACCTCGACCTGCTGCTGCTGCTGAGCTGACCACTGACTGCTGCCTGTGACCATCACCTCGACCTGCTGCTGCTGCTGAGCTGACCACCGACTGCTGCCTGTGACCATCACCTCGACCTGCTGCTGCTGCTGAGCTGACCACCGACTGCTGCCTGTGACCATCACCTCGACCTGCTGCTGCTGCTGAGCTGACCACCGACTGCTGCCTGTGACCATCACCTCGACCTGCTGCTGCTGCTGAGCTGACCACCGACTGCTGCCTGTGACCATCACCTCGACCTGCTGCTGCTGCTGAGCTGACCACCGACTGCTGCTCTAGTGCCATACTCCGTGATCTTGCCATGTCGCGTGGCAAAGAGATCCGGTCTCGACCCTTCACCGCCGCGGAGCTTGATGTCCTCGTGGACGGTGTACTCCGCAACTATGGACGCCTCTACGGTGCACCGGGACGGGTGGTAAGTGCAGTGTGGGACATGTTGGTGTGCATGAGGGGGCCAAATGATCAGGCCTATTTCTATCTTAGCTGTGTAGTGTGGGCTAGACATATGTTCCTGATTGTGCATGGCTGCTGACAGTGACGTCTTGCCCCTATGTGTGTGACAGGCCACCTGTCCACTGACTTAAACTCTTTTGTCTCCCATCATGGTAGGTCAAGCTGCACCTTCGCAAGGACCTGTGGAGGAGCATAGCACGGGAAGTACGGGCATTGGGGGTGTGCAACAGACGACATACACACTGCCACAAACGCTGGGACGACATTTCCAGGCTGAGCAAGAATGTAGCGGAAGTAACACTGGGCCTGATTCCAAGGACGCCCCGTCTGGCCCGACGCTCCATGACCCCTCTCATGCACCGTATCATTGCAGTGACGCATCCTGAACTGGCCGAACGTCTGAGTGCCGATCAACAGCAAACTAGCGGTGAGCATACTGTCTGTGTAGGAAACTTGTGAGTGCTATGCATGTATTGGTGCACAGACACACTTTTGATTTCCGTGTTGCGTATGTATGCCTGTGATGCCATTTTGGTCCCATTGGGTGGTACTCATTTGACATCCAGGTCCGCCATGTTGACACGCCACTTGCTCAGTAGTTGAGTGTTAAAGCACATCCCCTAGTGGTCCATGGCCCCATGGCAGAAAATGTGAGGATGACTGGTAGGGGTGGGCCATGTGCAGGATGAGGGCTCCTAAACCTTTGTCTGCTATGTGAGTTGGCTATCCTGTTCCTTCTGTACGTGAGTGTGCCCATGACTCACACATCTTTTCTGTGCATTTCAGCTTTGACAGAGGACACTCAGCCACAGACGGTGGAGAGTAGCCGAGGAAATGAGTCCGGCTCAGACTTCGCACACACGCAGACTGACACGGAGGAGGCCAGCGCCGGAGAGGGGGACAGGACCGTCCCTGAGGACTCGCATGTGGAGACACCATCGTCCTCCTCGTCGGACACTCTTGGTGAGCCTGCACTGTTGTCACAGACTGGGAGTGGGCACTCATCACCTTCTGTCGTAAGACAGCACACAGGGCCCACACTTCCGCCAACTGCACCATGTACTGTTCGTGGCCGGAGGAGTAGGGGGAGCAGAGTGGCGTTCGGTGCAGGCACCGCTGCCCCTGCCACGGTGAGCCAAAATGCACTGTGTGCTGAGGCCGTTGATCTGCTGCGACAGCTGTGTGTGGGGCAGACCAATATGACAAATGCTTTCCAGGACCATGATAGGAAGTTGGGGCAGGTGGTGGCATTCATGGAAGGGATGCATGGCGATCTTGCAGGTCTACACAGGACAGTGCAGTCATTGGCAAGCAGTGTGTTGTCTGCAATAGTACAGTCGAACGAACAGGGTGCTACTTCTGTTTCCCCATCTACACCGCTGGATGTCTCAGGGGGTAGTGATTATTCTGAGCAGGACTCAAATACAGGTCATTGCACTAGAAGCAGCGTCAGACAGCACGTCAGGGCACGCAGGGCACAGACCCCATCCCCTAGATCAGCTAAATCTGTTCAGGTAGACGACGTCAGATGCACTGGAGTACACACACAGGATCCACAAGTGTTGTTGGGGGACATGCCTTCCGGAGCTACACAGGCATTCAACACGAAAGGTACTCCCAAGGCAAGGGATACTCACATGTCCATGGACTGTTCCTTGGACAAGGCCAGTCAGAAGACAAAGGCACCTACTAAGAGCAGGGAGACTCCCAAGAGCAGGCCCACAGCAGAGGTAAGGGACACTCCCAAGGACAGTGAGAAGACTAAGGCACCTACTAAGAGCAGGGAGACTCCCAAGAGCAGGCCCACAGCAGAGGTGAGGGACACTCCCAAGGACAGTGAGAAGACTAAGGCACCTACTAAGAGCAGGGAGACTCCCAAGAGCAGGCCCACAGCAGAGGTGAGGGACACTCCCAAGGACAGTGAGAAGACTAAGGCACCTACTAAGAGCAGGGAGACTCCCAAGAGCAGGCCCACAGCAGTGGATAGGACCACTCCCAAGGGCAGGGACACACACAGAGAGCAGGTGTCTGCTGGAGACAGGTGCACCACAGACGACAAGCCTGCTGGCAGGAACAGGGCGGCGAGCAGGGCACAGGCTACATCCAGAGACAACACTCCACCTAAGGATAAGGCACATCCTACGGACAAGGCATCTAGCATGGACAATGGCGCTATCAAGGACAGGCATACTTCACCCCTGGCTGCACTGAGGCTGATGTTTTCTACTACACGCCAAACTGATGTCTCCGCGGCAGGGTCCCCCCATACCTCCACTCCCATCCAGGCCAGTCAGAAGCAGAGGTGGGTGTCCCCTGTTGTTGCATCCCCCATTACACATCATTCCGAGTCCAGGCGGCAGGCACAGAGCAAACGACAAGCAGGCTCCAGCACGTCCCCAGAAACCAGATCCCCGGCAGCAGTTGCTCCACCTATGCTGGGTGGTGATTCTTTGGAGTCCCCACCACTTGGCAGTCCAGTCCTGTCCAGGGTGCACTCACACCTCCCTAAGAAACGCAGACACACACCATTGACACCTGCCAACCCCGATTTGGCTCTAGGTGAGCTATCCCCAGCTCCCAGGCCCACCCTGCCTCCTGGCCCATACAGCCCTGTGGCTCATCATTTCAGTTGTCCCAGTGGCGCTGGTGCAGTTGACTCTCATGTATCAGATGGTGGCACAGTGTCAGTTGTGCCCTCTCCTGTAGCAGATCCTGGCAGGGTATCTGGGTCTATGGCTCACGTGTCAGTTAGGAGATCTGTGGCTGTGTTGCACACTCCTGTTTCTGGTGCTGGCAGTCTGTCTGGGTCAGTGGCTCACGTGTCAGTGACTACATCTGTGGCTGTGTCTCACACTCCTGTTGCTGGTGCTGCCAGTGTGTCTGGGTCCGTGGCCCATGTGTGTGTCACTCGGGCTGTGGCTGTGTCTCACACTCCTGTTGCTGGTGCTGCCAGTGTGTCTGGGTCCGTGGCCCATGTGTGTGTCACTCGGGCTGTGGCTGTGTCTCACACTCCTGTTGCTGGTGCTGCCAGTGTGTCTGGGTCCGTGGCCCATGTGTGTGTCACTCGGGCTGTGGCTGTGTCTCACACTCCTGTTGCTGGTGCTGCCAGTGTGTCTGGGTCCGTGGCCCATGTGTGTGTCACTCGGGCTGTGGCTGTGTCTCACACTCCTGTTGCTGGTGCTCCCAGTGTGTCCGAGGCAGGTAGTTCACGCAGTCCCCCTGATTCTGTGATGTGAGGTGCTGTACACTTCACTCAAATGTTACTTCACATGGTGTGTCCATTGAGAACTGCGTGGCACTCTTGTGGTCCCTGTGACGGGTTGGTAGGGACACGTAGTTGTGCAGCCTCTGATGTACCTGCTCTGTACTGCACAATGCCCTGTTGATGCTCTGATACTGCATTATGCCCTCTCGTTACCTGCTCTGATGTACCTGCTCTGTACTCCACAATGCCCTGTTGATGCTCTGATACTGCATTCTGCCCTCTCGTTACCTGCTCTGATGTACCTGCTCTGTACTGCACAATGCCCTGTTGATGCTCTGATACTGCATTATGCCCTCTCGTTTACTGCCTATGATGTACCTGCTCTGTACTCCACAATGCCCTGTTGATGCACTTAGCCCCTCTCACGTGCTGCCTCTGATGGGCCTGTTCTGTGCAATGGACTGTTGATGCACTTAGCCCCTCTCACGTGCTGCCTCTGATGGGCCTGTTCTGTGCAATGGACTGTTGATGCACTTAGCCCCTCTCACGTGCTGCCTCTGATGGACCTGTTCTGTGCAATGGACTGTTGATGCACTTAGCCCCTCTCACGTGCTGCCTCTGATGGGCCTGTTCTGTGCAATGGACTGTTGATGCACTTAGCCCCTCTCACGTGCTGCCTCTGATGGGCCTGTTCTGTGCAATGGACTGTTGATGCACTTAGCCCCTCTCACGTGCTGCCTCTGATGGACCTGTTCTGTGCAATGGACTGTTGATGCACTTAGCCCCTCTCACGTGCTGCCTCTGATGGACCTGTTCTGTACTCCACAATGCCCTGTTGATGCTCTGATACTGCATTCTGCCCTCTCGTTTACTGCCTCTGATGGACCTGTTCTGTACTCCACAATGCCCTGTTGATGCTCTGATACTGCATTCTGCCCTCTCGTTTACTGCCTCTGATGGACCTGTTCTGTACTCCACAATGCCCTGTTGATGCTCTGATACTGCATTCTGCCCTCTCGTTGACTGCCAATGATGTAGCTGCTGTGGTGCCCACTTTGCCCATGCTCACGCATACACTGTGATTATACCCCTATTTTGTACAATAAAGGTAGTCTATCAGGTCTCGTGGTCTGTCGTTGTCATTCCTGCTTGCGTACTACTAATGTGTATTTGTATTTGCTTCTCATCAGTGGTTTCGGTAACATGACACTCCCCCTCCCTACGTCACGTCCCTTACTGGTATTCCCCTGCAGACAGCCAATGGTTTGTGCCTTACCTGCGTCGTCGTCCATGGTGGGCCATGACTAGGACGTGGTGGATCGCGAAGAGCATCGGGAAAGCGTGTAGCGCTGGGTCCATGGTGGTGGTCAGCTTGCGGTGGGTATCTCTGCTATGTCACCTATCTTCGCAGTGGGGATTCCGCCGTGTTCAGACAGGTTGTTTTTCCGCTGCGGTTTTATGTGTATTTTCCGCCATCTTGATTTGGGGGACGGTCTTTGACGTCAGTACGTACGGCGGGGCCTCCGCATGTGTTCCGTCCGCCATGGTCTCGTGTGTAGTTCGGCGGCGGAGCGTGCTTTTCCGTCGCGGACGGAAATTTGACACGTTTTCCTATCCTGATATGGCGGACGGAGTATCCGCGGCAGGCGGACACGGAAAAGGCTTTTTCCGCCTACTCCAGGGCCGCGGTGGCTCTTCCGTCCGCCATCCTAATGAGCCCCTTGATATCTTAAATTCTTTTCTACTGAACTTTTGGGTACAGCACATGTAGAATATTGTAAAACTCACCACTGTGTCATCTGAATCTGTTCCAAATTTGGGGACATCTTTGATCCATAGCAGCATATGTATGTGAGGAGCACCTCTTGCTTGATACTCCTTTCTCCAAAAGAAATGCAGAACCTCTCCAAGAGGAGGATTCTTTTTGTTTGTGATAAAAGACATCATAGCTTCAAATCTATGATTGAAATACCTGCATACATTAACTGGATCCAAACAGCACAGTTCTTCAGGTATCTTGTATTCTATATTTTCTATGTTAGCATTTGCATCTCGAAGAAGTTGAAGTTAATCTTCCCAAGCATACTCTGCACAGCTTAGAGTAAGGAACCATGTAGGAGTTCCTAAGTTTCTTAGCATACATTTAAATTCTCCATGACGACGGTACCAATACTCAGTAGTACCACGCTGACATGCCATGAGAATAATTAGCTGAGGTTCCAAAACAATATCTTTCTGTTGGACTTTATCCATAAAGTCCTTTGCCGAAACATTTTGCAAATGTACTCCACTTTTTAGTATATGGTTCACTGCATAAGAAGGTCCGGACAAGTCACTCTCAAACAGAAGATGAAACAAATATGGAATACATTGGCGAAACCTTGGATCTTCTGCATATAATCTTGAAGTCCGGTATTCAGATGCAGGAATCTGCACAGGTCATTCATCATATCTTCCACCTTTGCCTGTTGGAAATAACTGAGGAAAGCTACGAGCTTTCAAGCTTTCTTCCCATACACTAATGGGACTTCCTTTTGCTTCTTTCATTTGAAATAACTCAAAAGTATTACCCATCACTTCCTTAGAGTGAAGTGGATGCTCACTATAACGTTCATAAATTTCTTCAGTTCTGGACACATCCAATTTTTCAATTTGTGCAGTTGGCAAATCACTCTCCTCTTCTAGAGTTGTTTTCTCTTCTCCTACATACACATTTTTATAGTATTGATTATTTTTTACCAAATACAACATTGCCTTTTTCACTTTCCTAACCTCCACTAATTCTTGCCAGATTTTCTTACTCTTCGTAGGAACGCCATTAACTAGAATAACTATAGGTTCCTCTTCCACATTTTCTACACCAATTGTTTCAATATTTTTCTTTAAATTTAGAAGCAAATATACAACTCTTCCCTTTAATCCTCTCTGTAAATCTGAAGTAGGCAATTTCCCTGTCTTAGGCTCCATGCGAACAACAGCCTGAAATGGATGCACACATTGAATGAGAATAGACTCATAAGTATTTAAATCTATCAGTTCAGAAGGAATATTTACCAAATCAAGATTATTATGAACAGCTCTAGCAGGCATCTTATTCTCATCTAATTTATTATAACAATATTTACAAATACGTTGATCAGAACCCAAATCAAAACAATTCTCTACCAACAAATAGGTTGCAAATTCCTTCCACTCATTATTCTCCTTTTCACTTTTTAAATATAGATCAACTAACCTGGTCTGATTTTTATAATGAATTCGTCTACAACAAATACAAGAAAAGTTTGGCTTTTCATCTGAAATGACCTTGTAATTTCTTGCTCAAACTTTTCTATACTAAAATTCTGTACATTTTCTTCCACATTTCCTTATATTTAAATGTACCTGTTTCTGCACTGTCTTCTTGAGGACCAAAGTAACTAACCTCAATTTCTTCACAAATGTTGATCACATCTAACACAGATCCATGCAATAGAGCACTGTTTAACTTTCTTAACATTAGTGCTGGACTTTTTGCATAATACAACCTTCTCACTAATTTCCTCACTTCAGTATGATGCACTGCTAACATCCTAAAATGGTGCAAAACACTCTGACAAATTTATTTTAGAAAGACATGTCAAAGAATGACCTTGCAAACCCATTTTTTCTCTCACTCTGCAGGGGTCTAATTCTTGCAACATCTTAATCTTCTGTTTAACACTTTTCTTAGTATACTTCCGTAAAAAATTGCGAAAAAAATCAATTGAATCTTGTCGTACACTACAAATACTACTACAATTCCAAGTGTACACTGGAGCCTTAGGACGTCTCCCTAAAACATCATCAGCTAACACCTTTTCGGCATTTCTAGGGACAGTTTTCTCTTTTTCAATCGGACAACCATTCTTAACCTCATAAGCTCGACCACCGGTGTCAACTGCATGCAGCAAATCATTACTCTGAAAGTAACTCTCTTCATTAAAAAACGGCTCACAACTTGAACTATGTTTCCATTGTCCAGAAAAAACATTACTAAAATTAGTTCTATTAATTAGTCTTTTCCACTTACTTTTGGCCTTCATATCATTGATTGGCTTATCTAGTGTTCGAATCCTACTGATTACTTAAAGAAACAATTTTTTTTAATTCAAAAGATTTCTCAACAATTGTCTCTATATGGTTCTTTTCTTATAAAAAGCTGTTTTTCTTTTACAATTCTGTATATTTTTTAATAAATTTACAACAACTCTGTTATGAAACATTCGCTTCCGAGTCTCTATTACTATAAACACTATGTTTCCCACATATTTTTCCATCATTTTTCTTTTTTGTCTGGTTTTTCTTTGTAGTTTCAGATATATTTTTTTTCCTGATTCTCCACACTTTTTTCACTTTCTGTTATTTTCCTTATCAAATCCTTTGTTGACTTACCATGAGCTTTCTTTGTTTTTTCCACACATTGCTGATTAGATAAATCTTGTACTTCTTTATTCGTGGAAAAGTAAGCCTGTTTATATCTTTTTCTTTTCTCACTCTTTGACGGCATATTGTTTTTTCTTTCTGTAGATAATTAAAATCTGTCGTGAAGAAAAAAAAACATGTTAATTTTTTTTTTTTTAATGTAGACCACTACCAGCATACTACATAGCAATTAGAAGCACTATATGTTTTTAAGTCTGGTTCACTCCATAAGTAATTTTAAGGCACAGCAGCAGTGTTTGGGCAGTGTAGGAGATCATGCAGGGAGTGCTGTTTCAGGGTTTAGGACAGTGCAGTGGTGTTTGAACATTATAGGGACATTTGCTGAAAATGATGTTTTAGGGTTTACAGCAGTGCAGTAGTGTTGGAAGAGTTTAGCAGGTTTTGCTAGGGATGGTATTTCAGGGTTTAGGACAGTGCAGTGGTGGTCAGGCACTTTAGAGGTTCAAGGTGGGACTGATAATTCTGAGTTTAGAACAATGCAGGGCTAGGAGAATAAAGCACTGCATATCCTAAAGCCTGACTCGATCCATGAATACATGTATTCTCATATCTGTAAACACATGCATCAAGCAAGTGATTCTGTCACAATATTTCCCCAAAACACACTGACTCACATTCTGATTCTAGACAAATCAAAATATCCCTTGCAATTCACTGAAATGATTACTGTATGCTACAGAGAGAGGTGCAATGGCATTTCTACAGCACATCCAGGATCTTTATTACACAGCATGGAGACTATTTGAGAATTAAGAGACCTGACACACATGCTGCAAAGGACTTTGTAGCACTACATGTAATAAAGATCCTGGGTGTACTGTAGAAATGCCATAGCAACTCTCTCTGTAGCATGTAATATTCATTTCAGTGAATTTTCATTTCTACATTCTCAGTCCCACCTTGACCCCCTACACTGCCTTACCTGCACTGCACTTTCTCAAACCCTGATACACCATCCCTAGCAAAACCTGCTAAACTCTTTCAACACTACTGCACTGCTTTAAATCCAGAATCACCATCCTCAGCGAATGCCCCTATAATGTTGAAACACCACTGCATTGCCCTAAACCCTGAAACAGCACCACCTGCATGATCTCCTACAGTGCCCGAACACTGCTGCTATGTCTTAAAGTCTGAAAGAACACCTCTTGCTATACCACCTACACTGGGTGAATACTAGTGTCGTTTTCTAGACCCTGAAACAGCACTCCCAGCAAGACCCTCTTTCACTGTAGTAATCATTTTACTCAATTGGAAGGGATACTGTCATGTGTCTAAGATCACACTGTGAGTTAGTATTCATTCAAAAAAATTGTGGCAGAATAATTTACTTAGTTGATGTGTTTAACAATATGGGAATACATGTACTCATGGAGTGAGTCAGGCCTTAGGACATTTAGTGCTACAAAGTCCTATGCAGCATGTGTGCCAGGCCTCTGAATGCCCAAATAGTCTCCATGCTGTGTAATAAATATCCTGGGTTGGCTGTAGAAATTGCATGCCAACTCTCTCTGTAGCATGTAGAAATCATTTCAGTGAATTCTCATTTCTATATTCTCAGCCCCACCTTGACCCTCTACACTGCCTGAACACCGTTGCACGCTCTTAAACCCTGAAACAGCACTCCCAGCAAGACTCTCTTTCCCTGTACTAATCACTTTACTGAATTGCAAGGCATACTGTCATGTGTTTAAGATCACAAATAGTCTCATTTTGTACCACAGTGCATACAAACAGACATTCTCTTGAATACCTCTGTACAATAGGAAATCAACAATCACAGAGACTTTGCTAAAAGTCAAACAATATACACCTGGAAATAAACTCTATGCTGTAAGACTCAGTTTATTTCACAATCACTTGGCTACTAGCCCAAAGATTACAATTGTATAAGAAGACTCTCTGAAATCATTTTTAATTTTTAATCATTCATTTATTCTTGTAACATTTCATATTGTAATAGAACATCTAGCATGATGTCATGAGCAATTTCATTAACATCTTCATCAACTTCAGAACTTGTCACATTAAACTCAATATCATCCAATGCTTCATCCCAAAAATCACTGGTTATATCTCCTGCACCAATAGGTTGTTCTTCATTGATGCTGTCCACAAAAGGTACATTTAATACCTCTATCCGAGTGTTAGAAATTTCAAAAGTGACTTCAATGTTGTTCTGATTTTGATCTATAATACATTTTATTATGTTGCTGTACCTAGCAGAAAAATATAAACACTTAATTTTATTATTTTTACTAATAGATAATAAAAAACTAGCTTTATCAATTTTATGAGTACATGTATTCACATATTTTTAAACAACTAAGCAAATTATTCTGCCACATTTTTCTGAAATGAATACTGACACACTGTGATCTTAGACGCATGACAGTATCCCTTACAATTCAGTAAAACGATTACTACAGTGAAAGGGGGTCTTTCTGGGAGTGCAGTTTCAGAGTTTAGAGCAGTGCAGTAGTGTTGAAAGAGTTTAGCAGATTTTGGTACAGATGGTGCTTCAGAGTTTAGGACAGTGCAGTGGTGTTCAGGCAGTGTAGAGGGTCAAGGTGAGACTGAGAATGTAGAAATGAGAATTCACTGAAATGATTACTACATGCTACAGAGAGAGTTGCTATGCAATTTCTACAGCACACCCAGGATCTTTATTACACAGCATGGAGACTATTTGGCCGGACACACATGCTGCTTTGGACTTTATAGCACTAGGGGCCCGATGTAGGTAAAAGTCATTTACTGATTTTAAAATACCAATTTTTACCAAATCGGTATTCTGAAATCGGAAAATGAGATGTAGAGAAAGAAAATCGGTAAAATACTGATTCGGTAAAAATCGGTAGCGTGTTTCGATACTTACCGAATCTGTAATTACCGAATCGGTAGATACCGAATCGGTAATGACAATACAAGCCTATGGGCCAAAAGGGCCATAGGATTGCATTGGAAAAACCAATTCGGTATTTACCAATTCGGCAAATACCGATTCGCCAAATACCGAATCGGTAAATACCGAATCGGTAAATACCGAAGCGGCAAACAAGTAAAAGTGAAGCCTATTCAAACAGCCAATGAGGTGGTACCACCCTCCCCCACCCTACCAGGGAGTGGCTACCCAGGCAAGTAAAAGTGAAACCAATTCAAACAGCCAATGAGGTGGAACCACCCTCCCCCACCCTACCAGGGAGTGGCTACCCAGGCAGGTGCAACTCATCAGACCTTTCTGGAGAGGCAGCCAGAGCTGAGCAGTGAGAGGGAGCAGCAGAGATAGTGGTAGCTGATTTTGCAGACAGTGGAAAATGGCAAGCAGCTCAGAGAGCCAGAAGGCTGAGAGGAAGCGCAAAGTGAAGTTTAGCAGCATGGAACTACAAGTACTGGTGGAGGAGGTGGCGAGGGTCCACAGGCAGCTCTATGGGAGGCTGTCCCTCACAGTCCCAGAGTCTACCAAGAGGAAACTGTGGAGTGCCATAAGTGAGAGGGTCAATGCTGTTGGTGTGACCCCCAGGAGCTTGGAGGACCTCAAGAAGAGGTTTTATGACATCCGGAGCCTCACCAAGAGGAAATTGTCAGAGCTCCACAAGCAGGCAGGTCTGACTGGTGGAGGCAGGAACCCCGCGCCCCCCCTGACTGACCTGGAGGAACTGGTGGCCACGACCATCGAGACAGAGAGTGTGGTGGGAGTAGGGGACATGGACAGCTCAGCCAGAGCTACAGCAAAAGGTAAGAAGAATGCGCAGCTTGACACACCCAACCAGACACCTCCCCTATAGCCTCAATGTACAGTCAAACCCCAGTCCAGTACTGCTAGCACCATACATGAGCAACTGCATAATGTGAAATGTAGTCAGCTAATGTAGGAACATTTGTCAGTGCACATTAATTTGCAAGGCACTTGAAAAAAGAATCAGAGTAATGAAAGTGACATGTGCAATGCTTTTATTGTAGTGACTGTAAAACATTTGCACTCAGTTCACAAATGCTTCTTTATACCTAGGGGCAACATCAGGCAGTGCAGGCAGTGGAGCATCAGCTGCACAAGCGACAGCTCCAGCGACGGCGCAGAGTGTGGTGGCAGGGCCAAGCACCATGGATGCCTCGCAGGAGGAGGAGGAGGACAGCAGTGGCATGGTCAATGAGGAAGACCCTGTACATGCCCTCGTATTTCCCCACTCCCCCCAACTATCACAATCCCCCCCATTGGTGTTCTCAGCTGAGAACTCCCCTCACGGTCCCAGCCAGCACCTGCCATATCACCAGCCAGGAGGAGTATTGTGGCCCCAATGACAATCATGGCGGGAGCTGCGGGTCAGGCACCAGCACCCACACCAGCGACACCTGTAGCACAGCAGCCCACCCAGCAGGCCAGCACCAATCGCCGCCCACGCACTCCCAGCAGTGCATGTCCATCAGGAGAGGGCACAGTGTTCCAAGGCCTTGAGGGGAGCATGGTGCGAATCCAGCGCCTGCAGGCAAAATCCATCCTGGCATGCTACCGCCAATTGCGTGCACACAACCTGCAAATGGTAGAAATGGCAAAGGGCTTTAGTGAGTTGGTGGCAAGCAACAAGGAGGTGGCACAAACAAACAGAGACATTGCCACAGGAATGGGACGCATGACAGCCGCCATCACACAGCTTTGTGCCAAGATGGAACATACTGAGCACACAAGGCGCAGGGATGCCCGTGTCCAAAACAGGGCAATTAACCGGCTTGCCGCCGCAACGTCCCAGCTATGTCGCCGAGGGGTAAATTTGGAAGAGAGCCTGACACAACACACTGCGGAGGTGACCAGGGGCATGGCCAGGATCACCAGTGCCATGGAGGCCCACATCATATCCAATACAGTGGTCAATCCTGCCCTGGACGTGGCCGAGGCTGGGGACAGCAGCAGCCGCAGCAGCCCGGCCAGCGCTGTGTCAGAGCCGCGCAGGAGCAGCAGGCCATGCTGAAGGGGGTGATCAGCATCCCAGCGGCACTGTGAAGCGCTTCATAAAATGACTCTGCCAGTGTGGGTGAGGCAACCCGGGGCATTTCCAGTCCCCACATACAATTTCATGTTTTCACTTGTTGCACATTAGTGCTTGAACGTTTTTTCCAACATTAATTTTTTTTTTGTCACATTCATAACCTGTGTGTTCATCTGTACTCACTCAGAAATAGTTGTCTGTTATTTCCTCCCGTCTGCGTCTGCCATCACTTGGTGTTGACACTCCAGCAGGTTGGGTTTGTGGCACAGCAATGTCGTTGTCATGGTCCTCGTAGTCTGACAACTCTACCTCAGTGCCCTTCTTGACCGCAAGGTTGTGCAACATTGCACAGACAGCAATCATCTTGCAGCAGGTGATGGGGGTATACTGCCTTGCACCTCCACTCTTGTGCAAGCATCTGAACCTGCTTTTCCAGATGCCAAAGGTCCATTCTACCACATTCCTTGTGCTTTTGTGGGCCCGGTTATACCTCCTTTGGCTGGGTGTTGAGGGGTTGAGGTAGGGGGTGAGTATGAATGAGCGGAGGGCATATGCACTGTCGCCTAGAAGAAAAAGGGGTAACATTACTCACATGCATACATGTACTTCACACTGCTATTTTTGTTATGGGGGTCTGACAATGTGTCTCACCTAGGAGGTATCCTTCACCAAATTCCCCTGCCGTCAGCGGTGCATGGATGCCGCTGCTTTGGAAGATGTAGGAGTCGTGGGTACTCCCTGGGAATTTTGCCACCAGGTCTGTGATGACGCACTTAGCATTACAAATCACCTGCACATTTATGGTGTGCGTTGACTTCCGATTACGGTATATGTATTCTGTGTCAGCAGGGGGGCAAATCGGAATGTGCGTGCCATCAATGCAGCCAATGATGTGGGGGAATCTTGCCATCTGGTAAAAGTCTGCTTTAGTTTGTACCAGTTCCGCATGGGTTGCAGGGAAGGAAATGTATTGGTCCATCCTCTGTATCATGGCGTCAAGGAATTTGTGGAAAAACCTTGACAGGCTGCTCTGGGTCACCCCTCCTGCCACAGCAACTACACTTTGATAGCTGCCAGACGCAAGCAGGTGTAGGCTGCATAGCACCTGCACTTGTGTTGGGATTGCGTGTGCCCTTGGGGTGGGGTGGTCCAACAGTGGTTGGAGGTCCCTGATAAGCTCCAAAATGGTGTCTGGTTCCAGCCTGTATCTCTGTAGGATCTCTGCTGCTGTGAGCATGCACAGGGTCACCCTCTGTCTGTAGACCTGCTCCTCTCTCTGCCATTCCCTCTCTCCTTCCTCCTGTAGCCGTAGCCGTCTTGCAATGACATAAAATGCCGCCATTGTGCAAGAAGAATTGAATTTTGGGTCCGTTTTTATAGGTTGCACCTGGTTACCACCTGATTCCAATCCATGGTAAATACAGACTCTTGAATACCGATTTTTAGGCAAATTCGGTATTTCTGAGCTTACCTACATCTCACTCTTCATTTTTCACACTTCTTATTTACAGAATCGGCATTTTACCGATTCGGTAACTTTACCGATTCGGTAGAATTACCGATTTGGTATATTTACCGATTCTGTATGTTAGCGAATCGGTAAAATTACCGATTCTGTGTTTTTTCCGATTCGGTATTTTTCCGATTCGGTATAATAACCGATTCGGTATATTTACCGATTCTGTATGTTAGCGATTAGGTAAAATTACCGATTCTGTGTTTTTTCCGATTCGGTATGTTACCGATTCGGTATGATTACCGAATCGGTAATTTACCGATTATGACGGATTTCGGACTCCTACATCCAGATGGTTCGATTCCGCTCGGTAACGGCCGAAAATCGGTATTTTCGGCCGTTACCGACCGACCTACATCGGGCCCCTAATGTCCTAAGGCCTGACTCACTCCATGACTACATGTATTGCCATATTTTTAAACACATCAACTAAGCACATTATCCTGCCACAATTTTGTGAAATGAAGTCTGACTCACACTGTGATCTTAGACACATGACAGTATGCCTTGCAATTCAGTAAAATGATTACTACAGTGAAAGAGAGTCTTGCTAGGAGTGCTGGTTCAGATTGTAGGACAGTGCAGTGGTATTCAGGCAGTATAGGGGCTCAAGGTGGTACTGAGAATGTAGAAATGAGAATTCACTGAAATGATTTCTACATGCTACAGAGAGAGTTGGTATGCAATTTCTACAGCACACCCAGGATCTTTATTACACAGCATGGAGACTATTTGGGAATTAAGAGGCCTGACACACATGCTGCTTTGGACTTTATACCACATGGGGCCAGATGTAGGTAGCCCAATACCGGTCGGTAATGGCCGAAAATACCGATTTTCGGCCGTTACCGACCGGTATTGAGCATTTGGGATGTAGGAGAGAGAAAATCGTCCGATTCGGTAAATTTACCAAATCAGTAAAGTTACCGAATCGGTAAACATTCCGAATCGGATAATTTACCGAATCGGTAAATTTACCGAATCGCAACGGTTTGCGAATCGGTACATTTACCGAATCAGTAAATTTACCGATTCGGAAAAATACCGATTCAGTAAATAGGAAGTGGTAAAATTGAAAATTGAGATGTAGGGAACCTCTTAAATACCGAAATTGCTTGAAATTCGGTATTTAAGAGTCGGTATTTACCGTGGATTGAAATCAGGTGGTAACCAGGTGTAGCCTATAAAAAAGGACCCAAAATGCAATACTATTTGCACAATGGCGGCATTTTATGTCATTGCAAGATGGCTACGGCTACAAGAGGAAGGAGAGAGGGAATGGCAGAGACAGGAGCAGGTTTACAGACAGAGAATCACCTTGTTCATGCTCACAGAGGCAGAAATACTCCAGATGTACAGGTTGGCCCCAGACACCATCTTGGACCTCATCAGGGACCTCCAACCACTGTTGGAGCACACTACCCCAAGGGCACACGCTATTCCACCGCACGTGCAGGTGCTGTGCAGCCTACACCTGCTTACGTCTGGGAGCTACCAGAGTGTGGTTGCTGTGGTAGGTGGGGTGACCCAGAGCAGCCTGTCACGCTTTTTCCACAATTTCCTTGACGCCATGTTACAGAGAATGGACCATTATATATCTTTTCCTGCAACCCATGCTGAACTGGTCCAAACAAAATCTGACTTTTACCAGATGGCACGTTTCCCCCATATCATAGGCTGCATTGATGGCACGCACATTCCCATTTGTCCCCCTGCTGCCACCGAATATATATACAGGAATAGGAAGTCCACCCACACCATCAAGGTGCAGGTGATCTGCAATGACAAGTGCGCCATCACTGACCTTGTGGCAAAATTCCCTGGGAGTACCCACGACTCCTTTATATATCAAAACAGCGGTATCTATGCACGGCTGACAGCAGGGGAATTTGGTGAAGGATACCTCCTAGGTAAGACACAATGTGCGACCCCTTTAACACCTATTGCAGTAAGAAGTACATGTATGCATGTGAGTAATGTATTCCCATTTCCTTTTAGGAGACAGTGCATATTCCCTCCGCTCATTCATACTCACCCCCTACCTCAACCCCTCAACACTCAGCCTAAGGAAATATAACCGGGCCCACAAGAGCACAAGAAATGTTATGGAGCGTACCTTTGGTATCTGGAAAAGCAGGTTCAGGTGCTTGCACAAGATAGGAGGTGCCCAGCAGTATACCCCCATCACCTGCTGTAAGATCATTGCTGCCTGTGCTTTGTTGCACAACCTTGCTGTCAAGAAGGGTACTGAGGTTGAGTTGTCAGACTATGAGGATCATGACGACGACATTGCTGTGCCTCAAACCCAACCTGCTGGAGTGACAACACCAAGTGATGGCAGATACAGATGTGAGGAGATTACACGCAACTATTTCTGAGTACGTAATGAGACACAGACAGGTTGTGTATGGGACCAACGTGTTTCAATGTTGCCACAACGTTAAAGCATTTAAGTGCAACAAAATTAACATTATAAACGTGGGGACTGTATGTGCCGGGTTACTTCACCCATGACCGGTAATGTCACTTGCGCCCGCGCTTTCCTGAGCCACTTGGATGTTGTTCGCTTTGTTCAGCGTGCCCTGCAGCCTCAGCTGGGTGCCTGCTACTCCTCCGTGTCTCCACAATAGCGCTTGCTATGCTGCTCCGGCTACTAGTGTCATCAGCCTCCGCCACGTCCAGGGCAGGATTCTGTGCTGTGTTGGAAATCATCATTGCCTCTAGTGCACTCGTCATTCTGGCCATGCCCCTGGTGACCTCTGCTGTATTCTGTGTCAAAGCCTCCTGCATATGTATGCCCCTCCTGCATAGCAGGGATGTGGCAGTGGCCAAGCGATTGATGGCCGTATTGTGGGCACGGGCATCCCTGCGCCTTGTGTGTGACAGACTGTCTAGTTTGGAGCATAGCTGTGTAATTGAGTTGCTCATCTTCTGCATCCCTGCTGCAATGTCCGTATTTGTTTTTGCGACCTCTTTATTTGCCTCCACAATGTCTCTCATGCCCTTCCCCATGTCTCCTACTTGCACATTCAGGGCTATGAATTGGCGTTGGCAGGCTTGGATGGATTTGCCCTGCATCCTTTTAATGCGCACCATGCTCCCCTCCAGCCCACGGAACACAGTGCCCTCACCACGTCCACCTGCACTGCTGGGTCTGCGTTGTCTTCTGCGAGCTGTGACTGTCTCATTTGTGGACTGCAGTGCTGCGGAAGTCACATCTACGGTGACTTGAGCCTCCCCCTCACCCTCTGCTGCCTCCATTACTGGTAGTGGGGCCACGACACGCCTCCTGGCTGGTGGGGTTACAGGAGTGGACTGGAGCAGTGATGATGAAGTTTCTGGTGAGAATACCAAGGGAGGGGATTGTGAAAGCTGTGGGGAGTGCAGCAAATGTGGGGTCTGTACAATGTCATCTTCATGGGAGATGCCAGTCGTGTCACCTTCCTCCTGCGAGGCTTGCACTTGGCTTCGACCTGCTTTCTCAGTCTCCTCCCTCGCTGGTGCAGTCCCTTCTGTGTCAGTGGGTCGACTGCCTGATTTAGCCCCTAGGTATTAATAAGCGTATATCAACTGAGTGCTACTGTGTCACAAACACTACAATAAATGCTTTACACATTTAACTTTCATTTATCTGCATTACTTTCACTAATTTGCTGATGTCTGCGCTGTTACACATGGTCTTACATTTCCTGACTACATTTCCCATAATGCATTGCTCCTGTGTAGTGATAGCAGTACTGGACTGGGGTTTGCTAGTCCACAAAGGGTAAAGGGAAGCAGGTTGGTATGGGGTATAATGCTGCGCATGCGTCTTACCTTTTTTGTTGCAGCTCTGGCTGAGCTGTCCACATCTCCCAGTCCGCAGACGCTGTCTGCCTCAATGGTTGAGGCCACCAACTCCTCCAGGTCAGTCAGGGGGGCGCTGGGTTCCTGCCTCCACCGGTTAAGCCAGCCTGCTTGTGGATTTCTGCCATTTGTTTCTTGGTGAGGCTCCTGAGGTCGTAGAATCTTTTTTTGAGATCCTCAGTATTCCTGGGTGTGACTCCCACAGCATTCACTTTTTCTACTATTGCCAGCCAGATTTTTCATTTGCCAGACTCAGGAACAGTGAGGGATTGCCTGCCAAAAAGTTTATTGTGCACACTCACTACCTCCTCCACAAGTACCTGCAGCTCCATGCTGCTGAACTTTATTTTCCTCTTTCGTCCTGCCTTCTGGCTTTCACTGCTGCTTGCCATTTTTCAGTTGGTAAAGTTTAAAAAAAAACTCTCCCTGCTGCTCTGTGTCTCTGCTCAGCTCTGACTGCCTCTCCAGAACCTTCTAATTAGTTGAAGCTGCCTGGGTAGCCACTTCCTGGTAGTGAGGAGGAGGGTGGTAGCACCTGATTGGCTGTTGTCTTAAGTTTCACTTTTGCTTGCTTTCCGATTCGGAATTTACCGATTCGGTATTTACCGATTTGGTATTTCCCATTCATTCCTATGGGCCATTTGGCCCATAGGAATGAATGGGAAATACAGAATCGGTAAATACAGAATCGGTAAATACCGATTCGGTATATTCCGAAAGTCCGATTCCGAATTTTACCGATGCGGTAAAAAATACCAATTTTTGTATCTACATCTCATTTACCGATTCATGAATACCGATTCGGTAAAAATCGGTATTTAAGAATTGGTAAATGAGATTTACCTACATCTGGCCCTCAATGTCCTAAGGCCTGACTCACTCCATGACTACATGTATTGCCATATTTTTAAACACATCAACTAAGCAAATTATTCTGCCACAATTTTGTGAAATGAAGTCTGACTCACACTGTGATCTTAGACACATGACAGTATGCCTTGCAATTCAGTAAAATTATTACTACAGTGAAAGAGAGTCTTGCTAGGAGTGCTGTTTCAGATTTTAGAACAGTGCAGTGGTGTTCAGGCAGTGTAGAGGGTCAAGGTGAGACTGAGAATGTAGAAATGAGAATTCACTGAAATTATTACTACATGCTACAGAGAGAGTTGCTATGCAATTTATACAGCACACCCAGGAACTTTATTACACAGCATGGAGACTATTTGGGAATTAAGAGGCCTGACACACATGCTGCTACTGACTTTATACCACTAAATATCCTAAGGCCTGACTCACTCCATGACTACATGTATTGCCATATTTTTAAAAACATCAACTAAGCACATTATTCTGCCACAATTTTGTGAAATGAAGTCTGATTCACACTGTGATCTTAGACACATGACAGTATGCCTTGCAATTCAGTAAAATGATTACTACAGTGAAAGAGAGTCTTGCTATGAGTGCTGTTTCAGATTTTAGGACAGTGCAGTGGCATTCAGGCAGTGTAGATGCTCAAGGTAGGACTGAGAATGTAGAAATGAGAATTCACTGAAATGATTTCTACATGCTACAGAGAGAGTTGGTATGCAATTTCTACAATACAACCAGGATCTTTATTACACAGCATGGAGAATATATGGGAATTATGAGGCCTCACACACATGCTGCTTTGGACTTTATACCACTAAATGTCCTTGCTAGGAGTGCTGTTTCAGGGTTTAGAAAAATACACTAGTATTCACCCAGTGTAGGTTGTATAGCAACAACAACAATATTTTTAACACATCAACTAAGCAAATTATTCTGAAGTAATTTGTGAAATGGAGTTTTTTTGTGGTGTATTCATGGTGTTACTGTGTGTATATGTGTGTTGCACAAATACTTACACATTGCCTCTTTAGATATAGCATGTACCGTATTTTAGTGTGTGTTGGACCTGGGGTCACCAGTCCACATGGGGGTAGCTTGGCACAGAGCAGGTAAGGCTAACTCCTAGACATCTTCTGTTGTGTTTGCATCTCACTCACAGTACCTCAGTGTTACAACCACTAAAATAAATGACACCACACCTGTTTAGAAAAATACCGGTTCCTTTTATAAAAGCTCTGTAATTTATCTTTCACTTTTAGCAGTATTCAAATTCAACTCAGTACATTGTTTATACAATTAGTAGATTCCACACAACCTTAAGTACATTGATTGTTGCTTTTTGTCTTCTCCTGCAAAAAGAGTTACAATGGGAACTTCTGTCCCCTCTTTGTACCTTTAACACAGTGTAAACAGTGTACCAACAGGATCAGTTCCTTCTGGATTGAAATTAAATAGGGCCTTACCCTCAGGGTCACAGAGATAATAATAGTTAGAGGTTGCGGCTACTCGTTACACCTCTCCACAAGTTCTACTCTGGTACATTTACTCCCTACATCCGAATCACTAGATAGAAAAAAGCAGGTTTAGTTATTCGGTACATTTAGTTTGTTAGCTTCCTTTATAGTACCCTTATTTGGTTGGTTTCCCACAGTAATTCCACTGGCCTAGGCAGAACAGAGTAAACACAGGCCCCCCTCTCCCTTTTGAGAGGTTTTACCTCTGATCAAACTTCACTGTTCCGTTTCCCCTCTATTGGGTTCTATGAGGTGCTTGGTAGATTCTCCACCCTGTCCCAAGACAGTCTCCACCCAGAAGAGTAACACCCTAGATCAGCCAGTTCAGCCAGAGAGGCACGCCAATTGAAGTAAATTCAGCCGGTTTGGTGTAATGTCCGCCGGTGCGTTACTCTATCTAGGCCCAAGAAACTGATACCATTGCAGGCTGGTTGACGATCCTCCCCGCCCACCAACTCAGTGCCCAGCTTACTTTGTTCTAACAGGGACTCAGGCAGTTCGTACAAGTGTCCACTCGGGTCTCAGACATAAGACAGTCTCCTTTCTTGTTCTCGGCACCTCCGACAGCTGGTCACCAGACACGCTTGCCAGTGCTTCCGCTTCTCCTCCCACGACGGCTTTCCTCAGCAGAGTCTCCGCCCAGGCCCGACCTCCTCCGGCAGTTCTCCTCCCCTTCTCCGACGTAACCACGTACTTGTCAGGAAGAAGACGCCTCAGCCTCTGCCTTCACCGCGGAGAGCTCCCGTCTCCGAAGCTCACCCCAGGCAACGATGTCGACAACTCGCCAACCACCTCAGTCGACTCGCTCTCTCCAGCCCTCGCCTCGCTCTTGCAGTGGGGTACTCATGTCACAGGCCCTCACTCCAGGATGATTCAACGGTGGTCCACCGGTCACCTCAGCACACTCCGGGTGAGTCCCGCCTTAGGTTCTGTTAAATTCTTTACTCCGCTCCACAATGTAGAACTTCTCTCCTCAGGTCAAGGGTGCGTCAGGTTTTGCGACAGTTACTAGACGCCCCTTCCACTTGATTACCTGACAATCGCCCACAACTTAAGAAGGGCAATGCAGGGTCATCTGACCAGAAGTTCTTCTCAGGTCGTCGGACATCCACGACCAAAATCACTCCAGGGTTTGGTCCAAAGGCAGGGGGACACGTCAGTAGGTTAGAACAGCCGGCCCAAGGGATAGTCAATCCCCAACCAATGCGTCTACCTCCCCACACTATAGCCTCACTCTGTGTCAGTTCCTAACCAGCCTTCTGGTCACTCCAAACTCCACTAAAATGGCCACCCTGGTTCTGGCCTTATATAGCCTAGGCTCTGGCTACCAGAACCAGCCAGAAGGTTCTGAAATCACCCCCATGCAATCCTATGGCCCCCAACTCCTGAGGTAAAGATTATGGCAGTTACAAGCCACCATTTTGTGATTCTGTAACCGACATTGTGATGAGGGAAATGAGGCCTAACTAAAAAAAATACTCAAAGGGACAGCGCAGCACCTAACCCCTCCTGGACAACACCAACAATTTCCAGTGGACATTAAAAAATGACAAGGGTTAGGAGGCAGAAAGGGAACAAAATAAATAATTAATAGGAGGGACCACCCAAAGGGCTGACAGGTCTAACACGCGTCCCCCCAGCTGAAAGTGGGGAGAGCTACCCAACTTCTTGGGAGTTCTCATCACTAAGGCGGAAATACCTAGAGAGACCGTCTGCATTGGCGTGGTCCACTCCAGGCCGATGTTCCTCCCGGAAGTCCACTCCCTGGAGGGAGATAGACCATCTCAACAGTTTGGGATTCTCTCCCTTCATTTGCATCAGCCAACGAAGGGGCCGGTGGTCAGTCTGAACCAGGAAGTGCGAGCCAAACAGGTATGGCCGCAGCTTCTTAAGAGCCCATACCACCGCAAAAGCTTCCCGCTCAATCGCACTCCACCTCTGTTCCCGGGGAAGCAGTCTCCTGGACAAGAAGACAACAGGTTGATCCAGACCCTCTTCATTGAGTTGCGATAACACTGCCCCAATGCCATGTTTTGATGCGTCTGTTTGTACAATGAATTCCTTGGAAAAATCAGGAGCCCTGAGGACTGGAGCAGCACACATTGCTTGTTTTAAGGTGTCAAAGGCTCGCTGACAAGCCTCTGTCCAGACTACCCGTCGAGGTTGTTTCTTGGATGTAAGCTTGGTTAGGGGTGCCACAATGGTGCCATACCCCTTCACAAAGCGACTGTAGTATCCTGTGAGGCCCAGGAAGGCTCAGACCTCGGTTTGGGTCTTGGGGGGTTCCCAGGCCATGATTGCCTCAATCTTCGCCTGAAGGGGCTGCACCGTTCCCCTGCCCACCAAGTGGCCTAGGTACACAACCGAACCCTGCCCAATCTGACATTTACTGGCCTTGATTGTCAAGCCAGCCTGTTTCAGGGCCTGGAGAACAGCTTGTAGGTGACACAAATGGTCCTCCCAACTGCTGCTGAAGACGGCAATGTCATCCAGATAAGCAGCGGAGAAGGCCTCCATCCCTGAGAGGACCTGGTTCACCAGCCGCTGAAAGGTGGCAGGGGCGTTCTTGAGCCCAAAGGGCATTACGCAGAACTGGTAGTGGCCCTCAGGCGTGGAGAAGGCTGACCTTTCCTTTGCTCCATCTGTAAGGGAAATCTGCCAGTACCCTGAAGTGAGGTCAAAGGTTCTCAAGTATTGGGCAGCTCCCAGCCGGTCAATAAGTTCATCCGTCCTAGGGATCGGATGAGCATCAGTCTTGGTCACTGAATTCAGTCCCCGGTAATCCACACAGAACCTTAGTTCTGGAGTGGTGCCCGGAGGGGCAGCTTTTGGTACCAGAACCACCGGACTGGACCAGGGGCTTCTCGAAGGTTCAATTACTCCCAGCTCCAGCATCTTAGTGACTTCACTGTGGATGCTGGCCTTCACCTTATCTGACAGCCGGTAGGTCTTAGACTTCACTGGTGGGCTGTCTCCTGTGTCCACATCATGGGTACACAGGTGGGTCCTTCCCGGGATAAGGGAGAACAGCGAGGAGTACTGCTCCAGGACCTGGCGGTGGTCCTCTCGCTGTTCAGGAGTTAGGGAGGGGGAGAGAATTACTCCCTCCACCGACCCATCCTTTTCCTGAGACGAAAACAGATCAGGGAGAGCTTCACTTTCCTCTTCCTCTGCTCCATCAGTCACCATCATCAAGATGACCTCGGGCCTCTCATGGTGGGGTTTGAGGCGATTAGCATGGAGCACCCGCAGGGGCTGCCAGGGGGTCTTCAAATCCACTAAATATGAGGCCTTACCCTTCTTCTCAATCACCTCAAAGGGGCCTGTCCAATGATCCTGGAGGGCACTAAGCTCTCCAGGTTCCATCACCCACACTTTCTGGCCAGGCTCCAACTCCACAGGGTGAGCATTGTGGTCATACCACTCCTTCATCACTGCTTGGCTGGCTTCCAAGTTGTCAGAAGCTTGCTTCCACAACTTATCCATTTGGCTCCGGAAGGCCAGCATGTAGCTCACCACATCCTGGGGAAGCCTCCTGGGAGTCTTTTCCCAACCGTCTTTCACCAGGCTGAGAGGTCCACGCACAGGGTGCCCATACAGAAGCTTGAAGGGGCTGAAGCCCATTCCCTTCTGTGGAACTTCCCTGTAAGAAAACAACAGACAGGGTAGGAAGACGTCCCATTTCCTCCGCAGGCACTCAGGCAGACTTCTGATCATGCCTTTCAAGGTTTTGTTAAACCTTTTCACCAGACCATTGGTCTGTGGGTGGTAAGGAGTGGTGAACCGGTAGGTAACCCCATACTCCTTCCACATAGCCCGCATGTAAGCTGACATGAAGTTGGTCCCCCTGTCGGACACAACTTCCTTGGGGAAACCCACTCGGGTAAAGATCCCCATCAGGGCCCTTGCCACTGTAGGTGCAGTAATGATCCTCAGAGGAATTGCCTCTGGGTATCGTGTGGCGTGATCCACCAGATCCAGGATGAACCTGTGACCAGCTGAAGTTGGTGGATCCAATGGCCCCACAATGTTGATGCCCACCCTTTCAAAGGGGGTGCTAACGACAGGAAGTGGTTCCAGGGGAGCTTTCAGCTTCACCCCTGTTTTCCCACTGGCTTGGCAAGACACACATGTCCGGCAGTAAGTGTCGGACGCCACCTTCATCTGAGGCCAATAAAAGTGGGGAACAAGCCGGGCAAAGGTCTTGTCCTGACCTAAGTGTCCTGCCAAGGGTATCTCATGAGCCAGTTCTAAAAGAAAGGCTCGGGAACGTTGAGGAACAACTAAGGCCCGTGACGAACCGTGCACTGGTGCCTTTGGCTCACTGTAGAGGAGACCATCCTCCCAGTAAATATGGTAGTTCCCCGTAACGTTACCTGCTGCCTGGGCTTCGGTCTGTCGCCTCAGTCCCTCAAAGGTAGGGCACTCCTTCTGGCCCTTACAAAATTCCTCCCTGGTAGGCCCTCTTTCTACATGCCACTCGGCAGGGATAGGTAGGTTCTCCAGGGGGATAACATCCCCCTCCGTGGACTCCTGGTCCACCACCGCAGGTGGCCTATCCGTCTCACGGGGCGTGGATGCCGAGGCAGGCTTCTCCTGTCCCCGCATCTTTCCCTTTCTGGCAGCTGGCTGTGCCTTTGTTCCAGGCTCCAGCCCAAGCGAACTCCCCCTCCGGGTAGTCGCGGACCTTGTGCTAGCACAGGCCCAGTCAGGTGTACCCAGCATCTCAGAATGAGTCCGGTATTCCACCTCCTTCCAAGCATTGTGCTCCATATCATTCCCCAACAGAAAATCAACTGGCACGGCAGGGCTTACGGCAACTTGAAGTGAACCTTCAACCCCTTACCACCCAAATGGAACTTCGGCCACGGGGTAGTGGCCCAATCTGCCATCAGCCATCGCGGCGGGGTGGAGTACATGTGGAATCACCTGCTCTGGAGACACCAGTTAACTCCTTACCATAGTCATACTGGCTCCTGTGTCTCTCAGAGCCTCCCCTCTTTGGCCATTGATGGTGACCCATTGCCCATACTTAGTGGTATTTAAGGGCACCTGGATCTTAGGAACCATCTCCCGATCTCCCAGGGACACTAAGGTGACACCCGCCCACTCCCCCCCTTATCTAAGGGCAACTCTTCCCCGAGCACTACACTAGCTACTCCCGGGGCTTTTCCTCCAGTGGGAGGGGGTGGTCTCTTTGGGCACTTAACATCTCCCTTCTAGTGCCCAACGCCACCACACTCAAAGCAGTGGACAACCCTTGGCTGCTGACTTTGGCCAGGATGAGGGTTTCTGGGCGGGTTAGCCTTGGGAATGAAACCTGCTCCCTTTCCCTGGAATCTGTTTTGGGGGCCTCTTGAAAACTCCCTCTGTTAATCTCCCCCCTCTTTCTTCTGGGGAGCGCCCTGTCCGGTCCTTTGGGAATCCCCTCCAGTCCCCTTTGAGGACACCCGGGTACTAGCCCAGATGTCCGCCTCCTCAGCAAGCTTCCGGGGGCTGGTCAGCTTGCTGTCCACCAGGTGTTGTCGCAGCTCGGGAAAACATTTCTCGAGTAGGTGCTCCTTGAGGATAAGGTCATACAACCCCTCGTAGTCCCCCACCTCGCTGCCTTGCACCCATCCCTCTAGGGCCTTCTTTGCATAGTCTAGGAAATCCACCCAATTCTGTGTGCCTAGTTTGTGACTACTCCTAAACTTCTGTCGGTATTTTTCTGGAGTCAGCCCAATCAGCGACACTTTCATGGTGAGTGAAGTAGTGTGGCTCACTGGTTAGAGGCGGCAGACCCGAGAGCAGAGGACGGCCCGGGACCAGGGTTCGATTCCCGGCGCGGCAGGTTTCTGGACCAGGGTCAGCGGATTCGATAATTCTCTCGCCTCGGTGCCCACTCTGATCAGCGATCACACTCGGCAACTCTGGGCATTAGCTTGCCTCATCTTCACTAACGGCCCCACCAGACCGCCAGGGATGCCTGGTCTCACCCTGGAGATACCCATTAAGGGACCATCTCTCAGGGAAGCCAGGAAGGGTTTCGCAGCGGTCGAAGCGCCTTGGGACCCTATGGGTAAGTAGTGCGCTATATAAATGCCTATACATTTACATTTACATTCTACATTTATGGTGGGGTAGTGGGTCTGCTCTCCCTGCTCTAGGGCCAAGAGTGTATCCCTTCCTGCAGGAGGCATGTATTTATACAAGCCACCCCCCCCCCAGTGTTTTTCCAGTATCCCATGGGCTCTTAAGGAGACCTCATAGGCAGCCAGCCACTTGGCAATGTCATCCCCTGCGCTGTAGCTGGCGACTATGTCCTTTGGCAAATAGGGCCTGGGTTCCCTGGTTATCTCTTTGGATTCGCTGCCACCAACAGGAATACTAGGAGTCCCTATTTGTAGGGCCTTGAGGTATAACTCTCTGAGACTCAACTCATGAGCCATCCTCTTTTCCTCCCTCTCCTTTTCCAACCTGGCTAGCTCCCACTTCAACTGTCTTTTCTCTCTCCGGTCAGCTAATTCGGCTTCGGTCAAGCTTCTTTCAGAGACACTGCAGCCCTCCCTTGAAAGTGTCCTAGGTCCTGTTAGTAGGTTCCCCACTTCAGGTTGGTACAGTCCATCCACTCCGATGACAGTGTCCCGATCCCCCTCTTCCTCCTCCTCCTTCCCATCTCGGTGAGCTGCCACCCACGCTCTCAAGCTGGTTTGGAGTTCCCCCTTTTTAGCACCACGCTTTAAAAACACTCCCATACTTTGGCAAAATTCCCTGAGTTGGACCACAGTATAGGTCTCCAATTCTTCCAGATCAAATTCCATTTTGCCAATTAGAGTCAGGGACAGCCACTTAGAAGAAGTTAAGAAAGGGGGTAATTTAAAAGCTACCTCCACCCACCACCAGGAGTAAATTTGGAAAAGCAAAAATTTAATTAGGGAGTCCGCTAGGAGAAAACTCCAGGTGTAGGCCTGTGGTACACACTGCGTTACTATTAAGTGGATACAAGCACAAGCGCTAATCCCACCACTGATCACCAATTATGTTGGACTTGGGGTCACCAGTCCACATGGGGGCAGCTTGGCACAGAGCAGATAAGGCTAACTCCTAGGCATCTTGTGTTGTGTTTGCATCTCACTCACAGTACCTCAGTGTTCCAAACACTAAAATAAATGACACCACACCTGTTTAGAAAAATACCGGTTCCTTTTATAAAAGCTCTGTAATTTATCTTTCACTTTTAGAAGTTTTCAAATTCAACTCAGTACATTGTTTATACAATTAGTAGATTCCACACAACCTTAAGTACATTAATTGTTGCTTTTTGTCTTCTCCTGCAAAAAGAGTTACAATGGGAACTTCTGCCCCCTCTTTGTACCTTTAACACAGTGTAAACAGTGTACCAACAGGATCAGTTCCTTCTGGATTGAAATTAAATAGGGCCTTACCCTCAGGGTCACAGAGATAATAATAGTTAGAGGTTGCGGCTACTCGTTACACCTCTCCATAAGTTCTACTCTGGTACATTTACTCCCTACATCCAAATCACTAGATAGAAACAAGCAGGTTTAGGTATTCGGTACATTTAGTTTGTTAGCTTCCTCTATAGTACCCTTATTTGGTTGGTTTCCCACAGTAATTCCATTGGCTAGGGCAGAACAGAGTAAACACAGGCCCCCCTCTCCCTTTTGAGAGGTTTTACCTCTGATCAAACTTCACTGTTCCGTTTCCCCTCTATTGGGTTCTATGAGGTGCTTGGTAGATTCTCCACCCTGTCCCAAGACAGTCTCCACTCAGAAGAGGAACACCCTAGATCAGCCAGTTCAGCCAGAGAGGCACGCCGATTGAAGTAAGTTCAGCCGGTTTGGTGTAATGTCCGCCGGTGCGTTACTCTATCTAGGCCCAAGAAACTGACACCATTGAAGGATGGTTGACGATCCTCCCCGCCCACCAACTCAGTGCCCAGCTTACTCTGTTCTAACAGGGACTCAGGCAGTTCGTACGCGTGTCCACTCTGGTCTCAGACAGAAGACAGTCTCCTTTCTTGTTCTCGGCACCTCCGACAGCTGGTCACCAGACACGCTTGCCAGTGCTTCCGCTTCTCCTCCCACGACGGCTTTCCTCAGCGGAGTCTCCGCCCAGGCCCGACCTCCTCCGGCAGTTCTCCTCCCCTTCTCCGACGTAACCACGTACTTGTCAGGAAGAAGACGCCTCAGCCTCTGCCTTCACCGCGGAGAGCTCCCGTCTCCGAGGCTCACCCCAGGCAACGATGTCGACAACTCGCCAACCACCTCAGTCGACTCGCTCTCTCCAGCCCTTGCCTCGCTCTTGCAGCGGGCTACTCACGTCACAGTCCCTCACTCCAGGATGAATCAACGGTGGTCCGCCGGTCACCTCAGCACACTCCGGGTGAGTTCCGCCTTAGGAACTTAGGAACTGTTAAATACTTTACTCTGCTCCACAATGTAGAACTTCTCTCCTCAGGTCAAGGGTGCGTCAGGTTTTGCGACAGTTACTAGACGCCCCTTCCACTTGATTACATGACAATCGCCCACAACTTAAGAAGGGCAATGCAGGGTCATCTGACCAGAAGTTCTTCTCAGGTCGTCGGACATCCACGACCAAATCACTCCAGGGTTTGGTCCACAGGCAGGGGGACACATCAGTAGGTTAGAACAGCCGGCCCAAGGGACAGTCAATCCCCAACCAATGCGTCTACCTCCCCACTGTATAGCCTCACTCCGTGTCAGTTCCTAACCAGCCTTCTGGTCACTCCAAACTCCACTAAAATGGCCGCCCTGGTTCTGGCCTTATATAGCCTAGGCTCTGGCTACCAGAACCAGCCAGAAGGTTCTGGAATCACCCCCATGCAATCCTATGGCCTCAACTCCTGAGGTAAAGATTATGTCAGTTACAAGCCACCATTTTGTGATTCTGTAACCGACATTGTGATGAGGGAAATGAGGCCTAACTAAAAACAAATACTCAAAGGGACAGCGCAGCACCTAACCCCTCCTGGACAACACCAAAAATTTCCAGTGGACATAAAAAAATGACAAGGGTTAGGAGGCAGAAAGGGGACAAAATAAATAATTAATAGGAGGGACCACCCAAAGGGCTGACAGGTCTAACAGTGTGTATCTAGCTTACCCTGATTAGAGTGGTGGTTCTTGCCTGGCCTGAGTGCACACCTCAGCCAATCAGTAATCCCCTAACACTCTTTAATAGGATATCATTGGGTTACCTCGTTCCCTTTATTAAGCAATGGCATTTAATTGGTAGCAATAAGGAATGTCAAGCTTGGTGTCTACAGAATTGTAATTTAAAACCCTCGTTAATGGTTAAGTTAGAGTTTAAGTAACAATACCAAAAATGCCACTTTTAGAAAGCTGTTATATGCGACAATTTCTCACTAGGAATCAATGAGGTGAGGTGTTTCAAGGAGTAAATTAATTACCATACAGACATTTAATAATGACAAACAGTCCCAGAAACACACCTGACTGCAATTATATTGTCAGCAAAGACATAAAAATTAGACGTCACAAATCAGAATGCAGCAGCAACCGTGCCTTAAAGTTGTGTGGAAAGGTGAACACTTTGTGCTTGTGAAGAAATATCAAAACGGCGCAAGAGAAACAAGTGAAAGAAATAAGGAATGCCTCAGCATATTGGACAAGAATGTAAAACAAAGTTATGCAAGAGTTCATATATTTATGGAATAATTTATAAAATATTGTCATAATTCAAAATCAAAAATTAGTTTGTGCAATATTTCTTCATGAACACAAAGTGTTCACCTTTTTCACTTAGTACATAACTTTAAAGCATGGCTGATGCTGCATTATGATTTGTGACGTTTAATGTGTATGACTTCACCAACAATATAATTGCATTCAATCATGTTCCTGGGACTGTTTTTCATTATTTAATGTCTGTATTGTATTTAATTTACACCTTGAATTATATCCCCTCATTCATTCCTCCTGTTGAAACACTGTTGAATTTTACTACATTTACCTGGGTCTCCACTGTAAGTAAGTAAGTAAGTAAAACATTTATTGTTTTTGAATAATTAAAACCATTATAAAAACACATTCAAATAAAACAATTTGATAGAATGACTTTTTGATCAGTGCTCTATTAAAAGATTTGTAAGCATCGATGCACGTGTGGGTAAGTTAAAAAGCACATATTGTCCAAAGTTCTTTTTGCTGGGAGCCTGTGGGGAATTATTCGTTGGTTGTGGTACCAAGCATCTTTTGCTCCGATGCTAATAGAAATAAGAACTTAACAAGCTTCCCGTTTAATTGTGGTTCCATTGGGTTGAAGCATGCGAGTACTGCTTGTTTCCGGGTGCATATGCCTTGTTTGTTAAAATGAGTTTTTTTCAGGCCAACCCTTTCCTTATTTAGCGTAATACAGAAGCATATTATGGGGCAGATTTATGTCGGACTTGCGCCGCCGGTACGTCACTTTATTTGACGCAACGGCGGCGCAAACAATGCGCCCTATTTACAACGTGACGCATCTAGGAGATGCGTCACGTTGTAAAGCCCTGCGCCAAAGGAGGCGTTCCTGCGCAGGGTGGGGCGTTCCTGCGCAGGAACGCCTCCTAAAAGTGGCTGAGTGAAATCTATGAGATTTCACTCAGTCACTTTCAGAACAATGCTGCGTCAAAACCCTGCGCCTGCTTGAAGCAGGCGTAGGTCTTGACGCAGCATTGTTGAGATGGGGCACCCTCGAGCCTTGCTGGAGCTGCGTCGCGCTTGCGACACAGCTCCAGCAATGCGCCACCTTTGCGGCACAGATGCGTCACGCATCTGTGCCGTTTTTGCCCCATGGTGCGCCGCATTGTAAATGCGGCGCATCATGGGTGGCGGAGCAGCGGCGCAGGATGACTGGCGCATCCCTGGGGATGCGCCAGTCATCATAAATCTGCCCCTATGTGTTTAATGTCCTCCTTTCTAATTCTGCATAGCCTGCATGAGTTCCCGTAGTTCTTTCTCTGCCATTGTGGAAGATGAGGTATGGCTGGCAGGATTCCTAACTTGTGTTTTAGAAAGGTTTTTTTAGACTTCCTAGAGTACCCTAGTTCAAAGTATGTCTGTGATCCAAATGATTTGTAACTGGACAGAGTCATTCATGCATGGCTCCTGTGTGCAAAAGCGTCTTTGTATTTTTCGAGATAAAATTTCTTGATAACCTTATTTGTGACGAGTTTAATTTGCAAGTGCGTTGTTGCGATTTCCCATAGGTCGGCAAGTCCCGTTAATGCGAGCTATTCCTCCAGGTAGGCTTTAGCCAGCGAGGTAGATGTGCTGCACAGTTCCTGCCAGAGCTGGAGGTTCAGTGTATTTGTGGCAGAGTTTTTAATTTTATTCCAGCACTGGATGTACGAGCCCTGCTTTGCAAGGAGTTGCTTCGTTAAACTAAGCTCGAGCCGAATCTGTGCTGGAGACGTGGTAGGTTTAACATTACTGTGTCATGGTGGCATCCAGCAGTAAAGTGTCCCTGCCTCTCAAAACCTCGCTGCCATATTTATCTGATAACGGAATTTTTGCTTGCGCAACACGGAGAAGTGGGGCGAATATTGGTCCTGTTAGTTTAGTTTTAAGTTGTGTTAGAGTGGTTGCGATCGCCATTCCTTTCCTCTCAAGGGCATTGAGCTGATTCATGAATTGACCCAGGTCTCTACTGGGATTTCAGGTGTCTCCTGTGGTTGTTAATACTTTTATTTGGCATTTTCTTTTCCCAACTAGCGGCCTGATTCTGACGCGATTGGGAAGGCCTCCTACCGGCATTTGCTCTGTCCAAATAGAATCTGGAACGTGTCTACCAACCGAGGGCCTGATTACAATGCGGTTAAGAAAGCATTCCCACATAGGGTCTGATTACGCAGTTATGAACATAGGCTCCCATTGAAGTCAAGGGAAGTCCAACAAAATGGAAGCATTCAGATGCATCGTACTCGGTCGGTTGGACTCTCCCGATCCGATTCGGTTGGAAACCAGTCCCAAGCCCATTCGGTCGGGAAGCTTTCCAACCGCATCAGAATCGGGCCCATAGTGTGGGCAGCAAACTCCGCTCCACTGGCTGAGTTCACGGAGTAAGGCCACCTCCGAGCTCCACTTGGAGTGCAGGGGTTCAGCAAAATCTCTGCCTTAGCTGCGTAGCAGAGTTTAACTGGTGCCCAGATGCGATAACCCAGCCAAAAATACTCCTGCTAGGACCAGAAACCTGGCATGAGAGGCAGCCTCTACACACAAGTAGCCTGCCACAGGGGCTAAAGGAGAAGCTGGCAGGGCAGAGAGGGTTTGATGCAGCTATGGCATTTACTGCACTAACCGTGTTATTTTAATCTGAGCATCTGCTCCTTTCAGCCTGGGCAATTGTGCATGGAGGGGGTGGAGCCTCTGGTTTTTTCTCCAAAATTTCTAGTTAAACAGACCAGTGCCCCTTGGGCCCCCAGGGTTCATGTCAGAATAGGTGATAAACACACCACATACACATCTGGGCAGAGAAAGCGCAGCAGGATGCACTCTTGAAAATATGCCTATAACCGCAGCAATTTCAGTAGGGGCCCAGTTATATTTTTGGATTTAATGTTCTTCTTTTGTAAGTTCAGTAACATTTCTCCACATTTGTTAAATGTGCAATATTTATTTATTTTACTATGTGGCCTAGTCTACCACTGGGCCAACCAGTCAGTAGGCCCAGGCCAGTCCTAATCATGGATACATAAAACAACTATTCCTGTGGTATATATTGTTTTAAAACATCATTTAGGGCAAGAATGGCATTAGATTAAATTAAAAATGGTTTTTTTTTTCATTTCACTTTTTTTGTGTATACAAAATGAGCATATGTGGGGTAATATTTGAAGACCACCTTAAATTCAGGTATGGATACCTGACCACTGTGTACTGTAGCTATGCGCTCCTTCTTGTCATAATAACTTAAGTACTTGTAATGAACAATTTCTTACAATATAACTGCTATTATTTTTAACCCAAATATGTACTTCTCATCAGAACAAACAAAAACTGACAAAATCAAGTGAAGATTATAAAATAAACATTATGCACACAATCTTAGTTCAGTTGAAATATAATACTTTTTTAATCTGTGACAACAAGATGGTTTTCTTTCAGAATCAGCGCTGATGTTAAGATGTGTTTATTAAGAAGCACATTTGCTTTTTATACAGGTCAGTGTATGGTTGCGGATATCATTCAAGCCCAAAGTCATCACTGGTGGGTCAGTAATTGATTATGACGAGCATTTTTGTTGGTCCTTTCACAGGAGTTGTTGAATAGATACAATCAGTAAGTATGGTAGATTGGTTTAAGTGTGTTTCACTGATCTGTAGTTCAAGGTGTTTAAAGTTTGCGTGGTGACTGTTTTCAGTACGTTTTAGGGATATTGGTGGTCCTATACTTAAGACTTTTTTTTCATTTCTCTCACATTATTTCCTTTTGTTTCTGATTAATTATTATTTTCGTGTCTATTTTGGTTTTCTTTCAAGTCATCCTTGGAGTGTAATATTTCTGCTTAACAAGCACGAGGAATGTGTAATATATTATAAGATTTTCCCTGCACATTGTACACATCTAGTAAAACATTGTATTTTTGTGCTATTCAATAGAATGAAGCCCCCGAAATGCATTGCCCATGCTACAACATCAGCATTTAAAGATTATTCTGTGATTGAAACAGATTAAAAAAAGTGTTATACTTCAACTCATTCTATGGTTGTGTCCATACTGTTTATTTTATAATATTCACTTGATTTTGTCAGTTTTTTTTAATCTGATGAGAAGTAAATATTTTGGTTAAAAATAATAGTAATTATATTGTAAGAAATTGTTGATTACAAGTATTTAAGTTATTATGACAAGCAGTAGGGCATAGCTACAGCGCACAGTGGTCAGGTGTCAATACCTGAATTTAAGGTGGTCTTTGAGTTAGGCATGCTCTGACATCATCTCCACCACTGTAGCAAACTAAATTAGTTGGATTCTCAAGCATACAGTAATAAGATTGGAGTGCTCCACTTTTTCCATATTCTTTGTTGTGGCCATGCCTCCTTCTGAGCTGTTATTGGTTGTCCATATGGCCAGTGGCCATTTTCTGCAGCACTCTTTTTTTCCAGTTTTCCTACTGAGAGTGATAGGTGAGGGGTAAGCATGTTTTTATTTGTTCATATTGTTTTACTTTTCCCTCATATCAGTTTAATAATATGCTTGAGGAACAATATAGTATTTGTATTTTGACACTTTTATATTATATGCTTTTTGCATTTTACACCCGCACCCCTTGCCTCCCAATGGGGTTTTCACAGTTCACTAGTATCTCCCAGTACACCAGCAATTAATTACTGTTGTTATTTTTTTCTTTTTATTTGCTTTTTACTGTTTTCTTTTATTTCTTTTTTCATGTGTTTCTTTTAATGTTTAATTGTAATTAATTATTATTTTTTAAACATAATTATTTTTACTTACATTTTCTTTTGTTTGTTTACATTTTCCCATCATCCATCCATAGGTGCACAACCACACAATAGTATTATTTTTTTAAGTATTATTATTCCATTTTCTCGTAGACACCCTGCCTGCCATAGGTGCAAAGTACACAACAGCATTCTTTTTTTATGTAATATTCCATTTCCTTCTGGATAACCTTGAATACCACAGGTGCATACCAGCATTCTTTTTTTCAGGCACTATTCAGTTTCCCCTGCACCTCACTGACTGCCACAGTAGTCTCCCTTAAATGCACACAAAGCAAACAGTTACATCTGTATGTTATTATCCTGAATGGAAATTAAATATCATTTATTTTATGGTGATGTGGTTTGACCTTGCAATGCACTGTTGTTATTCATTATTTGGGATAATAATGATAACTTAAGTAACCACAATAAAATATATTGTCTGTACTAATTCAAACTGCAACAATGCCAAACTTCACTAAATGTTTTTCTTACTTGATTGTTTTTAGGTTCAGAAGAGACACAGTACTGCCAAAAAGTCACATGAGTCCTCCAATTTCATCCTCTGCTAAGTGCCACTGCCAACTGACAGCTTCAAGTTGGCCCCCAAAAAAGGTGCTGCTAAGAAAGTGGTACAAAAGGGGGTGGTGATGGACGGAGCTTCTGAACCAATCAAACACTCACACCCAGTCAAAAGATCTGGGTTTGATCCATCACCGTTCATTAGCCCACTCTGCCACCCCAGTTAAATGTAAATGTGAATGTATTTGAGCTTGTAAAGCGCACTGCTACCCGTCCGTAGGTTTCCTGGCGCTGTATAACTCTGGGGAACCCGTCCTGGCTTTCCCTGTGGGATGGTCCCTGCTGGGAGTCCCCAATGTGGAGCCAGGCATCCCCGGAATTGATGGGGCCGTTGTGGAGATTAGGCAAGCTAATGCCCAGAGTTGCCGAGTGGAACCCCTGATTAAAGTAAGCACCGAAGCGAGAATTATCAAGTCCGCAGACCCAAGTCCACGACCCTGCCGCGTCGGGAATTGAACCCTAGTCCCGGGCCGACTTCTGACTCCTTCCAAGCTTCCAAAGACCGGTTTCTGGCATTCCAGCCGTCTTCAGCCCGACTTGCTTGAATCCAGTGGCAAAGTGAGCAAGGGACTCACTCTGCCACCCCAGTTCAGACATGGCTATATGCAAATCAGTCTGAACCTGTGCCTCATGGGAACAGTCCAGCCCGAACTGCCAAGCCATGTCTTCCCTGGACCGGAAACAAGCTTCCGAGGACCGGTTTCTGGCATTCCAGCCGTCTTCAGCCCAACTTGCTTGAATCCAGTGGCAAAGTGAGCAAGGGACTCACGTCTGAGCATACCCTGCCACACTTATGGCAGCCAAAAGCGGTACAAAAGGGGGTGGTGATGGACGGAGCATCTGAATCAATCAAACACTCACAACCAGTCAAAAGATCAGGGTTTAATCCATCACCGTTCTTTAGCCCACTCTGCCACCCCAGTTCAGACATGGCTATATGCAAATCAGTCTGACCCTGTGCCTCATGGGAACAGTCCAGCCCGAACTGCCAAGCCATGTCTTCCCTGGACCGGAAACAAGCTTACGAGGACCGGTTTCTGGCATTACAGCCGTCTTCAGCCCGGCTTGCTTGAATCCAGTGGCAAAGTGAGCAAGGGACTCACGTCTGAGCATACCCTGCCACACTTATGGTGGCCAAAGCGGTACAAAAGGGAGTGGTGATGGATGGAGCATCTGAACCAATCAAACATTCACACCCAGTCAAAAGATCTGGGTTTGATCCATCACCCTTCTTTAGCCCACTCTGCCACCCCAGTTAAGACATGGCTATATGCAAATCAGTCTGACCCTGTGCCTCATGGGAACAGTTCAGCCCGAACTGCAGAGCCATGCCTTCCCAGGACCGGAAACAAGCTTCCGAGGACCGGTTTCTGGCATTACAGCCGTCTTCAGCCCGGCTTGCTTGAATCCAGTGGCAAGGTGAGCAAGGGACTCACGTCTGAGCATACCCTGCCACACTTATGGCGGCTAAAGCGGTACAAAAGGGGGTGGTGATGGACGGAGCATCTGAACCAATCAAACACTCACACCTAGTCAAAAGATCTGGGTTTGATCCATCACCGTTCTTTAGCCCACTCTGCCACCCCAGTCCAGACATGGCTATATGCAAATCAGTCTGACCCTGTGCCTCATGGGAACAGTCCAGCCCGAACTGCCAAGCCATGCCTTCCCTGGACCGGAAAAAAGCTTCCGAGGACCGGTTTCTGGCATTACAGCCGTCTTCAGTCCGGCTTGCTTGAATCCAGTGGCAAAGTGAGCAAGGGACTCACGTCTGAGCATACCCTGCCACACTTATGGCGGCCAAAAGCGGTACAAAAGGGGGTGGTGATGGACGGAGCATCTGAATCAATCAAACACTCACACCCAGTCAAAAGATCTGGGTTTAATCCATCACCGTTCTTTAGCCCACTCTGCCACCCCAGTTCAGATATGGCTATATGCAAATCAGTCTGACCTTGTGCCTCATGGGAACAGTCCAGCCCGAACTGCCAAGCCATGTCTTCCCTGGACCGGAAACAAGCTTCCGAGGACCGGTTTCTGGCATTACAGCCGTCTTCAGCCTGGCTTGCTTGAATCCAGTGGCAAAGTGAGCACGGGACTCACGTCTGAGCATACCCTGCCACACTTATGGCGGCTAAAGCGGTACAAAAGGGGGTGGTGATGGACGGAGCATCTGAACCAATCAAACACTCACACCCAGTCAATAGATCTGGGTTTGATCCATCACCGTTCTTTAGCCCACTCTGCCACCCCAGTTCAGACATGGCTATATGCAAATCAGTCTGACCCTGTGCCTCATGGGAACAGTCCAGCCTGAACTGCCAAGCCATGCCTTCCCTGGACCGTAAACAAGCTTCCGAGGACCGGTTTCTGGCATTACAGCCGTCTTCAGCCCGTCTTGCTTGAATCCAGTGGCAAAGTGAGCATGGAACTCACGTCTGAGCATACCCTGCCACACTTATGGCGGCCAGAGCGGTACAAAAGGGGGTGGTGATGGACGGAGCATCTGAACCAATCAAACACTCACACCCAGTCAAAAGATCTGGGTTTGATCCATCACCGTTCTTTAGCCCACTCTGCCACCCCAGTTCAGACATGGTTATATGCAAATGAGTCTGACCCTGTGCCTCATGGGAACAGTCCAGACCGAACTGCCAAGCCATGCCTTCACTGGATCGGAAACAAGCTTCCGAGGACCGGTTTCTGGCATTACAGCCGTCTTCAGTCCGACTTGCTTGAATCCAGTGGCAAAGTGAGCTAGGGACCCACGTCTGAGCATACCCTGCCACACTTATGGCGGCCGAAGCGGTACAAAAGGGGGTGGTGATGGACGGAGCATCTGAACCAATCAAACACTCACAACCAGTCAAAAGATCTGGGTATGATCCATCACCGTTCTTTAGCCCACTCTGCCACCCCAGTTCAGACATGGCTATATGCAAATCAGTCTGACCCTGTACCTCATGGGAACAGTCTAGCCCGAACTGCCAAGCCATGCCTTCCCTGGACCGGAAACAAGCTTCCGAGGACCGGTTTCTGGCATTCCAGCCATCTTCAGCCCGGCTTGCTTTAATCCAGTGGCAAAGTGAGCAAGGGACTTACGTCTGAGCATACCCTGCCACACTTATGGCGGCCAAAAGCGGTACAAAAGGGGGTGGTGATGGACGGAGCATCTGAATCAATCAAACACTCACACCCAGTCAAAAGATCTGGGTTTAATCCATCACCGTTCTTTAGCCCACTCTGCCACCCCAGTTCAGAAATTCCTATATGCAAATCAGTCTGACCCTGTGCCTCATGGGAACAGTCCAGCCCGAACTGCCAAGCCATGTCTTCCCTGGACCGGAAACAAGCTTCTGAGGACCTGTTTCTGGCAGTCCAGCCGTCTTCAGCCCGTCTTGCTTGAATCCAGTGGCAAAGTGAGCAAGGGACTCCCGTCTGAGCATACCCTGCCACACTTATGGCAGCCAAAAGCGGTACAAAAGGGGGTGATGATGGACGGAGCATCTGAATCAATCAAACACTCACACCCAGTCAAAAGATCTGGGTTTAATCCATCACCGTTCTTTAGCCCACTCTGCCACCCCAGTTCAGACATGGCTATATGCAAATCAGTCTGACCCTGTGCCTCATGGGAACAGTCCAGCCCGAACTGCCAAGCCATGTCTTCCCTCGACCGGAAACAAGCTTCTGAGGACCTGTTTCTGGCAGTCCAGCCGTCTTCAGCCCGGCTTGCTTGAATCCAGTGGCAAAGTGAGCAAGGGACTCACGTCTGAGCATACCCTGCCACACTTATGGTGGCCAAAAGCGGTACAAAAGGGGGTGGTGATGGACGGAGCATCTGAATCAATCAAACACTCACACCCAGTCAAACGATCTGGGTTTAATCCATCACTGTTCTTTAGCCCACTCTGCCACTCCAGTTCAGACATGGCTATATGCAAATCAGTCTGACCCTGTGCCTCATGGGAACAGTCCAGCCCGAACTGCCAAGCCATGTCTTCCCTGGACCGGAAACAAGCTTCCGAGGACCGGTTTCTGGCATTCCAGCCGTCTTCAGCCCAACTTGCTTGAATCCAGTGGCAAAGTGAGCAAGGGACTCACGTCTGAGCATACCCTGCCACACTTATGGCAGCCAAAAGCGGTACAAAAGGGGGTGGTGATGGACGGATCATCTGAATCAATCAAACACTCACAACCAGTCAAAAGATTGGGGTTTAATCCATCACCGTTCTTTAGCCCACTTTGCCACCCCAGTTCAGACATGGCTATATGTAAATCAGTCTGACCCTGTGCCTCATGGGAACAGTCCAGCCCGAACTGCCAAGCCATGTCTTCCCTGGACCGGAAACAAGCTTCCGAGGACTGGTTTCTGGCATTACAGCCGTCTTCAGCCCGGCTTGCTTGAATCCAGTGGCAAAGTGAGCAAGGGACTCACGTCTGAGCATACCCTGCCACACTTATGGCGTCTAAAGCGGTACAAAAGGGGGTGGTGATGGACGGAGCATCTGAACCAATCAAACACTCACACCCAGTCAAAAGATCTGGGTTTGATCCATCACAGTTCTTTAGCCCACTCTGCCACCCCAGTTCAGACATGGCTATATGCAAATCAGTCTGACCCTGTGCCTCATGGGAACAGTCTAGCCTGAACTGCCAAGCCATGCCTTCCCTGGACCGGAAACAAGCTTCCGAGGACCGGTTTCTGGCATTACAGCCGTCTTCAGCCCGGCTTGCTTGAATCCAGTGGCAAAGTGAGCAAGGGACTCACGTCTGAGCATACCCTGCCACACTTATGGCGGCCAAAGCGGTACAAAAGGGGGTGGTGATGGACAGAGCATCTGAACCAATCAAACACTCACACCCAGTCAAAAGATCTGGGTTTGATCCATCACCGTTCTTTAGCCCACTCTGCCACCCCAGTTCAGACGTGGCTACATGCAAATCAGTCTGACCCTGTGCCTCATGGGAACAGTCCAGCCCGAACTGCCAAGCCATGCCTTCACTGGATCGGAAACAAGCTTCCGAGGACCGGTTTCTGCCATTACAGCCGTCTTCAGTCCGGCTTACTTGAATCCAGTGGCAAAGTAAGCAAGGGACTCACGTCTGAGCATACCCTGCCACACTTATGGCGGCCAAAAGCGGTACAAAAGGGGGTGGTGATGGACGGAGCATCTGAATCAATCAAACACTCACACCCAGTCAAAAGATCTGGGTTTAATCCATCACCGTTCTTTAGCCCACTCTGCCACCCCAGTTCCGACATGGCTATATGCAAATCAGTCTGACCTTGTGCCTCATGGGAACAGTCCAGCCCAAACTGCCAAGCCATGTCTTCCCTGGACCGGAAACAAGCTTCCGAGGACCGGTTTCTGGCATTCCAGCCGTCTTCAGCCCGACTTGCTTGAATCCAGTGGCAAAGTGAGCAAGGGACTCACGTCTGAGCATACCCTGCCACACTTATGGCATCCAAAAGCGGTACAAAAGGGGGTGGTGATGGACGGAGCATCTGAATCAATCAAACACTCACACCCAGTCAAAAGATCTGGGTTTAATCCATCACCGTTCTTTAGCCCACTCTGCCACCCCAGTTCAGACATGGCTATATGAAAATCAGTCTGAACCTATGCCTCATGAGAACAGTCCAGCCCGAACTGCCAAGCCATGTCTTCCCTGGACCGGAAACAAACTTCCGAGGACCGGTTTCTGGCATTCCAGCCGTCTTCAGCGCTGAGACGAGAAGCTATCTGTTGCTCAATCCCCACAAAAGAGCGTTCGGGGGCAAGCAACAGTAGATATTCGACATGGAGAAATCCCATACAGCTGCAAACATCTTGGAAGACTTAAACAACAAAGAATTTGAATGACTCTAATCAAAAGGTTTCAGAATTGATGTTGCTAACACAGACAGCCAATAATTACAGTAATATTGTTAAAGCCAAGGCAGATCATGGCTATTTCAGGGTCCTCTGTTAGGCACATTGCATCAACATCATTGTGCAAGACTATTGCTTCTGTTTTACAATCTGTTGGCCTTCTCTTCTCCTGCACAAGAGGTGAAAGCTCCATAATATTCCAGCTTACCTTACCGGACTGCTTCAGCCAGGCACTAAAGATTGACAGACAATCCAAGAAGAATGCAGATGCACCTACAAATCTGGCAATACAGTGACATATTTCTTTGAACAATCATTTTTTAGAACTGTGTAGGTTCACTTCACTGCTCCATAAAGTACTATTGCTAGTTTTTGTTATCATCTCAGGTCTTCTTAGTTGTATCCTTGATGGCACGATCCACCACAGCACAGTTCCCCCTCTCAAGATACTCACTTGGAATGTCAGAGGCCATGGGGACAAAATCAAGAGAGGGCTAGTGTTACGAGCAATTAAGCGACAGGGCCCAGCACTGGTTTTACTCCAAGAGACACACCTTACGGGAAAGGCATGCCAAGCTCTTGATAGACGGGGCTATAGAATGGCGGCACACTCAGAGTTCACCTCTGGATCAAGGGGGACAGGTATACTGGTGAGGAAGACCTCTCCTTTCATTGTTCTACAACACAGGATAGACGATCAGGGCCGATTTGCGGCGATCCATGGGCAATGGGAAGGCCGAATTCTAAATATAGTGTCAGTTTATATACCGCTGGCCCTTCAATCAATTGCATTACCAGCACTGGGAGAGTTTTTACTTAATCTTCTGCAAGGAGACACCATCATTGGGGGGGACTTTAACTCTATAGTAGATCTGATACAAGATACATTCCCCATACGGACGCGTGCACCCGGATCCTCCAGTCTCTCGGGCTTTCTGGGAGCAATGGTACTTGCGGATGTCTGGCGGCACAAAAACCCCACAGCGAAACAGTATACCTACCACTCTCCAGTCCACAATAGTTTGTACCGCATAGACTATTTCCTGGTGCTGGGCAACGGCTTGAGCGACATTGACACCATTGATCTGCTGCCCAGGGGCATATCGGATCACTCACCAGTGGTCATGACCCTCTCCAGCTGGGAGAAGACTCGAAAACGGGTTTACCCCATATATCCCTCCTATCTCAAGGTCCCTAAAATTAGAAAAGACCTCAAGACAGCAACCACCTATTATTTTGCTGAAAATGCATTGTCGGTCACTTCTCCCTCAATCCTGTGGGAAGCTTACAAAACAGTCCTGCGAGGACAGGCAATTGCTACCATTACAGGACACAAACAAACACACCGGCGGGAACTCTCAGAACTAGAATTATCACTTCACACAGCAAACGTGACCCATATGACGGATCCCACGACGGATTCCGCCCATACGCTGAAACTCTGCCAACAGCAATACCAGAACCATATTAAAATACAAGTCGCTGACGATATCAATAGTACGGCCCATAGAATTTATGATATTGGAGACAAGGCATGGAAAATGCTGACATGGTTAGAAAAGAGAGGAAGGAGTATCAGAGGCATACAACAATTACGTACCCGGGAGGGACAGCTGCGGCCGCACCCTGAGGACATAGTGAGTACACTAGCGGAACATTTCCAGGCAGTTTATACCCCAGAAAGAGAGGTTACGGAACGGGCGGCACTAGATTCCCTCAATCACATAGCAGTTCCGACGCTTCTGCCAGAAGCGGTCCTCGAGCTGGACGCAGACCTGACACCGGAGGAAATGCAATGATTCAAAAAGGGGGGTGGTGATGGACAGAGTATCTGAATTAAGCAGAACACTCCTACCCAGTCAAAAGATCAGGGCTTGATCCATCACCGTTTTTTGCTCACTGCACCATCCCAGTTCAGAACCTGGCTACATGCAAATTAGTCTGGCCCTGGCCCAGTGCATCATGGGAACAGGGCAGACCAAACTACCAAGCCAATTCTTTACTAGGAAGGAAACAAGCTTCCGGGGACCGGTTTCTGGCATTGCAGCCTTCTTCGGCCCGGCTTGCTTGAATCCTGATGGTGCAATGAGCAAGGGACTCACATCTGAGTATACCCTTCCACACTTGTGGTGGCTTAAACGATTCAAAAAGGGGGGTGGTGATGGACAGAGTATCTGAATTAAGCAGAACACTCCTACCCAGTCAAAAGATCAGGGCTTGATCCATCACCGTTTTTTAGCTCACTGCACCATCCCAGTTCAGAACCTGGCTACATGCAAATTAGTCTGGCCCTGGCCCAGTGCATCATGGGAACAGGGCAGACCAAACTACCAAGCCAATTCTTTACTGGGAAGGAAACAAGCTTCCGGGGACCGGTTTCTGGCATTGCAGCCTTCTTCGGCCCGGCTTGCTTGAATCCTGATGGTGCAATGAGCAAGGGACTCACATCTGAGTATACCCTTCCACACTTGTGGTGGCTTAAACAATTCAAAAAGGGGGGTGGTGATGGACAGAGTATCTGAATTAAGCAGAACACTCCTACCCAGTCAAAAGATCAGGGCTTGATCCATCACCGTTTTTTAGCTCACTGCACCATCCCAGTTCAGAACCTGGCTACATGCAAATTAGTCTGGCCCTGGCCCAGTGCATAATGGGAACAGGGCAGACCAAACTACCAAGCCAATTCTTTACTGGGAAGGAAACAAGCTTCCGGGGACCGGTTTCTGGCATTGCAGCCTTCTTCGGCCCGGCTTGCTTGAATCCTGATGGTGTAATGAGCAAGGGACTCACATCTGAGTATACCCTTCCACACTTGTGGTGGCTTAAACGATTCAAAAAGGGGGGTGGTGATGGACAGAGTATCTGAATTAAGCAGAACACTCCTACCCAGTCAAAAGATCAGGGTTTGCTCCATCACCGTTTTTTAGCTCACTGCACCATCCCAGTTCAGAACCTGGCTACATGCAAATTAGTCTGGCCCTGGCCCAGTGCATCATGGGAACAGGGCAGACCAAACTACCAAGCCAATTCTTTACTGGGAAGGAAACAAGCTTCCGGGGACCGGTTTCTGGCATTGCAGCCTTCTTCGGCCCGGCTTGCTTGAATCCTGATGGTGCAATGAGCAAGGGACTCACATCTGAGTATACCCTTCCACACTTGTGGTGGCTTAAACGATTCAAAAAGGGGGGTGGTGATGGACAGAGTATCTGAATTAAGCAGAACACTCCTACCCAGTCAAAAGATCAGGGCTTGATCCATCACCGTTTTTTAGCTCACTGCACCATCCCAGTTCAGAACCTGGCTACATGCAAATTAGTCTGGCCCTGGCCCAGTGCATCATGGGAACAGGGCAGACCAAACTACCAAGCCAATTCTTTACTGGGAAGGAAACAAGCTTCCGGGGACCGGTTTCTGGCATTGCAGCCTTCTTCGGCCCGGCTTGCTTGAATCCTGATGGTGCAATGAGCAAGGGACTCACATCTGAGTATACCCTTCCACACTTGTGGTGGCTTAAACGATTAAAAAAGGGGGGTGGTGATGGACAGAGTATCTGAATTAAGCAGAACACTCCTACCCAGTCAAAAGATCAGGGCTTGATCCATCACCGTTTTTTAGCTCACTGCACCATCCCAGTTCAGAACCTGGCTACATGCAAATTAGTCTGGCCCTGGCCCAGTGCATCATGGGAACAGGGCAGACCAAACTACCAAGCCAATTCTTTACTGGGAAGAAAACAAGCTTCCGGGGACCGGTTTCTGGCATTGCAGCCTTCTTCGGCCCGGCTTGCTTGAATCCTGATGGTGCAATGAGCAAGGGACTCACATCTGAGTATACCCTTCCACACTTGTGGTGGCTTAAACGATTCAAAAAGGGGGGGGGGGGTGATGGACAGAGTATCTGAATTAAGCAGAACACTCCTACCCAGTCAAAAGATCAGGGCTTGATCCATCACCGTTTTTTAGCTCACTGCACCATCCCAGTTCAGAACCTGGCTACATGCAAATTAGTCTGGCCCTGGCCCAGTGCATCATGGGAACAGGGCAGACCAAACTACCAAGCCAATTCTTTACTGGGAAGGAAACAAGCTTCCGGGGACCGGTTTCTGGCATTGCAGCCTTCTTCGGCCCGGCTTGCTTGAATCCTGATGGTGCAATGAGCAAGGGACTCACATCTGAGTATACCCTTCCACACTTGTGGTGGCTTAAACGATTCAAAAAGGGGGGTGGTGATGGACAGAGTATCTGAATTAAGCAGAACACTCCTACCCAGTCAAAAGATCAGGGCTTGATCCATCACCGTTTTTTAGCTCACTGCACCATCCCAGTTCAGAACCTGGCTACATGCAAATTAGTCTGGCCCTGGCCCAGTGCATAATGGGAACAGGGCAGACCAAACTACCAAGCCAATTCTTTACTGGGAAGGAAACAAGCTTCCGGGGACCGGTTTCTGGCATTGCAGCCTTCTTCGGCCCGGCTTGCTTGAATCCTGATGGTGCAATGAGCAAGGGACTCACATCTGAGTATACCCTTCCACACTTGTGGTGGCTTAAACGATTCAAAAAGGGGGGTGGTGATGGACAGAGTATCTGAATTAAGCAGAACACTCCTACCCAGTCAAAAGATCAGGGCTTGATCCATCACCGTTTTTTAGCTCACTGCACCATCCCAGTTCAGAACCTGGCTACATGCAAATTAGTCTGGCCCTGGCCCAGTGCATAATGGGAACAGGGCAGACCAAACTACCAAGCCAATTCTTTACTGGGAAGGAAACAAGCTTCCGGGGACCGGTTTCTGGCATTGCAGCCTTCTTCGGCCCGGCTTGCTTGAATCCTGATGGTGCAATGAGCAAGGGACTCACATCTGAGTGTACCCTTCCACACTTGTGGTGGCTTAAACGATTCAAAAAGGGGGGTGGTGATGGACAGAGTATCTGAATTAAGCAGAACACTCCTACCCAGTCAAAAGATCAGGGCTTGATCCATCACCGTTTTTTAGCTCACTGCACCATCCCAGTTCAGAACCTGGCTAAATGCAAATTAGTCAGGCCCTGGCCCAGTGCATCATGGGAACAGGGCAGACCAAACTACCAAGCCAATTCTTTACTGGGAAGGAAACAAGCTTCCGGGGACCGGTTTCTGGCATTGCAGCCTTCTTCGGCCCGGCTTGCTTGAATCCTGATGGTGCAATGAGCAAGGGACTCACATCTGAGTATACCCTTCCACACTTGTGGTGGCTTAAACAATTCAAAAATGGGGGTGGTGATGGACAGAGTATCTGAATTAAGCAGAACACTCCTACCCAGTCAAAAGATCAGGGCTTGATCCATCACCGTTTTTTAGCTCACTGCACCATCCCAGTTCAGAACCTGGCTACATGCAAATTAGTCTGGCCCTGGGCCAGTGCATCATGGGAACAGGGCAGACCAAACTACCAAGCCAATTCTTTACTGGGAAGGAAACAAGCTTCCGGGGACCGGTTTCTGGCATTGCAGCCTTCTTCGGCCTGGCTTGCTTGAATCCTGATGGTGCAATGAGCAAGGGACTCACATCTGAGTATACCCTTCCTCACTTGTGGTGGCTTAAACGATTCAAAAAGGGGGGTGGTGATGGACAGAGTATCTGAATTAAGCAGAACACTCCTACCCAGTCAAAAGATCAGGGCTTGATCCATCACCGTTATTTAGCTCACTGCACCATCCCAGTTCAGAACCTGGCTACATGCAAATTAGTCTGGCCCTGGCCCAGTGCATCATGGGAACAGGGCAGACCAAACTACCAAGCCAATTCTTTACTGGGAAGGAAACAAGCTTCCGGGGACCGGTTTCTGGCATTGCAGCCTTCTTCGGCCCGGCTTGCTTGAATCCTGATGGTGCAATGAGCAAGGGACTCACATCTGAGTATACCCTTCCACACTTGTGGTGGCTTAAACGATTCAAAAAGGGGGGTGGTGATGGGCAGAGTATCTGAATTAAGCAGAACACTCCTACTCAGTCAAAAGATCAGGGCTTGATCCATCACCGTTTTTTAGCTCACTGCACCATCCCAGTTCAGAACCTGGCTACATGCAAATTAGTCTGGCCCTGGCCCAGTGCATCATGGGAACAGGGCAGACCAAACTACCAAGCCAATTCTTTACTGGGAAGGAAACAAGCTTCCGGGGACCGGTTTCTGTCATTGCAGCCTTCTTCGGCCCGGCTTGCTTGAATCCTGATGGTGCAATGAGCAAGGGACTCACATCTGAGTATACCCTTCCACACTTGTGGTGGCTTAAACGATTCAAAAAGGGGGGTGGTGATGGACAGAGTATCTGAATTAAGCAGAACACTCCTACCCAGTCAAAAGATCAGGGCTTGATCCATCACCGTTTTTTAGCTCACTGCACCATCCCAGTTCAGAACCTGGCTACATGCAAATTAGTCTGGCCCTGGCCCAATGCATCATGGGAACAGGGCAGACCAAACTACCAAGCCAATTCTTTACTGGGAAGGAAACAAGCTTCCGGGGACCGGTTTCTGGCATTGCAGCCTTCTTCGGCCCGGCTTGCTTGAATCCTGATGGTGCAATGAGCAAGGGACTCACATCTGAGTATACCCTTCCACACTTGTGGTGGCTTAAACGATTCAAAAAGGGGGGTGGTGATGGACAGAGTATCTGAATTAAGCAGAACACTCCTACCCAGTCAAAAGATCAGGGCTTGATCCATCACGTTTTTTTAGCTCACTGCACCATCCCAGTTCAGAACCTGGCTACATGCAAATTAGTCTGGCCCTGGCCCAGTGCATCATGGGAACAGGGCAGACCAAACTACCAAGCCAATTCTCTACTGGGAAGGAAACAAGCTTCCGGGGACCGGTTTCTGGCATTGCAGCCTTCTTCGGCCCAGCTTGCTTGAATCCTGATGGTGCAATGAGCAAGGGACTCACATCTGAGTATACCCTTCCACACTTGTGGTGACTTTCCAGAGGAAATGCAGCGGGCGATTCCGTCAATACAATCCGGGAAAGCTCTGGGCCCGAACGGGATCCCCATAGAATGGTACAACCTAATGTCCAATGAGCTCAGTAAACCACTGTTGGCCGTGGATACTGAGAGCTTGGCGAAGGCGGAACTCCCGCTGGACCAACGTACTGCAACGATTGAGGCTATACCGAAGCCCGGTAAGCCCCTGATGGTTTGTTCATCATATCGCCCGATCTCCATTCTCAACGCAGAAGCAAAAATTCTTGCTAAACTGTTAGCTAATAGACTAATGACCCATCTCCCTCTGTTGATCCACCCTGTTCAATCGGGCTTCATGCCTAACAGAAGCACGGCCCTAAATCTCAGCCGGGTTCATGGAATCCTGGCAAGCGCTCCTTTATTGTCGGAATCGGCAGTGATCCTCTCTTTAGATGCCAAAATGGCGTTCGATATGGTGGAATAGGATTATTTATTCGCAGTCCTATCCCATATGGGATTTGACCCCAAATACATTGCCTGGGTCCGCCTCCTGTTCACCAACCCAGTTGCTCAAGTGACCGCTAACTGCCACATTTCACACACGTTTCCATTGGCGAGGGGCACCCGACAGGGTTGTCCTCTGTCCCCCTTGCTCTTTGCTCTGGTTTTGGAGCCACTGGCAACGCTGATTAGGTCAACGCCGTTATTGAAGGGGATCAGTTGGAATGAGGGATGGGAGGACCGAGAATCGCTCTATTCCGACGATATGTTAATCTACTTAACGGATCCGGAATGGGGCATCCCAGCACTCCTTATGCTCTGTGATGATCATGGGCAAACATCTGGCTACACACTAAATTGGTCGAAATCGGTGATCTACGTTTTGAAAGGGCCACAGCCCTCGCTAGAAGCGGATTTCCCACTCCTGCTGACATCGGGCTCCTTCAAATATCTTGGTATATATATCACTGACAATGCTACGGAATTCTTCAGCAAAAATCTAAAACCTCCCCTGGAACGTCTGCGCGCGGACGTGAAGCATTGGGCGACCTTACCATTGACCCTTCTCGGTCGAGCTGCTCTCTATAAAATGATGGCGCTCCCGAGGTTCCTATACGCCCTAGAGAATACCCCTTATCAGGTTCAGCCGCGCTACTTCCAACAGGTCACAGCGTTGGTTTCCAACCTATTATGGAATAACCGGCCGGCGATTCATTGCCCATATCAAATTGAATAGGAGCTGGTATGAAGGAGGAATTGCACTGCACAATCTGCAGCTGTATTACTGGGCTTCACAACTCAAAATAGTAAATCAATGTGTCCATGCACCGCAGGAAGACCCAGCCTACAGGGCCGATAGGGCACAATTGGTAACCAATAGCATGCTGGCCGTTCTTTACAACAAACATCAGGCAACGAAACTGTTAGAGCCCACGAGGCACACAGGCATGTTATGTTACACGGCACAAGCGAAACTAGGATGGAGGGGGAAGATCACTAAACTCACACCTCTCTGGGACACTAAGACACTGGGGCGTCTGAGACAGAGTAAAGGGTTTGCACAGTGGGACAGCAAAGGCATTTCTTCAGTGGGGGACATGTGGGACAAGGGCACTGTGGTCCCATTCACCCTACTCCAGCGACAATACGACCTGGGACCCAACGAGCTTTACAGATACGTGCAAATCAGACACGCATTATTGCAGGCAATACCAGCAGACACCGACATTCCGGACTCCTCACCACTGGAGGACAGATTACTCACGGATTATATGCAACACGGGGCTACTTCCCTTACATATTGGAAACTACTCAATAACCTACCAGACCCTACACTGCACTTGCGAGAGCGTTGGGCAGAGGAGATTGGTGAAGTAGACGATTCGGAATGGAATGAGGCATTGGCATTCCCGAGGGAGGTGGGCATCTCAGCCAAATTCAGATTAGTTCAACTTAAAATCCTACACCGCATATATTACACTAGGCCCCTGCTCCACAAGCTACATAGAGCACCACACCCATATTGTCTTTGTGGCTGCGGAGAGGAAGGTATGTTGCTCCACACACTCTGGGATTGCCCACTCATAGCTGAGTACTGGCGTCAAGTGATGCATACTCTCTCGCAGGCCCTCGAGGTTTCCCTGGTTCCAGAACCACCTAAATGTCTATTAAACATATGGGACCCGACCGACTTATCTAGATATGGCCGCATATGGGGCACACTAGCCATAATGGTAGCGAAACGTGACATCACTCAAAAATGGAGCACATCTGATCTTCCCACGGTGTCACAGTGGTGCAGAAACATGGATGCCCTGATGTTTACGGAGCGGGCAGTGTATGTTATCAGAGCGTGTCCCCGTAAGTGGAACAGAGTGTGGTCTGCCTGGAATACATACAGAGGAGACATATGCGATCCGCTGCCAGAAGATGATAGCGTTAGCTCAGACGAAGAGGGGGAGAGTGACTAGATAGCGCATGTAAGGAGTAGTAGGCAGAGTGGGGAACATTGTGATATACCACTTAACACAGAATTCTTAACGCCTCCGTTTTCATTTACGTATATGTCCAATAATGTGTATTACCATGACTGTGGTGACATCCAACATGTAAGTTTGATATCTTGAACCTAAGTTGCAAGTTTGTTGACAAAAAAGAAAAATATAAAAAGCACTAGACCTATGGCTTATCCGATATGTGAACTTGATACTACCAAGTACGCTTAATAATGTGACGCCGCCGGACCCCAGGGTTGTCGGCTAAATGGCTGTGTATTACTCCAGCAGTATTGGTAAGCATCCACTAATGTTGCGGCCGGCCCCCGGGGTTGTAGGCCATATGCCGTATTTTTCAATGAGTGTACAATAAAGGTCTTTAAAAAAAAAAAAACACCAACTCTGTATTTTCTTACAATCAAGTTGCTTGTGATGGGTAATACTTTGATTAATCCTACAGTTGGAGTTCACTTAGGTGAAAGTGGGACCTCGGTTGTGGTACCTTCCCTGTTAGCACTCTAGCCTGCTACTACTACCACGATCATAAGATGGCACCTTGGAGAAACCCTGCCGTAAGAAGACTGAGGGGCATATTTACAAACCTCCATCACCACAGGAACGTAACTTTTAAAGACTTTTCTGTAGCGATATAGGCTTTCCCTTATTTACAAGTAAGTGCTATGCCGCTTAACATGGCTTAATGTTGCCTTGTAAATAAGGCACCCTTTTACACTATGCTTAGTGTGAAAGGGGTGGGCAATGGGTGTTACGGTGAGAGTTCCGCCACAATGCCTAACAATTTTGACACTGCCCCATATTTACAAGGTTGGTGTAAAAATTGGGCAGTGCCAACATTAAGACAAGGAGGAATGCTTTATTTATCCTTGTTTTTACTGTTTCTACCTGTACTGCATTGTGCAGCACACATAGAAAGAGCACAATGCCATGCATGATTATGTATGTGCATGAAGGTGTCCCTTCCTGCACATAAACAATAATCTTTAGAAATTATGAGTTGCAACTTCTATGGGTGTTGCACAAACCAGCACACATAGCAATTACAAATCACCATTTAAGATTGTTTATGTGCCGGAAGGGACACCTTCCTGCACATATACATTAATTTCCACAATGCAGGCACCCTTGCACTCCGGTGCAAGGGTGCCTGCATTGGCGCTAAGTAGCTGTTATTAACTCCAGTGCAGGGCCAAACGCAGTGCTGCACCGTATTGTTGTAAATACAATGCAGCCCTGCATTTTCCAAAGTAGAGGATTGCTGGTTAAAGCCAAGGAAGCTAATATCATGCTCCGCATCGTCCTTTGTAATTATACCCCTAAGAGAGGTAGTAGCCCTCGCTTCATCTATTCAGGTAAAAGAACTATGGAGTGTTGTTGTATCCAATAAAAGCAATGGCAATCCCTTACAGTGGTCAATATTGGTAGAGACGGCAGTAGGTGGCAAGGGTATAACTAACTGGTATACACCTCTTTAAGCTGATTTATAAAGCTGGCTGTGCTTAAAGGCAGCAGTACAAAGTAAAACACCCCCAAAAAGATTTGAGGCATAAGTAAGTAAGTAAAATCATTATTTATTACCCTTAAATTATTTTGAACAATGAAACCCACAACAGGCCCACCCCTCTCCTCAAAACAAATTACCCCATCCCCAACCAATGTCCAAAGAAAAGTTAAATGTCCAGACCCTGGTCCCAACTCTATTTGCCACCTTCTCCACTCACAACTAAAATCCCACCCGCCAAAACAAAAAAATTAAAAAAGAGGGTTTCCTCTACGTGGGTCTGGAGGCGATCAAGATTCTGCTTCATCCAGGCCATCCTCTGTTCTAATTGCCGCTGTACACTGTAGGAGGTGGTGCAGCAACTGGCAGTCTGAGCGGGAGAGCCGGCAGCAGAGGTTAACCTCTTCACGTGCCGCTGTGCTCATGACGAGCTGAGCTCGTCATGATAGGTGCGGCGCTCACACGCTGGGCTAATTCCCACACTGTGCTGAGCGTTCTATTAAAACGGGCATGGTCATGACAAGCTCAGCTTGTCATGAGCACAGCGACAACGTGCTGCGTGTCTAGCTGAGCTCATCATGAGCACAGCGGTGCTGCGCGCGCCCCCCCCCAGCACGGGGGAATTAGCCCTGCGGGGAAGGGGTTAAGGCCCTTGACAGCTGGCGGCGGCGCTGGTGGTGATGCTGCCAGGAGGCTTGCGGTCTGTGGTTGGCGGGAGGCACAGGAGCCCAGGACAGAGCCTCTTCTTCTTCCACAGCCCCCTGCCAGTGATATTCTTGCAGGATTGTCTCAAGGGTCTGCCACTGCTATTGCTAATGCTAAGGCTGCTATTTCCTGCCTTGCTGAAGGTTGTGGCGGACCAGCAGGAGTAGCTATATTAAGGAAAAACCAAAAAGAAAAAAGGCAGATTGTAAACAATGCTCTGTGCAAGCAATTATTGAAAATTAAATAGTGGCACAGTAGCAGTGTATTGCTGGTCCCTTAAGGCCATTGGAATGTAATTTGATTAGGAGAGTAACAGGGCCCTTTTTTACCCACACATACCTCACATAAAAAACATTGACTGGCTGAACAGAATTAAGGCGAAAAAAACAAATAACAGAGTGATTTTCTTTTTTCTTTTAAAAACTTTCCCAGTCAAGAACTAGACCAACACTTTTTGTGGAAAAATTAAAATACATTCCTTCTCATTAAAGAGTAAAGCATTATGCACTATGGCGTACACGTGCTAAATTAATGGAGGCATGCTGGCCAGAGCCTTGGGTACTTTTATACTCTCTGCAGTCTGCAGATGGAGCAGCTGTAATGGAGAATTATCTTACTTCATTTCCAATGGCCCTGTTCTTCTCCAAATGCCTTTCAAATTCTACCCAGACTCCAAACAGGGAGGGGAATAATAAATAAGATAGTACGTCACACACATCAAAATGCAGATATCGTGTCTGCCATAACTAGACGGTGGGAAAAATGATTCATTTCACCACAGGGAAAGGAATGGGACTTATAGGTTCTATTTGGCACATTCATCACAGAGTATTCCATCTGCCAAACTTGGATTCAGGCACTTAGGGCCCCATTCATCAAACTAAAAACTGGTCGCAAACAAGCAGATTCTCAGAATCTGCCCCTTTGCGATCTGTATTTTTGCATTTGAGATGCATCATCCAAAATGCAAAAATCGCAATTTAAGGAATCTCAGAATTTGCAATTACTTAACTTGCAATTGCAATTAAGGAATCTCAAAATGCGTTTCCTTAAATGCAATGCATGATGCAGATTGAAATAGTGATTTCGCTATTAGGGGTCGCAAATTACCATCAAATGAACCTTGCCGTTAATTTGCAAAAAAATTTAAAAATGCATTAAAGTGCATTTTTCAAAGTTACATGTTACACACACACATGCCCTTGGGACATGTGTGTGCGAAATATGGGTTCACATTACAATTTCATGGTTCCAACAGGGTGTCCTTTTTGCACCCTTGCACCCTTGAAATTGCCCATAGGAATGAATGGGAAGCCATTCCTTAATTGAGACTCACAATTTGCGAGTCGGAATTAAGGAATGTTTAGGAATCGCTATTTTTTTGGGGCGATTTCTACATGCATGAGCTTTTGCGATTCCATAATTGCGATTCCTTAATAATCACAATTAAGGAATCACAAAGCCAAACTTGATGCATGTAGGGGTTAGTCCAATTTTACTCCTTGGCCTTGCCCTCAACCACAAATTTTATTCCAACAAATTATTTCGCTTGGCAGTAGGGAAAGGAAACACAACTTTCTTTACTGTACTTTTCCTTGGTGAGCAAAATAACGATGGATTAAACCCAGATCTGTGACTGGGGGTGAATGTTTTGCCATGTGCAACATTCCGTCCATCATCTTGTGTGTTTTGCTGTTCACCCTATGTGGGAAGGGTATGCCCAGACGTGGGTCCTGTGCTCACTACGCCACTGGAGTCAAGCTATCCTGGCTGAAGACGGCTGATAAAGTGATACAAAAGGATGTGGTGATGGACGGAGAATCTGAACCAATCAAACACTCACACCCAGTCAACAGATCTGGGTTTAATCAATCACCGTTCTATAGCCCACTCTGCCACCCCAGTTCAGACATGGCCATATGCAAATCAGTCTCACCCTGTGCCTCATGGGAACAGTCCAGCCCGAACTGCCAAGCCATGCCTTCCCTGGACCGGAAACAAGCTTCCTAGGACCGGTTTCTGGCATTACAGCCGTCTTCAGCCAGGCTTGCTTGAATCCAGTGGCAAAGTGAGCAGGGGACTCATGTCTGAGCATACCCTGCCAACTTATTGTGAACAAAGCGGTACAAAAGGGGGTGGTGATGGATGGAGAATCTGAACCAATCAAACACTCACACCCAGTCAACCGATCTGGGTTTAATCCATCACCGTTCTTTAGCCCACTTTGCCACCCCATTTCCGACATGGCCATATGCAAATCAGTCTGACCCTGTGCCTCATGGGAACAGTCCAGCCCAAACTGCCAAGCCATGCCTTCCCTGGACCGGAAACAAGCCTCCTAGGACCGGTTTCTGGCATTACAGCCATCCTCAGCCAGGCTCGCTTGAATCCAGTGGCAAAGTGAGCAAGGGACTCACGTCTGAGCTTACCCTGCCAACTTATGGCGAACAGAGCGGTACAAAAGGGGGTGGTGATGGACGGAAAATCTGAACCAATCAAACACTCACACCCAGTCAACATATCTGGGTTTAATCCATCACCGTTCTTTAGCCCACTCTGCCACCCCAGTTCAGACATGGCCATATGCAAATCAGTCTGACCCTGTGCCTCATGGGAACAGTCCAGCCCGAACTGCCAAGCCGTGCCTTCCCCGGACCGGAAACAAGCTTCCTAGGACCGGTTTCTGGCATTACACCCGTCTTCAGCCAGGCTTGCTTGAATCCAGTTGCAAAGTGAGCAAGGGACTCACGTCTGAGCATACCCTGCCAACTTATGGCGAACAAAGTGGTACAAAGGGGGGTGGTGATGGACGGAGAATATGAACCAATCAAACACTCACACCCAGTCAACAGCTCTGGGTTTAATCCATCACCGTTCTTTAGCCCACTCTGCCACCCCAGTTCAGACATGGCCATATGCAAATCAGTCTGACCCTGTGCCTCATGGGAACAGTCCAGCCCGAACTGCCAAGCCATGACTTCCCTGGACCGGAAACAAGCTTCCTAGGACCGGTTTCTGGCATTACAGCCGTCTTCAGCCAGGCTTGCTTGAATCCAGTGGCAAAGTGAGCAAGGGACTCACGTCTGAGCATACCCTGCCAACTTATGGCGAACAAAGCGGTACAAAAGGGGGTGGTGATGGACGGAGAATCTGAACCAATCAAACACTCACACCCAGTCAACAGATCTGGGTTTAATCCATCACCGTTCTGAAGACGACTGATAGCCAGTAACCGGTCCTAGGATGCTTGATTCCGGTCCAGGGAAGACATGGCTTGACAGTTCGGCCTGGACTGTTCCCATGAGGCACAGGGTCAAGACTTATTTACATATGGCCATGTCTGAACTGGGGTGGCTTGGTGAGCAAAATAACGATGGATTAAACCCAGATCTGTGACTGGGGGTGAATGTTTTGCCAATGTGCAACATTCCGTCCATCATCTTGTGTGTTTTGCTGTTCTTAATGAGTGGCACATTCAGGGCTGCAGGCCGTGTAGTAGCATTTAATTTACAGGTCCTGGGTACATGTAGCTCCACTTTACTAGGGACTCACAAGTAAATTACATGTGCCAAATGGGTATATGCCAATTTCACCATGCATAAATGAGAGAGCACATGCACTTTAGTACTGGTTATCAGTTGTAGAATCCACAGATTTTGGAGGGCAACAAAAACACAAAAAATGAGGAATTAAGGTAAAGGGTTTGGGGGAAGACCATCCTAAGCTGACAGGTCTAACACGTACCAGCTCACTCACCTTTTTAAAGTTACTCTGCTGTGTGCTTAAGTCACCATTAGCCTACATCGGTCAGATGTAAAGTGCTGCGCAACACACGAGTGGTAACTCTGCACTGGATGTATGTGTCCCTGGAAAGGGCACAATACAGGTATAGAGCAGCGCTGTGCAGCGAGTCCATGGTGAGTACATGTAATGGGTATATGTATACCTGCAAGGAGTACATCACAAGAGGAATGTAGTGCTGTACAGAGCATGCACATTGAATGTATGTACTGCGTGTATGTGTACTTATGAGCAGTGCAAATCATGAAGAGTTAAGTGCTGTGTATCATGCACAGTGAATGTGTGTGCTAGCTGAGTGTGTGCTTTCAAGTGGCACACCATGACACAATACGGAAAGTCTGCAGTACTATGTGGTGCACAGGGTGAATGTGTATGCTGAATGCATGTGTGCTTAGGGTGGCACAATGCACGCATGTAACAGTACTGGTTAGTGTTTCTGCTTTGTGCACAGACTAAGTGCAAGCATGCCTCTAATGGTACACTACATGAAGGGCACTGGGTTACATGTTGGGAAGCCAAGACCTGCTTAATGAAGACAAGAGAAGTAGAGGAATCCCCGGACAAATTAAAGTATTGTTACATCACTATAAGCGCGGTAATTCACACTGGAAAAGGGAGAGAATGACTCCCCTGTGCACTTCAAAGGTTGGCTTTTGATTCAGTAAGAGATCACGGCGAAGGGGCCTGGACACATCTCAGGAAGGCTATAGGGCTGACAGTAGGGCATGGGGGCCCAGGATTAACCTTTTGATGCACATATCACTGCAGCTATCTTCCAGCTGACTTCCAGCTGTGAACTCTGATCACTTCCAAGGCCTGTGATGTGAGACTCTCAGCTTCAAAGTCGCTCCTGCTGTTACAGGCAGCCTTTTAATAGAAAGAGGGAGAGAAGGGTGACCTTCAAAAGAAGTGGAACACCAACATCAAACTTCAAAGACCAAGACCCAAAATCACATTTATGGCCATACTATAAAAGTGTTCCGGGTGAGTGACTGACGTTTGTTGTCCGCTTTACATCCCCCCGGGCACTTTGTTATTATTGAAGGGGCCACAAACGAATGTGCGCCCCCTCCTATAATACCAGTAGCACTGGTGCACATAAAGCGCCAGTGCTATATACAGAGGGTGTTCTCCCATTAACATGGGGGTGTGGCCCCATGCAAATGAAGGAATCCATTTGCCTCTGTGCTTGTGCCATAATGTAGATACGGGGCTGAGGCAAAGAAGCAATCAGGAGGCATACTGACAGTGGGCCCCCTGATGGCAAACCTCTAGAGGCGGTGAAAGGGGTCCCATGGATCCCCCCAGACATCCGCTTGTAGGCGATGCAGTCACTCACTGCATCCGCCTGCAAGGGGATCTCAAATCCCCTAAAAAAGTGCAGGTGGGCTGGGCCTGAACAGTGAAACACAGAGCAGCTTCAAAGCAGCCACCTTGTTTTTCACTGCAAGTTCACAGCTGCAACGTGAGGGCAATGCACTCCATGTAATAGGGTACACTTTCCCTGTTTGCACCCGGTGCACCTTTTTTAAGGAGCACCGGGCTCAAACAGGGAAAGTGCACCCTTTACATAATAGGGCCCTTGGTGTCTGGAAATGTACTATAAGAAGGGTCTGTTGAGACCCTAAAGATTTTTCATCTGCCAAGCAGCAGGATTAGCTGTGTTGAGGGGGAAGCTTTGCAAGAAACCTGCCTGGGACGAGCATTGGTTGCCAAGGCCTGCTGGGTGAGGGGAGTTCACCCAGGGAAACCAAGACCACCTGCTGTGGAGCACCCGTGCCTGCCTGCATGCTAAGACATATGTGCCCTGTGAGGGAGAGAAGAACGTTGGAGGGTCCGGGATCAAGTTGGAACCCAGCCACTCCACGTATCGGGTAATTGCCCATCAACATATTCTAGACAAGACTTCCATATTCTAGTCTGGACCCCATATGACAGGAGAGGGCTGCCATGAAGATAGCCATGAGCCAAGTCCCATCTAGGGCAAGTGAATCATGTATGGTGCCGGTTGTGGTGACCCCTGATGCTGGAGAGTCAAATGTGTCAAAAGTTAACAGTGAGCACTAAGGGCAGATGCCTGTGTGAACCCTAGTGGTGATGACGTTTACCAGGGGGGCAAAATTATTTACAACAAGGGGTGATGATGGACAGAGTCTCTGAATTAAGCAGAGTACTCTCACCCAGTCAAGAGATCAGGGCTAGATCCAACACCGTTTTTTAGCTCATTGCACCATCCCAGTTTCAGAACCTGGCTGTATGCAAATTAGTCTGTCCCTGGCCCAGTGCATCATGGGAACAGGGCAGACCAGACTACAAAAGCCAATTCTTACACTGGGAAGGAAACAAGCTTCCGGGGACCGGTTTCTGCCATTTCAGGCGTCTTCGGCCCGGCTTGCTTGAATCCTGATGGTGCAATGAGCAAGGGACTCACATCTGAGTATACCCTTCCACGCTTAGGGTGGACAAAATTATTTACAACAAGGGGTGGTGATGGACAGAGTCTCTGAATTAAGCAGAGTACTCTCACCCAGTCAAGAGATCAGGGCTAGATCCAACACCGTTTTTTAGCTCATTGCACCATCCCAGTTTCAGAACCTGGCTGTATGCAAATTAGTCTGTTCCTGGCCCAGTGCATCATGGGAACAGGGCAGACCAGACTACAAAAGCCAATTCTTACACTGGGAAGGAAACAAGCTTCCGGGGACCGGTTTCTGCCATTTCAGGCGTCTTCGGCCCGGCTTGCTTGAATCCTGATGGTGCCCTGTTCCCATGATGCACTGGGCCAGGGACAGACTAATTTGCATATAGCCAGGTTCTGAGCTGGGATGGGGCAGTGAGCTAAATAACGGTGATGGATCAAGCCCTGATCTTTGGACTGGGTAAGAGTAGTCTGCTTAATTCAGACACTCTGTTCATCACCACCCCCTTTTCTGAATCGTTTTTGGCCACTATAGGTGTGGCAGGATATACTCAGACATGAGTCCCTTGCTCACTGCTCCATCAGGATTCAAGCAAGCTGGGCCGACGAGGCTGAAATGCCAGAAACTGGTCCCCGGTAGCTTGTCTCCTTTCTGGTGAAGAATTGGCTTGGTAGTTTGGTCTGCCCTGTTCCCATGATGCACTGGGCCAGGGACAGACTAATTTGCATATAGCCAGGTTCTGAGCTGGGATGGGGCAGTGAGCTAAATAACGGTGATGGATCAAGCCCTGATCTTTGGACTGGGTAAGAGTGGTCTGCTTAATTCAGACACTCTGTTCATCACCACCCCCTTTTCTGAATCGTTTTTGGCCACTATAGGTGTGGCAGGGTATACTCAGACATGAGTCCCTTGCTCACTGCTCCATCAGGATTCAAGCAAGCCGGGCCGACGAGGCTGAAATGCCAGAAACCGGTCCCCGGTAGCTTGTCTCCTTTCTGGTGAAGAATTGGCTTGGTAGTTTGGTCTGCCCTGTTCCCATGATGCACTGGGCCAGGGACAGACTAATTTGCATATAGCCAGGTTCTGAGCTGGGATGGGGCAGTGAGCTAAATAACGGTGATGGATCAAGCCCTGATCTTTGGACTGGGTAAGAGTGGTCTGCTTAATTCAGACACTCTGTTCATCACCACCCCCTTTTCTGAATCGTTTTTGGCAACTATAGGTGTGGCAGGGTATACTCAGACATGAGTCCCTTGCTCACTGCTCCATCAGGATTCAAGCAAGCCGGGCCGACGAGGCTGAAATGCCAGAAACCGGTCCCCGGTAGCTTGTCTCCTTTCTGGTGAAGAATTGGCTTGGTAGTTTGGTCTGCCCTGTTCCCATGATGCACTGGGCCAGGGACAGACTAATTTGCATATAGCCAGGTTCTGAGCTGGGATGGGGCAGTGAGCTAAATAACGGTGATGGATCAAGCCCTGATCTTTGGACTGGGTAAGAGTGGTCTGCTTAATTCAGACACTCTGTTCATCACCATCCCCTTTTCTGAATCGTTTTTGGCCACTATAGGTGTGGCAGGGTATACTCAGACATGAGTCCCTTGCTCACTGCTCCATCAGGATTCAAGCAAGCCGGGCCGACGAGGCTGAAATGCCAGAAACCGGTCCCCGGTAGCTTGTCTCCTTTCTGGTGAAGAATTGGTTTGGTAGTTTGGTCTGCCCTGTTCCCATGATGCACTGGGCCAGGGACAGACTAATTTGCATATAGCCAGGTTCTGAGCTGGGATGGGGCAGTGAGCTAAATAACGGTGATGGATCAAGCCCTGATCTTTGGACTGGGTAAGAGTGGTCTGCTTAATTCAGACACTCTGTTCATCACCACCCCCTTTTCTGAATCGTTTACCAGGGGGGCAGCAGTGTTAAGGAGTACCTCATGGTGAGGGTCGGTACCTTGGCAGGAAGCTATATGGCAATCCCGTGTGCCAGGAGTGGATGCCAATACCAAAGTTGCTGTGAAGATTGGGCCGTAGCCCAGGAACTGTGAGGTGCGTAATCTGTAGGCCTCTGTGAAGCACTGAGGATTGTGCCTCAGTTGCCCCGGGGAACTGAGAAGGATGCTATGAGTGCATCAGCACATCACTGGGACCTAACTAAGGAGTATCAGAATCCAACCCCCCACCTGTGGATAGCTCAGAACTTACCATGCGAGAACAGAACTGGAGCATTTGATTGCCCATGGTTGGGGCATACGCTGAGACACTGCAAGTTTCCTAACTTCTGGAACAGTAAGACTGGTTACAGGCCTATGGAGCCCTATGGGGCAGCCTGCTAAGAGCATTGCTGCACCAAGACACTTTTAACTACTTTGATAAGAGTCAGAGTGGACTCTTGAGTTAAGGCCTTCTAATATGCTTTCTCTGTATATAGCCACCATTGAATGGGGAATAGCCCCTGCTACATTATGAAGAGCAGGTGGGACAGGGATTTGACAGGTGGGATACTAGAGCCCTGACCTTAATGGGAAATATGTCATTGTCTATATATGTCGTAATATTGCTTTGTCGGCGTAGAGTCAGAAATAAAATACTTCTGTTTATTATAAAAATAAGTATATCACTGGATATTGATTTATTGAAACTGTTGTGTGCTCTTTGAGTTATGATTTGGGTTCACTAATCTAAGTCCTTGAGCACGAGCATCTGGATAGAGACAATGCACTCCTCCATAGTTCACCAGACTCAACACTGGCGTCTGTTAAGGGCTTTCTGCATGCAATAGAATGGCTCACCAAATGCCTACATAAATATGGCCAAACACTGGGCCCTGTCTATACATCCACTGACAGGAAAAATAAATGTTTAACTGAAAATAAGTGTTAAATTCTGGACTGCAAGGGACCCCTATGCTTGTGGGGCACTGGGTAACTGCCAAGCATACCCATGCATTCAGAGGGCACTGGGTAGGTCCCATCTCTGCCCCAATTACGGAAACCACTGAAGATACACATCTTTAAAGAACACTACATTATGATGCATTTGCAGTCTACTTTGCCTGTTGAAAACAGCTACTCCTCTAATCACATATTTACTGTGTCTCTGCCTGGTATACAATATATGATGTAATCTTTTATGTCCCTAGTTTGCTTCCAAGATGTATTAGCAGAGACCACATACAAATAAGGCCGGATGCCTCATGGTACGTTGAACACATCCAACATAATCATGCTGAGAGTATTGAAGTCACCAAAAACTCCACCATTTCATTCAATAAATTCTTTATTCAGTTTAAGCGTTTTAAACCGTAAAATTAAATGAAAAAATAGAATAAAATGTATGATAAAAACAGCACAATATGCATTATACACTTTAGAACCTGATCCCCTGTTATCATAAAAAAGAATACATTTCATAAAAAAATTCATATTGAACAGATTTTAGAATACAGATATAGACTCATACACAAGCTAAAATTCTATTGCAGACATTGATTTACGTGCCAATACTGCGACTTTCAGAAACAAGATGACACAATTATTATTAGCCTCATCATCCAATCGGAGTAGTGCATCATTAGACTTTCTGAAATTACTAAAATGTCACTTCTTGATCAAAGGGAGAAGGATAGTTTTAGCGTATATAAGATAGAAACCACCAAAAAATAAAAAGTGCAGCATCGATTGGCCGGAGTTCCCATCACAGGGGCAGGGACAGGTGCATAAGATAGCTTGAAAGCCTAATGGGAAGTGCAGTAAGTATTTTATAGTGGCTTCTCTAAAACTGAAGAGTAAACTGTGTCCCCAATTACTCGTCTTGCCAATCAAGTAACTTTGAGGTGAGCCAACCCGTCCCTGATTCCTACTTAGAGAGCACGATACTCTTGGTTTTGCTAACTCCCTCTTTCTTCTCTCTTCCTGCACATGTTGGTATCAACACGCCTGCAGCTGTTTCTTAGTGATAGAACAACGACCCTCAAGATTTTCAAATAGTTGTTTGAGACCAATCTTGTGCAGGATTCGATGTACTTTATCCAAGGGATTTTTCTACCATTGTCCCATGCAAGGCAATCTTTTATGATACCTTTTGTAAGTGCTCCCTCTGTAATTTGCCAAATAGCATACCAGAAAAGCAGGGGGCGGGCACAGTGCGAACAGGGTACTACGCAGTTCGCGTAGTGCTATGCGTAGCTCGCGTAGTGCGAAGTGCACTTTGCGCAGCTACGCGTAGCGCTACTTCGCAAACTACGCCCAGCCCCAAGCCTAAGTAGGTAAAAGGGCCTGTGCTTAACCCCTTCCATGCTCATGACGAGCTCAGCTCGTCATGCAGTACACTGCTTGTGTGCTCATGACGAGCTCAGCTCGTCATGAACAATGGAATTCAAGGATCTGCAGCACAGAGGATGAATTGCTGTAGCATTGATAGTGTTAATAATCTTTGTGCGCCTGTCTTCAGTGTAGGTGTATTATGTTTCTCAGGGCTGTAGAACATAATGAAAGATTTAGTGAAGTACGTCTGTAAGTCAAATGACGGAAAAGAAATAGATAGGAGCTAGGCATCAGACCTATGAGTTTAAAAAAAAAAGGAAAGAATTGGAGCTATTGGCATTGTAAATGTAAATGTCTCTTACCTATGGTTTGTAGTGGATGTATGTGGTGTGTACCAAATATGTGGGTTGGATTGGACTTGTTAGTTGTGGGATTGTGTGGTGTGAACTTGTGTGGTGTGGATTTGTGTAGTGGAATTATGTGGTATTGCGTGGAGTTGTATTATGTGGATCATAACTATGTATTTTTGAATGTATTGGAATTTTGTGGAGTGGGACTGTGAGTAATGGAGTATAAGTATGTGGAGTGATATTTTGTGTTGTGCAGTGTTATGTAGTGGAGTTTAAAGAAGACATTGTGTATAATTGAATGACTCTTTTAAAAGAGAGTTATAAAAACATGTCTTCAAGTTATTTTGTCCTTGCAATGCTGGCAATCTCCTCCTGCCTTTTGTAATGCTTGTTTGTTATAGATTGTTTGTTATGCAGGGACATAAACAATAGGAGGGTGGAGATTGAAAAATACTACCTGAATTACAACATGAGCAGTGGACGGACACTAGGAGAGAATCAACAGATGCCAGATTCTGGGGGGACACTAAGGTGGTGCTGAGTACAGATGTAATGCTCAGGTGATGCTGAATGAAACTCAGGTATTGCTAAATGATGCTGATGTAGTTGTGTGCTGGTGTTGAGGTGATACTGAATGTTAGTGAGGTGGTGCTGAGTGATGCTGAGGTGGTGCTGAGTGACGCTGTGGCACTGAGTTATGCTGAGTCATGCGGAGGTGGTGGTACCTAAGAACAAATAGGGTCGGCTCTTAATCAGCAAGGCTGAGCCACAATTCTATATCAACGAAGAACAATTGCCTATACTGATATTTGGTTAACAAAGAGTTTGCCACCAGAGCAAAGAAAGTTTATCCAAGCTGGGATGTGCTTATAAGTAGCCTTTTATTCGAATATCTCAGTCAAAAAAACAGGGGTATATTTGTATCAGTCATATACAGTTTGAACAAAAGCAACATTTTTTGAGTACACTAGAGAAATTGTGGACAGAAAAAATCAATGGAATATTAAAATTCAACATACATGCTAAATCCAGTCATATCACAATCATACCTTACCAATCATACACAAAACACGTACAAAAACAAATACATCCACGACTAGATAGAAATAAATAATCGTGTGATGTATTAGGTCTGCTGCAGTCTATACAAATATATACACAATTATATTTACAGATATAAATCAAAAATAAATCAGCAGAATTAAATGTCAAATCAGAAACACTATATACAACAATTTTTTTTTGTAAGCCAGTAATGTGTCACTCTGTTCACACTACGGGACAACACCAATGTGAAAGAAGCAGACACTGGACATGGGACGGCCTACGCGTTTAAAAATAAAATCCAACACAATTTTTTGAAAACAGCCTCGGTTTAGAGCTCTGCAGGTTTCGATGAATCGGCGTCCCGCTGGCACTAATCTCCCGCGCATGCGTAGAGTGTCGCATGTTTTCAAAAAATTGTGTTGGATTTTTACAACCATCGTTCCTGTTCAAGGACGTATTTTCTCACGATCCTCTGGCTCCCCATTCCATCTCTACTTGAACTCGCAACCCTACAGATACTCTCAAGGCTTTTCCTTTCTCCGGATATGCTCCATAGTGAATCATTTGGCCCTGACGAAAATCCCTGTCAAACCCTGGGGATTTGAAACGCGTAGGCCGTCCCATGTCCAGTGTCTGCTTCTTTCACATTGGTGTTGTCCCGTAGTGTGAACAGAGTGACACATTACTGGCTTACAAAAAAATGTGTTGTATATAGTGTTTCTGATTTGACATTTAATTCTGCTGATTTATTTTTGATTTATATCTGTAAATATAATTGTGTATATATTTGTATAGACTGCAGCAGACCTAATACATCACACGATTATTTATTTCTATCTAGTCGTGGATGTATTTGTTTTTGTACGTGTTTTGTGTATGATTGGTAAGGTATGATTGTGATATGACTGGATTTAGCATGTATGTTGAATTTTAATATTCCATAGATTTTTTCTGTCCACAATTTCTCTAGTGTACTCAAAAAATGTTGCTTTTGTTCAAACTGTATATGACTGATACAAATATACCCCTGTTTTTTTGACTGAGATATTCGAATAAAAGGCTACTTATAAGCACATCCCAGCTTGGATAAACTTTCTTTGCTCTGGTGGCAAACTCTTTGTTAACCAAATATCAGTATAGGCAATTGTTCTTCGTTGATATAGAGGTGGTGGTACAGCGCTGGTGCTGAGGTGGTGCTGTCTTGAGGTGATGCTCTTCTGAGGTTGTGGTGATGCTGCATGGGTGCTGAGTGGCTGCTGAGGTTGTGATAGTGCACTGACGCAGAAATGGTGCTGTGCTGATGTTTATGTTGTGCTGTGCTGATGCTGAGGTGGTGCTGCGCTGGTGGTGCACTGATGAGGAGGTGGTGCTGTGTTGATGCTGAGATTGTGCTCAGGTGATGTTGAGGTAAGGCTGATTGATGCAGATTCCATCACCACCACTCTTTAACAGTGGCCCTTAAGGCTCCATAACCACTAATGTTCAGATGCATTTATTTAGTTATAAAGCACCACCCATACCAGTGTAGGGTGTCAGAACACTTTGCATCACACACAAATTACACAGAGACAATCATAAGTGTATAAATGATCATATTTGAAATGTTATAAAATACAGAGAACTACGGGGTGCAGGAGTCACAAGTCATGCATATAGGTGGCAGCATTCCTAAAGAGTGCTTGGGTCCTAGAAGCACAAACTCAGAATTAAAAACAGAACACCATAGTTGGATGTTCTCTTAAATAAAAAGAATCAATTTCCATCCAGATGAACCCTTTTTTCAACTTTAATATCTCCTCTAATCTTTACTTTGCAGTGCATGCAGTTCTTTGATGACAGTTATAAATTCACTGTTCTGTTAGGATTTTAACTTATAGGCTGCAAGTAACAGAAGAGCAGTAACCCATTGACCTATTTACATTGTATGCACTTTGTAATCCACATGGTACACTTTCTTCACAGCTGGGATATTAACCCTCTGGCTACCTTGCAATGATTTAAAACTTCTTCCACTAGAAAACTCTGATCTCACCAGCAAGAACATCAATCACCGGAGTTATCTTGACATTTTTCTTGCCTGGAAATTGCAGGAGGCCAGGAATGTCTGGAGTGCTTTTAAAAGCAAAATCAACTCAGAAACATTCCCCCTCTGAAGTCAGTATCCAGTGTGATCGCACAACCCTTGTACTGGCCCTGAGTTCTTGTTCCACTTTTATTTAATGTAATACATTCAAATGCACATTTCAAAAGGGACATTTTTCCAGAAGGAAACATTTTGGCCTCAGCGTAAAACGGATGAGGAGAAACTTCTAACTCTTCAGCCAGCAGCCAAGAATGCTGCAATAAAATGTAAGCTGTTACGTCTGAGCACCCAGAGTGGTTGAAAACATAATAAAATAGTCCCCGCCACGAGCAGATCAACAGAGCAAAGTGTAATGATATTTTACTAAGTCCCAGCTCCTTGGTGAAAAAATGAGGGACAAAGAGGTAGGACTGACCACTAGTAAGCATGGATTTTTAAAGGACATGGAAACAAACAAATGAGAAGCAAGGAATGGCATTTGGCCCACAGAGATATATGTATACTAAAGTATACAAGAGGTCATATGCTTACGCTTGACCTAAATAAAAGTGGGGCTAAAACACAACCTTGTCTCACACCTCTCATAGTACTGACATCATTTGAGACCTCACCATTGATGTTAATCCTTACTCTGGCTTTCATTCCTCTGCGCAAATACGCTAAAAAGTGTACTAGTGCTTCATCTAGGCCAGGGTAAAATTAAAATAGACCATAGCTTTGACCCGTTAATACTATCAAACGCTGTGTACATAGGAAAGCTTTTTGCTAATGTATACTTTCCTATAATTAATTTGAGATTTAGGCACTGCTCTATAGTACCCACTTTAGGTCTAAAGCCGTACTGACTGGGATGTAATATTGCTTTTTCTTGTGCCAGTCATTTATACGTTTATATAATACTCTGCCCAATATTTTTAGCGTAGTGTCTAATAGAGAGATAGGTCTGTAACAATTGGGCAGAGAACGGTCCCCTTTTTGAAAAATCGGGACTATGATTGATGTCGACCAGGATTCTGGAATGGGAGAAATGGCGAGGCTATTGAAGACGTTCAGTAATAATGGAGCCCAACATATCAGGTTATATTTAAAAAGGTCCCAATTTCGGACAGTACTGAATACAAACATCTTTAAAGAACACTACATTATGATGCATTTACAGTCTACTGTACCTGTTGAAATCAGCCACACCTCTAATCACATAGTAACTGTATCTCTGCCTAGTATATCATATATGATCTAATCTTTTATGTCTCTAGTTCGCTTCCAAGATGTCAGTATTAGCAGAGACCACATACAAATAAGGCCAGATGCCTCAGGGTACGTTGAACACATCCAACATAATCATGCTGAGAGTGTTGAAGTCATCGGAAACTCCAGTATTTAAAACCAGAACACTTGATCTGAGTAGGTGGGGAACCAAAAGTAAATATTATTTTTAGAAAGAAGGACAATCACATCTGTGCCCTAACGTTGATCATCTTGAAATCACAGGCCAAAAGTAAGGAAGTGTTCTATCCATCTGACGCTGTACAATTTCTTAGTTTCAGACATTAGGTATGAAGAGTGAACATGCCTGGAGCTGCACATTCAGTAGATGACACAGTCATTACACCTTCTATAATTACTCAAATGTTGGACAGTTAAAAAAAAAACTTTTAATGTCAATACTAGGTATAGCAGTGCAATTTAAATGAACTGCCTGCACCCTTTCTACATAAGTGTTGAAAGGAGTCTATTGTGTTCGGTGAATGTTTTTCCTCATTATTTAATGTTGAATTGTTATCATAAAAAAAGATTTAACCAAAAATAAGTTCTACCTACTATATTAACTTATCCCATTTTTCAAATATGTATTCGTGGTACATTCATGTTTGCGTCTATTATTTCTTCCTTTGCGATTTTCAAGGTACTACATGCCACTCGAAATTTGCTTCACAGTGCCTGGGGAGAGAGGAATTGGGGGACAATAGAGAAGGCAACGAAAATAGATTGTTAATGTGTATATAGATAGCAACGGAAGCACTCGAAGCACCCGGAAGTTTGCATTCTACTTCCTGTTTAGTTTGAACCTTGAATAATGATGCGATTGAAAAAAGATACTAGCGCACATTTATTTTTCGTATGCCCTCGAAAGGGCTTGAAGGTTGAAAGCATTAGGCCGAGCGATTCATCTCCCTGTGGCTCCTTTCACTATTGCAAAATGCATGCTCTATTTTCTGTCTTCTAATAGGTCTCAAACTGTGTTTTCTCATTTACACTCTACAAGTACGTCCGCCTTTTTAGCATGCAGCATTCATAAGCTGTTACATTGTGCGAGTTAAGCTGTCTTTTCTGTCTCTCATCAATAGTTTAATGGGGTCAGGAGACCCCACAAGTAACAAAGTGCCTAACATATGACTTGCATTGTATTACAAATGCCTACTTACTACTCGCACGGAAACGCATTCTAAAACCAGGCCCACCTACTTCAGATATATTTACAGGAGTGTGCACACGCCGCTCTACGGAGAATATCTCGGGCACGCTTTAAACACACCTCGTGGATGTTTGTCATAAGCCTCATGTTATAAACGCTTGAATTCAACAAAAAACATGAACATTTTATATGACTTAAAAACATGACTGAAGCTCATTTAAAATAAAACTACAAGCGCACAAAATAAAGACTTCACGTTAAGCGTGGCCTTTTGTAGAGCTTTGCCTTTTGTAGATTCTAACCAACTGAGCATGTCGGAAATATGTAATAGTGAAATAATTGGCAATATCAGCAAGCTTGCCTCTGGAGTGGTGGCTGTGGAGATCTCAGCAAGCTACAGAGAGCCCCTGCTGGTGAGCATGGTTGTATCCTTGCATCTGCAGGTCAAGCAGCGGTTCAGCAGTATGTAACTGAATGCTACAAAGAAATTCATGTAATGCTTCTTGAAGCGTGCATCAGCTGGGACTCTGCCATTTAACCCTCGCTGACAACGACATACATACATATTTTAACCTATGTTGACGATTTAGAACCAAAACCTAGTATAAGTTTACTTCAACCGTTCTTTTTTCTGGGATCTAATTATATAAAATGTCCACCATTTTCCTACACTCATTATATACATACATGTGAGAAATAGGGTCACTGGTTTGGGGGAACCCTAAAAACACAGCACCCCCAATCCTTGTCTGGGTGGGAAACAAGCAAATCCCATTGTAACCGTTGCTCACCCTGTGGTAGCTTGGCACAGAGCAGCCAGGCTTAATGTAAAGGCAAAATGTAAAGTATTTATGCAGCACTTCAAATAGTAATAACGTGAAAACACAACACAAGAAAATCCCACACCAATTTAGAAAAATAGAGTACGGTTTTATAAATAAAACAAGACTAAAACAACAAAAATCAAATCAGTAGAACAAGAGATGGGCAAATACCGGTAAATATACTGCCAAAAACTACAAATCACCTTTGTGGTTATCTGGTTGAATTGGACCGGGATAAAGCCACAAGTTCAGGCTGACCACAATGGAACATGGGCCGCCAGAGGGACGCAGTTAGGCCTGCTGAACAAGGGTATGTTAAATTCTGGTTGCGAGGGCCTGTGTCAGGAAAGCTTTGCACAGTGGCGGTTCTGATGAGGGCTGCAAAATTGATGCAGAGCCCTTCCACTGAGAAACTGCACAACAGAGGTGGTGCTCCTTGGGATTGCGCTGCACAGCATAGGTGATGCGTTGGTTCTGTTGGATTCACAGATTGGATGCAGAGCACCTTACGGCCAACTTTCATGAGTCCAGTACTTGCGGGGGACGCACCACTAGGCAGGGTCAAACTCACAGGGTCCATGTGCTGGATTTAAGATTGTTAGAGCCTTCTGTCCCTGAGTCTCTAGTCAGGAGGCCAGCCAACTAGCCCAACGAGTCATTCAGGGGAGCTGGGTTCAACAGATGCAGGTCCAATCCTTATCACCCAGGCAAGGGGGCAGCAGGCAGCAAGTCAGCACAGCAGGGCAACATTTCTTCAGAGAAGTAGTCCTGCAGAGTAGTAGTCCTTTCAGCAGCACAACACAGCAGTCCTTCTTCCTGGGAGAATAACCTCAGGTCTAGAAGGGTTCTGAAGAGTTGGTGTCTGGGATCCAATATTTATACCTGGGTCTTGAAGTGAGAGAAACATCTAGAGGTTTCCCTTTGAAGTTCACAAGCTTTCTGCCTTTCCTGCCCTGGATCCAGACTAACTACAGGAGTTTTGAAGGCTTTTTTTGTGGAGGCAGGATACAGCCAGTTCAAGTGTACGTAGAACTGAGCCCGGCTCTGCCCTCCCATCCTGCCAGTGATGGCTGATCCAGCCACAACCAGGCCCTCCATTGTGTATGGTTGTCTAGGAGGAATACAAAAAGCCAACTGTCAGCTACACCCAGTCATGTTATCTAGTGACAGGCTGCAGACACTAATTGGCTAATACAGGAAAACAGCAACTTTCTAAAAGTGGCATTTTCAAAATTGTAATTTAAAATCCAACTTTACAATAAGAGCGAATATTTCCTTGCAGTTCTAAAGACTCCCAACATGAACTGGTGACCATTTCCTATTTTGAAATAATGACTTATTTAATGTGATAAGGTGACTTGAATGGTATCCTATGGGAGAGGTAGGCCTTGCAGTAGTAAAAAACGAATGTAAGAGTTTTTCACTAGCAGGACTTGTAAAACTTAAAAGTATATGTTCAACTTTGTAAATACACTGCACCCTTCCCTCTGGCCTGTGTAGGGTCTACCTCAGGGGTGACTTATTTGTATGAAAGAGGAAGGTTTGGTCCTAGTGAAAGGGCTGCCATGCCATGCCGAAATGGCAGCTTAAAACTGCACACACAAGCTGCAATCAGAGACTCGAGACATGTTTAAAGGGTTACTCAGGTGGGTGGCACACTCAGGGCTGCAGGTCCACTAGTAGCTTTGAATAAACAGGCCCTGTGTATGGCAGCTCATGGCAAGTTTCTAGGGACTTACAAGTAAATTAAATATTCCAATTGGATATAAGCCAAATGCTACCATGTTTTAAGGAGAAAGCACATGCACTTTAGCCCTGGTTAGCAGTGGTAAAGTGTTCAGAGTCCTCAAGTCAGCAAAAAAGTCAGCAAAACAGAAAGGTTGAAGGCCAAAGGTTAGGGGCAAAACCCTGCAGAAAGGGCCAAGTCCAACAATACATATAAACTTAAATATTCACATATCTATCTATCTATCTATGAATCTATCTGTCTATCTATCTATCTATCTATCTATCTATCTATCTATCTATCTATCTATCTATCTATCTATCTATCTATCTATCTATCTATCTACCTTGCTCTCTCGCTCTCCATATAAAAGTATATACATATATATATATATAAATATATAAGTGTGTGTGTGTATATATATATATATATATATATAAATATATATATATATATATATATATACACAGTCTCACCAACGTGATCCCTCCTTCGATAAATGGAAAGAAACAACACTGGAGCCGTGGCCTCGGTTTTTCGGTGCAGTTTAATCAGAACACAAAGTTTATTTAGCAAGGCTCTTGACAAAGAATGTAAAATTCAAAACGCCTTAAGCCAGAGATAGAAGATTGGAGGCATCGAGCATGCCATTGTGCCATCACTTACCTGAAAGAGCAACTCTTTGTGTTGGCGTCCTCAAAAGTGGTGAACTTTGTGATTTGGATATGAGCGGCTGTCTCCACAGTCGGGAGGAAGAACAGCAGCTGGAAGGCGGATCCTGGACAGCTTAGAATCCTGAGCACCGGATGGGAACAAAGGGGCTCGTGAGTAAGTGTGTTAGAATTGGCAGCAGACAGCGCTGGAGCCTCACATCACCCCACTTGGGATTTGTATTTTGCGAACATTTTAACACATAACAACATCCATTGAGACTTTCATTGTATGCGCGAACACTTCAACTACCATAATGCTTATCAGCAAAAAATGATACACCCACTGAGGCTGGATAAAGAATAAAATGGAAAGGTGTTCTGCATTTAAGTTGATGTGTGGTTTTAGCAAGGCTCTTGACAAAGAATGTAAAAGTCGAAACGCGTTGAGCCAGAGATAGAAGTTTGGAGGCATCGAGCGTGCCATGGTGCCATCACTTACCTGAAAGAGCAACTCTTTGTGTGGGCGTCCTCAAAAGTGGTGAACTTTGTGATTTGGATATTAGCGGCTGTCTCCACAGTCGCGAGGACGAACCGCAGCTGGAAGGCGGATGCTGGACAGCTTAGAAGCCTGAGCACCGGATGGGAACAAAGGGGCTTGTGAGAAAGTGTGTTAGAATTGGCAGCAGGCAGCGCTGGAGCCGCACATAACCATTCTTGGGATTAGTATTTTGCAAACATTTTAACACATAACAACATCCACTGAGACTTTCATTGTATGCACGAACACTTCAACTACCATAATGCTTATCGGCAAAAAAATTACACGCCCACTGAGGCTGGATAAAGAATAAAATGGAAAGGTGTTCTGCATTTAAGTTGATGTGTGTTTTTAGCAAGGCTCTTGACAAAGAATGTAAAATTCGAAACGCGTTGAGCCAGAGATAGAAGTTTGGAGGCATCAAGCGTGCCATGGTGCTGTAGAATGGTAGGGCCGAATTCGACCAAGAACCCTTCAGTATTTGCCCGGCGTTAGCCGCCTCTCATACCATTCGAGATTACTAAACAAAGAGGCAGGCGCTGGAGACAGAAGGCAGGAAACAGGAGTTTATTCCGACGGAGCAGAACACGTCAAATCAGACAACAGGGTATCTTCTCGAGGTGCTCTAAACGCATCCTTGAGGCCTGGCCTCTTATACACAGGTTTATTGCTTTATTACATAAAACACATTCTTGTTAATACTTTGATGTACGGAAAGGCATCCTCGGAATCTCCGCTCCAAACCCGTTCCCACACATATTTACAGTAAAAGTCCCCACCCCGATCTCAGTAGGTGATGACTATCGCGCAGCTGGATATTCCGCCGGCTCCCGGAATGTGTGCGGCTGATCGGATCTCATGGGGTGGGGGCTTTTATCAGTCATAGATTCTTTGAAGAGGGACAGCTTCCTACTGTAGCGGGCAATAAACTGTATCCGCAGGGCTAGGTGATGGCCTGGGATCGGGCGGGACAATCGGGCACAGAGGAAGGGGGTTCATCAAAGGATGCGTGATCATTAAAGGGATGGAGGGAGGTGTTAGTCGGGTACGGGATGTGGCTCTGAGGCAGGGCCGCGCTGAAGGGGTGGTTTATGGCCCAAGCATGTGAGAACGTGGGCTGTCAGCGCGCGGGGGATGCTGGCGGCGTCAGAGAGGGAGAGAGAGAGACGCGCTGGCTATCGGCAGTGGGCAGAGAGGCCATGGCGTTCAAAATGGCTGCTACTTACGCGCACATTTGAGCTAAAAGGGGACAAGATGGCGCCGATAATGTTTACATCGCAATCTAGATTTTAACAGTCCTCCCTTTTCAACATATCTAGCCAGCTTGTCAATTTATGTCTATCCCCATCATATAACGGATTTCTACATCATACAAAGCTTTCATGCGTTCAGCTTCAAAGTTCGGAGTCTTAGGGCAAACACAGTTAGCAAATAGTGAACACAGAGGTGGCAAGCATTGAATACCCAGGCAGAATCCGCATATTACGACGATTGGTATCAGTACAATCATGAGCAACCTCCATCCCCAGTCCTTTACAGTACTCCAGAACCAACTCCCGAGCGACCATCCTTCTTGTTCCTGATGAACTTCTGAGGAGAGTCTGTGGAGGTGTTTGATGGCCTTGTAAACGGAGGGTGAATTGTCTGGTATGTAGGTACAACAGCTGAACCCGATGATACGACATGCTCCTCCACGGTCTGCCAGAACCACATCCAGAACAAGGCGGTTTTGAAGAGCCACCAGACGGACCGCCTGAAGCTCGGCTGTATTGTTTGTGAGGATACCAGCTGTAATGTTCATCGTTGTCTCGACTGCCTGGGATAAATGTGGAATGGCACGACTGTTCGCCATCGGACCCCAAAGTGGAACAAGTCCTTTCATTGCATCCAAGAATTGTGCTCCAGTGGAGTCGGCCTGCTCGATGTCCTTTGCTTGTCTCTGTCGGTGCGTTCTCTTCCACGATCCAGAAGGTAGTCATGAGGAGGAGGCAAAAGAGAAGAGTGATAAGAAGAGCAATAGTCTTTGAGCTGTGCAAACTGTGAGTTTTCGGGTTCGTGTATCGGGTCTTCGGATGTCCGGTTGCTTCCATCATCTTCGTATTGGGCGCTTCCATCATCTTCAAGGTGCTCGGTAGTGGGCAGAACCACAGACTTTGTTTGGTTTCTCTCCTGGCAGCCTTTGTAGTGTTAGGCCGCCGCTCTGAGAATGATAACTTAGTCAGTGGTCTACTTAACCGAAGCTCCCTCCTTTCGTCGCAGGTTATACCCTTCTCTGGATGGCACAGTGGGATCAGGGAATTTCGCCAATTCGAGTGTCTCTGTTTCTGGGTAGCAGCTCAGGGATGGTCGGTCTTTGTTCAGGAGCTCTTCCTGGGTGCTCACGTCTTCGGTCGACGTCAGGGCCGGAGAGATTTTCTTGCAATGATGTGCATGCAGCCAATTTCGCTTCCCCTCCACTCGAAGAGCTGTTCGGGTGGGGATCAAGACTTGCCAGGGCCCCGTCCAGCGGGGTTCCAGACTCTTCTCCCACTGGAAGTTCCGAATCAGGACGAAATCTCCAGGCTGGATGGTATGTCCGGGGCCCCTGGAAGCATCGGGGATGGCCTGCAGCACCTGATGATGAATAACAGACAGTGTTTTAGTTAGGTTATACAGGTAGTCAGACATTAGGATGTCCGGGATGTCGTGAATAAATGTCGGTTTGGGTGCGTACCAGATACTCATGGGCCGGCCGAAAACGACCTCGTAAGGGGTCAAGTGGTGTTTATGGGGGTGGAACGCATTGACAGCAATGCTAGGGGGAGAGCGTCTGGCCATTTTAGACCTGTGGTAGCCACTATTTTCGCCAGTTTTAGTTTCAATGTGGCATTGTGCCGCTCGACCAGTCCAGCAGATTGGGGGTGGAAAACTGCGTGGAATTTCTGTCGTACCCCCAGTCCTTTCAGGATGAGCTGGATAACCTCGGCTACAAAATGGGGGCCATTGTCACTCCATAAAATACGGCAAAGGCCGTAGCGAGGGAAGAACTCTTTCAGTAGTACTTTTGCAGTGGCAATAGCAGTGTTGTCACGCGTCGGGTAGGCTTCCACCCATTTGCTAAAAGCGCACACAACAACAAGTACATACTTCAGTCCTTGACATCTCTCTAACTGGATATAGTCCATCTGTAGGACTTCAAATGGATGGTTGGGGACCCCAAACCCTCCCCGGGGTACGACAGTTCCTTTCCCAGGGTTGTGTTGCAGGCAGACTAGACATTGTTGGACTAATCGTTTGGCTGAGTCTGTAATTCTATCGTTATGCCAAACTCGGGAGACAAGTTCGGCCATAGGGACAGATCCTATGTGTGCAGGGGAATGGGCCATCGTCAGTATGGGGATCAGGTACGAGTTGGGTAGCAACCATTTGTTCGTGTCTTTTGTCCGCCAGCAGCCTTCATCATCCTTTAATCCCACCCGTGCCCATTCAGTCAATTCTTGTGGTGAGCTGGCCATTTGGATGTCCCTAATAGTTTCCCTAGCGTCCGTCCATTTTTCTGCTTGTGACCTAGTCACGTACATGCGAGTCGTCGTCCTGTTCTCAGCTGTGGTTCGGGCAGTAATGTCGGCCAGTGCATTTCCCTGTCCAATGATGTCTGTCACCTTTTTGTGTGCTTGGCATTTGATTACGGCAAGTTGTTTGGGGAGGAGAACCGCTTCAGTCAGAGCGGAGACTAGATCTCCGTGCAGGATGGGCGTGCCATGAGATGTCAGAAATCCCCTCTCCTTCCATAAGAGCCCAAAATGATGAACCACCACGAAGGCATACTGGCTGTCCGTGTAAATGTTTGCTGTCGTCCCCTTTGCTAGGATACATGCTCGTGTGAGGGCAATCAGTTCTGCCGCCTGGGCGGATCGTTGCGTGATGCGGGCGGTTTCAACTACAGTTCGGGCTGTGGTAACTGCATAGGCAGCTGAGGTGGTGCCGTCGGGGAGTTTAATGCAAGAGCCGTCTACCCATAGCTCTCCGTCAGGGTTTGGGAAGGCAGTGTCTCGGAGGTCAACTCTACTCCTAGTCTGTTCGTCCGTGAGGGTCACACAGTCATGTATTGGGGGCACATCGGGATCGTTTTCAGGCAGAGGCAGCAAGGTGGCTGGGTTCAGTGTGGTGCATCGTTTCAGCGTGATGTGAGGTGCGAGCAGTGTCAGTTTGTACCCAGTCAGTCGTGCGCTGGTCAGGTGTTGTGTCTTGGTCTGGTTTAGGAGGGTGTCAACAGCATGGGGCACTAGTACAGTGAGGGAATTCGAGAGTACGATCCCCTCACTTTGTCGGATAGAGACAGCAGCAGCGGCTACTGCTCGAAGGCAGGCAGGCAAAGCTCTTGCTACAGGGTCAAGAGTGGCAGAGAAATAGGCACTTGGTCGTTGTTTGGGGCCAATGGACTGAGTCAGGACAGACAAAGCGCATCCCTCCCTTTCGTGAGTGTAGAGGGAGAAGGGCTTTGTATAATCAGGGGTTCCTAGGACGGGCGCTGAACAAAGGGCGTCTCGTAGTTCCTTGAAGGAGGATTGACATTCAGGGGTCCAAGGGAGCGGGAAGGGGACATCTTTAGCCAGTAGGGAAAGTAGTGGTTTCACAATAAAGCTGAAATTTGGCAACCATTGTCGGCAGAAGGAGGTGAGGCCTACCAAAGAGCGGACTTGCTTCGGGGTTTTAGGGATAGGGGTCTCTAGAATAGCCTGTATTCGATCGGGTGTGAGCTTTCTCCCGTCTTTGAGCAAGAGGTGGCCTAGGTAAGTGACTTGAGGTTGGTAGAATTGCAACTTCTTCTTGGAGACCTTGTGGCCATTTTCCACGAGGAAGTGCAGGAGTTGGATGGTGGCTGTGACTGCAAGTGGAGTGGTGTCGGCCGCCAAAAGGATATCATCGACGTACTGTATCAACACCACTCCATCCGGCAATTGGACTGCATCCAGCTGTCTCTTGAGGGCCTGGCTGTAGATGCTTGGACTTTCAGTGTAGCCCTGGGGTGCTCTGCAAAATCTGTATGAGCGGGATTTTAAAGTGAAGCCGAAAAGGTAGCGGCTGTCCGAGTGAATGGGGATGGAGAAGAATGCGTTCTTGAGGTCGATTACCGTGAAGGTGGTGGCAGTGGAAGGAATCAGGGTCAGAATGGTGGTGATGTCTGAGACTACAGGGTACTGGGGTACAACCACTTTGTTGACTTCTCGTAGGTCGATGATGAAGCGGTACGCTTTTTCATCTCCCTCACCCTGCTTCTTCACAATGGGTAGGATAGGGCTGTTGCAAACATTGCTAACTACTTCTTCTACCACTCCTGCATCTACCAGGGACTGGATGATTTTTACCGACGCCTTCTCGCCTTCGGACGATATCCGATACTGCGGGAGTTTGGGGAGTACTGCGTCCTGTCGAACAGTTATGTGTACAGGGTCTATCATCATGCGTCCTACGTCCGAGTCAGTCTTTGCCCATAGGTACAGAGGTAGGGTGTCGAGTAAGGACAAGTCAGTGTCAGTGATAGAAAACATGCGTTGTGTGCGACAAGATCTGAGCAGTGTTGGGTTGTCGTACAGAATGACTCGAACTCCGTCTTGTGAACACCTAATAGTAGCTCGAAAATGTTTCAATAAGTCAAGTCCCATAATGGCGTCGGGGGTGTTGGAGGAGAGCAAAAACGTCGTGTCAGTGGTGTTATTGTCCAAGTTAAAAGAGATCGGTGTGGACAAGGGATTAGTGGAGGGCGTTCCATCAAAACCTATTGATGTCACATGTGAGCCAGACAAGGGTGCCCTGGGAATCAATCGTTTAGACAACGCACTACGTGTTGCACCAGTATCTACCAGAAATGGAGACTTCGTACCTAGGACCTTAGCGGTGACATAAGGGCCTTGCTGGTCAAGATAGAGCTCGACTGGATCCCTTCCTTGCCCTTGGCAGTCCTATGCAAAGTCGTGGGCATTGTCGCAGTCAGACTGTTGGCACTGATTCTGTCGGGGACGGTCAAACGTGTTCGGTCTACCAGGTCTGTCATTGTTGGTGTCGCTTGTGTGCCCTCGTCCCTGTCCTCTATTTCTCGGCCCGCCCGCTACGTCTCTCGTGTCTTTATTTCTGAGTGCTTCTTGCAGAACTGGACATTGAGATTTCCAATGGCCAAATCCTTTGCAAAACGCACACTGGTTCTCATCGAGGTCTGTTCGTGGAGCGCCGGGTGCGGGTGTGCGGTCTCTAGGGGGTGGATTTCTAGGAGCATTCGACTGGTAGTTCCCTCTATACTGTTCCCTTCCTATAGTCACCCCTTGCAACTGAGCAATCATTACCCTCTCTTTCAAGTCCTTTTTCTTTTTCTCAGTCGCTTGATCGTTCTCGTTCTTTTGTCGCTCATAGTATTGAGCCATCTGAAGGATAGCTGCGGGCTTGGAGGCCGCCCAACTACTCTCGCTAGTCTGTAGTTTCTGCGAGACTTCTGGTGTCAGGCCTTTCACATAGTTCTGGACAAACAAGTGATGTCCGGTTGCAGTGGTCATGTCCTGGCCGCTGTAATCGGAGAACACCGTTTCAAACCGGGAGAAGTATTCTGATACGTCTTCCTGGGGTTTCTGGCGACAGGCCGTTACTACCGACCAGTCCACCTTCCTTTCTGGGACTAAGGTTTTTAATTTCTGCACGATCTTATCTGGTAGGTCTAGAATGGCTTTCATAGGTTTCTGTCCCTGCTCTCGCTATTTGTCTACATCACCGAGTTGTATCCAGGTATGTCCGAACAGCTCAAGGTGGTCGACTTTCCGGATTTGCTTCCACACATCAGCTGGCAGACATAACCCGAAAAACAAATCGATATCCGCTAGGGTCATAATCGTTGAACCCAGAGCGGTGGCTAATTCTGTATAGAAGGCTGTGGGGTTCTTTCGCAGATCAGGCAAGGACTTTCGGAAAGTCAGGATGTCTTGCCGATCCCATGGTTGGTAAACCCAGTTGTAAACTACCCTCCCTCTCGCATCTTGGTGGTTAATATCGTCGTGTGTTCCCTGTCCTCGTGGGGGAACCCAATAGGGAGCAGCCTCCTTTATGGGCATCATAGTGTCAATTTTTTCTACTCTGGCTTCAGTCACTGCAGGAGTCGTGGTGTTGGTCTCTGGTTTCAGTTCCGTGAGGTCGCGGAAAACTTCAAGCGTACGCGTGAAGAGGTTCACCACATCACACTCGCCTCCATCTCCGACATCAATTTTCCTATACAGAGTCGTTAGGTTTTCAGGGCCATTTTCCTTGGTATCGGTCCTCGTAGGCATTAAGGGTGTGGTAACAAAGGTGTACGACAAAGTGTCGTCTGTGGCTATTGGCATATGTATTGTACATATCCGTTATATAATCTTCACTTTCCTTTCGCACCACCAGTGTCTTTACAATCTTATCGATCCCAGCTCGTTCGTCCTTGCTTAATCTATTCGATCTCGCGGGGTCTTTCCTCCCCGCTTCGGGATCACCTGAAGTTGCTGCTTGTGCTGCGCTGAGTGCAAGGGATTCGGTCGGCACAGAGGCCGTGAGGACCGAGGCTCCGGCACTACTCTCGCCTGTCGTTGGGGGTTGCGGGTGCTGTGCTAAGGGTTGGGAAGGGGCATATGGAGGGGGCATGTAGATGATCGGGGGACCTAGTAGTAAATCATCGTTCGTTCGCTGTTTCGAAGGTAGCTCGGGGTAAAGTGTAGAGGGTGTCCTGACGGGACACTGGCCTGATGATTCGGAATCTTGTTTTAGCTTGGTTTCCTCTCTTTCTTTTATTTATTCCTTTAATTTGTTAGCGGCCAGGTGAGCTGCCTTGCGTAATTCCTTTTCTAACCTGACCTCATTTCTCTTCTTTCGCTGTTCTGTTTCTTTGCGCCACATGTCGAAGCTATCGAGCATAGTGGGTGTTGCCTTATTGTTATAAAGGGCTGTTTCCAGCGCGTTTATTTTGTCGTTATCAAAGGATCCTATCAGTGGCCACTGACTTCCCCGATCCTTTCTCGTGTATTTATGCCACAGCTTACTATAAGCCACGGTGACTAGTCCATATTTAGTAAACATGTCCTTATTAGGGGTGCCCTCCAGTGGAGCCGGATGGTTCACCTCTAATAAGCGGTCCGGGCTGAACCAACTACCAACAAACGGGGCGAAGACAGGCATGACGGGTTACAAAGGGGACAAAAGTCTGCACTACCTATCCTTCACTATCCGCAATGACTAAACAGAGTATTGCGACCCTGTGCTTATTTGTGAATAGAGAATAACCCAAAGAGAACCAATTCCGAACGATCAATGTTCGGATAAACAATCAATCAAATGAGGGATAAAAATAGGCACGACGGATTACAACGGGGGCAAAAGCCTGCGTTACCTATCCTTCACTATCTGCAAAGACTAAACAGAGTATTGCGACTCTGTGCTTGTTTGCAAATAGAGAATGATCCAAAGAGAACCAATTCCAAAACAGTAAATGCTTGGATAACAATCAATCAAATGGAGAGGGAAGCAGGCACGACGGATTACAAAGGGGGCAAAGGCCTGCGTTACCTACCCTTCACTATCTGCAAAGACTAAACAGAGTATGGCGACTCTGTGCTTGTTTGCAAATAGAGAATCTCTCAGAAACAATCAAATGAGTAATACTAGTATTCTCAAACAATCAAATGATCAATTCGCAATTCGTCGTGTTACACGGCCTTACCCGGACCGCATGGACAGTTTCTCGTCTTCCACTTCCAGCGCCTGATCGTCCTCTGTTCTCCGTAATTGCTGTGGCACTCCTGATGGTTCCCAGTCAGGACCGTAGATCACTCGAGAGAGGTCTGCTCGGAACCGGTGAAGTTCGGATGATCGGCTGCCAGACGAGGGTCTATCGGGCAGGAGCTCTTCCCGATCGTTGCAGTCGTTCACTCTGTCGTTCGGACCTCTCCCACTGGATCCACGCGTCGCCGATGGGCCCCACGTTTGGGACACCAATTGTAGAATGGTAGGGCCGAATTCGACCAAGAACCCTTCAGTATTTGCCCGGCGTTAGCCGCCTCTCATACCATTCGAGATTACCAAACAAAGAGGCAGGCGCTGGAGACAGAAGGCAGGAAACAGGAGTTTATTCCGACGGAGCAGAACACGTCAAATCAGACAACAGGGTATCTTCTCGAGGTGCTCTAAACGCATCCTTGAGGCCTGGCCTCTTATACACAGGTTTATTGCTTTATTACATAAAACACATTCTTGTTAATACTTTGATGTACGGAAAGGCATCCTCGGAATCTCCACTCCAAACCCGTTCCCACACATATTTACAGTAAAAGTCCCCACCCCGATCTCAGTAGGTGATGACTATCGCGCAGCTGGATATCCCGCCGGCTCCCGGAATGTGTGCGGCTGATCGGATCTCATGGGGTGGGGGCTTTTAACAGTCATAGATTCTTTGAAGAGGGACAGCTTCCTACTGTAGGGGGCAATAAACTGTATCCGCAGGGCTAGGTGATGGCCTGGTATCGGGCGGGACAATCGGGCACAGAGGAAGGGGGTTCATCAAAGGATGCATGATCATTAAAGGGACGGAGGGAGGTGTTAGTCGGGTACGGGATGTGGCTCTGAGGCAGGGCCGCGCTGAAGGGGTGGTTTATGGCCCAAACATGTGAGAACGTGGGCTGTCAGCGCGCGGGGGATGCTGGCGGGGTCAGAGAGGGAGAGAGAGAGACGCGCTGGCTATCGGCAGTGGGCAGAGAGGCCATGGCGTTCAAAATGGCTGCTACATACGCGCACATTTGAGCTAAAAGGGGACAAGATGGCGCCGATAATGTTTATGTCGCAATCTAGATTTTAACAGTGCCATCACTTACCTGAAAGAGCAACTCTTTGTGTGGGCGTCCTCAAAAGTGGTGAACTTTGTGATTTGGATATTAGCGGCTGTCTCCACAGTCGCGATTACGAACTGCAGCTGGAAGGCGGATCCTGGACAGCTTAGAAGCCTGAGCACCGGATGGGAACAAATGGGCTCGTAAGTAAGAGTGTTAGAATTGGCAGCAGGCAGCGCTGGAGCCTCACATCACCCCACTTGGGATTTGTATTTTGGGAACATTTTAACACATAACAACATCCACTGAGACTTTCATTGTATGCGCGATCACTTCAACTACCATCACGCTTATCGGCAAAAAAGTTACACGCCCACTGAGGCTGGATAAAGAATAAAATGGAAAGGTGTTCCGCATTTAAGTTGATGTGTGTTTTTAGCAAGGATCATAACAAAGAATGTAAAATTCGAATCGCGTTGAGCCAGAGATAGAAGATTGGAGGCATACAGCGTGCCATGATGCCATCACTTACCTGAAAGAGCAACTCTTTGTGTGGGCATCCTCAAAAGTGGTGAACTTTGTGATTTGGATATTAGCGACTGTCTCCACAGTCGCGAGGACGAACCGCCGCTGGAAGGCGGATCCTGGACAGCTTAGAAGCCTGAGCACCGGAAGGGAACAAAGGGGCTCGTGAGTAAGTGTGTTAGAATTGGCAGCAGGCAGCTCTGGAGCCTCACATCACACCACTAGGGATTTGTATTTTGCGAACATTTTAACACATAACAACATCCACTGAGACTTTCATTGTATGCGCGAAAACTTCAACTACCATAATGGTTATCGGCAAAAAAATGACACGCCCACTGAGGCTGGATAAAGAATAAAATGGAAAGGTGTTCCGCATTTAAGTTGATGTGTGTTTTTAGCAAGGCTCTTGACAAAGAATGCAAAATTTGAAACGCGTTGAGCCAGAGATAGAAGATTGGAGGCATTGAGCGTGCCATGGTGCCATCACTTACTCGAAAGAGCAACTTTTTATGTGGGCGTCCTCAAAAGTGGTGAACTTTGTGATTTGGATACTCCACAGACGCGAGGACAAACCGCCGCTGGAAGGCGGATCCTGGAGAGCTCAGAAGCCTGAGCACCGTATGGGAACAAAGGGGCTTGTGAGTAAGTGTGTTAGAACTGGCAGCAGGCAGCGCTGGAGCCTCACATCACCCCACTTGGGATTTGTATTTTGCAAACACTTTAACGCATAACAACATCCACTGAGACTTTCATTGTATGCGCGAACACTTCAAGTACCATAATGCTTAACGGCAAAAAAATGACACGCCCACTGAGGCTGGATAAAGAATAAAATGGAAAGGTGTTCCGCATTCAAGTTGATGTGTGTTTTTTGCACGGCTCTTGACAAAGAATGTAAAATTCGAAACGCGTTGAGCCAGAGATAGAAGATTGGAGGCATCGAGCGTGCTATAGTGCCATCACTTACCTGAAAGAGCAACTCTTTATGTGGGCGTCGTCAAAAGTGGTGAACTTTGTGATTTGGATACTCCACAGTCGCGAGGACGAACTGCCGCTGGAAGGCGGATCCTGGAGAGCTTAGAAGCCTGAGCACCGGATGGGAACAAAGGGGCTTGTGAGTAAGTGTGTTAGAACTAGCAGCAGGCAGCACTGGAGCCGCACATCACCACTCTTGGGATTAGTATTTTGCGAACATTTTAACACATAACAACATCCACTGAGACTTTCATTGTATGCGCGAACACTTCAACTACCATAATGCTTATCGGCAAAAAAATGACACGCCCACTGAGGCTGGATAAAGAATAAAATGGAAATGTGTTCCGCATTTAAGTTGATGTGGGTTTTTAGCAAGGCTCTTGACAAACAATGTAAAATTTGAAATGCATTGAGCCAGAGATAGAAGATTGCAGGCATCAAGCGTGCCATGGTGCCATCACTTACTTGAAAGAGCATCTCTTTGTGTGGGCGTACTCAAAAGTGGTGAACTTTGTGATTTGGATATTAACGGGTGTCTCCACAGTCGCGAGTGCGAACCGCAGCTGGAAGGCAGATCCTGGACAGCTTAGAAGCCTGAGCACCAGATGGGAACAAAGGGGCTCGTGAGTAAGTGTGTTAGGATTGGCAACATGCAGCGCTGGAGCCTCACATCACCCCACTTGGGATTTGTATTTTGCGAACATTATAACATATAACAACATCCACTGAGACTTTCCTTGTATGCGCAAACACTTCAACTACCATAATGCTTATGGGCAAAAAAATGACACGCCCACTGATGCTGGATAAAGAATGAGATGGAAAGGTGTTCTGCATTTAAGTTGATGTGTGTTCCTAGCAAGGCTCTTGACAAAGAATGTAAAATTTGAAACACGTTGAGCCAGAGATAGAAGATTGGAGGCATCGAGTGTCCCATGGTGCCATCACTTACCTGAAAGAGCAACTCTTTATGTGGGCGTCCTCAAAAGTGGTGAACTTTGTGATTTGGATATTAGCGGCTGTCTCCACAGTCACGAGGACGAACCACCGCTGGAAGGCGGATCCTGGAGAGCTTTAAGCCTGAGCACCGGATGGGAACAAAAGGGGCTTGTGAGTAAGTGTGTTAGAATTGGCAGCAGGCAGCGCTGGAGCCTCACATCACCCCACTTGGTATTTGTATTTTGCGAACATTTTAACACATAACAACATCCACTGAGACTTTCCTTGTATGTGCGAACACTTCAACTACCATAATGCTTATCGGCAAAAAAATTACACGCCCACTGAGGCTGGATAAAGAATAAAATGGAAAGGTGTTCCGCATTTAAATTGATGTGTGTTTTTAGCAAGGCTCTTTACAAAGAATGTAAAATTCAAAACGCGTTGAGCCAGAGACAGAAGATTGGAGGCATCGAGTGTGCCATGGTGCCATCACTTACCTGAAGGAGCAACTCTTTGTGTGGGCGTCCTCAAAAGTGGTGAACTTTGTGATTTGGATATTAGCGGCTGTCTCCACAGTCGCGAGGACCAACCGCAGCTGGAAGGCGGATCCTGGACAGCTTAGAAGCCTGAGCACCGTATGGGAACAAAGGGGCTCGTGAGTAAGTGTGTTAGAATTGGCAGCAGGCAGCGCTGGAGCCTCACATCACCCCACTTGGGATTTGTATTTTGCGAACATTTTAACACATAACAACATCCACAGAGACTTTGATTGTATGCGCGACCACTTCAAATACCATAATGCTTATCGGCAAAAAAATGACAGGCCCACTGAGGCTGGATAAAGAATAAAATGGAAAGGTGTTCCGCATTTAAGTTGATGTGTGTTTTTAGCAAGGCTCTTGACAAAGAATGTAAAATTCGAAACGCATTGAGCCAGAGATAGAAGATTGGAGGCATCGAGCGTGCCATGGTGCCATCACTTACCTGAAAGAGCAACTCTAAGTTAGGGCGTCCTCAAAAGTGGTGAACTTTGTGATTTGGATATTAGCGGCTGTCTCCACAGTCGTGAGGACGAACCGCCGCTGGAAGGCGGATCCTGGACAGCTTAGAAGCCTGAGCACCGGATGGGAACAAAGGGGCTCGGGAGTAAGTGTGTAAGAATTGGCAGCAGGCAGCGCTGGAGCCTCACATCACCCCACTTGGGATTTGTATATTGCGAACATTTTAACACATAACAACATCCACTGAGACTTTCATTGTATGCGCGAACACTTCAACTACCATAATGCTTATCGGCAAAAAAATGATACGCCCACTGAGGCTGGATAAAGAATAAAATCGAAAGGCGTTCCGCATTTAAGTTGATGTGAGTTTTTAGCAAGGCTCTTGACAAAGAATGTAAAATTTGACACACGTTGAGCCAGAGATAGAAGTTTGGATATATATATATATATATTTTTTTGTTTGCCTAACAATATATATATATATATATTCATATTCCAGTGAAGTAGTGTGGCTCACTGGTTAGAGGCGGCAGACCCGAGAGCAGAGGACGGCCCGGGACCAGGGTTCGATTCCCGGCGCGGCAGGTTTCTGGACCAGGGTCAGCGGACTCGATAATTCTCTCGCCTCGGTGCCCACTCTGATCAGCGTTCACACTCGGCAACTCTGGGCATTAGCTTGCCTCATCTTCACTAACGGCCCCACCAGACCGCCGGGGATGCCTGGTCTCACCCTGGAGATACCCATTAAGGGACCATCTCTCAGGGAAGCCAGGAAGGGTTTCGCAGCGGTCGAAGCGCCTTGGGACCCTACGGGTAAGTAGTGCGCTATATAAATGCCTATACATTTACATTTACATTTATATATATATATATATATATATATATATATATATATATATATATATATATATATATATATATTGTTAGGCAAACAAAAAAAAGTCCCATTACTGCTCAAAGAGGTTTAATTCTCAAACTTTTTAAAATTTCTGCAACACCTGCTTCCATATCTAATGTTTCGGCATGATCGCCTTGCTCACAGAAGGAAGTGCAAAAGCTCAGGTGTGCTCGGGCGCACTTTAAAAAGAATTAATTTATGTGACTTAATTTACCATACTTCAAGTCGCACAGTGCTTTGCTCCTAGTCTTGTGAACTTGATTTGGAAGTCCATGAGTATAATTGCTTTGTTGTCGATTTTCAGTTAAGCATAAGCACTGTTATACATTTGGAAATACTATGCAACAGTCAGGTGAGTTGGTGAAATGCTCCATTAATCACTCTGTGTCTGATCTTGAAAACGCAACATTTATCAGCACGATCGTGGCAGGAGTCATCCTGCTTCAATCCCTTCCTTGCGCTCTCCCTTTAGCTTCCATTGGCATCTCCCAGGTGGGTTGGGTGCGCAAGTTGGTCAGGCTCCTGCAATAGATTCCGACAGCATTTTCCCCTTTCTGGAGCCCCAGACCCTACGGGCGGCCTCATACTATGGGCACGGAGCAGCCCATCAAACAACATTGTTAGGCAAACAAAAAAGAGGCCCATTACTGCTCAAAGAGGTTTTATTCTCAAAATTTCTGCAACGCCTGCTTCCATATCTAACGTTTCGGCATGTTTGTCTTGCTCACAGAAGGAAGTGCAAAAGCTCAGGTGTGCTCGGGCGCTCTTTAAAAAGAAATATATATATTCACTGAAGAAAACACAGGTTTCAGGTAAGTAATAGTTAGTTGGACATTTCTCTGAAACAAAACCATGTCATGAATGATGTAATGTGTGACGTCATCAGCAGTGCATAGCGGGTACGCGAGTTACAGTTCGCTGAACTAACTATAGCTGGGGAATTTCTATGGTTTTGGTGACCGCTCAGCCCTCCACAGGGCTTGGTCACCCCACTCACTGCTGCCGCTCCTGCCTGCCTTTGCCGCCTCCTGCCTGCAGATTCCTTCGCTCGCTGCCCGCTGCTCCTGGGAATTTCCCGCTGCTCCTGGGAATTTCCCGCTGCCCGCTGCTTCTTGGAATTTCCCGCCGCTCCCTCCCTGCGGCCCCGCCCCCCTGTGATTCCATTCGCCGCCCCGCTCCCGCCACCCAGCTGCTCCTCCCTCCTGGCTCCTTACTTAAGGGGACCACAGAGTGTGACCGCTCAGCCCTCCACAGGGCTTGGTCGCCCCACTCACCTCTGCCGCTCCTGCCTGCGCCGCCTCCTGCCTGCAGATTCCTTCGCTCGCTGCCCGCTGCTCCTGGGAATTTCCCGCTGCTCCTGGGAATTTCCCGCTGCCCGCTGCTTCTTGGAATTTCCCGCCGCTGCCTCCCTGTGGCCCCGCCCCCCTGTGATTCCATTCGCCGCCCCGCTCCCGCCACCCAGCTGCTCCTCCCTCCTGGCTCCTTACTTATGACGCCCCTAGAGCGACCGCGCAGCGGACGCGCGCAGCGGAAGCGCCGATTGAACGCCGAAGGAGCGCCAAAGGTAAGCCCGTCTGCGCCCGTCCGCGCCTGGCCCGGGCCCAGCGCCAGGACCCCTGGCCCTCCCCGCCGAGGCAAGACGACCCGACTGACCTACGACGCTGCCACTCTCAACGCATTCAATGCCGGCAGGACCCACACCTGCTGCCGAGCCACCCCGAGACGCACCCACGGACCCTTCACCTGCTGCACCTGCAAGTTCACCTGCCTCCGAACCTGCCCCGCACCCACCAAGACAAACTCCAGCAGCAACCACCTCAAGTGCATCCTGATCAACACCCGCTCCGTCCACAGACACGCCGTGGAACTCTGGAACCTCCTCGACGCTACATCACCGGACGTCGCCTTCCTCACGGAAACCTGGATGAACGCCTCCTCTGCACCCGGCATCGCCATCGCCATCCCGGACGGGTACAAGATCATCAGGAGGGACCGCATCAACCAGACCGGAGGTGGCATCGCCATCGTCCACAGGAACACCATCCGCATCACGACCGACGCCAACGACTCCTTCGCCGCAGCCGAACATCTCCACTTCCAGATTCACACCGACCCTAAGACGACCCTCAGAGGCACCCTCGTCTACAGACCCCCGGGACCACGCACACAATTCAGCGAAGACATCACAGACTTCATCAGCCTGCATGCCCTCCCCTCCTCTGACTACATCCTCCTCGGGGACCTCAACTTCCACCTGGAGAACAACAAGGACCGCAACACCACTGCCGTGCTGGAAAACCTCACCAACCTCGAACTCAAGCAACTGGTTAACACCCCCACCCACTACGCCGGCCACACGCTTGATCCCGTCTTCTCTTCCAGCAAGTACATTACCTTCAGCCACGCCACCGGACTCCACTGGACCGACCACAGCTGCGTCCACTTCAGCTTCAAAAGATCCACGACCCATCACCACCCGCAACAGGTACCTCACAGGAATTGGAGCAAGATCACCGCAGACCAGCTCACCACCTCCCTCAGCCAGAGCCCACCCGCCAACACAACGGACCCCAACGAAGCAGCCCGCAACTTCACACAGTGGCTGACCGCCTGCGCCGACGACCTCGCGCCACTCCCAGCAGACCCCGAAGCAAGAAGGCATCCTGGTTCACCGACGACCTCAAGGACTCCAAGAAGACCTGCCGCACCCTCGAGAAAGCCTGGCTCCTCGACCGGACCACCGACAACATGACCGCCCTCAAACACGCTACCCGCAAGCACCACCAGCTCATCCGCACCACCAAGAAGAAATCCCTGAAGGAACGACTGGACAACAACACCCACGACAGCAAAGAGCTCTTCACTATCGTCAAGGAGTTCTCCAACCCCAGCACCGGCACGAACGACATCACTCTGTCGCAAGACCTCTGCGACTCCCTCGCCTTGTTCTTCCACCGCAAGATCGCCGACATCCACAACAGCTTCGGCGCCCCACCCACGCACCCAACCGTCAAACCAACGCCCCCCACTGCCAACCTTCGCGCCTGGACCACGGTGACCACCGAAGACACAGCCCGCACGATGAACACCATCCACTCCGGATCACCGACCGACCCCTGCCCACACCACGTCTTCAACAAGGCCGACTCCACCATCGCACCCCAACTCCAGAACATCATCAACGCCTCCTTCAACACCGCCACCTTCCCGGAGAGCTGGAAGCACGCCAAGATCAGCGCCCTCCTGAAGAAACCTACAGCGGACCCCACCGATCTCAAAAACTTCCGCCCCATCTCGCTCCTCCCTTTTCCTGCTAAAGTCATCGAGAAGATCGTCAACAGACAGCTGACCGCCTTCCTCGAGACGAACGGATCCCTCGACCCCTCGCAGTCCGGCTTCAGAGCCAACCACAGCACCGAGACCGCCCTCATCGCAGCCACCGACGACATCCGGACCCTGCTCGACAAGGGGGAAACAGTGGCCCTCATCCTCCTGGACCTCTCCGCTGCATTCGACACGGTCTGCCACCGCATCCTAGTCCAGCGCCTCAGCAACATCGGTATCCAAGAGAAGGCACTGGAGTGGATCATCTCGTTCCTCGCCGGAAGAAATCCCCCCGTTTCGCTCCGAGGCCACCAAAGTCATCTGCGGCGTCCCGCAAGGATCTTCACTCAGCCCCACCCTCTTCAACATCTACATGAAACCTCTCACAGCCATCGCACGCCAGCACAACCTCAACATCATCTCTTACGCCGACGACACCCAGCTGATCCTCTCCCTCACCAGAGACCCCGACACCGCCAGAACCTGCCTACACAAAGGGATGAAAGACGTCGCCGAGTGGATGAAGGACAGCCGCCTGAAACTGAACTCGGACAAGACGGAAGTCCTCATCCTGGGATCTTCGCCCTCCGCCTGGGACGACTCCTGGTGGCCCCCAGCCCTGGGCACCGCACCCAAGCCAACCGACCACGCACGCAACCTGGGCTTCATCCTGGACCCCTCCCTCTCGATGACCAGACAAGTCAACGCCGTCTCCTCATCGTGCTTCAACACCCTGCGTATGCTTCGCAAGATCTTCCGCTGGATCCCGACCGAACCAGGAAGACTGTCACCCCAGCACTTGTCACCAGCCGACTGGACTACGGAAACGCCCTCTACGCCGGAACCACAGCCAAGCTACAGAAAAGACTCCAGCGCATCCAGAACGACTCCGCCCGACTCATCCTGGATGTCCCCCGACGCAGCCACATCTCCAGCCACCTGAGGAACCTGCACTGGCTCCCCGTCGACAAGAGGATCACGTTCCGGCTCCTCACCCACGCACACTAGTCTCTCCACGACCTGGGCCCCAAGTACCTCAACGACCGCCTGACCTTCTACACGCCCACCCGCCAGCTACGGTCCACCAGCCTCGCCCTCGCAGCCGTACCACGCATCCGAAGAGCCACCGCCAGAGGAAGATCCTTCTCTTACCTAGCTGCCAAGACTTGGAACTCCCTCCCCATCCACCTTCGGCTGATCCAGGACCATCTGGCCTTCAGGAAACAACTCAAGACCTGGCTGTTCGAGCAGTAGCATACCTCCCCCCAAGCGCCTTGAGACCCTCCCGGGTGAGTAGTGCGCTATACAAATGGCATGATTGATTGATTGATTGATTGATTGATTGATTGATTGATTGTATGAGAGAAATGTCCAACTAACTATAACGTCCCTGAAACCTACGTTTTTTTCAGTGAATTTCTAAAGTTTTTTAAATGCTAATTTCTAACTATAACCTGCCTGAAACCTATGTTTTTTTCAGTGAATTTCAATGGTTTTTTTAAATGCTAATTTCTAACTATAACGTCCCTGAAACCTATGTTTTTTCAATGAATTTCAATGGTTTTTTAAATGCCCATTTCTAACTATAACAAAGCAGTCACGTTTGCAGAGTGGTGGAGAAAGGGTGAGTGTGTCCTTCAAACAACTTTTAGCAATCAAACTGTGTGGGATTTAGCGGAAGTAACAGGAGGGATAGTTAGCCCCAACATCAACCTTGGGGGCCAACAACCCCTTTTATTACCTCCAGTAAGTCCCACACATCAGGATTGCTAACTTGGTAAATCAGGCTCCACCCCCTCCCTGCAGCACTCCGCAAACGCATCCCCAGGCGCGTTCTAAGTTGGGGGATTAATTCCCCTTAAATCCTGTGGGTCCCCGGGGGCCAACTAGCCCACAAGGTACCTCTGGTAGGCACCACAGTGTTGCGTTGCAGAGTGGTATAAAAAGGGGGCATGGCCTTTGATCAGCTCGTTGCAACACAGCTCCCTGGTGCATATTGGAGGTACTTGGGTGGCCGGCCCTCAGCGTTGGGGACTGTGGGGAGACCTCCGATCCCCCCACAGTCCCTGCTGGCTCCCCGCGTCCTGCGGGACCAGTCATTGCTTTTCCATGTTAACAAGCAGCTCCCCTTGTTGAAAAGCAATCTGCTTTGGATTTTGGAAGCGAGAGCATGAAACCTGCTCTTGCGTCCAAAATCCAAACCAGAATTTGCTATGACAGGGCGGGAGCTGACCGGCTCCTGTCCTGCCACAGCAAACAGCAGTGTCCTGGGGTGGGCACCACGGCACACTGCAGGAGCTGGCCCTGGGGGGTGGTGGTCCCTAGGGCCATCAAGGGCCCCAGGATGGGGACCGCATGGCCCCCCTTGCTACAAGTGCAAAGCCCAGGGAAGGTGGTGGTCCCCGGGGTGTGTGGGGGGGCTCGAGCCCCCCCACACAGGTTATCTTTTTAAAAAGAGCCCCGGGGATGTGGTGGTGCCTGGGGCAGCGTGGGGGATTGGGATCCCCCCATGCATTTTTATTCACAGCCCTGGGGAGGTGGCATTCCCCAGAGCAGAGTCGGGGGGATTAGGACCCCCACACACATTTTTTTCACAGTCCCAGGGAGGTGGCAGTCCCCGGTGCTGCTAAATATTTGGCAGTGCCCCCGAGACCTGGCCCACACGGGGGCTTTTTGAAAACGAAGCAAGGGAGTCAGCGCTTAATTTATTTTTCTAATTTCAGCGGGATTCGCGACCCCATCACGATTTCCGCCAAAACAATTTTAGAAATGCTTTATTTGGCCCTGGATGTAATTTTGGGACCCCCTGAGCAGGCCGAGGTGGTCAGGGTGTTTCTACCTTGGCCCCTTTTATTCTTTTTTAACCACTTCTTTCTGTTTTCTTCTGAGTCGTTAGAAGCGCGTCACAAGATGGCTGCCTTCACTTCCTGGTTTGGAGTGTTAGCAGCCAATCAGAGTGAAGCTCTTGCCGGAGGGTTCGCGAATCCACCGCTGCCATAGATATCAAAGCATTTTTTTTCTAATTCTTCAGGAACTTCTGAACGTATTTACACCATTTAAAAAATAAGTTCACTTTCTGAACCAAGGGCTACCTTTTTGCCAAATTTGGTGTAATTCCGCTCAGCAGTTTGGGCTGTAGCTTTGTCTAAAGTTTCGTATGAAGGCCAGAAATCAAATCCATATTTTTCTAATTTCTCAGGAACTATTAAACAGATTTACACCATTCAAAGAACAAAGGTTGCTTTCTGGACCAAGACCTACCTTTTTACCAAATTTGCTGTAATTCCTCTCAGCAGTTTGTGTTGTAGCTTTGTCTAAAGTTTCGTAGAGAAATTAACTTGGGGAAAATGTATTTTAGGACCCCACTCTTTTTTCTCGGCCCCCACTTGGCAAATCACCCCGAAACTTTCAAGACAGGAGCTGACCGATTGAGCCCCACTAGTTTTAAAAAAGTCGCAAAGACGCCAAAGTTATTTCGAAAACACAAAATGCTTTTCCTATGGAAACTAGGTCTTAACTATAACTACCTACTGGCATATGTGTGTGTGCAAAGAAATGTAACTGTGACAGGGCGGACTATGCAGCTGGCAGGATGTATAAATTCACAAGAAAATGTGATTACCTTTATAATAGGCAGACAATGGAAAAGAGAATTTGCCAGGATTCACCCCCCTTAAATGTGGATAGATCTGAGGTCAGATTGGGGGATGAAGGGCCTAACACTTCAATGCCAAAATCGGATTTTCCCGGGGAGATGCAAATCCATCAGATGGAAAAAAGAAGAAGGGACCCCAGTGAAAAATGATACCCCACCACCAGACAGAGGAAAAGGCATACAAAGGGTAACCGGAGGAGCACGAGGATCCAGAGGCAAAATATCTTAAGGATGGAAGTGGGCTATAACCTAGTATTTAATGTATCACAAAAACAACTGAATTATAAACATCTTCATTTATTGAATGAAGGCTTGACATTCTGTCCCCAGTCAAAAAGGACTTAGCAACTGCTAGGATAGGCGTATACAAATTCTTGAGAACAATTAAATATAAAAAATATTTCTTACAGAAAAGGAACAGCAAGTCAAAGAGTAATAAAGAAAGGCTAAAAAGCAGAAGAAATACCATATCTGTATTGACATTCAAGTATATAAAATATTTGAAAGAATTACCCTCTTTGGAGATGGACTCAGAAGACATACCTTCAGAAGGAGACATTGAAAACATATCCAGCTCACAGTGTGAAGCAATGGGGATACCAACAGAAGGATCAAATACTAACAAATGCAACACCAAATCAAAGTTTTGCCCACAGCTCCCTCCAGGGAATAAGATAGACATCTTCCAAGAAATACCAGTGGAGGGGCTGCAAAGGATCCACATGGAAAGTTTTAAAATGAGAAAAAGAAAATCCTACAACATGACCAAAAAGAATTGGTGGTCAATTACCTATTTACAGAACGATCAGAAAGCATAATCATAAAAGCCTTGAATAAACATGGCAACCTCGTCATTCTGGACAAAGATCAATATATTTCAGAAGCCAACGGACAACTGAGAAACAAAGAACATTAGCACAAATTGCCAAAAGACCCTACATTGATTGCCATAAAAAAGAATTGTTAGATGATGGCGAATACAATTACTTAAAAATGTGCCATCCTGTAACACCTACAACCTATTTCTCACCCAAGGTTCACAAAGACAAAAGTAACCCACTGGGAAGCTAATTATAATAATAATAATAATACTGGATTTTATACAGCGCGAACAGCTACCTCTCGAGGAGGTGTCCCGGCGCTAGTAGAACACAAGTAACCCGAGGCAAGAGGATAGGAGAGTTAGCGTGGCTGGGTGAAAAGCCACGTCTTTAGCAGTTTCTTAAAGCAGGGTTCGGAGGGGGCCTGTTGTATTGCTTGTGGCAGGGAGTTCCACAGAGCAGCGACGTTAGCTGAGAAGGTCCGACCGCCTAGTCGTGCCTTTTTTGCCCGCGGAACGATCAGTTGGACACGGTCATTGGACCGTAGTACACGGCTTTGGGCGTATCTTGGAAGGCGGTTTTTCAGGTATTGTGGGCAGAAGCCATACAGAGATCTGAACGCAAGTGTCAGAGCTTTGAATTTTATTCTGTTGGCGACTGATAGCCAATGCAGGGTTCGGAGATGCGGAGAGACTGACTGCTTGAAAGAAATTCGCAGTAACAGTCTCGCAGCCGCATTTTGAACTACCTGGAGCTTGTGCGTCAGGTATTTTGGAAGGCCAAGGTATAAACCATTGGCATAGTCCAGCCGTGAAGTGACAGTCGCGTGAACAACCGTTTTTCTACAGCTCTCCGGTAAGAGTCTAAGGATTTTCCGGAGGTTTCTCAGCTTGCTCATGAAGCATCCGGCCAGTTGTTGAATATGGGATGTAAAGGACATGTTAACATCCCATCTCACTCCAAGATTTTTTGCCGAGTGACTGGGTGAAGGGGGCGGGCCCAACTCCGTCGGCCACCAGAGTTCAGGGGCAGGGGGTGGACCCTTGCCGAAGAAAATGACTTCGGTTTTATTAGCATTTAATTTTAATTTATTGGTGTTCATCCAGTGCGCAATGTCCCGGAGACAGCCTTTAAAATCAGAGAAGGAATCCTGCGTCGTCTCCGAGTACGGAAATACCAACTGGGTATCGTCGGCATATGAAATTGCCTTGACACCCCAGTTGGCAATTAGCGTGAAGAGAGGGGCCAGGTAGATGTTGAACAAAAGGGGGCTAAGGGCCGATCCCTGCGGAACTCCACAACTGAGGGGTTTGGGTGTGGAAGAAATCGTCCCTAGTGCCACCTTCTGCGTTCTAAGTGAGAGGTAGGAGTTTATCCACCCCAGCGCTCTGTCCTGAATACCTATCTCTGTCAGCCGGCTGAGTAGCCTGGCGTGGTCCACCGTATCGAAGGCGGCCGACAGATCCAGGAGTACCAGCATTGCTGAGTTTCCTGCATCCATCGACCACCTCACTGACTCGGCTACCTCTAAGAGCGCTGTTTCAGTACTAAAGCCGGGACGGAAGCCCGATTGAGTTTCGTGTAGGATGTTGTTAGTTTCCACAAATTTGCTCAGTTGGCGCTGTATAATTTTTTCCAGCATTTTTCCCGGGGCCGCTAGTAGGGATATTGGGCGGAGGTTCGTAAGGTCATCTGGGTCCCCGTTAGGTTTCTTCTTTAGGGGTAAGAGGGTGGCGTGCTTCCAGACGTCCGGGAAGGTGCCTGAAGTGATGGACGAGTTCCAAATACATTGAAGTGTGGGGGCTACCGAATCCGCTATGGTACTCCATAGTTTAGCTGGGCAGGGGTCGTCAGGGGAGCCGGATTTGCAGCGGCTAAGTTCCTGCCTTACCTCATTCAAGGGGATAAGCATGAACTGGGTGAGAGTTTCACCTGGCTCGCCGTTATTCGCTAGGTCCTGCTTCACTGTATTTATTACTGGGCCAAAAGAGTCATACACTGTTTTGATTTTATGATCAAAAAACTCTGAAATTTGCTCACATAGCGTGGCTGTGGGTACAACTTCTCTTTCAATGCATTTTGGCTTAAAAAACGACTGTACCACTTTGAAGACTTGTTTGCTAGACTGTTCTGCCTGAAGAATCGAGTCCGCATAGAACCGCTTTTTACTTTTTCTAATGGCTTTCCGGAATTTTTTGGAAGCTTCCTTGTACCTAGCTTTTTCTTCCAGACCGTAGTTTGCTCTCCAGAGTCTCTCTAGTTTTTTACAGGTCGATTTCTCATTCCTAAGTTCCTGCGAGAACCAGGGAGCTGAGGGGGAGACTCTCTTTGATAGGGCCCGAGAAGCTGGAGCAATGGAGGAAACCATCTTTCCAATCCAATTATTGAGAAGTATAGCGTCCGTATTGGCATTATTTGTCAGGGAAGGGATGGTTTGCGCCAGGACCGGGCACATAGTATCAGGCGTCAAATTTTTCCATTGCCTCTTCAGAAAGTAGCATTTACTCGCCACTGGGATATCATTCGCAATGTTCAGTGTGAATGGGACGAGTGCGTGGTCTGACCATGTCAGGGGGAGCGGTGTCTCAGACAGCACATTATTAATATTAGAAAAGATAAGATCAATAGTGTGGCCCCCTATGTGTGTTGGGCCCTCATTGATCAGCCTGAGACTGGCCGTATTTAGCGTGGTTCTAAGCAGCTCTGCCATCGCGCAGTCGGGTTTGTCCATATGAATGTTAAAGTCACATAATTGGAGCTTTTCTGACAAACACTTCAAGATTTATAGATCTTTTCTTGTTTCCAGGGGTAGCAACACTGCCATCTTATCTAAGAAAATCTCAAGATTTTCTTAATCGGATTGAGAACATACCCTGGAAATCGAGCTACTGCATGGCTACAGTTGATGTAGTATCTTTATTCACCACCATCCAGCACCCAGATGGGATATGAGCCTGCAAATATTTTTTGAAAGCCAGATCACTATCCGTCAAAAGAGGTTCAAAAGAAGTTCACTACGTTCGGATTACGGAGAAGTCATCAATATGGACTGTCCATTTCATAAATGTTTATATTGGTCTACAAATGCACGTAATGTTTTTGTTCACAACACATGGGTTTACGGGGTAGAGGGGGACTTTTTGTAAGGGTTTATTAGCACTGTTAGCACTTTAAATGATGACAGGTAATGTGATTTGGTAGTGGTGGGGAAACACGTGATGCTTTACACCAATGACCATAGAGGTGGGGCGGGTAACATCAATTTAAATCTAGGAGAATTAGCATGGTCGCGTAAAATAAACAACAGTCGCGTACGAGGAGGTTGATGTGTTGCGAGTTTTACATCAGGTATGCACAGGGGTTGGAGGTGGTGATAAACTTGACATAGGGAAGTAGTGTAGTTTTTTCGGGGGGTTGTGTTAGTTGGGCAAGGGTGGTCTAAGGTTTACAGGGGTTTGATTTTCAATGGGTTCGTTTTTTGAGGTTGCGTGGGTTTAAGTACAATGTTTTCATAAATCAGGTTGAAGTGTTTAAAGCCTGGGGTTTGATTGAGGAGCAAACAATATGATTGGTATTTTTTAGTTCATGCTTGGATTTATGTCACAGGGGTACAGGATTGTGATTAACTGGAATTTGAAGTTCAAATCGTTTTGCACTAAATAAGAAGGGGAAATTAGTTAGTTAATATTTTTATACTATGAGGTGGAGTACATGCAACGTGACTGAAACATATATTTCTACAACTTACAGATATTCCTGACGAAGGTTTTCTAACTGAAATGCATTGAGTAGGATGTGAATCGAATCTTGTGGAGGACTTGAAATTTGCTATATGTTCATGCATAGGCCTGGATGGGCAATACATTGAACAATTAAATGCTGAAAAATCAACGAATTTTATATCTTTTGATGTGATGGATAAAAAGTGGAAAAATGAGGACATACAATGAGAAAATAAAATTGAATAAAATGTGATTACTCTGGTGGATGAGTATTACTTTGGAATACCAATGCGTATATGGCTGTGCAACCCGTGTGACATGCTAAACTAGCGGGACACTAATTTTGAATGGATATATGTCTCCAACACAATGTGTTTTTATTCAACAACAAATGTTTCCTGCAAAATCAGGGCACAGACACGGGGACGTCATTTGCACCAACCTATGCAAATATTGCCATGGGTTAGTGGGAGGCAGAGTTGGTGGGGAACAACACAAACGAGGCGTAAAATTGACCAAATCAGCATATGGGTCTGTTATATCGATTACTTATTTCTGATATGAGAAGGAGAGTTCTATGAGAGATTGATTGGATCCTTAGATGCGAACCCACCATAGCTGAAATTTACCTATGAAATCAACAATACAGAGATAACTTATCTGGATATTAATGTGCATGTAAAGTATGAAAAGCTGTGCACAAAGATTCATAGAAAAAGCACTTGCAGCAAAATCATCCTCCATGATAACAGTGGACATCCATGAGTCCTAAAGTGGAGTGTGCCATATGGGGAATTTCTCCCAGCAAGGAAAAATTGCCCAGAGATAGAATAATTTGAGGTATAAATAAAGAAAATGTACCAATGTTTTGAAAACAGAGACTATCCAATAAAGGTGTTGGAGGATGCAATAACGAGCGTGTTCAAGAAGAAGAAGAACGAAGAATTATAGTGGTCTAAGCACAAAATACAACTGATAAAGATGGTGAGAAACCAGTAAGATATATAATGGATTACAATACATCCCAACAAGAGATAAGAGAACTCCTCAAAGGAAATTTGCAGACCCTGAAAATGACTGAGACTTTGAAAGACCTACTTTCATAGCATCCCATGATTACGTACAAAAAGGCGTCCTCCTTAGGAGACAGGTTAACAAGCAGTTACATGCAACCAAATTCTGCAACAACAAAAATCTACACAGATCGAGGGCTAAAACAAGGATGCGCACTGGCACCCTTGCTCTTTAATCTCTATACAGCCGAACTTGGTAAAACAAACCCCAAAACCAACTTGCTGAAAATTGGGTCAGATAGACTATTTCTAATGCAGGTTGCTGATGACATGGTGCTAATGGACCACACTAAAATGGGCATGCATCGAACATTGGATGAACTAAACACTTATAACAATGAAAATGATTTAATAGCAATGGCAGGAAAAATGAAGGTAGTTATTTTCGGGAAGTATGTAAATAAGCTTAAACAACAATGGAAAATGAGCAATTTTAAAATAGCAACAACAACCAAATACACCTACTTGGGTATATGGATTTTAAGTAATGGGAAGTCTGCAGCATATACTGCATCCATCAAAGCAAAGGCCATGGCTGTGGCATATGCCCTAAGCAAATTGAACTTCAAACTAAGCAGCCGGACAACCAAACCTATTAGAAAGGTTATTTTATTTATTTATTTGTGTCATTTATAGAGCACCTGAATTAGCCCACATGGGGTATCTCCGCACTATAGATGCAGCCGGTGAGGAAACTGGGCAGATATTAGCAGAAGAATATGGTCTTTAGTTTTTTCCAGAAGGTAAGGTAGTTGGTGCAGAGGCGGATATCCAGTGGGAGCTGGTTCCAGTATTGGGGTGCTAGATGGGAGAAAGATTTACCTCCCAATCTGGTTTGTTTGATACGTGGGACGACAAGAAGACCTTTCCCCTAGAGCGGAGAGTCCGCATGGGAGAGTGTCTGGTCAGTTTATTTGAAAGGTACTCGGGCCTAATTGGTTAAGACTTTTGAACACCAGGCCGCAGATTGTAAATTTGATCCTCGAGCAGATTGGCAACCAGTGGAGTTTGTGCAATAAAGGCAGAGAGGGGGTACGGTAGGGGGAGCTGGTTACCAGGCGGGCCGCTGTATTCTGTACCACCTGAAGGCTATCCAGGTCAGATTCCTTGGCCGCGATCAACAGAGCATTGCTAAAGTCCAAGCGACTGAGAACCAGGGCATGAACTAGCGTTTTCCGGGTGGACAAGGGGAGGAAGTGAAAGACTCTACGGAGGAGACTCAGTGCGTGAAAGCAGGCGTGTTTTGTGGTGGCTATGTGTTCACTGAAGTTGAGTTTATTATCAATTAGGACTCCTAAATTTTTGACCGTTGGTTTGGGGGAAGGTGCCTGGCCCAATTCTTCCGGCCACCATCTAGGGGACCAGGTGAATACTGCATCTCTGAAGAGCATTATCTCCGTTTTACCAGCATTAAGCTGGAGAAAATTCCTGCTCATCCATGTTGTTATCGTCCTCATACCTTCTGAGAAGATGTTTTTAGTATTCAGGGTATCTTTGTCGAAGGTGAGGAGGAGCTGTGTGTCATCAGCGTAGGTGAGGGGGGAGAACCCGCTGTCCCTGAGAAGGGCAGCAAGTGGGGCGACATAAAGGTTGAATAGTGACGGGCTGAGGCATGAGCCCTGCGGTACTCTCTTACTCACTGGGGTGGTTTGAGAGCTAAAGGGACCAAGTTGAACGGTTTGTGTTCTTCCATTGAGGAAGTCCCTTAACCAGTCAAGTGCAGTGTCCTGGATCCCAGCTGTTACCAGTCTGTCCAGCAGGATTTGATGTGAGATGGTGTCGAATGCGGCGGAGAGGTCGAGCAGTACAAGAATTACCCCTCGACCTGCGTCCGCCTGCATGCGAATTTCATCGATCACTTTGACCAGGGCGACTTCGGTACTGTACTTGGGGCAGAATCCGGATTGTGTGGGATCAAGACAGTTGGAGGATTCTAGAAAATTGGTGAGGTGTGTGTTGACGTGTTTTTCTACTAATTTGCTGTAGAGGGGGAGCAGAGAAATTGGTCGATAATTGGAGATGATGTCAGGGGGCAATTTATTGTTTTTCCTAATGGGCATTGTTTGAGCCGCTTTCCATTCAGCCGGTAACTTGCCTTCGCTGATGGAACTGTTCAAAACAGCGCAAAGGGGAGCAGCCAGATTGTCAGCAAGTTTTTTTGCCCTTTTGGCTGGGAGAAGGTCGGTAGGAGAGCCTGATTTGGCTGTGATGAGCAGGGATTCAGTTTCCTGGATAGTCAGAGAGGGAAATTTGTCCAGGATGTGAAGGCTGGGAAGATTGAGATTAGGGTCAGTAGCTATGTTCAGGTCGAGATTTGCATGCGAAATAGATATTTTCTTATATATTTCATCGATTTTATGGAAGAAGTGATTGGAAATTTCATCGCATAAGAACTGAGTGGGTTCTTCAGCGAGGCTGCAGGCCATGGGGTTGATGAGACTGTTAAGGATCTGGAAGAGAGTTTTGGGGCCGTTCCCGGCTTGCTCTAATTGGGTGGCTATATGCTTTTTCCGGGCTATTTTGAGTTTTTTTTGGTAAATATCGAGGGCGGTTTCAAATTTCCTCTTGTCGCTGTCATCCGTAGTGCGGCGCCAGTGGCGTTCGAGCTGTTTGCATGTACTTTTCTCTTCTCTGAGCATGGGTGTATACCAGGGGGTCTGGGGGCATTTGGGTGCGTGAGAAGGAAATTTAAGGGGAATAGTGGAATCAATGATAGATCTTACTGCATTGTGTAGGGCCATGAGGCGATTGTCAACTGTGTCTGCGGCTGACTCCTCGGGGGGAGAAAATTGTTCGTGGAAGAGGTCCGGGGAGAGTTTGTGCAATTGTCTGTGAGCCTGTCCAGTGGAGTTTTTCTTGACTGCACGTTCCTATGGGCCGTTAAGGTTAAAATTAATTAACGAGTGGTCCGACCACAGAAGAGGACTAGTGGTGTTGTAGATTGTGTCTGGTGAGTTGGAAAAAACCATGTCCAAAGTATGGCCTGCAGTATGTGTAGGCGCCTTATTAATTAATTTTGGTCAAACCTAGGGCAGTCATTTCTGACATGAGGGCGGTTGTTTCAGGGTCCTCAGCGATCTCAATGTGGATATTGAAATCCCCCAGCAAAAGGAATTTGCTAGAGGATATTGCGTGGGGGCGATCATGCTCATTAGGAGGGGTAGGGAGGGGAGGTTATAAGAGCTAAGCTACTCCCTTCAATCACATATGGTCAACTTGCATTTCCTGTGGCACCAATTACCAGAACGTGCCAACTGCCAAGCATTCAAACAGATTTTTCACATACCCGCTCATGCCCGGAACGCCTTGGTACGACTCGAATTCGGGTTAAATAAACAACGTTACATACACTGGACATTGATTGTTTGATACTATCGAGGTGTTTGTGCTGCACCCCCGAATACAATGAAGGCTACTCCCAAGGGAAATTTTTGTGAAAGGTAGATGACATGAAGGAATTAGAGTCATCCAGTAGTAACATCAGGCTACTATCCAGTTCCCTCCATGATAAACAGAGACACAGCCATACCTTGACTCTGCCTTAAACAAGACAGTTTTAAAGCAAATTCTGGCAGTCAGGCTGACGGTATTGTCAATAAATTATATCAACTCCCGCTGGAAAACATCACAGGCCACTTGTAGACTGTGCCATCAGTATGAGGAATCTATGGCTCACTTTGTCTGCATATGCCAATATTTGGATTATGCACGTTGCACTTTATCGAAACCTCTGTTTTTTAAAATATAGTATGCGTACCTGCACAGAGGCCATGATATTTCTCTTCAACTTGGAGACTCCAATGGAACTGGCCAGAGTAGCGAGATTTGCACATCAAGGGAAAGAACTTTTAAAGTAAAGACTCAAACAATGACTAAAGGTAGATTGTAGTTTTAATCGAGTGTTCCTCACTGCTACCTTTTACTCATTATTCAGTACTGTGACTACTAGAGTTATTTAATGAAATGACCATGTTTTAGATATAAAAACAACAGATTTGTCAAAGGAAATGAATATGTATTAACCATGATTGAAGAAAGCAATCAGATGGAGAGATTCCATCCCAGTCTCTCTTGTAACAATTTTAAATAATTATTACAATAAAATTCATTTATTCAAGTTAAAATTACGAATACTTGAGCACATAAGAGCCATAAAAAAAGGACTTCACATACTCTATGGAAAAGCATCTATGGGAGGCACATGATGGGAAGATTAGCAATATGCATTTTTATGGCATCCAAAGTTCTTGAAAGAAATCCAGAGGAGGTGGCCGAGAACAGGATCTGTGGGGAAGACAATTAAGATGGATTATAATGATGGGAATGGAGCAACCATGGAGACTGAATGCAGATTAAGTGCTACATGTGCACCTCTAAAAATATTTTATTATTATTTTTTGTAAATTTTACATGCTTTTTTTCATGATGTTCAAAAGATGTAATAGAAATAAGGAGTAGCTTCACATACAAAGCACAAGATGTGAATTGGATTTCGATCCAAAATCAAGTTGAATGCTGAGGACCCTAGATCAGATGAAATATAATTATCTTAAGGGCTGAAAGTACACTAAATTAGAACAATGTTAAAGTTCAGGGGTTACCAACGGATGAATGCATTTGATCATTTTACAAAGTATCATGCTTGTTTTTTGAGTTTGATCCTTAGAGATGTATCGAAACAGGTCCCTTATTTAAAACTATTCTCCAAGTTTTAATAATCTGAGTATTAAATAATCAATTGTATCTTTTTATTATTTATCATTGAGGTAATTGAAAGTGTGATTTGACTTGAAGCACGGACACTTTATTAAATTAACAAAGAAAGTACTGTTTTGAAATTGATGTGCATATGGGTACTTGATTCATATAAATGTATTGGTGGAAGCCATAGATAATAGAAAACATTTAGACTATTATCGAATTTTCCATACATTGGAGTGTTAATTTGGATATGTGAAAGAAATAAGACAACATGGAATTATTGTATTAGCACTTGCACTTTCCTGGTCAAATTTAAATGTAAAATATTTTAAATAGGAGAATTCAAGAAATTCAGTCGATTAACCACTTCAGCGCTCATGACGAGCTGAGCTCGTCATGAGTGACGACGCTCGTACGCTCATGACGAGCTGAGCTCGTCATGTAACACGGCTTTTAAAAAAACGCAGCGCACAGCGGGAAAACCGCTAGCGCGCATGTGGTTAAGAACATCTGCGAATGTTTGCACTAATTGTACATTCAGTTTACAAAAAGAAAAAACTGAAACACAATAGAAATACGAATATTTAACAACAAGCAAAGTTTGCACAGTTGTTTATAATGTGAGAGGTAATGTTTAACCAGCACCACAAAACGCACTTGCACTCTCCTCATTGATTGAGAGTCAAGAAAAAGCTGATCTTGACCAAGTATTCATCAAATTACCAAATTTTAATGTGGTTCGTAGTATGAATTGGTACTATAATGAGCACTTTCAATTTTCATTTAAGATTCTAGAACAAATAAAGTTTGCACTATTACACTATTACCCGTTATGTGATACTTTCACCTGACAAGTGCAGCTAAAAGCACTTGCACTTTATAAAAGTTGAGAGTCTATTAGACGTAGAATGTACCGTACATAGAACATAATATTATAACTAGTGCTAAAAAGGAATAGAGATATACGGAAACACGTTATATCATGTAAAGAAACACAACAAAGAATGTGAGTGAAGGCACCAAAGTACTTACAAAGAAAATGGTACCACAGAGTTCAAATCAGAGAATCACAATTTTATATGATGAATTGAGAAATTGAAAGTAAAATGCGACAAGAAGAATGAGAAATTCAACCTGCTGATTTTCCCATTGTTTATCATTTTGGAGAAGAGGGAAAGGAATTGAACAGTGTATTGAGAATTCACTGACACTGCAACAGAAACTGTTAGATTTGAGAAAGCCTGTGACCATGAAACAATCAGCCATTGCTCTCAAAAAGGTAGAATCTGTCAAAGAAAAAGTACCTTGCATGAGTGAAAATTAAAGTATTCTGAAACTTTACCTTACAGATAATGACATATAACATATTATGATCTCCCTTACAAGTCATGTTGCAAATGTTTTTAAATCTCACAAAGTAACACATACAATCTATGACCCTGTTGAAGACTAGGCCGAAACACGTTTATTCTCGTATGCTCCTATTTGTTTATTAAAATAACTAATAAATAAAATGTCAAATGGATGGAGCTGTGCCGCTTGTTTCCTTTTTTTTTAAATCCTGAAAGAGGACGGAGATCGGGAACAGAGTTTCTTAAGTATATATATATATATATACATATATATATATACATATCGTCATAACGGCGCCGCTCCGCCCACGTGCGGTTAATTTCCTGCCTGTGCGGGCGAATTAATCAGTGGGTGTGGTCGTGACGAGACCAGCTCATCATGAGCACAGCTCCACTGTGACTTGTGACGAGCTGGTCTCGTAACGAGCACCGCGGCACCACGCTCACCCCCTGCCCCCTGCACTGTGAGGGAATTACCCCCGCAGGGAAGGGGGTTAAGCCGCACTCGAGTTACCAGTTGCTTCAACAAGCCTTTATTGATGCGGGCAGAACAGCTTTCCATTCATTAAGCAACAGCTGACTAATGCCAGCCTGACGCGTTCCGAGTTCTCTCTTCCTCCGAGGCTGAAAAAAGTCAGAAGAGTGCATGACGGTCCTTTATTCTTCGTTCGGCACTATCGTACGCCCCCACTGGGCTGCTGTGTATGAGAAATGCAGTTCCGATATGAGTCCAAAATGGATGCACTCTCATTCACTTGTGCAAGCCCCTCAGTGAGCCATGGAAAACATGCCCGTCCCCAATCCAAAACCGATGCTCCATGAAGCAAAACCCAGCAGTTGCTGAGTTATGTGGCCTCCTTCACCACAGGGTTGTGCTGGCTCAGAGACAGGACTGCTGTTGCATAGATTCAGCTCAGGAAGGTTGTCCCTCACTTTAAGCCGTACTTGAGTCAACAGTTGCTTCAACAAGCCTTTATTAGTACGGGCAGAACAGCTTTCCATTCAGTAAGCAACAGCTGACTAATACCAGCCTGATGCATTTTTGAGTGCTCTCTTCCGTAGAGGCTGAAAAAATTCAGAAAAGTGCATGACGGTCGTTTATTCTTCGTTCAGCACTATCGTACGCCCCAATTGGGCTGCTCAGTATGAGATGATACATAGCCTTATGGGAAATGCAGTTCCGATCTGAGTCCACAATGGATGCACTCTCATTCACAGAGCCATATTGTGAAGTGTGCTTGTCCTGTCCCTCTACCGCTCCAGCTGCTAAACTCCACTGGATGTGCAATAAACATCCAGTGACGCACTGCTGTGTTATGTGTTACCTAATTTATGTATGAATATGTGGAAGAATGTAGAGACAGTGATTCACCTCACGTCAATTATGCTATTTAATGGGATGCCAGTCACAGTATGCTACATAGCCTATTGTGTTTCTGGTGCCATAAACACTGCAATGGGGACACACGCATTAGTCACTTCTTTGTCCGGACATGTACTGAATCACGCCCAGAGCCTCAGAACGTTTACGTTCCGACATCGGCCCGGCATAGCTACCTGTCGCAGGCGTACTCGCTGTTGGTATGCAGGTCAGTGGTCTAGTTGTCAACATGTCACGGCCACTCCCTGAGGGCAGGTTTGCACACACACCACACCCATCCAGCACATGTGTCACAGGCCATGTAACTACGCAAAGATAATGGATCGACAACGTCACATCCTTTATTGCCGGTGGTGACTGGATGGTGGACGCTCCACGGGTCTGAATCATAAAGCGTCCATGAAAAGTTGCGCAGAGGTTTAGTCACACCCTGAGTTGTATGGCCATCATGGGCCTACCACCACGTGGCGCGGACTTGAGTTGTGCAGGGTTAGTAACACCTGAAGATGATATGCCGTCAAGGGCCTACTACCACATGGCGCAGACTTGAGTTGCACAGGGTTAGTGCCACCCGAAGCTGATGTGGCTGTCAGGGGCCTACCACCACGTGGCGCAGACTTGAGTTGCACAAGGTTAGTCGCACCCTAAGTTGTATGGCCGTCAGCGGCCTACCACCATGTCTCGCTGACTTGCGTTGCACAGGGTTACCGGCACCAGAAGCTGATGTGGTTTCTGCCATTGATGACTCAGGACTCAGCTACATGTGTGGGATCTGCGGGTCCGCATAATGTGCACCAACCCATGGTGGCGTGACCGAGCCCTGGAGCTTTCATGTGTACACTTGCTGGCACTCCAGTGGCAGCAGGTAATTATTTGGTCATGGATGCGCAGGGGCAGCGGTGTCTCTCTCTCTCACTTTCTTCTCTTTACTCTCTCTCTCACTCTCTTAATTCCTTTCGTTCTATTTGTCTCACTCTCTCTCCCTTTCTCACTCTCTTCCTTTCCACCCCTCTCTTTTTCTCTCTGGCTTTTTTTTCCTTCCCCATTTCTCTGTGTCTCACTCCTTTGATATGCGCATTACACACGTTCTTATTTGGTGCTTTATTTTCCATTGACATTGTAGGACCCGACAGGAGTCTTCCGCCTTGTTGTTTTGTGTTGAGTTTGTTAAATTTCAATAAAGTTTTTGGTTGTTACTTAAGTGCTGTGTGACTCTTTCTCATTCTTATTATTATTATTTGGTGGTGTCCACAATGGTGTTACATCTTGGGGCAGTTATTACGGCAATACTGGTGATGTCTTCGGTTTGCACAAGATTCTGAATAGTGTGTTGAATTTATCTCAACTTTAGTTGCATTAAAGTGCTGATAATGAGATGCAGAGTAGGCGTTCCCGTGCAAAAACACACGAGGTGCACCTTTGCGATTTACTCTAAATACTAAAATCCTGTATTAAATTGCACTATGGTAGTGGGTGCATTTTCAGTGTACACACAAAATCAATGAAGAAATCTCATTGTATTTGCATTGATTGGGAATAGTGGGTCAGGTGCTGGATCTGGATAGGATACACTGCCCAGGTTGTTTATTTTTCTGTACACGAAAAACTCATCACAACTTTCACAATGAAAGGCAAAAACTGCAATGCAAAACAAATTCCGCCGATAAGCCGTGTTAGCACCAGGGATTTTACACCTGCTTTCTGCTGGTGTTAAGCAGGATGACTACCTGCAGCATGACAGGGAACACAGCCAAGAGCCACACCGGAACATCCACAGGCGCCTTAGAGTCAATGAGCATGATACACGGATACCCATGAAGGCCACAACACTCATCGCAACAACCTCAGGACCGCCAACGCCCCCTGAACCCTCATCTGAGTAAGTGTATCTGTGTGGTCATTGTGTTAGCATGATGGGCACGGGCCCTACAACATCACAGTGTGCTGTCTTCAGCGGACATTACCGTGTCACCTCAGCGTTAGCAGTGAGCCTGGACATGTAGCTAGCATGCATCCTCCTGCATGCACAAGCGGTGTGTGTTGGTCCGGTGTGTGCCTATCCGGCAAGTGGCAGGGGGTGTATCTGACTTGTCTATATGCAGGAAGTGCGGTTGTGCAGGAAGTGCGGTAAGTATGTCTCTGTGTTCTGGTGTGGCCGCCACAAGGGCTGCAGCAGCCGATGTTGTAAAGTGGAATGCACCACCTCCAAAGGGCAGTGTCAAGGTGTGGTTGGAATGCCGCAGGACATGCGCGAATAGGCATTACAATGGTGTGCCGTAGGAGTGCACGGGATACAACAGCGCAGCTCTTGGGAGGGAGGAGCAGCTGTTTGGCAACGTAGCACACAGTGAACCTGCCCGTGTGCCACGTGCTGGGCATCTCATCCATGATGACCAGGGTCGCAGACCTCCCACAACACCCACGACAGACCTCTGTACACATCCTGTATGAATGCAGCTAGAAAAGTTACTGTAGGGATGAAAGGTTGTTTGGCTGAGCTATCTTGCGCTAGTACATCTGCTGCTCCAAGAAGGAACTTGCAAGTGACCAGCCCCCACTGACAGATACGATAATATTTGCATCCGTCTCCCACACTACGCACTACGGATTTGAGAACAACGAGTACACATCCCACACTCAAAAGACCTTTGTCGTAGTTAGCGTGCGTGAAAAAGCCTTCACACGTACTCCCACCACACCCATTGCACACAGACCTGGCTCATTGCACCAAGCTGTGCCATTTCATCCACAAGACTGGCACATGGCAAGCCAGTGCAGCTACAAGCAGAGCCACTGACGCAATCGTAGAGCATCCCGAACACATGGTCGACTTTATTCACTTCCACCTATACCTTGCACGTCTGCTGCATATCCTGGGTGCACTGCCTTTGGCAGTGCTGCGGATCACTTACCGGCTGAGCTTCTATATTGCAGATGTCACCTTTGTTGAACTTGTGTTGCAATGTCGCACGTGCCTATATGTGTGGTGCATGAACATGTGCATCTCCAACGTGTGGGTAGCTGACATGGATTACGATGGGTGTGTGCACCCTCTGTTGGCCCACGACCAGGAGTGACATAATGATGCCCGTTTAGGGCATGCATGGATGTTTGACATGCATGTTGGGAACTGGGCCTGGGAGATTGTACGTGTCGTAGTATGCAGTGAGCACATTGACCCACTCCCCGATTCTGCCTTGGTGCACATTGGGTACAGTGGTTGGAGTCAGCAAGCTGTCCCGGTCAGCTGATGAATTATGTCAATGACATGTCAAATATTATGGCCAACCATTACTCATTAGAGATAGTGGCTTATGCAGCTGTACTCGTGTTCATGGACGAGTGACGAGGTACCTACAACCACGACTCGATGTCCCACATTGCACGTTGTGCATCTGGTCACATGTCCAAAGATGACAGTGGACATGGCTGCATTGGCATCAACTCATGTCTGAGGCGTGGACAACCAACGCTGCTTGACACTGACATGTGTTGGTGATGGACTACCCCGAGAAACTCTTGGCCGTACTGACAAGCACTTTTTTATAAACTTTTCACATTTTCACTTGTCTGCAAATGTGTTGTGTCTTCATTTGTATGCCAATGTGTGTGTCACACACTCTCTGGCTGCCTGCCATACGTGAATTGCCACCCCATCCAGACTGTGGGTTTGTACTTATGCGTTCTCATGTGCCTGTTTTGTACTGACACTTTTGGACATTTATCCACCACAGGCGAGTGCATTTGTGTCCTGTGTTTGATTGTGCAAATGTTTGTGTTTGGACAACATTGTGTTGGATGTTGGTATGCTCTGCTTCCTATGTGTGTGCTGCATTGTGCGGGAGATGTCCCTTTATGTGAAGTTTTGTTCAACCTTCTCCCTTTCAGGCAGTGTGATTTTCACTTCTGTGCTTGTTCAGTGGTGTGATGTTGGTGGGTTGTGTGACTTGTGCTCCTTGTTGAAGTGTTTCATTTTGGCCATGGCTTGTCTGTAGTTGTGCTGTACTTAATTGTGCATGTGTGCCAATGTGCTCTTTTTCCCCTGTCTCCCCACTCCCTGCTTGTTCCTATTTCTGGTGCTGTTGTGTCTGTAATGTTGTTGCTCCACACATACATACATGTAAAGAACAAATAAGAATAGTTCCTTAATTCTTTTAGATTGCAAAACTTCTCTCTATTGATTATTTTTTTAATATTCAAGGACACATAGAAGTCAGAAGTGCAACATATTTTATCAAAACTCTTTCTATAACATTCTACAACATGTGCAGGTTAAAAGTTCATCAATTTTTTTTAAACCTAACGATATTTTTTTGCACCGTTTTCTCAAACATTTAACGGCAAATGCAGGTTAAAAGTTCACGACTGTTTTAAGTTCAAACAGTGCCTTCCAAATGCAAGTAGCAGGTGTGGTTGAGTTGAGCAAATTTTATCCTATGATATGTACTCCATGTTTAAACTGCTTTTTCTTAACCAATCACAAAGATGCATTTCCACAAAACGAATGTGCACCCTACTTCTACAAAATAATGCTTTTCATCTCCCAATCAGTTATCGTTTTGTATGGGGTAAAAAAGTAGTTCCCCATCTTTAAACATATCTCTTATTCTACGAACGGACTGCATGAGCTACAGACATCTATCCACACCTCAGAGACATACCTTCAAAATGCTACTGTGGATCGTAGGACATAGCTATGTTTTCTGGTGCAAGAGGTATGCAGAACAGAGACTATTGGCTTAGACCTAGGTTTACAAAATGTGGACAATTAAATGGTTCGCACAGAGAGGATTGAAGTGGCACCAATCGTTGCCTTTGGTTAAAACGTTTTTGCCTCTCCATCACCCTGACCTCATGATTGTGCACTGTGGTGGAAACGACCTAGGCACATTGACTGGCATAGGATTGGAAATGCTTATGACACATTTAGACAACTGATGTTGTTTTCCCTCAAACTGTCTTTGTATATTCCAATATATGCCAGACAGAAGTGGAAATGGTCAAACCAATTTTGCCCTCAGATTGAAAAATCTAGGAAGAATGTCAACAAAGCTGGGTCCGCAAACCTCAGAGACCATAGAATGGGGTCCATCTACAACAGCATTCGTTTTGATATGGCTGATATCTACAGAAGTGATGGAGTACACTTCACAGATCAGGGAAATCAAGTTTTTCTGAATAACCTGAAGCTGTGCATCCGCACTTGTATGTAGCTCCAACTAATAAACACAAGAGCTCTTTTCAGAGCCGCCTTATATTCCCAATATCAGTTCGCAGAGTGACAGCTGCGATCCGGCTAGCACAGGGAGACCTGTGGGATGTCAGGCAAGCTCGCAGAGGGAGAGCTGCAGCCCGTTGGCTCGGCTTGCATAGAGAGAGATACGGGCCGCCTCGCAAATGCAAAGCAGTGTGCTGGCTCGCAGAGGGAGAGCTCGAGTCTAACTCACAAAGTGACACCAACGGGCAAACGGCCCTGCTAGCAGAGACACACCTATGACCTAATGGACTGGCTCACACATGTACAGCTAGGGACACAACGGCTCGCAGACGTAGACCTCCGAGCCCACGGACTGGTACTGTTTTATGCTTTAGGGTAGTACAGTGGTGTTTGTGTACTGCACAGGGTTGTACTGTGTGTATTGTTTTAGGATTTAGAGTAGTACAGTGTGTTTGTGTAGTGTTTGGAGGTTCATGCTGAAAAAACAGTTTTACGGTTTAGAGTAACGCATTGGTGTTTATGTAGTGTAGGAGGACATGCTAGGAGTAGTGTTTTAGGATTTACTGTTGCACAGTGGTGTTTCTATTGTGTAGGGGGTCGTGCTGGGAGTAGTGATATAGGGTTTAGGGTAGTACAGTGGTGTTTGGGTACTGTAAAGGGTCATGCTGGGCATAGTCTTTTAAGATTTAAGATACTACAATGGTGTTTATGTACTTTAGGGGGTCGTGGTGGGGTTAGTGTGTTAGGGTTCACGGTACTGTAGTGGTGTTTGTGTAGTGTAGGAGGTTGTGCTGGTGGTAGTCTTTTAGGATTTAGGGTAGTGCAGTGGTATTTGGGTAATGTAGGGGGTTGTGCTGGGGGTAGAGTTTACTACAGTGCAGTGGTGTTTCGGTAGTCTTTAGGTACTGTAGGGGATCGTACCTATAGACGAACTCACAGAGCTCCAAGCCGACAGACGTGCTTCTAAAGCCATAGCTGCGACCTTGTGCTATGAGGAGAGGCAGCGTGAAAGAGTATCTCACACAGACACAGATGCTAGTGTTGCCTCACAGAGGTAAAACTACTGAGCCGAAGGCTTGTTGAGGAAGAGATGCCAACAGATGGACCAAATCACAAAATGACTGCCAACACTTACTGGTTTCAACAGTTCACAGCCAATAGGCCACAATCTCTTGCTCGTAACCCCTCATCCAATCAGATGTCAGAATTCTCAAATATCAATATCATAAATTTGATATTTATCAAAAACTACTGAACGAATTTACACCATTTAAACAAAAGCATGCTTTCTGGACCATCACCTTTCTCCCTGCCAAATTTGGCGTAATTCCGTTCTGCAGTTTCACCTGTAGTCTTCTGCAAACTTTCATATCGAAATTTCATGGAGAAAACACGTTTTGGGACCCTCCTACACCTTTTAACCCAAACCTTTCAATATAGGATCTAATTAAAAAAAAGAGAAACTGTTTGAATAATTTCAAAGAAATTCACCACCCGACAACAAAGTTATGAGCACATAGAGGGCTCCAGGAGGGGGGGTCACGCAACCCCCTCCCAACATGAGGGAAGCCCCGGGGCTGTGCGGACCGCAGCAGGCCGCTGCAACCCCTGCAAGCCCACACTATTATTTTTTAGGAATGCCCCTGTAACCTAGCCCACCCAGGGACCTCATTAAAATAAATCGGGAACTCGCAACCCCAGCGCAAATTGCAATGATTTTTAAAAAAAATGCTTTTTTGGGACCTGACGGTCTTTCAAGGACCCTCTGAGCAGACCTAGGGGGTCAGGGTGTTTCTACCCTGCCCCCTTCCTTTGTTTTATACCTTTGTTTCTCCGTTTTCAGGTGACTCGCTTCTACTGAGCCACAAGATGGCTGTCAACACTTCCTGGTTTGGACTACTAGCAGACAATCACAGTGAAGCTCGCACACGCAACTTAGGCTCCACCCAGGTATTTAAACGTTTATTTTTCTAATTTCTCAGCAACTAATGAATGGATTTACACCATTTTAACCCACAAACCTTCGTGCCAAATTTGGGGTTATTCCGCTCAGTAGTTTCGGCTGTAGCCTTGCACAAGTTTCCTATGGGAAAATAATTTTTTTACTCTTATTTTTTGAATTTCTCAAAAAAACTACTCAACAGATTTACACCATTTAAAAAAAAAAAGGTTGCTTTCTGAACTAAGCTCTACCTTTCTGTCAAATTTGGGGTAATTCCGTTCAGCAGTTCGGGCTGTAGTTCATTGCAAATTTTCCTATGGAAATTAACATGGGGGAAATATGTTTTGGGAACCCCCTTTTTTCTCAGGCCCCACTTGACGAAACACCCCCAAACTTTCAGGATAGGACCTGACCTGGATAGCCTTTGTGTTTTGGAGAATTTCAGAAAGATTCATCAAACAACGTCACAGTTATTAGCAAATCAAAAAATGCTTTCCCTATGGAAACTATAACTACCTACATGTATACATATATATATTCACTGAAAAAACCATAGGTTATAGACCATATATAGTTAGGAATTAGCATTTAGAAAACATTATTTTACTCACACAAAACCATTGAAATTCCATATATAGTTAGTTGCACTAACTATATATCGCGCACCCGCAATCCACTGCTGATGATGTCACAAATTACATCATTCATGACATGGTCAGTGACATCACTGATGACATCACTGATGACATCATCTAGTGTCTGTGTGTTTTTGTAAAGTTTAAATACGTTTTACATATTGAAGAATGACTGGATGGATGGAAGACTGAGTGTGTGTGTGGCTGGCTGGGAGGTGTGTGACGCTGTGCATATCAATGTGTACTTGTATCAGTGATTGTATAAGAGAGTAAGTATGTGTTAGTATATGTGTGAAAAGTATGGTGTTCTGTGTTTAACTATAGATGAGGAAATCGAAGTGTGATTGAATCTTCACAGGACTGACTAGGTGTATGAGTGCATATGATAGTGTTCTAATAATAACTGACTGTATGTATGAGTAATTGTATGGGTGAATGAGTGAATGTGTGTGTAGACGTACGAATCAGTGAGTGCGTATGTAGTAACTGGTATTGGTGTGTCATGATGTCATCAGTGATGTCATTTGAGATGTCATCAGTGATGTCATTTCAGATGTCATTAGTGATGTCATCAGTGATGTCACTGAAGTATGGTGTTCTGTGTTTAACTGTATAGATGAAGAAATGGAAGTGTGATTGATTCTTTACAGGACTGACTTGGTGTGTGAGTAACTCCATGGATGAGTGGCAGTGTGTGACTGTCTGCATAGGTGTATGAGTGCATATGATAGTGTTGTAATAATGAGTGACTGTATGTATGAGTGATTGTATGGGTGAATGAGTGAATGTGTGTGTAGACGTAGGAATCAGTGAGTGCGTATGTAGTAACTGGTATTGGTGTGTCATGATGTCATCAGTGATGTCATTTGAGATGTCATCAGTGATGTCATCAGTGATGTCATTTGAGATGTCATCAGTGATGTCATCAGTGATGTCACTGACCATGTCATGAATGATGTAATATGTGACATCATCAGCAGTGGATTGCGGGTGCGCGATATATAGTTAGTGCAACTAACTATATATGGAATTTCAATGGTTTTGTGTGAGTAAAATAAGGTTTTCTAAATGCTAATTCCTAACTATATATGGTCTATAACCTATGGTTTTTTCAGTGAATTTTCAAGGTTTTGTAAATGCTAATTCCTAACTATATATGGTCTATAACCTATGGTTTTTTCAGTGAATTTCATTGGTTTTTTAACAGCTAATATCTGTAGCTGTAAAATGTATTCTTCTTTAAATCCAAAAATATATTTTATATGTTTATTAATAATTTTTTTTTAAAATATTTTTTTTTCTTCGTTCCCGCTTCGCGAATCGGGAAGCTTCCCGTTAGCTGACCTTGATGCCGCGAAATAGACCGTGAGCCGGTAAACGTTTCTTTACCGCAACTGCCGCGTTAGAAAACAACATCGTGACGCCTCCCGTCCGCATGACGTTTCGCGTTGTCGCGTGATACGTCATATGACGTGCTACGTTAGCGAACTGGTACGCTTACCGAGTCGCAAAGCACAGGTTTCTGGAAGCAAACCGGGAGGCCCTGCAAAGCGCTTAACGTAAACACAGCAGGTCATGTGACTTGGTAATAACACTTTTCATTGGTTCATTTCACTTTTGGTTTCCTAATGATGTAAGACTAGGTCATATAATCTAAAATGAACACTTTTCATTGGTTGAGAACTATTGTTTTTCCCAAATGATGAAAATCCCTCCTTCTTTCCTCACTCTGACTTTCATCATTGTGAGAGAAAGACCCTTTGTTACCAGTGAGCAATGGCTTCTTTAGTAGCTTCAGCTGGTGCTTCCCCACCACCTCCACCACATCCAAGGAAGAGTGGACCACCTGCTCAAGTTATAATTCAGCAAGAAGAGGAAGAAGAGGAACAGGACGACGAGCACGAAGAGAGGCACTTTTTGCCTGAGGAGCCCAGGACGTCTCACCGGAAAGAAAACTTAATTTGGCAATTTTTTAAAATTCCCAAAGGTCAGAAAAAAGTAAATGCAAGATACGTAACTTGCCTTATATGTCAAGATAGACTGTCCAGAGGGACCGACAAAAAATACAGTTTCGGAAACTACACAATGCATCGCCATATGACTAGGTGGCATCCTAACAACTACAGTGCTGCACAGTTTCGTAACGACCTAGATAATCTCCCTATTATGGCCAGAAGATATGTTGTACCGGAAGTAACGGGACCAGAGGGCAGGGAGATGGTGCCAAATATACAAACGAGATTTCATGAAGTAAAACAAGTCTGCGTATATTGCAGTGGATTCATTTGCTACGGAGAAAGAAGCATCACTCTGATCAACAGAGCTATTGACTATCATATGCAAGTTTGTACGAAACGCCCAAAATAATAAATACTTTTTTTTTGTTTTGTTGCTCCTGTTGAGCCCTTTACAATGAATCGTTTTCATTGCCCCCTCCAAGAAAAACCCCAAAAAATATAAAACTGTTCAGAAAAATTCAAAAAAAGTAAAAAAATGTTCAGAAAAATAATAAAAAAAATATAAAACAACAAAAACAATAAAAAAAAAAGTTCTTTTCAGAACTACCTCCCCGTTATTAAAAAATTGGTACAATATTTGGAACTGTGCCAACCTCTATTTCTCGTAGTTCGCTTCCCAGTTCGCTCGCCGGTACGCGAACCGGAAGTGAACCAAAATTTAAAAAAAAAAAAAAGAACAGTAAGTATAAGGGAAGGAAACAGACACTTATGTTAAAAGAAAGACAGCTATAGGGGAGTAAACTAGAGATACTATTACCCGTAATCCACTGCTGATGATGTCACATATTACATCATTCATGACATGCTCAGTGACATCATCAGCAGAGGATTGCGGGTTTTTTGACAACGTGCCTTATCCACGGTTTAATAACGATGCCTTTTGCTTTATATAAGTTTTCAAATTGTATGAAATATATACCAATAGGTCGTTATGAACCTTTAGGTAGTGCTTTTCTTCATGAGG